>NC_090983.1:57225000-58590000 GCF_041146395.1 Eulemur rufifrons | reverse complement strand
TGAGAGCTAAGGAGGAATCAGATATTTAGAAATAGGAAGAACCCGAGTGATTACTCCAACTTCCTCTAGGTATAAGGAAGAACGTTACTCCAGGAAATTGATATTAATTAACCATGCAGTTGAAAGTGGAGCCAGGTCTAGAAATATAGTTTGTGAGTACTAAGTATATAAGTTAACTCCCTGCCAGTTGCTCATTAAACAGTTATACATTTTGTAAAATAGAACCATAGGAGAAATGACTGCATCTACCAGTTTGTGCATGTAATTATTTTAATATCTGACAGAATATTACATTGTCTTCATATTATGTTGAGAACAAGAAAATGATAAATTGGGATGCATTTAGAAACGTCATCTAAGATTTATAAGGCTGGAGATAACTTTGCAAGTACAATATTTGTATTTAATTCAGTCTTTATGTCTATAGCACATAGATGTATATATTCCATAGACATATATCTATAGACTCTATAGAATCTAGTTTATAGACTAAAATCTCTAAAACAGGATTTCTTATTTTCCTTTTATTACAGGACCTCTTATTTCCCAAGGTCAATCACTTTAAACTTCACATTGATTTTTGGGTGAGTGTCAGGGACTCCAGGAAGTACCAAAATTGTTAGCCAGCTTTTTTTTGTTATTGTTGTTCTTGAATGCTTTAGGTAATAAAAAACGTTTAAGAAAATTTAAAAGCTACTTCTTCAAGTTAATTTAAAAAAATACAAAAACAGGCAAACAGAGTAGAGAGGGGCAACATGCGTGGATTTTGAGAGGATTTTAAAGAACTAATACCTGTCTCTTGTTGCTCAAGGAAATGGAAAAGAAAAAGAAGACAAAAAAAATAAAACTATTTCTAGATTCTATCAGAAAACCTTTCCCACAGGGGTTTTAAGATACATGTCATTGTCCTAAAGTACTGCTTTGCAACTGAAGAGATGGTTTATAACTGATATACTGCACTTGTGTATGAGTTATTGTAGTTAGCCTTTTGTTAAGTCTTTGGCTATGGAATGTTTTCATGACATATATAGAGGACATCAGGGCTGAATGAATTCTACACTGAACAAGACTTGTGGGTAACTTTTCTAGGTCCCTAGCACTCAGTGAAAGAAAATTGCCAAAGGTAGAGATTATTTGTATATAATTAGTTATAAATTTGGATGTCAGTAGACAAGATGAGTTGTGCTCAATGTATACAAATGTACCATGGCTTCATGAATATGGCTTATGTACTAATAGTTAGGCTTCCTCAATTCTGTATTTGTCTATGCCAGTCTGAGGGCTGGTGAGTTTGCATCATAGCACTCACTACGTTAATTTCTATGTGTATAAAATAGTGATAGCATTACTGATACCTTGAATTCCAATTTTTCAGGAGTTAGATGAATCAAATATGAATAATACGTGTTGATATCTCTGAAGTGAACACAGCTAATTACAGACAGGAGAGGAGCTATATTTTAAATAAGTAGAAACTGAGAAATAATGATTGTATTGATAAAATTATTTTAGTGATTATTTTGGCCTAATTCCCATTATGCAAAGAAATAAAAGATAATCTTTAGTTTCTGACCTTGCTGACTAAATTATAAAATAGGCCAATCCTGAAATTACTTGAAGGCAGCTAAAAATAATTTTTTTCCTCTGTTGGTTCCCTCTCTCTCTCTCTCTCTCTCTCTATATATATATACACACACACATACATATATATATATATTTCCACTTTACATTTTAAATGTTATAATAAGATTTTTCCAATGCTGCATAAAATTTTTTCTTGATTTTATGTCATAGTAAGCCAAGAATCAGAGGATATTAAAACTCAAAATTTTACTAAGGGACATTTACAGTAACTATAAGTAAGTAGATAAATTTACAAAACAGGAATACTGAATATATATGTATGTGTGTGCGTATGAGTATACATACATATACATAGATAATCCCAATTAAATACATAAGAGACTGCTGTAAAATTTACAGAGATCCTAAAGTTCATCTGGAATAACAAGTAGGTTATAACAGCAAAGTATTTTTTTTTTAAAATAAAAAATGCACTGAGGGGAAGTTGCACTGTCAAATATTTGAAGATATTATAAATGACAGTAATTAATACAAGATGTTACGAGTACATTAACATGCAGACAAACATGCAGAAGAGAATAAAAGACCTCAGGCACAAACTAAAATATGTGAAAATAAAGCACAATATGAAATAATCACAAATATGTGGGCAAATACAAAATGATTTATATGAGACTCTGGGAAAAATTGAATAATTATTTTTGAAAAATGTATACTCCCTACTTCACATTTCATTCTAAAATAAATGTGAGATGAAGTGAAGAGTTAATATAAGAAAACTCTAAAACAAGCTAGAAAAAAATAAAGACTTCATAAACGCAAACATTATGGGGAAAATATAAAGATGTGATCTTATAATAGTTAACAATTTTAAGTTTAAAAAGTCATAAGTATAATTACAAATAAATGGAAAATAGAGGAAATATATTCAACATCAACGTTTTCCCCTATTAGAGGACTTCTGTCAATATAGTGATTCCCAGGTTATGTACACCCCCTTCAGTGGACTGAAATCTTCTTGAAGAAAGAGACTCATGTCATCATTTTATCCTAAGTGCATTGAGCATAATTGGGGCACAATAGGCATTATCATTGGCTACTAAAAATTATAAATAGTCCCCTAAAAATGAAGAAAAAATAAATTTATAATGTATAAAAAATGGAACTATATAAGACCAATAAGCATTTACAATTTTAACTTATTAAATAAAAGTAATTTTTTAGTGATTGCATTTTTAGCTCTCCTTAAAATATCAAATATTATAAATTAAAGTTGATCTGTTTATAAAGGTTGATCAAGATGATAAAGTGGACTACAGATGCTCCTAAATTTCTGGTGAAGTTATTCATTAATGTTTATAGAATACTTCAGTCACATGCTACAGAAATCAATCATGACTAAATTAAGGAATATATCCACAACAAGAGGAAGGTATTTTGTAGCTTAGAATCAGAAAATGAGACCAAACAGAATGGCTGTAGAGATCATGGGAAGAACTAATGAAGTCTTTTCTGAGTATTACCACTGATGGGATGAATCAGCATCAGTCCTTTTCTCTCCATGTGTCAATTTGCTTCAGACTCAAATTCCTAGAATGCAGAGTGTGACTAAACTAGCTTTAGTTTCATGCCTGTGCCTTACTCAGTGAATCATTGAGCACCTTGATTGCCTTTCCTACCAAGACCACATTCAAGGAAAATCAAGGGACTGTTACCAGCCTAAAGGAAAATGTATGCTAGACAGTTAAAAACAAGAGACATTCACTGTGTGTATCAAGAAACTTAAAATAATTAAATTATTGTATACACCATTAAAGCATAGTTTTGAAATGTTGTTAATAACATTGGAAAATGCTAATGAAGGAATACTGGAAAAATCAGAATATAAAATTCAGTATGAAGGACTGTACATTTACATATACGAAAAGGCTAAGAAAATATTAACATTTGTTATTTTTGGATAGTGGGATAATGGGGATTTTATGTTTAAGTATACAAAAATGTCTTTGCCTGGGACAAGCACTACTTTAATGATCATTAAAAAAAATCCATATAAAAACAAACAAACAAACAATAGAATAATTGGACAAATGATGTAGCTTTGGACTGCCAGACAAATATATTGGAACCAAAACATGGGACTGATACACTTAATTTTGGAAGGAAAAGAGCTAATTATATAATTTTCATTTATTTCAAAATCAAGTTACTATATGTTCCATGAAATTTGGCTAGTTTTCTGCTTGATAACTTTGCACCAGTAATTTTAGAGTTTGCTTTTCAAATCTTTATCTTAATATAATTGAACTTAAAATGTATTTGCATTTTGTGATTCAAATAAAACATTCTTATTGGCCTAGAAAGTTAAATAAAGAATAAAAATAAAAATAATTATGTGTATTGATATATATATATGTGTATCTCATGAGTTGCCCTGCTAATTTTTGTTAGCTCAAGCTTAAATTGAGACAATATGAGCTATTATATCTTAAGACAATATAGTATAGCACAGTTATTTATTGAATACAATAAAAGATGTTATTAAATTTGATTATAATAAAACTGAAAACCATGCTTACTTACATAAATCAGAAAACAAATATATCTGGATGTTTTTAATTTTTTTTTTGGTTCATATCTACAGCTCATAAATTATAACTTCCAAAGAGCAAAGGGTCTAGAGTTAGGAATAGATGGAATTTTTCTAAAAGCATAAATATGTTGTTCTTATAATATCTTTTTAAGTAGCACTTTAGTTTATCAACTGAGCTCTGTACAGGCTGATTTTGATGAGCTCATGAATTATACTTGAGTAAATAATGAAAATATGGGAAAAGAATAAAAGAAGAAAAAGAAAATTGGTTGATCATTGGTTCCTTCTTACAGCCATTGCCTTCTTGTAGTTCATGGGGGATGTGCAGTCTGACAGCTAGTTACATTCTAGGGCATAAGGTAGGGCCAGTTTTGTTGTCATTGTTTCCTTTTGTTCAATTACTATGTTTGATGTTGTAATAGATAATATACACATGGTTCCAAAAAATACACAGTTAAAATTCTCCTCTCATACCCTTCCCCCTACACCCAGTTATCATCCCCCCAAATAGGTAACCACTCTTACTGGTTTCTTGGCACCTGTAATGGCTAATTTTATCTGTCAACTTGACTGGGCTAAGGGATGCCTTGGTAGCTATTAAAACATTATGTATGGGTATGTCTGTGAGCATGTTTCTGGAAGACATTAGCATTTGAATCATTAGAATGACTAAAGAAGATTGTCCTCACCAATGCAAGTGGGCATCATCCAGTGCTTTGAAAGCCTGAGGAAAACAAAAAGGTGGAGAAAGAGCAAATGGCTTCTTCTGCTTGAGCTCAGAATTTATCTTCTCCTGCCCTCAGAAATACACACACATACATACATCCTGTTGGTTCCATTTTACTGGAGAACTCTGACCAATACTGATTTGGGTACCAGGAGTGGGCTGGGGCCTGAGGAGAATGAGCATTATCATGCATGGTTATGGCCTCAAAGGAAGCCATTATTATTTCCGAAGGCAATGGCAGGGTTAATATCCTCAGACTGAGATGGAAAAAGACCAGTACGTCTGTGGGTGGGGAGGTTGCTACCACTAGGTCTGGGAGGCTGTTTCTAATGGAGATAAGGAGGCTGCTTTCACCGGACTGGAGAGACTTCTTTCACCAACATAGAAGACTCTTCAGAATTTACAGGCTTAATATCCCCAGCTTCATCAAAGTCTTCCACACTTCACCCATCCCAAGTTACAGGATCCCATTTTTTTCCCTATTAATTCCTTCTTTTTAATACCCTGCAAAGCTGGAGGTTTAATTTGTGTGGTAATTCAGCCAATCCCAGGAAGAGTTTCTGTGTTTGATTTTCAGCAGTTTCAGCCCTGCAGCTACAGAAGGCAATGCCTCCTTCAGGACACACCTAGAAGCTCCCTTCAAATCCCACAGCTCATCCTTTTCTTTCACCACTTTGTCCACCAACATGATTATATTCCTTAGTTTTCCAGAAGTGTTCAAAAGTATCATGTACAGAGTCCCTTAGCTCTTTGTTTCTTATCAGTGGTTCATTTGGAGTATTCAATGCAGATATGTTACGTATCTTTATAATCAGTGCTCTCTTTACTGGTGGAAATAGAGCTATTAAATCTAATTAGATTAGAGAGCCAAATCCAGAAATCCCAGAACCAATTCAGAAAGCTCATCCCTATTTCCTCTAGAACCATTCTTGGTACAAAAATCTGTTGGAGAAAAAGAACCAATGTGTGTGTGTGTTGTGTGTGTGTGTGTGTGTGTGTGTGTACATGCGCAAGAGAGAAAGGGAGAGAGAGAGAGATTGAGATTACAGGAATTGGCTCATGTGGTTCTGGGTACCAAGAAGTCCCCTAATCTGCCATCAGCAAGCTAGAGAACCAGGAAAACTTGTAGTGTAATTCAGTTTGAGTCTGAAAGCCTGAGAATCTGCAGAATCAATAGTGAAAATCCATACCTGAGTTTGAAAGCCCAAGAACAAAGAGCACCAATATGTCCAAGGGCAGAAGATGGCTGCCTCAGTTCAAGCTGAGAGAGCAAATTCACCCTTCGTCTGCCTTTTTTTTCTATTCACACCCTCAAAGGATTGGATAATGCCCACACACATTGGTGAAAGAGATCTTCTTTACACGGTCTACCAATTCAAATGCTCTACTTGTCCAGGAACACGGTCACAGACACATATAGAAATGTTTTCCAGCTGCCCAGGCATCCCTTAGCCCAGTCAAGCTGACACATAAAATTAACTATCACAATATCTTTTCTTTCCAGAGATTGCCTATGCACGTATGAACACTATCCCCCCCCAACTTTTATTTAATTGGCAATATATGATATATGTTTTGCTTCCTGCTTTTCAAACTCAATGATTTGGATGACTGTCAAAATTTATGCATAAAGAGCTTCCTCATTTCATTTTTATAACTCCTTGATATTACATTTTTTAAAGTACCACTATTTATTAATGTTATGAGACAGTCCCCTCCTGATGAACAGTTATATTTTTTTCAATCTTTTGGTTAACATAAGCAATACTGTAATTAGTAACCTTGTACACATTATTGCATGTGTCCAAGAATCTGTAGGACCTAGAAGTGGAGTTGCTCGTTTAAAATGCATATGTGCTTGTTTGCTTTGAAAATGTATGTGATTTGTTTATTTTCACAGTTGATTACCTTGCCTTCCTTGTCTTCAGTCGCATGATTAATAGTGCTGAATGGGGCTGGACCAAAAACTGGTTTCATAGCATTCTTCTAGAGACCCTGTCCAGGTTTGCACTTCCCTATCAGCATGGTTTGAGTGTGTGCAATTTATTGTGAACTCAATTCATTTGGTGATCTTCCAGCACCTATTTACCTATCTTGACCACAAAGCCACTAGAATAAAGAGCTTCTGTCAAATTGTTACTTAATTTCAGATATTCTCCTTTTCCATTCTCTGGTCTACTAGATTAAATAAGTTATATGAACAATATGAGGACTAGTTATTCATCTACTGCATAACAATATTAAAAATAGTCATGTCCAATGTTGGCAAGTATGTAGTGAATCTGGTGCTTTCAGATACTCTTTGTAGCAATTAAAATTGGCACAACCCTTTTGCAAAGCAATTTGGCAGTATATATGGAAAAAAATATTAAAAATATTCATATCATCCAGGCCATTAATATTACTTCTGGGAATCTATCCTAAGGAAATAGCACAAAATATTGAAAATGTCATATGTTGAAAGATATTGATGAATGTGTCATGTATAATAAAAAATCAGAAATCACTCAAGTGGCCAATAAGAGACTTATTATGCACATACATTTTAGGATAATATGAAACCATTAAAAGTAAACATGATTGTAATAAAATATAAAATACATATGCTGTAATGTTTCTTGGGGGAAATGTGGTACAAAATTATATAGAAGTCCTATTTTAGGTAAGTAAAACATATACATATGAACATCAAAATTATAAATGTGTTGTACAGTGGTGGGAAAATAGATGATTCCTTCTCTATTTTGATCTCAAGTTTTGTAGAATATTTATAACTTTTTAAACTTAAAAAATAAATAAACACAACTAGATTTTTTCCTTTTATCTTTAATATTTTTGCACTGAATATTAGTTATAGCTTTTGATGATTTTAACTTCTTTGTCACTGCTCAGTGATGTGAGATTTTTCATCTTCTTTTTTATACAGCTGAGTTCATCCCAGTTTGCAATGCAATGCGTGTTGTCTTCAAGATGTTCTCTCACTCTCTTCTGTTTATCAGAGGACATCCTAAAGACCGAACTTCCTTTCAAAATCCTGCCTCATGATATTCTTTCTCTTTTAGAAGAACAAATTCAAATATTTTGAACAGTGCTCAACTTACTTCCTGCCTACTTCTCAAATTAATTTATCACCCTCTCCCCTGCTCACTAAGCTCCTATCATGCTGGATCTTTCTCTTTCTGAAATCCACTAAGTCTCATGTTTTTTTTTTTTTAATTTTCTAAAGCAATACTATATCTCTTATAGTTGATATTCTTTTTTAGAAAAACTAGTTAGGAAAAGGCAATTATGAACTTCTTTTGTAAAAAAGAGAAGTTCACCCAATTGGATTGTCTCCTAATTATTTATTAAATTTATTATTATTTATTACATTTAAATTTTTATTAATTATTTATTAAATTTTATGTATTTCGTTGAAATAAACTTGGGGAAGTTAATAAGATGGCAAAAATATCATGCATATAAATATGTTTACCCCAGAGAATATATATATTAATAATATATTGTGTATATTACTGATATATGATATATATTAACTAGGTAAGATTACCCTTGGTAGTGGTGTATCTTCAAATAAACAAAACCCCAAATATCTAAAATATAGTGGAAAAATACCCTTTTTACGTAATGGTTAATTTGTTAACTGGAAGTAAAGTAGGAAGAAACTGTGAAGTATGTGTGTTGCCCCACTAACTCTGGGGAATGAATGTGGTAGCATCATCTCTATTGAAATGGATTTTACATTATGGTCTATCTTATCTTTGCTCAGTTGATTATTATATTATCTTGAAAGTATTAAGCTAATACAGTTAATTTCAGGGAGACTGCATTGAGAATAAGAGTGCCATCTCATGTCTGAAGCACTGTATTTTATAGTTCTGTGTACTTATCTTTCCTGTCAAATGAACTAATTTTGAATTTCTGCATAATGAAGATGTTATTTTCTAAGACTGTGCACCATAAGTAGATGAGATTATTTTGAAGTCATGGTGGAGGATGGTGGGCTTGCTTCTGCCGTGGCTCCAGCCTGTGGTTTGCCAGGACTGTCATCAGAGAATAGATGAAATTTAGAGAGCCCGTTCTGTTTTGCTTATGCAGTACTAAACCTTCTCTTTCTTCCTCCACTGTATCCCTTAGTGATATCACTGCCAAGTTCATCCCTTCCCTTATCTTTTCCTGTTGAAATTCAGAGATTTTACTCTCACCTATTCCAAATTCCCCACTGACACCAGCTCATAGTTAAAATAGTCGTGGATCTCTTCATTAAAAAGACCCTCAACAACTTTCCAAGCTAGAAAAACATTTTCATTTAAAATTGCATTTTTTATTCAATGTTCAGTTCATGATTAGAAATTGGTGTGCATAAAATTTGAAAATGAAGTTAAAATATTGTTTTAGTAAATGGGAAAATAGTTGCTATCTCATTAAGCTTTTTATGGAGAATAAGAGCAATAACAGTAAATAATTTTTGGAGTGTTACTGTGTGTTAGATATAAAATTGCTAATCCTTTTACAGGCATTACATTATTGAATACTTAGCAAAACCTTAAGAGGTAGATGTTATTAATAATCCTATAGATGTTGAGACTGGGAATATGATATGGTTACGTTACATTATCAAGGCTCAAAACTGAGTTTTGATGGAACCAAGAATTCAACACCGAGACTTAAAGAAAAAATGTTTTTCTTTTGTTTATTAGCTTTTGTAATACAGTGATTGAATTTTCAATTTTTCTCATTCAACTGAAGAAACTCCATAAAGGAGACAAAATTTCTATATATATGTATATATATCTGTATACGTGTGTATATGTATGCATATATATGTGTGTATATAAATATATATATATATCGTAATATATATTACTAGAAAGGAGATTTCAAGTGAACAGACCTAGGGTAGCTTAATAATTTTAAAAAAACAGCCCTATCTTCCTTGACATTGGCTATAATTTCTATCTATATTATTCATATTTATGTCATATATTTTACTATGCTATTTTATTATTTCCCATTTCAACTTAAAATTAGGAAGTGAATTAACTAATGTTTTAAAATTAAATTTGAAAATCCCTCTAATAATATTGCCTCTATGTAGTCAATTTTAAAATGAAATTATGAGCTTTGGCTACTATCTAAGTTTTTGGGGAGCAGGTGAGTGATGAGGAGTTGAGTACATTTCTACTATTAATTTTTTTTTAAATGATCATTTTATGTTGGTAGTTGTTTTCTTCTTTTTAGTTGTCATGGGAAAATGACATCCTGTACTTAATTCTTCCCTTTAACTCAGATAGGATGTGGGAACTCTACAATGCCATCAATGGCCTGGCAAATAATAAGGATGACTGATCTTATTCATCTATATGAAATCCTGAAAATAACCAAAAATATTTAAAGCAATGATTTCAGTATTCAGAAATCAGTGATTTATTCCTGTTTGAACTGGTGACTCACACCTGGAGCATTGTTTCTTAGCTATTTTGAAGTCATATTCATTGTCATATTTATGTCTGCAACCTTAGCAGTTGCAAATGTAACTTTTCCAATAATACCTGGCTTAACATCCAAGGTGCCATAAATCTCAGTCATTAATTCTTTTTTTCTAAATATATTAATGTTTTATTTCAAGAAATTTTCTTCTCAGACCTTATAATTGAAGGAAATCATATCAGACACTATTAAAAGTAGCTTGGTCTATATTTGATGCTAGATGCTCTAGAACAGAAAGGTTAGATTTGGCATTAATCATTATTGTTCAATTTTTCTTTCCTCACATTTACTTTGCTTTCTTTTCATTTATGTTTTATGCATTTAGTGCTAGTTCTAAGCTAAATTAATGTACTGTAAAATTTCAAATATATAGCAAGAGTTGAGAATTTCTGAGAATGAGGAAATAGATAACGCAGGAATATGGGAAAGATAGAAGCTTAGAGTTTATGTACCTTAAAATTACATACCCACTTCTTTGGTATTTCTTTATATTTATGAACCACTTTTTGTGTGTGTGACAGAATCACTATATGTTGTATACACAATTATATGTCTTAGTGGGACTCCATAGGTACATTGATGGACCTCTTAAAATTTATTTAGGCTGTTTGCTAATCTGTCGCCTAATGCTTTATAAAATAATTAGCATCTATATTCTCTCATGCCTGTGAAATCACATTGTGATTCCAAGAACTCAGTTCATTAACAATGAACAGCAAAATGGTAAAAATAATTTGCAAAATATTTAAGTTAATGGTTTTAAAAAAATTAATTAGGAAAATACACATTTGGCAAAGTTAATATGACACTTTCATTTTGATTTTTAAATAGGTATTCCACAATTAAAAAAATATTTAGATACTCTTTATTTATATATTTTGTTCAAATGTTGTTTTTCAGTAAATGATGTTGTCTAAAACAGGCAAAAGCTACAACTCAACTAAACTAATAACTAATAGGGTGAAGGAATATTTGGATACATCTTGTACATACCACAAAAGCAATAGACAAGAATATATAAAAGATTTTCTGGGTAGCGATTAAAAGCAAACTGTTTTCATTTAGCAAGGTACAATACAGTTTATATCTTTTTTTATGGGATGCATTATTTTCACTGAGTAACTCATATTTGTACTGGGGAGCCAGCATCTCCCTTGTAAAGTGCTTGTTTATTTTTTGGGGGGTGGCCTAGCTTGAAATAACATAATTCAAAAATATTTAGCCTCAATTATAGTTATATACTCAACTATAATTTGCTTTGTGCCTACTAGGTACCAGGCACTGATCTAGGAGCTGGGAATATAGCAGTTGAGTAAAACAAAACCCTTGCTCTCATTGAATTTATATTCTAGGAAAGAGAGACAACAAACAGATAAACAATACGATGCCTCAGGTAGTGCGAGTGTTATGGATAAAAACAAGATAGAGGAAGGGGGAAAAGACTGATGGAAAGATAGGAAGTATATTTTAGATGGGTTAGTCATTTGGAAGGTATGATATTTGAGCAGGGACCCGGATTAAATGAGGCCGAACCCATCAGAATATCTGGGGATGAATCTTCCAGGCAGAGTTGCTGCGGAAGGAATCAAACCGGTCTGTTCGATGCACTTCAGGCAATCCAGGATGTGTGGAATGGTCTAAGTGAGGAACAGTGGTAAGAGATGAGACTGGAGAGGTACCCAGAGCCCACTGATGGGCCCTTTGCAGGCTGTAGAAAGGATTTTAGTCTTAGCCTTATTCATGAGTTTGAAATGGGAATGTGAGGTGAGGTGTTCTTTGGCTGCCATGTGTAGAAGCCACGATGAGAAAGAAAGAAAAAAGCCCTCTGGAAGACCAGTTAAAGGCTGTTTTAGAGACATTGATGAAAGATAATGGTGGCTTTGGAGGCTTGGACTAGAAACTCCTCATTTGTGTTGCAACAGTTGTGGAAATTATTTTGTTTGCTAATGTCTCACTTTTGATTCAACATTTTATATAAGGACAGTGGCAGAAACTAAGGTTCTATGGACTCAGTTGGGAGCAGTTTTGTGCATTTATCATGTATGTGCATTTTGTTTTTTCCTAAGGCAACTTATCAATAATGAAAACATTAAAAGATTTGACTACATAAAAGTTAAATGTGCTAATTAGCATTTCTATCTTCTCTCCTGTTTAAATTTAAGTCCTGTTATATTATTTATCATTTTATATGCCTTCCCTTCCTCATTTGGTTGTTGTTTGCTGACATGCAAGTATTGAGAGGAGATAGGCTATAGCTATACACAGAATTTTATTGTGTACATGGATTTTTAAAACTTTTGAATCAGTATAGAATCTGAGTTATGAAACATAGGTATGTGATTCAAAATAGCTTAGAAGAATTTATTGGCTTACAAAACTATGCAATCCAAGGAGTAAATTCAGGCATACCAGGATAAAGAGTTTGAACTAATGATATGGGGATATTTCTCTTGCTCTGAATCTTTGTATGCTGCTTAATTCTATTTGGCTTAATTCTCAAATACAAAATATCAATAATACAATATATCTATATAGTACCTATTATAAGTATCTGTGGATAGAATGGTAAGCAAAGAAAGAAAATTTTAATAATATTTGAATCAAAGAAAGGCTATATAGGTGTTCTGTGTAATATTATTCTTGCAACTGTTCTGTAATTTTGAAATTTTTTTTGAGATGAAAACTTGTAAAGAAAAAGTAGACCCACCAGTACTTATAATATTAAAATTATGAGATGCAAACTGTAATGCAACTATATAAAAATAAATATGTATTCGTTATTTTTATTGGGATGAAAAACATATTTTAAAAATATTCATATTGAAATTATGAATTGAAAATACAATAATTGAAAGTAAGAATTCACTGAATGAGTTTAACAGCAGACTAGACACAATGGCAGAGAGACCAGCGAGCTAGAAGTTGGGCAGACAAAACAATCAATATTGTAGCATGAAGATGCAAAAGGAGGGTAAGAGAAGCAGCAGTAGGAGGACCTTATATACATTTAATTGTGGTTCCAGAAGGAGAGGCAAGAAAGAGGCAGAAGCAATATTTGATATGATAATGCCTAAAAAATTTCAGAACTGTTTTAAAGAAATCAATCCAAAAAGGAAGCGAGAAATAAAGTAAACGACATTTAGGCACATCATAATCAAACTGGAAAAATAGAACTGTAAGGGAAAAAAGACAGATATACTCTGATTGTTAGATTTGAACATCAAGAACACTAGTGGAAGCCAGGATGCAGTGAAATATTATATTCCATGTGCTGAATAAAAATCATTGCAAAAGTATAAATTTATAGTCAGTGGAAATGTTCTTAAAGCAATAAATGAAATAAAACCAGTTTCAGACAAAAAACAAAACAAAAGCAAAAAACGCCTGAGTTTATCACTAGCAAACCTGCATTAAAATAGTTACTTTATGTAGCAGGAAAATTATCTGAGAGATGCAGAAAGCAATAAAAAGCAGAGGATGATAAATGTGTAGATAAATCTAAATGAAATTTGACATCATAAAATAATATTGAAATTGAATAAATTGAATGGAGGGAATTAAAATACACAACAAAAATGATATGAATCAAGGGGAAATTAAATAAAGTTAAACTGGTTCTTTGGTCCTTGAATTGTCTGAAGAGGGTTGTAAAACTGACAATAAGTTAAGGATACATGCTGCAATTTCTAGAGTAAATCTAAGAGAACAGAAAAGTGTGTAATAATAGATGGAAAAGTAAAATCTTAATTAAAAAGAACACTGAGTCTAAAAGAGACAAAAAGATGGGAGAAACTATGAATATAACATAGAACAACAAACACAAATGGGAAATATAATACGGTGAAGTCACCACCAAATATTTTGATAATGACATAAAATGTAAGTTGATTAAATGGTCTTGTTTAAAGACAAAGATGTCAGACTGTATTTTAAAAATTCCACTATATCTTGCTTTCAAAAGAATATCTAAAACAGTAGATTGTGGAAAGTGTGAAAGAAAAAGACTGGGAAAAAGTTATCACTACTCACTCTGATTCCGTGCCAGTAGTGACAGCTCTTTTCAAGATAGCGTAACAATATAGGCATAGGTAGTTATAAGGATTACAAATTCATGAATCAAAGAGAAATATCATGCCAGTATTTATATTTTTAAAATCATATGTGATAAAACGTAAGATTTAATTCACACTATATGAAAATAGACAATTAAAAAGTACTACAAACAAGAGGCATAAAAATGTACCATTACGCTATTACTGCAGTTCTACTCTGGTAGTTTTATTCTACCTGTCTGCGGTATTTTTTTTTTTTTCTTTCTCCCTCACGCCCTCGAAATATACTCAATTGTGTTAAGCAATTTCCCAATGTAATGATCTAGTAGAGTAATTTGCTAAATGCTACAATATCTTGGATTTATCACGCCACAATTTTCCTCTTTTTGATGACAAAGCCAGTGTACCCTCATTTTTGCCATTTTCTGTGAAGATCTTACTATTAAATACCTCTCCCCTTGGAATAACTTGCTTGCATTTTTGTCTGGCTATTTCCTACTTTTTATGGGAGAAGCCAGAGGGCATATTTTGAAGTCCACATCCCAATCCTTAAGCTATCCTTGAGTAAATGGTTAAGCCTGATTTAAACATCCTTACCTAAAAAATTAACAAACTATTTTTGACTATGATCAGCATGTTAAATGATTAATGGAACAATTTTAATTTAAACGTAAATAGATGCCTGTATATAGAAGGATTAAGGTTATTTTTGGTTTCTAAGTCCAGGTTGGATCTCCTAGTCCAAGGGGACTCTGTGGACTCTGGTCCTTTGAAGACCCTAGTTTAAGAGGTCAGACAGGCCGGGCATGGTGGCTCACGCCTGTAATCCTAGCACTCTGGGAGGCTAAGGCAGGAGGATCGCTCAAGGTCAGGAGTCCAAGACCAGCCTGAGCAAGAGTGAGACCTCCGTCTCTACTAAAAATAGAAAGAAATTACCTGGGCATAGTGGTGCATGCCTGTAGTCTCAGCTACTTGGGAGGCTGTGGCAGAAGGATTGCTTGAGCCCAGGAGTTTGAGGTTGCTGTGAGCTAGGCTGACGCCACGGCACTCTAGCCCGGGCAACAGTGCAAGACTCTGTCTCAAAAAAAAAAAAAAAAGGTCAGACAAAGTGTCCCTTCCCTTGCAGACCATCTCATTTATTTTTTGAACTGGTTAAGGCAGATAGAAAAAACTGTTCTCAGTCCAATGTTTAGATGGTGTCTTTTGACCTCACTTGATTTGGGACTATCTGGGAAAGGTGGTCTCTGGTCCTGTTTCTGTCAATTAGTTATTTTTTCCATCACTGGGATCCTGATGGATGCACAGCAAGCTAGTCTTCGTAACAGAAAATATCATTCCTTTTCAGACCTAGCAAAGCTCAGGTCTCTTGTAGTCTCTCAGAGTTTCTTTTACCACTGTTCCCCTTTGGCCAAAGAAAAGTACACTTATCTCTTGATTGCACTTCTTAAATCCTACAGTATATTAAGAGTACCTCTTCTTTTGTCATTAGGTTGACATCCTTAGCAAGATCATATCCTATTATGAGCTTCACTGGCTGGGAGATTGGAGGGTCTTAATCCTTTACAAAAAATTTGTTGTCAACAATATTAGCATGATGTACTTTTGAACTGAGCTTATCAGTGAACATTTTAAAATGCTCTTTACTCATGTATATATAAATGCTGCTTAGCACTAGTTTCCAGATTTAAATTATTGAATAATAATTTTTTTTAGAAAGAAGTTTGGGAAGATTTTCCTAGGTGCCAAGGATTGGAAGAGTACCCTGGAAGGGGGAAGAAAATTGCTCAAATGATGTCTTTGATCTCTAATAATTTAACCTGCTTTCCTACCAACCCCAGACTCAGTCTGTCACTGTGACTAGTATATACAATTTTACTTTGACTTGTATGAACATTATAAGCTAATTGGTCTGTGCCAATGTTTTCTTTAGCAAGAGTATCTCTGGTCATACACATGCATCAGCTCCTCTAATAAAGACAATTTGTTCCAGGAGTTGATGTGCCATTCATGATTTTTACCAAATTAATTGTGCAGAATCACACCATGGGTTTATTTTGTTGTTGTCACAAGCCAAAATATTCAAAACTATGAATAGTTATTTACCATTTGAAGTTGTCATTTTATTAAGAATTAATATTTTGTCTTACTTGCATGCAAATAGGATACATTTTTATATGGACACTTTTTTTTCTGAGTGTGATAAGGCTATTAACTTGGACTACTGAAAGTTTTGGTACATATATATTGACTAAAATAATGGCCTTATTTTGTATTTTGGAGCCTTTCAATATTCTATATCTCCTCCTCCTTCTCACAAATAAAGGTCACAGAAGAGATTTTTGCATAAATTATATGGATGTATAATCTCATATCCTAATAAAACTCTTAAATCTATGTAAATGGCTTGTTACATATTGAGTATCCTTTTCTAATTAAAGAGCTGTTTCATGACTCAATTCAAAGTATCCATTAGATTACAAAATATCTCCGGAATAGGAATATTTAAAAAATTATTTCTCTTAAACATTATTAAATAAATCATGCATATTTGGCAAGAACTCTATTATAGTAGTGTGATATACATCCATGATCCTTGAAACTTAATTGAAATATTAGTTAAGCCTTCAAAAAATCAGGAACTTATTTGACATAATAAAATATAAGCCAGAGAATAATAAATGTGCTTTTTGCTCGAGGTCAACCCATTTTTAAAATCTCTGTTTGATACCATAGTAAGTATAAATCGACCTGCTATGAAGAAGCTCCTGGAAGAGTTATTAATCTAGATCCAAAATGAGGTGAGAATTTTTTTTTTTTATGTAGACTTATGTTCTGTTTATGTGTCAACAGAAAACACTGAACTTTTTCAATCTTGGGTTGGACTATTCCAGTGTGTATTAATCAGTGGCCTATGGCATGATACTTGGTTTTCTGTGACAAAGGTAAGACAAGCAATAGTAGTTGTCACCAACTCCATTATCTTTCATGTTATAGTTCCTGCTTTTCAGGACTAGGAGGAACTCACTGCTCATCGAAGTTCTATCTAGAAGATGGAAGTAGCACCTTACCTAGCTTAGAAAAGTTTTATGAGGATCAGATAAGATCTGTGTCCCTTAAAAACTTAGATTGCTACAATACTTTGTAATTATTATGAAGTTCAAAATGTCTTTCCTCCCCCTTCTTATGCATCTACTGGCGTCAAACACGACGCCATTGAACTTGGCAAGTTGAGCAGAATTAACTCCATCTTACAGACCTGATTTTTTTGCAGTCTTCATGTTTACTTCTAAGGCAACAAGTTTATACTGGGAGATCTTTTGAAAATGTAATGATAGTTTTATTTCCACACAGGTAGGAAAAATTTTCCACTTGACTTGTTATGATAGGATATGTTTTGAAGCGTTTCTATCCATTATATCATATTTCAAAGTAGATTTTGTATATTTGACCTATTAATAAAATGGAAATCCTTTACATATTTACATAATTCCACATAGTGTGAGGAGAAATATACTGACCACGATTTTCTTTCATATTTAAATCAAGCCTTGGAAATAAAAAGAAAAAATCCTCCTGAATTTCTAGCACAGTTATGCTTTTTACCACCCTTGTAAGAACTGATAGAGATGGAGGGGAGGGTCGGAGAGTTAGGACATTTGGTGCAAAAGATGCCATACCAACCTCATTAGAACTCTGTTTTTTCCCCTTAGGGAGGAGATGTTAAGGAATGCTTTTATGCACACCTAAAATATGAAAATGCATGCATACAGAGAACAACAAAAACTACACTGGTATGGGCATTTGATTCACAAAAAAACCCTTTGCCATAAGATTTTTGCATATCACAGTGTTTCCTGGTCAATGGCAGGAAATTGAAAAGTAATTATTTATTTATTTTTGTTGCTGCTGTGATTGCCTTAGGGGTCTTCCTCATAAATTCTTTGCCTAGGCCAATGTCTGTAAGAGTCTTACCTACGTTTTCTTCTAGAATTCTAATAGTTTCTGACCTAAGGTTTAAGTCTGTTAACCACCGTGATTTGATTTTTGTGAGGGGTGAGAGCTGTGTGTCCTGTTTTAGTCTTCTACATGTGGATATCCAGCTTTCCCAGCACCATTTATTAAATAAGGAATCTTTTCCCCAGAGTATGTTTTTTTCTGCTTTGTCAAAGATTAGATGGCTATATGAGGATGGTTTTATATTTGGATTTTCTGTTCTGTTCCACTGGTCTGTGTCTCGGCACTTGTGCCAGTACCAGGCTGTTTTTAGAACCACAGCCTTGTAGTAAAGTTTGAAGTCTGGCAAATTAATACCTCCCAATTTGTTTTTGTTGTTTAATATTGCTTTTGCTAAACGGGGTCTTCTCTGGTTCCATACAAAGCGTAAAATTATTTTTTCTATGTCTGTGAAAAAAGATGTTGGTAATTTAATAGGGATTGCATTGAATCTGTAGATAACTTTGGGCAGTATAGACATTTTAACAATGTTGATTCTACCGATCCATGAGCATGGTATGGTTTTCCACCTATTTACATGTTCTGCGATTTCCTTCCTCAGAGTTTCATAGTTCTCCCTATAGAGGTCCTTTACTTCCTTAGTTAGATCCTGATCAAATTAAAAAGCTTCTGCACAGCCAAAGAAACAGTCACAAGAGTAAATAGACAACCTACAGAATGGGAAAAAATTTTCGCATACTACACATCAGATAAAGGACTGATAACAAGAATCTATTTAGAACTCAGGAAAATCAGTAAGAAAAAATCGAACAACCCTATCAAAAAGTGGGCAAAGGACATGAATAGAAATTTTTCAAAAGAAGATATAAAAATGGCTAACAAACATATGAAAAAGTGTTCAACATCTCTAATCATCAGGGAAATGCAAATCAAAACCACAATGAGATATCACTTAACTCCAGTGAGAACGGCCTTTATCAAAAAGTCCCAAAACTATACATGTTGGCGTGGGTGTGGAGAGACAGGTACTCTCATACACTGCTGGTGGGACTGTAAACTAGTGCAGCCCCTGTGGAAAGCAATGTGGAGATACCTTAAACAGATTCAAGTAGACCTACCATTCGATCCAGCAATCCCATTACTGGGCATCTACCCAGAAGAACAAAAGTCATTCTATAAAAAAGACACCTGCACCAGAATGTTTATAGCAGCACAATTCACAATCGCAAAGATGTGGAAACAACCCAAATGCCCATCGATTCATGAATGGATTAGCAAAATGTGGTATATGTATACCATGGAATATTACTCAGCTATTAGAAATGATGGCGATATGGCATCTCTTTGGTTCTCCTGGAGTGAGCTGGAACCCATTCTATTAAGTGAAATATCCCAAGAATGGAAAAACAAGCACCACATGTACTCACCAGCAAACTGGTTTCCCTGAGTGCACATTTGGGATTCACACCAATTGGGTATTGGACAGAGGTCGGGGCTGGGTGGAAGGGATGGGTGTATACCTACTTGATGAGTGCGATGCGCACTGCCTGGGTAATGGACACGTTTGAAGTTCTCTCTGGGGGGGATGGGGTGGGGGGAGGGGAGGAGTGCACACCTATATGATGAAAGTGATGTGCACTGTCTAGGAAATGGACATAACTAAAGCTCAGACTCAGGGGGATGGGGAGGCATGGGCAATGTATATAGCCTGATCTTTTGTACCCCCTTAATGAGCTGAAAAACAAAAACAAAAACAAAAAAAAAAAAACAGTAAAAAAAAAAAAAAAAAAGAAAAGTAATTATTGCATAAATATGTCTTGCTAATTTTAAGTATGACTTAAAATATTTTGCTGCCACACCTGCTATGTAAAGAAGAATGGTCTCCACCCTTTTCAGAAATGTTTGCCCGTAACCCACTCAGCATTGGACATGCCATCACATGTCATTGCTGCACATATTGTCACTCTCCAACTGAGGGCTTTCCCTCAGCCCCCATGCAGGGCAGGCTGGATATGCCCAGAGGTAGGTTACTGCCTTAGCTAATAACATACTGAGTTGGAGGTAAATATCCAGCTTCCTTGCCCCTAAGGTGGGATAACTCTGAGGCATACTCCATATCAGCCACCAGCTTTCCCCAGCTAGCTGGTTGTCCGCAGCAGCAGTTCACCCAGCAACTCACCCCTGATGGGCTTCCACGCTTTATCTTTCCTCTGCATTCCCTACGGGTGCTTCCTGAGATCAGCTCCTGAATGAGCTACTCGCACTGACATCCTCATCAGTGGGTCTGATTCTGGGAGAAGTCAAATTAAGGTACACAGCTTTCACAGAAATTCTCAGAGCGCTAACAAGGGAAAAATCATAGCACAGATACTGAAGGGATAAACTAGCTAAGTTTTGTTGTGTGTGTGTTTTTAACAATTTTCAGTGTGTGTCATTTCTTCAAGACTTGGCAATGTAACTATTCCATTTCCTAGGCCACTAAGGATTGAGTGGGGTGGATACCTTAGGTTGAGAGAAATAAACAATAAAGAGAACAGCTCCAGTTATTTCACTGTGAAGCACTACAGGCATTTGGAGGGCTACATAAATAATGTGTTTGTGGCAGAGGATAGGCTGAGACATGTGGGCTATTCCAGCATTGATCGAAACATAAACGAACATGGCAGATGATGTTAGAGAATCCAGACAATCAGCTCAGCTACCTGGAATGGCAGTTGAACAGACAAATGAGTGGACACATCAAGCTGTAAAGGGAAGCATGTGCCAGTGGGGCTCAGCCAGCCTCCAGTGGCCTCCAGGTGTAGAAAAGGAAAAGCCCTGCTGCTTTGGCTCTGCCAAAACAGTACAGTCCCATTGCCCCTGGAGGTAGTTTCAGAAAACACTTAAAAGCATGTGAACTTCCTGAGTGCCCAGACCAAGATGGTCTGGTGAACTTGTCGTAGCCATAATAATTCTTACCCTCACATGATTTCCAAAAGAAACTTTTATGTTCTCCTTGAGTAACATCATCACAATTTTGGGTGTGTATATATGTTTCATATTTACAATCTAGCATGTATTCTTTCTTAAAAAATCAAGTCAGATAATTAAGGAAAACTTTCCTCTCAGCCAGTATAAGTAAAAAGATCATTTCATCATATGATTTTGGGTTGCTGCTTCTTGTGCATAAAGGAAATGATAGGGTTTTGTTTTCCTAAACAAATAGCAGAATTTAAATCCTGGGATTATTTCATTTAAAAGTGGGAAAACTTATTTTCCGAATTCCTGAAAGGTGAGATTTCATATTGCAAATAGAAGCAATTTCAACATAAAGACCTAAAATTCATTATTAGAAGCCAAATATAACTTGATAAAAGTTTTATGAGTATACCCAAAATCATTTGATTAGTTATATCCAAGTTCAAAATTATTATCCCATGGGATCGACTTTTTGTACCTTTAATATTCTGTTGCTTACAGTAACAAAATACTACCAAAGCCCAAATAGTAGCAAACATTTACCTAAGTTCCATTCCCTAAACAAGTCTAGATATAAAATAAGATTTCCTTATCATTAGTTTTATAAGACAAATGAGTGAGTCAGATTCCTGCCTTCTGAAACTCTTTACAATTAGTCCGTAATACCATTAAGAAATTTGATTTTTAGGAGGGAAGAAAAGAAATCCAACTTAGGTTTCTGCATTTATCTTCTATACAAGTTTATGTTATTTTTAAAAAACAAATTCATTAAATCTCATAATTATTTAAGCTTAACTTTGTTGATCTTAATTATCTACTTTGGGTTCAGGAATGCAAGCCAACTGCACTCCTTGGCTAAGGAGAGGGAAAAAAATTCCTTCTCCAACATCCTGGATTCCCTGAGGTGCCTGGGCTTTTGGCCAGCCTCCCTGGGAGAAATGCTCAGCTGCCGTGGCCTATAGACTCCTGTCTGTAGAGAGGCCGAGAAAAGTCTCTCTGACAAGCTGAAAATCAGCCACAGAAAGCCAGCTGCAGACAGGACAGCAGGAACTTAGCAACCCAGAGGATCCAGCCAGTCAGAGCCTGGAGGGTGCTAGTCCCTGTCAAGAACACCTTTTTTGTTACCTTTGCTCTCAGAGGAGCTCCAGCCACTTCTATTTATAGCTGTGAAGGAGGCTGACTTCCAGAGGAGCCTCAGACAGGTCAAACGGGCATTGGAGAACTTCAGCATTAGAAGCCACTGTCTTGCTCTGTGATGGTTTTAGGATTCTTTGTGAGGAATAATAATGGCCAGGGCACACGGAAGGTTGACTTCCTTTTGCTCATGGTGCCTGTCTGGAGCACATTAGGAGGGAAGCCAATGTTAATCTCCATGTCCTTGATATCATTTTTATAATAGACATATCTGCATGCAGACACTTCTAAACTTTTAAGGGAGCTCTTCTCAACCTTTTGTCTTTTCCTCACTCTAGTTTACCTTTTGTAATTTTCTTCCCTGATAGCTGAAGTTCCTTTCCAGGAAGTCTAGGTTGAGACTTCTCAATTACTTTTGCAACATAAATGCAGCAAAAGCTTGAAATGGTTTTTAGTTGTCAAATACCTGTGCAAAGGTGCAAGTGATAATAAAATTTTTATAAACAGTGGCCACTGTAATTAGAAAATAGATGAGTATAGAGAAGCCTCTATAAATTACACATTAAACTTTTTAAAAATTCTCTTACAGGAATAACACCATTGACCTAATTAGTTTTTTCACATGAAGGACAAAAAAAAAAAAGCAAAACACATTATCCTTGGTTGTAATTCAAATGAAGAAACATTTTATTATAATTTCAAAGAGGGGCATTAAAAAGTCATAATATATATGCTGTTTGTAATTCCTGAGATAGAGGGACTTAATTATATGCAAAAACAGTCTATTAATGATTTATGATAATAGCTAATGCCTATGAGTGCTCAATGGTTGCCAAGGTCCTGTGCTAAGCATTTTGCTATGATTACCCATTGGATTCTCCCAACAGTCCATTATCAGATGAGAACAGTGGCTCAGTACTTAAGTCACTTGGTTACTCACTTGCATGCCTTTGATTCCATCACTTTAAAGTGATGAA
Organism: Eulemur rufifrons; assembly: GCF_041146395.1. Classification (NCBI taxonomy): domain Eukaryota; kingdom Metazoa; phylum Chordata; class Mammalia; order Primates; family Lemuridae; genus Eulemur; species Eulemur rufifrons. The sequence goes on along the minus strand of NC_090983.1, from coordinate 58,566,531 downwards.
GCCATGATTTGAACACAGATCTGTGAGAGTCCTATGTTGGCATGATTAATAACTGCCTTATATCACCTATCTTCTTTTTGAAATGAAATAAAACCTGCTGTTATCAGTTAGGGTAGAAAATATTTTGATATTATGAATTTATTAGGAATTTATTTATGCAATTCAGGTGAGCTATTGTTTTTAGACTCTGCCTCTGGTGCTCTAGATCTGAGCTTCAAGATTCATCATGGAGCTGGACATTGCCATGCTTGTGTTAAAGACTAAAATCTGGTCTTCACTGTTATCTCCTTGTTCTTCCTCTTTTCACAGTGTCCTCACTCCAATACATACAAACATAAAAACATTTTCAAGGCACCTTAAGTAATGTTTCCTGTATAGATTATAAACTGATATTATTTGGCTATATTTTTAGAAAACAACATGTTTGTAAAAAATCAATTGAACACATTTAAGTGGATAAGTGGGAACCAGGCAATTCAGGAGTGGGCATTGTAGCTGCATTTTCTCTTTAAGAAAAATGATTTACCTAATGTCTGCTTTTTAGGTTAAAAGGAAAATTTCCAAGTTTAAATCCATCAACCACTATGAAACAATACTTCTCTCTTGAAAATCCTAAGACAATGAAAAATATAAAGTCACATCTTTTTAAGGAATTCTGGTAACTGGAGCAGAAAGGAAATCATTAAGAAGAGTTTAAAGAAAAATGAACTTAGGTCAAAAGTTTAGTATGCATTAGAAATAGGAAAAAATGCTAAAATATAAGAATAAAATTAAATCAAAGGCTTCATGTCATTCTCTTTTAATATAGGTTTTTGTGTGTGTGTTAGTTAACATATGGTAATTTTTCCCTTAAAATCTATTCATATATACCATGCTCATAAATTTTTTTAAAAAAACCCAAAGAAAGTATATTTATTGAAGTGGAATGAATAAATGCTAAAAAATTAGTACTTGTAACCTAATGGAGAAAATAAATCTTTAAACATTTTTTGTTTCTACAGAAAATAATCTTAGAAAAAATGTTCCAGCATATATGAAGTTACAGGTTTTAGCATACCAACTATTAGGTTAATTGTCTTAAAACATGAAGGTAAACCTTTTCTACTTATGATGTCTATTTTTTCCCTTGTACCACCTACTTAAAAAGCTTTTATTTCCACCTCCTCACCATTCTCAGCTTAATGAACAGAAAAAAATATCAAAATCAGACAACAGAGGATCTCCCTCCATATCCAAACACTGCATCTAATGAGATACCTGTATTCCCACCAATCCATTGATCCTTTAACCAGGTCAAGGTGGAAGAAATATTTCTTTACTTGTGCTCCCAAGATTTTTCCCTTATTATTTTCTCAGGAATCTTACTTTGTTCTCTATTCATGCCTCCCTATGTGCATTTGAAGATTTGCTTTCTATCTTAAAATAATAGCAAAACCAAATTACCTCTCTATCCCGTATCCCATTTTAACTGCCACCCTTTCTCTTCTGTTCCACTTATAAACTTGTTGAAATAGTAATCTAGACTTGGGTGTGTTTTCCCACTTCCCATTCACTCCTCAATCAATTCTATTCAAACTTCTGTGGTTATCACTCATGTGAAATGCTTTCAATGAGGTCACCATTAACATCTAAGGGGCTCAATATACAGGACGCTTCTTGGTCCATGTCATGCGTGAAATCTTGACAACATCCAATACCTTTGGCATTCCCTTTACTGAGAAACTCTTTCTTGGTGTGTAAGACACTGCACTATCCTGATTTTCCCCCTAAGATTTTGTTACTCCATCTTAGTCTTTTTTGTATCTTCTCTTCCACTGTCAATTCTTTAAATAATGTAAGTGATCTTTTCATTCATTTTACTAATATTTAAGGGCCCACTGCATAATCAAACACTTTTCTGTGGCTATGTGGTCTGTAAGTTCCTCGAAGTATGGAAACAATATCTTTCTCTCTCTTTCTCTCTCTCTCTTTCTTTTTTTAACTATGTCCTAACTAGAGCACCTGACTTAAAATCTGGAATTTAAAATGATGTAAATGCATCATCATGCTTAAATTTTTCTATAATGTGATAGATAATTTCACAGTATTTATATGCACATTACCATTGACTAAGTCTGCAGTCCCCACCCCTGGGCTGCAGACCAGTGCTGGTTGATGGCCTATTAAGGACCAGGGCCACAGAGCTCTGCCACCCCATCACCACTGCCTACCACTACCGCCTCCTTTCCCCCCATGCACCCCCCACCCATCCATGGAAAAATTAAAAATTACAGTTAGGAAAGGGCACACAGCAGGAGGTGAGCGGCGGGCAAGGGAAGCTTCATCTGTATTTACAGCCTCTCCCCATCACTCCCTTCACCACCTGAGCTCTGCCTCCCCGCCCCTCGTGGAAAAATTGTCTGCCACGAAACTGATCCCTGGTACCAAAAAGGTTGAGGACTGCTGGTCTAGGTGGCAGAAAGTTGAAGAAATAGCAGATTAAAAGTGGAAAAACTAAAGTTTTATCCTCACGATTCTAAGGACATGGTGATTTTTTTCTCTTTTCTTTATTTTTAAATTTCAGAATATTACAGGGATACACAGTTTTGGTTACATAATTTACTTTTGTACAGTTTGAGTCAAAGTTGTAAGTGTGCCCTTCACCCAGATAGTGTGCATTAAACCCATTAGGTGTGAATTTACCCATCCCGTCCTCCCCCCACCACCTGCTTGATTTCTGTTGAGTTTTACTTCTGTATATGCACATGAGTGTTGATAGATTAGTTTTAGTTTAGTATTGAGTACATGTGGTGTTTGTTTTTCCATTCATACACTACTTCACTTAGAAAAATGGTCTCCAGTTCCATTCAGGTTGTTACAAAAGATACTAGAGCACCATTTATTTTTATGGCTGAGCAATACTCCAGGGTATACATATACCACGTTTTAGTAATCTACTCACGTATTGATGGGCATTTGGATTGTTTCCACATCTTTGTGACTGTGAATTGTGTTGTTATAAAAATTCAGGTGCAGGTGTCTTTTTTATAAAATATCTTTTTTTTTTTTTTTTTCTTTCGGGAAACACCCAGTAATGGGATTACTAGATCAAATGGTAGGTCTACTTTTACTTCTTTGAGGTATCTCCATACTCCTTTCTATAGAGGTTTTATAAGTTTGCAGTCCTACCAGTGGTGTACAAATGTTCCTTTCCACATCCATACCAGCACGTGTTGCTTTGGGACTTTTTGGGAAGAGCCATTCTCATTGGAATTAGGTGATATTTGATTGTGGCTTTGATTTGCATTTCCCTAATGATTAGAAACATTGAGCATTTTTTCATGTGTTTATTGGCTATTAGTCTATCTCTTTTTGAAAAGCTTCTGTTCATGTTTTTTTGCCCACTTTTTTATAAGTTTGTTTGATTTTTTTTCCTTGCTTATTTGCTTGAGTTCTTTGTAGATTCTGGTTATCAGCCCTTTGTCAGATTTAGCACATGCAAATATTTTCTCCCATTCTATAGGTTGTCTATTTGCTCTATTGATTGTGTCCTTGGCTGTGCAGAAGCTTTTTAATTTGATTAGGTCCCATCTATTTATATTTGTTGTTGCTATGATTGCTTTTGGGGTCTTCTTCATAAGTTCTTTCCCTAGGCCAATGTCTATAAGAGTTTTTCCAGCATTTTCATATAGCATTCTTACAGTTTCATGCCTTAGGTTTAAGTCTGATATCCATCGTGAATTAATTTTTGTGAGTGATGAGAGGTGCAGATCCTGTTTCAGTCTTCTACATGTGGCTATCCAATTTTCCCAACACCATTTATTGAATAGGGATTCTTTTCCTCAGTGTGGATTTTTGTCTGCTTTGTCAAAGATTAGATGGCAATATGAGGATGGATTTATATCTGGGTTCTCTGTTCTATTCCATTGGTCTATGTTTCTGTTTCTGTGCCAGTACCATGCTGTTTTGTTTACTACAGCCTTGTAGTATGGCTTAAGTCTGGTAAAGTGATGCCTCCTGATTCATTCTTATTATCTAAGGTTGCATTGGCTTAGTCGGGGTCTTTTCTGGTTCTATACATAGCGTAGAACTATTCTAGATTGGTGAAAAGTGATGGTATTTTAATGGGGATTGCATTGAATCTGTAAATCACTTTGGGTAGTATAGACATTAACAATGTTGATTCTGCTGATCCATGAACATGATATGTTTTTACTTTCATATTTTTATGGCAAGCATTTACATTATTGAAAGATGTTAAAATGCCATTTCATAAGATTGCATTTTCTGTGAGAGGACTGGCATAAAGAGCTATAAAGCTATTTTATTGTAATAGACTTGAAAACAATAAAAGAAACACACTTTTAGAATAAAATGTCACAGAAATAGTTCTATCTTTTTTATTTTTCAAAAATTAGATTGCATTCATTCAAATTTACCTCTTGTTGTATAAACTGAAAAAATTATCTAAGTCTAATTATTAATTATCTCTACACTCTACATCCTGAGAAGTTTGCTTCTAAAAAGAGATAGTTGCCTGAAACAATCAATGAAGAACTGGGCATGTCTTTCAAAGACTCCAAAGACCTATAATAAACTCCATTGTATTGAGCTATCTAGGAATCACTTAAGATATTTAACAAGTTTGAAAATATGTGCCATCCAGTATTTAAGAGAGAACACTAATATTGAGTGATGAATTATTAATACAAGAATATTTCATTTGAGAAATGAGCTTATCTCTTAGGAAGTGAAATCTAATTTTCAAAATATTAAAATTTTGAATGGCTCCAACAATCCAAGCAATGACATAGTTGATCCTGGTGACGTACTAAGAGCAAGACTTTTTCCTCTTGTATATAACCTATGTGAAATAAAAACATGTGTTCCAAGAAAATTATAATCAGATTGTTTTGCACATCTAAACAGATTAATGGTTAAATGTGTTGCCTAATTTCTATAAAAACAAATACTTGGGAAATATTCTTCTCCAACATATTTTTAAGCGGATTGTTTTGATGAAGCTTGCCCATACCTTCCAATTAAAACATTTATGAAAATATGTTTAATAGTTGAATTTCTGGACAAAAAAAAACAGTGGCCAGTGTCACAAATGGGATTCAACTTTTCAAAAATTCAAAATAGATAAAATTTATAATTATTTTATAAATACTGACATTTTATGAAATATAGTTTATAATATTTTTAAAAATTAAAACTGGATTTAACTGTTTTTTTTTTTTTGAAATGCCAGCATGTTAGGAAACTCGAGAACTGAGCAAGATAGGAAGCCATGTTAAACTTAGAAAATGCAGAGAGGATATTAAGAGTGAGCATGCATAGTCAGAGGATGAAAGAGTGATAGAGCTTTTTTAGGAGAGAACGTGGTGCCACAGAAAGAGTACATTTTGTAGTGATGCACACCTGTGTTCAGATTCTGCGTATGACATTTCCAGCATTGAGAATTTCAATACATTACTTATACTCCCTGCTTTTTCATTCACAAAATTGAGATATTTATATTTTTCTCATAAGCTAACATTAGCTCAATACTCCATGTTTGGTAGACATCTAGAAACTCTAAATTTCATTTTTCCTAATTTGAGAACTTGTACTTATCCTATGTCCATGACATCTGTGACCTAGTGCTTCAAAGTTATACTTTGAGTCCAGAATTTAGAGTCCATTGAGTCTAGAGAAATTCATGTCTAAAATACCTGTTTACTTGCTCTACCTCTCTAAACACATGAATGTACTATAGTTTTTTCTATAATGGCCTAGATAATTTCATAGCTTGCTTGAATGACATTTAATGAAATTAAGTGAATTTGGATATTGAGAAGTACTTGGTGATTTGAAGCACTTGGTGATTTTGTAAGGAAAAAAATTAGAGATTCTGATGCTCACTTTGATGGATTCTTACCAGTTTCCTTGAAGAATTTCTCAAAAGAAATGTGAACTGCAAATTTTCTTCTCTTGGTAAAGGAGCCTGTAATAATCACGTAGCTACAACTCTGCAGGGTTGCGAAGCCCTCTCTGAATCCGAATTACTGGTAAGCTCTTTAACCTTGATTTTTAAACTTATAATTTAAAATGCTTGTTTATTTCATTCATTACTAAATCAGGGCTTTCAGACAAAATCTTCAGTGGTAGAAATCTGGCAGTTCTTTTTGATGAGTTTGGATTGTGTTATTTTTCCTCACAATTGAAAACAGAGCCAATCAGCTTAGAATTCATCACTTTTGGCATGACTAACCATTTCCATTTTGTCTCAATTGTATTATCTCCAAAACAATGCCTTTACTTTCCATTTTCTGGTCTTTTTTTTAATAAAATAAAGGCAAGGCACAATAAAACATTATTATGATTGCTCAAACGATTGCTGCATAGACAAAAATGTATTTTATATGAGAACGCAGCCACGCAAAGCAGGCAGGCGGGTAGTCTCACTGTTCAATAGCTTGAAATATTTGTTCATTATCAGCTGATGTTATAAAGGTCATAATTTAGCAAATGAAAGAAAATTTAAGAGTATGAGTGTAGAAGGACTAAAACCATATGTGGCATGCATGTCGGGTATATGAAAGATTAATTTAGGTGATAAAGTGTATCCTAAATGTAAGTCTGTGTCCATACTATAAAATCCTTGATCAAGGTCTATGTATTCTTCTTTACATATTTGGCAGCATTTATTCAATCACTTTGAGTAGGCTATTTAATGTATGTATAATTAAGTGAATAAATGAATGAAGAAATGAGTGTTTTTTTTTTAAACACCAGCATGTTAGGAAACTCAATGACTGAGGAAGATAGGGAGCCACGTTAAACTTAGAAAATGCAGAGAGGATATTAAGAGTGAGCATGTATGGTCAGAGGATGAAAGAGTGTTAGAGCTTTTTTAGGAGAGAATGTGGTGCCACAGAAAGAGTACATTTTGCAGTGATGCACACCTGTGTTCAGATTTGATTCCGCTTATGGCATTTCCAGCATTGAGAATTTCAATGCATTACTTATACTCCTCCATTTTCATTCACAAAATTGGGATATTTATATTTTTCTCATAAGCTAACAGTTATTAGCTCAATGCTCCATGTTTGGCAGACATCTAGAAACTCTAAATTTCTCTTTTCCTAATTCGAGAACTTGTACTTATCCTATGCCTGTGATATCTGTGACCTAGTGCTTCAAAGTTATACTTTTGAGTCCATAATTTAACATTGGCTCAGTTGCCTAATTCCTTTTTTAAAATTTGGTCAGTGATATTGCCTTGCTAGTGGGAGCTTGGAAGAAGCAATCCACGCCACCAACAATCTCCATGGTGGCTTAGTGTTATGGGCTTACATGTAACTGTGATTGATGAGTGGTCTTTCAGCAGGTGCAAGATTTGGCAGCATTATTCTGATTGGAAATGCCCTATTACTCTCCTTTAGAGTGAACACTAATATTGATTCAAAATTCAATTCAAGTTATCAATTTGGGTTTTGAAATTCCTACAGGATATGGACCAGAATTATCATACCTATGGTTCTTTTTCCTTTTTATTAGCTTACTGGTTGAAATTCACAATAATCTTTCTTTAATTTTCACATATGTAGGTGGAAAATCTATATCCCTGGAATTCTCTACTTGTTCTGATTATTTTGGTTTGTGACATTAGTTCACAGTGTAAGGCACATTACTTTATGATAGATGATTGAGTGTCAGGCAGATAATCACAAGTAAACAATTATTTATAGATTGTCCACATGACACCAAAAAATGTGCTTAACATCATTTCTGGGTGCTGGCTTGTATTTTTTATTGTTTTTAAAGTTCTACTTGCTTTGAAATTAACTAATGGTACGTTTTAATATATTCATACCTGAAGCTCTTATTTTATTATGACCTGAAACAAGAATGGTTTTTTTAACCTAATAAATATAACATACTGGTTTCTTATGCAGAAATTACTGAAGTAACATTATGAAAATGTAAAATTATATACTTACTTGTTGCACTAACACAGGAAGTTAAACAGATTATTAAAGAAAACTCATAGGATCAAAAATGGCAATGCACATAAATCTATAGTTTATTACAGGAAAATGATACAGTATAGCAACAGCGTTAATTAAGGATATGCATCATATTTAAAGGCTGTTTCACAGCAAGGGATCAGGAAAGATCAGGTGCAAGCTCCAATTGCCCTCTTTATTAAAGACCATACAGGATGTACTTCCTATTTCAGACCCGGAACTACACACATGTACACAAAACACCTTGGAACCAGGAATCTCCAAAAGAGACTTGGCCCTGATGACTCTGTGATCTTGCAGGAAGATTTTTGCTGCACAACCAAGCCCTCTAACAGTCTCATGGAAACCAAATGCAAATCATCAATCTCACTGTTATCAATAAGCAATGCTGACAAGCTGGTACAAATCTCCCCAAAACTCCCTGGACATAGGGTTATAGAGCAACACTATTAATTGATACTCTTTATGCTTCAACCAGGTGTCTGTGCTGTGCAAGTACATTTCTTATATTGGTGACACGGTTTAGGCCTATTCCAAGTCTGCTGGGATTAGCTTTCACAGCATGCCTTTTCTAAAACAAGTTTCAGAAAACTTAATTCTAGCTAATGACAGCAAGTTGAACATATGTATTTATCTTCATTCTTTTCTGAAATACCATTAGAATGATAATAAGGGAAACTTTTGCAAAGGCATGAATACACAAAGACAAAAAACAGAAGAGGAGACAACAGCAACCCAATTTTGGAAACCAAAAAGTACATAGACAAGTGGTAACTAACCTAGCAGTCCTAAATAATAAATCCTAAGATAATTACACAGAAAGCCAAGAAGCTGCATAGCTTACTTCATAGACCCACAAAAGGCATCAATTGGTGCCAAAGGGTACCTTTGGAAGTAAATGTAAAGCAGGCTGAAACCAGAATTGGTCAAAATTCTCTTTAAGAATAAGTTAAATCCTTTGATCTCCTGCTTTCTCTGCCTGCTAAAATACTGTGCAGAAACAGGATTTGGTAATCTGAAAGCCAGTGTTAAATTGGTGTTTGAATCATCAGGCTAAGGTGCCTTCCTCAAGCTCGCATAACTAGCTAGTGACTCAAGTTTCATTAGCACTGTGTTCTGCCTTTTGACAGTGTGGGGGAATCTCGTAGGTAACAGGATAAGGCAACTCAAGATTTGGAATAGGACAGTGTAATGAGAAATAATTGATTTGTAGAATACAGTAGATGAGACTGTATTAGTCTGGATTACCCCAGATTATGGTGAAATTACTGAGAATGGAAGCACAAGGACAGATTTTAAAAACTTGAAGAAAAAACAACCTTTCTTCTCCAAGTTGTGTTTGGACTGATAAACCTTCTTACTTAGGCTTAAGGAGCTTTTTAAAATCTTTACGATGTAAGATCATTGCACTTTTTGTGTCATAATATTCTTACTTTTCAGATAATACATTACTAAAACTTTTATTCAGGTGCTTTTTAAAAAATTTATTTATGTCTGTTAACATCAGTTACTATATTATAATTGAATACAATTTAGCACATGACCCTATTTATATTGGATAATAAATATTACACACTGTAATTCCACAAATAATTTAGGTAATTACAATAATTAGTCTACTAGTGACCCTCAAAAATGACTTATACACAATGCACAAAAGAACTTAATGATAGCATGGACCATTTGACATTTGACTGCCTTTGAGATTAGTATGGATGGACAACTAACCATCTGGTATCTCCTCCTAATCTTCTTCTACGAGGAATAATAAGTTGGAAAGTAAAGGGACTCTATTCACTTTTAAATAGTCCCTGCAAGGTGATTTAACCATGCTTTATAATTCATTATGTTAAAGACAGTTGATGAAGCATGAAGCAGTCATTTCTGAAGTTAGTTTTAAAGGAGGTCATGAGCTGATTCATTCAAGTTTGTAATTCCCTCTGACATCAGCTTTGAACTAAAGATGTTTTGGGCTACACACACACACACACACGCACACACACACACACATTAACAGTCTAACATTGAAGTGCATTTTCTCTTGTTATTTAGATACTTCTTGAAAGAAGTAGTTGAAATGGGCAGTAAAATAATAAAAAGAAGTTTATGAAAGGTGATCATGTTTCTTAAGGAAAAGGTTACTATTTTAAGGTGACATTTTTTTATAAGGAACTTATAAATTAATTATAAAAACCAGATAAGATATGCTGAATAAGGTGAATACAGAGATGTTTTAACAACTGGGAGTATTTCAGTATAACTGAAAGTTTATTTGTACAAACTAATTCTGGAATCATCTCTTAAGAATTATATGTTACAGATATGAGATTGCTTTTCTTTGATTATGACAAAATAATTTTCTTAGAACTATTTTAAGTTCCAAGTGATTGTATTCTGTAATTTTATTGTTTTAGTATTTGTCGTTAGTTCATGTTCTTGCTTTATTAGATTATCTGTTGACGTTCTAATACTATTTCTTGGTAGACTCATGCTTTTTATTTCCTCTTTTGTATTTTAATTTCAGGTATAAATTGTAGCTTTGCTTACATGACTGAGTCTCTAGGTCAAGCTTCATTCTCTTTATGTAGCCAAAAATACTTCTTTTTCTCTCTTAGTTCTAGGTCTGTTTTCTCCAAAACCTTCTCAAAAGGAAAAAAAAAAAAATGAAAAATAGTACAGCTGATTTTATTCTAAAAGTGAACTGGCTTGCCTGTTTTTCTATTGACCACTATTCTGATTTTCACCATCTATTCATTTAATATAAATGTCTTATTTGTATGCATAAAACCACTTCTTAATAGTCTATCCATCTTCCCCAGCTTGACTTCTTAGAAATAACTACTGATAAAACCAGGCACAGTGGCATGCTCCTGTAGTCCCAGCTAATTGGGAGGTTGAGGCTGGAGGATCCCTTGAGCCCAGGAGTTTGAGTCCAACCTGGGAGCCTGGGCAATATGGTGAGACTTGCTCTCCAAAAAAAAAAAAAAAGAAAGAAAGAAAAGGAAAGAGAAGTCACTACTGATACGCATTCTCTACTTACCTTGTAATTAGTTACAGTTTTAATAGATAGGCATAATAGGAAGTATATAATTGCAGTTTATCTTTAAGAACTGTAGAGTTTTAGAGATCATCTAATAACACCTTCATTTTAGAGATGAGAAAATGAGGGCTCACGGAAGTTTTGAATTTTAATCAATGTTCTACAGCTAAATGGTAGCAGATACTGATTCACTGGTTAGTTTGTTGGGAGAAAAAACATTAGAGATTAAAATGTTTTGATTTTTAAAAAACTGGATATTTTAGGGTTTACCAAGAAAGACAGGGTTACTATCCAGAACGCACTTGCTCTATAGTTATCAACAAAGATGCTAATTTCGTGGCATTCAGTGGCACTCAAACTACTGCAGCACTGTGAGCACAGTGTTAGGTGAGGGACATTCATGTGTAAAAGCAGGTTAGATAAGCAAGGTGAGTCAGTCTGACTATTGCTCACTGTTGATTGGTGATTAGTTTTTCTAGTCCTTTCTTTGGGTATAGAAATTGTCTTCATTTGGCTATTCTTAATCTACTTTTAAAATATAAATACTTGCCCAAGTAAATCACCAGTAAATAAAAAAGGAAAAAAAAAATAAATACGTTTGAGTAATTATTTCCTTTTTTGTTGTTTCTTAGCTATTAGTCTATCACAAAGTCTATAAACTAGTGGATACAGGCTATGTAGTAATTTTAGTTTTCCTTAAATCAGTCTATACATACAGTAATTTTTACAGCTCTACACCTTTGCCTTAAGGTCTCACATTCTGTAAGGCATCCTGAACTTGGCCCAAGAGGCCCAGCCCATTGTAATTTCTGTTTGTAGCTACAATGGAGATAAGAGTTTGTAGCTACAATTGCCATAGAGTTCTACCTGGAAATCCCTTCCTCAAACAGTAGGGCTACGGTGGGAACAACAGAACTTCTGCATTTCCCTCCAGCTGTCCAAGGTTTACTCTCCCTCTCCCCTCCTCTACCCCTCTTCATGGGTAGGATTCGTGTGTGAAGAAGCCAGGGCCAGTTACAGCAGGATCAGAATGTTGGATAATACCAGTATTACATGAGGGCTGGTTCAAAACTATAGTTGGGTATGAATTTGTTCTTTAATTTTAACTGGAATATAAGCTTTACTGTAGCAGAGCCAAAGGATATATTTTTTGTGGTTTTCTAGAATGCAGGTGCTTACTAGGGGATATAAGTAATATGCTGTGAGTATTTTAGTACATAAAATTATTTCTGGAGAAAGAGTATCCATCTATCATCCCTTCCTTTGCCACACTCTCCAAACACACACATACTCTCTCATACACACACACTCATACAATACACACACATGCACACACACATACACCCACACACACCACAATAAAACTTTTCCCAAAATACTTTTTGCTTTGTGAAGAAATATCTGACCAGCTGGGTTTCCTGTATAATTTATTTTCTAGCAACAATTTTAGCGTTTGGGGTATATAATTAATTCTTTCAGACTGCTGAAATAGATTTTTGTATTCATTTGCTGTCATCCTAACAATTTAAAAAATAACAAAGAATGCACCTTCTTTAGTTTCAAGTGTCCCTTTCTTGAGTAATTTATTTCTAGGGACAATGTTGTTAGTTGCATAGTTGCTGCATGGGATATCTGCATTTAAATTCTGAGCTTTAGGTACTTATAGCCATGTAAAACTAATACCCCTTTGTATTCAATGGACTATTAGCACTTAAAATGTAAACAGCGCTGAAAAGTGTTGAAGAAGCAATCATTCATATGCATTTGTTTCCCAAGATATTAATAATAAAGAATAATCAATGATATTACTCTTATTGGAGCCAATTGTCTGGATTCCCAGAAACCAATTAAGGAAGCTGTCTGAACTATGTACTGCTTTCATTTTACTATCACGTGGGAAAAACTCTGAATCCCAAGCAGAGAATGGGTCTAGCAATTCTATTACGTTCCCCTGTGTGAATAAGGGAAACACTGAATGTTACAGACTAAAAAGGTGATAGGATTGCATATTTCCAAGATATTTTTGAAGGAAGTGGCCTAATTTCCCATTTTAGGAAAATGTAATAAGGTCAAAACAGTTACATATAACAACAAAATTTATTTCTTATTTTCTTAGGCCATATGTACTGTAAAAGTGTACCGGAATAATCAAAAGTATTCAGCTAGAGTTAATAGACTTTTAGTCATCTTAGTTTGGGTCTTGGCATACAGAGCTTGGCAGATATTAGATAGACAATTAAAGTTTGTGGTGTGAATGCATCAACATGCAAAATTAAATCATTATAGAACATAGCCTCACCTATCTCAGTTAACAAAACTAATACTAAAAATACATAAAAAGCAGCAAAATGTCAAGGATACTCCACTAATTTTGAAGACAAATAAATATAAGATGAGAGAACAAACAGATTAATGGAATTGAATAGACATTCAAAAAAGAAATACATGAATAACAAAACTTAGTAGATGATGTAGGTGGCATTGCAAATCAGTGAAAGAATGCTGAGACCACTGACTACTCATATGAGAAAAAATAAAATCGGATACTTATCTCAGACCTTTTTCGGGTAATAGTTATAGTTGGATCAAGAACCAAAATATGTAAAGCAAACATTTATGACTTTTAGGAGAAAATTTAGAGAAGGGAATTCTTTCTTCATCAAGACAAAAAATATATAAACTATAAAGAAAAAAATTGATAAAAATGAATACATTGAAGTTTTAAATGTCTGCACATTAAAATACCCAGTAAACAAAGTGTCAAAAGAAAAACAATAGAATGGAAAAAGGTTTTGAGATACATGTAACCAAGAAAGCATTAATTTTAAAAATAACATAACGCAATACCAGTTAATACCATCAGACTGGAAAAATTATAGAGACTGATTAAGTATCAGTGAGGGTGTAGAGGAACAGAAACTCCCTTAAAATGTGGATGGCATTTAAATTAGTATTGTTATCTTTGAGCGCAATTTGCTCAAATTGAAGATGTGCATATTCTTTGCCCTAGCAATTCTCCTGGGAGAATGTCTTACACATGTGAAAGGAGAAACTCATACAAAGATGTTTGCGTATGGACATTCATAGCAGCATTGATTGCAATGGCAAAGAACAGAAAAAATGTAAATGCTCAGTGAAAGTACATAATAAAATTACATATATCTACACAATTTAAATTTTAAAGTAAGGATGTTGAATTTTTAAAAAGTAGGTTGCACAATACAATACAATGTCTAATGCCATTTATTTCAAGTTTAAACACATACAGAAATACTAATTAGCAAATTATGAATTTGAATGCTTATGTGTGAGGCATGGGAGTGTGGATCTAGGTAGGTGTAAGAAAAGAACATAAAGATATATATGAATAATAAATATTAAATTCAAGATAATGAGTAATTTGGGGTGAGGGACTTACGGGGACCTTCAATTGTACTTGCGGTAGTTTATTTATTAAGTTGGGAAGTGTGTTGACTTACAAACATTTACTTCTTAAAGTGGGTGGAAGATACACTGGTGTTTGACACGTTATTCTATACCCTGTGTGTCTTTTGCTAGTCTAACATACTTTATAAACAAATGAGGGTTTCAGTTGGGTAATGGTAATTCAAAACAATGGAAGCCTTCCATTTCCAGGAAAGATGAACTAGTTCACAGCAGGGCACGACTTTTTTCTAAAAACAAATAGAGAAATCAATTAATTATAAAAATAGTAGGGAGAACTTTTCAGAAGTGAGCAGAGAATCTGCAGTGGTCCCTGGGGGGCAGTTATTGAATCTGCACAGAGGCTATGAGTTATAAATAAGGGCTAAGCCCAGACAGAAGGTCACCACTAAGAACAAAGAAGCAAGAAAGCTTTTTACAATCCTATAGGGCTGGTGAAACAAAAATAAAACTTGAGGGTTCTGAAATATATGTACAGTTTTTATCTCTGACCTATCCTGAATCTTGAAGCTGCACAAGATTTAAGCAAAAACTGCAAAAGCAAAGTACCTTCCATGCATTCATGTGATGTTCAAGAAATAAACACCTGCCAAGGGTGGGGCAAAAGAAAGAGCACGAAAACAGCAGATGAGTGTTGAAAGTACTCGTAGGAGTGACAAATTGACCTTGCTGACATATTGATCTTGCTGGCAAATTGACCTTGCTGATCTCCCCTTGCTGAAAAAACCTCTTTTTCCCTAGCATCACCTAAAATCTGGACATAGTTAGAGGCTGATAATCCAGTTTGAACCTTGAGAGAGGACCACTGCTATGGTACAGAAAAAAAGCAGAGCTTTTAGCAATGGAAGATGGCTGGTGTGACAAAATCAGAGACTTAACGTGCCTCAAAAGAACATACAGTCCCCCCCTCAAGACAGTTGTCAAAATCTGAAGCTACCCAAGGCATGAACTAAAGAGCTAGGTTAAAAAGTACTCAAGAAAAGGTTGAATTTTTGCAGTTCTTCAATGCTGAGGAGGCAAAGATTTTCAGGGATTTCTGAGGACAGTCATGAAGCTCTACCCTCTAGAGAAGAGGCAAATAAGAGGCAGACTGCATTTTTCCAAAATAACCACCTTGCCTTGATATAACTCTCTCCATGGCTGCATTAAGATTACCACGCAGCAACTCACACCCACCCCACTTTATCTGGCTAGCACAAAAAAAAGCAAAGATCTTTTCCAGTGGAAGATATTGTCATTGGGAGCCTCTACTATTTTATATTTTAAGTTCTCAATGTCTAGCATTCAAGCAAAAATTAGTGGGCATGGAAATGAAAGATAAAACTATGAAATTGATAACATAAAAAAACAGACAGTTGAGTCAATTACTGTTGTGAACTGGTATTCACTTGAAGATAGCTATGATTATTATATTCAAAATAACAGAGGAAAATAGAGAGAAAACATGAAAAGATGGAAAACTGTAACTCAAACCAGTAAAATAAATGAAACAGTAAAATAAAATGGAAACTCTATAAGTAAAAATTGACATTAAGAACTCAAATTGATGGATTTAACAAAAGCAACAGAAAATAGAATCACAGAACTTGAGACAGGACATTAGAAAATATCCAAGCTGACTCACAGATAAAAATAACATGGATAAATAGAAAAGGCAATTTGGAATATGGAGGAAAAAAGTCTCAAAAAACTATTCAACTAGGGCAAAAGTAGTGATTTTTTTTTTATTATTATTATTTTTTTTTTTGGTTGCGTACTTTAGTCCAGGGCTGCAGTGAGATTTCAGGGTGTTCTGATCAGACAAATGACTTGGAGCCTGATGCTCTTCACATATTTGTTCACCATTTATTTAGAAGAGAGGCTGATAGCAGAAAACAGTCAGAATGAAGATTACTGCTCAGCTTTTTCTCTCTTACAGTGAACAATTCAGCTTTGGCTTCAAATATATAGTCTTCACTCAACACTATAAATGTCCCTCATCAGACTCACTTTCTTTAGAAAAATATTCAGCAGACCCTGTTCTTACTTGAGCATGAGTTTTGTAATCTCGCTACTTACCTAAGGAACTTATCAAAATATTCATTTCAATTATATGGAGTCATTCTTTCAGAGAGGTATTCTGACAATTATGATTTTCTTCACCTTATCACAGTCACAATAAATTTGGGAGTTTTGAATAAATTGATGGATGTTGCTTGCCTGGCTGGACCATCACCTTTTAGGCCAGTTTGTCTCAAACTCAGTGTTGTGTGGTCATGCCATGTAAAAATTATACTGAGACTTAGCAGAAATAACTAAAATAAAAGCATCTGAAAGACATTGCTTTAAAGAATGGAAAATTATAAGGTTTTAAAAATCTAAAGCTCCAAGGGGAAATAAAATGAATACCATGAAATAAATATTAAACCAAAAAAAAAAATAGACACTTCTTAAATATATCTAAGAAAGTCAAAAGATCTTGGAGTCAACACTTCTTGATATGAAATGGAGTTTATCAATAGGAAAAAACAACTTGTAAAATATTGCTGGAAATGAGTTTGTATCACATTCTCTGTATATTCATTTCCCTTTTCTCCCCCTTGTAACTTCTTTTCTGAGTTTTTTGCTTGACTACAATTTCAATTCTAGTGTACATATCCTGATACGTGTACTGAACCTAAAGACTTTGGTCATGAGGACACCTTTTTCTGTTGCCATTGTCATAGGGTGTGACCCCTGCATTTACTGGTTATTTTTCATTATCTCAAAAATTATACTTCTGGGCCCTTAAGAATTTGCTGAGAAAAGAAAACATAACAAAGCCAAGTGAACTGTATGGTGCTCCAAACACATGTCACCTCAAGGGGGGCATTCAGGATTTATTCATTGTTGTTCCTTGAAAGAATTTTCTTGTCCTGCCCACTGGATTGAGAGCGAATACTATAAAATTTGAAAATTCCATGGTGGTAAGAAGTAGCTCATATTTTTGTTTAGTCCTTTCCATGCTACCATATAAATCATAACATTTTAAGTGTGAAGCAGGTTGAATGAAAAGTGGAATCAGGATCCAGGGAAGGAGAAAAAGAGGAAACTTGCTTTATGACATTAGACAAGTTTGGGTCTAAGATAACCATGTTTTCCAAACATGCAAAGAGTTATTTCTTCTGTTGAAACTCAAAATTTGGAAAGTTTTTATTCTAAGGCATTAAGGTGATATAATCAATGTTAAATAAAAATAATTCATCATGTTGATGTATTTTTCTAAGTTTGGCAATCTGAGATGCTTAGGGAATGTCTTCTGCTTAGGGAATGTTACTGCATATCGGTCAACAGTGGCTCAAACAAACATGGACTCATTCTAAGCAGTCCAGGACTGATATGATGCTTAGCAATGTCAGAAGAAACCAGGCTCTTTCTATCTACTTATTAGCTATTTTTATGATTATAGGAAAAGAAAAACTTTTTTCCCTTGCATAGCATGATACTCTGTTCTTTACCCATATAGGTTAATATAGCCAAGGAAAGTGTGCCTGTTATCATCACATTCATCTCCCCAGAGGCTCAAATTTAATTTAATTTCAGTGTGTTTTTATTAGTAATTAAAGGAGGAAGAAAAAATATAGATTATGAGTATACGGTTACAATTATGGTTTTCATCCTTGTGATTGCAAGATGACTTCTGTATCTTCAGATTTCAGTTCCTTTTTCAGGCTGGATTAGAAGGGGGTAAGATAGAAGAAAACTAAAAGGCAAAGAATAAAAAAATATATGCTTTTAAAAATGCTTTCCCAAGTCCTCCACATGCACTCTGTGACTTCTACTTACATAGCACTGGCCAAAGCAGGATTACATTTTCACATCTCACCTCTATAGTAGAGGAAGAAACAGGAGAAGGGAGTATTGAGTGGTTTTGGGTGGCCAATTTGTGGCTGCTACCATAATTTCCATCTCTTTCTTGGGGTTTGTTTTTTTGAGATCATTACAAAAATAATACATAAAAGTTACAATTGAAGAGTATGATGAATACATAAATAAAATATCAATGTAACAGGTAGAGAAGGTGATCCATGACTATTATTGAAATTAAAACAAATAAGGATTTAACTTATAAAAATTAGATAAGCTATTGAGTCACAGTTTGTTCCTGCATCATAAAAAAGAACCTTATCTACTTGTTCCCAAAACAAACTCGCCTTCACTTCCAAAAGTAAAGAGTAGGAGTAAGAAAGGCAGCATAATTGAAGAAATATTTTATATCATTTAAATTCATTTAGTATCCTGTTGAGCTTATTTTTTATTTTGATCATGTGCTCATAATCAACGTCTTTTTTCCTCCCTCCTGGAGCTAATCAAACACTGAAATTAAATTAAACTTGGGGCTTTGAGTAGATGAACACAATGACAATTGAGTAACTCTCCTTGGGGATGTTAATTTACATAGGTGCAGAGCCACATGCTCAGTAGAAAAAAAAAGTTTTTTTGATCCTTATGGACATTATAATACAACGTTTAAAATAGACTCTGATATTAAGTGAAAGACTTTTGTGTCAAAGTAAGTACTTCACTCCTTATCTGTGAGCTACACCATGGCAAGTTGTGAGGGAAGCACTTGCACAATCTTATTTAACCTTTCTAGTAAACATGGAAGTTACATTTTATCCCATTTGGTAGAAGATAAAAGTGAGACTTAGAGAATATCAGACGATAATCCAAATCCAAAACCATATTACTAGTGAGTGGCAGATCCTGGTTCATTCTCAAAATCTGTGTAATTTTCTTCCTATCATATGAATATGTAGGCTACAGGTATTAAGCATGATAAGGTTAGTGTTTTAAACAGTGGATTTACACAAGATATAAAAGTATTTCTCATCTGGAGATGTCAATTATGGGCTCTTGGTAAAAAGTGAAAGAATTAAAAATCCTCATAAAGTATTTTAATTTTTTAATCAACAAACATGCATTGAACACTTACTATGTGCCAGTTACTGCACTGTTACAATGAAGGCCACCAGTCTGGAGATCTAACTTGAATCAAGGCCCACTGTCTCTGAGGAGTGGATGAATTGTCTGTTCTTACAAGCAACTCTTAGAAGTATTTTTCTGCAAGTTCGGTCATTGATAGGAATTAAATCTTAGCATTCTTCCAGGAACAGGTATAGTCCATATGCCAGATATACAATAGATTCAAATGCTTTGGACTCATGAAGTGTAAGTGGCCTGCTTAATTTTAGTTTGTGACAGTCTTAAAATCTGAGCACAGCCATATTCACACCTACTATTATGGCATTTTTCAGTGGAGATTGGTACTGACCATCCTAAAAGGATGGCCAAGATATTTTCCAAAAAAGATTCTGATCTATTCAAGTGTCCTGATCTATTCAAGTGTGTGAACAAGTGCTTGATAGAAACCCTGGAGTTGCCCACTGTAGAGCACAGCAAGGAGCACATGTAATCATTTCATTTTTCCTCTGGATTCTCTGGTTTTTGAGCTGCACTGCCTCATATTAAGACAACCCAGAGGAGTCAGCTGCAAAATGTATTTCCTCCAGTGTTACTGATTGAATTGAACTGCTGAATGGAACCATTTATGGTTGTATTGACAATCTGAATTTTGGGCTGATTTTTCTGAGGGCTTATACTGAGCCATCATATATAAGAGTTATTAAACTGGTGCTTTGCACATACAGTTCCACTGAGCAAAGCAATTTGTTCTATTTCATACATGGTTTGTCCCTAATTTCTTCAACAGCATAAATAGTTCAAAATTTCCTTCCCCCTCTCCTCTTCTCCTTTTTATGGTAAAGAATATAGTTAGTTTATAGACATTTGGTTGGGAAATTGAGAATGAAAGGAAGCAGTTGTTCTAGTCCACTTCTGGTTCTGAGATAAGTAACATATCTTCAGTATAGAGGAGAATACTTGTCTTCTTATTTTATAACAGGGGTAGGATGCATCCAGGTCATCTAAAAAACGTAGGAAAGTATTTAGACAAGATGATGAGAAATAGTCTATTAATGTCTTCTGAGTCTGTATCTGTCCACATAAATAAATAGCCTAGGAACTATGTGGAAGTCATATAACTTGGAAAATTGTTAATTTCTGTTTATGAACTCAAAAGCCATTGGTATAATTTTTCACTAATGTGAAAAAAATATGACAATGGGCAATAATGGAATAGTGTGTCAAAAACATATTTTCTTTTCTTAGAAGATACCAAACTGAAAGTCTGAGAAGTTTATTAATACTGAAGACTGCACTGTTCTTATGGAATAAGTTACTATGCTTGGTATATTTCTGTTCCAGAAAGAGATATACCATTTTGATTTATAAACACGAGCAGTTAATTAGCATGACAACTTTGGCAAGATCAGGACTCCTAATCAAGATAAGGTTTTTGGAGTTTTGATGGCAAAAATTAACAAAAATTATTTTTAAAATATGTTAATTATTTAGATAAGTTATGAACTCAGTTACCAGACCCAGCTTAGAAGAGTCACAGGATCTGTATATTTTGAATGAATTATTCTAATAGTATAAAGCCAGGAATGTTAGTTATCCATAATGCATGTATTCCACAAATATGTGTTAGTTTTTATGCCAGTAGGTAAAAATAAAAGACAACATTCTCGTGGGGCTCTGGGTCAACTAGT
The DNA here is from genome assembly GCF_041146395.1 of Eulemur rufifrons. Lineage (NCBI taxonomy): Eukaryota > Metazoa > Chordata > Mammalia > Primates > Lemuridae > Eulemur > Eulemur rufifrons. The sequence goes on along the minus strand of NC_090983.1, from coordinate 58,545,421 downwards.
GGAGACATGTAATCTGTTAAAATATAGTGTACTATGGTAGGTCCTATAATAAATGCTTAAGTGCTTTAGGACAACAGAGGAGGAGGCAGTTATGCTGGGGGCTTCAAAAATGGCTTCACTGAAATGGAGTCTTAAGAAACAATTTTTCGTGGGAGCTGTCTTGATCTTCCCATGTTATCATCCAAAGACAGAGTTAAATGAGTTCTGTACATTTTTGCTGAAGTAGACCTGATCTGTGGTATTTTTTTTTTTTTTCAGCTTACTTTAGCACAAAGGTAGAATTCCAACTCTCAATCACCTTGTCATATAGAAACTTTGTTGGCTTTTTTCAAAAACACATTCTATCAATGATAAAGAAAAGTGCTCTTAATTATTGTAGCAATTATATATTTTAATGAAATACTTTATATTTTGCACTTATTTTTTCCCCAGCAGTTTCAGTACAAAAATAACCATTTTTACATTTGGTTTAAAAGTACTTAATGATTTGGAGGGGAGAAAATGTATGTGTCATATCAGCATGTTCCCTGAAAGGCAAATGTTACTCCAAATCAGTTCTCCCATTGACAGCCCCCCTACCCTCACTCTTTTAGGCTCAGAAAATAAATATTGACTCTGAGATAAGTGTTTTATATTTACTTATATATTTTATTTGCCTAGTATATTTGTATATAATATGTATCTACTTTGATTTACTTAAAATAACCCCAAACTAAAACATCTTTAGTTTGGGGTTTCTTCCAGATCCTTGAGGATCATGTAATACCAACTTGCAGAGCCATTTCTAAACTGATCTCTCATGTCAATATAATGCAAAAGGCTAAGATTCTTGAATAATAAGAATTATGTATAATTAAGGAGATTTTGGAATTAAGCAATTTGTTTGTGAAATGCTGAGGCTTGTTTGAATGTCCTTTCATTAGTTTCCTTCATTATAGAAATAAGAAATATTAAGGTTATCTATCATAAGTTTTATTCAATATCTTCAGGGTCCATTTTCTTTGAGTATATGGAAATACTATCACATAAAATGTATCAAGTCTTCTATAATTAATTCCTGAGGTTATATACATATTTTTAACAAAAAGCTAACTTTGGAATCTACTCTGACCAAATCATTCTTGTTATATGAAAGGGAAAAAAACACATTTTTTACACATAGCTTAAAATTAATGATCAGCTATTTATCAGGCATTATTACTAAGGCTCTGATCTACTTTTCACTGTTAGTGAAAGAATTGTAGAAGTTCAAATAAATATAGTTACTACTTTTTCCTTTGAATACAAAATATATTGTATTTTGATATTGATATTTAATATTCTAGTGCAATTATTAAACCTCAGTGTAGCTATCACGTATTAAAATATTAGGCACTTTTAAACCAATGTAAATAACCTGATAATTATTCAAAACATATGAATTCTAATAAAAGTATTCTAAGCACTTGAAACTTAACAAATTTATTAAAGAACCTCGTGGATCCAATGCAAAGTCATCCCAGGTAGAATATTACCTCACTTTGATTAACTTCAATTCTTAATTCTTGGTCAAAAGTGTTATCTCTAATGGACTTAGGAGTGATTTGTACTAACTTAGAGTAGTTAATGTCTAGAATGAAGAGAGTGAGCTTAGCCAGATGATACTATATGAAGCCTCTTTTATGTTAATGACCATTAAGAATCCTTTAATCAAATTCAATTCTGCAAGAGTTATCCTTTCCAAGGGGTCTTGTGAGAGATCGTCGTCTCTCTCTGATTACCAGATCATCTTCCCAACTGGTTTCTAGAAATTAGGTTTGAGCTTCGTTCTGCATCAGTAGGTTTCTTTTTTATTATTGTTTAAAACATAGGACAATTAAATTATATATATACTGTATTACCCTTCAGGCTCTATGTGACTTGAGATTCACCAGAACTGCTTATATTTGAAAGCTGCTTGACATTTTTCAACATCAGTATCAGTGCCAGTAGAGTTTATATAAAGTGTGGTAAGATGGATTCCTGCAGAATCTGTAATTCTCTCTTGTCTTGCCTTAGTATCCATGGGTTTGCTGTTTTTCCTTATAGATATCATTTATTTCTGTGACTATATAGAAAAAGAAATATTCATTTATGAAATTAATAAATTATGAAATTTAAATTTCATAAATAATTCATTTACAAAAGTAATTCATTTATGTTTTAACTTGGGGGAGTTGAATTGGTGTCAGAAAAACTCAATGTATTAATATCTTCAGAAATTGACATCAAGTTTACTTTTAGAAATAATAGCTTGGTGTTTAGGGTACTAGAGAGAAGTGACACTAGTTTTGTAGTTTGGCTGACCTGGATTATCATCCCTTGTTCAAAACTTATTTACTGTGGGACCTTGGGCATCTTACTTTCATCTTCTGTAAAAATAGTCTCATCTTCCGTAAAACAGTATTAGTCATTCCCAAATTACATAACTATTGTGATGATCAAAGAAAGTATATTTAAATCCAAATCTTGCCTGGCACCTGACACGTAATGCATGTTCAGTAAAAGTTAACTCTCACAATATTATTATTAGAAACAGCAATATACTTTTTAAAGACAAAAATTTCAGTAAATTTAATACAAGTTTTAAGACATATTGGCATGCATGCATATGTTTAGCCAGTTTTTTTTCCAGATGTCTTTTCAATAATTTTTATATTATTTCAAATGTTATGTGAAATGTGAGGTTTCATTGACAAAATGTTTTAACAATAAATTCATTTTTTAATATTCTTAATGGACATTACTACCTTTAATTGCATAGCTTATTTTCATGCATAGATATAATTCTGTAAGATAAATATCATTAATGAAAGACAGGGCTTAAGATTTGCCAGAAAATTGAAGTAATTGATGGAGCCTAGAATGCTTACCCACATTAACTGACCTAAATCCAAATTTCTCAGTATGTTGTTCAAGGCCTTCTATGAACTGGTTTCATCCTCTACTCCAATATCTTCTATTAATCTACTTCTCCTTATGTAGGCATCACTTTCTGGCATCACAAACTACTTTTTATTCATTTAGGATGTAAGACATTTTCACTCCTCTCAATATGTTCACATATCCTTCATTCTAAAAGACTTTTCTAAAAGTCATCAATTACAAGAAGCCTTCCCAGATTCCCTCAGTTAAAAGTGCTTGCCCTTCCTCTGAACCCCCATTGTTATTTTTATACAGTGGTTTTATAATATATGTTTTTATACTGTAATACAATCATAGTCCCAATGTCCCATCTTTCTTATTATATTAAAGGCTTTTTGAAAGTGGAATCCATGCTTGATTAACCTTTGTGTTGCTGCAATAGTGAGCAGAAGGTTTTGCACCTAGCAGATACACCATATTTATTTTTGAGAAGCTGGTTATAATTCATATTTTTTCCATTCAGGATAATGAAATATCATATTGAATGATAAATGGTGTGATGCATAACTATATACAGTAGTTCCCCCTCCCTTCTCTTCAGTTTCAGTTTTCACAGTTTCAGTTACCTACAGTCAACCATGGTGCAAAAAATATTAAGTAGAAAATTCCAGAAATAAACTTTCTAAGTTTTAAATTGCACACTGTTCTAAGTAGCATGATGAAATCTCATGCCATCTTGTTCCTTCCCGCCCTGGAGGTGAATCATCCCTTTGGCCAACATCTCCACGCTGTCTATACTCCCCACCCCTGAGTCACTTGGTAGCCACCTTGGTTATCAGATCCACCATCATCGTATCCCAGTGCCAGTGTTTTAAGTCACCTTTATTTTCCTTAACAGTGGCGCCAAAGGTCAAGAGTAGTGATCCTGGCAAGTTGGATTTGCCAATGAGAAGCCTTCAAGTGCTTCCTTGAAGTGAAACGGTGAAAGTTCTCAACTTTCCTAATAAATAAAGAATAAAATTTGTATGCTGAGGTTGCTGAGATCTATAGTAAGAATAAATCTTCTGTCCATGAACTTGTGAAGAAGGAAAAAGAAACTCATGCTAGTTCTGCTGTTGGACCTCAAATAGCCAGAATTATAGCCACAGTGTGTGATAAGTGTTTAGGTTAAGATGGAAAAGACATTACATTTGTGGGTGGGAGACATGAACAGAAACAGGTTCCGACGGACAGCAATTGGGTTCAGTGCTATTCATGGATTCAGGCATCCACTGGCGGGCTTAGAATATATCTCTTGTGAATAAGAGGGACTACTGTGTTCTATAAACACATGTTTGTATCTTCTTCCTATAAGAATTTTTTTAATGGAGCACACTCATATTAATGGCAATTTATATTTAAAACTCTGTTTTCACCCGTAAATCATGTTGAAGAACTGAAATTTAAAATTAAACCTTAATTCCAATAATACATACAGTAAATGGAATATAAAAATAGAACTGTATTTGTAAAATACTTTTTATAAAAGGTCTACTATGAATGCAAAGAACTGTAAATGTATTTTCATATTTGTAATTGACAATTAAGGACTAATGAGCATTTTCACAGGAATAGCAATGTGTTTTTATTTTCAATCTTTAAACATTAAGTAAAACATGATAGTGGAAAAAGATTTTAACTGCATGTCAAACTGAGCAGAATCGTAAACCTAAATAACTCCACCACTCACTGAAAGTGGACTTTCTGGTAGATTCTTAAATCTCTTTGAATTACAGTTTATTTATCGTTTGAGAATGAAGCTAATAGCACATGGTCGGCCTACCCCGTTGGAATGCTGAGAGGATCAACTGTGATTATATAAGCAAAGGAACTTTTAATCTCTGAATTGCTTATAAAATATAAATGTTATGCCTGATTATAATGCTTGCTTGTAGCCTTTTAAGAAAAACGGTTTATATGTCTTTGGGAAGGGCCGATGCACAGCCTGACACTTCCTCTGTGTTCCCAGGAAAAACCTTGTGCTCAGCATGGACATCCTGGAAAGCCCACAAATCATATTGCATGCAAAGAGCTCAGAGCACAGGCAGTACATACCTGAGCCGTCTGTATCCAGCACATGTAAACCTTTCTGTGAAATGTTTAAATGTTCATACGTTACTGGTCCTTGGGCACCCCTCAGCATTATGTATTTCAGACCCCATGGGGTGAGGGTTGGGCTTGGTCTACTGCAGAGTGGGGTGCATGCAGCCACACTTTCTGTATGGATCTGCTAGCCGTAGGGGGACCTACACATTGCAAGGGAATGCATCCTGTGTCTACACTCTCTTCTCTCTCCTAAGTAAATGCTCTACCACTGGAGCCTAGTGTACATGTTGTCTGTTCTTTGTGATCTCAAGTCACGCAGTGATCTCTTCCCTGGGTAGCCTTTGTCTGCCTTTTAACCTTGGCTGCACGCATGTGATATCCTAACCTGAGGCACAAACTGACCACCTAGTGAAAGTGTCATTTTAAGTTTTGCTGTATCGGTTGTGTTTTTGTACAGTCTGTGTTACAACTTCTCCATGATTTGCAGATATTGATGGTATGCATGTAGTTTCTTCTATAGCAAAAATAAAATATATCCCATGACAATAAAAATAACCCTTTGCAACTTTGCCTTAATTCCTATTTATGACACCATAAATAAAAAACAATTCTGCCTCAGAAAGTAGACTTGGCTTTGTTAAAAGAGATTTTGTGAGGTAAATAAAGTACATAAGTGTATGTGGAGGAGTGGTCAAGAGGGAAGATTTGTTTGGAGTTCAGTGATATTTTTACTTTTCTGAGTTTTCATATGTAATGAACCACATACTAGTAAAAGAAAATAAGATGGAGTTTGAGGGGACTGAAAACTTTGAGGAATATGAAATGATCTACTTTTCAGTCACCTGCAGAATCACCCCATATTATGAAATGAGAAGGCTCTTTTTAATATTTTTAAAAAGTCCATTGCTATTTGCATCTCTACATAATCAATTTATTAAGAGAAATGTGAGTGGTGTGTTTCTCCATTTGACAGAGACCTGTCTATAAAGTTTGCATATGTAAGCATATTGGAGTATGTGAGATAGTTCAGGGTATCTAGAAACTGTACCAAGAAAAGGAAGGACTAATGGAATAATAAACACCAGTGGTCATATTTAGTAACCTAAAAGAGGGCTCAAAAGAAAGTGATAGATTACCCAGTAGTCCCAAATGAGAACAGACTGAAAGGAGATATCTCCCATCTTCTGGGAGACTGACTCTTAGGATAATGCCAATAGTTATATTGTTCTAACAATGAGGTGTAATAACTGTAAATAGTACACCAAGTGGGACTTTAGGTACCAAGAGATTATCGATAATAGAGATTAAAAAAAGAAGCCCTGTGGGAAAAAGTAAAGAGTGAGGAAGCAGAAAAGACAGAGACTGTACCTCTGTATTATAAGTGTGTTAGATTGTCACTGGTTTATTCAATCTTGACCATCTATGACAATAAATGTGTTTCCTTTGGAGTTTCCCTCAAATGGTAATAAGGTAAAAATAATTTCTCCTCTTTTATTTTTTTCTTTCAGCCAGGAAAGAAAACTGATTGTATACAGGGATGACTGGGAAACAGTTATTTCCTAGAGTTTTATTTGAGGCTGGTGATTTGAGGTCTCAAGGTGGTGGGTTTTAGGGACAAGATTACCGGTCAGGGTTCCAAGTGGAACCCTTCAACAGTTTGTTCAATAGTATCCACTAAAATTCAAGCCATTCTGCAAGTTAGGCAACTTGTGACTTACTGCCTCGTAGATTTTTCAAATATTGCTTGAAGTTGAACCTTAATGGCATTTTTTTTCCAGTGATCACTTTAATTCAGGTGGCCAAATGGCTGTTTTGTTACATTTAGCTATTTTTATATAACCATTCTCAATGTTGCTAGACAAGATATTTTCTAAGGTCTTGGTATGTTTTATACATTCAGTGTATGAATATAACTCAGCTAACAGAGCAAATATAAGTAGCATGAGGGATAATATTTTTATTACAATAGCTTATATGATTGCAAAATCCTCGTACATAAGATACATAATTAACAATACAAAGTTTATATTATGTTCTGAAATCATATCAAAATAAGTCAGTTTAGAAGATTCTTATATGATCTTTCAATTCCCTGGTGTTTTTTTTTTCACTGTATTGTTCCTGGCTGAATCATTTGGAATACTTAATACCTGCCTAAAAGGTCCTGTGTTTGTTGGTTATCTGATACGTCCTAGGAATTTAATGTTGCCATTTTTAGTGATGAAAGATCAAGCCTCCTTTTATTTCTTGTGGTAATAAAGTATGATATAAATATGATTTATCCGTGGAAATTATGAAATTTTAAAGCTCTAGTTCACTTCATTAAAGTACAAAATGTGGATATTAGTACAATTTTCTAGTACTTTTCTTGTTCTGAAAAGATGTTACCATTTTGGCACACAGTCTCACCTACAGGATGCAGTAAGTCATGAGGAAGCTTCTACCACTTGTGTGTCAGCTCCTTTGTCTGATAAGCACATTCTAGAACAATGTCCTGCCCAGGTTGCCAAGTTGTATAATAGCTTTCAGTTTTATATACTTCCGTTTGTGACTCATCATCAAGCCATAGGGCCATGATCTCTGTAAAGTAGCTAAACCCTCTTCAAGTTATTGCTAACATTTCTTATTTCCTTCTCTCTCATAGTGATATATCCACAGGACTATCTGTTTCTTCCTTTGTTAAATCTCTTATATCTGTCCTTATTTTCCCCACTTCCTTTGCCACTGCTACCCAGTTTATTAGAGCCCATTAACAGAGTTTTATGCTTCAGTCTATCACAATATTCTATGCAGGTTATTCTCTGCCTCACAATTCTTTGTTTCCCCTTGCTTGTACCACATTTGCTGTCTGCCTGCCCAGTCAAATTCTAACTCATTTTCCCATCTTTATCACTCATAATATCATTACACCAACCATCAGTTTCCAGCAAATTGGTTTGCTAAAACATGCTATGCAGAGTGTAAACTGCCTCCCTGCTTTTGTTCATTAGATACCTCCTTTCCTCTTCTTCCTAAAATCTTAATATCTTAATTCTGCCCATCTTTCATGGCCAACTTCAAGTCCTTCATAAGTGCCGGTCCAACAAAAACAGAATGCATAATAGTTTTCAAATTAGATAATGTAAAAGAGTAGCTGTATTTATTACCTACAAAGTGGTCAATAATAATGAGTTTCCTTACCTCTCCCTCTTTTCAACATATGTCTCGGATGATGATACATTTCCAGTTTAACCTTGCTGATGACTATCTCAAGAAACTTTGAAGGCTCTCAGAGCCCCACAAGTAATTTGAAAATTTTAGTTAGTCTAAAAGTGAAGACTAGTTCAGCTAACCTTCCTGGATTATTACTGTGGGAACTGGATCGATCAAAATTCCATTACAAGGGTGAAGAATTGAGAGATGAATGTGCTCGGTGCTTTCATAGGGTATGCTGGGTGATCCTAACTTACGAAGTTGAATTTGATCATACCTGTGAAACACACCTTTGTGTCTTACATTTAACAACTTCTTTACAGGATCAGTAAATACAGTATATTGTCTAGAAATATAGTCTTTTGCTTTTAAGCAATCTGAGCTATATTTTAATAAGATATTCAAACATAGTATCGTTATGTATATAAACCTAGATTAATTTTTCAGTATTAGCCTTTCACTATTTATCTTCGATGAAACTAGTGTCTGTCCTTGTTTTTGTATATTTATGAAATTCAGAATACCTTTTCATTATGATGGGGATATTTTATTCATTGTGTTTTTTAGACCAAATGATGGATTTTCACAACCACTAAGTTTAAAATGTGTGCAATTAATTTGAACATTTGTACTAAATACCAGATATCAATAATGGGCATTTAAAATAAACTGTAGAAAACTTAAAATCCACAACTTTCATTTTCTTCAAAAAGGATAATTAATGGTAAATATACTGAGACATTACAAGGGTGGTAAGGGTGTTTGTTTTCAACGTAGAATGTGGAAGAAAGAGATCAACCCCTAGTACTACAGAGGATTTATACAGTACAGTGTTTCTAACTGTTTCACAGTAATGTTTATAGCAACTGGGTATATCAAGTTCTTCAAGGAAAGTGAGAAACTAAGCACAACTAGTGGAGTGTGAAGCCCAGTATTGGTTAAATCTCCTCGGGCAAGAGTTACTACCCTAAGTCCTCTGCTCATTGCAGGAATTGCTCTTGATTTGGTGGTAGGTCAATACCTCATTTATAATACATTATAAACAGTGATGCCTGAAATGGATATTTTTTTTGCATGTATCTTAGTACCTATTGTCACTTTGTATTTATACTGACTATACCAGCTAATGAAAATAAAATAAGTCCTCAATACACACATATGTCCTTGGCCGAAATTTGAAGAATGAAGGATGGATGAAGATGTACACTAGAGTGATGTATTTGATTTTTTTAAGTATCTTTATCTTGAAACGGTAGCATACGGTGTACTATTTTTCATAGTAGATAAAAATGTATCAATATAATTTTGCTAAATCACTTGCTGCTGTTATTCTAATTTTAAATTTCTGTGTCTGCAACATTGTGAATAGGTTATGGTGTACAAACAAACACTGTATACTAGTGGGAGTTTGATATTTAAAGAAAGCTAGTTGCAAATCCTTTTGTAATGTCAGAGTTTTGGTAATTTAAAGAATTACATTTTTAAAAATGTTTCAGAACTTCAGACTTTTCTAAAAGATATGCTCAACCTTGGCTTTATAGTAATTACTAAAGTTGGTTTTAATAAAATTTAAATAGTTATATATATTCATTAAATATACATACATTTAGACAACAACTGTTGTTAGTTTCCAAATAATAATTGAGTCAAGCATCATTAGGGTGGCATTTCAGTTTACATATAGCCAACAAACAACTCTCAAATGGATTAATAATTTAAATGTAAAGAACAAAATTGTTAAAATATTTTTTAAAAATAGAGAAATCATTAACCTTATATCTAATATGACTTGCAAATAATTTTCTCAGTTTGTGTGTGTATATATGTAGGTAATAATACACCTATACACGTGAATATACATGTATATAGAATTATTTTTCTGGTGCTTTCTAGAACTTTGCATTGCATACAAGGTATATAAAAGGTACATAATAAATACAAGCATATTTATATTTAATACCACTTTAGATATATTTTTTAATATTTAACTTTAGACCTTTTTGTATTTTCCAAGTTTTCCTTAATTAACTTGCATTTCTTTTACAACAAAAAATTTTGAAGTATAATAGGTATAGAATGTTTGATTAATTCATGTTGCAAATCCAGGAGAAAAAAAATCTGTGGTTAAAAAAAAGCAAACATTTAATTATCTTAAAAAATATTATACCTTTGGAAAATCATTCCATTGTTTTTATTAATATTGCTATAAGAAATACCAAATATAATGGTACTGATATTTGTCTTAGCTTCACTCAAAATAGAACTTTTGGCATATTGAGTTACATTTGGATACAGTTTGTCACTTGGGTAGTTTGTTAAAGAGGAATTTTCTTCTTCTTTTTTATAATCTCTGCCACTACAACTTTGTGTCAAAAAGCCAATCAATTCTGTCAGGAACCAATATGGTGCTTAAGAAATTGAAAACATTTCTGCTGGCAGGTTCACTATTCATTTCTGACACTGGCTGGTACAATATTGAGCACTTTAATTTATTGAAGTTGCTATTCAGAAAATAAAAGCCATACATTCTCCTACATGGAATCTATTTCAACATTTCTTTATATCTGTTTGGACACAGTTCACAGCTTTTTAATAAAACATTGCACATTCATCTTCTTAAACTGCAATATAAATGATAGGTAAAACTATAAACAAATTTGAATTCAAGATTAATTTTTAACATTTGCAGAAATCGTATGATATCAAACTAAGAGCATTTTGAATGTGAAATAAAGTGAATTTCTGTTTTGCTTAGTTTGGTTATATCTTCACACTCTGAGTACTTAGAATAGGATTTAAAGTGTAGATGCAGTTTTTTAAAAACCAAATTTACTTATTTGATGTTAAAGTTACTACCTTCTTTCTCTTGCAAGAGATGAAGCAAATCCTTCAGATATGCTGATCACTTGGGTGAGTGCTAGGAATCAGAGTTAAGATGGTTAGAAACTGAGTCTGAACCATTTACCTTAGGAAAGAGCCAAAGGTCAAGAAAGAGGACCCAAGATAATTCCAGAAACTCAAAGTTCTAGAGGTAAAAGCATATATGAGGAGCAAGTGCAATTTTTAAAAGGAGTGATTTCAATGAATGGCATTGAAGTTTAGGACCTACCTTTATGGGCTATTGATTAAAGGCACATGGGCAGATTAAGTTGACATAATGGTAAAACATCAGGCACACTCAATTTTGGTGGATTTTGTTTTGTCTTGTTGGAGACAGCTATACACAAAAGTGTTTTTCACTACAGTTTGGTATGTATGAATAAAGCTAAAAAACTATTCAATTTTGTTGAGCATGTTTGTGAACTTTTTAATATCTTGAGTATTTTATAAAAGGCTCAATTTCAAATTGTCAAATCTTGTACTCATTAAATCATATAACATTAATAATCATTTATTTAAATGTGATATTTAAATTATTAACACTATATACTATACCCTATATTTGAACTATTAATATTAACACTGTATACTCTAATGTGACAGGATTTTAATAAATTTTATCTATGTGGGTTGGTAATTACTGATGGCAAATTAGAAACTACAATTCTTCTTAACAATGAAAGACAAAAGGGATTTTTTTTAAGCAAAAATCATATTGTTGTAATCCATATTTTATGTGCAAATATCCATTAAAATATCATCCTTGTAAATTAAAAAAAAGGCTCAAAAATTCTGTTGTCATTGCCATTAGTGTTTTCTTTGAATGCACATTGGGTCTGCATTATAGATTTCAGATATATGAAGACAAACCTCAATCTGTTGAATTTGTATTTAACACATTCCCAAAATACAAAATACTAGCTGCATACTGCTCCTTTCTGCAGTACCCATGGTAAGTCACTGCCATTACCTACAACTGCACTAATTCTAAAATTTTAGGGTAAAAACTTTCAGGTACAGTTTAAAAATGTCAACTGCTGATACAGTAGGTCTTATATATACACATTTTTTTACATACATCTTGGGTGATTCTGATATAGGAGCTTCACAGACCACATTTTGAGAATATCACGGTACTACCTACAGACAGCAATTAAGCTACCCTGTGCTAACAGTGTCTCTTCCTGGCTGACCACAGGAAAAATTTAGCTTAAGTTTGAACACTTACCACATTTTTCTATTGCCAATTCAGGAATACTATATGCACACACTACCCAAAAAGCTTGGCTAAATTCATCTTAAGAAATATATTTATTGGTTTATACAACCTTTGTTCTTTGTCTTTTTTATTGCAATATTTGTCTCATAAACCCAGAAAATATTACTTTCTTTTAATTTCAGTAGTAAAGAAAGAATCACCCTTACTACAGCTGGAAAATATAAGTAGTATTATTAAATGCTATTAGGAAAAAGTACAGCCTTACATTTTAAAATAAATTAAGATATAGTAATCAAATACTTCCATGAAGAAGCACTCAAAATTCTCTTTTTGAATTTCTGTGAAGGTTTCTATCGACCTTCTCTGTGTGTATCTGTTTTTCATGTAATTATAGATAATAGACAATAATGGTTAAAAACATTCAATGATTCATATTTACTTTTTAAAGTTTTTTTTTTCTTTTAAGTCAAAATCAACTGGAATATTAGAGGATTATATATAGGGAAATGTGTCATGACATGTAAACTGTTGATATTTATATACTTTGTATTTTTATACACATATTTTGAGTTAAGGAATCTGTAGGTTAGGAACTGTTATATTCTGCCAGATACAAATAATATTTAGTGAGCAACTACTTAGCTATTGATAATGAGAAATATTTTAAACATTCTTTCTAATTATGATATGATCAGAGAACATTGTTGTTAATCAAGGGAACTTAATTTCACTTACTTTTGTTCTAGATACAGGACTAACTCCTTGAGAAAATCTAGTTAGTAGGAATTATCTGCATCAGTGGTTTCCAGAGTAGTGTCCAGACCAGAACTGTCAGTATTGCCTTAGAACTTTTTAAAAACGCAAATTGCTGGGCCTCACTTCAGACCTACCAAATCAGAAATTGCAGGTGAGACCCAGAAATCATCTTTAAAATATATATAGTTATAGATATATAATATATTAGTTGTAGATGTTTTGGGGGTACAGGTGATATATTGATACATGTATATGATGTGTAATGATCAAATCAGAATAATTGGATATCCATCACCTCAAAAATTTATCTTTTCTTTGTGTTAGGAACATTACAATTCTTTCCTTCTGGCTATTTTGAAATATGCAAAAAGTATTAACTATAATTTCCCTACTGTACTATTGAATACTACAACTTATTCCTTCTATCTAACTGTATTTTTGTACACCCTAACCAGCTTCTCCTCATTCCACCCTCCTCCCTTCCCTTCCCAGCCTCTGATAATCATCATTCTACTCTCTACCTCCATGAGATCCACTTTTTTATCAGTAGCTCCCATATATGAGTAAAAACATGCAATATTTATATTTCTGTGCCTGGCTTATTTCACTTAACATAATGGCCTCCAGTTCCTTCCATGTTGCTGCAAATGACAGGATTTCATTCTTTTAGTTATGGCTGAACAATATTCCATCGTGTATATGTATCATATTTTCTTTATCCATTCATCCATTATGGACACTTAGGTTGATTCCATATCTTGGCTACTGTGGATATTAGTAGCCAGGAACTAATAGTGCTGCAGTAAACACGGGAGTGCAGATATCTCTTTGATATAGTAATTTCCTTTCTTTTGGATATATATCCAACAGTGGGATTCGGCAAACATCTTACAGTAAGCCCTCCAGGTGATACTGATGCATATTTAAGTTTGAGAACCACTTAGCTACATAAATGGAGATGTCACTTATGATGGGATTGTATGACCAGTTGCTATAAAAAAAGCAAGAAAATTCTCAATGAATCGTCTCTTCTTACTGTGTAGAAAAAAATCTTTATTAAGGAAACAATCAAGTGATCCAGCAAAAACCAACAAAGCACAGTAGTATAGAAACCACAAAAGGCAAACAAAACAGAGATTAAAGTGAGGTGTTAATTGGAGTGCTGGCAATTGCATTGCTTCCATACACACAGCAGATTGTGATCCAGGAACAAAAATCCAAAAGGACAAATAGAAAAAAAAAAATTCTCTGCTTTTCTTTTGTCAGAGGATCTTACTGCTTAACATTCTTGGTGACTATTCATCTGTTTCCTTCTTGTCAACATGCTGACAGCCAGCACCAATCAACACTTATTCCTGTTTCCTTGTTTATCTCTCTGTTTTTCTTTCTAAAACCTTCTTTGTCCCAAATCAGAGTTTTAGATTCTAGGCAAATTACCTGTCACTGTAGCATAGATTTAAAAAAAATAAATACATATTCTACAGTTCGAAGATGTATTCTACATTGTAAATCCCCCCAAATTATTTTTTTTTACTTTTGACTTTGAAAAGTCTTTGGACATTGCATGACTGACAAAGATATGTTGATACATAAGAATATGAATAGAATATTAGTGCCATGAATTATGTCTATACATTCTTCTCTTTTTATTATGCTTGCCTTTATTCGTTTTTCTCCCTTTCTTTATGCCTTTCTACACATTTACTTCTTATAACTCTGGAATATCATCATTCATTTTCACTTCATTGTCTCTGTCCTTTGTTCCTCTCCTTTTCCAACTGTTCTGTTTTAATTAGTACATTTTTCCAAAGTCTCAGGGATGGTATTCCCTTTTGATTTGTTATTTCATTTACTTATTCACATTTTCATTTTTTATTTCTTCAGGTTCATTTAATCACATCCCCGTTCTTTCATTCAGGTCGCTTTGTCTCTGCCTGCTGTAGTCTACCCTTCTCTTTCTGCTGGGCCTCACTTAACTATCTTTTGCTCTCTTGAGAACCTTCTATTTCTTAATTTTTTGTCTCTTTTTCATTTTCTTCTTCTTTTCACTCTTTTTTCAATAAAATAATGCTCTGAAAAAAATGCATATTGTGTGCAAGTTTCTGAATGTGTACTTGTCATAGCCAGATGAATAAGGCACAGTTCTTGCCACAAAGAAGGCGGCATGTATGATGGCTTTTGACTCGTGCCTCTGAAGTGTGTCCTGTCTATTTCTCAGCTGAGCCCTCAGTACTTTGTGATGATGATTTTACTCATTCTTACTCATCTCACTTTCACACTTGGCTCATTTTCATTTTTTCCTTCAAGTCCTATCTCAGTTCTTCTTGCTATTAGAAGATGGCCTGCCTGTAGATTCACAAAAAATAGAATCCACTGGTCATGCACTTTCTCAATTTTTCAATTCCCGCCCCTTCTCTCTCTTCAAGCCCCATACTTCTCCTGGTAAATATTCAAGTCCATCTAAAGTTGGATATATTCCTACTCCATTTTCTATTGTTTCCCAAGGAGTGGCTCACCTCCTTTACTGGGCCATATGAGTTTTTATAGGCCTGGTGCCTGACTCACAAGAAGAGCTTAACTGTTTGGACCAAATTAAGGGACATTTTCCCACCCCTACACTTGATACCATTTCCTCCCACCCTCTATGTCCCATGCACTTATTATTGCCATGGTTTTGTTTCCTTGATTCTTAATTTTCCTTAGTTTTTAAGGCATGATTTCTATCTCTGATTCCCAGTGTCTTAGTGCATAGCAGTTCTCAAAATAGTTCTGCTAAATGGAAGAATAAACATTGAATGAATTCATCATTTTGCCTGCTATGAAAACAGAAGGAGTATTTATCCCACTCCACTTCTGGCACCTTTACCATTCTGCATGCTTACACCAAGGTTACTGGAAGTGATGCTGAGGTACAGTTTGCATAGGCCCAAAGACTCAAATTCATTTATAGCTAGGTGTTCTCTTACTGTTTTCATACACACACACACACACACACACACACACACACATGCTTAGATAGAAGTTGTGCTTTACATTTAGCGTAAGTGTTGATATGAGCACATTTCTTCGCTTTCTTTACTTCGTCATTTCCAGTTTACATACCATGTATTTTGCTAGACTAGGTAGAAGCAAAATATACCTGGGATCCCCCTAAAAGCCACTGTAATTTCTAGGAGTATTAAGTATTATTTTGATAAACAACATAGAGGGTTTTAAAGTGCTTCTTACAAATGGCTCATTAGTAGGTGGGACATATTCCCTGGACTTTAAATGTCTGAAATGTAACAACAATAACAACTGAAATGTGTGCTATAGGAATCCACTTTTCTGATGGACATTACACTGTGTCTGATGTCTGCTATTAGCTCAATAACAGACTCCAGAACAGTTTTGGGATTTCTTGACTACAGGTAGTTTCCTGGGTTTCACAGAATCAATTACAGTTGAGATGGAACTAGAGACTTGCATTTAGAATCTTTGCCCACTTCTCTTAATAGATCAGGAGCTGAAGTCTAAGAACATTCTCAGAGTGGAAAGAGATCAGAAAGAATTATGTTCTTCCTGCCCTTTCAGTTTGGAGCATTTGGTAAAGCTGCCTCGAAACCCGGCTTTAAAACTCGGTATAATGCTGCAGGTTATGTTTCATTTATTCTCACTAAAATATGAAGAGCTTATTCACCACAAAAGGATCAGAGGAACTGGCTCTTGCATATCTTTTCTTGTTGTTTTTGCTGCTGCTGCTGATGATGTTGTAATGATATTTTTCTTAATCACCCCTAGTTTGCAAGACACTGAACAGAATATATAAGAGGTCATATCTCTTTTTTTAGGGAGCTCATATTCATAATGGAGACACACACATACCATAACACACACACTTAAAATGCCCTTTGCCAAATTCTCAGGGAAAAAAAAAACATGTCTTGTTTTTGTATTTTTTGTTTTCTTCCATTTTATTTCTTCTGAGTGGGAATATAAAAACAGATTGTCCTCAAATCACTAAACCATAAAAATGAAGGCACACCTACTAACATGGCACATAAAAGAAATCGGGATGGTAATAATGACAATAATTATTGACTACCATTTACTGAATGCCTCCATAGTACCTCTAACAACAAGTACTTATACAGGACAGCAAGGAAGAAATAGTTGTCCTTAATTTATATAGAAGGAAACTAAATCTCAGAATGCTTAAATAACTGGCCAAAGGCCACATGTATATATAGTACTTGTACTTCTTTTGTCTAGCATTTTAGAAAACATCAGAATTAAGAAAGCAGAATTACTTGCTGAGAACAGTATTGGGAAATGTGTTATCAAAGATGCATTATAAAGTTTGAAAAAAAATTTTATGGACTAATAATTTTGAAATAATTCTACTTTCTTCTTTAAAATTAAAATTGGCTTACTACATTTGCAAGTATAGCAAGACCTTGTTTATGAAACGTGCAAACTGTTAGTGACCACCAACTTCAAATCATGTATAATATCAAGTATATTGATGCAAAAAAAATTAAGCAACATATTTGGCTCCAAAATTTTACTATTTTTTTCTTTGAGACAAGATCTTATGCTGTCACCCAGGCTAGAGTACAGTGGCACCATCATAGTTTACTGCAACCTCAAACTCCTAGACTAAAGCAATCCTCCTGCCGTAGCCTCCTGAGTAGCTGGGACTACAGGTATGAACCACCATGGCTGGCTAATTTTTGTTTTTTGGGTTTTTTTTGTTTGTTTGTTTTCTTTTTTCTTTCTTTCTTTCTTTTTTTTTTAGAGACAGGGTCTCACTCTTGCTTAGTCTAGTCTGAAACTCCTGGCCTCAAGCAATTCTCCCTCCTCAGCCTCCCAAAGTACAAAACTTTACTTTTATATAGGTAGTAATAGATAAGAAATTAGAATCCATAGTTAAAGGAAGTATGCTAACAGTGAGTAGGCTCAGGATACATAGAATAGTTTTAAAAGACCTGTAATTTGCATTATGTCACTTGATCTGTACAACAATCCTGTGGGGTAGTCAGGATTTATACATGGGAAAACTGGGGACACCAATATTCAAACAACCTTATTATCAATGGTCAAATTGGAACTATAATCCTGATCGTCTCATGTCTATTGTGTTCTTCAAAAAAATATGATAAACATGAATCAGTCGTTAAGGAAATATCAAGTACACTGTTTCTTTCATTTGTTTGATATCCCAAAATATAGTGGCTTAGAATAACAGTAATCATTTATTTTTTCATATGTCTGAAACTTGGGCAGGACTCAAGGCCTCATCTCTACTCCGTGGGACCTCAGCTGGCTCAGCTAAACGGGGCTGGAGGATCCACTCAACGTGGTTCACTCTTATGTCTGGAAAGTTGGCTTTGGCAGTTGGCTGGAAGCTCAGCTGAGGCTGACAGCCAGGAACTTCAAACCTCCTCATCATGGAGCTCTCCATGGGGTTCAGGGCTACTGGACTTCTTACAGGGCATCTGGCTTCCTCCAGAGCACAAAGTCAGAAGCTGCCAGGCCTTCTGAAGTCCGAGGCATAGAATTAACACAATGTCATGCTCACCACATTCTATTGGTTAAAGCTAGTCACAGGCTAGTCACAACTCAAGGTGGGGAGACTACACAAGTGCATTAAAATTATGGAGGTGTGGTTCATTGGAAGCCACAGATGTACCAGACTATTACATGACATTGCGTTTAGAATAATCTGATTAAAAAAGACAGAGACATAGCAAATAGCATATAGTTTTTGAAAGATTTCCAACAAGTCATGTATTTACGAAGACAAATTTTAGTTAATGTCAAATATTACTTCCCTCAATAAGCCTGGTAAAAGAATCAAAAGAATCTACTGTAATTTGAAAAGGGTTAAAAATAATATATCAACTATTTTTTCTCTTTAGCAGTGGAGGCAAAATTTCATAATCTGAGTTCAACTAGATATTTCCAGTGAGGGTATGATGGATTACCCCATCACTTAGCTTTGGATCTCCTTGGGAGGAGTGTCCAACATTCCCAATCATTCTCTAGTAAAGAGAGAGCCAAGAGAATAGCTTCTCATCTATATTTTGGTATTCCTTGGAGAAATCTATTATTTTCATGGAGGACACATTTTTGAGGACTAAGCTAATAAGATAATCTTAGAGACGAGATGTAGGTTTGTGTATTACGTGTTCAGCTCTTCAGCAAAAGGATGCTGCAATTCTATTAAGAATTGAAAAATCAACCATTGTCAACAACTTTACATCTAGGAAAGGCAACAGAATTTTTTCCACTTACACATGTAGACTGACCCTGAAGGAATTTGATCAAGAATTTTAGTAATTCTTTGCCAAATAAAATTTAAAAACCACTGTTCTTTCCCCTGTGCAAGAGTAGCCTCCTTCATAGGATATTTATCAAATGTAATGTCTACCTTGCTAACATCCCCTTATACTACTCTAGTCATTCTTTAAATCATAAATAAGAATCTCTGGAGTGTTTCAAAGCATAGCAAATCAAATATAACAGGACTTCAGAAGCAAGAATTTTCCCATTTATTCTTCTACCAATCTTGTGAGCCGGTAAAAGAATTTTCTGTCAGTTAGCACTAAACTGTAGCACTCTGCCATGAATGCGCCTTCCTGTAGCAGCCAGGCTAAAAAGCAAGAGGACCAAATAGCTATAAGGGACACTTTTTTCTAAGAATGAGAAAGTATGACACCTTCATCTCAGGTAATCTATAAACCAGAAAATGTGAAGATTCTGGAAGCAGTTAAACGGGAGCCAAGAAAAAACTAATTTGAGAGAAAAATTGTCTTCTGGAGTATGTGACCAGAGTGCTTGAGTTCACACAAGTTTTATCCTTGGTTGCCTTGAAGTTTTACCCTATTTTTTTTCTTTTGTCACTCTAGGTAACAATATAAAAGATGTGTAGTTTAAGTCCAAATGCTATTAAGAAAAATGAAATTCTGTGAGTCATTACTTGTGATGAGACATAAATCCTGAGGGTTGTATTTAAATTTTGGAAAACTTAAATCCCACTGTCTCCAACCCACAATTTCCAAATACCTTGCCCTTATTCCCTGTGCCTTGTTCCCTAGAAGGCAGGAGTAGAAAAGACTGCTGTGGTTACTTCATGGTATTACGGAGATTATGTAAGTAAAATAGAATTTTCAGCCAGCATTTCTGCACATGATTCAGGGAATGCGTGTTTTGTAGTTCTGCATAGGTCTGATACTTTTGTTGCATTTCTTTAGGCAGTTTACAGAGAAGAATCAGGTTCACTTGAAACATCCAGTTAAGAACTATTCATTAGGACCTTACGTGATTCAGTTAACTCTCTAAATTCAACCTTTTGTATGTCCAAATAAATGTTATCCTTACTGTCTTGTCTTACTGTTGGCAAGCTGTTATGTGTCCATGCTCTTTGGAATCTTAGGATCCCCACACACCTTCAGTCCCAAGGCAAAATGCTGCAGTATTTTAGTATGTCCATTAGTTATTGCTTTTTCTCCCATCTATGTCAGTATTCCGAAGATAGTAGATGGGCTATAACAGAAGCCAGGTGAAAATAAGGAATTCAATCATTAAAATAATTCTTTATAAGGAATTAGCTTTTGTCACAAAATTTACCCTTTTCAACCCAAATTAATAAGATATTTTTGTACTAGAAAGATACAACTTATACCTGTGTGTGTGTCTATATATGTGTGTATGTTCAGTATCTTTGAATAGAGAAAGGATCAGTCTATTTAATATGTGCCTAGCTTTGCACACAGTGGGACATCTGTGTGCTGATGTGCGGATGACAGATACGAGGAAGCTGTTTTGGAGGCTTTGTCTTTTACTATCTCCATATTCAGAAGAGTGGGAGAGAGTGATGGGTAAAATACTCTATGACTTTGAACCATAGTGTGGGGAAATCAAAGCAAAAGTTGCTAAGAATAATAAGGCTTGCAGTATTTTGTATTTCCTTGATTTGTGAAAAGTGAAAGACATTTTTCGGGAAAGGGTTATAACATAGATGTTTTATTTTGAATGTTAACAGATAAGATTAAAGTTTGAAGTATTGCATTGAGTAAACTAGGGATTGGAAATATTTTACATCATCTCACTACCAAATCAACTGAGCTGTGAAATAGTTGAGTAAAAATATGTACCTTACAAAGGTAGTGATGGTAATACTCAATTTTGTTTTAACCATTCAAGCATAGATTGGAGTACATTAAGTAGAGGAAATGAGGCTAGAATGATTTTTGTAGGTCTGGAACAAGATTGCTTTTAGCTTCAATACAATATGTACAGCAGCCAACAAGGAAAGGGATATGTGGTATTAAGTATTATAGTCGTTATGATTAAATAAAAACCAAGTTTTAGAGAGTACCTTAGCAAGATCACATTGGACTAAGGAGCAAAGTAAAATTCAGCATAGTGCATATGAAAAATGTTATCCTTCATGGCAGTTATTTTATTTATTTACTCATGTTTCGAAGGTGCTAAAGATTTTTTTTTTATTGTTCCAGTTTAATTTTAAAAAAATAAACCAGGAGATACTGAGTTCCATTATTGAGACATGGTAATCCCCTATACATTCATGTATTTGTTTGTGTTTTAGTAATGGAAGCAATGATGGTTGAAATTAACTGTAATTAAATTCAAAGCAATTTACTGTTAGTTTTTTTGAAGCCAAAGTTTCTATTGCTGTACCGGTGTTAGTGCATTCTCATTGCTTGTATTATGAGATTTTAATATACTTTACAATAATTAGGCAAATACCTTCTTGTTATATATACATAGGAGTTTAGTTTAAAATCCAGTCTCTTAAGGAGGCCAAGGTTGTGTCCATTTAACTGCTGAGTACATGAGATGCTTGATTTTGTTGGACACCTTTCTTTCAGGGGCATGTAACTAATGGCAACTTCTGCAGGGACTGAATGACAAAACCAAAAGTTCCTGTCATGATATCATGCAACAAACACTAAACACATACTCTGTGCCAGACCAGTGCTAGGCCTTCTGGGAGGAAAAATGAAGACAACAGAGCCTAGTGCTCCAACAGAACATACACAGACTCAGCCTCCGCTTTGGAGACTCTAAGATGGGAAGATTAGGCGAGAGTTAAAGGATGGTGCCTTCTGGTGGAGGGCATTAAAATAGGTTAGAGCTGTGGAAAACATAGGTAGATAGAATTAATTGGTAATTCTAATTATTTGGTTGGACTCTGTCTCCATGGTGCTTGTTAGTTTTTAAAATAAAATAAATTATTGATCAATTGCATGAAATAATAATGAAATCATATTATGAACCATGAATTATAAAATTTCAATTCTGTGCATCTAAAATTTTCATCAGGAAGTGGGGCAGCAGTGATGTATAATGGTAGAGATTGATCCCTTGGAGAAAAAAGAAGGAATGGCAATCAATGGAAACAGCTATTGCAAAATTTCTCTGTAAGTCAAGAATATCAGAGCAAATTTACTGCCTTTATTATTCTTATTTCTATTAAAAGAATGTTTGTTTTATGAAGGCAGGAGTATTTTTTGCATAATTTTGTTCATTGCTTATCCCCAATGCTTTGTACATAGTAGTTGCTCAGAAATATTTCTCAAATGTTGACATAGTATGTCACAAACTTCATTAATCTTCATAAGTCACACATCCTTAATTTCTTTGAAAATTCAATAAATACTTCCCTGTACTAAAGAGTGTGTGTGTGTATTACTAACATGGCAAAATGTAGATCTTAAAGAGCTTTGGCTACTAATGTCAATGAGATTAAATAGATTATACTGAATCTCCACTCCATATATAATGAGAAATGTTCTTGTGAAGATGTTTAGAAAATCTCAAAAATAGATTTCATTAAGATTATTGCCAAAGTAAATGTATTCAAACTTTAGGTAAAACATGCAATTCTTAACTTGAAGGAGGTAATAACATAACTTGGAGTCACCAAACTATGGAGCTGGGTGAATTCTTAGAGATTGTTGAATCTAATCCCTACATTTCATAATGTGGAAACTAAAAAGGAAGGTGGAAATAATGAATTGCCAAATAACACATATTCTTAAATGGAGAAAATAAATCAATTGATCTTCATAAGTTTTTAATGGTTCAATTCTGAATCTCTAATGAGAAGAAATATTTAGATGATTTTTTTGCTATAGCAATGCTAAAATTTCTAATCACAGATAAAATTTTTAGAAAACTACAATGTTAGTTAAAGCATTTCTTAACATAAAACAAAGGGAGTTGGATCATCTGACTTTAAGATATAAATATATTTGCAATAATTTTTTCAAAGTTGGTAATATCTTAAAGTATGGTTAAAAGTTATGGTTGAAATTTCAAATATTGAATCAAACTACATATGTTATGAAAATTAATTTTATAATAAAAATATTTTCACAATGTCTGGATAGTTTCAGTGGTTAATTCACTTGTGCATTTAAAGAAGTAGTAATACCAATTTTATACAAACTCTCATCTTTTTATGAGGACAGCATAAGCCTCATAGCAATCAGGAACAAGTCATTTGAGGAAAGAAAATTACAAAATAATATCCCTCATGAACAGAAATACCAACAGTGCACAAGAAGATAAAACACCATGACCACATGGGATTTAGCCCAGAAATGAATAGCTTATTTAACATTCAAAAACCATTTGCTGTAGTTTTCTGTATTTACAGAGTAAAGGAGAAAAAAACATAGGATCATCTCAATAAATGCGGAAAAAGCATTTGACCAAATTCAGTACTCACGATTTAAAAAAAAAAAAAAAAACTATCAAAAAATGGAAAAGAGATGGAAATGTTTTCAATATTTTAAAGGGAATCTATAAAAAATCTGTAACTAATGTAATAGATGGTGAACTGTTTTCCTAAGATTGAGGACAAAACACACAGGCTTCATTCAACCACTTCTACCTTTTGGTGAAGGTTCTAGCCAGTAAAATAAGAAATAAGACAAGAAATAAAAGAAAAAGTCCTACAGATTGGACATAAAGAAAGACCAAAAGCATGATATTTTATTTAGAAAATCTTAAAGAGTCTAAAGAATAACCTTTTTAGACTTCTTTATCATATGTATTTAGGAAGATTATAGTTGACCAAGTCCACAGACAAAAATCAATTAGATTTTTTATGGCAAAAGCAGTTAGAAAATGAAATTGGAAGAAATAGTTTTTAATATCAAATCAAAAAAACACCTAGAAAAAATTTAACAAAAGGACTATATGTTGAAAATTATAAAACATTGCTGAATAAAATTAAGACAGACCTAAAAAAATGGTGAGATATATTATGACCATGGATTAGAAGACTCAATATTGTTAAAATTTTAGTTCTACCCAAATTGATCTATAGATTCAATGTAATCCCAATCATAATCCTAACAGACTTGTTTGTGAAAATTTATAAGTCTTAAATATACATGGAAATGCAAATGATCTGACCTAGCACAGCTGACAGTCTTGCAAAAGAAAAAGTTATAGTACTAATATTACTTGATTTCAAGATTACTCTAAAGATACAATAATAAAGATGAAATGGTAATAGCAAAAAGATAGACCCATACATCAGTGGAATATAGTAGAGAATGCAGAAATAGACCTATACATATATAGTGAATTGATTTTTAAATAAGATTCTAAGGTAATTCCATTCAGAAAAGAAAATATTTTGATGAAATGGTTTTGAAGCAATTGGATAAGTTTACGAGGAAAAATGAACCCCAGCTTTATACTATATATCACATGCAAAAATTAATTCAAGATGGATCATAAACCTAAATATAGAAGCTGACACTGTGAAGTTTCTAGAAGAAAGCATAGAAAAATATATTTAAAACTTTTGGGATACACAGGACACATATAGCACAAACAATATAAAAATATAATTAATACCCTGAATTTCATCTAAACTTAAATCAGCTGCTCTTTGAAAGATATCACTAAGAAAAAAATTAAAAAGTAAGCCACGAACTGGGAGTGAATATTCTCAACACTTATTTTACACAAATGACTCAATATGTAAATCAAACAAAGGACTGGTATCCAGAACATACAAAGAATTCCTATAAATTTCTAAGAAAAACAAACAGGAAAATTAAAAAATGGGGGGGTGGGCAAAAGATTTGACCAGATACTCTATGAGAAGAGGAGTTTAATATCATCATTATGGTTTGAGAAAGCAAAATCATGAAGAAATTAGCATTTAGGCATCAACTTGTAAATTTAATGGAATTTTTTTTTCCCAAATTTTACTGTGATTTACGAAAAATGTCTAAACCAGTAATTTTCAATCTTGGCTGCATGTTAAAATCACCTGGGAGCCGATATTCAGCCATACACCAAAGCTCAGGCTCCTTCACCAGAATCTTTGGGCTGAGGATCCTGGAGATATCAGTACTAATTGAAGACTTTTTAGTGATGCTAATGTGCAGTCTATGTTGAGGATCAGTGATCTAACTGATACTCTATAATGCGTTATTCTTCTGGCTCTAGGCTTGAGAGAAGTTTACATAAACTACACTGAATCCATGCCATGAAAATCTGATTTGCTATGGCCAACTTTATGAAGTATATTAGGCATTATACAATAGGAACCTACCTAAAGGGAGCAAGTAATACAACTGCTAACTGGAGAGGGACTATTATTTTAAGGATTATATAAAAAGCCTTTGTGGTATTGAGCCTGCAAAATTTGGCAACTAACATTTTATTTACCTACAATTTTGATCCATTTATCTTTCTTACGGATGATGTAGACAGCAGGATTCTTTTCCATTTGGACTGAATATGTTGGGCATTAGCCTATTACTTCAGTAACCAGTGCTGCCAGCTGTGTTTTATTGGAGGTTGATGGTCTGAGCCAAAGGTTGTAACAACAGTAGCAGAAATAAGTTATTTGGCTTAAATTGAGGCTATTCATTTTACAGTTGCAAGATATCATTTTCCCATATCTCCATTTACAGATTTATCAAGACTCTTTTAAATCCCATTTATATAATGTCAGTGATTTCACCACCAAATAAGTTTCTCTCACATGGCAAACTCTATTGGTTTAGAATTGGTATTCCTATCATAGTTTTGGCATTAAAACTTTTCTCATTTCCATTCGACCCACTGCATGAGGTTCCCCCCCCTTCTTGTTTATTTTTTCTTTCCTAAAATTTTTAATGAATTCTCTCTTACCTTCTCCACTACCTTTACATTACATTTTTCTTTAGTTAAGGATGTTGCATTTGAGCTGAGTCCCTGCTCTTCCTGTCTCCTTCCCTCTTTCTTTTCTTCCTTCTCTCCCTCCCTCCCTCTGTCTTTCTTTTTTTTTTCCTACGTCCTCCGCCCCCCACAAATATTTTCCAAGCACCCTCTGAGGAGGATCATTCAAGAACTAATTGGGCTTTTGCCTTAGAACAACAGACATCAGTACTTTTAAAAACAATCACTTTTAGAAATACAATAGGCAGGAAAAAACTGCAGTAAACTGTACATCTTGAAATGAAACTTGGTGAGCCAGGCAGGGCAGTGCCTCAAGCCTGTAATCCCAGCACTTTTGGAGGCCCGGGTAGGAGGATCGCTTGAGGCCAGGAGTTCGAGATGAGCCTGGAAAACAGAGTGAAACCTCGTCTCTACAAAATTTTTAAAAATTAGCTGGGTGTGGTGGCTACAGTCCCAGATACTCAGGAGGCTGAGATGGGAGGATTGCTTGATCCCAGGAGTTCAAGGCTGCTATGATCATGCCATTGCACCCCAGCCTGAGCAACAGAGGGCGACCCTGCCTCTAAAATAAATACATAAATAAATAATAAAATTTTAAAAAAAGAGTTAAACTTGGTGAACATGGCATATGGAAACCAAGCCAAGCTTCTTTACTGGAGAAATAAAGAGTTCAGACAGTAGGGGAAGTAGGCAGAGCAAGTCATGTCTGAATTTGCATGGGTGCCAAATATGACTCGATAAATCTTCAGTGGGATTTTACCTACCTTATACTCTATACCTTGTTTATAGATACCTCCTATCTCATTTATAAACACCTCCTAGGTTTCTTTTATATTCACTGAAAGAGTTGGATTTGATTCTCGTTCAGCTCTAGCATTTTATAATCCTATGCACAATGCCTTATTTTGACTGGAATTTATTTGGTAACCTCTTTATCAAGGTTTGCCACCAGAGAACATGTACAACTATGGTTCAATTCTGAGTGATTTTGAATCATAAGAGAAACAGCTATTTAAGAAAGGAGCTCCTAAGTACAGCAGTATGAAGCGTCCAAATCAGAGATCTATACTGGAAGCAGGAAGTTTCCAAAGAATGAGAAACAGGCTTTTACTATTCCCATTGTTCAAAATAGGCTTGTCTGGCTTTCATCCTGGCTAACTCCTACACATCCTTCAGAACCTAGGTTTGGAACCATTCCTCTGAATTTCCTCCATCATAATGAGTATTACAATAATTTATTGGGTACTTTTCTGACTCCTCGATTGGGCTGGGATCAGGAATCATATTTTTCAGTTCTGACACACTAGCATCTAATAAAGTATGAAACACATTATAAATGCTCAATAATTTTTTTAAAGCAAATCTACGAGTATCCACATATTTAGTCTGGCTGTTGTACTGTCCATAGTTTCATTACACTAGTGGCTGCTTCAATACTGATGCGCCAAGCTCTTCACAAGCCCTTTGCAGTATAAACTTTTAGTCATTGATGTCAAAGTTTTTCTCAACATTTCCTAAAGCAGTTTCTCCCAGGGTTCCAGGTTTTATGATTAAAGTTTTATATTTTACAGCTAAAGTTTTTATTGTACATTTAAAAATGTAGTATGACATTACTATAATGCTTTGTAAAGTAGATGTCATACTTTTAAGATACAAAATATTTGCATATATTTAATACATACACATATATGTTAAATATGTAGCCATAGCTAGAAACTGTGGATTAGTGTAAAGAACACCAGCTATGTAAATTGGACCAAAGCTTTCCATTTTAGTTTTGAAATGGTAGCAATAAAACCTGATCCTTTTAGTGTATGGGATGTGGTGCAGTTTGCATGAGATAATGAATTGGAGGAGTGTGAAAACTATAAAGATCACACAGTGTTAGCTATTAGTAAAATGGTGCTGTCCGATCATCTTTTCTAGATCCTTAAAGATTCAGAACAGAACTAGAAAGCATACTTCCTCCCTGGATAGTGCAAATGCATGCTAGATAAACCTTGTTGATTGACACACCACACTTTCCCCTGAAGTAACTAACTTGTGCGGTGACCATTGTGTGCTCTCGGGGGATCCTATGGGATACTTGGACAGTTTAAACTCTAAACTCATTTTTTAAATCCCCTCCCAATCCCCATCCACTCATTCCCTCACATATACTTCCTACATTCTCTGGTTTACTTGGCAGAAATCATTATCCAGCCAGCTGCCCAAGGTATAAACTTCTCTCCCCTCCCTCCCCACGTGCTGTCAGTCGCTGGGTTCCTCAAAACATCTGTCATCTTGTTTCACCTTCTCCATCTGTATTGCTGCTGCTCTAGAGCCAGCCCTCAGCTTGTCTTTTCTGCGCTGTTGCCACAGCCCATGCTCAGCGTTCCTCTGAGCATCTGGTCTTTCCTTTCATCCAAGCCAGCATCTGTGCTGCTGCTTGGGTGATGTTTTGATGTGATCATACCTCTCACCCATGTTTAAAACCTCCATCTCACCAATTGCTGTGGGCTGAAAGCCTAGTCTCCTCTATCTTGTCCCAAAAGTTCCCAAAAGGGGATTGGCCCCCTTTTTATTTCTTTAGCCCCATCTTCCTCCAAACCACCAGCAGTGTCCTCAATATCATCCCTGCTGCCACCATAGTAGCAATTTACCCTAAACCAAGCACTGTGCTGACAATCATTCATCTCATTTCATCTTTACCATATTGAGGCTTGGGGAAGTTCTCAGTAAAATCTAGGAAACAGGACTCTAGCTCAGGGCCACTGAGACCCCACAGCCACTGTTTCCTTGCTATTTTCCCCAATGAGCAGGCACCCCTATTTGTTTGTCCATGCTGTTCTTTCTACCCCAAATGCTGTACCCTCCCCTCTACCTACTCCCAAGTCTCTCCTTTAAGTTGTCCAAGTTCCACCTTCTCCGTGAATTCTTCCTTAACCAACTCCATTCCTCACATAGAATTAATCACTCTCTAATGCACTTGAGTGTAACTGTATTTAAGGTTATCACTCTATTTATAATTATTTACCTGTTTGCCTCCCTTAGTTAAATAATATCTTATTCATCACCACTATCCCCTTTTTTTGTTTATTTCCAGCAGTAATAGAGTACTTGTTACTTCATAGGTGCTCAGTAAATATCTATTGTTCAAATATAATATGTTCATTATATTATACATAAGGTTTCTCTCTGGCCTGAAAAGTCAGGCCTGGGGTGTAGTGATGTGGGTAGCAATGGCGGGAACAATAACTAGCAATTGCTAATAACTTGCTGATCAGGGAACTGAGGGGCAGAGGGCTGTGGAAGCTTGCAAGGGTCATAGTACTAGAAAATAACAAAATCGGGATTGGAAATCAGACAGTATAATTTCAGAGATACTAGTACATCATACATCCTTCCTTTCACCAAAATAGTTCCTTTGATGGACACCCTAGTGCAAGTTTGGAAATCTATCCAAGACAACCCTTGACTCCCATAGAATTCCACTTCAACCCAATCTCAGATTCTTGGAGGATAACTGTTAAAAAAAAGCGTTCTTTTAATTCATCTCCCGAATTTTCCAGCCTTTAAGCACAGTAATGATTGGAAGGAGGGCTCTTTATAAACTTTCATTTATATTCCTGGGAAACATATTCCAAGTAAAGCAAATAACACCCAGTCTTTTAGATCTCTTACTTCTTCTTTGTCTTACTTACTTCTTCTTTGTCTTGCAGACTGCAGCTGTGAAGTCAAAAGAGGTTGGTCCCCTTCAATGAGACTCTAAGCCTTTAGTGACTTTTGCTAATTGACATGGACTAGAATTGAAATAGATGCACAGTGGGAATTCCAGTTATATTTTTTAAGCAGGAATCTCATGCTACCTTTCCTCAGTAGCACTAATGAAGTTCAGCTAGGTTTTGAAAGTGCTGTGGGTGCCTTTGCAGGCCATTTTCTTTAAGGTTGCACTACCTTCACTTTATGAAGTTAGTTCTTTAGCGTAAAAAGAAAAATCTGCTTCTGAGACCTACTTGATTAGATTACTACAAATATCGGTATTAATTTTATGTTGAGAAAGCAAATAGAAAACTGAGTGAAAACACATAAAACAATAGCATAAATAAGGGTTCTTAATTGAAGAAGAGCAGATGAAAGGTGGGAACATGTTTTCAAAATACATGCCAACGCAGCCACCTCCCATTTCCTCCAGATTCTGATTCAGTACACCTGGGATATTTCCAGGTATTGAAAAAATTTTTTCCAAAAGCTTTTCAAGTAATTCTGATGTACTGTACTGGATTATAAATGGGAGTGGTGGCCTCAAATCATGTTACTAGCCTTACCAGCTGTAAGATTCATCCCCTAGTATCGAAGTCCATATGATATCACCATCTGACATGCAAATTCAGTTTTCCAGTCAGAGGTTTTGGACATATGATATAGGAACTTAAATCCTACTGTCAAGTGTTCTTCCACTTATGAAATTGGACAAGACCTTGACCAATCTTTATTTTAATAAAAACTGTTTCAAACTAGTTTTAAAAACCAATTTTTTTTTTCAAATAAGAGTAGCCCTAACTATAAAATAGATACAAAGGGAGACTAATTGGAAAAAGTAGGAGTTGCATAATTGCCTCTCACCTCCTCTGCCCCTTGAGTGACCTCCTTGATTATCTCAGGGCTCCGAAGAGCACAGTTTTAGCCACTGGTGAGTAGTTGGATCATCTCCTGTCACAGGTAAGGAAGCTGAGTGCCAGCAAGTGAAGCAACTGCCTAAGAAACCATTAGAACAATATAGTCCTCACTGCTAGTGGAACACACTTTTCTATTATTGTGTTTATACTTCTGCCAAAGGAGGGCATTAAAAGACATGATAGGCTACCATTGTCTTCATTAACATTTTGATCAACAATATGCCATTCCTAAACTCGGATTTGTGATTGCTAGAATAAATGGGGAAATACATGTAAAATTACATTAGTTTTATTATTCCATTAAAGGAGCCATTTGATTTTGTCAGTTGGGAAAAATCTAATAAAATCAGATGTTATATTAATTAAGTGAAGTAATATAATGAAGCTTCAACATTGTAAAATTGGATCCAGAGGAGGCCCTGTAGAGGAAGTGATATGTTATCATCATATGAAGTCTCATGGGGGTTTCTCTTATGTATATTCAACTGCAAAATGTAGAAATTAGTTGAGTCTTATTCTTTCCATTCAAAAAAGACTAGAGCACATTAGGAAAAGGAAATGATGATAAATAAAACCAAGCTGGCCGGGCTCGGTGGCTCACGCCTGTAATCCTAGCACTCTGGGAGGCCGAGGCGGGTGGATGGCTCGAGGTCAGGAGTTCGAGACCAGCCTGAGCAAGAGCGAGACCCCGTCTCTACTAAAAAAATAGAAAGAAATTATCTGGCCAACTAAAATATATATAGAAAAAATTATCCGGGCATGGTGGCGCATGCCTGTAGTCCCAGCTACTCGGGAGGCTGAGGCAGTAGGATCGCTTAAGCCCAGGAGTTTGAGGTTGCTGTGAGCTAGGCTGAAGCCACGGCACTCACTCTAGTCTGGGCAACACAGTGAGACTCTGTCTCAAAAATATAAATAAATAAAAAAATAAAACCAAGCCACTTAATGTTATCTCCTTACTTTAATAACCACTAGACTTGCTGCAAAAACTTCCAAAGAGAGACTGAATTTTAATTGCTACTAAACTTGCCTATTTTATTTACCTATTTACTAGTTAAATTATAGAATGAGTTTATTTACATGCATTTAATTTTAGTTGAATGACCCTAAGCTATATAATAGTGTGGACATATTTTATTTGGAAAAGAAAAAAAAATAGTTAAAGTAAATCTCTGCTGCCAATCCTCCCCCAAAAGGCTAAAAATTCCTTATTTTATGCATCCAGCAGAATACAGAATTTGCATTTCAAAATTCGATTTTCTTTATTTCATAATAGCATTGAAGGATATTTGAAAGGAGCATATGTAACTTAATGGGATGCCACCTATTACATCACTAGTGGCATTTCCTAAAGAGCAAAACTTGAATAAAAGTATAAAACAAATATTGAATATTTTTGAATAGCAGGTGGCATTGGGCAGACAGAAAGTATTCCTGTCAGCAGCATTAAATATCATTTTTTAAAAGGAGCAGTCTAGATGGAGGAGACCTTCAGAAGCATTAGAATACTAAATCCTGCATTTATTGGGTGATGTAAAATGATGAGCTATATAGATATCACAAAATAAAGGAAGAATGACCACAGTGTTGTGTAATTCACTGACGAGGCTAAAATAAGCTTTACCTGGAGGGATTTAAAACTGTCTTCAAATCCTCTCTCAAGGCTTCCGTGCAATCTGAGGGAAGAATCTGGCCTTAAATCATCAAACAAATTAAAAATAGCAAAATGTTTTGTTAAGACAAACCGTCTGTTCCAAAGCATCAGAAGGAGAGAGACTGAGGAAACATCCAGGAAGACTCTTGGGGTTCAGGAGTAGAGAGAAGGCCGCACTGGAGTTGATGCTTCTCTGAGCCTTACTCAAGTTCATTATTTATTTCAGCATAGTCAGACTTGCATAGAATACCTGGGAATAAGACAGTGAAAACACCTGGTGTAAATACTCATCTAGGTAACCAGGATTTTGCTGTTCAATAACAAGGAAAAAGGAAGACAAACTGACCCCCTCTATCTATAGTTCTCAACCCTGGCTGCACAGTAGAATTGCCTGGGGAGCTTTGGGGGAAAAAAAAAAAAAAAGAAACAATGCTGGGTCCACCCCAGGTCAATTAAATCAAAGACCTGGGCTGGTGATGCACAGACACTAGAAGGATTTGTTAAAAACTCAGCAGGTGATTGAATGTGCAGCCAATCTTGAGAACTTGTGTTCTATAATAAGAATATAATAGCAACACTTCCACCAGAACCAAGAAGAGCCATTTCTCCAATAAAACCATACACTGATACCTGACAAATTTGACTGCAAATATAACTGAAGGATGATGGAGGTCTTGACCCTTAAGCAAGAATGCATCTGTCTCTTTTGTGGACAAAATAATTTCCTAGAGTGTAAATTATCTTTTTTTTCTTTTTAAATTCTGGAAGAGACATTTTCCAAGAATATATCAGCTTTTTGGCTGGCAGGAAGAAGTCACAATCTGGTTACAAAAAGAGCCAGTATATTATATAAGAAGAACATCTTGTCATAGACTGAATTCTTCGATTCTTGTGTGCCCGTGAATATTTTTGATGGTGAAGCCAAGCCTTAGATTATTTCCCCCCATGGCCGAAAGCGTTGAATAAAAGATTTTGTCTATGTTCAATATCATAGTTCTTCTATTTGCAAGTCAGAGAACAAATTCAGATGCATAAACATCAGTAGGTTCAATACCAGTGCGTATTACCACCCGAGATAACAAGGTGGGTTTCTGACATCTGTGAAGGAAAGAATTCAAGCACAGGGTCACAAGCAGAAGTGAGAATACAAGCACTCAGTGAAAGCAAAAGCAGATGAGTTTGTTGAAAGCAAAGTACACTCTCTAAGAACAAGTGAAAGAGTGGACTGATCCAAGAAGGAACAGTGCCTCCCAGGGTTAGGGTCTGTTCTTTTATGCTGATCCCTAATAATATGATAAGCCAGGAGTGGAATATTCATGGATTTTCTAGGAAAGGGGTGGAGAGTTCCTAGAACCAGGAACCCTCCCCTTTCTTGACCTCATAGGGTAACTTCTGAGAGTTACCATGGCATTTGTAAAGTAGTGCTGGTAGTTGTGATTTTTAGTACATAAATGAGGGTAGATCATTTAGGGACACTGTTGTCTCAACTGCAGGCATGTCCCAATTAAAGGGATTCCCCCTTTTGCCTTAGATAAAGATGTTATGGCTAAAGTAAAATAACTAAGGGGTACCTATTGGTTACATTTATCTTAACTAAGCATAGTCACATTCTTGTGACTTTCTTATGCTGTTGGCCTTCTGCTTATGACTCCTGCCCTAACTGACTGCAGCGTATCTGACTCCTGTCTCAGGTTCATCTAGTAGAAAGCAGAAAAAAACAAATGTCAATGAACCAACCACTGATAGGACCCATGTAATTATCAGTGACTTGGTGCCATTTTATTATTTCAAAGTCAGTCTGAGTAACTGGAATTCCTAAAGGAAACAACTACCCTAAAATGAATGTCTGTTGTAGAATGCATTGAATTACCCAGCTTGTTGATTCTACTTCATTTAGTGAGGTCAACCAATACTTCAAGGTATAATAGAGGGCAGCCCAAGTACCAGGAATCTCCGATACATGAGCAGGGCCTGAGGATGGGAGATTCTAGGTGATTGGACAGTGAACTAGAATTGCATGGTGCTTTTAGTGAATTTGTTTACTAAGCAGAGGACCCTAGTCAGAGACAGTGGGCATGAGAAACAAAGTCCAGCCACCCACAAGAAAAGGGAATGGCCAAGTGAGTGTTGGAGAGAACAATCCAGTGAGGAGAGGTTCTGGAAGTGGCCCATTCTGAGAGATATATGAGCTGCATGAAGGAGGAATCAAGGCAGAAGCCCAACTTATCCCCTGAGCCACTGTTGGGGAAAGAGAAGAAAATGTCAGCTAAATAGGACCCCAAGAATAACCCTTTGCTGTGCTTCAATGATAGTGTCCACATCCTACCCAAACTAGGATTTATCTGAGGGGCTGGAGCTGGTCTGGTGTAAAGGGGGGTCTAAATCATTGATTCAAGTTTGAGGGTCTAGAGAGATACAAAAGAAATGAGGCAAAAGCTAAGGGTGTTGCTTCTAGTGTGCACGATCCTGACCTTGACACTTCCAGAAATTGTCTACAATGGTCTCCTACACTTCTTCAAAGAAAATGAGCTTGTTCTCACCTGCCAAAAGAATTTACTTTTTCTCTCTCCTACTCTCCCCATTGCCAGTGGAAATAGAACACCCAACATGTTGAGAGAAGAAGATTCTTTTTAAAAGCTCCCAGACTGATCTAGGCTCTAGGCAGAGGCCTCAACTGGAGTGCACATATTAACAGCACCTTTGGAGCTTTTTCAAACTGAATACACTATCTTCTATTTATCTCCATACTTTTTCAGAAGTTCTGATATGTTCTCTCTTTCCATCCCTTAGCTCCCCCTACCCAGAGCCTGGACAAAATACAGGAATCTCCATCATTTCAGATACTTCTTCCACATCATCATAATACTTGCAATTATTTATTTAATGTATCTTCTGCTAGGAGGTAAGCCATGCTACTGATTTCCTGGAGGGAAAGATCTGTGCCTGAAACAGAGAAAGCATTTAGTAAATATCTGAATGAATGAATGAAAAAATCAATCAACTTACTCATCTATTCATTTTTAATTCAGCACATTCATTGATCTTCCTTCCTACTTTAACAACTACAACATAGGGAGCATCCCAAGTCTTAGTTTTAAAAATATGTCACCTCTTGCCCATCATTCTTGTTTTAAATGACTCTAGATAAGGGAGAATGAAAAAGATCTATATTTATGCCAGAATATACTATACAGTTTGCCTTGAGACACAATTTCTCACCTCTGTCATCTAGAAACATTAAAGGAAGAGAAATGTGGATACTATGTGAAGGAGTCCAGTTTGTTGGATTCGTAAAGAGAGAGATTACACTCTCAGTCCTGTCATCTGCCGTCATTGGCAGAACAAGTAGTTTCATTGTGTTACAGAAATTCTGTTTCTTCAGAACACAGCAATACTATGCAGTTGAGTGAGTGAACTGGTAACAGTACCTTTATGTGGCAGTTTGATTATAGTTCCATTGTTACTCTATCATGATTATTTTTTGACTATGTGAGTTCCCTGAGGCTTGTTTTTTTTTTTATTTTAGCTCATTTGTTATTCAAAAGGTTTTACATAACAGTTTTGCTGCTTTGATAAGACTCAAAATTACCTTATAATAATATTGGATTTTAAGCCTAATAAATCAGTGATGAAGTACACTTGTATGAATCATGGGAATAACTGATGAAAGAATAATGAATGCTCTTCCACCCACTGCTGGTTGCTTTAATGATAGCTCTCATTAGGTAGGTGTCATTTTGCTGACGCTCAATCTAGAATAACCTGATCTAATAGATTTTTATGGCAAGTATGAGCATTCAAAGTTTCCTGTTTTTAGAGTGTCGATAATAATCTGAGCATTCTCCTCCCAACTGCTTTCACATTTTTTGCTCCTTGTCTATGAGGACTTCATTCCCATTTCCCTCCCCAATCCCAGTTTTCGTGTTTATTTTCCATCCTATTGTAAATGGAATGTGACCTCTATAAGGAGAGCAGATTGCCTACTTTGTCTCAACTTTCTATCTCTAATACCTAAAGCTGTGCCTAGGACAAGAAAAGCCGTCAATAAATCCCCGTTGAATCCTAAAATGATGTAACCTTAACTACAATCCCACTTTTAATAAGGTGAAGGTCAATCTGAGTGGCAAGTGTATGCATTCGAAAGTGACTAAATATTGACTTTATCCTACAACCTTATCTGACTTGACTTTTTGTTCTCTGTAGAACTCTGCAGTCTTCGTCAGTTCTGTGTGTGTGTAATTCTCCCATGGCATTTGCGTTGTCCGGGCAGACCACTGTTTTCACTTTCATGTGACCTTATTCCTTTCCTCTTCCCCTGGGGTCCTGAGAGTAAACTAGACCAGAAACATCTCTTCCTCCCTGTTCTAAAAATTGTTCCTTTAAATTACTTCTATAAACTTTTAACAATTATCTAACTTGGGAAGTTTTCCCTCAAGGACAAAAGTGTTGGGAATATGGAAGACTCTGAAGAAACACTAAGCCAAAAAAAAGAAAAGAAAAAAAAAAACAAACAATTCCCCCAAATAGGATACTCTTTCACTTTAGTGATATATACTCGTACTTTTCACCCTGTTGATTTGGTTCTTTCATCAGTCTTATTTAGAACGTAATCCCATTGGGCACAAGAGTAAAATACATACCTAAAACTGCTCCAGGTAATTTTGAACTTCGTGCTAAAAACCATACAGTCTCAAGTGTAATGGCTTCAGTGTGATTCATGGTAGGAAAGGTCAGAATTAACGGAATCATTATAGATTTTAATTTTTGAACCTTGTCTTGAGATCTGTTAAACTGTATTATTGCTGTTTGAAAAGCAATTATAAAGCACCTATAAAGTTGAATTATTTTTAATATCAAGTAAAATATTTTAAACTTATTTGGCTAATAAATATCTTTAAGTGGCTATTCTGTCTCAGGCAACTTTAGCTGTTTTGGGGACAAAAAATATAAAATAGCACAAAAAGAGATTAAAACTTAAAGATAATAGCAGATATAGTGTCTTAATGCATTTATTGGACTCAATATATTGCTATTTATTTTATTCCACAAAAGAATGTTAGAACTTAAAGATAATAGCAGAGACAGGGTTTTAATGCATTTATTTGACTCGATGTATTATTATTTATTTTAATTCTCATAAAGTCATGCCAAATAGTCTATAATCCGTATGATATCAATGACTATATCATAACACACTCTCCTTTAGAATGAATACTTCTGAAAAAGTCATACATTTCTGAGCTAAAAGTGAACCCATAAGAAATATTTATGTTGTTGGTGGGTTTTCTTTCTTTCTTTTTTTTTTTTATATAATTACATCTGTGATCCGGCAGAAACCCTCATAGGTAACGAGGTTGATTAAAGTAGATTTGGGCAACACTGAGATGGTTAAGTACAGAGAGTGTGGACGCAGAGAGTGAAGATTCTGGGGGTAGGAAAGGGCATGGAAGGCAGCACGGGTCTGTTTCCCACCCTGTCCCTGCCCTAACAGAAACACAGTGGGAAACAAAGACATGTTAATAATAGACAGCAAATAACTAAGATCAATCTGCACAGCACTTCTTGTTTTAAAAAATAATAAATGCCATTGTATACACACTTTTTAAAAAGGTAAATGATTATGAAAACAATTTAACTTCCTTACATTCCTCCTTTTGAATTAAGTCTTATTCTCACTCAGTAAAGATGTTCCGCTTTCAATAACAGGCATCTCTACCGTGTAACCTTTTGGAGCTCATCGCACCACAGTCTTTCAACATAATATGGTAGTTCCACTTAGAATTCTTATCCAAAATCAAAAAGCCATTCTTCACATTCAGTTTTAGCTGTGAAATTAATCCAAAGTAAATAGCGAAATAGATTGCTGCCTTAGTGTGTGCCTTTTAATAATGAAGCTTCCATCTACCTCTGAGTTATAAAGATTTTCAATGAGGTCGTGTGTATACAACACACATTTGGGGGCAGAAAAGAACTTAAAGCTAACTATGTACCCCTTCTACCGATTTAAACATTCATATTTTTAGGTCAGACACATTTCATTTTCTCTATCTATGCAGATGAGTTTGGGCAGTTCTTCTACATTACATCTGTCATTACAAAAGCCAGAGTATCCTAAAGTAATCATTGCACTTAGCTCAGAAACAAAACTGCCCTAACCATATTTTCCATTACACAAAGTAAACTCTGCTGTATTTCTGAAATAGTATAGATAATTGTAGCAACAGAATATTTTTATATATTATTCCAGATATGTCCATGATATTTTGATGTTGCTGCTTTGATGCAGCCCTAGTGAAGCTGAGGTCTTTTTTTTTATGTTGGGGATCCTTTGAAGTGGTCTTTTTGCTGGGAGCAATTTGATGTGGGGACATTTTTATGCAACTTAAAAAAGCATTATTTTCAGTGTTTCATTACTAAGTGATAGGCAAAACAGAAATTTTCCCTCCATCCCTCAGGCACACTCCATCAAATGCTACCTACTTCCCCCCCATGGAAATTAGGAATGAGGTGTTTTATGGGTGGAGTAAGGGCCCAGACAGCAAAATTGCAAACCACAGAGTAGTATTTTCAGGCATTGAAACCTAATAGAGTTTGCCCAGTGGATTTGAAATTGCTTAGGACCAAATGCTTACTTTTTCTTTGCATTTTCCTCCCTTTGGAATGGAAAGATCTATAACTGTAAGCCTGTGCTGTTCCACCTGTGTATTTTGGGAGCAGATCATTTGTTTTCTAATTTCACAACTCCACAGTTAGAGAGGAATTTTGCCCCAGGATGGCTCTTACCCAGAGTCTCACTCACACCTGATTGAAATGATTTAGATGACATTTGGAACTTTTCAGCTGACAGTATTTAATGAGGTTTTTGATTTTGAATTGATGCTGTGATAGGTTGAGACTTTAGGGGGTATCAGGATGTGGTGAATATATTTTGCATGTGGGATGGATATGAATTTTTCGGTGCCAGAGGGTGGCTGAATAATGGCTCCCTGGAGATGTCTGTGTCCCAGTCACTGAAACCTGTGAAGATTACTTTATTAGGCTAAAGGCACTTTCAAAAGTGATCAAGTTAAGGATCTTGAGATGGGGAGATTATCCTGGATTGTCTGGGTGGGCCTAATGTGATCACAATGATCCTTATAATGAGACACAGGAAAGTTAGAGGAGAAAGTGATGGCATGTTGGAGACGGAGATGGGAATAATATGCTTTGCACGTGGAGGAAGGAGCCACAAGCCAAAAATTACAATTGCCAACACCTTAACTGGAGCCTAGTGAAACTGGTTATAGACTCCTGACGTCCACAATTCTAAGATAATGAATTCACGTTGTTTTAAGCCACTAAGTTTGTGGTAACTCATTACAGCAGTAATGGGAAACTTGTATAAGGGGTCTAGATGAAACTATTTCATAATGATGGATTCTGGGAGAAAACTGATGCTCCTTTGCATATTAATTCATACTCCTTGGGGGAAAAAATCAAGCAAATACAAAACATAAAACTCTATGTAATGAGGGTGGGAGTTGGAGATGAAGTAAAGGTCAGTAATGTTTACTACACACATTGCTGGTTAAAAACTTAAGAGGAATTTTATAGTGTAACAAGGTTATTTTGCATATTGTCTAAAAACCTTCATCAAAACCAATTTTAATGTTGATTTTCCTGGATATTTTATTTCTGATACCCCCACGCTCACCCCTTCAGAGGATTTCAGATTGGACCTGCAGAGACGCTTTTGAAGGTTAAATGAAGTTCAAGGGCTTCAATTCTTAGTTTCCCTGCTGAGACAAAAGATACACTAATTAATGGCTTTTATGAAAACTTGGCTTTACTGGAAATAAAACCAAATAATTCCTCTGAAGAGTTTATATCTAATTGCTATTTAGCATAATTCGATTTGAATTTCTCATGGAAAATGGTTGAATGGAGACAGAGTTGATTATTATGAATGTAAAAGTTTCTTTGTCTTAAGATTAGTCATGCTATAAAAGCAGTATATCATTTATAAATTATATTCTGCAACACATTTCCTGTTTTGCTATACTCTACGTGTAGGAATGCTCATTAAATAGAATGAGACTTTGGAGGAACAAAGGACTTATTTCATTAAGTAGACTAAAATCTTTACTACCTGTAACTCTTAGAAAAGTAAATTTTTCCAGATTGAAACATTTTCTGTATAGAATCATTTTCTTTTAATCAAACATTCCCAAATATATGTTTGCATGTATATTTATAATTTAATTTTAAATAGTTTTAATGGAAACACAATATAAATTATATTTATTTGTGATTCTTAAACAATATGTACAATAAAGTGTAACCCTTCCTCAGTGATACTGTGTTAGCAATAAGATACCAACACAGAAGAACCCCAGTGCCTGCTGAAATGTGTAAGATCTAAGTGTAGGTGAAATCCAGGACATGCCCAAGGAGAGCCACAGTTATGTCTCTGACCTTTCCAAAAACCAGTGCAAATAAAGCATAATAGCATCACTTACATGGTTTGGAAAAAGAAAAAGCACACCTTGTCTTGTTACTGCCAAGTGAAGAAATTGCTTCACAGGGTCCCCATCAAAATAGTGTGCTCTAATGCAATGAACAAAATCCTCAACAGCATCCTTCCAGTTATCATTACAATGATTTTAGAGGAATTTTTCAAATAAAGTGCCTTCATATGGGCTAAATAGTAAAGTTTGAATAAAACAGTCTTAATCAGATTCTGCCAAGTCTTTAAATGTGGCTTTTCTTAAAAGGTTGTGAAATTGTACCATTTTAAAGGCAATACAACCTTTATGAGAGTAATACTTGCATTTCTTACAATCCTAAGTGAAATTTGATTTTTGTAGCATTAATCATCTTTTATTTAGATTGAGGTTCATTCCCTCCTTCATTCGTTCTTGCCTCTCTTCCTTGTTCCCTCCTTTTGTTCCTTCCTTCTTCCCTCCCTCACTCCCTCCTTCCTTTCTTTCCTTCTTGCCTTTGGTCTACTTCCTTTGCTTCCTTCCCTCCCTTTTTTCCATCTCTCCTTCCTTTTTAGGATTCCATTTTAGATTCCTTTGAATGTAAAATCATGAACCCAAGTTTCTGAGAAAACCATGAAGAAAACAGTTTTTCAGTGATTTGCAAGTCATTGAAAAAATGAAAAGTAAACCCTCCTCTCATAACTCAGGAGGCACTGTACTGAAATATTATTAATATAGCTTGAAAACCTCTTAGAACATTTTATTCTCACTGGCCCCAAATTGTACTAACCAACCCTGAATACAAACAGATTCTTGGCTGGGGCAAGGGACAGATTCCCTTGGCAAAGGGAATGGAAGAGAATTAAGGGACAGTGATTATTTTGTACTCCAATGTTTTCTCATATGTAACAAATGAGTTATTAAGAAACATCTTGGTGTCTTGTCTTTTCTCGATGTTATAATCACCTAAACAAGTTTTTGCCTGTTGTATACCTTCGTGTTCTCAGGTTCTGAATTTTCTTGTCCTGTGGGTGGATGCAGCCAACCCTTATTTCACCCAAAACATCATCAATTAAAGACAACAGATCAATGAGCAAAATTCCTTCTCCCCCATTTCCCAGGCAGTAAATAGTCCTAAATTCTGCAACAACCTAAGAAAGAAGACAAGAAGCTCCAAGATAGGACTTTTTATTCAACTAGGTAAATGACTTCAGCCAGCCCTAGATTTGATTTGATTTGTACAAAAGCAAAACAATGTGATATTTCTTGCACCTCTTGTGCAAATGTCACATTTCTTGTGTTGTGGAGGAATTAATCTTTGTTACTCATACAAAATAATAACAGGGAACATTTTTATATATTCCTGCATTTTAAATCCTCTTTGCTGGCATATAACTTATTATATATAAAAGGCTTATTCTCTAACTTGAACCAAGTTAATGTTTCAGTCTTTAAGAATACAGTCAAGGTCCATTCATGCTAGTACTGTGGTTAGTATTTGTGCAACTGAATGGATCGAGGTTCAAGGAGAGACAGAGTCTCAGCTCTTCACGCTATTAGTCTAGGTCTGGTAATTATAAATTCCATCAGGTAATGAGAGATGGTATTTGATTTGGTTTGCCTCTGTAGTCTCTCCTCTCTCCCTTCCTCCTTCCTCCTTTTATTGGTAGTGCTATCCCACTATCTTTACTTTCTTTATTTATATCACTATGTATTATTCTCCAACTCTTTAAAAATTATAATAGCTAATAGGTGACCTCTATTGGGTGTGTAATGTGTGCCAGGTATAAATCTTACACTTGTGACTCTCACATGGATTTGGATGAATAGCAAAATAAATAATAAAGCAATTGGTGGACTTTAAAATGTTATGAAAGATAAACTTTAATATACATTTCAAAGTGCTAAACCACTCATGTGAGAAATACCCACCAAAGATGTTCATGAGAGAAATATCCACTAAGGTTATAGGTCTCACTACACTAACTTGTTGGAGCATCATTCACTCAACCACTCATTTAATTCATCCCTCCCTCCCTTTATTCATCAAGTATGTCTCAGGCACCCACAATATATCAGGAGTTGTACCAATTGTTGTAGCTACAAAACAAGGGAAACTTAGTTCCTGTCCACCATGACCTGTCAGTGTCCTGTAGAGTGTCTTGCATATCCACACTGGAGCTCTGACTTCAGGGATCTCTGTTCTGACATCAGTATATTTAATGCCAAGGTGACATCTGTCGGCACAGACCTCATATGCCAAGACCTTACTGACTACAAACAATCAACAGGGTTCACAGCTCCCAGCAGTTTGAGCAGCTCAGATATGGCAAACTGCCGTGGCCATGTCTGGCAGAAACATTTTTACAGCCATTACAGGGCAGGCTTCTCATTTAATTGAGATGCCTTGGATAGCAGTGGTGCAGGTGGCTTCATTAGGTGTGCGGCAGAATGCAGTCAGCCGTAGACCTCTGAAATCCTAGAAACACATAGGCCAGCAGGAGCAGCACATACCAGTAATTGAGTTGGAAGCCCCTCACCAGGGATCAACTTCAAAATCTGTGTCAAGTTTCCCTTAGAATGTATCCAGTGTGTTCTGTTTCTTTGAGCTCAGAATAGTTGTTAATTTATAGGATGAATAGAAACGAATTGGATAAAACAAAGTTTAACTTTAATTTTTTTTTTCTGTAAAGCATAACTGCAGCCAGTGTAAGTCTAGTGTAGTAACACTTGTGCCACTAGACAGTATATTTTTAACATCAAGGCCAGATGGCCTGCACTCGTTCTCTTTCTTTCTTCTTCATTCTTTTTCCCCTTTACTTCCAATTATTTAAACTCTTCATGTATTAGAATTGTTTCATATTTTAACATTCTTTTTTTTGCTTTTGGTTTTTCCTGAGGGCTTTTTTTATGGTCTTTGTTTTTGCTGGTTCATAGACACAGTACACTCCTTTTACCTATTCTTCAGTTTCTCAATTACATTACATAACAAATCCCCTTTCCTCCCAGTGAGATCCCTCCCATAGTCTTTGATCTTCTATTGTAGTAAGACTGATTTGTTTTCTGAGTATGCTACACAGTTATCATTATGATACTTCCCTTAGCTTTACTTCTGTGTTAGAGGCACCATTTTCCGGGTTTTTTAAATCTTCCTCTGTCTTGTTTTTGCCCTCATTTTGCTAGAGTATATCCTCGAGTTGTTTTCTCAGAAGCAGGAATTGAAGAGTAATGAAATAAGAGTCTAATAGTTGTCCTTGTTGTTCCCTTATCCTTGCTTAATAACTTTGTTGAACATAAAATTCTAAATCCAAAATTATTTTCCTTTAAAATCGGAACATGTCACTCCAATATTATCTAGCATTTATTTTTGTTCATCAGAAGTCTGATACCAGGGTGATCTTGATTCTGTTACAGGTGATCTGATTTTTAGTCTCTGTAAGATTTTCTATTTTTCTTTGGAGTTATGAAATTTCATGTGTGTGTGTGTGAGAGAGAGAGAGAGACAGAGAGAGACTAGATCTTTCCTTATTCATTCTGCTAGGAGCTAGGTGAACCATTTCAATCAGAAAACTTGTTTTCATCAATGATTATTTTTGTCAGTGATTTTTTTTTGTCATATCTTTAATAATTTCTTCCCCTCTATTTCCTCTGTCCTCCTTTTCTTGAAATCATTTTAGCAAGATCTTGGATCTCCTGAATGAACTCTATTCATTTTTATATTTTGCTCACATTTTCTATCTCCTTTTATATTTTGATATGAATTCTTCCATTATGTTTTATCCATCAGCACATCTCTATCCACTTCCTGTCTGCTTTGCCAGCTGACTCTCTGTTATACTTTTTTAGTAGGGAGGACTGTCGGTTCCTATATCCTGACTAGACCCTGAAGGGAC
Organism: Eulemur rufifrons; assembly: GCF_041146395.1. NCBI lineage: Eukaryota > Metazoa > Chordata > Mammalia > Primates > Lemuridae > Eulemur > Eulemur rufifrons. Next base: position 58,500,542 of record NC_090983.1, on the reverse strand, counting down.
ACTGTCTTTCAGAAATTTGTTGCAGACTCATTCACTGAAAATCTCCCTCTCAATTCTGCTTTCTTCACTGCTATAGATTTATACTTTTCCTTATGCATCTTCACTGTCAATTCAGTGGGATTTGAAAAGAGCTAGAGGGAAAGCCTGTGTGGCAATTTGGCCATCTTGACCTGAATAGGATGCACATTTTTAATGGTTTAATTAGGTGAACAGCTTACTAGAAAATCTGGCTTTGTGTAGAAAATCTGTCCCAAAAGACTGCCATCACAGACGGGAAACAGAAACTATAACCTAAACTTCCATAGACTTGAATTAAAGGTTAAAGAGAAAATTCTTATACTCAATCCAATAGCTGAAACTTTTAGCAGACTTTGCTTTGGTTGTCTATTTTTTTTTAATTCCCTCTTTTTCATGCACAAATATATAACCAGTTTACTTGAGTATGCAGATTTCTTAGGAGATAGTTAGAAATCATCATTATTTTTGTCTTGCACTTTCCCCTTAAATCTACTTGGTGAAGAACTGTAGATTCTTGTCACTGGAAAAGCCTAAGCCAAACCAAGAGTCACTTTAAGTTATCAAAGAGTCTCAAATAATTAAAGTGGTTTGGTCCCAGATAATATAAAAAATCCAACTCTTATTTAAAATTATTCTTCCTTCTTTCCTTGCCCCTCTTCTCTCAGCAGGATAATCTAAGTTTTCAGCTCAACTGAAGTTAGAAGAGCAAGAGAAAGATGATCTGGCATTATCTGAGTTTAGTAGATGTTTAAAACCAACTCAGTGGGAACTTTTGTGAAGTCTATGGTGCTCCCCATTGAGTCCTTCTGTCTGCAGCTGCCTTGAGATGGGCACTGATTCTCCTTGGCCAGACTACTCCTGAGCTCCTGACAGTATAATCCACAGGCTCTTACCACTGGGGTCCTCTTGCCCTGCTGTTGGACCCTCTCATTAACTCTCCGCATCCCCAACTGCGGGGGATACACATCAGGTTCTCTGAGTGATCCCTTAGAATTCTGTCACTTTTTTTGGAGGGTGGGGTTAGAAGATGGCATCCCCTTTACTATTCTCCCTTAGTAGATACACTTTCAGCCCCGTTCTCTTTAAAAAATGCTCCTAATTCCAGCAGTCATGGTGGTCTCTCTCAGAATTCTCTTTGGCGAGCATCAGCTACATCCTGCAAGTCTCAGCCAAAACTGAGAAGGGAATAGTCACGTTTTAACAGCCTGTTATATACAGGCTAATACCTCTTAGGACACAGTATTAAGGAAGAGTCTGAATTACTGTTGGGAAACTCTGTGAACTAAGGAAGATTACTTAGGCTTGAGTTCTGTAAGTGGAGTAGAATCTCATTAAAAGCAAGAAATTAAATGGAAATGAATGGGTTGTTGCCAATAAGTGGCTTGAGACAGTCACTAATTTGGAGGTTCTGAGTGAAAGCTAAGAATGGACTGCCTTTTAAGAAATTCAGACAGCATAAATTTGAGTAAGAATTGATTAGGAAACAAGCCAAATGATATACATAGTATAAATAATTTTATGGGGAGCTCAATGATAAAATACCTACTAATTAATTTTATCATTAATATGATAAAATAATTTTAATTTCTACAAAAAGTTCATAAGGAACCGTGCTTTATTTTGATCTTTTTGAATAATGGAATATTATCTACTTAAAAATAATCAGCAGTCATCAATTTCAGAAATTATTAATTGCAACAAAAATATTTTTATTATCTTATGTACCTGAATGCCATAATTTAAAAAAAAAGTCAAATCAGGTGGAATCTGGTAACCTGCAGCTAAGGAAGATGATTTGTAAGCATAATAAATTCTGAAAAAATACTCTGATAGAATAGATAACTGGACCACTATTCTGGTCTCAATTCTGAGAAATTGGTTACAAGTTAATAGCTAAATGCCTACTAAGGCTTGTGGTTCCTTAGTTATTAATGTATTTTAATTAAGTTAATCCCCACAAAGTATCTATGAGGTAGGTATAATAATTTCTATTGCATGGATAAAGAAATAAGGCATGGGGGGTGGTCTAAATAACTCCTTAAGATGACACAACCAGCAAGGAGCAAACTCGAATGAAATAGCAGGCTATCTGGTGCCAGAGCTCTGTTCTTAATCATAAGGCTGCTGGAAGTGACCAGTCCCTTGTGAGAAAATGGAAGTTATCATGGTGTTAGAGTTGGCCAACAAATAGGGGCGTAAAGTCAGACCTCTACAGTTCCAGACTTAGTCATGTTTCCATGGCATGAGATTTCAGAAGATGATTTGAAGAGAATGGGAATATCTCAATAACATAATCCTGACTGTGCAATTAAAATTCAAAAATTTCTAATTAGCACAATGTAGAATAATAGGAAAACACTCCCCCACTGCCTCGCACTGCATTTGCCTCTAAATAATGAGCAAGATTTGGCTAAATAACAGGATGTTAAAAAAAAAAAAAAAAAGACAAATGTGGCTTTGGTTGACCACTTATGTGGTCAATACTATGATGTAGCCGATATGATCTGATGATGGCTTTAAGAAGAATGGCAAAAACACGGAAATAGAACCCCTACTTTCATCAGCGCTGACGTGGGTAGACTCAAATACTACACACAATTATGGACAAATTGACATGTTCATAAAGGAGACAACTCTATACAACCCTATACAGAAAGAATCTGAAAATAATTGAAGAAGAATAGTAGTTGATTAATATCTTGGAAAGAGAAGGGAAGGAAAGAATTTTTTTTTTAATATGTAAAGGTTAAGGTTTAATCATGCAAAAGGGCTTTTGGTTGTTTTTATTTGTTTGTTTGTTCACTTGCTTGACCCCAAGAAGCAAGGACAAATGTATGTATATAAGTAAAAGCTTTCAGTCAATATAAGGAAGTATTTTGTCAGAGTCAGAGTTGACAAAAATAAAGTTTATGCTGGAGAAAATTTCACTTAACAGGATGTTTTGTTTTGTTGGTTTGTTTCTTTACAGTTCAATTCAACTTATTTGCCTAGCACTTTTTGACTCATATCCTTAACTTGACTAATTATTTTTCAGTTGTGAAGCTGCATCACAGTCAGTATAAATATGTTCACTTTTATGATGTAATTCCTCTCTTCATAGTGAAAATTGATGTTAGATGGCACAGTCATTCTTCACTCAGCACAGTTTTCTCAAAGACATCTCCATTAACAAGAGTGTCTTACCTTTGCATAGATTTCCAATGCTTTGGTGATTCGTACTATGCTTAAATAAAGCACATCCTGGCATGAAAATGAATGAATGCCTCCTGACACTGTGCATGTATTCCTTGGAGTTTATGATAATTAGGATGCTTGTTTAATTGCTGCCCTTCTATTTCCACTGGGTTGTGGCAGCTAAAGAACAGCTTTCAAATCATGTGTGTTACATACATAGCTAATTTATAAACTCGTTTTTGCTGCTATGAACACAGGAAAAAATCCTTAATGCCAATGTGTCAATGCTTTAATTATTTTGTCCCACCATGACTACTGATAGTACATTTGTCTGCTCCTTGGACAGGAAGGATGGCACTTTGAGTGACTGCTCTTCAGGATTGAGTCATTTTAGCCATGATGAGTCAATATCGTATTACTACAATAGCTTTTACGTAATAAGAGCTCTCAAGGTTTCTTATAGGTGTAACCAGTTTACAGATAATGTTATTTAAATACACGCAAGTATAAAGTAGCTGTCAATCATATTAGAAGCAAATATTTAATTAGGTATCAGTATTAATAAATAATCACTATCCTTTAAAAGGACTGTGTTTTAATAATGCCTTTAATAATCTCAAATATATCCAATTTATTACATTTAAGAATGTTTAAAAGATATTGAATGAGCATTGTTAATGTTAACTATTATAGGGCAATAGTTCTTTTCTGAATTCTATTATTCCTATGGCAATCTTTTTTTCATTGTAATGAGCCCAGTTTCCTGGGGTGTTATTACCAGGTCAGAATGGGTCAGAAATTGAAGGAGTATTATTCCGTATAAGGAAATCATTTGCAAGTTCATACTAAAGACAGGATGATATCAAGATAAAGAGAATCTGACTGTCTTTGTTACATGATCAAAGGGTTTTCTTCATATATGTATGTTTAACACTATGGAATCACTTAATTGTTAGATTCCTTGTGCCTTCCCTTTTTATGTGAAATGTAAAATATTAAATATTATGTGTGGTTTTATTTAATCCCATTTATCTTAAAACTTATTTTGCTTTCAGTTTTGACTTAAATTGAACCTCCCTATAGGGAATCATGAAATAAACAAATGTGACTATTATCCAGAGAAGCTCAAAAGAATTATAGAAAATTATACACTCTAAGGACTCAAATAGAATTTTATTCAACAAATATGCTTGAATAAATGAGGCATGCAAACAGTGCATAGGTGAACAGAAGGAAAGAAAAGCCTGGAAAGAAATATTGAGAAATAAAGCGGCTATTGAGTAAGGATGGATGGTATTTGGGGAAATATTTTTATTTTGTTAGGTCTTAAAATAATTGAAATATTTTAAAGTAGTCATGTAATATGGGCACTGAGTACAATTTCTTGACTTCAAGCAGGATGGCATAAAAGTACTCAAGAAAGGAAAAGATTAGATCTGGAAGGAAGGATCTTAGCAGGGACCTGGACCCAAAGCCACATGTTATAGCTGAGAAGACTGATGTGCAAAAACTGATTTGCTTCAGTTTTGACAACTGTGGTATGTGAAGGATCACCTGATTCCCTGTTAACACACCACAGCATGTTGTTCAAAGAACAACGCTAAATTTTATGGGATCATTTCTAGATTTAAGCTGTTTTTTAAAATTATTTTAACAACATACAATATTGTTTGCTTCAAAACTGAAGATAACACCTAAAGCTATAACCCAGCCTTCAAAAGATAAAAGAAAAGTGTTTTGATCTTACTTTATACCACATACAAAAAGCAATTCCAGATATATTGTGGAAATAAATGTGAAGGGCAAAACAATAAAGCTTTTTAAAAGAAATCATAGGGCAATCTTTTCATGACATGAGATTGGCAAAAATTTCTTAATCAGAATATAAAAAGCACTAACCATGTAGAAAAACAATGAAGGAAAAAATAGAGAAGTAAACTAAGATATATTATAATAATAAATTTCTGTTCATGAAATGATATCAATTAAAATCCAACCATAGAATTAAAGAACATATCTGCAAAATCTTTATCTAGCAAAGGACTCTCAAATACAAAATATATAAAGAATATCTACAAATTGGTAATCAAAACACAGACAATCAAATATAGAAATGGGAAAAAGTCTTGAACAAGAACTTTGCAAAAGTGGATATCCAAATAACCAATAAAAATATGAAAATGTGTTCAACTTCATTATAGAAAGAAAACCTGAATTTGCAACATAATACTATAAATACTCATCAGATGACTACTATGAAAAAGAAAAAAATAAATCTGGTTGTGGTAACTCCACACCTGTAATCCCAGCACTTTGGCAGGTCAAAGCAGGAGGATTGCTTGGGGCTGCGGGAGTTGGAGACCAGCCTGGGCAACATAGTGAGACCTCGTCTCTCTAAAAAGTTAAAAAATTAGCCAGGCATGGTGGCATGTGCCTGTAGTCGCAGTTACTAAGGAGGCTGAAGCAGGAAGATCACTTGAGGCCAGGAATTCCAGGACTGGAGGTTACAGTGAGCTATGATTGAGCCACTGCACTACAGCCTGAGTGACAGAGCAAGACCTTGTTTCTAATTTAAAAAAAAAAAAAAGAAAGAAAGAAAGAAAAAGCAAAATCATGCCAAGTACTGACAAGGATGTGAAGCCACTGAAACTTTCATTCATTGGTAATGAGAATGTAAATTTATACAACCACTTTGAAAAATTGTTTATTATTTACTAAAGTTGAACATATGGTGTGTGCATACCATATCACCCAGCAATTGGACACCTAGTGTAGACATAAAAGAAATGTGTACATATCTTCACCAAACAACATGTATAAGTATATTCATCGCAGCACTGGAACTGGAAATAGCTATAAACAACTCAAATGTCTATGAATATATTGTGGTAAATTCATGCATTTGAATACCTTACAAAAATGATAAGAAATGATATAAAAATGAGAAATCTACAAACCGAATGGATCTCATAAGCACAAAATTGAATGAAAGACATCATACACAAAAGGATATGTATTGTATGAGTCCATCTGTAGTGACAGAAGTCAGGCTATTCCTTGCTGAGGAATAATATCTGAAAGAGGATAAGACAAAGTCTTCTGGGATTCTGATAATATTTTATTTCTTATTTGGAGGGCTGGTTACACTAGTTTGTTTACTTTGTGAACATTAATGGAGTTTACAATTATGATTTGTGTATTTTTTAATATATGGATCATGCTACCATAAAACTACAGATAGAGAAAGAGAGAGGAAAAAAAGAGAGAAAGGGATGGGGAAAAATGGATAACGTAGAATATTATATTGATCCTCTGGAATTTACTGGGGCTTTCTTTTTGACCTAACAAATGGCCAATTTTATAAATGTTTATGTGTGCTTAAATTGAGTATGTATTCTGCTTTGAGAGACAGAATTTCATATATGTCTAATGGCTCAAACCTAATTGGTTGTTAAGTTGTATTGTTGAGGTTTTCTATATCGTTGCATATCTTTTCTGCATGATCTGTATTTTCTGTGATGGGTATGATAAATCTTCAAGCCACTTTTTAGATTTATCACTCCCTCTTCCTCTTTTGTCACTTAATCCTTTTTATATTTTGAGCTATGTTGTTGGGTGTATATGTATCTGCAGTGAATGCATCCTGTTCGTCTATTGCTCATTATAAAGTATGTACGATTTTATTGTCTCCCATATTTTTTTACTTAAATTCTATGTTTCAAATGTTAATATTACTACAGCTTTCTTCAGGTGTATATTCGTCTGATATATCCTTTGCCATTGTATTGATTTCATAATATCTTTTGGTTCATGTCATTTACACATTAAATATATTGTAATTTCTATTCTATTAGGATTTAGCTTTGTCTTCTTGCTTGTATTTTCAAGTTTCTATGCTATCATTTTGCCAGTTTTATTAGTTTTTGCTGTCATGGAATAATATTTAATATTAAAGGTTTCTTTTTTTCTGATGGTTTAAACGTTATACATTCTAATTTTGTGTATTATAGTTACCATAAACTTAAAAGCCATATTCAGTTTATTTACTCCATTAATGTATTTAATATATCTATACTGTAGGGGAAAAGAAATATGTTTCCTTCCTCTCTTACGTTCATGGCACAGGTTCCTATAACAAAAGACAGATTAAAAAGACAAAGTATACAAATTAATTTAATGTAAGTTTTACATGACATGGGAACCTTCATAAGTATAAATGAAGTACCAAAGAAACAGGCGAACCTGGGCATTTTTATGCTTAGGTTTGATGAAGAGTGAGCAGTCATGGAGAAATACGATTGGAGGACAAAGGGGTATAATCTAGGGATAATAAACTGGGGAAAACTTAGCAAGGCCTGTTTGTTCTGAATCTTGTTGGCATCCCTGGATTTTTGGCTTCTTTCTTCCAGGTATAGGGAAAGCACCTCCCCAATGAGGGTAGCATCACCTGCTTCAGGGAAGATGGGCAGAGGAAGGTGAGAGTGACCTTCCTGTTTCTATTGCTTTCTTAAATGCCCCAGTGCCATGTTTTGGGGCAGTGTGTCCTGAACCCCATTAATTTCTTCCAACAAGACAAACACTTTAGTAGTTGAGGAAGAGTATTGTTAGTCAATTTAATATTGATATATGTGTGTTTTAGATTAAGATGTGAAACATATTTCTTATTGTAGCTGATGATCAAAAATGTTAAAAACCACGAGTCTAATCTATAGTCCTTTTTAAAAAGTTTGCCATATTTCTTTTAGGCCTTCAGTTTATTTCTCTGTCACAGTGCATTACCAAGGTGATTTTTATTCAGATATTTACTGTGGCACACATCCAGCAGGGAGTGGTTCTCTGACTGACTGAAGAACATTCAGGTATAAAACTTACAATAGGAATGTCTCCACAATCAATCTGCTGTATTTGTTTAGCCAAGCTCCAGAGACTCTAAACATAAATGATGAATTATTTCAATCTTTGAAAATGGTTTCAAAGTGCAAAGCCAAAATTCTGTTACTTCATGTGTTTCTTTTACAAAAAAAGTCTGTATCAATGATCTGATAGCATAAAAAGGATATAGCCAGCTTTCTCTCATCTGTAATATGGTAATGATTAATTGAAACAATAGGTCATTAGAGTTGGGGGTAATTTTGATAGAGGAGGACTGAGAAAGACTTACTGTGACCAGGCATGATGTAGCACTTTGGGAGGCCAAGGCAAGAGGATTGGTTGAGGCCAGGAATTTGAGGCGAATCTCAGCAAAAGCAAGACCCTGTATCTACAAAAACTAGAAAAAATTAGTCAGGCGTGGTGGCACCCACCTATAGTCCTACCTACTCAGGAGGCTGAGGCAGGAGGATCACTTGATCCTAGGAGTTTGAGGTTGCAGTGAGGTATGCACCCTCACTTTAAAAGCATACAGAGTCTCACTCTGTTAAAAAAAAAAAAAAAAACCCACACACACAAAAAAAACTCTTGCTGATACCTAAGCATATGCTTACATTGATTTCTCATTTTGCATCATTTTAAATCTTGTCTTTATCAACATAATAGGTTACTGCACTACACTAATTCATTAACTTTAGAAATTGGAAATACAAATAGGAAATTGAATTAGAAAAAATTAAATTTTTATTGATAGGTAAATTTTCTGTTTACTCTATAGTGCTTGTTATATAAAGCCAATACCTATTTGTATTGGTCAGTGCTCCTTTTGACATGTTTTATAGTACTTTTATTGACATGAATGATTAAAAGTTGGCTCTACAGATTAATTTTAATAATACCCCATGATTTGGGTTAAATATAAAATTCATTTACTATATATGAGAACTCAAGAAGTGGGGAAAGATTCAAGTTTGCAAAGAAAAGTCTTCCTTTTTTTTATATAGATAATACAAACAGTGAAAACACTTCCTTTTTACCCAATCTTATGTCAATGTAGCCTAGCAATTTCCAGTAAAACCCTGAATACCATTAGTTTTCTCTAATTCTTAAGAGAACAGGGCAAATGGCCTGAATATTAACTTTGAATCAAGACAACTTGAACTTATATCTTGACTTAGCAACTGACTGACCATGTGATTCTGGCCAAGTGATTCTGAGATGCAAAAATTTCTTTTTTTGCTAATTAGCACTAATTTATAAGGTACAAGTAACCAATTAGGTGATAATGTTCACTTTATGGGAGTCATTTTTTTTCACTAAGTGTTACATTATTGCTAAAGTCGCACATAATTTAACCATTTGTACCCTTCTTGGTTCAGTGTTTTTTATAAGATCCACAATAAACTTAAAGATGCTGAATCCTAGATTTCAATGCAGAAAAATAAAATGGGTTTTCTCTATAAAAGCAATTTATATGAACTGTGGAATCTTAAAAAGATAGGCTATGTTAGAGATTCACTACATTCTAAATGAATGCATGCTCAACTTATGAACCTAGGGTAAAAGCCCACTGTAAATAGTGTTGGAAACCATCAATCAGCAACTATTTTTAATTACACTGTTAAGTTGAATATTATGGATTCATTTATATATGCTTCCATCTTTTATCAGGATTTCAAAAACATTATATTTGCCAACCATAGGTGTGATGTTTATGAGGTATAGTCTCTTAATGAATGACCTAACCTCTGTTTTAATTTTTTAAAGAAATTTTTCAAAGTTAATATACACCAATGCTTTTCAAGTGAGTAAGAAATCTATGTTTACTGAATGTTTATTAGATGGTCTTACATGCATTCATTTCATTTAATTTTGTAGCAGCTCAGTGAGATATATTAATATTTTATCCCACCTTTTGCAGATAAGAAACTGCATCTCAGAGTGTGCTATTGTTTGAATGTTTGCCTCTCCCCCCACCCCCAAGAAACTCACATTGAAATTTAACCTTCAATGTGGCAGTATTGATAGGTGGGGCCTTTAAAAGATAATTGGGTCATGAGGGCTTTGCCCTTGTGAATGGATTAGTCCATTCATAAATTAATTTGTTAGTGGATTAATGAGTTACTATGAGAAGGGAACTGGTGGCTTTATAAGAAGAGGAAGAGAGACCTAAGCGGGCACACTCAGCTCTCTCACCATGTGATGTCCAGTGCCACCGCAGGACTCCACAAAGTCCCTACCCACAAAAAGGCCCTCACCAGATGTCACCCATCAACTTTGGACTTCTCTGCCTCCATAACCATAAGAAATAAGTTTCTTTTCTAAAATAAATTACCCAGTTTCAGGTATTCTGTTATAAGCAACAGAAAATGGACTAAGGAACTGTGATTGTGTCATTTGGCCAGATTTACACTGTCAGTCAATTGCCAAGTCAAAATCTGTGCTCAAGAGTAGTTAAAGAAAGCTAATGTTATTCAGCATTTTCGTGGATATTTCCAGGATTCATTGGCTCACCACTGGGAGGCAGCTTCAGGAATACTGGTTAGTGTATAGGGGAATAGTTTCATGATTTTTCTTAACCATTTAGGCCCAATGAATCACAAAGTATTATAGTCATGGTCATCAAAAGTGTTAACTACTCAAACATATCCTAAGTTCTCTGACAAAATTAGTTTTCCCTTCATAGCGGTGACTCACATGCTACAAGGAGCATTGTACAGATCTGTATCCAGTAATTGCACAAAATGAATTTCTTAATATAATCAGTTGAATGTATTTCAATAGTAGTTCCTAACTCTTTTATGATGTTATGCACTAGGTACTGTGCTGTAAAAGTTCCATTGTGTTCTGTGCTTAAAAGAGTTTTTTAATTCTTGACAATGGCAGACTTTGGTCATGGTTTAATATTTATTTAGATAGACTTTGCTGGTTACTTATTTCTGTCTTGGACTTCCACTTTGTGGCCATTTTATGCTCCTTTGATTGAAAGCAATTCAGGAATCACTTGTTTTTATTGTTTCCATCAAGCCACTGACTCCCAAAGTGACACTCAGTTCCCAGTCCCTATGGTTTTCTAGCACTTCTGGGAAGCTCAAATCTCCAGAAATCTGTGAATTAACACTCCAACTTCTAGTTTCTTTCACTTTCTCTTCTTAGATATGGATACAAAAGCAGTGACTTAACTAGGGAAAACAGCTCAATGCAAAGTCTAATGTTGTCCTTAATACCTTGGGGGAAGCAGAGATGGGGCCTAAAGCCTGGGTCTGGGGAATGGATGATGAACAAGGAGAGCTAATGTTTTTCTACGGTGGTTGAAGGGAGCTTACTAGAAGAGAAGCCAATTGCCTCAGTGCCGTGTAAAACTAATTTTCCATTGATTTCAATGTTATTGCAGATCTTTCTCAGACCCCAACGACCTTAGGGGCAATTGTAGAATTAAATTTGTACTCAGTAGTGGTTCTCCAACTGTTTCTAATGAACAAAACCTTAATATCAAAGGTTGCAGCTAAAGGCACTTTCCCAATTTCTTCCTTTCTTCCTCTCTCTTCTCTCTTTTCCATCCATTTGAGCAAGGAGATGTAGGAGGCTTGACTGGGAGGCTCTTACTTCATTGGAGAGCACTGTGTGTTTGTCTTTGGTAGGAGCATACAGTAGCACAGACACAACCAACCCCTGGGTGCTAAAGTTGCCTCCATTGGTGCCTCACTGTAGGAATGTGATAGTTCTGGGTGTTAAGTGGTTTTCTTCCTCTACCAGAAAAAAAAGTTTTTAGTAAAGTGACTCTGTGCCCTCTGGTTTAGGAATACTATATTGAAATAAAAATAGCTTGACCATAACTCAGGAAAATATACGTAAATGAAAAAAAGATCCTTAATCTTATCAGATAAAGAACTAGTAAATAAGTTCCCGAATTTAAATTGGGAACTACTTCTCTTTCAACTATGATCACACAAAAAGGCAACTGCAAAGTTATATAAAACATAGAGTACCTTACTGTCAGTAAATGAGATATTAGCATTTAATTTCTGTCCATAAAATATAACCTTTAAATTCTACTTTTTCCTTCCCAAGAATAGTTGGCATTGTGCATAGTACTGATAAGCAAGCATTTATTAGATGCCTTCTATTTGTCTAGCTCTAGCATCATGCTGGGCACTATAAAAAATATAGAAAACATATATGTCTGCCATCCAAAAGTAGAGTCTATATGCGAGAGGCAATAATAAAAGACATCATTAAATTGCCAAAGGAATGTAGAACACATAAAAGACTAATATGAGGTAAAGCATCTGGAACGGTCTTCCAAGGGAAGCTGGGACAGAATACTTTTATTCTTATTATCACTCATGTTGTCACTTATAGTCAAAGAATGGAGAATTTTAAATCATACCTGAATTAATGTGTTTTAATGCACTGAGATGCATCTGATATCCTCTTGAACTCTGAAAATACACAAAGATAATTATGCTTGCTGTTTTCAGTGGCTGTTGACTTTATTCACCACTTTTACTCAGAAACAGTCCCCTGGGCCTGATTGTGTCAAAACCAGTGTCTGATAATAATATTATTTCCCACAAGATTCCAACAATACTACCTCATGTAAAATTATCAGACTGGACTAATGCCACTGCTGTCATCAGAATAGTTGATGCTAATAAAAACACATTTTTTCATTTGGAATTTGTTCTGAGTATTTAAAAGATGATTACATATCTGCCTGATGGGATACCTCTTATGAGAGTAGTCCCAGAAAACTGATAATCTGGTTTCTCTCCATTCCTTAGAGCATCACTCCAAAGTGCTGTATATATTTCAGATTTAGAAATGATTCAAAATTCAGACATGACTTCTGTGCATTGGGATCAGTATTACCTCTGTGTCTTCCATAGTTTCGAATGACAAAATTAGTAACCAAAGAAATGCTGGAATGTGTCCATCACATACCCACTGAGGCTCAATCTCAATGACATTCCACTTAAACTGGTGAAAAATGGATAGCAGCTGGTTGGTTTGGCAAACTAACAAATGATAACTACAAAAAAAAATAACAAAAAGCAGAAAAACTATCAAGTTATTAGATGAACTAAAAGTAACATGGGGGCTCCTAGTAAACCTCAGGAGTAGTAAGGTCAATGTAGAGTTATGAGACATGGTATGATTTTGTTCTTATAAAAATATCATATATTTCAAGAAGCAAGGACAGATCCATAAACCAGAAAAACTCACTGCATGTGGGGTTAACCCCTGAAAAGACTAATGAGCACTGCATGACTTAAACATACCCTTCTTTGCATCCCTGGGGTATTTTGACATAAATCTAAATTATCTTATGCCCAATATGGCCATAGTAATCCATTTCTTTCATAAGACTGGCCTTGGAAACCATATGAACCTTGTCCGTTCTGTCAGTTGCACATAGGCTCAGTCTCAGAAAATATATTGTCATTGTCCCAAAGCTGCTTCTTTGAAGGACAAGTGATGCATAGTATGTTACATCCTGCCTTCTAAACTTACTTTATTCCATGAAGTAGAAGAAGGGCATAGGCATAGTTGTGATAGCAAATAGAAAAGGACATCACCATGTATTGGAATATTGTCAAAAGTAAGTGGCTTTAAAAAATGTATCACCAACTAGACATAGTTAAGGCTAAAATTTGCTAATGTTAAAATGATTAAATAACAGTCATTCAGAATTTATTAAGTAGAATAATATACATTATGAGTAGGACATTATTCTGGGTATTGTTGTGCAAAGGAAAAGAATTAGAGTTCAAGATCCTAATTGGTGCTGAACTATCTGATATGGGAGGTACTAACCACATGTAGCTATTTAAATTTAATTATTCATTATCATTCGATTTAATAATATAAGTAGTATGTTAAATTATTAATATATTTCTAATTTAAATTAATTAAAATTAGATAACATTAGAAATTCTTATCTTTAGTGGCAGTAGCCACATTACAAGTTCTCAGTAGGCAAAGGTGGATATTGGCTGCCATATTGGACAGGGAAGAGCTTTCCACCATCACAATAAGTTCTGTTGGACAAATGGGCAGTGTAGGGCTAAATTATTTCTGTATACATGAAGAAAACAAGAAATGCAAAGCAATCAAGCACATACAAACAGTTAATATCATGGTATGAAAATATTTGGTAAACTCTCAGGTTCTGTTGAACTTCATGTAGTTACTCTTTGTATGTAGAGTTTGTCCTCAAAGACTTCATGAAGGAGCAGAAAAATATTGAAGTTTTAAAAATGAAACAAAGCTCTACAAATAGAAGAAAGAGGTTAGTTTTTCAAACATTCACATATTAAAAGAATGTTCAGATGTCATTCTTCCTGTTTTAGCATTTCAGCTAAATCCATAGAGCTGACAAAAATGAGTCTAAGTATGCCCACCAGAAAGAGAGCTCCTAAATTACACACACAGTTCTTCAAAAGTGGCCAAAAGATGGCTATGTGAATGTTGGCTCATTAACCTCTGCTATGGACTGAATTTTGTTCTAGCCCTACCCCTAATTCAATCCCTAACCTCCAGTGTGATGGTATTTGGAGATGGGACCTTTGGGAGGTATTTAGGTCATGAAAATAGAGCTGTCATGATGGGATTTATAAAAAGAGACATGAGAGAGTGCTTTCTCTCCCTCTTCCATGTGAGGATACAGCAAGAAGGCAGCAGTCTGCAAGGCAGAAAAAGAGCCTTCACTGGGGAACTGAATCTGCTGGCACCTTGATCTTGGAATCCCCAGCCTCTAGAACTGTGAGAAATAAATGTCTATTATTTAAGCCATCCAGGTATTTTGTTACAGCAGCCTGAGAACCGCCTTTTGACTTGCAGGTTGCTGAAACATGGTGAGATAGTACGGATTCTTCAGAGACAAGCTGACTGTAATGCTGTGGCCTTTCCATCTTTCAGTGCAGCATGCACCTCTTCACTGTATGCCAAGTGAGAGGCACTTCCAAGGAAACCTTAAGCATATTTTACTTGAGTGCCTTGGAGAATGGGGAAATGGTTATGGATACCTGATTCATGCCTGCAGAAGTGTAAAGGTCAGTGGCTGTCAGCTGGACAGGGTTACTTATTACAGCACAGCCAAGACTGCTGTTCTGGAAATGACCTGGAAAGGCAATGGGGCATTGTTTCCTATAAGCCTGATGTGGACTCCACAGAAGTGAGTCCAGCTTAGGTCATCCTGAAGTAGGCATCAGAGTCATGGGATGCACCACATTTGGGAATGAGGTGATCTTACCGAGGAAGTCATGTGAGGTGAACAACTGCAGACAGGGCTAAGGAAGAACATAGGAGCATCGGCCAGAAAAGACATCCCCCATGTCAGAAAATTACAGCTGGGAGACCCCAGCAACAGGAGTATGAAAATACCTCAAAAGCATCTCACAAGAGAAGAATCCAGCATTTGAACATCAAAATCCATAGGTCACCAACATAAAGTTATAACTATACCAGTCAAATGGGACCTCTATTTTCCTTCTCCTTTGTCTCCCCTCTCCAGCCTGGTGGATAAAAAGGCAGCATAGTAAATGGGAACAAAGTCTAGAGAAACAGGGAGTGGAGAGAGTGAACAAGATGACTCTACCCCCGTCCATATGGGGGTATTGAGCCTGTATCAGGCCTGAGCTGGACGAAGGGAGAAATTTTCAACTGAATGAGTCATTATATTAAACTGGACTGATCTTTGAAATACCAGAGAGCAACTTTAAAAAGCAGAGGAGGGGGGGGAAAAACATAGGAGAAGAAGAAAGATGTTATACAGATTGTTAGAAGGGGCTTTGGTAGGAAAGAATCTGTATGTTTTCTGCTCATAAACCACCAGGTTCCAATCTATGCAATAAACTAGATATATACACCAAGTTATTTCTCCCAAAAACAATTAATAATTTAAAGTAAAGAGCTGTAAAAATGAACATGATACGTTGTCAAGCACAAGCTGATGGTTTCTATTCAAATTAACAAGCTGAGTAATTCTGCTCAGCGTTTGTTGCCATTGTTCTTTGCAGCAGTTAGTAGCAGTCCAAAGAGAGGTTGTAAGTAGCCTGGGAACCAAGAACGTTGCCCAGAAGACTTGATTGGTAGATGTGTCCCTGTAACTGCTTACTAGGGGCCAACTTTTAATTCTTCATACTTCTGTTTCCACATTTTCAGATTGGCAGTGAAAAATCTCGAGAATATAATCCCCCCTTCCCCACATAAAGCAAGGAGATTTCTCTTATTTATCTCTCTATTCCTAGTGCCAAGATTAGTGCCTGGCACATAGGAAATACTCAATAAATATTGAATGGATGCCTTTACTGCCTAGCTCCCAGGAATACTGTGAAGATAAGATGAAGTGGTAGACATGACAACATATTTTAAGCACTACATCAAGGCAGGGATATACACAAAGTGTATGGGATGGAAATGCTTTTCCAGGCACATGCAATATCTCTAATCATTCAACTACAATTTATTAAGTGCCTAACGTGCTAAATTGTTTGCATTGATGTGTCCATTCCAATCTGTCTTGAGAACTACACATGCCATGAGTAAAAGGGTCTTGAAAGGAACCAAAGTGGTAAAGAAAAAGAAATTTTGGAACAAAAAAAATTTCTTCCTAAGAATAGAATAGAAGATTTTTCAGGATAACTCTCATGCTACAAAATGAGGAAAGGTGCCAGAAGACCTGGTTTTTATAGGCATCTAAAAACGATGCTGACAAAAATGTAATTCTAGATCAGTGGACTGGCAGAGTAGCATAATATACAAGGAAGCGCAGATGCTGGGGCTTCATTGATCACTGAAATGCCACCTGCTAAAATGCCAGAAGGAAGACATAATTAAAATTATGTAATCTGAGAAGGAGCTTCTTTTTCCACCTTGAAACTTTCACAAATGTTCTCTACAGTAATATACGTGTGTATGTGTCTGTAGTGATTTCCAAAATAATGAAGCGAAAATAGTTTGCAAGCCATATTTAGATTGAAGCAAATCTGTAAATCCTAGGACTCTCTCATCCCCTCTCATTTTTCTGTAACTGACAATGAGAATATACACTTTTGTAGCAGCCATTCCCTTTTATATCCAAGGGGGTTCTTGTGAGGGATTGTGGAGTTATAGCAATAATAGAAAACTTACATATACTACACCTGGTTTCCAGCAGCAGACAGACAATGAAATTTGAAAGTATCCTGTTTAGATTCTGTGCCTTGGGGTGAGCACAGGAGGAGAAAGAGAATTCTTTTCCCATCATTTTGAAGTCAACATTGCATTTTAACCAAATGCACACACATATGCCTGCACTTCTTTCCCCAGCTGCTCCTTCTGGTTAATTTGTTTATTTCTACAAGCTGCATCTTGCCAGTGGTTTTATCAGCCTCTCCTGCTACTATAAATCTACCCTATAACCTAATATGTGGCAGTAAATAATTTGTATTTGTGACTGTAAACAGGGCTGGCAACCTCTCTGGGTGAGGGGCGCTTGGCAAAGCCTGCAGAGTATTTGTTCATGGCAGACAGAATTCTGCCGTTTGTGTCCTATGTTGAGTGCAAATCCAAAAAATGTGAGCTTTACACAGTTGCCATTTACCACTCTGAACTAATTTTGAAGAGCACAACTCTGGTTGTTATTTTGTGTGTGACTCATGCTTTTCTCTTATTTTTCATGGAATAGTGCAGTGAGTGACAAGTTGCGTAAAATAATCAAGAGATTCTGCACCATGGAATATTAAGGAATGAATCCCACCAAAGGAAAACAAAGTGCACCTATTTTAAAAAAAGCATTTATCTCAAATAATGAGTTTAAAGGATTAAGAACAGTGCAGTAATATGGTTGAAGAAAAAAAATCACTTTTTCATACATCTCCAGATGATACATAATTCTCCAATTGCAAGCTGTCCAGACCGCTGCCAGACTTGGGTTATCAGAATTAACTCCTTAGCAAATTAGTATGGGAATAAGAGAATTGCTATGCTGCATAGTCTTTTACGTGATATTCGCTGCCGGATTTTCTCAGGTTCTTTTTTATTTTCTTTCTGCGTTTATGCACACATATGTAGATTTGTATCTGAGTATTAAAGCTATAATGATTCAGTTTTTTTACATGATTTATATGCACTAATTTTGTAATTATGAGCACAGTAGATACATGTGCAAAACCAGAGGCACTCAGAAAAGAGTGCCAATTGAATTTAAATGAAATCAAAATTCCTGTTTTAAAACTGAACTGATTAAATATTATTCTAACATCAAGCACAATATAGTGTTCTTCATTGCTTAGATGCACCTTTTTCCATTCCATCAGCAATCTGTCAAGCTAAGACATGTGACCTATGACCTTCAAAGAAATGATCCAGGGATTATTTCTTGTGACTTGAGAAAACAATATTCTCCATATACAATGTGTATCTTAAACCAATAGAATAGAAGGGAAGAAATTTGAGCTGCTATTGAATATCATCTCTAATCATTACCAGGATGATGCATTAAATTCTTTGCCTCTGCAGTAGGAATCTTTCCTGAAAAATCATGTTTATAGTTTATGGACTCACTGGAGCATTGATAGAAATTTGAAATTTGAAGGGCATGCAGGATTTGTTTGTCATTCCTTCAGTTTATAATGGACATAGTGAGGCAGTGTCTGTTGTATTCAACTTTGTATTCCCAGTGCCTAGCACGTAGCTTGGGACATAAACATTCTTAATAATTATTGGATGAATGGATGGATAGATGACGAATAAGAATAATAACCTATGTAAACTGACATATTTACACAGTTCAGTAGGAACAAATCTCTCAAGGATGCTCATGCACTGCTGGTAAGTATGTAAACTGGCAAAATTACTTTGCAGAATGATGTAGCATTACCTAGTTAAGTTGAAGCTATGCATACCCTGTGACCTTGTGTTGCATTCCTGGATATGTATCTAAGAGCAATACATGCTTATGTGCTGCAGAACACATGGACCCATATGTTCATTGCAGCATTGTTTCCTACATCCCTGAGCTGGATTTAACTTAAGTGTTTTCCAACAGCAAAATAAGTTGTGGTATGTCACAGAGCAGAGTAAAACATAGCAATTAAAATTAAAGAACTGTGGCTTACCTTTCAAACATTACATTGAGCAAAACTGAAAAGCACAAAGGAACATAAAATAGGATTCCACTTATAGGCGCGATTAAACTGTATTGTTTAGGTAAGCTATACAGAGGCAGCATAATTAAAATAATAAGGAAATGAGTACTATAAAGGATAGTGGTTACTTCTGAGAAAGAAAGAGAGTTCTGATTGCAGGAGGATACCTGGGGTGGAGAGCGATCTGGTTGTTAGTGATGTTCTATTTTTTGACGATTGTTATACTAGTGACGAACACTTTATAATTTTTGATTAAGGTCTCTATGAAGAAAGTAGTAATGGCAATGGATCTCTAATTTCTTAGAAAGCGAATTAATTGTGAGCAGGTAAGAAGACAGGGCCATGATAACTATGTTTTCTAATCCCATATCCCTAAGGAGAGCTCAAGTAGCAAAAGCAGATTGTCTCAGAGGAACATTTTGGGAAAGAACCACTGGGAAATGCATATTTTGTTTTATCTGTCACTTTGAGTCCTGGGAATTCCCTTTTCCTGCTTTCTGGAAGTGGTCCAGATTTAGACCTAGTGTCCCAGGATTATAGTACAAGTAAATTTCGGAAGGCACTACAAGAGTTATCATTGTTTGCAAGAACCATTTGTTCTACATACACAGGAAAATGATATTTATATAACTAATAGTAAAATACAAATTCACTTAGAATATGATTGTGATCATTATTATTCAGTTTCTCATGTGCTGTAACCAGTCTGTAAAATTTAAATAAAATATTCACAAATAAAAGGAAACAGTGCCTGAAGATTTTGTTCAAAATTCTGAGTATAAAACTCAAAATACATAATTAAAAATAGTAAAAACTATTTATCTAGAAGTTAGACCAATAAAGTACTTTACATTAAGTTATTGGTCTTTCCTCTCAACTGCATTAAGATGTATAATATATTGGTCAGGAAAGAAATTTAATAAAACAGATTTTAATTCTGCCTTCAGGGTACTCAATAGTGAGGTAATTTGAATATCATTCAGAGATTATACTGCAAACTTTCAAAGTAATATATCATTCTAACACCAAATTCTTCATCTTCTACCCATATCACTTTATTTGTATGTTTTCTTTTTGGTTTATGTGTTTATTTCTTGGTTAGTTTGGATTGTGCCTTGTTCCAGAAGGAACTTGATGCAACTTACATGTGTATAGGGAGTATAAATCTTAGTCCACAAATTCATTTGCAAAAATTTCACTTTTTAAAAAATTGTTTTGTATGACTCACCTCAGTTTTTGAGTGTGGACCCTCGGAGCTTGTAGAAAATTAACCTCAGTTCTTTTGGAATCCTACCCATATCTAGGATGGTTCCAAAGCTCTGGTGCCTTTAAGAGTTCCATGACCATTCTTTTCAGGTCATCATCCAAACAGGTGGCTGCAGGGAAGCTCTGTTTTCCCTGGCTGCATGAGCCCTCAGCTTGGTGTTACTTTTGAACTAACCTGGGGACTCCAGGCTTTCCGTGAGGCTAGCTCTGGTCCATCCTGCCTTGACTCAGCCCATAGCCTCTCCAGGGTCTGGCTACTGACCCAGTGGTGCTGCCAGAGGCAGGGCCCATCTCTGATGTTCTGAGTCCCGTTGGCTACTCTCTGGTTTAACTTATCCCCCCCACCCCCCACCCAACCATGTTTCTCTAACATTTGCTCACCTTTTCTCTACCTTTTCTCTACCTTTTCTCTACCTTCTCCCTACCTTTTCTGTCTTCCACAAAACCCTTCTAGTTTTTTTTTTTTTTTTTTTTTTTAAATATAGGCATCTGGTAAACAAAAGGAAGAAATATTTGCAAGCTATTTCTCTTCTCTGCCCTGCTCCATGCCTCCCCTGAGGCAATGAAGTACAGAGTAGGCTACCTGATAGAATGGGGGAAGGGAAACGGAAAACATAGGGAGAAAAACAAGAGCAGTTTTGCCACTTAATGTTATCCAGCCACATATAAATACAGATAATACTGTAGGATAAAAAAAGAAAATGAATAAAAGGTCAAAGTCATGTGAAAATAAAGATAGGCAAACAATACAGAACTAGAAATAAAATTAGTGTTTTTAATGAGATCTTACATAACTATTAGAGGTAGACAGAAAACTTGGCTTAGAATAAGAGCAAAACATACAGCTGTGAATTCTTATAAAAGAAAAGCATGTCACTTACTTGAGAGGCGCTGTGGCATGCCAGAAATTTATTCTGTCATTCTCAATTCAACAGAATACTAGCATTAAAAGGACAAAATCCTAGATATGTTTTGTGTGTATTGAATTTACATGAAAGTGCAGTTTACTTGTCTGTTTTGGTTTTTGTTTGCTTTTGTTTCATGGCCGCTCCTTATAATACTCACCCATAATACAAGCTGAGAGCATAACACTAAAGGAAAATTGAGGATGAGGCAATTTTATAAGAGGTCAAAATAATTTGGTGCAAGACACAACTCTTTGTATTTAATTAATAAATATATTTATCTATATGTCATCTCATTCCAAAGGGAATTTGAGGAGGTTACACAAATACCATATACTACAAATGTATGTTCTTCTCATCAGCTCATGGAACATTCTCTAAGATTGGTCTCATCCTAGGCCACAAAACAGGTCTCGACTAATTTAGAAAAATAGAAATTATACCATGTGTCTTGTCAGACTACAGTGAAATAAAATTAGAAATCAATTCCAACAGAAACACTCAACTCTACACAAAGTCATGGAAATTAAACAAACTACTGCTGAATGATTATTAGGCCAAGGAGGAAACTAAGATGGAAATCAAAAGATTCTTCAAACCAAATGGCAAAGGAGACACAAATAATCAAAAGCTATGGGATTCAGCACAAGCAGTCATAAGAGGAAAATTTATAGCCTTAATGCCTACATCCAAAAGACAGAAAGATCGCAAATCAACAATCTAATGAATCATCTCAAGGAATTGGAAAAGAAATAGCTAGCCAATTCCAAACCCAGTAGAACAAAAAAATTACTGAAGTCAGAGCAGAACTAAATGAAATTGATAAGAAAAGAATTATACAGAAGATTAATGAACCAAAAGTTGGCTCTTTGAAAAGATAAAGAAAATCGACAGGCCTCTTACTAGATTAACCAGAAACAGAGAAGAAGGGACCCTAATAAGCTCAATCATAAATGAAAAAGGAGATGTTACAACTGATACCACAGAAATACAAAATATTGTCTCTGAATACTACAAAAATCTCTATGTACATAAACTTGAAAATGTTGAAGAAATGGAAAAATTCTTGGAAACACACAACCTCCCTAGGCTCAATCAGGAAGAAATAGAACTCCTAAATAGACCAATATCAAGTAACAAAATTGAATCAGCAATAAAAAATATTCCAACAAAAAAATGTCTTGGACCAGATGGTTTCACAGCCGAATTTTACCAGACCTACAAAGAAGAACTGGTACCTATACTGCAGAAATTATTTCATAACATAGAGAAGGAAGAAACCCTCCCCATATGAGTTTTCTCTTCATATGCCATGTGAGTTTCTGATGAAAACAAGTACAATGTTATTAAGAAAGCAGAGACTTTGAGGATGAAGAGACTGGGTTTTTATTTTGGCTCTGCCGTTTCCACCTGTGTGACCTCAGGTGTTTCTCCCTATGATGGCTTCAGTTTTCTCCTCTAGAGAATAAAAGCACACATCCACAGGGATGTGAGGCACAAATAATTCCTGTAAAGAACAATGCGTAGCCAATGCCAAGTGGCAATCTATGTTATCTTCTAATGTTGTTGCTGTCCTTCAACATCATTTGTTCAACTCATATTTATTGAATGCTTGCTATATGCAAGATACCATCCTAGATACTGGGGATACAGCAGTGAGCAAAACAGACCAAAATCCCTGCCTACAGAGAGTTTGAATTAAACTAGGGAGAGGCAGATAACAAACAAAATATATTAGTAAACTGCATAGTATGGTAGGATACCATAAATACTATGGGGAGAAAGTAAACAATGAGGACAAACATTGCTAAGTGTTTAAATAAAGTAGCTGGAAGAGGACTTTCATGACGGGGTTACAGAGTAGGCCTGGGGATATTTGGAGGAAAGCGCTCCAAACAGAGGAAGCAGAATGGACTATTTATGAGTATTTGAGGGACAACATGGGAACCAATTTGGCTGAAGCAAGGGCATTAGGAGTGACAAGTAAGGTCAGAGAGCTAATGAGGGGGCAGACCCAGTAGACCTTGTAAATCCCTGTTGCCTTCTGAATGACATAGGAGCCACTGAGGAATTTGAGCAGGGGAGTGATATGATTTGACTTACATTTTGAAAAGATTAGCTGATTTCTCTGTTGAGAACTATCTGTATGTAGGGACGGAGGGACTAAAAAGGAATCAGGAGGCTTTTGGATTTATCATCATTGAGTAGCAATAGTAGCTTGTATCAAGGTGCTAGCAGTGGTGGTGGTGAAAAATAGTCAGCATCTGGAATTTTTTGAAGTTAGAGGCAATAAGCCATAATGAAGGATTACATGTGGGATGTCAGAGGAACAAAAGAGGCAATGTTGTCTCCAGAGCTTTTGGTCTCAGCAAATAGAAGAATGGAGTTGATACTAACTAGAGGAGGTCAGAGAGGTATTGAGCAAGATTATGGGAGGAGCTAGTTTCGGGAAGAATACTATCAGCATCAACATAATCTTTGTTATCATTAATACTATTACTGTTTTTCCTAGAGCAAAGTGATGCTGTACCTCCAAAACATAATTCAGAGAAAACACTTCAATGAGGATCTGAGAGAATGCAGTATAAGTGTGCAGCTTACTGATAGTCTAAGTTAAAGCAAGGATAAAAGTTAGTATATTAGGAGGAATAAATCCTTCAGGTAGTCTCCCATATTATTTCTTATAATTGCAATGTTCCTAATATTTGGACAACAGAGAATTCTTTGGCATGAAACTGTAGTGTCCTTTATGCTACTGCCTAGGGAAAATCCATGTGCTTTGATAGTCAATTGAGTGGATAGTATAATTAATTACCTGCAACGAAAATGAGAAAAGTCTCAGTTGTATAGATAATCACCCATCTTCACATAGAGGAAGAAGAAGTAGTAAATGGTCAGAGTAAATATATTCTTCAGATAACAACACGTAGGCAAAAGCCCTGAAATTCTTCTCCATGGAGCATTGCCCTAGCAAATTAGCCTGGCAAAATTTCAAAGCATAAACCAATACCAATCACCCACCATAGACAAATTTCAGTAATGGACCAATGAGAGTTTTAATTTTAAAGTAATATAACTTCTTGATGAATTTTTCAGGACTAATTAAATGGCAAAAATACATCTCTGAACATTTAAGTGGCTTAACCTTCTATAAGATGTTATGGTTATTTGACAATTTAGTGTTGGAGGACATTTCCCCCAAATAGAGACTTTTGCTTTTAGGATATTAGTCCTTAAGTTGTTTTTCTTGACAAAAATTGGACATCACAACTAGTTGTCTATTGAGACTTCTCTTGCTTTGGGTTAATAAAAAAAATAGAAAATTGGCAACATTCTATTTACTGTGGTAGAGGCGCATGCATGCAAATCAGCCAAATAGCAGTTTGAAGTCATTAGGATACATGTTTAAAAAGGATGGGCAAAGCATCCTACTCTTTTAGACCACTTAAAATTATTATCTGAAATTTGTTCAGCCTTCCTGGAGAAGAAGATAGCTTGAGAATTTGGGGGAGAGAGTTCTCTCTCTTTATTCTAAGAAAAGTATCTAAAAATGTAAAAATTGGAAAAAATCTGCAACATAACACTGGAAACTAGGGAATAAAGCCAAAAAACTGCCGCTAACTGAAAATGCTTTCTACTTGAGTCAGTGTAGATGGGGCATGAATACAGAAGAATCTGCTCTTAAATCACAAGCCCAGAGGAGGATTGACTCATAGGCAGTATGCAGTAGATAAGCCTTCTTGGGCTTGGAGGAGTGAGCTGTGAGACTGATGAGGCAAACCCTACGCAGGGCCCTGTTGAATCACATGGATCAGCAGAGATGCTGTCATCTGTGTAACATTGGAGCTGGGACCTCAGAAAAGTAAAAGGAACAGAACACCTGCAGTGAAGATGACTGTAATGAGTTGGTTCAACACTCCACTGACTTCCACAAATTAAACCAAAATGTTATTAAAACACATAGTAGAAGGAAACATTTTAGAGCTAAAGATATACTTTGGCACATAACAAAATTTGTAGAAGTAATTTCAAACGACCAAGACATGGACATGGTAAAGATACAGAAATGTAAGCAAAAGGAATTCAACGAGCATTTCAGTAGGAAATAGTGAATAAATAAAATTTAGCTTGCCAAGGAAACCATATTCTTAGGTCTGTCCTCCATAATTGCAGATAAGAAAAAATAATTAACCTTTTATCACCCATTTTGTGCTACTAGAGAAATTTTCAAATATATACAAAAAGTAGGAAGACTAGTATAATAAGCCCATAAACCCATTCCCCAGCTTGAATGTTTTTTTTTGTTTGTTTGTTTTTGTTTTTTTGATACAGAGTCTCTCTGTTTCTCCTGGGTAGACTGCAGTGGCACCATCATAGCTCACTGCAACCTCAAACTCCTTGGCTCAAGCAATCCTCTTGACTCAGCCTCCCGAGTGACTGGAACTATAAGCGTGTGACCACCACACCCGGCTAATTTTTCTATTCTTGGTAGAGACGAGGTCTCACTGTTGCTCAGGCTGGTCTTGAACTCTTGAGCTCAAGCAATACTCCCACCTCAGCCTCCCAGAATGCTAGGATTACAGGTTGAGCCACCCTGCCAAACCCAGCTTCAACATTTATCATTGATCACCAACTGGTTTCATCATCTACATTTCTATCCACTCTCCTACCTCCTACTTCCCAATCTTGTAGGCAACTCCGAGATATTGTATCACTTCCTTCATAAATACTTCAATATATATCTCTGTATAAGGACTCCTTGTAAAAATTCTAACTACAAACCATCAACATACCTCAAAAATATATACTTCTGTAACATCATTCAATAGCCAATCAGGATATAAATCTTTCCCAGTTTATATATTTACTTTTAGTTTGTTCAAATCAGGATCCCAAATATATTCAAAAATTGTTTAGTTGATAAGTCTCTGAAGCATAATTTAATCTATGAATGTTCCCTCCCATTATTTTTCCCTATAATTTATTTGTTGAAGAAATAGTTATTTCTACAGAGTTTGAGGGCAAATGCTGTGATTTAAAAATTCTAAATTTAGTCCACTAATCTTTTATTTTTCCATGAAACTAGAACTTGTTTCACCCATATATCTCTCCTGAAAAGGAAGCAAATAAAATGTATGGAAATAAAGAATCTCAACCTGGAAGTCTTGTGATATATAACACTGGAAATGAAACTAGGATCAAGTCTTAAAATTGTGATGTTTTCAAAAGAGTGAAAATATCATGGCTGGTTTTTAAAAGCAAAGATACATAACGTAAGCATTTATAATCCTCTATAATATTAATAAAACCATACTAAACTGATTTTTTTCAAACTATTAAGTCAACACATTTATTCATTTTTTTTCTTTTTTTTTATTTCAAAACATTACGAGGGTACGAATGTTTTCAGTTACATGGATCACTTTTGTTATGCTTGAGTGAGGGCTATAAGTATGCCCATCACCAGATAGTGTTCATTGTACCCATTAGGTAGGTTGTCGCCCATCACCTCCTCCCCTCTATCGCCTGCTTGATTTCCGTTGAGTTTTACTTCCCTCTGTGCACATGTGTGCTGGTTGGTTAGTTCCAATTTAATAGCAAGTACATGTAGTGTTTTTTTCCATTCTTCAGATACTTCACTTAGGATAATGGTCTCCAGTTCCACCAAAATTGTTGCAAAAGACATTAATTCATCCTTTTTTATGGCTGAGTAGTATTCCATGGTACACATATACCACGTTTTGTTAATCCACTCGTGAATTTATGGGCATTTGGTTTGATTTCACATCTTTGCAATTGTGAATTATGCTGCAATAAACATTTGAGTGCATGTGTCTTTTTGATAAAATGACTTCTTTTCCTTTCAGTAAATACCCAGTAGTGGGATTGATGGATTGAATGGTAGATCTACTTTTAGTTCTTTGGGAAATCCCCTTACTGTTTTCTCTAGAGGTTTTACTAATTTGCAGTCCCACCAAAAATGTGTAAGCATTCCTTTTTCTCTGCATCCACATCAGCATGTATTAGTTTTGGACTTTTTAATAAAAGCCATTCTAACGGGGATAAGATGATATCTCATTGTGGTTTTAATTTGCATTTCCCTGATAATTAGTGATGTTGAGCATTTTTTCATATGTTTATCGGCCATTTGTCTATCCACTTTTGAAAGCTTCTGTTCATATCTTTTGCCCACTTTTTAATGGGGTTGTATGATTTTTCCTTGCTTATTTGCTTGAGTTCTTTATAGATTCTTTAGCCCTTTATTGGATATATAGCTTGAGAATATTTTCTCCCATTCTGTAGGTTGTATGTTTGCTCTGTTGATTATTTCCTTAGCTGTGCAGAAGCTTTTTTAGTTGAATCAAATCCCGTTTATTTATTTTTGTTGTTGCTGTAATTGTCATTGGAGTCTTAGTCATAAATTCTTTGCCTAGACCAATATCTAGAAAAGTTTTTCCTACATTTTCTTCTAGAATTCTTATGGTTTCATGCATTACATTTAAGTCTTTTATCTATCTTTTATTAATTTTTGTGATTGGTGAGAGATATGGATCCTGTTTCATTCTTCTGCATTTGGCTATCCAATTGTCCCAGCACCATTTGTTGAATAGGGCTTCTTTTCCCCAGTGTATATTGTTGCCTGTTTTTTCAAAGATCAGTTGGCTGTATGTGGATGGCTTTATATCTGGGTTCTCTGTTCTGTTCCATTGGTCTATATCTCTATTTTTGTGCCAATACCATGCTGTTTTGATTACTATGACCTTGTAGTATAGTTTGAAGTCTCGTAATGTGTTGCCTCTAGATTTTTTCTTTTTGCTTAAGATTGCTTTGGCTCTTTTCTGGTTCCAAATGAAGCATAGAATTATTTTTTCTAGGTCTGTGAGATATGCCATTGGTATTTTGATGGGAATTGCATTGAACCTGTGAATCTCTTTGGAAAGTGTGGCCATCATTCTTGAAGTGAATAATTTAAAAAGCAAAATTTTTGAAACTGATAACAGATTTTAAGATAGATATATACTTGTTTTTGTAGGTGTTTCAACACATTTTATTTCATACATAATCACAAGTACAAATATATTGAAGATGATTTATCTATTTTTTTATTACCTTTTACCAAATTCTGGACTTGACATTTCCAAGAACACTACATCTTTATCCTACATTTTTTACATTTTTTTAAAAATAATAGGTAATTTAGCAGCGGTATGAATTTTTTTGCTCAATTGAGTGCTAAAGGATTGTTTATAGAGTGTCTTCCCAGCATGACTATTCTGATGTGAACTCCAGCCGCAATCTTTTCAACTTTGAATTTAGAATTGGTATACCCCAGTGTGATATCTCTAATATTGATGGAGGAAGGAATGATTACTGAAGACATCTCTTCTTTCAGAATATTGAGAGTGCTTTATAAAGTGTGAATCCTCACATGTCCTATAAGTGCTGCAGTATAAGTAATGAATTTTCAGTGTTTATGTCAGTGAATTGCTTCTCTAGAATGAATCATATGGTGTCCTCA
Organism: Eulemur rufifrons; assembly: GCF_041146395.1. Taxonomy (NCBI): domain Eukaryota; kingdom Metazoa; phylum Chordata; class Mammalia; order Primates; family Lemuridae; genus Eulemur; species Eulemur rufifrons. Next base: position 58,471,659 of record NC_090983.1, on the reverse strand, counting down.
AGAAGATTTCCTCTCCGGGTAAAGGGAGCTCACAGAGGAGAGAAAGCCTACGTCTGTAGTCAATGTTAAAGAGCCTTCAGTAATCATTCATTCTTCAAGGACATAAATAAATTCATACTGGAAGGAAACTATGTGAGTTTCATCTATGTGGGAAAGCCTTCATATGCTATGTCCTTAGACAACATGAAAAAAAAAATGTACTGAATGTGGAAGAACCTTCAACTGCAATGTAAATTGCAATCTTTATGTAAATCAGGAAACTCACATGGAATAGAATCTCTATGAAATAGCCTTCAGTCATTGTTCATTCCCTAAAGTACATGAGCAAAATCATACTGGATAGAAATCATACAAATATCACCTATGTGGAAAAGCCTTTAATGCATATTCTGTCCTTAACAACAGAGACTTCACACTGGAGATAAAATATAATGAATATGGAAGGGTGTTTATCCAGATTATGCACATATACTGATATCAAAGAATTTACGGGGGGGGAAACTATGTAAATATAATGACTGTGGGAAAGACTTCAGCCAGAGATCTAAACTTTATTCACACCAAAGAATACATGGTAGATAAACTCTATGTCTGTCATAATTGTGGAAAGGCCTTCATTGATAATTTATCCTTTAAAATATGTGTGGGCAAATTCACATTGGGGAGCAACTCTAGGTCTGTAGTCACTGTAAAGGAGTCTTCAGTCAAGCTCCAGACTTGGTATACACAAGAAAATTCTGAACAGGAATCACACTTAAAATAGGAAAGAAGGCAGAAGAGACTTTACTAAGAGATATACACTTTAAAAACATATACTTACAAAAAAGGAAAGGTATATGCTTTTTAAATACTGGGAGTTAAGAAATCACAAGAATCCTGGACTCTGAAAAAAAGTTATTCTTAGACACATATCTGAGAAATTTAAGCTTCTTCATTTTGCAGTCTTACTCTGTACCTGAGCGAGAAAAAAAGGACGGGCTACATGGATCCTAGTTTAATAAGAACTAGGTAATAAGCTCAAAGTTATGTACAGGACTTTAAAATTTTCCAGTGGGTTAAATTTGTTGTTTAGTCTATAATTGTTTCTTTTTAATTTAGAAATAAATGGGCAGCTGAGGTATATTCCCCAATATGAAAAACAGTGGGAAAACAATGTCATAGTTCTTATGGAATTGTAGGAGAACACTCTATATGCCCCTTTTCTTTGGGTAATGCATCCCCAAAGTACTTGATATATTTTCATTAAATTTCTCTCCCTGAGGGTACCTCTGGAGATGGAGGGTGATAGTTCTGGATTTCTGAACTCCCATTAGGTGAAGCATTTCCATGCCAAGGGATTCTGGCAATCCTACCCCAATAGAGTCCCAGAAGCTCATATAGTCTGGTAGGCTAAGTGAGCATCAGTATATGCCTTCCGTTATTGGATAGGATAAGCTTAGTCCACAAAGGCAAAGTGTTCAGCCATTGCAAGTATATTCCTTGGTTTCTGGCTACCTTATTTTAAAGACAAAGGTCTCTGCACACTAATTCCAATGCTTACTGTTTGAACTGTCTTCAAGTTAAGCTTCTATATTGTTAGAACATTCTGCTAAAAACTCCATTTGGATCAGATAACTTCTGAAATTTAGGGGAGCTGTGGAGAAATCACTAACAAGATTTATTTTAAAATTTGTGTCCTCATTCAGTTATCCAAAATCAACATGTAAGATTCCTGAAATCAGAGAGGTACTCGTGGAGTAAGGCCAATTGTATCCTCTGACCTTGAACTGAAAGAACAATACGGTATTTATAAACTCACTACTCACATTAAATTTTGAAGCTTGGGCTATGGGCCTGGTTCATCTGTTCAAATAGCTTATAGCATTTTTTCTTCCTCTTTATCACCTGAGGTAATGGAGGCAACGTATATTTCTCTATGTCAAATATTTGCCAGCTACAGCTAAATCCCCAAATGCTCAGCCATTCCTTCTTCAAGAGCATCTTATGTTGCCATTGAGCCCCAGATTACCTTGACTGTCATGAAAAACAATTTTTGTGACCTGACCTAGAGATATTCACATCTTCACTGCTGATATCTGATCTATAATGGACATTGGAAAATCAGAATCTGCTAAGGTAGACCCGTTGCTCTCAAAGCCAGTTCATTGTGTAACAGGATGTTAAAATGGAACGTTTTATGGTCTTCATTTCTAGTGAGGTCGAAAAGAGTAGAGAACAATAGTTGACAACTTCTCTCATGTTCTAGTAACATGCCACTGAAACATACCTTGCAAAGGAGGTTTTCAACTTCTAGCTCTCTGGCCACCTATAAAAGAGGATGGAAAGGATAAAAGGGAATTGGCAATTGGAAAGAGAATTTCTTTGTGAAAAGTTCTTAAATGCATGGTGTGTCCCCACATAGACCATGAGAGGGGAAAGAGGAGTCCTTCTCCTCTAACCTCAAGTATATTGAGGGAGATATCAAAGAAACCATTCAGAAAGCACGGTGTTTTTTCCGAGAGCTAGAGCAGCACACTGTTGATTAGTGCCTGACATGCGTGAGAGAACCGAAGGGCAAGAAACAAGTGGCTTGTGGCAGGCGGGTAGAAGGCTGGTGATTGGAGAATAACTGCTTTCTAAAAGGTTGATCAGAAATGCATATTTCCTGTGAGTACATGCAGAGAGAGAGAATTACCTGGAATTGTCTTATTTGGGATTTTCCCTAAGAGTGCAACCTGGAGATTTGGTGGAATTCCAAAAGAGAGTATGGATTGTTGAGAACCAAAATCTGAAGTTGGAGTGGTAGGGGGTTCATAAGTGGCCATCTGGAAAGTGTATCCGAATTTCAGTTAGGGATCCCAAGCACGAGTGCTCTTCAGGGAACCCACAAGGCACACTGAGGAGAGAAAGTCAGTGTTAAATATATACTGAGCTAAAAGAGTACTGACTCCAGCTTACAACTCTTTCCTTTTAGGAAGCTGTTCTCTGTTCCTTCCTTCTCCCCACCACCTTTCAAATGTCAAAGAGCATTGGCAATCTAGTGAATTGGTACTGGGGAGAAAGACAGTAGCTTCAGGTAGGGTCAACAAAGAAGTGATTATTTTCCCCTTTCCCCTTGAAGTGTTTCCATCTATAGCACATAGAAAGATTTTATATTATCTAAAAGTGAGCAAATGAGAGGTGGGATTTGCCTGAGATTTTATCCAAGGACAAAGAAAGACCTAGCTCATATGGTGTGTATGTTCAGAGGCAGTCATGAAAAAAAAAATAAGGTTGCCTTATTACCTGTCTTTTCTTCACACCAAATAATTTTGTTGATTTGTTTTTCAAATCTTTTACATCCTAAGTGGGTTTTTGCCTGCTTACTCTTTGAAACCTCAGACAGTAGTGATAAATTGAATAATGTTGTTTTGTCAGTTTTCTTCTACACTAACAGGTTTTTCTTTTTATACTTTAAAGCTATTTTGTTTGGCTCATAAAGAAAGGTTATATTAGAACATTTTAATTCCTTTGAATCCTATTTTTCACATCAATATTGTCAACTTTCCTTTTTTTCTATTAATATTTTCCTAACATATCATTTTAGATTTACTGCTTTTCAAATATATGTGTCATTTTGTTTTGGTTGCTAGATTTGGGCATGTACATATATACTTTTCCCAATCTGAGAATTCATATTTAAAATTATAGATATATTTTATCTTATTTCTGCTATTTTTTTGTAGTTTATTTCTCTCTTAAAAGTTCTCCTTAAGTTTTTGATAGCATATTTAAATATGCATTTTTATATGTATGAAAACATCTAAACAATATCCATAATCTCTCCTATAAATTAGAGAAGATATTTAGCATATTTTTATCTATTTCTTCTCCTTCACTATTTATTTTTCAGATTTTGTAGTAATTCTTTACAATTTTAGTACCAATATGTTATGTTACATTTCCCCATTAACTCTCTTTATGTGATAAAAGCAGAGTACTTCTTTTATAGTAAAAGCTACATTATAAATATTTAGAATTAAACATGCATTTTCCTGAGCTGTTGGAATACCTTTTGTTTATCTCTTATATTTCTGTATCTTGGATTTTTTTATTCTGACAAACATCAGTAAGAAAATTTTAAAGGCCTATAAATCATGATATTCTGAAAGCTTCAATAAATGAAGGTAGATATGAATATGAATTCAAAATACTGATTTAACTTGGCACAAAAGTTGAGATTTGAATTAATCTCTCCCCATGCCTTATAGATATTGCACTGTTTTTTTTTCCTAAAATTTTATGTTTTAGGTTAGAAGTCTAATGCAAGTATGATTCCTGTGCATATGGAAATAACGTTTTTTATTTCTATATGGTATTATGACTTTTTCTTTATTTGGTTCTTAATTTAACTTAGCTATATACATGTGTTTTCTTTATCTCAATATTGCTCTTCATTTTTCTTTATTTATTCCTTTCTATTAGCTGTCATATCCTTATAGAATGACCATTTTGCTAATTATTAGATCTCTCAAAATTATCCTCCATATCTCATAGCTTTTTTTCATAAATTTCTTTTTTCTTTCCTTCTACATTGTGTTCTCAGGGAATTTCTTATTTTGACTTCCCAGATCCCTAATTTGACCTTTTTGTTTTGCTATTTTTAACCTTTTTTTCCCCTCTCCAGCCATAACCATTATTCTCTTCTTCTTATTGAGCCTTTAAAAATAGTGGATATTTTTAATTTTTGACAATTCTAATTAAACATGATTATTCATCAGTAGTATAAAGGGCAGAGTCTAGGTTGATTTGTACTAGTTTCCAGACTGGGTTTATTTATCTCTACTGGCCCTCACAAGACAGTGAATCTACATTGTGATTATAGAATCCCTGGCTGTCACAAATTGGACTGGGCATATGTTTGGCCAAATAGACTCCAGTATTGTGTTCATGAGTAGTTGAATTTCAAGGTTCACAAAGAGATCCAGAAGTTGCCTGGGTCATGATTCCACTTTTGGCTTTGGCCCCAGCACCCATAGTACAGATCTTGGGTGGAAGATCACTTTGAGAGCTATTCTTTCATCTTTAGCTGTAGCAAACTCTGGAGCCAGTAATTCTGAGAGCAGGGAAACTAAACAGTTTTTTGCAGCCTTTTTATTAATGGACCCACTGATTGCCCACCCTTCAATCTTCCTCCCAGTCCCTGCTGCCTCAGATCTTGTATTTGTTACAAGGATCTTACGAGAAAGCTCACTTTTTGGCGGTCCTGTTTTTTATACTACTGTGAGTTCTTAAATTTCACATGGTTTTTCTACCAATCTTCTCTCATGCACATGTTCTCTGCTAGAAATTCTTTAAGATTTGATATTAATAGCACCCTTCCTTGTTAACCATTACTATACTGGATTTATTCTTGCATTCATTTATATTTTAACCTTAAAATGGGGTTTGGGAAGAAAAAATATATTCAAATGCCCTCTGGTTTTAATGACTTGGATTATTGCATTAATATATCTGATTATTAAAAAGCAGATACTTTTCGTAAAAAAATAGTATGTCTTGTAATATTTACAAAATAACCATTTGGGACCATTATGATTTGGATATCTAGTTCTCTGAACTACTTGTAAATAGTTAAAGTAGGATGTTTTGCTATTTATAGCTTCCCTTTATCACATTTGTTAACTTTTACTGGGGAGATACATTGAAAATCTGCCATGATAACACATTCAAGAGAAGCAGAGATACTCAGGAAGAATATCAGCTGCCTTTGCTTCCTGAATTCAAATCAAAGTATCCTGTCAAGATACTTTCAACCTCCCCAAACAAGGGAGATTGCTAGGGTGTGTAAAGTGGAGAGTACCATTTTTCTTTTGATATTGCTAGCAAGTAATGGCAGTGACCCCACCTCATGTCTGCATTTTGTAATTCATTAAAACAAACAAATATTAAAGATATGATTTAAGATGGGAACTCTATGGAAAAAGGTCATGGCATAGCCTCCTAAACATAAATATTTTGTTATTAAGCAATTCTGTTTTGGGATTCATATCTGCAAAGCTTGCTTTCAAATTGTTCTCCAATGGTAGCTCTTTCTTTCTGAGACACTTCATGAGTAAGGATCATGAACTTTTATTGATGACCAGGTGTGTTCCCCCTTTAACTTTTCCCTAAAATAATGGAATGATCTTTTATTCCCTTGCTCTACAAGAACATAAACATTTAGGGGCTTGTTATCTACCAAGGAAGAAAGAAAAATGAGTGTGCACTGGATAATTGCAAAGCATTTGTCATTTTCCTGGGAGACACTCCCAGCAATGCAACTTGCGGAATGTAAACAAAAATGAATGAATGATTTAGTATTAATATTCTTTTCACTTTTGGTGTGAGTTAAAAAGTGAAATTTATTTAGAATATGTTTTCATTTAAATTAATCTTCCCTAGATTCCTCATACATTATTCAGAACATTGTGGTAGAATGACCAATTCTGTGTGAATACTGGGTAGTTTATTTTCTTCTGAATAGAGCCTCTTCCAGCTGCACAAATAACCATAACTCAATGACAATTTTTTTTTATCATAAAGTGTATTTTTAGATACTTTTTTCTGTTCCTTTTTAGTAACTACTTTTATTGCCATGCTGGTTTCTTAGTTGCTGAATAACAGCATAGACTCATTAAGGAGAGAGTTACCACTCCTCTTGTAATTTGGAACTAAATAATTAATTTCAAAATAGTTTGTATTTTGTAAACAATTCATGGCCATGGTTATCTGTGTCTCTCAGGAGTATTTGCAATATTTTTTGATGATGAAAGAGAAAGATGTGGCAAAGTAGTCACAGGGAAAGCTGGCTGGCTCCATAGTGGGGAACTCATTGTGTTTATCTGGGTGGGGCCCAGAACTGGATGCTACATTTGTAGCATCACTCAGATATACAGGTGCAAGAATTGTACTTTGAGAAACACTAAAGCATAGCGCTCTCAAACATTAGTGGTCAAAAGAACCCATGAAATGTCTTGCTAAAATATAGATTCTGATTCAGTAAAATACACATTCTTGGGTCTGCCCTGAGATTCTACATTTCTCAAATCTGCCAGATGATGCCAATACTGCTGATTCAGAGAACCACACTTCAAGTAGCAAAGATCTAGCAGTAGAGGTTGGTCTTCAACTGTGCAAATTCAAAAATCTCAGTTTTGCCAATTCACATTGAATTTACTCATGAAGAAATGACATACAACAAAGAGAAAAGAGGCTGATGTATAGGCCAAATTGCCAATTTTATGTAACCCTGGTTCTTCACCCTGGGTACAGTGAGAATCACCTATAGAATGTCAATGCTTACGCCCAATCCCAAGGAATTCTGATTTAATTGGTCTGGAATAGTACCTCACATTAGTTGTTAAGATTTTCCAGGTCGTGCTAATATGCAACCACATTGACAATCACTGAATTACATTGAGAATTGTAATGCCAAGTAAATTAAATACCGCTGTTGTTAGCTAATCACTGCATTCTCTTTCCTGAAGAGATGTCTACATAGTGAGTTGAGAGGGAGTCAGTGGCTTGCCTAAGGAATATAGAATCGCAAGAGAAGACGTCAGATAATCTGCGGACCTAGCCTAATCAAGCCTGATACGTATCCCTTCACCACAGGATGAGCTTGCCAGGGAGGCAGATGTGCAGACCCTTCTCCAAGTGATATATTCTTGCCTTCTAAGCTACCATTTTCAATACTAAGGCAGACAATCCCATCCCTGTTATTTTCCTTCATTTTTTTAAAACATAGTTTCAACATTATTTCACACAAAGCTTATAAATTAGTTTATTTCTGTTTAATCATCTCCCTAAAGGCTCCCCAGAAGGCTCCCTAAAATTCCATCTTAGTCTCCTTGATTCAAAGTTGACATGCCAACATCTCCTCCATCCCTCAGTTCATAGTTCATGCCTTATGGTGGATTTTCTTTACATATGTCTAGTATTTCCTGTTATATTCTCTGCTTTTAAAATTCCTCCTTAGAGAGCAAGCCTTACTTTCAAATTGTTAGCCAGCCATGCTTACTTCTTCTTCTTCTTTTTTATTTTTTTGTTCAGTATCAATTAGATGAATATATGAAATTTAAATGTATATATTCTACTAATTTTCACAGGGTTAATGCAAGAGCTCTAATATCTGTAGACAAAGCTGAAACGTGGTGTTTAGAAGATATTTTGGTTTAGGATCATAGAATTATACTACATTTTCCTGTTATTTAAAAAAGTGTTTAATGCAAAAATTGAAATTATATGTACAAAGGCACTTCAACTTGAAAATTGGAAAAGTGCCAATGGAACATTTAACTAATTTTCTATTTTAAATGGGAAAATGGCTAACCAACAATTATTCTTTTTCTTGTGAGTGAACTTTTACTATCATAAATTCAGTAGGAATTTTAATAACAGATTATTTAGAAAATGTGTAAAAGGAAGGAGGTAGTAATCAGAATTTCTTCGTGAAGTCCTGTCAGACTAATTGAATTTTCCTTTCTGTCAGAACGGTAGCACTGGTATATCGGTTAAAGTAACAGCTGTAATTTACCTTGACTTTAAATGAGCTTCAGCTTCTACTTGTTGGGCATGTAAATTACAGATTGTCTAGATGAGACTCATGAATGGTTATAGTGTTATCCACACCAGAGACTTATCCAAAACTAAGATTTTTGTATCTATGCCCCGAGTTTGTATTAATATTGTAATCATGTATGTGTCATATTTGTATATTTTCCACACACAACTGCAGATGAATCAGTTATCAGATAGGGAAATACAGGAAATGTGTGCACACGTGCATGTGTGTAAACCCCAGGCAAGGCCACCAGTCTCAAATAGAATGTCAGCTTGACTTGGGACACCAGGACTGACCTGGATAGCAGGGAATTGATAGCCACTGCCACCTCAGTCCTCCTCAGTGTCCTTCCACTCCATCACCTGCTGGCCCTGGAAGACCTAAACTCAGCCTCATCATTTCACAAAGGCAAAATTAAAAGAAAGAGGAATCTGGGGAGCTATACAGTAGGATAAATATTTTTAAAGTTCACAGACCAAATTCTCAAGTATAGCTGACACAGCAGGAGAGATGTGGCTCAGATTATGCCTCTTGTAAATCTCGTCTGTTTATTTATGTGTCACCTTTTTTCTCATGGAAAACTGAGTATGCTAAGAGAGTAAAGTAATGTTGGAGATAACCCCTTTGAATAGAATTTTATGGTAATAAACAAAATTTGTATCTGTTTTCTTATTTACTACTCAGAACCTCCCTCTGAGGTGAGGTGGCAGTTGTTACTGTAATACTGTTTTCATGTGAGAAAATCAGGGTCAATAAACATGAGTCTTTACTGTGCTAAAAACAACCAATTTAACATGCATATATTGAATGCTGCCACTTTCCAGGCAATGTTCAGGCTTCACCCATCCCTGGGGACCCAGAGGCACACACGGGGGCCTGCAAGTGATGCATATTCCTGTGCCTAAGATCGGGAGTGGGGGTGGGAAGAGCAGCAGTAATGCTGGGAACACTCTCCCTGGAGAACAGATTTCAAAATTTTGTTACTTTGCTGAATTCACCTATTTGATGAAATCTGTCTGAATATTAGTGTAGCCATCCCTGTTCTCTTTTAGTATTTGCATAGAATATCCTTTTCATCTATTCACTTTCAATCTATTTGTGTCTTTGTATCTAAAGTGAGTCTTTTGTAGACAGCAGATAGTTGGATCGTGTGTTTTCATTCATTCTGCTAATCTCTGTCTTTTGATTGGAGAGTTTAATTCATTTGCCTTTAAAGTTCTGTTAAGGAGGGGATTACTTCCACCATTTTAGTATTTGTTTTCTATTTACCGTACAATTTTTTTGTCCCTCATATCTTACATTACTGTCTTTTGTGTTTAGTTGATTTTTTTATAGTAAATGCTTAAATTTTTTTATTTCCTTTTGTATATTTTCTATCACTATTTATGGTTATCACAAAGATTACAGTAAGTGTACTAAAGTTATAACACTCTAATTTGAATTTAGACCAGCTTAATTCCAATAACGTACAAAATCTCTTATTCTTTATAGCTCCATCCCCACCCCTTTTTCTGTTGTTGATTTCACAAAATTAAACATCCTATATGTTATTTGCCCTAAAACATAAACTAAGAATTTTTTTAAGTGAATTATTCTCTTGTTATGTTTTATGGAGTTACAATCCAAAGTTACAATAATACTAGTTTTTAGACAATAATTTTTAAAAATGAATTAATCTCATAAATTGTGTAGAAAACATAGAGTTACAAACCATTGTTACCATAATGCTAGCTTTTATAATGGCCCATGCATTTATCTTTATTGAGATCTTTATTTATTCATACAGCTTCAAGTTACTGTCTAGTATCTGTTCATTTTACGTTGCAGAACTCCTCTGAACGTTTCTTGCTAAGCAGGTCAGTGGTATTAAACTCCCTCAGCTTTTGTTTATCTGGAATTGTGTTAATCTCTCCCTCACTTTTGAAGAACCATTGTGCTGTATTAAAGATTCTTGGTTGGCTGGGGTTTTTTTTTTTTTGTTTGTTTGTTTGTTTGTTTGTTTTAAGTCCTTTGAATATATCAACCCACTGCCTCTGGCCTCTAAAATTCTGGTGAGAAATCTGCTGAAAATCTTATTTAGGATCCTTGTATGTGAGGAGTTATTTCTCTCTTGTTGCATTCAAGATTCAGTCTTTGGCATTCAAATGTTTGATTAAAATATGTCTTGGTGTGAGACCCTTTGAGTTCATCTTACTTGCAGCTCATTGAGCTTCATGGATGTTTTTGTTTATGTTTTTTATCAAACTTGCAATATTAGCCATTATTTCTTGAAATATTTTCTCTAACTCTTCCTCTATCTCTTTTCCTGGGAGTTTCACAATGCATATAGCATCCCACTTGATGGTATACATAAATCTCTTAGGCTCTGTTTACTTTCCTTCAATCTTTTTTATTTCTATTTCTCAGACTCTATAATTTCCATTGTTTTGTCCTCAAATTTGGTGATTCTTTCTTCTACCTGCTCTAATCTGCATTTGGATCCCTCTACTGAATTTTTCATTTCAGTTATTGTGCTTTTCAGTTCCAGAATCTTTTTTTTTTTTTTAAAAAATATTTCTATTTCAGAAAAGTTCCATTTTGTTCATACATCATTTTCTTGACTTCATGCACATCTTTCTTTATATCTTTGGACATTTTAAAGAGTTATTTTAAAGTCTTTGTCTAATGTGTCTGCCAACAGATCTTTTATCAGGGCCAGTTTCTGTTGATTTACTCTTGTCCTTTGAATAGGCCATAGTTTTTGATTTCTTTGTATGCCTTATAATTTTTTGTTGAAGACTGGACATTTGAATATAATAATGTGTAACTCTGTAAATAAATTCTCCCTCTTCCCCAGGATATGCTGTTTTTTGTTATTGTTTTTGTTTATTGTATTTGTGGAGTTTTTTTTTCTTTAATTTTTGTAGGCTGTCTCTGTGTCAAGGATCAAACTGAGGTGTAAACTTAAGACCATCTCAGGTCTTTTCTGAGCCTGCAACTTTACCTAGGCATGTGTAGTTGCTTTCTAATTTTCATTGTATATGCAGTTGCTTTTTAATATCCTAGTCTTAAATGCTTGACTCCCAAAAAGGGGAAAAAAAAAGAGAAATGAAGTGGAGGAAGGGCACTAGCCTTTTAAATCCTCTGAAAATCACTTCGGCTGGAGGAGGAAGGGCCTATAGCAATGGGAGGAGGTGCAACAAAAATGTCCACAATGGCCACCCACCTCATTGTCTGCACCTTGGTGATCAAAAGCAGTAATCAATAATCAGAGCACTGGCATTTACAGGAAAGGATCCTTTTGCCTACACCTGTGGGTCACACAGGCTGTGTGCCAGTTGCTTCAGGAACACGTGCATGGTTTCCTGCCACAGTACTGGGGCTAGGTGCTTGGTAATGCTACTGTGCTAAGAACTGAAATGGACCAATATTAACCACAATTTTTCATCCAAGCCTTCTGCTGAAAGTTACAAGCCTTCAATAGACTTCAGAGTTCCAAAATAGTTATATCACACAGATTCTGCCAGTGCCATTATTATCTAAGTGGCCAAATTTCTGGTGCTTTCTACCTCACCATCTTTCTGAATCCACTCACCTCTATGCATACTAAAATTTGAGAACCACTGGTTTTGACTAATCAGAGGCCACATCCAAAGCTGAATTCAAACCTCCAAACTACACTGCAGCTAATTAATTATAAAGTGTTGAAATATCTTGTAAATACAGCCATAAATTCAATCACACACAAGATATATGAAGTATATTTTTTAATGGTGAAAATTTTTCAAAAGCATTATATTTAGTCAAATAAAGTTGTAAAATGTTATTTTGGGAGGTATAGTCAATGTAAGATAAATTCTTATCTATTTGGATTGGTTTATATCATTGTTTTTCAACTTTTGGGTTGTGATCCTTTTAGACAATTATAGAATTATTAATACTTTAATCATAATCAAATTGTTAATGTATTAGATTTAATGTAGAGAATTGAATTGACTAATATAGAAAATGGAATGTAGCAATGTAAAATTTTGTTCCAAATATATATCTATGCATATGAATATGTATGTTTTACCAGGTTGCATTATAAAATGTTTAACAACTATCTGTCTGGGGGCAAACTGTCCTGGTTTAGAGAGTTTGCCAATTTCCATGGGGTAAATAATCTACCCTTCCCCTTCATAGCAGATGTCAACCTATCAATGTGTCACCACTGAAGGAGGAGTTGGGTAAGATGCACAATGCAAACCATTATATAATATTTCAATAATAAAGATATAATAGATATTAATAACTTCAATAATGTATAATAAAATGTAACATAGAAAGTGGTAAGTTTTGAGAGTTTATTACTTTTATTTTTAATATAATTTATTTAATTTAAATTTATATAATTTAATGTTTGATAATGGCCATCTTTAACAGCTGCCTCACAAGTTTCCTGATGATTTAACAATCAGCTTCTTAGGAGCTGTTACAAGCCAGCTTGAGCATACAATTAGACTGTGCCATGAAGTCTGAAAGCACTGATTTAGGCCATTCCTCATTCACCTTGCTCCTGACACAAAATATATGAGAGAAAATGGCAAATGTAATAAACCATTTCAGCACTTCTATCCTCTCTCTGGACTACCTACATTTTTCTACTAAAAAGGAAGAAAAATCTGATTTCTATTCACTCCTCTTTTCCATAATCAAATTATTTTCACCCTAAAAATTGGCAACTACATCCGTTTTTTCCTAGTATACCTGATGAATTAGATTTGGGCTTTAAAGAGAAGAGAGGAGTTGAAAACCATCTGATGCTCAAAGGTTGCTTAATTTCATGCCATTAGCTTCAGTGAGGAGACAATTATAATAATGATTTAAATGTAGTTAGCTTCTGTTGGCTGAATCACTTTTACCATTCTGAGGATTCTTTCTGTATAGACTCTTCTTCTCATAGTAATCTTTAGCTCCCTATAGTATATTATATATTTTTTAAAAGTGAATACTAATAATACCCATTTTGCCTACATATTGACTCTAATATTTCCTGTAAACACTATCCAAGGAAATACCTCATTCAGAGAATAAAATTTTAAATAGGACAACAGGGTAAGTACCATATGAGTTTGTTCTGTGACACTCTCCTCAGAGGTTGTTGGTCATGTTAATGATAAAGCAAATGAGAATTTATTTGTGAACGCAACTCAATTTCCACTTAAGCTTCTGAAAAACATCTTAATCCTTTCCCTCAAGGCACAACTCAAGTCCCATCTTCCTATCAAAATCTTTCCTAATGATTTGTCCTAGTTATTTACTTTTCCTTTTTCTGATATGTATTGTAGTTATTTTCTTTGTGGCAACATTAGAACTTTATTGTTCTCTCACTATCATTTTACCCGGGCTAAATTTTAAGATCGATCAGGGCAGAATCTTTTACTTTACTTGTGTCCTTTATAACATCTAGCAATATCAGGAACATGGTAGTATGCAATGCCCTATAAAGTTTATTAGAAAGAAGTGTAACACTATGCACATGGGTCTATACAGTCATTTCCCCTCTAATAACATTATTAACACATTAATAGCCTGTATGGTTTAGTGCTTACTAAATGCTAAAAACTATTCAAAGTATTTTATATAGATTATCAAGATAATCCTCACAACAAACCCTAGAAAATAGAAAAAAAATCCCATGATCACATGGGTAAAAGACTAGCACCCAGGAACTTTGACTCTAAAATCTGGACCCATAATCACTCACTCTACCATTTCACATACAGATATGATTAAACCATAGTAGCATGTTTCAAATGTCTACCAACAAAAATCACAACATTGATGGATTTCAAAGCTTTTAAGGTTATGTAAAAAATGGAATTAAAGCTTTGGAAATGTTGGAGTAGCGAAGTAAAAGATAAGAAAATGGCAAGTATAAGACCAAATGTAAGAGTAGATATGAGAATAAACTCTAAGTGCAATATAGACATATGATATGAGCTTCTTAGAAAGTGAGAAACGAGGCATCTGGCAATTTATTGAAATTTTACTATAAAGACAGGAAGCATTTCTAAGATCAGAACTGACATTTTGGACCAATAATTCATGTCTTTTGGCAAGTTTGCTGCCCTAGATGATCTAAGCAAGACCTAAGACAAGCTGAGTTTTGGGCTGCACTATTCTTTTAAACCTCTGCCTTACTCACGTCTGAGAAGGTAGATTATTCCATCTTAAATCTTTATTATAATTTCTCAGGTAAGTCAAACTGAAAGAGAAGTGCTTTCTGAAACATTTAATTTAAATGTTTTATATGGGAAATTCATTACCAAAAATCAAGAATCCTTTGTGGTTTTTTTTTTTTTAAAGGATCTCTTTTATTTAAAATAATGATTAGAAAAACCCAAAGCATCAAAGTTATTAGTATATTCAAATATGTCTTTCTTGCACTGCTTTAGGTATACCTTGAAAGGGGTAACCTGAAAACAAAATAATATAAATGCAAGTTCTTGGTTTCCATGAAATAATCATTCTTCTTTTCAGATAAGAATAGAATTTATACTCATTTAAATAGACAGTTTTTCTTATAAAAAGTTAAAATTATTGTTTCTTGCAGCATATTTTTATTTGACAAACTGAAAGTTCCATGACATTCCAATTAAGAAGAAAAATATAATCCAACCTGTTTCTAGAAAAAAATATATATATAGATATATAATTTTTTGAGTGCTAATAGTGGTCAGCCCTTACCTGCTTAGTGTAATCATAATTTATCCAATATAGAAAGTGCAGTGAAGTAACACAGGATAGTGGCTATTTGCATAGGGGTTTGAAGTCAGATAATTTTAAATTAAAAACTCAGCTCTTCTGATTATTGCTGGGTGACCTTAAATTGCCTAAAGTTTCCTAACCTCCACTCCCAAATCTCTGACATGAATATGAGTGGAAATATTGACTCAAAGGATCCTTGTGGGAAATAGATGGTCTAATAGATATGAGATACTGAGTTCAATAAATAGAAGTTACAATGTTATAGTATTAACTCAACCCTCTGCTTTTTGTTCATGTATTATCCAGAGCATAATTGATCACAAGAACATTTTTCAAATTTGTATTGGCATTGTGGTACATTCAGCTCAATTCTTTATTTGGTGACATCAATAAGATACTGATGTAAAGTATTCAAGAGGTTTTTGAAAGGAAAGATCTTTTAATAATGAATGAATGAATAAATAAAAAATAAATGCCTTATTTTTTCAGACAAGCAGCCCCACAAGTTATTTTAGAGGTACTTGCTAACTGCTCTATTTTAGTCCTTTGTATACATCTAAGATTTTCTTTCCGTTCTGTAGTGTGAAGGGGAAAGTATTTAAGTATTAAGAGAAAAGTACTTGAGGAAGTAAGAAAAAATCAGTCCACTGAACTTGTTTGAGTGAATGTATTCTTTTTTGTATTTTAAATTTTTATTTTAATTATTACAGGTACGTAATAGTTGTATATATTTATAGGATACATGTGATGTTGTGTTGCAGGTATACAATGTGTATTAATCAAGGTGATGGGATATCCATCACCTCAAGCATTTATCATTTCTTTGTGTTAGGAACATTCCAATTCTACTTTCTTAGTTATTTTTAAAGTATATCATTACTTACTTTTCACTATAGTCACTTTGTTGTGCTATCAAATATTGTTCATTCTATCTATCTAACTATAGTTTTGCACCCATTAACCATCCCCCCTTTATACTTCCTTCCCCACTACTCTTCTCAGCCTTTGGTAGCCATTATTCTACTCTCTGTCTCCAGGAGATCAATTGTTTTAATATTTTACTCCCACATATTAGTGAGATTATGAGAGATTTGTCTTTCTATGCTTAGCTTATTTCACTTAACATAATATTCTCCAGTTTCTTCTATGGTGTTCCAAATGGCAGGGTTTCATTCATTTTTATGGCTGAATAAGATTCCTTTGTGTATATGTGCTACATTTTCTTCATTCATTCATCTGTTGTTGGACACTTAGATTCCTTATCTTGGCTATTGTGAATAGTGCTACAATAAATATGTGAGTGCAGATATCTTTTCAATGTACTGATTTCCTTTCTTTTGGATATATTCCTAGCAGAGGAGTTGCTGGATCATATGATAGTTCTATTTTTAGTTTTTTGAGGAGCCTCCATACTGTTCTCCATAGTAGTGGCACTAATTTACATTCCCACTAACAGTGTACAAAGGTTTCCCTTTCTTCACATCCTCCCCAGCATTCATGGTTGCCTATCTTTTTGATAAAACCCATTTTAACTAGGGTGAGATAATATATCACTGTAGTTTTGATTTATATTTCTCTGATTACTAATCATGTTGAGCATTTTTTCATATATCTGTTGGCCATTTGTATGTCTTCTTCTTATCTGATCTTTTGCCCATTTTAATCAGATTACTTGATGTTTTTCCTATTGAGTTGTTTGAGCTCCTTATATATTCTGGTTATGAATCTCTTGCCAGATGGGTAATTTGAAAATAGTTTCTCCCATTCTGTGGGTTACCTCTTCACTTCATTGAATGTTCTTTTTGCTGTGCAGAAGTTTTTAGCTTGATATGATCCCATTTGTCCAATTTTGCTTTGGTTGCCTGGGCTTTTGGGGTATTACTTAAGAAATCATTGCCAAAACCGATGTCCTGAAGCATTTCCCCAATGTTTTCTTTTAGCAGTTTCACAGTTTCAGGTCTTAGATTTAAGTCTTTAATCCACCTTATTTAATTTTTGTATATGGTGTGAGATGAGGATCTATCATAATTTCATTTGTCCATATGGATATCTAGTAGTCCCAGCACCATTTATTGAAGAGACTGCTCTTTCCTTAATTCTTGGAAACTTTGTCAAAGATAAGTTTACTATAGATGTGTCAATTTATTTCTGGGATTGATATTCTGTTCTATTGTTCTATGTGTCTATTTTTATGCCAGTACCATGCTGTTTTGGTTACTACAGCTTTGTAGTATAATTTGAAGTCAGGTAATGAAATTCCTCCAGTTTTGTTCTTTTATGCTCAGGATGGCTTTGGCTATTCTGGGTCTTTTGTAGATCCATATACATTTTAGGATTTTATTTTCCATTTCTGTGAAGAATATTTTTGGTATTTTGATGGGGATTGCATTGCATCTGTAGATTGCTTTGGGTAATAAAGATATTTTAACATTTATTCTTTTAATCCATGAGAGTGGAATATCTTTCTATTTTTTTGTGTGTACTCTTCTCTTATGAGTGTTTTATAGTTTCATTGTAGAGATCTTTCACTTCTTTAGTTAAGTTTATTCCTTGATATTTGATTTGATTTGTAGCTACTGTAAATGGTATTAATTTCTTAGTTTCTTTTTCAAGTTGTTTGCTGTTGGCATATAGAAATGCTACTGATTTTTGTATGTTGATTTTTTATCCTGCAACTTTACTGAATTTATCACTTCTAATAGTTTTTCAGTGGAGTTTTTAGATTTTTCTAGATATAAGAAGATCGTGTCATCTACAAACAAGGATAATTTGACTTCTTCCCTTCTAATTTTGATGCCCTTTATTTCTTCCTCTTGTCTGATGGCTCTAGCTAGAACTTCCAGTCAAGTGTGTATATTTTTAATACTGAGTAAAGTGTTCCTAAAAAGATCAAAGATACTGTCTTAGTTTATTCCTGCTGCTATAATAAAAATATATTAGACTAGGTAATTCACAAATTATAGAGATGTATTTCTCACAGTTTGGAAGCTGGAAGTCCTAGATCAAGGTGCCAACAAATTCAGTGTCTGGTGAGGGCTCACTCACTGCTTCAAAGATGGCACCTTGTTGCTGTGTCCTCACATGGCAGAAAGGCCAGAAGGAGTAAACGGGCTCCCTTGCACCTTTCTTTAAGGTCATCAATCCCATTTGTGAGGACTCCACCTTCATGACTTCATAATTTCCTAAAGGCCTCATCTCTTAATATTATCACATCGGTGATTAAGTGTCAACATGTTAATTTTTAGCAGGAGTGAGAGACTTTCAGACCATAGCAGATATATATATTCAAATGTATTTCAAAAAGAACTACAAGAAACAAATATACATTATTTTTAATTATCTAGGGTATTTTCTAGTAATTAAGATTAAACTGTTAATAGCACCAAGTGATAAAATATAACTTCATATACTTGAAGGGAAAGTAGACAATTTAAGGAAGATGTGACTGGATTTTCTGCCCTCTTTTCAATAAGGTTATTTCTTTGCATCTCGAAGGGCCTTTCTCACAATGACCTTTGTGAAAGAAAGCTCAATGGCACTGCCTGCAGAAATCATCTGCTGCCTATAAGTCAGTCATAGGTTTTGCTTCAAGGCAAGAAAATGCATTGCTCCCAGTCAGCCTTCAGTGTGCCATCTTCAAAAGCTTCCCTCCCCTATAAATGCAACCTCACCCCATATAGTCAGACTGAAAATATTTAAATGAATTCCTCATGAGAAAATTTTAATTATGGCCCAGTTTCACTGATGTGTCCAGGGAGCAATGTGTATTTTGTTTTTCAAGCAAAGAAACAAGATTCTAAGATAACAAAAAAGGAAACAATAAATTTGCTAATCAAATGGGAAGCTATTCAGCATATATTAAGAAATTTGCATGTTATTTATGAATATTTTAAGCAAGATGGTCTTAAAAATAAAAGAAAAGCTATTAACTTGGTTTCTGTAAGCTATGTACCCTATTTGTATAATTATTAACTATTACCACTGTGCTGTTACCATCCGCCTTTAGACGGATGCAAATTTATCTACAGTTTCCTTTAGTCAGTCTCTTCACCAGCAGAGACGGGGACATTCACGTTCTGGGGTTGAAGGGAAGGGAGGCTTGCTTAGCAAAGAAAAGATCACTGACTTACCCACTCAGAGGGCCTCATTAACACCAGGCATCTTTACCTGTGTTAATCTGTAACTATTCTTTATGCTTCTGAGAAAAAATAAAAATAAAATTACAGAAACCTAATTATTCCTTTGGCTTATTACTTAATATATGGACTCCCCCAGGCATTATTTTTGATGCTTCATAAACAGTTTTCAGCAACCATGCTGAGGTATAATAATACTTGCTCGTGCAAACAGTAAAAAACAAAAATAGCACATCAAGATTCTCAAAAAAAGATGACTTATTTCTTTGAGTTATTATTCCTACATGTTAGTAATCCTGATATTATACACTATTAGCTGGTGATTCTTTGTTTTATCTTGTCACCCAGAGTTCTGACATGATGACATATGACTGTCAGGGTTGTGCTCCTTGTAGAGGATGGAGCAGAAGGCCATTCCGTGGTAAAGATAATGAGGAGATTAATAAGTTGGCTTTTAAATCAAAATGCCATTTTGTGTAGTATTTGTATTTTGTTTGTCAAAAATATTTATTTTCCACAACTGGAAAAAAATCAATCAAGTACACGAATTAATTCAGCACATACTTCATGAACTTGATACAATATGTGTACATAGATGCAACCTAGACTACATAGTATGAGATCACTGCGTTTATTAATTCATTCATTTATTCAAAAAATACATATTAAATATCTATTATGTGCCAGACACTGTTCAAGGCATTAGGGTAAACCAAAGATCCCACAACATGGAGCTTATATTCTAGTAGAGGAAAGTAGACAATAAACCAACAAACAAATGTGTACGTGTTAGTTAGTGATCAGTCCTTGGAAGTATAAAACATAGAAGGGAGAAAAATAGGGTGGGTAGTGATGCCATTTATTGCTCAGTGGGAGACTCCAGGGGCCATAAAATTGTGAAACAGCATATTTTTCTGGAGTGATGCCAATTTTGGAAAAATTCTGTAGACTACTGATTTTCACTATCTGAAGGACTATAATATAGGAAAGGATGTTATGACTTCAGGTCTATGATAAGTAATTTTTCAATACAAATTACTTTTGAGAGTGGGGTATAAAATATTTTTTTTAAATCAAATCTAATCAATATGTGACATAACAAGAAAAGATAATTACAAACTACTCTTTCTCGTAACATAAATGTAAAAAATCTTACCCAAAATATTAGCTAAACAAATTCAGTGATACATAAAAAGAATAGTACATAATGATAAAGCTGGGTTTATTCCAATGATGCAAGATTCAAAAATCAATATAACTTGCCACATTTATAAAATAAAAAAGAAATGAATGTTCATCTAAATAAATACAGATATTGTCTGAATTGAACATTTCTTCCAATTTAAAAGACAACTCTTAAACTAGTAATAGAAGTGAATTTTTCCAATTTGACAAAGTGTGTCTGACATCATAATTATGAAATATTAAAAACTTACTTTGTAAGATCAGTAACAAGACAAGGATATTACTGTAACTACTTTTATCCAGCATTGTACTAGAGGACATATCTAGGAAATCAAATAAAAAGAAGCAAATGTCAAGGAATTAGGAAAAATATAACATGGATGCATATGAAGACAAGTCAAAAGATTCTACAAAAATGATTGGATTAATAAGTATATTTAACAAGATCTCTGGACCTGAAGTCAACATTAAAAAAGAAATCAATTGTATTTCTGTGTAATATTATGGTGAATTGTCAAAAAGATGGCCACCAACAATACATACATACATATGTGTGTGTGTATCAAAAGACATATATAAGAATTTTGTTATATTGTGAGTTGAATTATGTCTCATAAAAAAGAAATATTGACCCCCTAACCCCTGGTACCTCAGAACGTGACCTTATTTGAAATAGAGTCTTTATACAGGCAATTCAGTTATGAGATAGGGTGGTCATGATCCACTGTTGTCCTCATAAAAAGGAGAAATTTGGACACAGAGATAAGCACACACATAAAAAAGTCACTGTGAATACACAGTGACTTATGAAGATTAAATAAATTAATGCTTGTAAAACATTTAGGATAATGCCTGATACATATTTAGTATGCATTCATTTAACAAATAATAATTTGGAAAAACAAAATTTGAGCTATGGAATGTTGAGATTTTAAGTTGAAAATGGTTTTCATTATTTAAACTAAGTCCATACAAACTAGTCAGTAGTGCCTGGTTACACTTAAATGGTCCATGTGAACAAATGTGTCCATGATAAGAACACATTCTAAATCTTAATAAAATGCATCTTACATCACTAGTCATAGTACTGAAAATGTGATCTAACAAGTATTTATCATTGTAAGATAAAAGTTAAAAATAGCACTATATAAAGAGACTTTAATAACTTATTGTTGAACAATAATTGTCATCCTAAAAATAGGAAACTACACTGGAAAGCAGTTTCTAATTATCATCGATATTTTAATATATAATACATGATTAATATATATGATCATTAAAAATCATAAGAAAAATCATGATTAGCATTAAAAATGACTAACCTTTTATACCTTAAAACATATGCAAATTGTCAAATATTCTCTATTTATTTGTTTTTTTTTTCTTTTTTTTTTCTTTTTTATTTCAGCTCATTATGGGGGTACAAAAGTTCAGGTTATATATATTGCCCATGCCTCCCCATCCCCCCAAGTCTGAGCTTCAAGTGTGTCCATTCCCTAGACAGTGCACATCGCACTCATCATGGAGGTATGCACCCATCCCCTCCCCCCACCCCCATCCCCGCAGTCAGAACTTAAAGCGTGTCCATTCCCCAGGCAGTGCGCATTGTACTCATCAAGTAGGTATACACCCATCCCTTCCCCCTAGCCCCCACCTCTGTCGATACCCAATTGGTGTTATTCCCAAATGTGCACTTAGGTGATGATCAGGGAAACCAGTTTGCTGGTAAGTACACGTGGTGCTTATTTTTCCATTCTTGGGATACTTAATAGAATGGTTTCCAACTCTCTCCAGGAGAACCAAAGAGATGCCATATCGCTGTTATTTCTTATAGCTGAGTAATACTCCATGGTATACATATACCACATTTTGCTAATCCATTCATGAATTGATGGGCATTTGGGTTGTTTCCACATCTTTTCAATTGTGAATTGTGCTGCTATAAACATTTGGGTGCAGGTGTCTTTTTTATAGAATGACTTTTGTTCTTCTGGGTAGATGCCCAGTAATGGGATTGCTGGATCGAATGGTAGGTCTACTTGAATCTGTTTAAGGTATCTCCATATTGTTTTCCACAGGGGTTTCACTAGTTTACAGTCCCACCAGCAGTGTATGAGTGTTCCTGTCTCTCCGCATCCACGCCAACATGTATTGTTTTGGGACTTTTTGATAAAGGCCATTCTCATTGGAGTTAAGTGATATCTCATTGTGGTTTTGATTTGCATTTCCCTGATGATTAGAGATGTTGAACATTTTTTCATATGTTTGTTAGCCATTTTTATATCTTCTTTTGAAAAATTTCTGTTCATGTCCTTGGCCCACTTTTTGATATGGTTGTTCGATTTTTTCTTACTGATTTTCCTCAGTTCTAAATAGATTCTTGTTATCAGTCCTTTATCTGATGTGTATTATGCGAAAATTTTTCCCATTCTGTAGGTTGTCTGTTTACTCTCGTGACTGTTTCTTTGGCTGTGCAGAAGCTTTTTAATTTGATCAGGTCCCATTTATTTATTTTTGTTGTTGCTGTGATTGCCTTAGGGGTCTTCTTCATAAATTCTTTGCCTAGGCCAATGTCTATAAGAGTCTTTCCTACGTTTTCTTCTAGAATTCTAATAGTTTCCGACCTAAGGTTTAAATCTGTTATCCACCGTGATTTGATTTTTGTGAGAGGTGAAAGCTGTGTGTCCTGTTTTAGTCTTCTACATGTGGCTATCCAGTTTTCCCAGCACCATTTATTAAATAAGGAATCTTTTCCCCAGAGTATGTTTTTGTCTGCTTTGTCAAAGATTAGATGGCTATGTGAGGATGGTTTTATATTTGGATTTTCTGTTCTGTTCCACTGGTCTGTGTCCCTCCACTTGTGCCAATACCATAGCAAATTATATAAAATTATTTTTATGGAGTTTGTAAGACTGTCTTTCCCACAATGTTGATTCTCAAGAATAGAATTGTTATTTTTTTCTGAACTCTCAGTTTGTCCACTTTCAAAAATAAATTCTCATCACAATATCTTTCCTCTGAACCATAATCCTGATGTGTATTCATGAGTTCCAGTACCAAGGACTCAGCAGTGCATCTTACCACCTTCAAACTCCATGTGTCTCTACTTGATTTTTGCTATATCCCAAGGGGAGTGGATGTGATGCTATTAATTTAATAATACCAAGAAGGTCCACCAAGTTCACTGGTATAATCATCCCCAAGAATGGTTCCCATTAATCATTTTCTTCTGTCAGGTCATTTTAGAAAACACTAAAAATCTGTTAACTCATGTTTCTGGATTTTAGCAATTAAAAATTAAATAGAAATAGTAGTCTTTATATGTTCTATCTTCCTTGTCTTTAATTAGGAAAGAGATTTTAATCTCAGCATTCTAACTGTAAATTCTAAATAATAATATTAATATGTAGATAGGTTTGTAATCCAATGCAGTTCACTGGCATGTTGTAAAGATTTGGGTTTTAAATAATTTGTAGACGACTGTGAGGTTATTTTAATAACTACAAAAGATATTAATTGTTTTTTTTTTTAGATGTTGATGTCTAAATTGCATTCAATTCATTGGCTGTCAGGCAGGTGGGAGCGGGGAGGGGGGATGGGTATATTCACACCTAATGAGTGCAGTCCACACCGTCTGGGGGATGGACTCGCTTGTAGCTCTGACTCGGGAGGGGCAAGGCAATATATGAAATTTAAACATTTGTACCTCCATAATATTCTGAAATTTAAAAGAAAGAAAAAGAAAAAATATATTGTATTTGGAAACAGAAGGAGCTGTTTTGAAACAGAAGGAGGAACTAGAACCCATCCTTATGAGTTGAGAATGCCCCAACCCCATAACCTCTATAGCCCACTGCCCTGTATCATGATCCATTCAATCTATGTTAAAGACTTCACTGTGTTACTTAAGATTGTGTTTACCAGTCCTTTAGTTACTTTGTGAGTTCTAGCAGACCAGTTTTAGGGAGATTATTTCTATTTAAAGAATATGAAAAACATGAGGAAATGTAAAGTTAATAATAAACTATGTACCTACTTTTCCACGTGCTTTGATCAATTTCATATAGCTATTGTAAGGGAGCATCCAGAGCTTCTTCCCTAAGGATTCATTATTCTACATAGAAAATAGGTTTTGTGGCTTTCAGCAGCTTGATATTTTGTTACGCTTTGTACAGGTAGGTAAGAGAGTGGGCTGATTGAAGAGATTCATTATAATGTAGGTTCAGCTCCTTGATCCTGTCCAAAGGGGAAAAGTGAAGAAGAATCTGCTAAAAATAGATAAGCAGAATGCTGGATAAACAAAATGAGGAGACCCTTTCTTCTTTAGGTTTCTTTCCTATGAAGGCTCTTGGGAACTGTTATTTCTAAACAGGACCTGTGAATTAATTGCCCCATATTAAATATATGTGCATTTTGAAAATAAATATCGACATTTGATTCATTTGTGCCACATAAATAGAACTAAGACTTGTGGGGAAGACACATTGCTGTATACAAACTATCCTTTCGCAGATGGAACAGTTTTATCCTTTCAAAGTTAGCTGAAAAGGAAAAAAAAAAAAAAAATCTATATACCAAACCCCATCTTCTAAATTACTGCCATTGAAAATGAAAGATGGGTTCAGAGTTGAAGATTTAGGTGAGCAGATGTAGAAACTGAGTTTTTGGCAATCTCTGTGAGAAACTAATGAGCTTTGGAGAAACCCAGCTGAGACAGAGTTCGGTAGGTTACTCTCAAAGCTACAGGGCGTCCCCCACCTACAGTGAACAGTGTCACTATGGCACATGGAAACGGACCAGAAGTAGCCTTTCCAAATTACTTACAGGATTATTACACATTACAAAAGCTACTCAACGTCATATTATTTAATATTTCTAAAATTTACTTTCCTTTTAATACATACACCACATATATGTATTCCTTTGAAGTAAAAGTGAAAGATCACAGTACCTTAAATTCTTAGTGGGCACCTTAAGTGGCCCATAAGTCACCATAAAACTATGGAAGGCCCTTCTTTTGTGATTGCTATACCTAGGCCAAGCCTGCTCATAATATCCAGTTCAAGGACTTTCAAAGAAAGTTCCAGGGCCTTTGGCCAGGTGGTAGGAGAGCAGAGGAATAGTATGAACCACGGTAGTAGGAGAAAGTGCTCACAGACCAAGAAAGCTCAGGTTTGTTATACTCTTTGGTAAGGAATTCCCTTTCTGTGATTGGTTCTTCTAACGGTTTTGCAGTTTACTTTCTTGCCATGAATGGCTGTATGCTAATTAGCTAATTTTAGTGTGTTGATCCTAAATAAAATTAGTATATGTTTTGACTCTGCTATCCCTGCACATCTGGCTGTAGGTTTTTCAGGGATATACAAATTAGACAATCTTTATATGTTGTTGCTGATAAGGTGCTGCCATGGGATTTGAAGTCAGAATTCATATACATACATTGCTTCAGTGACTCAGTCCTGCTGTATCGATGTGTGTTTGAAGGTGTATGAAATAAAAGTGGAGGTGGGGGCTGTTAAGAAGAATCACTATGCCAAAGATTGTAGCCCCAATTTTAGCTACACCGTTCCAAATTGCCTCAGTGTTCTAGCAGCACCATCCGAATTCATGGGTCTAATCCAGTATTTCCCCTGCACTCTAATCTCACTGTAGGCTTTACCCTTTGAGTCCAGTGGATCTGTCTTGTTGACTCATACCCTGCAGAAACTTTAGTGACTCCTCATTAAACTTTAGAATAAAGTTCAAGTCTCTAATCGTGGTCTAAGATATAGTATACAAATTCACCGCTGTCCACCAAGTCATCACTATTGTCTAGAAAACACTCAAGTATCCTTGTTTTTCTCTGAACATTCCAAGCTCCTCATATTTCAGAGCTTTTACCTTGATCTTCTCTCTGCTTGCTATACTCTTCCTAATTCTTCATTTTTGTTACTGAATCTTTATTTGGCACTGAGTCTTTATTTGGCAGTATCTAAGGAGCAGAGCTGTCAAGTATTAAGTGAAACATAGTGAAAAATGGCAACTACCTGAAGTTATACCAGTATTTTCATTTGTTGGAATTCTTTATAAAAAAACTGTCGTATACATGTGGGAGAAGTGTAAATGTCCTCCTATTTTTTTGTGAAAAAGCAAAGGAATGTTAAGTCATTTTCCATGTGGAACATTAAAACTGCCAAAAGCAAATTTAGCCTGAATTTGGCTGCTTAATTATATAATTAATTAAGAAAACTTATTTGGGCACATTTTGTGTTCAGAAATCTGCAATAAGTTCTGCTTATGACTTTGAAATCTATTTGCAGAGATTGATGATTCACAAGTTCAAATCTTGTGAATTTATTCTTTCAATCAAATATTTATTGAGCAGCTACTACATGCAAGTCTTTCTAAAAGTGAACATGCCAAATTCCCATTTTCATGTAAACTCTAAATAAACATGACCTGAAAGAACAGACACATTTGAAATAACCCATGAAGATAGTTTCACTCTCTTATAAGCATTACCTAAGAATGTATTATGCGCCCATCACTGTTAGTGAGAATATAGAGTCCCTGATTTCAAGTTCACATTCTGCCAACAATAGGCTTAAATAAAATTTCAATATATTATCATAAGCACAATAACATAAACATGTTAAAGGTAATCAATGAATGGTGGAAGAGGTGACAGTGGGTCATGAGGGAGGTTTTCCTGGAGTATCTGAGGGTATTTGACTTTTGAAGAGAAGAAACACGTATTTAACAACATGGTGTTCCCAGCCTTTCCCTGCCACCTGGAGCTAAAGATGGTTTCTTAGTTTCTTTCCCTTCACTGCCCTGCTAGAAAGGTTCTGGCTTTGGCCGGTCAGTTTTTTTATTGTGAAAATCAAGAGAAGGAAGAAGGTATGAGTGAACCGGGGCTAGGAGAGAAATTTGGGGATAATTGAGAAGGAAAATGATTAGGGCTTTCTGTTTGTTGTATGTGAGGGCAAAAACAGGAGACAAAAGTGAAGACTTGAAAAAGTGAGGCTCTTTCAGATGATATATCACATTTATGGCTTCAAGAACTATCCTGGAGTAATGTAGAGAAATGTAAAGTAATAAATGCTCAACCCATTACTTTAAGGTCTGGGACTGAACCATATGGGGTCATAGAAAGGTAAGTGGACATTTGCTGGGAAGACAAAGAGGGTGACATCCAACCAGAGAAACCAGAATGGCAGATGCATAAATACATAAAATAGCACAGGCTGTTGAGCTGACTCGGAAAAGCCCGGCATTGACTCCTGTGCAGAGGGAGAGGAAATGTGGCAGGATGGGGATGTGGGTGGATGACACTGTGTCTGTGGGATACCCCACTGGAATATGAAAAATTTCTAATCAAGCAATTGGTTCATAACTTTATAACGTCAAATCACCATGTTTTGACATTTTTTAGCATTAAATTGCCAGACTGGCCAGCTTGCTGATTTGACTTCTTGTTGACATAGTCTTGCTCATTTGCTTGTAGAGAAATGTTTATATCAGATTAGGCTGGATTGGTCTATCTAGAACATTTGCAATATCTTTTGGCATCATCATCTATTTTTCCCCTTATATTTAACCTTCTATTTCTTTCACAAATATAGTATAGCAAAATGTTTTTGATATAAGCATTCACTTCGTCCTTGTGAAACTGATTGTATTGTCTCTGGGCTGCGTTGTCACTGTCTTATCTCTGGAGGTGGATTTAAGGTGAAGTTCATTAAGACTAAGCTTCAGGCCTGTCACTCACATCGGTCCATTCTATATGAATCTAATTTTTGAGATGTAATCTTGCCTTTTTTTCTTAAATGGGAATCCCAACATTGTGTAAGATTCAGGCATTGTAAAACCTGGGTCTACTCCCACAACTTATCTCTGGTACAAAAGATGTGTCACTAGGTGAAATAGTTGTCAGCTGTATTTTAATAAATTTTTGAAGCCACGTTTTAGTTTCCCATTCCCACCATTAGGTAGACTCTTAAAATTTGATATGCTTTTGACCTAACTTTTAAAATGTAAATTATTTAAGATGTAGTTTTCTCTCCAAAAAGAGGACATAAATGACATTCTAAAGTGATTCCAAAAATTTTGAATTGCCAATTCAGATATAATTACTGAATGATTGAAAATTTTTTCTCCTTATAACAAATAAATGTACATGCTATGCATTATAAATATTGCATCAGATGTTTTATGTCTTCCTACTAAACAACCGTATTATTTCACTAGGGCTGCTGTAACCAAGTACAGTAGTCCCCCCTTATCTACAATTTTGCTTTCCTTAGTTTGAGTTACCCATGCTTAACTGTAGCCCAAAATATTAAATAGAAAACTCCAAAAGTCAACAATTTCTAAGTCTTAAATTATGTGCCATTCTGAGTAGCATGATGACATCTCAGGCCATCCATCTGGAACGTGAGTCACCCCCTTGTTCAGTGTCTCTACTCCATAGATGCTACTCATGAATCACTTAGAGTCCCCTAGGTCATCGTATCTACTGTGGTGGTTTCCCAGTGCTGGTGTTCATGTATTTTACTTAATAATGGCCCCAAAGTTCAAGAGTAATGATGCTGGCAACTCGGATATGCCAAAGAGAAACTCTTAAGTTCTTCCTTTAAGTGAAAAGGTGAAGAAAAAAAATTGTATGCTGAGGTTGCCAAGACGTACAGTAAGAATGCATCTTCTAACAATGTAACTGTGAAGAAGGAAAATCAAATTCATGCTAGTTTTTCTGTCATACCTCAAACTGCAAAATTTATGGCCACGATGCATGATGAGTGCTTAGTTAAGATAGTGAAGGCACTAAATTTGTGGGTGGAAGACATGAATAGAAACATGTTCCAATTGACTGCAATTGGGTTAAGTACTATCCCTATCTGCAGTTTCAGGCATCCCCAGGGGGTGATCTTGGAACATATTCTCTGTGGATGAGGAGGGACTACTGTCCCACAAACTGGATGCATCATTGTCTCACAGTTCTGGGGTCTAGAAGTCTGAGATCAAGGTAATTGGCAGAGTTGGTTCCATCTGAAGGCTGTGAAAGCGAGTATGTCCCAGGCCTCTCTTCTGGCTGCTGGTGGTTTGCTGGCAAGCTTTGGTGTTCCTTGGCAACAGCAGGAACAACAAATCTCTGCCTTTATTGTCACAAGGCATTCTTCCTGTGTCTATGGCTGTATCCAGACTTCTTTTTACAAAGACACCAGTCATACTGGATTAGGGGCCCAGCCTACTCCAGTATGAACTCATCTTAACTAATTATATCGCGTCAGCGACAACCCTATTTCCCAATAAGGTCACATTCTGAGGTACTGAGGGATAGGTCTTTAACATATGCATTTGGGGGGAGCACGCAAAATTCAACCCATAACAACAATTCATGATAGTAAATGGATTAGAAAGAACACTGTCAACATTCGGGTAACTGCTTGCTTCTATTGTGGACAATGCTTAGCATTCAAGTAAGCAGCTCTAGGTATTTATCGTCAGTAGTCACAGCCAGATTCAGGACAGCCAAAAGTATTGAGCGTTTCTCTAATGTCAGTAGACATAGTTACAAGCATTTATTATTTTTATGGTCTGGAGTTTAGAAAATATCATACCTTGCCCACTAGGTTGTGGCCTCAAATCACATTTCAATTCTGGGGCCTGCAGCTAAGAACTTTAAAAAGGCAGCAGATGTTGAAAGATAACAAATCATGATCTGTCTTGTCCTATTACACCTTCACAGCTTCTTGGATTTTTCCTGAAGGGAAGAATACTGTTGACAGTTCTGAATTTTGTCAAATGTTTTAGGGTCTCTGTATCTTAATAAAACATTCTATGTAGATGTTTACTTCCCTATTGAAAACTATTAGGTACCCCATTAGAAATAAAATTTGAAAATTCCATTCTCTACACCTCTCACTGAGATAATGGTTTCCTTAAATTTTTTAGCAAATTTGAGCAATTCATTTCATCACCTACAGTTCATACTTAATTTTAACAGATGAAATGGAATCATTAAAAAGAAGGAAATTAAGGAGGAGGAGGCAAAGAAGAAAAAGAAGAAAGGGGCATCACCAAATGTGAAGAAAAGAAAACAAGAGAAAATTCTTTCTTCTAAATTTTTAGAAAGCCTCCCTTAAATAAGTGTTGAAGTTCCGTAAATAATTCTGACTGCAGAGGATAAAAGGAGCAGATTGGCCAATTACTTTCAAAGTGTTTGATCATGCCCGTGTTTTCATTAATTATTCAGGCTTTAGGAGTCATCAAAGAATCCTAATGCATAACTCAAAATGAGGAGCAAAAGCTAAGACATTGGCAAATGCTTTTTATGTTTCAGATTCCTCCCACTTATGAGCATATATGCTTTTGAATGTTGGGCTGATTTAAATCCTAATATATGGGAAGGAGGTTGACAGGTTAGCCTTTTGGACAAAGGGGAAGAAAGACGTAAATTAAAGGTGCTTAAAGCCATGTTGGCACGTACAGCTGGAGGTGCAGGATGAAATGACATCCTTGGAGTAACATGACCCACTCTCAGCTCATATCCCATTGTGCCCACACCCTGGGCTTGGCTGCATGTTTGCTTCTCTGGGCCAAGCAGTGATTGACCGTATAGAACAGTTGTACCTGAGTCTTTAAACACAAACTAGCTGCAAGACAGTTTAAGAATCATAAGAAGAATAAAATTAGATGATTGGACAGAAGAAAGAGGAAGGATGATGCAGTGAGTTCCTATAATAATCTGAAAGTGAGTTCCAAAGAAGGATTTCTACTGTCTGTAATACATTGCTTTAGTTTTATCTCGATTGTAAGTTACCAGACCATTTTATAGCTACTATAATGTCACTAGAAGTGCATGTCTAACAAAATAATAGAGTACATTACCAATTCTGCTGTGATGACCACTGCAGAGAAATGATTAGACCCATTTGTCAATGTACCTTGGTGTCTAACAGTTTTAAAGAATGGGTAGTTGTGGAAACTATACAACATTTTAAAGATATCATTTTTCCTCAAACACTTTCCATTGAATCATCAATTTTGAGTACATCTATTTGTCCACCTGTGCTTTTCCAGTAAGCTGATTGAAAAGAAAACAACAAAAACACATTTGAATTATAGAATAGAAAATACTAGTGCAACCTCTGTGGAAAGCAATATGGAGATACCTTAAACAGATACAAGTAGACCTACCATTTGATCCAGCAATCCCATTATTGGGCATCTACCCAAAAGAACAAAAGACATTCTATAAAAAAGACATCTGCAATCAAATGTTTATAGCAGCACAATTCACAATTGCAAAGATGTGGAAACAACCCAAGTGCCCATCAATACATGAGTGGATTAATAAGGTGTGGTATATGTATACCATGGAGTACTACTCAACTATAAGAAACAATGGTGATATAGCACCTCTTGTATTTTCCTGGAAACAGTTGGAACCCATTCTACTAAGTGAAGTATCCCAAGAATGGAAAAATAAGCACCACATGTACTCACCATCAAATTGGTTTCACTGATCATCACCTAAGAGCACATTTAGGAACAACATTAATCGGGTGTCGGGCAGATGTGGTGGGGGAGGGGATGGGTGTATACATACATAATGAGTGTGATGCGCACCGTCTAAGGGATGGACACGCTTGAAGCTCTGATTTGTGTGGGGGGAGGGGGCAAGGCCATATACATAACCTAAACTTTTGTACCCCCATAATATGCTGAAATAATAATAAAAAGAAAATACTAATGATGTGAGAATTTTGAAAATTCTTTTATTATTTCAAACAGGATTGATATTTTGTTACATTTTGGATATTGTGCAAGTTGGCACAGAACATTAAAGTAGAATACATACAAAATAGATCTTCAAAATATGAAAATCTGCTTTGCAATAAAAGTTTAGGGATCAGTGATAGTAGTATTCATGCCATTGTAAAGAAATCCTTTACAATGGATACATTTTAGCAAGCTTTTTAAAAAGCATGGCTTTAGGAAGAGTTTATAGCGGTATATTCATGCAAAGGGTTTGCTTTACCAACTCTACCCTCTACCTTCATTCACTGTTTTTGTGTTCCCAATCCTTTATAATCTTAAATACCACTACTCTTCACCTTTTAACTCTTTTCACAATTATTAAGTGGATGAGGAAATAAGGGAAAAAACTGAAAAGGAACGAGAAGAGCATGAAAGTTTTTTCCTAAAAAAGGAACTACTAGTTTGGTGTGTGCCCTTGAATAAGCCAATTCCATCAATTCTTAAATTCAAGATTGGACCAGGTAATCTATAAAGTCCTTTCCAGTTCTACCAAGCTATGATGCTAAGTGAGGCTGTAAAAGATAAAAGCAAATGGCTGTGTGAAACCACCTTTCCAAAATTTTTCAAATATTCAAAAACAACTTTTTAAATTAAGATTCAACATTGCAATATTTTGAATTGTACCCTTTTCAATGTTAGAAATGCTACTTACTAGTTTTGGAACTTGGGCAGGTGACTTACAAACAACTTTCTACTCTCTACAATAAGAATAATGATACTATTCTATAGGTAAATGAAGATTAAATGAGGTTGTACAGGCAAAGATTTAGTACCAATGAAGTGTTCAATATTAGCATTTATTATTATCCAGATGGGATTTGGCAACAATTAATTTATTCTTCAATTATAAATTTGAAAATATTCGTGTATATTTTATGTCAAAACATTGCACTAAATGCTAGGGAACCAGGAGTTGCAGAATAATCTCTTCTTCTCCCTGTTAGTTACTATTTGATTATTTAAATGTGGACTGGTATGTGTTTGCGGGAGAGCACATATTTTGGATGGATTGGCTTTTGTTTTTAGAACTGTATACGACTGAGAAGGAAATGTGACAAGATTCAAGTGAATAAAACACACCTTTCATTTTTCTGCTAGTAAGCAAAAGTCAACCCTCTGGTCCTTTTTTGATTTGTAGCAGAAAATTTAATCTTGCAAGTAATTGAGGTAACTTGGGCACCTCCTGTCTTAAACTGATCCTCTTTTGATTCCGTTCAGGATTTTCCACCGTCGCCTTTTTCTACCATCTGCCTTCTCCCTGTTGAGTTCTTACATATTGTCAAAATTTAGGATATGTATCTGTGGTTGCATCTCTGTCATCTACAGCCATGGTTGTCATTTGACATCTGTCCTGTAGTCACAGATAACAAGGAGATTGCTTTGAGACTCATGGAGTTCTGCCCTGCTTGGCTCTTACTGACTCTGTGGTCCTTAAGGATTTAGCAGCACCCTCCATCTGGTCCCAAGCTAGGGCTGCCTACCCTGCGACTTTGTTCAGCTGTGGAACCCCCCACATCGAGCTTGAGTAACTATTTAGGCTTGCTGGTTGTCAACTCAACTTCCTTTTTTCCCCAGCCATGGTGTTGAGAACTTGCTAGAGCTGAAGAAAACTTGGGTGAGGTGGGGGCTCATTGTAGGCCCTCTCATTACCTAGACCTGCCTCGCTGACATTTCTGCCTACTGCAGCTGACTAGTTTGATGAAGAGAAACCAGCAGGGATATTTTCTTCTCAAGTTCCAGAGTAGGCATGAAGTGAGTCCTCAGTTACTAAATATTTTGGGAGGTTCTATCACTGCCCAGAGTTTCAGCCCAAAGTAGGTTCCAAGGAGAGAATGACCCATACCATCTACACTCTTTTTGTTCTCCTTTTCATCTCTCTCTCTCCTCTGTGCTGTAGGAAAAACTCTCATATGGCATCACTTATTTTTTCCACCTTCTCTGTGGCCTTAAACCCTTTGCTCCAAGTCCTCTAGGATTTGGCTCTTGATATTTAAATCCAGGCTTTTGGAATTTTTTTCCTCTCCAACTGCTAGTACTTGCAATTCAAAGCCATAGCTTTAAAGTCTGTTGTCTGCACTGTTGGCTTACAAAGGTCAAATTAATTGCTCAAAGGCCAAAAATGTTCTCTCTGAATCAACCTTAGCCTGAGGCACAGAGAAATTCCTCTTTGCTACTTAAATATGGTAGAAAATATGCCTAAAAGAAATGGAAAAGATCACCATTTACTTTATTAACAAAATACCCCACTTCAGAACAAAATACACAATGAAATAGAATGATAGGTGTTCTGTATATTTATCTTCATTTGCCTATCCCCATAAGCTAAAATAAAACCAAAACAATAATTGTTTTAGTTATATATTTCTGTATTCTAACAAATAATATTCCTCACTTAAAACAAAATTAAAGCCAAAATGTTTCTGCTGAAATAGAGCTGTACATGCTATCACTGAATTTGTTTTTCAAAATCTTTCAACATGACCATGCTGTCTTGGTCTAATCCTCTTAGCTATAAACATTATTGACTCATTTATTAAATGCCTACTATCTGCCAGGCACTAGGGATAAGTAAGTGAAAAATAACAATGGACATGTCTCTAATCTACTAAATGTTGAGAATTTCTCTGTGAACAAAAGACCATCATCTCTCAAACAGTGAGAACCTCCTTAACCGTGGCTTTCCAAGAAGTTCAGAGCCAGACCTGGAATCTTCTTCACCTGTTCTACCTGGTGGTAAAGTCAACTGTGTATTTGGTATTTCTTTCTCCACCACTAGAGAGAGCACTCTGTTAAGTGCCCAAAAGAGTTATCTCGATATAGAATCAAGATGGCGGACAAGAAAAACCGCCACCCAGAGTGCCTCTGCAAGAAAGACATATTTTAGAAGAAAGTGAAAAAAATAGTCAGGCAGAGGAACACAGATCAGACGAGGGTCAGAAGGGAGAGTGCCTGAAACTACAGGAGACTCCACATGAAGAAGCTGCGGAGGAGAACTGGAAGGAGAAAGACCCCCTAGAGGCTTGGAGACCAGCAACAAGGGTAGGTGGAGCAGCTACATTTCCCCTCCCTTGCATTTTGGACTGCGAGTGGGCTCCTGAGCAGAGAGACCTGCCCACTCCAGCCCAGAGACGACCACCGGCAGTGAGCCGTGAGCCTCTTGCAGACAGGGCACCAGGCTCCCATCTCTCTCTGGGGCACCTCCTGGTCCGGTCCTCAGATCCGAGCTGATGGGCAGGCACCATATTGCTTCATTCTCCCCTCCCCCTTTGCCTACTGGTCACTGCCGAGAGAGACAATTTAGCCACCACCCAGAGGCATCTGCAGGGAACAGGACCTCACATTTTAGGGACCTAGAACAGACTGAGGGGTACTCAGATTGCAAGCTCCCTACCCACCCACCCTCCCAGGTTCTGCTTGCCTGGTGACTCCAGGAGAGCGGGGCAAATCCTGAGGCAGAGAGACACCAATCCAGTCTGGGCACACTGTGGGTGACTTGAGACCAGCACTCCTCTCCCTGGAATGGTCAGGGACTGATCTCCAGGGCCCAGGGGACAGGCCTGCGGACCAGATCCCGTACACCCAGGCCTCAATCACATTGCCCTGGGGCACAGAAGGGTTCTTTGTGAACGACCCTACTGAGTGTGTGTGCCTTCAGGGGCAGACCAGTGTGCCTGAGGGGCAGCCCTCCTCTCACAGCCTGAGGGGCAACCTTCCTCTCACAGGAAGGCCGTGTGCCCAGCGCAGTCTGCAATCCTAGACAAGGAACCTCTTGGCCTGCACGACAGCCAGGGTGGATCCACTGGCTTGAGGTCCTGCCTGCTGACAGAGGCCCCAGAGAAACAGAGGAATAGGGGAGGGTGGAAAGGAGCAAGGCCTGCTCTAGACTCTTAGAGGTCTTAGGTCTCAGACAGCCCCACCCCCCACACGTAGACTTTCCTATTGAGAGATGCCATTCCAGCCCCTCCCTCGCAGCTTTGCCCAGAGGCAAAGAACAGACCTTTGACCACTTCTAACACCATTTGTGAAGCTTGAGGGCAGGCTCACCCAACCCAGCTCCGCCCAGACTCACTCCCTGACCAGTCCCCATTGAGGTGCAGAATAAGGACACACCTGGAAGTCCCAGGGCCCCACCCACCATGTGAGGCACTAGAGTGTCTCTCCAGAGGAATGAGAGCCGGTTACAGGACCCAAAAAAACACTGCAGCCTGCCCCTCCCAGCAAGCGCCACCTACTGACAGGGAGGTCATTGTGCACACCCTTTTACTGCATCTACTGACTCATCATATAGGGTGTGCTCAAATCTCACCCACAAACATCACCTAGTGGCTCAGAGACTAAACAGGGTGTGTCATGATCCAAACAAAAATCTAAAGGCAAGAAGCAACAGCTGATCCAGATGGGAAGAAATCAGCAAAAGAACTCGGGAAGTATGGAGAATCAAACAGAAAGCACACCCCCAAAGAGAAACACCAGCTCTCTAGCAATGGACATTAACCAAACTCAGAACACCAAAATGGCAGAAGAAGAATTTCAAACATGGATCATACAGAAAACTGAATGATATGCAAGAAAAAATGGATAACCAACACAAACCACAAAAAAAAAACCCAAGACTTGAAAATTCACTAAAGAAATTTAAATATTAAAGAAAAATCAAACTGAACTCCTGGAAATGAAGAATTTATTCAGGGAACTACAAAACACAGTGGAAAGCCTCAAGGGCAGGGTAGATCAAACAGAAGAAAGAATCTCAGAGATCGAAGATAACACTTTCCAATTAAATAAGTCAGTCACAGAGATAGAGCAAAGAAATAAGAGAAAAGACCAGAGTCTGCAAGAAATGTGAGATTATGTGAAGAAACCTAACGTGAGAGTTATCAGCATTCCTGAGGGCGAAGAAGAAAATACGCAAGGGTTGGATAAACAGTTTGAAGAGATAATTGAGGAAAATTTACCAGGCATTGCTAAAAAATCTAGATATACAGGTACAAGAAGTCCAAAGGACCCCTGGGAGATTCATTGCAAATAGGAAGACACCACATCATGCAATCATCAGACTGACCAAGATATCCACTAAACAGGTGCTTCTTTGAGCTGTAAGGTGAAAGAAACAAGTAACATACAAAGGAAAGCCCATCCGAATAACACCAGATTTCTCAACTGAAACCTTACAAGCAAGAAGAGACTGGGGCCCCATCCTCACTCTTCTGAAACACAATAATGCCCAGCCTAGAATCTTGTACCCAGAAAAGCTAAGTTTTGTATACCAAGGAGAAATTAAGACATTCTCAGATAAAGACCAGAAAAGAAAAGTCTCTAATAACCTCCATCAGGAACATGAAAGGAGAAATTACAACTGATGCCACAGAGATACAAGATATCATCTATGAATTCTACAAAAAACATTATGTACACAAATTGGAAACTGTGGAGGAAATGGACAAATTTTTAGAAACACACAACCCCCCTAGGCTCAACCAGGAAGAAATAGAATTCCTGAACAGACCAATATCAAGAACTGAAATTGAAACAGCAGTAAAAAACCTCCCCAAAAAGAAAAGCCCTGGACCAGATGGCTTCAAACCCGAATTTTACCACACCTACAAAGTAGAACCTGTGCCTATCCCACAAAAGTTATTCCACAACATTGAGAAAACGGAATCCTCCCCAACACATTTTATGAAGCCAACATAACTTCAATACCAAAACCAGGAAGGGATGCAACAAAAATAGAAAACTACAGACCAATATCCCTCATGAATATAGATGCAAAAATTCTCAATAAAATCCTAGCAAATCAAATCTAGGTGCTTATCAAGAAAATAATCCATCACAACCAAGTGGGCTTCATCCCAGAGATGCAGGGATGGTTCAACATACGCAAATCTATAAATGTAATTCACCACAGAAATAGAAGCAAAAACAAAGACCATATGATCCTCTCAATAGACACAGAAAAAGCATTTGACAAAATTCAACACCCTTTCATGATAAGAATGCTTAACAAAATAGGCATAGACGGGGCCTACCTAAAAATGATACAGGCCATATATGACAAACCCACAGCCAACATCATACTGAATGGGAAAAAATTGAAAGCCTTCCCACTCAGAACTGGAACCAGACAAGGTTGCCCACTCTCCCCACCGGTATTCAACATAGTGCTGGAAGTCCTTGCAAGAGCAATCAGGCAAGAGACCAGAATCAAGTGTGTCCAAATGGGGGCAGAAGAGATCAAACTCTCATTCTTTGCTGACGATATGATATTATATCTAGAAAACCCCAGGGATTTAACCAAGAGACTCCTGGAACTAATAAATGAATTCAGTAGAGTCTCAGGATACAAAATCAATACACACAAATCAGAGGCATTCATATATGCCGATAATAGTCAAACTGAGAACCAAATCAAAGACTCAGTACCCTTCACGATAGCAACAAAGAAAATAAAGTACCTAGGAATACATTTAACTTAGGAGGTAAAAGACCTCTACAGGAAGAACTATGAAACACTGAGGAAGGAAATCGCAGAGCACGTAAACAGGTGAAAAACCATACCATGCTCATGGATCAGAAGAATCAACATTGTTAAAATGTCTGTACTACCCAAAGTTATCTACAGATTCAATGCAATCCCTATTAAATTACCAATTTCATTTTTCACAGATATAGAAGAAATAATTTTACTCTTTGTATGGAACCAGAGAAGACCCCGTTTAGCAAAAGCAATTTTAAGCAATAAGAACAAAATGGGAGGTATTAATATACCAGACTTCAAACTATACTATAAGGCTGTGGTTATTAAAACAGCTTGGTATTGGTACAAAAACAGGGACACAGACCAGTGGAACAGAATCGAGAATCCAGATATAAAACCATCCTGGTATGGCCATCTAATCTTTGACAAAGCAGACAAAAACATACTCTGGGGAAAAGAATTCTTATTCAATAAATGGTGCTGGGAAAACTGGATAGCCACATGTAGAAGACTGAAACAGGACCCACACCTTTCATTCACCTCTCACAAAAATCAAATCACGGTGGATAACAGACTTAAACCTAGGGAGTGAAACTATTATAATTCTAGAAGAAAATGTGAGAAAGACTCTTATAGACATTGTCCTAGGCAAAGAACTTATGAAGAAGACCCCAAAGGCAATCACAGCAACAACAAAAATAAATAAATGGGACCTGATCAAATTAAAAAGCTTCTGCATAGCCAAAGAAACTGTCACGAGAGTAAATAGACAACCTACAGAATGGGAAAAAATTTTCGCATACTACACATCCGATAAAGGACTGATAACTAGAATCTATTTAGAACTCAGGAAAATCAGCAAGAAAAAATCAAACAACCCTATCAAAAAGCGGGCAAAGGACATGAACAGAAAATTTTCAAAAGAAGACAGAAGAATGGCCAACAAACATATGAAAAAATGCTCAACATCTCTAATCATCAGGGAAATTCAAATCAAAACCACAATGAGGTATCACTTAATTCCAGTGAGAATTGCCATTATCAAAAAGTCACATAACAATAAATGTTAGCGTGGATGCGGAGAGACAGGAACA
Organism: Eulemur rufifrons; assembly: GCF_041146395.1. NCBI lineage: Eukaryota > Metazoa > Chordata > Mammalia > Primates > Lemuridae > Eulemur > Eulemur rufifrons. The sequence continues at coordinate 58,431,669 of NC_090983.1, read as the reverse complement.
CTCATACACTGCTGGTGGGACTGCAAACTAGTACAACCTCTGTGGAAAGCAATATGGAGATACCTTAAACAGATACAAGTAGACCTACCATTTGATCCAGCAATCCCATTACTGGGCATCTACCCAAAAGAACAAAGGACATTCTATAACAAAGATATTTGCACCTGAATGTTTATAGCAGCACAATTTACAATTGCAAAGATGTGGAAACAACCCAAGTGCCCATCAATACATGAGTGGATTAATAAAATGTGGTATATGTATACCATGGAGTACTACTCAACTATAAGAAACAATGGTGATATAGCACCTCTTGTATTTTCCTGGAAACAATTGGAACCCATTCTACTAAGTGAAGTATCCCAAGAATGGAAAAATAAGCACCCCATGTACTCACCATCAAATTGGTTTCACTGATCATCACCTAAGAGCACATTTAGGAACAACATTAATCGGGTGTTGGGCAGATGTGGGGGGGGAGGGGATTGGTGTATATATACATAAAGAGTGCGATATGCACTGTCTAGGGGACAGACACGTTTGAAGCTCTGACTCGAGGAGCTGGGGGTCAAGACAATATATATAACCTAAACTTTTGTACCCCCACAGTATGCTGAAATAAGGATTAAAAAAAAAAAAAGAAATAAACATGAAAAAAAAGAATTATCTCAAGATACACAATTTAAAATCAGAGTTCTCTAAAAGGCTCTTCTACATAAATAGTAAACAGGAAATAATGTGCGATTTTGAAAAAATAATTAAAACATACTTCTAACATTTCAGCTATCATTTTCCCAAGATACAGTTAGTTGATTTTAGAAGAGTTGGAAATGACTCCGTCATTTTAAAGCACACAAATTTGGTGTAATTTCTTTCTTCTTGATTTATTGCTTTAAAATGGATACAGCATAAATCCACCTCTCCTTGCAGTCTTTTGCTAATAAAATAATCTCATGGTCTGACTCTAATATTACTAAACTCAAATTAATATATATCAAAATCTCAAGAGATAAATGATATTTTACAGCTACACAGGGGAGATTTTAAAGCTCCCTTAGGTCTAAGTTTTTAAAACAATGACATTTATTTTGAGCCTTCTTTATTATAGTATATGATCCAATGGGAAATGAGTATTGAATTAAAGATGATCATGAGATTGAAGTAAATGAACTCTTTCAGGACACCAGAGTTTTATAATGTAGACACTAAATTTCTACCAACGCAAAATTTGAAATATACATTGTCCACAATCCTCCAGGCCAGTGTTTCTAAAACCTATATAATATGTACGGTCTCTTTAAGGCAACAACAAAAACAAGGACAAAAATCTTCTCTTTGAACCTCAGTGTTAAATCATTTTTATTGTAGTGTTACTTAAAAATATGTAAACATAAAACAAAGCATAAATGCCTTGTACTTATAACTCTTAGAAAACATAATTATAACACAATGTGCTGTATGATGATAATTCTCCTAATATTTTGTTTGTGGAGCCTCTCTTTGCACAGTTTCATCATTGACCTTTTTCGTTCTCTGTTCTTTTTTTTATTGACACTTCTTGGGACCAAAATGGTAGTATCTACACACATGAACACTAGGTTCATATGGCAGTATGTGGTTAAATTATTATGGGAAATCAAAACACAAATATAAAAAAATTAAAGGATAATTTTCAAAAGAGGCAAAGAAGATTGTTATACAAATATAAAGAACTATCAAAAATTTTATTTTACTCAGTTATTAACAAGGAAACCAGTAATATATTATTGACTAGTTTAATGTAGAATTCAAATTAATGCACATATACAGTTGAGTCAAGAATGTTAAAATGAATCTACAAATAGATGCAAAACTGGATTTTCCCCCAGGGTTGGAGTGGAGAGAAAAATCAATTGTCCCTCCATCAAAAGGAATTCACATGTTTTTGGATAAGTATCATTTTAGTTGCAATTATTTATCTATAATTTACAGTCTTATAAAATAGCTCAATTAACCCTCTATAGAATCAGGTAACCTAGAAGGGTCTGTTAAATAATGCTTACTGTTCCGGTGAAGATACCCAGTGTTCTTTTTCTTCATTTCAAAGTTTGTATATTAAATATGTGAAATGTACACAGACAGGAATTATAATTCCTAATCAGCAATAGAGGATTTCTTTTGAACTTGTCACTGACAGGAGTGAGAAAGTAATTAAAGTGTCTTTCTACAATTTGGATTGAAATCTGACAATATTTTCTGATGGTGTAGAGTGGCTTTCACATTTGAGATAGTTGTCTAGAGTCCTCGTCACTTTGGAGTTCAGGAGACCATTTGCTGGCCTGCCGGTAGGATGGAGCCCAAACCCTAAATTATCTGGTCAGAGACTAGGAAGGCTAGTAGAGACCAGTAAGAGGGTAATGTGGATATTTGGTTGATTAACTATAAAGCATTTGTCATCCATTATGGCCTTTGAAGCAAGCTTCTCATCCCAAACCTAATTTTTGAACTAGTCACCGTTATAAACATGTTCCCATTTAGATCATTCTTTTTAAAACCATGCTTGTTTTCGTCTAGATATTTTCACAAAATAAACAATAGCTTAGTCCTTCTTAGAAGGCTTGGAAATTCATTAACTTAGTTGTATGGTTCATATTTTTTTTTCATTTTAATTATATTATTTCATCTATTTAATCTTATAAATGATTCTTCTCATTTTGGAAGAAAAAATTTTGAACAACTAGGTTATAGAACCATAAAAAGGAACAAGAGGGGTTTTGCTACTAGTTGGGCTATGGAAAATTTTCCTGTGCTTTCAAAATGGGATTGCTCACAGAGGGACTGCATTTAAAAGTGTTGGGGGGGATATTTACCTGAAAGCATTTTATATTGGAATGCTGGTCTCTTCGTGGTTATGTTTTGTTTGTATATCAAATACTGCACCTGTCACGAGCTTGGATTTATCGTGAGTATGCATAATGCTTGCTGCTGGGAGAGCCTGCAAATCCCTCATTGGCAGCAGAGTCACCAGAAGTAGAAGCACCTGTCTTCCCAGCTGGGACTTGTTCATGGAAAAGAAGGTCATTTAACACCATGTAACCCTCATGGACAGCTGTGTATATAAATTGCCTTTGGGAGTAGAAGACCTAAATTCTGTTAAAAAGGTCTTCAATGGCCAAACGAAATTTGACTTGAAAAATATTTTGATGTTTTGATGAATTAGATTCAGAGCATATATGGGCTTGGTTTAATAGAAAATTTGGTTTGCTTTGGTCTAAACACTATCATCTTTTAGCGACTCAGCGAACACCAATATTTTCTGCTCAGATTAGCTTGGAGTTTAGTATAAAGTAGTTCATTCTGTTTTGATGCAAGCCTTTGGTTGAAACATAGGCCTTCTCCCAGTGCTACAGCCATAATTTGTTGCTTTTGTCTATTTTAATTGTCTATTTCCCCTCAGTAGACTCTAAGATATGTAAGAGTAGAGGCTGTGTCTATTTTGCTAACCATTATTTTTCTCTAGCACACTACCATTGTGTTAATTCTGGATATATTTGTGCTTAGTAAATCTTTCTTAAGTGGATGAATGAAAGAATGACGAACTGGTTTTCACTGAACAGTTCTTCCTAAAGACTCCCTGATTCAAAATCATTCCATAAAACGAGAAATCTCTTTGAGTCTCCTTGTTTGTTTGCTTGGTTTTGAATTGAGGTAGAAGCTAATTACGATAAAATGCACAGATTTTAAGGGCACAGTTGCATGAGTTTTGTCAAGTGTATATACCCATGTAACCACTATCCCAATCAGGATATATAATCTTTTCATTATTCCAGAAAGTTCCCTCATGCCATGTTTCCATTAATTTCTCACATCCACTGTTCCAATTATCATTATGGTTTATTTTTTATTTTCCTAGAACTTCATATAAATATAACCATAAAGTGTGTGCTTTCTGTGTGTCTAGATTATTGCACTCAACATTAAGGTTTTTAGATTTATCAATATTGTTCTTATGCATATTTAATTGGATTAATGGGATCAGGAAATTTCCCATGATAAAAATAGGACTAATATAGAAGGACTGTACTTTTTTTTTTAAGGCTAGTCAAGTGAAGCAGTGGGAGTGGAGAAGGAACAAAGGAATCCGCAACTGGTTGTGATCAATTAGCTATAAACACCACTGCACTGGGACCAGCCAAGGACTGTACTATTTAAAAAAGAAAACAAAACACTACTGAATGGCTCTCCTTAGAGAATTTATTGTTCCCATTTTCCCTAATCTCTAAGTATTTGCTTTTAAGAATTCCAAAGATATAGAGAATAATTCATAGAAGTAGAGCTCACAATTGCCATCAAACTTACATCATTGTATTCTGAGCCTCCATGGGCAGATCATTTGACAAGACAAGCAAATCAAGAGGTCATATTTTAGAGCAGATAACAGCCTGGCCTTCCTGACTTTCTGGACTCCAGCTTTATAATACATCCTTATGCCATTGGTGTCTTTTTTCCTCAAGACGCTTCTGTAGATAATTGCCTATGCACAACAGGTTATAGAGGTTAAAGAAGGGCTCCAAAATTAGATATGCCACTGAAAGCCTTCTTTAGAATATATTTTCAGTAACATAACTCTTTGGGGTGTTTGGGTAGAATTGCAACAGAGGTTTACAAAGAAACATAGTTTGCAGGCAGTGGAAAGAAGCTTGCCAAGTAAAGCTGGTGGAAGATAGATTCATGGAATTACAGCAGTCTGTGATTGACTGCCAAAGCCAGCTTATTTTCTTTGCTAGTTCCACAAAAGAATGCCTAAAACTTTGTGTTGATGGAAGGCTATCTTCTAGAACATGCTGGCAGAGCACACTTTTGCACAGGCTCGGGCCAGCATTATTATAGACTCAATGGGGTACTTAGGGCTCTGGTAGGGATTTTTTAGGTCAGAAAAAGTTAGGCATATGAGATTAGGGACTAAAATTGTTAGTTTATCATAGCAGACTAAAGCAATAAGACAATCTTAGAGAAGCTACAAACAAAACTGTATAAGACTAGCAATATTTTACTTCTCTTACAGAAACATTTGCTCTTATTAATAAGACCACAGAATAAAATTATTAATAATTATGCAGGGAAAGTAAGCAAATAATCATGGAAAGTAGTTAAAATTACTTTGCAACAGGTAAAGACATTATTCTTACAAAGATGGATAAGTGAGAGATTATAATGATGTAAAGGAAGAAAATTTGCTTTCAAATTAACTGTTCTCCAAAGGCTGGTTGTTTTGCACAAGATAGTTTGATGCAAGATATGTGGAAATTTCACAAAGTGGCAAAAAGAGAATCTGAACAACTTGAAACAAAGTGCTAATGTCAGCTGAAGTGCTCCAAGGTTACTTACTCATATATTTTTCTTTCCTCTTAGACCTGTTAGTGACACTTCAAGAACTGCTCAGCCCGGGAGTGGAGGGATTGTGTGAAGACACAGACACTTTACCCTGAGAGGAGTGCAGAAATTTTCATCATAAGGTAACAGCCTGTTCCTATTTTTGGTTTTAGAGTCTTTGAAAATTAATGAAACTGTGATGTAAAAATAGACAATGTTATCTGAAATAGCGTGTGCTCTGAATTTGTTTATAGCTTTGTAGAATTTCATGCTTTTATACCTTTCATGGGAAGTATGTTCAGAAATAATTTCCCAGCAAATATTATCCTTACATTTGGAATAGGATGATATGTAGAAATGAGGGTAATTGCAAAGCACCAATCTGGCCACTTTGGAATAGAAACACCATTAGCGGAGATTCTCTTGGGAGGTGCCTCTCATCCTTTTTCTTGTCATGGCGCACATGGGAAATGCTGACGTTCCTATGACACGCTGAAGAGGCTGCTCACCAGCCGAGATGACTGACACTGCCTGGTGGCTCCAGGGCTGAAGTGATGGGATCTCAGTGCGTCTGTGAACCGTGGTGTGGGGAGCTGCACTGGGGAGCAGGAGAAGCTTTCCTTTTTGAAAGCTGTGAAGTGCCCACTGCTTTTCATGCATCTCTATAATTGGAGGCTGGATGTAGAGGAGTTTTTCTTAGGGAAAAAAAATAAGACTTCAGGTTCTAAATTTTCATGTGAAGTTATTTTTTTTCCTGAAGATTGACCAGTATTGCTGATCCAAGAAACTTGAACCTATAATATTTCCCTCCTTCCTCGTCATCCACACAATGAAAGAGAAGCCCTCCCCTAAAGGATCCATGGGCATGTCTCAATTCTGGCAGGACCAATTGTTGTCCTGGGACTCTGGTGAGGTTTACGCAAGAAAAAATCTGCCCAAGGGGTTGTGAGCACTCCCAATGACATGAGGTAGTCGTATATTTTAGGCCTCATTTCTGCATTTGCTCTAGTCTTGGTAAGTCCTGATTCTGTTAACTTAGTAGTCATTTAAAAAATGATTAAGGGCCCAACAGATTTGGGGCCTGACTGAAACCCAGACTGAATGTTGCAGAATGGTAGCTTCGGTTGCACACTCTGTGGTGTTTCTTCTGTGCCTTATTCCGACAGCAGCACAGGTACCACTGCAGGTACCACCTCAGGAATAGGAAGTAACAACGGGGATGCCCACTGCTATCCCCATGAAAGACTGGTATAAAATGTTCTATAGTCACAATTTTAGAAGTTGTCTCATCTTAAAGAATTTTTGTCTTCTTTTGGTTTGGTTTAGTCCTACAACTTCCTTGTCTTAGATTTTACTTTTGCTTTTGTTTTTTGTTTTGTTTTGTTTTAATTAATTGACTTTTTTTTAGAGCAGTTTTAAGTTTGCAGAAAAATTAATTGGAAAGTATGAAATTCCTATATACTCTTTCCCCAATACACAGACGGTTCCCTATTATTAACATCTTGTATTAATGTGGTACATCTGTTACAATTGATGAACCAATATTTATACATTCTTACAAAGTCCATAATTACATAAGGGTTCAGTCTTTGTGTTGTACATTTCATGGATTTTGACAAATGTGTGATGACAAATTTCCATCATTGCTGGATCATGCAGAACAGTTGTCACTGCTCTAAAAATCCCCTGTGCTCCTGCATTCACCCCCACTCCCTCTGCTGGCTGAAACCCTGGCAGTCTCTGAGCTTTTTGCTGCCTCCATAGTTTTACCTTTTCCAGAATGTCATATAGTTGGAATCATATAGGATGTAGCCTTTTCAAATTGGCTTCCTTTACTAAACAGTATACTTTAAAGGTTCATCTATGTCTTTCTGTGGCTTGACAGCTCGTTTCTTCTTATCACTGAATAATATTCCACTGTATGGACGTGCTGCATTTTGTTTATCCATCCACCTACTGAAGGATATCATGATTGCTTCCAAGTTTGAGAATACTTTTTTTTTTTTAAAAAAAAAAAAGCCTCTATAAACATTTGTTTGAAGACTTTTGTGTGGACAGAAGTTTTCAACTCATTTGGTATATTACTGGATCAAGTGGTTAAAAGTATACAGTTTTGTAAGAAACTGCCAAACTGTATTTCAGACTATATTTCAAAGTAGCTGTAAGATTTCAATTTGCACCAGCAATGAATGAGAGTTCCTGTGGCTCCACATCCTCACAAGCTTTTGGTGTTGGCAGCCCTTTGAATTCTAGACATTCTAATAGGTGTGTAGTGGTTTTTGATTTTCTTATGTTTTAATATAATTAATTACAAAAGATACTGTGACTGCCCGGAAGACTCTGGATTCTTAGCTACTAGATTCTTAGCCTCCGGGTTTACTTGGCAATGACTTTGATTAAGAATCTGAGCTTCTGCCTGGCAACACCCACTATGGGAATGTGATTTGTGAAATTAGTGTGTGTTACACTCAAGTGTGTGTGTGTACATGTGTGTTTGTGTGTGTGTTTGTGTGTATACCTACTGTTCTCTATTTTAGAATGAGGTCATAGTAGGCAAAGATTCTTCTAGTAATACACCACTGAAATGAAAATGTACGTAAGATATAAAAGAATTTTCATTTCTAAAAATGAAATATGCATATTCTATAGAAACTGATATTAAAATAGGCTGTTTTGATGCTGTTAAAAGCTAGCTTTCTGGCATGAACTACAGTGTTATATATAAGCCATATGAAATTAAGCAGTCTAAATTTTTGTATTTATTTAAATTCAGCCATGCAGATATAGTCATAAAAGGAGATTCTTCATGATCCTTTCAAGTTATAGTAATTTTTCTGTATGCTTGATGCATGCTTTAGATTTGATTGTATTATTTTGTAAACATTTCTGATGAGAACAGCTTCCTTAGCAGAGGGCTACTATTTCCAGCGTAAGGACCAATCTCTTGTATTTCTGTCTTTGAACATATTACCATTCCTGACTCCTAATAGAATTTTAGTAAACACTTATTTTGTTAATAGATAGAGAACTCTACATCAAATATTACAGAAATCTATTAACAAAGTTGAAGATACCAGACAAGCATTAAAATTTAAGAAAAAAAGAGGGAAACAACTTTAAGTCCTATAAATAATTTTATGTACTGTTCAAGACTAGCCTATTTAACAGAGTATGGATCTGATTCAAAAATTAAACAACTAACATAGTTAAATAGTTTTTATGTACAAAATAGAGTCTCAACAGTGACAGAAATGCAAAGATAAAATAGACATGTTCTATACCTTCTGGAAAAGAGGCATCCTTGTGTTGGGGGATGGGGGACAGTGGAAACAGGAACCATGTTGTACCAGTGATCACAGATTAAAAATATATACATGTTTTATAGACAAGTAGAATGATAAGAGATGTGTTGTCATTGTAAGTACTTTAAATCTATGTTGCAAACTCACTGATAGCGTAGTATATGGCAGACTGGATTTTTAAAACATTAGCATGCATAGGAATTACTCTGGGTCCTTGTTTAAATTTCATTTTCCTAGACCCCATACTTAAATATCTGATTCATTTGTAGAGTCCATGATTCTTCACTTTTATCAAGCCCCAAGTTATTGTATTACTGGCAGTCTGTAGGCCACACTTTAAGAACACTGATCAGCACCATTTACAATCTTTATCCCTTCAGTGTGATTCATGTTAGGCAGTGCTCCTGAAACTGGGGTGATAGGGAGATCAAGCCCGAATATAGGAACCAAGAGAATAGGCCAACAATATTGAGTAACTCCAAGGCCCCTTACGGTGGTATGGTTGATGGAGGATTGTCTTAAGAATCTGAAAATAGGAAAACGAACTTATTGAAGAAACCAACACAAAAATTGCGTCCAGTTTTAGAACATTTAAAAAAAGAATGAAGTGCTATTATCGGGTGTCGGGCAGATGGGATGGGTGTATACATACATAATGAGTGCGATGCACACTGTCTAGGGGATGGACATGCTTGAAGCTCTGATTCAGGGAGGGGGGCGGCAAGGGCAATATACGGAACCTAAACTTTTGTACCCCCATAATATGCTGAAATAAAAAAAAATATTAAAAAAGTAGAAAAGTATTTAATGAATATGTAAAAATTATAGTACAATTACATATATACTCAGTGATTATTTTAAAAGTTTTCAGTTACGATGTTTATAATTATAGGGGAAATGATAAATACCTAAGAAGTCCAAAAGTAGGAAAATGGTTAAGTTAGTACCCCCATTGCAATGGAATATTATTTTCACTGCTCTAAAGCATGATGACATATAGGATGTATCTAGAGTAAAGTTAAGTCAAAGGAAAATGAGAATCTATAACTGTATGTTTGATGTGACTGTATCTACATGAAAGAATATATGCGGTAAAATTTCAGGTGTTTTGAATTCTAAAATTTTCTGAGAGAGTATATGGTACTCACAAAATCAAATGTTATCCTCTAAAATCTAGATGAGGAAAATCAATAATCCCAAGCTTTAGTCTCATAAATTTTAAATTTCAAAGTATATAATTTTTAAATCAAAAGGTATTTTGATATTTTCCTACTTACTGAGCTCATGGTAAACTCTCTAAAGCAGTAATACCTATACCTGGCCAATTACCAGAATCACTGGGGGGACTTTTTGAAAATATGGATTTCTTAGAAACTTGACAAGTGGTTCAGTTTATACAGATTTGAGTTGGGGACCTGGAATCTGAATTTTTTAAATATCATGCTGGTGGCTTTACTGATTAGCAAAGGTGCTGTAGAATAGACAATGTTTGTCTTCAAGAATTTCTACAGTGACATATATATGACAAAAAAAGACAAGGAAAAACGATGTCAAATTCTAGAATGTTTAATGTATATTACATAGTAATTAAAGTAGTTCAGAGGAGGGAAAGAGTAACATGAGGAAGATTACTTGGGAGGGTTTTCTAGGACGAGAATCTCATAAGCATTGGTGGCAGAGATAGGGATGCTGCGGCAACCAAAAACTCCATCATCTTCACAACTTTCATGTTGTTAAGATGGGAAGTGGTGAGAAGGTGAGACCTTGAAACATTTAGAGATGACAGTAACAGACTGGCACTCTTTTGGAACACCAGCTTTCTCGCCAATCCAAAGTTTAAGTCCCCCACCCCTTCCCTAGAGGCCCAGGTCCCTTCTTCCCAGGCTTCTTCTCCCAGGCTGGATCCGAGAGTCGGGGCAAAAGATGGCTGCAGAGAGAAGATGCTGCCCAGAATTTTGGGATGGGAAGGCATGTGTAATCTACAAATCAGCGTTTCTTATGATGAGGGGAAAGAAGTTGAGGAAAGGCACATCAGAATATCTGTGGAAGACAAATAATTTATTAATGTTACTAACATTTATTAAAAGGAATTATGGCTTTTAAAAGGCATAGAACCAATCAGAGAATAATTGGGACTTGAAACTTTAAGTATAGGTTTGATTTGCTTTCTCAGAACATAAAAGTAGAGGAAAGAGGCATTTCAGTGATGGGTCCACATATACCTGAGTAAATCCACCAAGTATCTTTATTCTGTGGACTCAGTTTCTTTTTTAGTGCAAATAATTGTTAAACGTTCATTTTTCCAGTTCATATTGCCTAAACTGATAGTAAATTATTTTTATTACAAATAAGACCTAGGACTAGGCGGTCAAGTATTTATTAAATGAAAAAGTCAATACTAGCTTGGCTAGAGATGATTAAGGATTGGGTATAGATGAGGCTGAATGTCATTGGTAGTCATATTGAGTAGAGCCTTAAATTCCAAAATAAAGAATTATACTGGCCAGGCGCGGTGGCTCACGCCTGTAATCCTAGCACTCTGGGAGGCCGAGGCAGGCAGATCGTTTGAGCTCAAGAGTTCGAAACCAGCTTGAGCAAGAGCAAGATCCCATCTCTACTAAAAAAATAGAAAGAAATTAGGTGGACAACTAAAAATATATATAAAAAATGATCCGGGCATGGTAGCACATGACTGTAGTCCCAGCTACTCGGGAGGCTGAGGCAGGAGGATCACTTGAGCCCAGGAGTTTGAGGTTGCTGTGAGCTAGGCTGATGCCACGGCACTCTAGCCCAGGCAACAGAGTAAGACTCTGTCTCAAAAAAAAAAAAAAAAAAGAATTATACTTGGCTTTACAGTGGAGGTTTCTGAGAAGGATAATGAGATGATAAATTTGGATTCTGAAGAAGAAAATCAGCCAGCAGTAAAGAGAGGGGTAGAAGGAAATGCAATTAGCATACTAATTAGCTAATTACCATGAGAAGAAAACTGTGCTGGGCTGTTGGCAGTGAAAAAGGATAGAAGGTAATGGATAATATAGAGAAATTTATCTTTAACTCAATTAGGGTTAATAGTCACTGATTGCCTAATAAGTGCCAGTCACTATTCTAGGCCATTGTGACATCAGTGAATAAAATAAAACATATATTCTATCAGAGTGCCATGGACTGAAGGTTTATGTCCCCCCAGAATGCATATGTTGAAATCCTAACCCTCAATGTGATGGTTGAGGAGATAGGGCCTTTGGGAGGTAATTAGGTCATGAGGGTGTTATCCTCAGGAATGAGATTAGTGCCCTTAGAAGAAGAGACCAAAGAACTAGCTCACTCTCTTCCTGCCATGTGAGAATATGAAAAAAAGTTGGCCGTCTTTAACTCTGAGGAAGGTTCTCAACAGAACCCAACCACGCTGGCACCCTATCTCAGACTTCCACCCTCCAGAACTGTGAGAAATAAATTTCTGTTGTTTATAAGCCACCCAGTTTATGATATTTTGTTATAGCAGCCCAAACTAAGATAGAAATAAATAAACAAAAAGGGCAATAGCTAATTAACATGATTAAAATGTACATAATGTATTAGAATTTGGAAATGTACAAAAATACAAAGTTGAGCAGAGTAAGATAAGGGGAATGAGGGGCGGTGGACAGTAGTTAGTTACAATATTCAATAGAGTGGTTGGAAGAGGCCTCATTGAGAGGGAGAGATGTGAGCAAATATTTAAAGAAGGCGAGAGGGTAAGCTAGTACCCCAAGGGAGAGCATTCCAGGCAGAAGGAAAAGGAAGCAAAAAACCCCAAAGTGGGAGTGTGCCAATGGTGGTCCAGGAAAAGCTACATTTTGAATTTAAATAGATCTCAAGGCAAGGTGCTCAATTGTACCAATCACCAACTACTAAAATAAAGGATTTTCACACTGGAAAGAATGTTCCTCCTTAGAAGTTCTGCTTTAGGATGGAATTGAATTAAATTTCTAAAGAACAAAAGAGATAAAAAGAAGAGTGAATTAAGGCGTCGGCTTTGGGCCATGTCCATAGTTAAAGTCGATTTGAGAAAGTAAGGGAGACTGGAGAAGTCAGAGAAAAACCAAGGTCTTGAAGCTGTATAAAAAGGACTTGGCTAAGAAATGGAAGCTCTGAGGTGTGGCATGCAGCAAAAAGATCAAGAAGAATAAGACTGGAGAAACAAAAAAACCAGTGGGTTGGGAGAAGGGGCCTTGGGGTTCTGAAGACCATGGATGATCTTAGAGAGTGCAGTTTCCCTGGATTGAGAGCACAGGATTCCAGAGTGCCCAACAGGTCATGTTTCCTATACCAAGTACAGTGAAAAATTTATGCTGTTAAGAATCAGTAATATCCTAGACACAGAGTATATTAGTTTCATCTACCCATTAAAGATATTTTAATAATGCTATGAAAGCTGTCTTTGGTAAAAAGTGTTGATAAGTTTGAAAGAATAAAATTAATTGTGTTAGGCCCCAGACTTAAGGTGTGTGCAGCTTCTGTTTCCCCTTTACTTTTCCTACCTGCTCTGATATCATAACAAGGGACAGTGTGAACATATTGAAGAACTGAGGTCTACACATGTTTTAGTAGAGTGATGTTGCAGTATTGCTCAATTTGCAGAAATTCTCTGGCCTGAAGTATAGCTTTCTTGAGGTCATCACCAAACCTTGTGTTTTATTAATGTACCAAGGCTTTTTATAAGACACATTGATTTGTTTACATGGTTGTAATAGGATTAAGAGTGGAGACTATTAATATTTTATACTTCCTTCAATAGCTCCCTATTGGATATTTTTAAAAAGTTTGTAAGAACTAACATATAGCAATAAGTAATGACTCAATATACTTCTGTTAGAATGTTAATAAAAAGGTATACAGAAATTAGGGATTTAGAAAGTTGATACAGTCAGCTTTGATTCCTGCTCTCTCTGCAATGACCTAAAATTCATTTTTTGAAATATCTTTCTATGTTATGTAGGAAGCCTACCAGAAAAAGTGCTTTGAAAGAAGTAGGAGATTAGATATTTAAAGAATGAGAACATGTCTTAATATAAGAAAAGGGCAGGCTTGTATTTCTGGGGGAAGAAAATTGAGGAAGTGTGTTAAAGTTGATGTGATAGATGGCAGGATTTATTTGGAACTTCGGAATGGTTTCTGAGGAACTTTCGAAAGAAGATCAAATTCATATTCAAGGTCAGTACCTTGCCCCTTATTTTCCTCTTTCTTCTTCCTTTAAATACTTCCTTTAAAATACTTCCTATTAAAATCCACTCTCAAGAAAGGATCCACTATCAGTCATTTATAACTTCATAACTTCGTGTGAATTTAAATCAGTAAGTTACTTCTCCAAAGAGTATTTACATTTTAAACAGGAAAGGAAGGCGGTATCTCCATTTAAAATAATTACAAAACAGTCTGCTCAGTCTGTATGTAAGACCTGGGGAATTTTATTGGTCGTTTTTTTTGATTTGGTGGTTGCACTTTTATATGTATTTTTACTTCCATGTTATATTAAAGGAACTTTGTAGTTCCCATAATTGCTGCATGATGAGATTCTCATTGCTTTTAATTAACCTGCTTTTTTCTTTCTCAACTCCACAATTAACTTGGCTAAATTTTTTAGCAAATGAAAAATTCTAAATGCACTAGTTGCATGTTGATTTTACTATCCACTATTTGATACTTCCATCATTATGTTTCAGATGAGAAAAATCTTAAAATAAGATCTAGATTTTATATTCTGTGATAAAAATTGCTACTTTTCCCCTGAAGGCATTGTCCCAGAAATGATTTTTTAAAAGGTAGCACTATTGGTTTTATTTCTTGGAAGGGGAAAAATGTCAGTCAGAGTACTAAGATGATCTAGTATATTTGGTATTACGAGACTCAAGGACTCAGCAGCAAAAAATCTTTACTGAAGAAAAAATTGGCATATTATATAATATTAAGAGGAAGAGAGTTAAATTGCCATCTATATTTGTTGGCAAATCTGGCAGGACTAGAAGAAATAAAAGCTTTTTGAAAATGTTTTATTTCAATTAGTCATTGTAATTGCATCAAAAACAGAAGTCTTAATTTTTATAAACACAGAAATATGCATGGTATTTTTTTTCCTTTAGTATCCCAAAATACATATGACATATGCTTTATAGAAGCAGAGTAAGAAAGAAAATAACACTTAGCAAATATCTTAAAGCCCTACATTAAAGACTGAAATAAATTACGTTTTCCCTTCCCTGGCAAAAAGCAACCAAAAGAACAATTTGGGTGGAGGAAATAAGCAAACCAATTGACAATGTGTGGTGGGGCTGGAATCTGGAGATACCATAGTTAAATTAACTTGATTCTCCTCTCTACCATTATAACAGTTTAAGCAAATCCTGGTGGGGAGTGGGGTAGGAGTGTGTGTGTGCTGCATGCGTGTATGTTTGTACACGTGAGAGAGACAGTCCAAGAGAGAGACAAAATGGCATTTGTTGCTTTGGAAACATCATTTCACCTTCTTGCAACTGAATTTTTCTGAGAAAAACATCCACTTAATGTCACAATAGCCTCACAGGAACAATTTAATAGTTCCTGCTAAAAGCCTCTAAGGACTCTCAGGATAGAAGATGCAGTTTTGCAAAGGCATTCTCAGCCTCTGTCAATCTTAATTGAACGAACTGAAAATCTGATGGGTTTAATTTATCAAGCCATGGGTTGCAGAGAACCTAAGGCAAGAATAATTCTTTAGAAATTGTTTAAAACACTAGTCAAAAAATGACCAGATAATTACAAGTTGACATTCTTCAGTGGCACTTCTAAAATATGAGTTCAAAATGACCAGTTTTATTTCACCAGCTTAAATGATAACTAATCAGAAAAAGATTTGCTTGGGGTACCATTGAAATGACCTTTGGAGCAAATTCTTTTCCTTTGCATTTGTTTTATGAATTGTGGAATCAGAGCTGTCACTCTTCTCTCAGTTTGACCATATCTGGATTTTCTGGTTACGTCCTTCCCTAGAGTAACTGCAAACATCTAAGAGGTTCTGAGATCCTACATTAGGATCTCAAAGATGTTCAACATCATTAATCATCAGGGAAATGCAAATTAAAACCACAATTAGATGCCACTACACACTTATTAAATGGGCTAGATTAGTAGGATCTCAGATCCTACATTAGGATCTCAGAGAGCATTTGACTTAGGAGAAAAAAATATTCCTTTAATGGGCTTGTTGTAAAGACAAGAGTGTTTGCCTATTGCTGCATTTTTTATGAGCATCAGTGATTCTTGAATACATTGCTATTATGTAGATACAAAGATGAATATAACTGATCATCTTTTGGCTAATGTTGTTCGGACTTTTAATTCATTTGCTGATTCTAACTTACTTATTCCTGGGGTGAGAGTAGAAAAATCTTTTGAAGAATAATTCCCATCTAAGAAGAGGTGGATCCCAATGAGATAATTAATTTTCGACTCTGTAATAACAGTTGAGTGTTAGAACCACAATCCTTTACTGATAGCAAGTCTATCATACTATCTGGTATAGGGAGATCATTATCTATAAATTGACAAATTTAAATTATTTAATTGGTTTGCTCCAAAATCTCTAGAGTAGCAAAATAGGGTAGACATTTAAAATTGATATTTAAGGAGTCAATGAGATACTAACTTCAAATGCATTTATTAAAATGCATCCATCATAAAAATGACTATCTTTAACTACATAAGGTGTTATGTGGTGGAAGTATATGGAAATGGGCCTTGAATTCACAAAGCTCGAAAACTCCAAAAGTGGATATTTTGAATTCTTTACTGATTTTTATTGCTACGATTAGAGCCAAATTGTTTTTTTTATTTCTGATAACATATTAAATGATAAACAAAAGCAAATAGAAAATGTACATTAACTCAACATTCAAACATATTTATATTAATACCATTGTATAATTATAGTTAGTTTTATAATGTTTTAGCTATAGTAATACATTAGATATCCAATTGCTACTTCTAGTTTTCAGATCTTAAGTTTTTAGTTTCTTCCACTTAATGTTTTAAATATATTAAAAAAATATTATCTGATTTTAGTTGAAAGGTTAAACTTAAAAGAGCAACAAAATTGAGATAAAAAAAACCACAAATACATTTTATTTACAAGAAAAAAATGTTTTAAACATTACGAAACAGTTATATTTGCCTTTTAGTTGTAATGTAAATATAAAATCAATTTGATCTTTTTCAAATTTTGAAACCTCTTTACTCCTAAAGATAGCTCTCAGAAAATGTTAATTCACACATCTGCAGCAGCCAAAGAATGTCAATGAGCCTGAGCAACCACTGGGCTGCTCTGCTAGTAATTAAATATCTTGGACTTTGCCTTCAAGTGCCTACTTATTTCTTGGCATTGAGCCTTCAAAGTAATGTTGAGTGTGAGACAAGTACATGAATGAATTGCATATGACATTTATGGCAAGACGTTATAGTTTCATTTCTGTTCTAAACTCTTAAAGTGTTAATTCCTTTGAAGTTTTTAGTGTACTAGTGAATTAAGTGTAAATGAAGTCTTACATCGCTTCTACATCCTATTTTTCTCTCTTTATAATGGAAGCAAAAGATAAAAGACCATGGTAGTTCATTCATTTGTTTAAGAAATATTTACTGAAAGTCTCCTGCATGCTAGGCATTGGACCTGGTGCTGAAGGCTTACATTTTGGCAGGACAGATAACACAGTAAGCACAACATTTTACTAGTCTTTTCATAATTACAATTATAAGAAATGTTATATGGAAAAGAACAAGGTGAGATGAACAAATGGAACAGAATGCCTTAACATAATCAGAGGGGGAGGAATCCCCAGAAGAAAAACAGGTGAAGGTGAGGGGGACATCTGAGGAAAAGCAACCGGAATGTTCTAGGAATATATTCATTAGAATGTTTCCTGGACTAAACTGTAAGGGCTACAAATATGATTATTTGGGATTTTAATTATTACTTTATGACATATAAATTATTTCATGATATGTCTAAAGTTATTGACATACTGCCTACTAAAACTTCTTAAATTTTCTCTTCATAATCCTTCTTTCTACCCAATCATGGACTGACTCAATTATTACGAAAGTTATTACAGGCAATTAATAGACCTGATGGGTATTTATGGGTGATTTTTGTGAAAATGTCAAGGATGTGTATACTTCAATTCAAAATCTACAGAGTATCAGGCTGCCACAAGGATTCCTTTCACCTGACTTCCAAGCAGGCTTCTCCTGGTCCCTGAACACTTGTAAAAAGTGAAAAAGCTCACTGTTAAGTTTTTATCATATTAGATTCTTTAAAGCCTCCAATAGCTGACGTATTTTATGAGATAATGTCAAAATATAGTAGCTTGGCACTGAAAACTCTTTACAATCAATGTGATATGCAACCTACATTTGCAGCAGCAGCATGCACTAACCTCCTGACACAAATTCTGCGCTTTGGCCAAGCTAGTTAATTTACTCTTCCCCTGATATACCTTAAGTTATCTCATTTCCACGAAATTCCCCTCCTCTACAATGCCCACCCAATTTCTCTTCCTCAAAAGCCTATTCATTCTTCATATCATCACTGACCACTTCACACCAGAGTGCTCTTTTTTCTAAATTCCAATTTTAAGAATCATACAAGCTCTCTGATGCCATTCCATATTCCTGGATGCCCATCTTCTTGGTAACACTTACGAAATTGTGACTCCCTTCGTTGTGTTAAAATTTCAAGTACATTTTGTTATCTTTATTATGTGCACAGGTACCATTTACACAGCAGATCCATATATTGTCTTATATTCTAGGTATCCTTTTTATGTTTCAAATTCATCTTTCTAGCATATCTTTAAACTCTTGATTGCTTTGACCATATTCAGTGCTGAATAAATAAATACACGTTGCTGGGATGATGAAAGAGAGACTTAGCAATAACCACCAAGCAACAGAACTGCCACATCATCACCAAGAATTTTCTGACTCCTTGGCCAATATGCAGTGGATACAATTTCATAACAGATTAATTGCTACCACTCATGAAGACATTAAAATACTCTCAGAATTTAGAAGCTACCCTTGAATCACGATGAAGTTTTTTAATTCTGTGCCAAGCCCATAGATTAAGTCTACTATTATTTAGTTGGCCTTATTTACTTAGCAGTAATCATTTCCTGAGACTGTACAGAACATTGAATTGGAATGGATACAATTCTAGCCTGTAGTCTATATCCTGGAATTAGTTATAAGTAGCTCAAGATTAGATATTGTATGCAATCATATGTCAACCATGAAAATAAGCACTAGCCAGTTTTCAGGATCTCAAAATAAATCATCTCACAGGTACTGCCTTTGTCTGTTTTAACTGTGATTGGTTTTCATGGGAAGGCAAATTATAGGACTATTTGAAACATCAAAATGCTCCTTTTCTCTTAAACTAGTGATAAAGAAATAGTAAAAAGAAAATGATTTATCAGAAAGGAGTAGCTTCCTTTAATTTCCATTGATAACTGATTGATTAAATTATAATGCATCTATGCAACCTAATACAGTTATGTGCTGCATAACAATATTTCAGTCAAGAACAGCTGCAAATGTGACATTGGTCCCATAGATTATTATACCATATTTTCCTGTAACTTTTCTATGGTTAGATATGTTTAGATACACAAATACCATTGTGTTCCAATTGCCTATAGCATTCAGTACAGTGACATGATGCACAGGTTTGTAGCCTAGAAGCAATAGGCTATAATACATATCCTAGATGTGTAGCAGGTTATACTATCCAGGTTTGTGTAAGTACAGTCTATGATGTTTGCACAACCAAATCACCTAACAATGCATTTCAGGAAGGTGTCCCTGTCATTAAGTGACAGATAGCCATAAAAGAAAATAACTATATTTTCCCATATATTAGTATAGAAAGAGCTACAAAATATATTAAGTGAACAAAGAAAGGTGCAGATCAGTGTGTGTGGTATGCTACCATCTGTATAAATATAAATAAAAACGAATATGGGTGGATCTACATGTATGTCCAAAGGATATATTGGGAAGATTATACAATAGGCTGGTTATACTGGATACCGTTAGAGGGGAGATGATTATTAAAATGGAGAAATGAGAGAGAAACTTTTCATTCAATACACTTTGTATTTTCTTAGTTTTGAACCATGAGAATGTATTAAAAGATAAATAATATTTAAATTTTTTAAAGGCAATAAAAGGAGAGGAACAAAATAAAGGAATCATTTTCTTAAGTGCCATAGAGCCAATGAAAGTTTTCTAAATATAGCAGACTTATTTCAAGCCTATAAGAATCTGAAAAAATCTTCAAACCTCCTCTTAACATTCACAAATTCATCAATAGTGGGCTCCAGAAATGTGATTAGAGCCTGCAAGGAGAAGGGAAATGGAGTGAAATATCATGATTCCCTATGGAGCAGTCATCTAGCAAGCTGGTGTACTTGGTCATAAGGTATTCAATCTGTGGTATTTGAGCACATATTCAAGACATGATGGATAGCTACCTAGGATTCATCAATGCCCCCTTCACAAGAAGGCACTTTAGATCCAGGTGGGGAAAAAAATAATACAACTAGAAAAAAGACTGGACTCTGTGCCTACTGAGTAAATGGTCTTAGGGACACAATTACTAATTCCATTCATTCCTGGTTCAAGCAACACTACTCTATGAAGTCTTTCTTGACAACCCAAGCAAATGTAGATTCTTTCTCCTCTGTACACCAATAGCAAGCACCGCATGCCTCTGTTTTAGCTTTTAGCACAAAGGTCAAGTTGCCCCTGCTGGCAGGTCTGACTTTCCATGGGACTGCTCTCTTTAAAGAATCTTTCTTTTTCATCTTTGTATCAATGGCATGTAATAGAGTACAATGTGTAGAGCAGAGATTTAATATCTGTTCACTGAATGAATGACTTAAAAAGGAGACTAGACTGTGCAAAATGAAAGACTTCTTGGAACAATGATTTAGAGCACAGTTTGGTTTTCTGAAAAGTGGATTACTACCCTAGAAATAAAACTTACGGCAAATAAAAAAGTGAATTCCATAAATGTTTAGGGGAAAGTGTTAGGTAGGAAACTTGATGAGCTGATAAAGAAAATTTTAAATTTAGCTTTGTGGGGTGAGGAAGGAAAGAAGTATGACAGACATTATATATATTCAGGCATTTAGACATGCAAGTGCTAGCATTTCTGGGAGGTGAATAAGACTTGGAATTTGCCCAGACTTTATTTTCTAATATAGGAGACAATTCATACAAATAAATATCCACAACATAAGTAGGATGTGGCATAATAGAAATATAGATAACATAATCATGTTACTTGGCCTTGAAGTATGTATTGGATTTAGATGGTGGAGGTTAATCCAGTTAGGGGAATTAGAACAAGTGTATGGGTGTATGTTCCATGGCACATGTTGGAGACATCATACTTCATTGATTATAATGTATCATGCATGCAGTAAAAGAGTAGAGGACCAACCCTGAAAGATTACGCAGCGTAGGATTATAGGAGCCTTGCATGCCCTGCTATCACACTAGGATGGTATTCAATAGAAAATGGAGAATCATTAAAAATTGAGGACATAATCATTGTGTGCTTTAACAAGACCAAAACCACAGCCCTGACATAAAAAACAATGGCAATAAAGAAGTTTCCAAATATTTCTTAAAATAAAAATAATGCATTATTAAAAGAATGTGATTCTGCCACAAGAACAGAAAGGTCAGTAGAACTGAAGACAAATTCTAATAACAGACCTTGGTGAATATAAAAAAGTTGAATAAAGTAAAGGTGGAATTTAAAAAAAAGCAGTAGGAATAGAGGGAACTATTTGGTAAAACTTACTGTTTATTAGGGTGAAGAGTTACATTAATATTTTATGTATTGGTAGCAAACCAATGCCAGGGAGATAGTAAGTATATGAGAGATTCATGAAACTATTAATATATGCATAAAGCCTTTGGTCATTATATTTAGTAATTATAAATATTAAGTAATTTATAATTACTTAATTTGTCTTAATATTATAATACAAATCATAATTCTCTTACTAATGACAAGACATTATAGTGAGTAAATGTCTTAGTTTGGGCTGCTATAACAAAATACCATAGACTGGGTTGCTTAACAACAACAGAAATTTATTTCTCACAGTTCTGGAGGTTGGAAGTCCATGATCAAGGTGCCAGCATAGCGGAGTCTATTTCCAAGTTGCAGACTGCTGACTTCTCCTTCTAATCCTTACCTTATAGAAGGAGCAAGAGAGTTCTCTGTGGGTACCTTTTTTTTTTTTTTTTTTTTTTTATTTATTTATTTTTTTTGAGACAGAGTCTCACTCTGTTGCCCGGGCTAGAGTGAGTGCCGTGGCGTCAGCCTAGCTCACAGCAACCTCAAACTCCTGAGCTCAAGGGATCCTCCTGTCTCAGCCTCCCGAGTAGCTGGGACTACAGGCATGCGCCACCATGCCTGGCTAATTTTTTTCTATATATATTTTTAGCTGTCCATATAATTTCTTTCTATTTTTAGTAGAGGTGGGGTCTCGCTCTTGCTCAGGCTGGTCTCGAACTCCTGAGCTCAAACGATCCGCCCACCTCGGCCTCCCAGAGTGCTAGGATTACAGGCGTGAGCCACCGCGCCCGGCCTATGGGTACCTTTTTTAAGGACACTAATCCTGTTTATGAAAGCTCCATGCTCATGACTTAACCAACTCCAAAGGCCCCACATCTTAGTACCATCACATTAGGGGTTAGGATTTAAATGTATGACTTTTAGGTAGACAAAAACATTCAGTCCATAATAATAAAATTCACTTATTTGTGTTTTATGGAAAATTTATTTTCATATGGAAATATTTCTTAATTCATAGATGTTCCTTAAGAGTGTCTTCTCAATCAATGGATACTAAAAGTTATACTCTAAAAATAGGAACTAATTTTTAGGGCTTCTAATACTCAAAATTTGGAAATGACTAGCATGCACCAAAATATGGTGTAAAAGGCATTAAATTGTTCAAAAACAAAGTTAAAAGATTGGGAGATGATATATGGTACAATTTATTTTCTGAACTTTTGATAAATAAAGAAATCAGAAAGGAAAAGTTTGGTGGATTTTAGTAAACACCTGTTAAACTTTCTGTACACCAGTATGTCAAAATAAATTCAAGGGCAAATAACAAATGGGAAAAAATGCATTTGCAAAGATTGTCATTGACATGTTTACATAGGAATTTAGCATGTTTATCTCTTTCTTTTCCAGTTGTGTTAAGAGAGAAAACAGATGATAGGTCTGCTGCTAACCATTTTGTACCAAAGTCAAGATGAGTTTCAGGATTTTTTACCTAAACAACTAGAAGGACGATGTCAATTAACTGAGATAGGAGAAAAAGTGAGAAGAGCAGTCCCCTTGGAGTAAACATGCATTACGACTGAAGAAAGATTTAATAGCATTCATAAATAAAGTGTTCTTACAAATCAATAGTAAAAAGATCAACTGTCAGAAACAAAAATGAGCCAAATTATAAACAGCTTATTTTAAACAAAGTAAAATGGCTAATAGACAAAATAAAATTCAACCTCACATAATAAAATTCAAATTAAATACTACATATGTATTGAGCACTTAAAATATATCAGGTACTTTTCTAGAATCTGGGAGCAAACAACAAATAACAAAAATCCTTGCTTTTAGGAGCTTATATTGTAGTGGAGGAAGATGTAATAACTATAACAAATAAGGCAAGTATATGGTATATTAAATAGTGATGATTGCTAAGGGGAAAAAAAAAACAATGCAGGGAAGATGGATAAGAAATTTTGGATGTGGAGTTGCAATTTTATTAAGATGGCAAGGAAGACCTTCCTGAGAGGGAGACATTTAATTAACGTCTTGAAGTAAATGAGACAGTTAGCAAGCCATGCAGAAATCCAGGTAAAAGAATTAGGAAGTGCAAAGACTTTGACATGAGAGAATTCCTGGCATGCTCAATGAACAGGAAGTCCAGTGTGGCTGGAACAGTGTGAGGGAGGGAAGAGGAATAGAAGATGAGATCAGGTAAATTAAGGGGAGAGACTTTGCAGTTCAGTGAAAGGAACTTGGCTTTCACTCTAAGAGGGATGGGAAGCATTTGGAAGGTTTAGAACAAAAGACTGACATGCTCCACATACATTTTTTAAGGATTAATCACTCTGGTTTCTGTGTAGAAAATAGAATGAAGGAGGTCAAGAGGAGAAGGAGGGATACCACTTAGAAAGCTAATGATATATAGTCCAATAGAGAGATAAGAATAGTATACTAGAAAGTGGAGAGAAGTAGGAGAATAACAGATATGTTTTGGAGGTAGATCCAGCAGAATTTAGATGTTGAAAGTAAGATAAATTTAAGGGTCAGATTGTCAGAGCAGACTCAAGATGAATTATAAATCTTACCCAGTATTAAATTTGCCAGTAAATAATGAATACATGTAGTAGCCAAACACAAGCCAAACATTCTTCCCTTGGAAAGTTGTAAAACCGTCAGATGCAGCTCTCCATAAAAGGTCTTTTTCATATATGAGGACATGCTCTGCTTCAGATTTAACATGAGAGGTTTAAGTGGTATATGTGATAAATTGTTTGCACAGAAGGAGTCATTTCAGTTATGAAGCATTTATTTTTATATCTCTTTAATTACATAATTTATATGATAGTTTTCATGGAATCATTCCTTAGAAATCCATAGATTCCAAGTTTTGTTTTATTGTTTTTTTATTCAATATAAGCTATTCTAGACAGACCAGATACATTCCACTAAAAGCATTCCATAGATAAGGACTCCACACTAGTAAATACTTTTTGTATGTCTGCTAGGATTGTCATTGGCCTGTTTACAAAGGAATCTAACTGGGTCATCCCTTTCTTTCCCAGATGGGTTAAAGGGGCAAACAGGTTGCAAGCCTGCTGCTAATCCTTGCCTTCCCAGAGTACCAGAGATGATTTTCAGAGGTTTCCACCTGAACAATTAGAAGATGGAATTGTCATTAACTGTAATAGGGAAGACAGTAAGAAGAGCAATCCCTGTGGAGTAAAAGTGTAGGAGCTCAATTTTTCACAGTTTAAATTTGAGATACAAATTAAGCATTCAGGTAGAAATGTCAGTTAGATAATTAACTGTATGACTCTGGAATTCAGGGAGATATCTGGAATGTAGGCATAAATTTGGGAATCATTAGCATATAGATGATGTTTAAAGTCACGAGATAGGATGTGATCATCAGAAAAATGAGAATACATAGAAAAATGGAAATGAAAATTGCAACATTAGAATCAATAAGAGAGAGGCAAAATATTAATCATAATTCTTAAAATATGCATACTATTTCTTTTAGAAATTTCAGTTTAAGTAATTTGCTCTATGGAATAATCATAGTTATCTTTAATAAGAAGATATTGAAAACAACCAAATGATAGAAAATATTTAAATTGTCCATTCATTGTCATTCATCCATTGACAATGGATTCTCATTCATCCATTAAATAATGGAAAAAGATACGGAAAATAATAAGTAAGGTAGATTCGGAATCCACTTAATTTTAGATACACCAAAAGAATATGTTTTTGCATAGAATTCTTTTTAAATCAGGAAAGACTTCCAAATGTTAGCAAGTAGTAGGTCATTAAATATGAAATGTCCACTTTCAAAAGTATAGTTTATTATATCTCAAACAAGAAGCAATACAGTTAATCAAAGTATGTGCCGAAACTGTCTACACAGTTTTGCCATCTTCACGGTAGCTTGCTTATGCCAGCAGCAAAGAAGCCTGGGGAGCGCGTGGCGGTGAAATTGTGAAAAGCGTTTTCCACAGTTCACTCATTCAAAACGTATTTATTATGGGACACCCACCATGTGCCAGGCACAGGGAATACAGTAAGGAACACTAAAGCGAAGTCCCTTCCCTTATGGAGCTCACATTCTGACAATAAGAGATATAACAATAAATATATGATATGTTAGGAAGTGATAAGTACTATTTTAAAAAATGAAGCAGGATAGAGGCAAATTGTCAAATTGGTGACACATTTTGTACCACAGTAAAAGTACAATTTGAGTTAGAATTTGTAATGGCAAGCATCCTTTTCTCATTCCCAGTATTAGGTGAAGAATACTGAATGTATCACCATTAAATATGAAGCTTGCTATAGATATTTTTGTAGAAATTTTTATCAGTTTAAGCATATCCCTATTCCTAGTGTGCTATGAGTTATCATGAATACATTTTGAATTTTATCAAAATTTTTATGGATTTGTTGAGGTACCATATTTTTCTTTTTTATTCTGTCAATGTGGTAAAATGTATTGAATGATTTTCAAATGTTAAGCCAACAATGGATTCCTGGAATAAATTCACTTTGGTTTATATTTACTATGTAAATTTGTATAATATTATATACATTTATATTTTATGTTTATATTGTGAATGTCAACTTATCTTTTATATTCATATAATTTATATATTATTTATATAAATACTTATAATTTAGTATTTAAATGTATTTACATTCAGTGGGAAAATTGCCATTATTCCTTCCTTAAAGGTTTGATAGAATTCACAACACTATCTATGGGGTATTTATGCCAAAAAATAATAATAATAATTAAACTGCAATCATTTGAACCTCTATATCCAACTACTTGTTTCCAGAAAATTTGGGGCATTCAGGAACAATCTTAATGACACATGAAGAAGTAGTCAGCCATGTATAAAAAACAAATTTTATAAGATAAATGGTCTGTTTTTTTTTTTCATATTAAGTGGTGAAATATTAAAATCTTTTTACCTAACATGAGGAATGAGAAAAGGATGCTTGCTATCACAGCTTCTATTTCAAATTGTACTTTTTACCACCTTTAAAATTGTACTTTATAAGAGGGGGTAAAGGAAGGGAGGGGAATAATTAGAGGTATAAGAAAGACAACAAACAAATGCAAGTATAGACCAGGTGCGGGTTTAATTTGAGCAAATCAATGGCAGAACACAATTTTGAGACAATGTAGAAATTTGAACATCAACTAGGTATTAGAATACATTAAGAAATTGTGATTAATTTATTAGATATGTTAAAGTACCATAGTTCAAAAATTTATTACCTTTTAGAGATACATATTGAAGGATTTTAAGTGAAATGGTATGATCTCTGAAATAAAAAAAGACTTCAGAAGAAAAGTAAAGAAAGTAAAATAGAAAGTAGGGGTGGGAATTGATGAGCCAAAATTAGCAAACTCTTGTTGAAACTATTTTATGTGTGATGTATAGGTTCATTATACTATTCTGTTTTAATTTTTGTTTATGTTAAAAATGTCTATCATAAAAACATGTAAACAATTTTTTGAAAAGAATGAAAAGGGATCGCCACTTTACAGATGTACAATCTTTGCTTCAATTTTATTTGTACTGTCACTATAAAGTTATCTACCTTGTTCTTCCCTACCATACGTGGTTTATTTTAAACTTTGAGAGTATTTTCAAAATTGATAAGTATGTTATGAGCTACTTTTTAAAAGACATTTAAACCACATTTTCAAGAAGATATCAATTATCTCATTTTGTAAAAGAAAAATAAATGTTTGCAACTGAATAAGCAAAATCATTACAGTTTTCTAAAATGATATTACTTTTTGAACATTAGATGATTGTCAACCAATTATAATACTCCCCCAAGAAAACAGGAACAAGGATGTTATGTCTCTGGTCCTCCTGCCTTCCAATCTCTTTAATGTCCTCTATTAAAAGAATCTCAATGGAAGCCGTATGGCAGTAGAGAAATGAAGTTTACAGAGTCTCAGCCCCAGCATTAGAGCTGAGTATAAATGAGTACATTTGGAGCTGAGGCTTGATAACTTAATAACTGGCAAGCCAAGTATCTGTGATTTTATACACTGAAGTCTAGTGTTATTTTTTGTTTGTAATCAAATAATATAAACAATATAAAACAATGACTAATAATGTAGACTTTAGAATCAATCAGCTAATCCTGCCTCCTAACTGGAAATATTGATAAATTACTGAAATTCTCCAAGCCACAGTTGTTTCATCCTTAACATGAGAATAATAATCACATCTACTTAATGAGGTTGTTATGAATAAAAGGTAAAATGTAAAATTAGTAATAGTACCTGGTTCATAAATGTATATTATGATTTTTATAATCATATCTTGATATTATTATCATTATTATTTGTATATTTTACTTAAAAATAGACCAAAAGGTTAGTAAAAAATCATGTGACTATTTTGATAATTTAGAAACTAATGACTACTATTTTTATTATTGTCATTCACATATTCATTTTACAAGTCATCGTCTTTAATGATACCAGATTTAATCATCAAAATAATATTGAGAAATAAAAATAATATCTTCAGCCAGAGCTAACCTAATATAGCTTGGAAAATTTGGAGAAACATTAGGAACTTTTCTAGAGGTGAGGATTGAAATAGATCTCAGCTAGATACCCATAGAACTAATGCACATGTCTACTCCAAATGTTGTTATTGCATTCGGTACGCTTAAGGCCCATCAAGTATCCTTCAAGAAACAAACACTTGAGATGGAGAAGACGTTTACTTCTATTTATCCTCATATTTGTGTTGGAGTTTGCAAAAGAATTATTCACAATAAGCCACTGAATAGTGTTAGTTAACATAGCCCTATTGATCAAGCATCAATGATAGACCATAAAGTTGTAGCAGAACATAAAACAAAATGTTGAAAAGTGCCTCTTTGAACAAGGATGATGTGCAGCTAGTATTTTGTCTTTGCACTGAGTATAAAGTCACCTCCATTGTTGTTTGTTAGTATGAAATATTTATGTTGGCTTTGTTTTGATCTTAAACTACCTTCAATTACTTTATTTTCCTAAGGAAATAAACCCATCATAAAGCAAGTTTATCCAAAAACTTTACTATAAAACACATGATGTAATGATTTAAATTTTGGACCCTCTTCAGGACATTTACCTAGTGAATCTCCTCACTTTACTGGGCAATAAAGATATTTTTATTATAAAATAAACTTTATGTTATATGATGAAAGAATAGTGTAGCCAAACAAATGACTTTTAGAAACCAACTTTATTAGATCACAAGACAAACCTTTATAAATTTTCTAGGCCTGCCTATATATGTATTCAGCATATTCTAGCAATACTATTCTGAACCAGGGATTAGGGAGAATGGATTTTATCGTCTATTTACCATCATTTTAAATTATATTTGCCCATTTATGATTTTTTCCCTACTTATTTTCTTTTTAGACCACCTATTTGACTGCCTGTGATACTATACCTAGAAGGAAGCTTCTGTTAGATATGCTGAAAATTCAACAGAATTTTTTTTCTGCCAAAGAGCATTTGTTATTTGCCTTCTGAGTTCTGTCAGGCCCTTGTGACTTCTTGTTTGGCTGGTGCAAGGACTTAACTAATTGCCCTGCCAGTGTCCTGTTTCCTCCCAAGCTGTCCTCAATACTTCAGCCTAACAGGGTTCTCTAAAATATAAATCTGAGTTTTGTTTTTGTCTTGCTTATAATTTTTCCTTGGTTTGCTATCACCCTCTGAATTAATGTTAAACTTTACTGTGATATACAAGATCATGCTTACCACTTTAATCCCCAACTCTGACCAAAGTGTCTGAGTTTAAGTTCCAGCTCACTAATCAGTTAGCTGGGTCACCTTTGGCAAGTCATTTAATCTCTAAGGGCCTCTATTTTCCTCATTTGTTAAATGTTAGAAATAATGGTATTATTATTGGTAGGATATTGTTGAGAAAATTAAATTAGTTAATATATGTAAAATGCCTAGAACAGTGCATAACACAGTAGAAACTATATGACTTCAGCCACTATTACTATTTTGTTGTTGCTGTTTCTGTTTTATTTTTCCTATCACAGCCCTATCAAACTCATGTACAAACACATGTAATGCTGCAGTCGTAATGATCTGCTCATACTCACTGGCACACTCCTTTGCCTATCTCTGTAACTCCTACTCGCTCTTCAAGACTGACTTCATTTTTCAATTCTGTGGCCACCTTCTGTATGAGTTACCTGCTTATCCTAAATAACATGTAAGTACTTCTTTACAAATATGACATTTAATCTTCTTGATTATCTACATTACAAGATTATAAACACTTGAAAGGCAGGAATTGGATTATTGTCAGGCTTTTGTTTGTTTGTTTGTTGTTTGTTTTTAATCTCTGAACCTCTAAGGAAACAGAGTCCAGCATATATTAGAGGCTTGATAAATACTTGAACAATTGCTTTTGTGAAATGGAGACAAAAAAGCAGACGCTCCTCAATTGAATTTTCTTTTCTCAGTTAAAACATAAAGGAAGTTATCATTTCCTACTTTGGGATGTTATTGTTGATGGTTTTTTTCTATGCATCTAAAAAGAAACCCAAAACACAGAACCTGCCTTTCCTTTTATGGTTAACAGATTAGTAGGAGCAATCTTAGGTCAACTACAAAGCAAGCTTTTGTATTTTCTAATGAGAATACTATTGTTTGTAGGGGGTATAAGAAAATCTTCTTGAAGCAAAATAGTTTCAGTCAAGAAGGAGTTAAAAATACAGCAAATATTATACTGAAGTAATTTCTACTGTTAAACAATTTTAGCCAGTTAGTATACTGCCTATGTAATCAAAAACTGCTTTTCTGAAATTTTATATGCACTTTTTGTTTTCTGTTTTATAAGTAAGCTTCATATTTTTTCATTGATTTCCATTAGAGTGATGAGAGCAGTGGTCCAGAAACAACCCGTGAATTGCATTATCTAATTTAATTAAGGTGAACTGGAAGTTTCTCTAAAGATTCAACAGTCAGCAGACAACTAAAAAATGAAACTTTAAACCAGCTTTGTAGTGGACATAAGCATCTACCATTTACTATGATTATCTACTTTTACATTCTTTGACAGGTTTATGAATAATTCCACAGACACCACAATGTCGGATTTACATAAGCAAAGCAGGTGTTTCCATAAATTAATCTATTGCTTAGTCCTAAACAATCCTAGGATAAAATGGTTATCTCTAATTTTATGAACCATACCTCTGATTGTGTGGCACTCAAGTTTATAAAAACTATTTTATTATGCCAATATAATCTCATTTGATCACAACATCTGTGAACTTTCCTTAACATGGGGTTTCCCAGTCAGAGGATGCAATGTGCTTCCATCAGTAGAACTTTGATCATAAGTGGCTTTCAGGGAAAAGATATATTCCTGGGGCAAGGAGAAAGATTAAGGCTGTGAGAAGAGAAAGGATCAGGAATTAACTATTTTCCTTCAAGTACATTGTAGTGAGTTGGCACACCATGGAAATCCTAACAAACAGAGAATGAGAAGTTGATTGATCGACTGTAAATCATGAGATTTTGTTCTAGATTTTCATCTGAATATAGCAGACACCCAGCTTTCAAACAGAGATAACACACTGAAAGCAGTTCTCAATATGATGTTGATATGAGCTATTGAATGCTGAATTCTTACCAAATCATTTGCTTTCTGTTACCTAGATAGAGCACATATTCAATATTCAGTATTTATTTTATTCTCTCACATTTTACCTTCCTATTCCAAAGACTTGTCTTTCTTATTAAGTTATTCTTTAAATCAATTTTTACATTTATTTCTTTTAAGGCTCCTAACTGCTTGTGAAAGGGTCTAGTAACTTCAATATCTCTCATTATTGTAATGCTTTTGCTGGAAAGAATAAAATGAGAAGTGTGAATTTATGTCAAGTTTAAGAAAATAATTTTCCATTTGCTGATTTTTGAATAAGCAAATAGGACTCAGCTAAATTGGTCAGAATATGATGCTAATGAGATTAAAATTGTAGGTTTGGTTCCCGTATAGGGTAATTAGTCTTATATGGAAGAAAACCATTCAAAGGCCATTATTTGGATCCCATTGAAATGCTTATGAAAGAAAGATGAGGATATTGGTTGTAAAGAACTTGTAGCAAAGCAAGCAAAAGAAAATACAAAATGCTTAAAAAGTAGAATATGTAGCTTGTCAACTGGCCCAATAGCGTCATCATTTTATATAAGGCTACATATACTTATTTAAAGTAGGTACCTAAATGGAATATAGAATCAGCTCATTTCTCCTTTAGCTACACACCACTGGAAATCACTTAGAATCAGTGGGCATACCAAGCATAGATCAGAGCTGCAGAATGCAAAGAATAATTGAGAAATGGCCCCCTGCTGGAACAATTATTAAGAATTATTCTACAATTGCCATAAATGTTCTATCAAACTGAGTAATACCAACTTAAAAAATATTTATATTTTAATTAGATACATTTGCTAAGATAAGCAATTAAATTAAATGTAATTTTTACCCTGTTTATTTCTTATGTGGCAAATCTTAGCCAATCAACATGGATTTTTAAAGTACACTTTATATGTGCCATATGTTTTCTGCATATTAGCCAGTTGTTGTATTAAAAGTAAAGTTGAAAAACTCAACCTCATTTTAGGCTCACTGAATATATTAAATTACTGTTCAAGTACTTGATTTTTTTTAATTTAAATTTTTAACAGAAATAAGTGGTCATTGTAGATTATTTGCAAAATATATAAAAGTGCAAGTAAAATGAAAATATGAAGCATACATAATCCCTGCCGATAAACATAATCATGTCATTATATTACTTTGTTTATTTTCTCTTTTATGTTTTTATGTTTTCTCTTTATGATAAATATACTAACAAGAAAAATGTGATCAAATATATAAGGGGACTTCAAAAAGTTCATTTTTTTAATGTTAGTTTTTTTTCTCTTTATAAGAAAAATGTATTAACATGAAAAATGGGATCAAATATATGAGAAAACTTCAAAATGTTTGTGGTAAAATGGAATTAAAAGATAAAAATAAAACTACAAATCCTCTTTCTCAATATAAGCTCCATCAAATTCAAGACACTTTTGTAAGTGATAATACCATTTAGTTCATCCTTAAAGAACTGAGGATCCTGGCAATCTAAACATATTATTTCAGTATTTTTTATATTACTAACTGAAGAAAAATAGGCACCCTTTAAAGATTTTTAAGGTTAGAAAATAAGTCAAAAGAAGTCAAATGTGGACTGTAAGGTGGATGCCTAATGGTTTCCCATCAAAACTCTCACAACATTGCCTTTTTTTCATGAGAGGAATGAGCAGGAATATTGTCATGGTGGAGAAGGATTCTCTGGTGAAGCTTTCCTGGGAATTTTTCTGCTAAAAAATTCTCAAAACACTTTCATAATAAGCAGATTTTATTGTTCTTTGGACCTCCAGAAGTCAACGAGCAAAATGCCTTGAACATCTCAATAAACTGTTGCCAGGACCTTTGCTCTTGACCAATCCACTTTTGCCTTGACTGGACCACTTCCACCTCTTGGTAGCCATTGTTTTGTTGTGCTTTGTCTTCAAAAATTGTATTGGTAAAAACCATGTTTCATGTCCTTTGACAATTCTTCAAAAAACTGCTTCAGAATCTTGATCCCACTTTTTAAAAATTTTCCTTAAAAGCTCTGCTCTTGTTTGTAGCTAATCAGGTGCAATGGTTTTGGCAATGTTTGCTCGCTTGTAATTTTTCAGTCAGATTTGTGCAGGTGGAATCTATTGAGTTGTCTATGGTGTTGCTGATCATTTCTGCTGTTAATCATCAGTCCTCTTCAATTAAGACACAAATAAAATTAATTTTTTCTTCACAAATTGATGTGCTGGGCTGTTGCTGTGGGCTTCATCTTCAATATCATCTCATCCCTTCTTAAAACAAGTTATCCATTTATATATTGCTGATTTCTTTGGGGCATTATTACCATAAACTTTTTGTAAAGCAATAATGATTTCACTATTCTTTCACCCAAGCTTCACCACAAATTTAATGTTTGTTCTTGCTTCAATTTAAGCAGAAGTCGTGTTCTCTGTTAAAGGCTCTTTTCAAATTGATGTCTTATCCTTCTTAGTGCTTCAAACTAGATCCTGTTCAGACGTGTTACGATAAGTTAGTATGAGTTTATTTTGGTACAAAAAAAATTTTTGAAATCCATCTATAAATTTTTCGTAATATACATTTTCCATTAACTTTTGAAGATCCCTCATGTGTACAAAGATATAGCCTGTGTTTTTCCCATTTCTTAATTATTTTCTATCAGTTCTTTAAAAATACCACTTTAATTATTGCATAATATTCCATCCAAGGTATATACTAAAATTTGTTTTAACTTTTATACAAATCTTATAATTCATGATTGTGTACATTTTTAATATTAAAAACCTTGCTATAGTGAACATCTTTGTCTACAAATTTGGCCAAATTTTTATTATTCATTCTTTATTCTTAGAACCAAGGTTATTAGGTAAAAAGGTTTAAATATCTTCAACTTTTTAATCATAAATTGCTAAATTTCTTCTGTCTTGCTGCTATCACAATACAGGGCACTTAATTCTTCACAGTCTAATAGCCTCTACTAGTATTATTTAAAACTTATAAACACTATGATTTTATATAATTCCTAGAATTTGCTTTCTATAACTCCTTTTATTTCTAGGCCAATATATATTATAAAAGACATATAATTTATATATTTTTATTTCATTACACTCAAATCATCAATTATTATTTAGAAAGATCTATTCTAGTCACAAAGCAATATTAATTTCTTTATAAATTAATGAAAATAGGCATATTATCAACATAAGACATGTATGTATTTGTGATATTAAAAAAGTAAAATTGTTTAAATGTTGCCCAAAATGAATTATCATTAATATGGCCATAATACTACAAAATGACAACAGTATAATGTGACCTCTCCCACAAGATTTCTAGAAAGGAAATCGCAACCTAACTTTTATGAAACAAGCTTTTGGTATCTTTAATAAAATGTGGAGTCTTTTAATATCCAGCCTATTAGAGGATGGATTTGAGGAATCTCTTAGGATTCTTTGAGGAGGCAAACTAAATGTGCAAATTCTTCTCCAGATTTAGTCATTCATGTGTTCTTCAGGTTTGCCTCCTCTTCTCCCAGCATTGTTGTTTTTTTATTTTTCCCTAAAACTGTTATCTCTATTCTAGTCAAATGGTTTACATGCAATTAAAATCATACTCCATTAAAAATGCCTACTTAGGAGCAGAATGGGAAATTTTTCAAATTTTTCTAGAATTTTTTATAGCTAAACTTCAAGATGTTCATGAAAGTTTCTGCTTCAATGTTGGGCTCATTTTTGAATATCCAAAGACATATTTGATTAGAAGAAAGATTTCCCAGGAATATGTATTCCAATGTTGGTTGTGTATTTAATTCACAAGTTAAAAATACACTGCTAATTAGCAATTTTTAAAGTTTCTTTCAAATGAAACTCAAACATTGTTTTAGAATTCAAAGTACAAAAGTATCTGTGCACATTGAAAAGAGCAGATTAAGTCCCTACCTAACCTTCCTGGGTTCGAAATAAAATATTTTTCTTTAAATTATTATTAATGTGAGATTTTGTTTTTTGGTTTTTTTTTTTTGTTTTTTTTTTAATGTGAGATTTTGAATGGTGTCCTATGTCTTTCAGTTAAAGGATGAGTTTCCTTTACCAACAACAGAGTTCATTTGAGTCTTTCAGCTGTGCCTATACATGGTATAGTAAAAATATTATAAAGCATGAAACCACTTTCAATCAGGAAAAGCCCTGTAAGTACTACTATAGAGATATTTTTCAAGCTAGGTTCAGCCCAGAGCATAGTGATAAACCAGGGATTTTTATCCCTTGGCCCTTTCTCCCATTAGATGCTACTGAATACTCATTGCTCTCCAGAAAAGCACCTAATGTCCCATGAGCACCCATCCTCTGCACCTTTTTTATTTTTTCCCAGTCTTAATCCTAGTCCAAATTGTATCTCATTAACAATCCCTTGCTATTAAAACTGAGATTGCTTGTCTCAGATTTTTAGAAAGAACATCTTAAACCCAAAGAATGACTTCTGTGATGAGAATTAGACCAATACTTCAAATAACACAAATTTTATTAATTGAAATTTTAATGTTACAAAATCCCAAAGTACTAGAGAGTGCATAAGTGAAAAGTAATTTTTTGTTCTACTTTTACCCCCACCCCTATCACCCAGTTCCCCCCCTCAAGAGCAACCACTATTAGAAGCTGATTGTGCATTCTTCCAGAGATAAACCATTTTGTAAACATTTCTGTCAGTTCCTTATAAGTTTGACACAAATGAGAACAGTTTATACACACTGTCCTGTACTTTGCTGTTTGAAATATAACAATATCACAAAAACATTTTGTTTTATTACCTATGAAGCTGCTTCGTTTTTCTTAGGATTCATGGTCCATTGGATGGATGCAGCATCATTTACTTTAGTCACTATTGCTGGGTATTTAGGATATTTTCAAACTTTTACTCTCATAAGTAATACTACAAATGACTGTTCTTGTATAGATGTAGGATTTTTGTTGATCATACACTGTGAATATTGTTAAAAATTGTAATGTATTATGCCAAACTGCCCTCCATAGAGATTGCTCCACTAGAGCACCAATCAAAGCTTGTCTTTACCCGGGCCAGCACAGCATTTCAAATACTAGGATTTTGGCCAAAACAAACAAACAAACAAAAATCTTGTATGTTAAGTATGAATTTCTTTTCATGAGAGGTTGGACGAATTTTTGTCATCTATTTTTCTTTTTCTTCAAATCATACCAATTTAATATCTGGCTTTCTCTATTCATTCCTAAGGAGAAAATTTCATGATCTTTTGGAATCCAGGTCGACCATTAACTAACGAAGAAAGAATGCAGAGCTGTCGCATGTAGCAGGTTAACCACCGTTCAGTGACTTCTTTATAATATGAAAACACTGTCTCAACATTTTCTTCTCCAAAGTGAATAACTCTTTTCCCAGTGACTACAAACAGCTAAATTCAGTTCATAGCTAATTCATTAGTTAAGGCTGTTAAAATCTCTGAATAATTTGTAAAAATGTCAACACAGTTGTTTAACTTGTTAGCAGAATACTAATCAAAATTTTATTAAATGAATTTCATTTTGGAGAGATCATGTTGAGTTTTTCAGTTTTTAAAACAGATAATCTATGCACATTGTACAAAATTCAAGTGTGAAATAGCATACAATGGAAGTAACTCATCTATGCTCCTCAAGATTCCATCAGCCAGTACTTCTCCTTTAACTAATTTCTCGTAAGAGAAAGAGAGAGAAAGAGTTTGCAAGTATATACTATTATCAAGCCAAATAGTCACACTATCAGCACCTTGCTTTTGTTCCCCTGTACAATATCTTTTGGTGAACTTTTCATACTCATGTATATAAAGTCATATCATTCTTTTTTTTTTTTTTTTTTTTTTTTTTTGAGACAGAGTCTCACTCTGTTGCCCAGGCTAGAGTGAGTGCCGTGGCGTCAGCCTAGCTCACAGCAACCTCAAACTCCTGAGCTCAAGCGATCCTCCTGTCTCAGCCTCCTGAGTTTTTAACAGCGATGTGGTATTCAATTGGATCCATAATGGTGGACATTTAGGTTATTTTCAACATAAATTAGCAAAAATGCTGCAGTAAATTTTCATGTGCACATGCCATTTCTTACATGTACAAAAACATCTATAGCATAAATTATTAGGAGAACCCCTTGATAAAATGGTACATGCACTTTCAACCGAAACGTGTTGTCATGTTGCCCTCCATGGCACTTTATGCTAATTATACTTCTCTATGTATCAGACTGTTTCTCCACACCCTGAACAACAATCTAGCTTATTATCAATATTTTGATATTTGTCAGTCTTTGAGGAAGGAAATTGTGTTTTCTTGTAGTTTTGTTTTATTTGGAATATTTCCCTTTCTATTTTCTAAACTAGAATAATATTGTCTATTTGGTTTTTTAGTTTGCTTTTATTAGCAAAATATTGAGAATATTTCTCATTTATTAAATAATCTGTATAAATAAACAATATTTTAATAAACCTTTTACTTTGGAGTAATTTTAAATTTACTGAAATATTATGAAGACAGTACATTTGTGTTTTATCCCACATTTATTTATTTATGCAGTTATTTCTTTATATCATATATATGATATAACTTTGGGTTATAATCTAACACTTCACAGTTTATTTTGTCTTTCAAATTCTTCCAGATTTAGCCATTGGGACCTCTTTCAGGTTGGCTCCTGAGTCTCTTTGACATAGCCCTTGACCTTTTGTTAGCTGAGCTCTTCCTTATTTTCTGGTACAAGATGCTCCAGGATCATCTTGTATTTTCCTTGTCCCAGCCTGCGGTCAGCTATTTCTTCAAGGACTCTTGGTTCCCTTTATTGGAGAATAGTATTTAGGAATGAAGATCTGGGCACTGGGTATGTTTGTTGCTACTGGACAGTCATTGCTTCAGCTCTGTCAGTGGACATAGGTAACACGTGTATACACATATATCTGTAATTATTTCTGTATCTATCCCTCTGTTTATGTATTAAGGTAAACGTGAGTTCCTGTTTATGTCTCCAACTCTAATCTCATAGTACAGGGTTCATCCTACTATTTCTTTGTTATTTCTCTGTAACTTCCCTCTCTGATACTGTGAATAACATGGCTGTCCCCATACACCATCCATTTACTTATTTGTTCAATTCCGCAATACATGTAAACCAGTTTCAGAATTGTTAACCCGTATCCCTGTGAGAAACAAATTTACAAACTAGAACTTTTGTTGTCATTCTAATTTGCGTTTTTTATATTATCCATGAGATTATCTTTTCATATTTGAAGGACACATGATTTTGCTTTTCTATTAAGTGTTATGAAATGCATAACACTTAACAGAAAATTTAACATGCATTTGAAAATTTACTTATTGGCCTATTCTTATTCTTTTGTAAGTATTTAATACATTAAGGAAATGTTTTCCAGTTTGTCATTTGACTATATACACTTTCTTTTTTTTTTCTTCTTTAAAGACAGTCTTACTCCGTCACCCAGGCCAGAGTACGGTGACCTGAACTCACTGTAACTACAAACTTTCGAGCTCAAGGGATCCTCCTGTCTCTGCCTCCTGAGTAGCTACGACTACAGGTGTGCACCACCACACACAGCTAATTTCTTTTTTTTAATTTTAATAGAGATGGAATCTCACTATGTTGCTCAGGATGGACTCTAACTGCTGGCCTCAAGTGATCCTCCCACCTAGTCTTTCAAAGTGCTGGGATTACAGGCATGTGTCACCACCCCCAGCCATACTACACATATTTTTTATCCATCAAATGCTTTTATGAAGTTAAATATACAATATTTTATTTTATAGCTTCTGGATAAAACTTTTTAAAATCATTTTTGCATATTTGGAGGATATGTTTAATACATTCTTCTGAATGGTTGAGCAAAACAACAACACATAATACTTTTTTAAAAATAAATTATGCAAATGAATGATTTAACACTCTTACATATTTCAATCTTAGATTTTTATGTATGTGTCCATAAATCCCATGTTATGTGAGAATTGTTGTTTGCCTGATTCTTATTTTGGTTTTATATTGATTCTATTCCTATAAGAATTTAGCCTAGTAAGCATGTGAATCACTGCAAAATTCTTTTAAAGAAACATTCAGCCAGCACTATAAGCGACCTAATTGAAAGCAGGTAATGAGATAGTTTCATCTCTAGAGGGAAAACATCTGACAGTCTCCTTTTGTAAAGTTTTCTTCTACACATAATTGCTTAATTCTCAGGACCAATCACAGCATCTTCTGCAAATTAGTTGCTCTTCAATCACATACTGCAGTTACTAAACTTTATAGCACAGGCTCTACACCTGTTACGGGACTGAATTTTTACAGGATTGAGCTGTAATAAATCATTGAGAGACTTCTTGTTTGACAAGTATCTTAATATTACAGATGTATCTTCTATATTTAGCAATCCCATAACCATAATATATTTTTAAACTTAGTTTATACAAGATAAAGAAATCTCTATTCTTATATATAAAGTATATAGGCTTTTTTTTTAACCTCAGGCAACAAAGATATGCTTCTGTCAAATGTTTATTTAAGGCATAAATACTGAACTGTGGATTACAGACAAATAATTAGAAGACACATTATTAAGTGCTAA
The DNA here is from genome assembly GCF_041146395.1 of Eulemur rufifrons. Taxonomy (NCBI): domain Eukaryota; kingdom Metazoa; phylum Chordata; class Mammalia; order Primates; family Lemuridae; genus Eulemur; species Eulemur rufifrons. The sequence continues at coordinate 58,391,829 of NC_090983.1, read as the reverse complement.
TCATGAGTTATCTATTATCTTTCTTCCCGTGACTCTTTTTAAACAGGGACTTAGTACACAGTCTTTAGAGAGTCCCAGAATAGACACTTAAATTTCCCTATTTCCCTTGAAGAATAAACCTATCAATAGTCTAGCTAGCATGGAGTAATTTAATTCTCTAAGCTAATTATATTGTTCAGCTATTTCATTCTTTACTCTGTTGTTTAATTTCTAAAAATAAAACTTTATTTAAAATGTGTTTTGTTTTAAATTTATGGGTATGGTCCAAAATGGATGTTTTTGATGTTTATGTCTTGAATTTTATTTTTATAATGAATTCATCTAAACTTTTCTCCATTATAAAAGCAAAGCATATTCATTATGACAATTTGAGGAAAACATCCTAAAATTAGAAAAAAAGGGAGAGGGCAATCACCCATATTCTCACCCCTCAAAAATCACCACTATTAAATTTTGTTATATTTTATTTCAGTCTTTTTCTAATCATAGAGTTATGTGATGTCATTTGATTCTGTTATATCTGCATTTATATTCACTTTTTAAACTTAAGCTTACCCTATAAATATTTCTCATGTTGTTCTAACTATTCATAACTTTATTTGAATGGACATGCAATATAAATCATATGAAAATATATTTTTCACCTAATAGAGTATTAAGTTTCCTTACAAATATGTATGAGTCTGTTGGGCTGTTAGACCAGAAGTTAGCAAACATTTTTGTAAAGAGTCATATAGTAAATATTTTAGGCTTTGTGAGCCATACAGCTTTGTCATAACTGTTCAACTCCGCTGTCCTGGTACAATAGCAGTTATAGACAATGTCTTGTAGTACAATAGCAGTTACAGCCAATGTGCAAAGAAGCCATGGACCAGATTTAGCCCATGGGCCACAGTAACCAACCCCGGTGTTAGGCTACTATACAAACTCAGTAAAGAGAAGTTGAGATATGCATATTTATAAAAAATAATTAGACTTATTTTCTTCATTAAGGTGCCCATAAATATGTGTAGTATCAAATTGTACCATTGTGTCATGCACAATGTGTGTGTGTGCACATACCTCTCTCATAGGCACAGGGGCCCGAGCACTCAGGCACAGGCGTGTACACAAAAACATAATTTGCATTTTACGATCTAAAAGCTTAGAATATTTTGGCAGGTTCACTTTATTTCATAATTTGTAATTATACATGGTTTTTTCTTACTAATTGTTAATATAAAAGGAATTCATGGTGTTCATCAGTATTTTACAGAGTAAAAAAAGATAAATTACCAATATTTCTACAACATACAGATAGTCATTATTATCATTTTGTTGTATTTCCTTCCACAATTTTTTCTATGAATATGTATTTGAATGTAGTTTATTGTACTATACAATTTGTATTCGACTATATATTGCTTCTAATTGATGCTACATAAATAATTCCCTATTATCTGATAATGTATTTCTTTAATATCTGCATTGTATTACATCTTTTGAATTTTCCAAAACTTATTCAATCATACTCTATGATGTGATCCGTACATTCCTTCCACTTTTTTTTTTCTGTTTCTGATTTCTGTGGAGGAAATCTCTAAATGTGAAATTATTGTAATCAATAGTATAAAAGATTAATGTCCTGATATAGATTATAAGATTTGCAGCCATACTAATGATTTGGAAAGTTGTCCATCTCACCCAGTGTCATTGTTATGAACTTGAATCTATTATGCCCTTTGCCCATTTTTTTCCTTCTGGGCTTCAGTGTTTGGTTCATTTTAATCATTTTTGTTCATTTAAGGATATTAAATCTTTATCCATTGTGTTTGATATAAATAAATTTCCTCCTTTGTGATTTATACCTTCATTTTATAGGAATGGGAAAAGGCTAATAAATTTGATTGCTTTTCTAGATTAAAATTGAAAAATTATGTAATATAATTTAGTTATAAAAGATTTTTTTGCTCAGACAAGTTTGACTAGTAAAATAAGACTTGCTTTTCACAAAACTATAAATAATAATAATTTATTTTCAAACACAAGTATATTCATCCCCCAACATTATTTGATCCTATATTGCATGCTTCTTTATAGCACAATAAGTATAATCGTGTGAATTTATGTATAATTTTGTATTTTTCATTCATAGTCTTTTATGATCTCTCTCTAACATTGTATATTTCCTTTCTAAGAGTTGAAGAAATAGAGATATTATAATGGCCAGTGACTTTCCTAGTATTAACTGCATATGTAATGGCAATACCAAGTTTAGAACCCAAAATCTGCCTACTTTAACCAGAAAAAGAATATTGTTAAAGTTATTTACTTGTGTTAGGTTATTCCCAGAATCATTTCAAAAAAAAGAAAGCAATTCAATCTTTATTCTTGTTTGCTTTGAGGTAACGGAAGAAACTGGGTACAATATGAAAGATAAGATTAAGTCAGATAAAAGGTGCAAACAGAAAACGCATGTTGCAATATACCATGGAGATATGAGCCATACATTTTGTTTTCAGCTTTCTAGCAGCCAGCACAGGGAAGTAAAAATGATCTTTCACTTGCAGTTAGAATAAAAGCCACACAGCTTACTGAAACTAGACATGATGTAGCCCCTGCCTGTCTCTCTGACCTCATTTATTCTACTTTCCTGCTCTCTCTTTGTGCTTCAAGCATCCTGGGCTGGACTTTGCTCTATTCCAAGAAAACATCAGTTATCAGAGACTGCATTTTTTTTATTTCTTCCTCCTGTTGTCTGCCCTCTGGCCCCTGAATATCTGGTTTTGTTTAATTCTTAGGTCTATTTTGTGCCTCTGGAGCTCCTGTCCACGCTATTTAAGGGAGCCTCCTCTCAATGTATTCACTGGAATTGCTATTTATTTCCAAAACAGCACTCTCCATGATCAGTTGGTGAGGGACCCTGTTCACTCCTTCAAGGAGACAAGCTGGATTAGTGTCAGGAGCATACAGACCATTCTATACACTCTACTTTGCTACTGTGGTTGTATGACATTAGGCAACTCACTTAGCCTCTCTATGCCTCATTTTTCTCATATATAAAATATCCCTTACAATATACTCTTATATGAAATAGAACTATATGCTTTATACAGTTTTTTGTTGTTGTTGTTTTTGTTAATTCATGTATCATCAATGCAGGTCTGAGGAATAATTGGAGAATACAAAATGGAAACTTTATACCACTTTACATCCAATAAGGCAGTAATTGTTGCAATAGCTTTTATTTTGTTTTGTTTTCTAAACATAAGAGATGTTAAGATTCCTCTGAGGTCTCTTACATCCCAGCTTTGTGTTCTGGATCCTTGATCTACTTCCTGCTCTCTGCTCCCTTTTATAGTAAAACTCCTCCAAAGGGTTGTCTGTACTCCCTGTTATCTCCCTTTATGTCTTGATCCCATTTCAATTGGATTGTTTTTTCTACTGTTCCATCAAAACTCCTCAGTTGACGCTGTGGTCCCATGGCCTCTCACCTCATTGAATCTGTCTTTTCTCAGTTTTCATTTACTCGACCTGTCAACAGGATTTGACACATCCTTATTGAACAAATTCTCCACCTGACCTGGGACACACCTGGTTATCCTCCTATCTAACCAGCTGTTTTTTTCTCAGTTTTTATTACTAGCTTCCCCTCACCTCCCTAACACTAAAGGCTGGCATATTACAAGGCTACAGCTTTGATTACTTCTATATCTGCACTCATCTGATAGTTGATTTCCTTAGTACATGGTGAAATACCATCTATACACTGACAACCTCCAAATTAATATCTCCAACTCAAACCTCTGCCCTGGTGCCACATTCCTGGCATTTACGTCTTTGACATCTCCCACAGGGCATCTAATGGAATTCTCAAACTCAGAATATCCAAAACTTAGTTCCTGATCTCACTCTCCTCCCAAACGAGCACCACCAAGAGCTGCCCCCTTTGCAGTTGACAGCTGCTCTATCTTTTAGTAGCTCAGACCCAAACACTTGAGATCATCGTTGGCTCCTCTCTTTCTCATAACTCCCATCCCATCTTTTAGTAAGTCCTATTGGTTACATCTTAAAGTATATCCAGAACCTAACCACTCCTCATCCCACTCTGGTACAAGCTACACCGTTTCTTACCTGGATTATTTCAGTAGCCTCTTACGTGGTCTCCCTGCCTCTACCCTTACCCCCAAATCTATTCTTTATATAACAGCCAAAGCAGGTCTTTAAAATTATAAATCAAATCGTATCACTGCCCTTCTCTCAGCTGTCCAGTGTAGTCCCATTGCATTTAATGTAATACTCAACATCTTCACAAAGGCCCATGAGACTTCTCCTCATCTAGCCCGTTTACTTCCCTGAGCTCACTTACTACAAATCTCCCCTTGCCTATTCCTGTCTTGAGCATGAAAGCCAATCCAGTCTCTGTGACATTGATCTTTGCTTGGAACTGTCTTCCTTCACATATTTGCAGAGCTTTCTCCCTCATTTTATTCAGGTCTCTGCTCAAATGTTATCTCCTCAAACAGGTCCTACCCCTCTGCTGCCCAGTGTTAACTGCAATAGTGCTCATGTCTCCCTCTGTCTCTTGAGTACCTTACAATACTTGATATATTATGTACTTTTGTTTATCCCCTTTTTGTCTGTTTTCCCCACTGGAATGTAAGTTGCATGGGGGCATAGGCTTTTTATAACTTCCCAGATCCTCCATTAGTGGCTGGCACCTAATGGATGCTCACTAAGTATCTTCTAAAGGAAAGAACAAAAGAATGAATGGCTGCTTTACAAATGCATTATATACATGCTACTGTAATAATTTCTTGGTACTAATCATCAACTCTGATGTGCACATATGGAAGTAACATTCATTGGGGATCGGGCAGGTGGGAGGGAGAAGAAGGGGATGGGTAAATTCACACCTAATGGGAGCAAGTGCATGCTGTCTGGGGGATGAGCATGCTTGTAGCTTTGACTCCAGCAGTGCAAAAGCAATGTATGTGACCAAAGCATTTGTACCCCATAATATTCTAATATAATAATAAAAAAGAAAAAAATAATTTCTTAAATAAAATTTTAATTCTCTTTCATGCTGGATTGGACTGACTGACCCATTTTATTTGATATTTGATATTTAGGTGAGGCCATGAAACAGCTGTTTAAAAATGTGAGCATCAAAGATGGAAGAGAACCCAACAGCTTCTCTGAATTAGCTTCTACCTCTAGCCAGCACAGCGCTGAAGCAACATCCATCTTTATTGAATGCTTGTCTTTTTTTTTTACAACTCTTTCAGCCTTTCACAACCTTGATGGGAAACCCTTTTTCCAATATTTAATTATTCTTTCAATTGAACACCTATTTTTTTAAGCCAAATCAGATTTAATCACAACAGTTTAAGCTCATTTCTTTTGTAGATCTTCTGGGTAAATAGAAAATTAATTCTGCACACAAAATGCTTAGGTAGATTAGCCTGCATATTCAGTACAGAGGTACGTAATAAGGGGCACTAATACTTGTTGCATGTTACATGAATCATTTGGGGGAAAGAAAGAAATTTTTTTAGCCTTTTCAAGTACTTTAGGGTTTTTATCATGAGATCTGTTTTTACCATGTAGCTATTTTGTTGTTTGGCTTTAAATATTCACTGTTTCATTCTCCTATCAAAACACAGATACCAAAGTTCACATAGCAAATAAGCAACACTAACTTTAAAATATTAATCCCCAAATCTTGACTGTTAAAGTAACAATTTGTTCATTTCAATGACACATTATAGTTTTAAAGAATAGTTCTTCTGTTTGTCTTGAGGAGGTGTTCAGCATAAATCTGTTTGAGGGTGGGTTGAAGTAGAGGTGGCAGGGGAAAAGGAAGGGGGTTCAGAGCAGAAAGATAATGTTTGGAAATCGATAGTCATTTTTTATATTTGTTACCTTGTAAAGGATTAAATGGAGGGTGGGACCTCTTTATAATTCAATCATTTTTTCCCATAATGTGTTAGAGTAACCCAAATGACCAGCCACCAGGTGTGAAGATTGAACCTACAGTGATAGCAGGGCTACCTTTAAGACTACATTATTAAAGCCAGTCACAAGGGCATATTTCCAGGATAGGAAAGTCTAATTCAATTATTTTTTTCTTTAAATATTAATAGTACACAGCTTACTTATGATCATAAAAATAATATATGTTGTTATAGAAAAGTAAAAACATAAATTTATAAAAGAAATTAAAATACCATTATGCCACCATCTAAATAGTATCATTATTAATATTTTTACACTTCCTTCCTGTTTTCTTCTATCTTTTATGCATATTTAGCATATTAAAGAGAGTATAGTATACTCTATAGTTATGTATAATAAGTTTTAATTAATATGATAGTACATGCCTGTTACAAACACCTAATTTCAATAATCAAATAATAATTTCTCTTGTTTGTTAGCCATTTGTATCTCTTCTTTGGGAACTTTTTCATATAATATTTCAATTTATCTCTTGGGATGCTAGTATTTACATGAATTTTTCAGTTAATAATTTCTGCAATCCGAACAAGATAATCAAGTTCACCAGCCATTTAATTTGTTTATTATTTAGTTTAACTTATTATTATAGCATAGTAAAGAAATGTTCAGGGCCATGTAGCACATAATGTCTTAGAAAATATCCTTTGTTTAGATCCTATCCGAATATTCTCTAAGTCAAATATGAAGAAGCATTTTTTATAGACAGTACTGTTCTACATAGATTTATTTTGTCTTTTTTGTTGCTTTAAATCAAGCAAAATATTATTCTCTACCCATGCTTTCATATATTTCTTTACTTTTACTTTTTTCTCACCTATAGATATATACACATACACTCATTACCATTCATTAACTTCTCTTAGTTTTTGGAAAAGGGGAAAAACTAAAATAACATTCATACTCACCTATATATTATGCTTATATATAATGTACACATGGTTAGTTATTTTTAAAAAGAACTATGCAACAATTTTATTTCATTTTCAGATTTTTGTTGCTAGTATATAAAAATACAGTTGGTTTTTTACATTTAGTTTATATCCTGTTTTATAAATTTTTTATAGTTTTCTATATAGATGGTCATGTCTGCATATGAAAAAAAGACAGTTTTACTTCATCTTTTCCAATTTACATGTGTTTAATTTTTTTGCTTGGCTTATTGCACTGGCTAGGACCTCCCATATAATGTCCCCAATAAGAGTGAACACTCATATATTTAGTCCTTCACTATTATTGCATTAGCTGTAGATTTCCTATATATTCTTTTTATTTCTATTTATTTATATTTCTAGTTTTCTGGGAGTTTTTATCATAAGTGGGTGTAGATATTTATCAAATAATTTGTCTGAATCTGTTGATGATAATTTGACTTTTCTCCTTTATTTTATTAATATGGTATATTATATATATTGAGTTTTAGATATTAACCCAGCCATGCATTGTAGTGGTAAACCCTGCTTATATTTTTTTATCTTGCTATATTCATTTTACTAATATTTTGTTTAGAATTTTTGTGTCTACATTGATGAGGGATATTGGTCTGTAGTTTTCTTGTGATGTCTCTACCATCATACATGTAACTGCCCAGTATTTTAGTTCTATTTTAATCACTCAAAATGGACATTATTATTGTTGTATTTGATAACTACTGTTCAGATTTCCTTTAATTTTTACCAATTTCTTTGCTTACTATTCCTTCTTACATTTCAGTCGTTCTCTTTGCAACCATCTTCCTTCTTCCTGGAGTACATCCTTTAAAAGTTACGTAGTGAGGTTTATAGTGATAGTACTCTTCATTTGTTGTTTGTTTGGAAATGTCCCTCTCTCTCTTTGAATTGTTTATAGACAGGTATAATATTCAAGGTTAATGATTTTTTTCTCTTAGCACTTTCAAAATGATATTCCATTGTCTTCCAAACTCCATTGTTGCAGTCGAGAAATCTGTTTTATCATAAGTATTCATTTTTGGTAATTTCCCTTTTTTCTCTGACTTATATGAATGTTTTTTCTTTGTGGTTGAGGTTTTGCTACTTCATTACAAGATGTATATGTGTGTATTTACTTTTACTAATCTTGTTCAAGGCTTGTGCTTCTAAGGATACTTGTCTTTCATCAGTCTGGGACAATTTTAGCCCTTGTCTCTGAAGATCTTGCTTTCTCTTATAGTCTCTTTTCTTACCTTCTAGAATCCCAATTTGATGTAGAATCCCATATTCTATCCTCTACATTTCTTAACTTCTCTTTTATATTTTATATCTTTTCTTTTCTTTTTTTGTGTAGTAAGTAATTTCTTCTGATCTGTCATCTAGTTCAATTAGTGCTCTTTTAAAAATAGATAGGATGTTTTGAGGGGAATGGGAGAATAAAGGAAAACATTGAAACTTTTGAGGATTAGAAAATAGAATTTGTTTAGTTTTTGCCCTGTTTTATGTAAAATATATTAGAAATATTTGGGTGAGTGAGCATTTTTAATGGATAAACATTTGTAAGCTATGGAAAAACTAAAGCTCTTGTTCTAAATTGAGAAGTTTTGTGTATCAGTGAGTATTAGAGAGAAAGAATCAACGAGAGATCCCAAGATAATCATTGAGCTGACTTGTAAGCTACCATAAGGACCTTTAGATTCTATGTCAAGAAACCTAAGACTGTAAACATGCAGAGAAAATATGTAGATGTGTAGACATTTATATTGTGGGGACAGAACTACAGTTAAATTGCGTGATCTTATGCCAATTTGTGAAGTATTAGTATCACTTTTTTAACAATTTTAGTAATCAAGTCTGGACTGACAAAAAATGGTTAATATTTATTAAGCATTTATGATATTCTGCATTATGTCCTACTTACCCTTACCATGGTCCAGAGGGGAAGGTTTTGTTGTTCTCATTTTACAAAAAAAGAAACTCAGCTTGAAGGGTATAGCCACTCGGGATTACAAAGCCAGCAATTGGCAGAGCCAGGCTCAGTTCCAAGTCTGACTCCTATTACCATGATCTTTCATAAAACCATGCTGTCTTGTCAGAGGTCCTATTCCCAAAACCATCAAGGGAACAGAAAAGAAAAAAAGATTATCTTAGAGTAAGTTACTAGAAAATGTAAAGAATCAAAACAATAAATTATAGAGGTTTTTTGAATTGAAAGAGACTTCCATTTATGGTAGAGATGAGTTGGCAATAAGGTTACAGAGCCTGGCTGAAAGATTGAACTGTGTTCAACTCTAGGAATGTGCTGAAGATGTTGCCCTGGAGTTGTCCAGTGCACATCCTACACTGTGTAGCAGCCCATCAAGGGAAAGGCATGGCCATCTGGCCTTCCTAGTTCTGAGATGCCACCTGCAGTGTATTTTCAGGAATGCTTCAGATGTGAGGACACTGGATCTCAGGGAAAATCAAACTTAGTCACCTGATAGAGTTAATCTAGTGTTTCAACATTTTACTGGCAGGCTTGGTAGAAATAGGCAGCCCAATTCTTTGAACTCGTTCAGTCTGGAAAGAAGGCAAGAAGCAAAAAATGGACAAAAAACAGGCATATGAAGAAGAAGTATACCTTATCATCTTCCAAATTTAATGAACGCTATGTTACTTTCCAGAATAAACGGTTGGCATTAAGGGTGTTTTCAAAGTAATTAGATCAGGAAATATTTCTTCTGTGTTTAAAAAAAGATTCGATGTGTATCATTTTTATTTGATGACTCTTATACAGAATACAATAATAAGAGCCCTTATGAATCAAAATGTATTATGCATTTAAGTAGTGTACAAGGTCAAAAAGTCCAGATTCAAAAGTGTCTTACTCAACAAAATTTGTTTAGTGTAACAGCATTATAATTAGATGTTGCAATTCATACCAGATACGCAGTTTCTTAAATGTTAGTCAGAAAGAGAACTGGGAAGAGGGAGTAAAAGACAGTGGCATAATTAAAGAATTCTTAAATGACATTGAAACAACTGAAGCATCGGTCATTAAAAAGACATAATTTCTTTTTATATTGCAGACTGGGAAACATTTTACTTGTCCTAAAATGATAAATATGCGAAAAGAAAGATAAATAGACAATCTCATTCACCACTGCTCTATAATTTCTTCCAATCTATCTTTGATGCCTCTTCGGGGTACCTCACTTCCCTTCCCTTCCCTGGCCCCCAGCCCTTAACCAAAGCAATTCTAGTGGTAGAAATAAGGATGTCTTTGTGTGTTGAGAGGAGGGAGAAGAGAAAGGAGACTGTGCAAGAAAACCAGAAAACATTTCTGGTCCCTTTTATACAGGATTTGGCCTCCTGAAGACTCCAGGAGAGGTAGGAGTCCTGTAGCAACCAGCGCACCCAGGCTCTTCCACTTTGCTACTTTGACTTCAGGAAACAGGCTGTAGTCACAGGAAGGGGAAAAGTCCTCTTGCCAGCTGTGGGGGAACATACTGACTCAGAAACTAGAAACTGACTCAGTAAAGTTGCAAAAGAAAATGAAACTTTCAGCTGCCCTTTCACTACAACACTCTGATACTCTATTTAGGAAGATAAACTTGATCTGCCTACTACTTGCCCACCTGGGGCTTCTGAAAGCCTGCCACAAATCCCTGATCTTTGACTCAAGTAACTCGAAAGCCTGACGTGGTGATCAAGAAGACAGGAAAAAATTACAATATCTATACATGCAGTACATCTCTAAGAGAATCCAATGAAGACAGCATAGAAAGGGCACAATCAGGAAAAAGACTTAAAATGCAGAGAGATGGGAGTTAATTATATGCATTCTTCTTTCAGTTAGCCCTCCAGGATTTCTGTAAGTGGAACAATAGTCCACCTAGTTGCTGATGCCAATATAGGAGTCATTCCTAATTCCTCTCCTTCCTTGCCTTCAGGCTCCTGCCTGGAGGCCATTACAAAGCATCAGCAAATTTTCTCAACTCCACCTCAAAACCTTTCTGACCTCTCCACTGTCTAAACGTTTCCTTACTTCTGCTGCTATTGGTGGTCCAAAGCAATCCCAAATCTGTAATCTCTAGAATTCTGAAACCCTTTTAAAATATTCTTTAAATTCCTGGATGTTTGTTCTGCATTCACCTATTTCCTCAGATCATTTCTTTTGTGAATGCTTCCTCTGATCCACATCATATGAACTTAGGTAAACTAAGATTTAGCCTATATCTGGATACTAAAGAACTAACAAAAAAGAGATTTTAAAAACTATAAATAAAAAAACTTGATTTAACTGAGTAAATCACATGCATATAAATATATACATGTATATGTCTTTAAAGTGTATATCAGTATGGATGTATATGTACATGTATATACATATATAAGTATTTGTGTGTGCATGTGTGTGTGTATATGTGTTTTTAGAATAGTAGGGTAGTTGAGTATATAAAACCTAAAATTTTGGTGAAGACACATTAATGGTGTCATTTTAATCTTTGTAAGTATTGTTTCACTCTTTTGCTGCTCTACAGCATTCTTGACTGCTTTAGACTTGAAAATATTAGTGAACAGCTGGGCATGGTGGCTCATACCTGTAATCCCAGCACTTTGGGATTCTAGCCAAGGCAGGAAGATCACTTGAGGTTAGGTGATCAAGACCAGCCTGGGCAACAGTGCAAGACCCTGTCTCCACAAAAAATAAGAAAAATTAGCCAGGTGTAGTGACACAGGTTTATAGTCCCATCTACTTGAGAGGCTGAGGCAAGAGGATTGCTTGAGTCCAGGAGATTGAGGCTGCAGTGAGCTATGATCATGCCATTGCACTGCAACCTGGGCAACAGAGTGAGAGACCCTGTTTCAAAATAAAAACAAAAAGAAAACATTAGTGAGCACATTCCCTTTGAGTCACCCTGGGTGGAACAGTGTATATCACACTGTTTATAGCAGACAGCTTTGATTATTCTCCAAACTGGGTTTGTTTTGCTCACCAAAGTAAAAAATTAAAAAAGAAAATAACTACAGTTTATCCTTGTACAACCCAAATAGTATTTTATATCATTATGCAAATCTTAGAAACTGCTGAATTTATTATGAAACTAAAGAGAGATTTTTAGTGGGAACTTCTTTAAAATACTTAACCGAGGCCTCTTAGTTTTCACACACACAAAAATCTATACTTACTTCTAGAGCACTGAGAGGTAACACAATGTTAAAGAATGTGAAAAAAATGTAATTTATCCATCAGGCCTAATTGTACCTTAAAATCTATATGATAAATATTTCCTGTACTCTAAATTATAGCCTTGTTACTTGTGCAAACATTCGAAGGAAAACATCTGATTATACCTAGTTTATAATAGTTTATGTAAAAAGTGGTAAAAATATAAATATACTCTTTATTTGTTAACTGTTAAAGATACAGTGCTAAAAATTAATGACAAATTAAAGCAGTCCAATAAGAGTAATGGAAATAGGTTAATCTCCTTAAGCTCCTATAAATTATGTCAGGCTCTATTCTTTCTCCAATAATATAAACATGATTAGAATTCTCAAAAATAACTTTAGTAGAATATAGTCATTTCTTTTTCTGTTTAAAAAAGATTTGTACTAGAAGAGAGTTAGCTTTATTGATAAAAAATGCCTTTGTAATCAGTACAAAGCAGACAACTGAAACCTCCAAGGACAAAAAAAGAAAAATACAAACACATAATTTCTGGAACACATCAAGCAAAGGTTAGACAAAAATTATTTATTATCCCAAATAAACCCAGAACAAGGTGCTACTTTGCAAAAACAGGTTGCCCTCTTTACATAAAGTGATATACATTTGAACCTCAAATTGATATGACTTATGGTACTAATATATTTTATAAAAAGTCAGGATAGTGCCGATTATTCTTTGATTACAGCACAAACTCTAGGCCATATAAACATGCAAAACTGAATTATAGTAAAATCACTTGCAGAGCTATACTCACTCTCTTCTCATAAAAAATTCTGTTCGTAGTTGACCAAAAACAGCCCTCATTCTATTTTTCACAGCTTTATTTTTGAGGTTATTAGAAGGTAAGATGAAGTGAAGATAATATAATTTGGTTTACACAAAATATTAATGAAAACAGGATAACCAGATACTATTTTAATTTAAATTAAATTAAATTTAAATGGCTCTCTTGAAAGCCTTTAACTATTTTGTATTTTCCAGATCTTGGCTAATAATCCAATCAATAATAATTTTTTTTACAACAACTCTATTCCTTCAGGAGAAAGGACACATTGAATATGATCCACGTTTCATTTATTGGGAACAGGTAGAATCTATTAAAACAAATTAGTCTAAAGCAATTTATGCAAAATGATCATTTCTCCAGTCTAGTGCTTGGTAAAACATTAGTTGTCTTTCTTTTCCCAAAAGAATCCTGCTGACTCGGCCCATCTTCCTCTGATTGGCCTAGTCACTCTACGAAGATGTCAATAGGAAAGAAACCCATCTAGGCCAGAGGCTGCCCAGATTGCCTCAATCCTGGGTCAATTTATTCAACTCATGTACAAAAAGGTGCCTGCACCTGCTCCTACTCCATGCTATAGTGCCCTGCTACTCAAAAAGTGGTTCCCAGTCTAAGCAGCATCCTTGTCTCCCGGGAGCCTGTCCCAGACACAAGAATCTCAGGCTCCACCCCAGACCTATTGAGTCAGAATTTACATTTTAAAGAGATTCCCTAGATGATTCATAAGCACGGTCACATTTGAGAGATGCTGCTCTAGGCCACTTACTTGGTGCCTGAGCCCTCCTCCTAGTAATAACCAATAACGAATAGTGCTAATTGGTTTTCTTCTTAGTATTGAAAACTACGTACCATGCTGCTTCCATCCAAATTATGCCAGAAAACACATGCTTACTTTCTTTTCTCTCTTAAGAGATTTCAATTGGTGTTAAACGACTTGGCTGTTTTTTATTGTTGTTTTTGTGGTTCTCAAGCCACTGGCTCTATCTGGTGGGCAAGTATGTCTTACCTCATATATATTATTTCTAAGGTAACATTAAATCTGCTTTTATATTTTATCTCACTCCCCATTAAATCCAACTCTGGCGAATTCAATTACTTTCTCTATCAAACCTTAAAAAAAAAAGAGGTAGGGATATTGGGATTATGAAGGTGACCTCATTTGAACAAGGGTACCAACCAAATGGCAACAATGGATATTAATATTAAATATTAGAAATCATCATTTTCCAATTTTGGCACATATAAATCAATCATTAAAACAACCCAAAATAAAAGCATGCTTTGTTTGGGTGAAATTCTGAAATTACTTTAAAACAGAATTTTTTGTTTTAGCCAAATTTTAGTATTTTTATAATTAATGGCTCATTCTTATTTTTTTTAAATCTTTTCATGTGTAAGCTTTTTTTACTGAAGAGTAAATGCTGAGGCCTTAGTTTTCAAACATGTTGCTCATTTTGCTTCCTTACCACTGCATTCTTCCCCTACGTAGAAAACAATTTATTCCCCTTCTGATTTTACTCTGATTATGTAGTCAAGAGAATAAATCATCATTTTTAGCTTTTCTGGCTCACTTTGATTAAAGATGTGTCTTCTTGACCAGCCTGTATTTCTTTCATTTCTATTTTCCTCCTCACTTCTAAGTACTAATTTATTTTACAACTTACATATAAAGGATATCAGATGAGAAAAATTCTTTTTAGGTAAATTGAAGTAGTAAAATTTTTGTGAGTGGCCTTTTCTCTGGTTCCACCTTTTTCTTATAGATATTTGAAGATCTTTCACACAAGGAGGTAAACTGTCTACACACAATGAAATAGATGAAGATTTGAAGTAGTTCAAGTTTTTATACAGTGATCTCGATATCTCCCTTTTGACATTTAGAAATCTCCTCCATTCTCTACTTCCTTTTTACCCATACAGACAGATTTTTTTGGAATCACTGCAATAGTGCCAGCAGAACATTTATTGAGGGCCTGTGGATTAGATTTTATAAATGCTGTTATATTATCTTCCATGAATATCTCTCAGCTCACCCCAAACTCCCAATTATAGCCACATAAAGCAGCAATTATTTAACTCATTATTCCTAGTGGTTAATTATGTTTTGAATTTCCATAACACTTAATCTCTTTCCATGACCCATTCCCTTAAAAGACAAATCCTCTAGTGGAAACAGAATTGGGTTCAGAGGTCATAACATGAAGCTTTTGGTCCTGAACCTGCTGTTTGATGACTGTGTGTCCTCAAAGGACCTACTTGAGCTCCATGTTTTAATGGCAGTGTTAATACCAACACTGAACTTAGCAGACTATGTTGAATAGACACTAAATGCTTTTTTATAAGTTCTTCTAAACTAATGTTTACATAAATCCCCAACTATTAACTGTTTTCTATTGCCATAATTGAATCTCTGTGTTTTTCTATATACTCTTTTAAATATGTTTCACTTGTTATCATATATAAATAATGTAAGATGATTTTTCTGACTGGTCTGAAAAAAGAGAAATGAAAGGGTCTGCCCTTTTATATTAAAATTTATCCGTATTCTCTTTAGTGTTTTCAAAAATTTTGCTCAATTGTATCCAGTTTTCTTTTCTAAGATGTTTCGAGATTTAAAATGAGGTTTAAGAAGCGATTCTCCTGTGAGGTATCCTACAAAAACTAACTCTCCACAGTGGTAAACACAGATGGTTTTACTATATGTTTGTATTGTGTTTAAAATGTGATCAAGCCAGGGTCTATCATCTCCTTCTGAAAATCTCTATATTTGCAAGGAGAAAGCCACAGGCGTAGTTTCTTCTTTATGGATAAAATATGCATTGATATGGAAGCTTTTACTTTTTATGCCAATAGAATGAGATATAAATTCAGCAGAATGCTTTTACAAAGAAATGGAGGAATATACAGAATGACACTGATCTACTTGTATAAAAGGTACTTTATTCTCAAAAATGTTTGTGAATATGGCCAGGCTGTTGATGAAAAAGCAAGTCCACAAAGTGGAATTCTGCTTCTCCTATCTTGTTTTTGAAATGCATAGTTTACATAAGATGGGCAGAATCTTTTCAGTAGTGTAATATTCTATAGATCTATGTATGATTTTTTATTAAGGCTTTTTCTTTTGTGACAAGAAAGCAAAGAAAGGTAGACTCTAAAACTGACAGTGGCATTCTTTACATGTATATTGTCTCTTTATTTTTACACTATATTTTTTGTAAATATTCCGGAGTCAAACATTTTGAAGTGTAAACTTAAAGTTCTTGGTGTGAAAACATAGCTGTAAATACTCTCACAGGATGTTTCCTAATTAAACGTTAATAATAAGGAATTAGAGAAACTGAAAAGTGATAGATTTACAAGCTGTTAGTTAAGATTTTTGGAAGGAAAATATACATTAATTATGCTTCTCAGCTAGGTCAATAACAGAGGAAAATGATAATTCATGGGCTTTAGTCTCTAGAACTATGGGATTTACACTCTAAAACAGTGATGCTTTTTTTTTTTTAAATAAACGGAACATGGTGAGGAAAGTTTATTTAATAATTACTCAAAAATGTAGCCAATTTAATATTTGTTTTAAATCAAGTAAACAAATCCATTTTCAACAAGGACTATATAGATGCTTTCAGGCAGCTGAGATCAGATTAATAACTTTTAAAAAGTTTTTTGAAAGTATTAATGCTTTGGTGGATGGGATAAAGTGGTTTTAGTATAAATGCCTATGACATGATTTTGCACCACATATGACTATCTAAGGTATGGTGTGATGGGAGTTGGTAAATGTCAAGAGAAAAAGATTTACTAAAAATATAGGAAAATAAAAATTATGAAAAAGCAAATTGATTATTCAAGTTAGATTATTGTTTTGAGGGTCTGATAATGGAACATTGAGCTATATGTAACTTATAGTTTCTGTAACTGGAAGGTTATTTCATTTACTTTATAGAATAGTATGCAGAACATTAAGCTTATCACCATTCATAAGATAAGAGATAAAAGGGGAAAAAGATGGCTAACAAACATATGAAAAAATGTTCAACAGCTCTAATCATCAGGAAAATGCAAATCAAAACCACAATGCGATATCACTTAACTCCAGTGAGAATGGCCTTTATCAAAAAGTCCCAAAACAATACATGTTGGCGTGGATGTGGAGAGACAGGAACACTCATACACTGCTGGTGGGACTGTAAACTAGTGCAACCCCTGTGGAAAACAATATGGAGATACCTTAAACAGATTCAAGTAGACCTACCATTCGATCTAGCAATCCCATTATTGGGCATCTACCCAGAAGAACAAAAGTCATTCTATAAAAAAGACACCTGTACCCGAATGTTTATAGCAGCACAATTCATAATTGCAAAGATGTGGAAACAACCCAAATGCCCATCAATTCATGAATGGATTAGCAAAATGTGGTATATGTATACCATGGAGTATTACTCAACTATAAGAAATAACAGCGATATGGCATCTCTTTGGTTCTCCTGGAGAGAGTTGGAACCCATTCTATTAAGTGAAGTATCTCAAGAATGGAAAAATAAGCACCACATGTACTCACCAGCAAACTGGTTTCCCTGATCATCACCTAAGTGCACATTTGGGAATAACACCAATTGAGTATCGGCAGAGGTGGGGGTTTGGGGGAGGGGATGGGTATATACCTACATAATGAGTGCGATGCGCAGTCTGGGGAATGGACACGCTTGAAGTTCTGACTGGGGGGGGATGGGGGTGGAGGAGGGGATGGGTGCATACCTACATGATGAGTGCAATGTGCACTGTCTAGGGAATGGACACGCTTGAAGCTCAGACTCAGGGGGATGGGGGAGCATGGGCAATATATATAACCTGAACTTTTGTACCCCCATAATAAGCTGAAATTTTAAAAAAGGCGGGGGGAAGGAGCATTGGAAAAAGTGTTGGAGTAGGAGTCAGGAAACTAAGGCACAGTCTTGGCGTAGCCTATGTCCTTGAATATAGTGCTTCACCTTTTTATTCCTTCTGCGGGGACTTATACCTGTTATAAGTGCATTTGGCTACAAACAACAGGGAATCAGACATATATTGGCTATGAACAAATACATATTTATTTTTTTCACATAACGACAAGTCTGGAAATAAGTAGCCCAAAGCTAAGGCAGTGGCTTAAAAGTGTCATTAGTGCCCCAGGCTCAATCCAGCTCTCCTTAGCGTGTTGGTTTGTAGCCTTATGCTCTGCCCTCCAGGCATCATGTTGCATTCAAGGCAGACAAACCAGTACCAGGAGAAAAGCTATATGCACCCTGTTATCAGGAAGGCAAAAGATTCCCCAGAATACATGCATCACCAGCAGAAATCTGTTTAGGGCTCAATGGCCAGAACTGGATCACATGGAGACTCACAGATTAAAGGGAGAACAGAAAACAGAATTACCATGATTAACTTCAACAAAACTTCATCCAATGCCTGGCTCAGATAGATACATTGCTGCTCTTACAAAATGTCAAGAAAAGGACAATGGATGTTAAATGCCAGCTAACAGTTTCAACCACAAGGATCCAGCACACCATAAAGAGGAAGGAGACTTTAAATGAGGAGGACTCAGGGTTAAACTCAATGGTAAGGGCACAGCTTTTCAGATTGCCAAGTCTACGAAACTTGTAGGATACCAGCTGCAATGAGTTTGTCAAACAGCAAGTCTGACGGTAAAGCAAGTTCTCCAAAAGGTTGCCCTGATTTCAGGCACCAGCTACAAGTTGAGGGGTCACCAGGGCCGCCCTCACTTCAGACCAGCTAGCTACATATTCAGAGTCCCTACAGATTCCTTTGGGGTCAATAATTTGCTAGAATGACTGACAGAACTCAAAAAGAAAAAAAAAAAAAAACACTATACTTAAAATTACAGTTATGTTAGAGTACAGGTTGAATATCCCTGATCCAAAATGCTTGGGACAAGAAGTGTTTTGGAGTTCAGGTTTTTTTCAGATTTTAGAATTTTTATATATACACAATGAGATATCTTGGGGATGGAACCCAAGTTTAAACACAAAATTCACTTATGTTTCATGTACACCTTATACACATAGCCTGATGGTAATTTTAGACAATATTTTTAATAAATTTGTGCATGAAACATGAGGACAGGTGTGGAATTTTTCACTTCTTGTGACATGTCAGTGCCCAGAAAGTTTCGGATTTTGGAGCATTTGGATTTGGGACTTTTGGATTAGGGATTCTCAATCTGAAAAGGATACAAATTACATCCAGACAAAGAAAAGAGATACATGGGGCAAAGCCCAGGAGGGGTTTGGATGCAGAGCTTCCAGTCACCTTCTCCCTATGAAATCCTGGATGGCATTACCTTGCCCCAGTTGTGTGACACAACTCAAATGGCACTGCCAACCAGGAAGCTCACCTTAGCCTTGGTGTCCAGAGTTGTCACTGGGGCTCAGTCACGTACTGTCCATGTGGCTGATCTTTAGTCTCCAGCTCCTCCCAGAGGTTCTGGATAATACCTGTAGTTTCTAGTTCCTCCAGAGGTTGAAACTGATCCTGTGTATTCCTAAGCCCACATCTTATATCACATTACACTGTCTGGTGACCAAAGCCCTGAGGCAAACAAAGATACTCCTACCCAGCAGAACAGGAGCCTAGATATCACCTCCCAGAGAGCAAAACCACGCCTCTCTTTGGGTGAGCAACTTCTTCACAAAGGGAATTGAAAAGAAGATATGATTCAGCTCTTACATAATTCTGGCATCCAAAGGTACCACCCACCAATTCATAGTGTGAGGTTCCTGCTTAATGTGGAAGAGGCTTCTGAAGCTTCTTATCAACAATCTCTAAATGAAAATTTCCACTGCCTGTGTGTAATCCAGGACCAAGGAAGGAAACCCCTCCCTTTATGACGCTGGGACTCCAAACCTTTCTCTAAATCAATGACCTAGCAAATTTATTAATCTAATCTCTTAAATGTTAAACTCCTGAACCTTTTCCATTTCATAAAGTCACTGGGTCCAGCTTCACCAGTCTGCTTTTACTCATGATAGAATTATAGAGTTTCAAATCACTTACAGATCTAGCCCTAGTTGTACTCATAAGAAAGTGGAAATGGAGAGAGATACAACAGCCTCACCAAACTGGCGACAGAGCCAGAATGGGAGCCCAGATCTGCTTTCTCCCTGTTCCTGTGTTCTATGGGTATTTTTTTGTTTTCTCCATGGGGAGGGAGATAAAAAATAGAAGTCAAGCTTATCAGAGACTTCCCACTCCATCTCCACTCTCACTGCCACCCAGTATCCATTCTCTGTTTCTGCTCTAATAAATGCTTAAAGGTTTTATTTCCCAGAAGCCCTGCATCTCAGTATGAACACATGATTAAGTTCTGAACATGAGCAGTAAGTGGAAATAGTTTGTTATTTCTAGGATGTCTTTTTAAAAGAGAAGGATTGGGCCCTTTCCCCACCTTTTCTCTTTCCTGCTGCCTGGAATGCCAATGTATGGCTGGAGCTCTAGCAGCCATCATGGACAATGAGGTGACAGTAGAAATGAACACCAAGATCGAAAGAGCCTGGGGTCTGACACTGAGAAGATGCCATACCATCCCTGGATTGCCTACCCAGACGTGTGTGTGTGTGTGTGTGTGTGTGTGAAAGAGAGAGAGAGAAATATATTTGTCTTAAATCTGAAATGAGATTACTGTTATTTGGGTTTTCTGTCAAATGCAAACAAACCTAGCCAACTAAGTTTCTAGAATTAGGGTAAATCCAAAAGGACTAGAGGAGTCTCTTGTTTTATTTATCTTTTGCTCCTTAACTAATATTTAATACCTCAATTCAGAAATATATTTGGTCCAGTTCAAGTCCTGCCTCTCAGGTTGTATTATTTATCATCTATAATCCACGTTCACTTTTACTAACATATGACTTTATATTAATATTTATTGCTTCCTGCATATGTCTTGACTATCCAAATATGTCATAATCTCCTTGAAACTAGGGTCCAATCACTTCTTAGAATCACTTATCATTCTAACTCATTACTGAGAACACATAAACTTCTCAGTAAATACTGAGAGAATTGTACTAAATGAATGATTAATGTTTGTTATCAATGTAAGTTATTTACAACAGTTAAAAACAGCAATGTATATATGTGTGTGTGTGTGTGTGTGTGTAGCTCACAAACTTGTGAGGCAGGTGTTAGTATCTCTATTTTGTAAAGAAGGAAACAGAATCAAAGAGGTTCTCCCAATCTAATTTTAGCCTCAAATATTATTGCTGTTAAAGGCTCATAATTTCATTTCCCTTTTAATGTATGTATAAGTTTATTCAAAAATAGAAGTAGTTCTGAGGAAAAAAATACTCTTTTATACTCTCTTTAATCAGATGAATAGCTGTAGTAGACCTACCTTGCAATTTTACATTCTGCATAATATATTTAAAAGTTTTTAGTTTTTAAGTCTCAATTTTCAACTCTAGTCTTTGATTATCTTTACTAGTATTATATTTCTTTTCATTTTTTACTTTGTTATTAATCTACTTAGCTTACTACCACCAACTCCACGTTAACCATACCAGGTGGTTCTAATCTCAAAAGTAAACATCCTTCCCATCTCTTTGCATTACTGTCCACGGAGGGAATAGGAGAAAGCAGATGGAATATGCAAGTTAATCTCAGATAATGAGGTAATTTTGTGTAATGCATATATATTCAAAAAAAAACCAATTAACTAAATTTATTATCCTTTGGATGAAAGTCTGAGCACTTGAGGGGAAAAGTGGTAGAGCTGAAAGCATGCACTCTGGACTTTGGGGTCTAAAATGCAGTGCGTCCAGAAACTTACTTTTCTCTTAAAAACAGCCTGTGGCAATATGACTAAAAATAAAAAACAAACTACACGTGTTCTCTTCCAGCAGTAAAGTATCTCAGACCCAGAAACCTGAGTCAGTTCTATGATAACAACACAGCAGGTAGAAATTGCATGATGATTTCTAAAATTTCAATACGCCTGAGCTAATATTCATTTTCCTGTAGCCTTGAATGTCTTTTGGGGTGGAGAGAGAAGACTTGATATCATTGAATTTCCTGTCCCACGTAAAAAGTAGCGGCCTCTCGTGGTTGCCTGGCTCCTCGCTGGTGCCTAGCAAGTGTTGGAAAGTGGTACATTTTGCAGAGGGCTTTGGTGATGCCTTTTTTAAGAAGTTCAGTTGAGAAAGGGGTGAAAGAGAGGAAGTGGCATCTGGAAGATGGTGATGAAATGACATACACTCAAAAGATATTTTATTTAGTTTTTCAGTTGCGAGAGGTTTCAGGATGTGCATTGAAGGGGACAGACCGACTGCTGTAACAACTGCCAAATCTCAGTAACTGAACCCAAACATTTTCTTATTTTTGTCAGAATCCACTGAGAGTTGGCATGGCTGGTCAGTTCTGCAGTTGTTCAGGAGCCCAGGCTCCTTCAATCTCGTGACTCTACCATCCCTCAGGGCCCACAGACTTCCACTGGATCTTCAGCACGTGAAAAAAGACAGAGACAATGCAGGATTGCACAGGATGGTTTGTAGGCTGAGCCCACATGTCACTGAGTTGTTTTTGTCCACTTGCCCATTTGGCAGATCTTAGTCGTAAAGCACATCTAACTGTAAGGCAGCCTGGAAAATGTGATCTACCTGTGTGTCCAGGAGTAAAGGGGAAAAGTTTTAGTGAATAGCTAGTCAGCCTCTGTCACAGAATAATTATAAGGTGAAAAGAAGTTGCATTTTCAGTATACAGAAAAAAATATGCTGTTTGATTGAATTGCCAGGAGATGAGGTAGAAGACATTAGTGGTGATGTTGCCTCTGCACAAGGGGTAGAAAAATTTATTCTCTGAGACTAGGGAGTAGTCAGTGTAACTGCTGATAGATGCCCAACAGAGGACTCTACAACCATGACCTTGCATTCTAATCTTCAGGGGAATTCATGAGACAGGCAACAGATTCAAAAGCAAGATCACCATGTAGACTTGTGCATTTTGTAGACTGTACAAAAGTGCCCTGCCAAAAACCATGAAGGGATGGAATCAGCCAATAGTCAGCTCTCTAAACAGTGCCCTCTGGAGGCTGTCTGCATCCTTCTGGGTGAGGGGGACTGACATCTCCTGCATGAGGAACTGCAAATTGCTCAGAGGAGGTGACTTTTTCTAATTCAACCACCAGAGGGAGCACCGTAAGGGCTAGCAGCAGTAGGGGTAATTTGGACTTGGCTAAAGTAGATATACTAGAAGTGGCACTGTGCCTCCCCTGTGTGGAGGTCTGGGAATGCACTGGAAGGGACATTGGAGAAGGGTTCTGGAGTCCCCAGAGCTGAGTCCTTACATTATAACTTGGCTATTTTATTTGAAATAATCCTTCCCAGATTTGACAAACATGGAACATTTCTGCCATGTTCAAGGGCTTTAAAGGCCTTCCTTACTGTAAGGAAGCTGTTCTTCTTAGAGCCTTGTCTTCATTGCTTGTTACTGCTAAGAGCTTACAGCTACATCAGTTTTGCTTGCAGTGGAAAATTCTCAGTACTGGAAGCAAGGAGAAGTCAGTCTAATTTTGCCCCCAACTCACTGAATAATCTTGAAAGACTTTTCACATCTTTGGCCCTGCAATGTCTCAGCTCTAAAATGCCGTCATTTTCTTGGTACTGGTGATTCCTTGAGTATATGATTACCAATTTCCCCTTCAGTTCTGATATTTCTTGATTCTAGGGTACATAGCAAGCACAGCAGTTTAGACAAAGATATTTGCATGTGAAAATTTAGGAGACCCAGAAATGTACAACCTTGCATTTATCAGTTTTTATGAAAATAAACAAAATTATTTATTTAGAACATAAAAGCAAGATATCTTTTTAAACCTGGGTGAACTGTTAATACTTAGTAGCACTGATACAAAGCAGATAAATAGTAAAATAAATTTACAACACAAACTTTAATGTGTGTTCATGTATATTTTAGGACAGTGCTTATCACATAGCAAATGCATTATAGGTGTATATTGTTATTATCATTGTTACTATCATTAACACTTTTTCCTCACTGGAACCAACATTACAAATCATCTAACTGTAATAAAAAATTCTTCAAAACTGAAGTTGCATCTTAGTGGAGTTTGGGATGAGTTTCTAGTTTCCTTCATTCTGTGATGGCTTTGACCTTCTCCAAGGATACTAGTGAGTCTTTACTGAAATATTTTTTTTCTTCTTAGAAAACCAATTGGAATGACTAAGAATATTATTAATAAATGGCATGGATTTCCAAGCAAGGTATTTTCTTTAAGTTTTTAATCGTACAGTGTGTAGCATTTTGTTGGGTTTTTTTTTTTTTTTTTTTTTTTTGAGACAGAGTCTCACTCTGTTGCCCAGGCTAGAGTGAGTGCCGTGGCGTTAGCCTAGCTCACAGCAACCTCAAACTCCTGAGCTCAAGCGATCCTCCTGTCTCAGCCTCCCGAGTAGCTGGGACTACAGGCATGCACCACCATGCCCGGCTAATTTTTTCTATATATATATTTTTAGCTGTCCATATAATTTCTTTCTATTTTTAGTAGAGATGGGGTCTCGCTCTTGCTCAGGCTGGTCTCGAACTCCTGAGCTCAAACGATCCGCCCACCTCGGCCTCCCAGAGTGCTAGGATTACAGGCGTGAGCCACCGCGCCCGGCCGGTTGGGTTTTTTTGAAACTTGTTTCTAGTCCTTGGATTTCTTCCTTGGTCACCTTTATCTTCTCATTTCTTATTCCTTAATAATCTTAATCAACTCTTCAGTACTTGAATGTGCTGTTGAACATCTTTGGTGGGTACTATTTTATCCCTGATTATATGATCAAAACATACCATCCAATATTTATTGTATCACCATTACTTAGATATTTGATCCCTATGCAGAGAATAATTTTTAAGCTACCTTGTTTTAGATAAGAATGTCAGATTTTTGAAAGGTCCTTAACAATAACAAAATTTAAAAAAACACTTAGATCTTAGCATATCAGAAAAGCACATGAGGGCAGTATTCTGAATCAGAATAGTGGTAGGCTTAAATATGAGTGAATGATAAAAATGTCTGTCTGACATAACCAAATTGACTGTGATACAATGAAACTCAGATTAATAAGATGTTAAGAGTTAGAAGCAAACTACGAGAGCAAACAGTAAGAAACTCTTCCTTTTACATGAGGAAAGTGAGAGAGCCTAAGTGACTATCCAAAGACAGCATGGCTGTTTAGTGGCAGACTTCAAGTTAAGGGACCCCTGACTACCAGACAGGATTTCTTTCTATTTTACCTCCAAGAAAACTTGAAGAATCCCATGGCTGTGTTCCAGTCCCAGTTCCACCTAACAGTGCATCCCGGGCACAATCAAGGACCTCTTCTAGGTCTTCATGCCATCTATAAAACGATAAGTCTGGACCAGACAGGAGCTTAGATCTTTTTTAGACCTAAATTGCTCTGATTTCCTGCCATGGTTCATTTTTCTGAGTAATAGAAGCCAGATCTTTTTCCTGGGCACAATTTAAACTCGTAATTCTGGAACTATAACTATGGATATGAGGCTCTTAATCATCAAAGCATTTTTCTTAAACACTTAAGCTGATGCAATTTTCAAAAATTCAGAAAACAAATTTTGCAATCACTTTTCCTAGTGATTAAAAAAAAAGGTAAAAAGGACAGATATGAGAGGCATAATTATATGGTACATTTAGTCAACAACTGTACCAGCAAAATTTCAAAAAATAAGGGCACCCATCAGGCATTTCCACTGTACCATGACTCACTGTGTTATGGATTTGCCTCCAAGAGATCTGTGTTTATTAGGAGAGTAACAGTAAAACCTAGTTAAGAGCATGTCCTCTGGTCACTGGCCTAGATTCCAGTTCTGACTCTTCCACATGCAAACTGTATGATTTTGAGAAAATGATTTCTCTAAACTTCAATTTTCTCACATGCAAAAGGGGAATAAATATAGTACTTATTTCGTGGTGCTTAAGAGAATAAACAGTGATAATATATTTAGATACATTTATTATAATGCTTAACTGGTAGTAAACACTTAAGAAATGTCCTTTCTGAATATTTAGTTCATATGCTATACATGTTGTTAAATACTTTGGACATCCCCTCCTATCTATAATAAAGAGTGATTGGTAAGGAAGATAACATCACCAACCAGAGAAACACCTCCCCCACCACTGAGGGCTTAGTAAGTAGTGGTTGGATGAACCAATGGTGGATGGCCAATTAGCAGACCAGGTAACACTAAGGAATGTTTCAAAACAATACTCTATTAGGATCCAACATTATACAGATCTTCTGCCTGTTGCCTTCCTTCCTAATATACATATTCTTATTTTTCTTCTTTTTCTTTCCCTTCTATTACAGGGCTAATGTGAAAAAAAATAAGAATATGCAATGAAAATAAAGAATATTTTAGCAATTTAGCTCTCACACCTGATTTTCATTGCTACTCCATAAAACTCATAACAAATCTCCAAAAAAATTGTTTGCTTATTTGCGTTAAGATTACTTTAAATCTATCCTTTATTTTCTCCTTACCAAAGTATAAGACTATATTGCTAGTCACATTAAGCAAAATTATTTTTTGCATTAATTGCAAGGCACCTACCACCATTAGTAGATAAAGCTAATTCTTTGTGTTCTTTTGTAGTATTTCTTTACATGCCTTGCCATTTGGTTACCATAAAAATGATTGTGCAACTCATAATAAAACTTTTATTAATGAATCACATGCATTGTATCAGGCAGTGAAACATAAGGTAAGAAGCATGCATGGCTCTATCTTCTGAGTAGAAGACCATAAAATACAGGACACAAAAATGGCATGAGGTGCTGAGTGATATACAAATCTAATTTGTATAATAGACTTATATTTCAAGTAAGTGAACTATACCCAGACAATGAATGAAAGACTGTTATAGTATATATATGCTTCAGTTTTCAAAGTCACAGTTGCCATCCAATCTATTGGGAAAATCTCAGGGAAGCATTAGAGGGTGTAGAAATATAGGAATAGACAGTTATTGAACATATTGCACTTTAACTTTGTGCATGACATCATGCTCTGGGAATTTTGCACACATTTTCATACATAAATCTCATCTTAGTCTCATGAAGTGAGTGTACTTAACTCTCTGAGTTCAGAAGTAATTTGCCCCTAGATCACACAACTGCTCATAAGGTAAGATAGAACTGCAAAGTTCCTGTTCTTTCCACTATGCCACGTTTTTAGGATAAAGTAAAAATCAATCTTTTATGAATATTTTCTTCTTACCAGCATAGAGCTCAACTACTTGTCACTGAATTACCACATCTGGAGCCATTTCATCTTTTTGCTTACATTTTCCTTTTATATACTGTTATAAAAGCTGCATTCCAGGAGGAAACACAGGCTTTTATTCAGACATGAAAATAGGCTAATGGCAATGACAGGGATGACTGTGAAGGGGGAAGAAAAGAAAGTGATATTGCCAAATCTATATTAGGAGTTACAGTCTTCATTAGAAAAGAACTTCGGCATGTCACATTGTGAAATAGCACATGATAGAAGATACAATGTGGTGCTATGATGGATTCCATTTACCATATGGTGTGTTAATATAGCTTATTTCCTTGGGGAATGCACTAAGGATGAAAGGAGAATGGAATCCTTCAAAAGTGTATTGAATAATCATCTGAGTCTGAATGGATTTTGATTATACCAACATGAACAATGACTCAATGAGGATAATGAAATACCAGACTCTCCGAATGCATGCTGCACCATTCTCTAGCTATTGACTTTAGTCAAATATGAATTATTTCAACAGAATGGAATCTCCAAGGATTATTCTATGGATCCCAGGGACAACTTAGAAGTAACCAATGCCAAATTGTTACTTTATTTGTGAATTGCTATTTTTACCCTTATAACACAATTAAGCTACACATTTTCACTGGTAATCAGAGGAATAAATAATGAAAAGAAAAAATCACTCTATATGGAAGAATTCAGCAACATTATCCAGACTATATTAAAAATCATAATTATGGAGCATTCACCTACTCAGAGGTTAGATACAAAGCACACTGATTTAACCATGTTGCTTAAAACTGAGCACAAATAAGGCATTGGAATAGGAGAGAATAAACACTTGTGAGAACTTGACAAAGCACTTGAAAATATTTTCATATGTAAAATAAAAAATTTCTACTTATCTGTTTATCCATCTATAGTGTGCAATAATGAGAATGTACAATTTTTTAGTAAATTATTATCTAGCATGCAAGCTGAGGTATTAAAAATGTAATATAAGGATACGATGGTGAGATTAAAGTAACATCAGGATCTCTTTATAGAATCTTTCACAAATCCCACTGTTTTTAAAACTTGTCCCCTTAATCTCAATAAAAAAATTTTTATTTTGATCGAAATATTTAAGCTTAAGGGCCTCACTGCTTTATGAAAGTCTAGAGCTAAGACAATGAAGCAATATTTACCAAAGAGTTGTAGGAATTGGCATCGTGAGTAGAATATTTCTCCTTCATCTTCACTATTCAATGATGCCCTTAGTTGAGAAATGTTCATTCACTGTAACTTCATGGAGTAGTGAATATTCTAGGTATGCGATTTCTCTGTTCAGGATGCCATTTAGGAATAATTGTCCACTTATGGAAGAACTGATTTACTCCTTACTAAGTGCCAACTTCGTGCAATGGAATATTTTATTTAGTTCTCACGATAATTTTAAGAGGTAGGTAACGTTATGTCTGTTTTACAGATGAAACCAAGCGAGGTGAAAAGGCCTGGAGAAATAAGGAAGTGTGCCCTTGGGTCCAGCCGGTGCTCAGTTCTGGATCTCTGTGATTCTAGAATCTGTCCCTTAAAACTAAACCACTTGGCTACATAGTGCAGATTACTGTACATTGTAGAATAATAATATATACCTCCTGCCAGAATTACTGAGGATACAAGCTATTTATCTATATAAATGCAAATGTACTAGTTTTTATAAATTCTGTTTATATACCTCAAAGTAAATTGCAAAGTGAGTTTAGAGATGGGTTATGTGATCAAAGACATTTTCATTTAAACATTTTATTTTGTATCCTTTTGTAAATTACAAACACAGACCAACAAAGTATTCTTTGTTGCCAAAAATGTCACCTTTTCTAATAAAAATTTATGTATATTTTTACCTTCTCAACTAAAACCATATCATCTTGAGGCAAAGTAATAAAAGATTTGGCCACAGAATGGAAATTACTCTACCTGACTGAAATTTTATGTTTGTTATATATTACTTAATATCTAAATTGCTTGGCTCTAGAAGTTTCAGTAGAACAGAGAAGCATTATGTCTTGTATTTCAAGAATAAACCAATATTTGACAGGACACAGAGCTGCCCTAGTTCATTCTTTCTGCTCTTTAGAAGGCAGAATGTAAGAGTGGAGAACCGTATATTCTAGCCCCAGCTCTGCCCTACATTACCAAGGTGATCACAGACCGCACCCCATCCCACAGCCCCTAGATATATGTTGCTCTTCCCTGGTAGCTGGTATGGGAGACCCAGGGCATATGTTGGCTTCTTTAACTTACCCAAAACAAATAGACATTATGTACTTTTCTGTTCCACATAAACAGTCATCATTGGCTTGACTGGAGACTAAGAAGAGTGTTTATGGAAATTGCATCCAAGGAAAGGGAGAATCAAATCTATTTGCTGGCATCCCTTTTACAGTAGTTTTATATTCAGTCTAAACCTTTGCAAACTACAAGATTGCATCTACATTGCCCATTCAAGGAAAGGTGGGGGGAAGCCCCACAATGCATCCAATCATTTTTTTTCTGTATTTCTTTTTTCCTGCTTCAGAATGTAAATCTTTCTTCTGGATTGGTGGGCTTACCAAGTCATTCACTGATCCAAGTGGTGTTAAGAGGAGTAATACTGAGTTCTGGTTAAAGATGGGATGCTTTCTAATTTTTCACATTGTGTCTTATCTCTGAAAAGGAATGAAGACAGTATGTGATACTGTGAAAAAAAATAAGTCTCAGGTTATCAGAAAAACTGCCTTTAAGCTCATTTTGAAAACATATGGTTTAGATAAAATAACATGGATAGAAAATTAAAAGAAATATCAAGTTTACAACAGATTCAGAGAATTTTGAAGCCAATTCTGATTTTAGAAATAATGTAATCCAGTCTCCTTATCTGAATAACATAAGGTTTGGTAAAGTTATAGGATTTGCTAACTGGACCATATAACTAGTTAATACCAATGTTGAAAGTAGAGTCCACACTTCTAGGCTTCAAGCACATTTGAGCATGGATGGAATGAGGGTAAAAGGGGTTATGAAGTAAGGAAGGATGAACATTTCTGTGCTATGCTGAGTCACCCATAAATCCTTTCCCAAGCAGTATCAGTGGCTACCTCCTCTTGGAGTGGGAGGGAAATTACATTTAAATACAATAAAATTGGTCTCTCCCAGTAACATGCTCTTCAATAGCAATTTTTGAATATTGGACCATGAACCACCATCTGAATCACCTGGGTATTTTTTAAAGGTGGAGATACTAATACCTCATTCAATCTTACTGAATCAGAATCTCTAGGAAATAGTGCAAAGAATCTGCATTTTTAACAAGCTCTTTGGTGATTCATAAGGACACAGGTTTGAGAAAGCACTTGTGAAGTTGAATTTTAAAGGGGAATGATAATCACCTCCTTGCATAGGATATGAATATATCTCTTTTTTTGAAGCTGAAGAAAGTGTGGCTATATTAAACTGATATTAGGACAATGACTTTGATGATTAGGAAACTGTATTTTAAAACTTTAAAAAAAAATAAGAAATAGAATTAATCTGCAAGACTGTGGATAATAATACCTGATTATTTTTCAAATGGTGTTCAAATGAATGTAATCCTCTGATTTAAATATAGGAGTTGTCTTTTATTATGCATGGAATTTTTATTTAGTTTTGATAATCCAAGGCCATCTCAAGGATGTATTAAGCTCTTTGTAGCATTTGAACAAAGGGATCATTCACAAAGTTTTGTATTTTAAGTAAAGTGAAATGGCAGTGACAGTGATGAGTAAATTGAATTTTGAAAAAATATCTACTCACTATCTATGCATGTTTTGATTAATGTTTTATTGTTGTGGGATTTTTTGTTTGTTTTTTAATTAACAACTTTACTTTTTTAGAGCAATTTTAGGTTCATAGCAAAATTAAGAGGAAGGTATAGAGATTCCCCATATACCCTCTGCCCCCAAACATGCATCCATAGTTTCATTAGAGTCCACTCTTGGTGGTGTACATTCCATTGGTTTGGACAAGTGTTTAATGACATATATTCATTATCATAGGATCATTCAGAGTAGTTTCACTGTCCTAAAAATTCTCTCTGCTTCTCCTATTCATCTCTGCTCCTCCCATACCCTGGGAACCACAGATACTTTTATTCTCTCCATAGTTTTGCTTTTTCCAGAATGTCATATAGTGGGAATCATCCTGTATGTAGCATTTTGCTACATTGGCTTCTTTTGCTTAGTAATGTGCATTTAAGCTTCCTCCATATCTTTTCAGGGCTTGATAGCTGATTTCTTTTTAGCATTGAATAATATTACATTGTCTGGATGTACCACAGTTTATCCTTCACCTGCTGAAGGACATCTTGGTTGCTTTCAAGTTTTGGAAATTATGAGTAAAGCTGCTATAAGCATCCATGTGCAAGTTTTTGTGTGGACATAACTTTCAACTCCTTTGAGTAATTACCAAGGAACACAATTACTGGTAAATAGGAACCAAGGAACACCATTGTCATATGGTAAGCGTATATTTAGTTTTGCTTAAAAAAAAAAAACTGCCAAACTGTTTTCCAAAATTCCTGTACCATTTTACAGCCCCACCAGCAATGAATGAGATTCCCTGTTGCTTCACATCCTCCTCAGCATATGATGTTGTTAGTTTTCTAGATTTGGACCATTCTAATAGGTATGTAGTGGTCTCACATTGATTTAATCTTCATTTCCCTGATGACATATGATATGGAACATCTTTTCATATGTTCATTTGCCTTTGAATATCTTCTTTAATGAGGCATGGCTTAAGGTCTTTGGCCCATATTTTAATTGTGTCATCTGTTTTCTTCTTGTGTTTTAAGAGTTCTTTGTATATTTTAGATAATAATCTTTTATCAGATGCATCTTTTGAAAATATTTTTTTCCCACTCTGTGTCTTGCCTTCTCATTCTCTTGACATTGTCTTTCACACAGCAGACGTTTTAAACTTTCATGAAGTCCAGCTTATCAGTTATTTCTTTCATGAATCCTATCTTTGGTGTCATAATTAAAAAGTCATTGCCATACCCAAGATCATCTAGGTTTTCTTTTATGTTATCTTCTAGGAGTTTTATAGTTTTTTGGTTTACAATTAGGTCTATAATCCATCTTGAGTTAATTTTTAGGAAAAATTTAAAGTCTTTCTCTATATTCTTTTTTGCATGTGGATGTTCAGTTCTAGCACCATTTGTTGAAAAGATTATCTTTGCTCCATTTGTGTTGTGATTATTCCTTTGTCAAAGATCAGTTAACTATTATGTGGATCTCTATTGTGTCTCTATTCTGTTCTGATCTGTTTGTGTATTCTTTCACTAATACCACATTATCTTGCTACTGTAGCTAACAGTAAATCTTAAAGTCAGGTAGCCTCAGTCATCCAACTTTGTTCTTCTTTAACATTGTGCTGGTTATTCTGGGTCTTTTGCCTCTCCATATAAACATTAAAATCATTTTGTCCATATTCAGGAAATAACTTTCTGGGATTTTGATTGAGTTTGCATTGATTCTGTAAATCAAGTTGGAAAGAACTGACATTTTTGACAATATTGTATCTTCCTATCCATTAACATGAAATCTCTCTCTATGTATTTCACTCTTCTTTGATTTGTTTCATTAGAGATTTTTGGATTTCCTCATATAGATCTTGTACATATTTTATTAGATTTATATCTACATATATTTCATTTTGAGTGGTACCAATGTAAATAGCATTGTGTTTTAATTTAATTATTTTATCTCAAAATATTAAAGGGGTACAAATGTTTTTGGTTACATGGATCACTTTTGTAGTGCTTGAGTCAAAGTTATGTGTGCCCGTCACCCAGATAGTGTACATTGTGCCCATTAGGTATTATTTCACCCATCCCCTCCTCCTCCTCAAAGGCTTTTTTTGCATCTATTGTTATGATCATATGATTTTTCTTTTTTAGCCTGTTGATGTGATGGATTATGTTCATTGATTTTTGAATTTTGAATCAGCTTTGCATACTTAGGATAAATACCACTTGGTCATGGTGTAATTCTTTTTACACATTGTTGGATTTGATTTGCTAATATTTTGGAGTATATTTTTGCATCTATTTTCATGAAAGATATTGGTCTGTAGTTTTCTTTTCTTATAATGTCTTTGTCTGGTTTTTGTATTAGGGTAATGCTGGCCTCATACAATGAGTTGGGAACAATTTTCTCTGCTTCTGTCTTCTAAAAGACATTGTAGAGATTTGGTATAATTTCTTCCTTAAATGTTTGGTAGAATTCTTTAATGAACCAATCTGGGCCTGGTGCTTTCTGTTTTGGAAGGTTATTAATTATTGATTCAATTTCTTTAACAGTAGAGGTCTATTTCTACTTGTGTGAGTTTTGGCAGATTGTGTCTTTCGAGGAATGGGTCCATTTCATCTATATTATCAAATTTGTGGTCATAGAGTTATATGCAATATTGTTATATTTTCAATAATGCTAAATGCTTTTACATTTTCATGTGTTTATACTTTATTTGTCTCCAAGATATTGTAGTGGCTAATAAAAAAGTGTTATAATTTTAATGTAATGAAGGATATATTATATTAGCTAAAGAGGTATTTTGAATACTCTGAGCATTATATTTAGCTTTGTGCTTCTTAGCAGTTAAGTCAAAAAATTAATGCAAAAAATTACATACTGTTATTCAAAGCCATGTTCTTTAGTTTTTTTTTTTTAGTTCTTTAGAAAGATTTTAATCGGTGTTCTGAAAACAAAGGGTTATATAATAGAATGAGCTTGGGAAATGTGGCTGTTAAATCTTTTTGTTGGAGACTTTCAATACACATTAGCAAATCAAAGTTCTGAGGACATCCTATGGTAAAAAGAAATCTGTTCAATTTTTGAATCTTGGTTCAATTGTTAAACAAATTTAGTTGCACAGGCATAGATTTTTTTCGATTTTCACACATAATAACATCCTCCACAATAATTTTCTTTTAAAACTATTTTGGAAACTGTTAAGTTATATAATTCTCATTCTGTTAAAAGGAAGATTCTATCTTCAAGAGATACATTTCTTCCAGGTATTACATTCTAAAAGAAATTCACCACAGGGTGAAGGGGGACTTTTACAAGGGATATTAAACAGCACATCAGATGGCAACTTCAACAGAAAACACAGAAGGGTTCTTTACATAATCGTTTGTTGAATCTGTCCTCAATGAATGTGTCTGCATTCACATTAAAACATAATTCTGAAGAGGTAACTCTATAGTGGGGGAATCTCATGTAGTTCAGAAATGCACCTCTCCAATCATCTAACTTGACATGAGGCTGGAACTCATACCACCTAGAAAGAGCATTTCCCTTAACTCTCTTTATTTAATATTACTTATGGCAGCCAGATGTGTGATAGGCCTGGAGAGAGCAAGTAGAAGATTATACTCTTGGAGTGTTCTATGTTTCTGTTTAAAGGGTAACCTGCAGACAAAATCAGGATTGGCATTTAATTAGGAGAGAAGACAAATCTTGCTTGAGTCCTACACATAGCATCTCACCCAGAATCATGCTGCAGCTTCCTCCAGAAGCCCATAGGCTCTGATCAGGTGCCTGGATTGCAGTGCAAGTTATAAACTGAAATTCCAAGCTATGCAACAAGTTTTTTTAACTTGGACTTTTCAAAGGTCACGAGTAACTAGCAGTTCTAGTCAACCATAAGAATTATAGTACTACTCTTGAGGCAATTCTGAATTTAAGCAAGTTTTCTTTGCAGTATACATGTCAGCATGAGTCAGCCAAAACACGCAACTTCAGAAAACTGAAAATAATTGACTGGCTGAATGAAGTAATTAAGACCCTTGAAATTTTAGGAAATTACAACTATGGAGACAATAGGTGAAAAGAAAGAAGAGAAAGAAAAGAATCCAAAATAAGATTAGAAATTATACAACTTTTGAAAAACAAACAAAAGGATACCATAATCTAGTTGTATCAGAATCATAAGTAACAAGAAAGAAAGAGTCTTTTATACTGATGTAGTTTTAAAACAGTATGGAATCTAAGTCTTGACCATTACCACATTATGTTATTAGAAGTCAATAATGAACATAAATGCAAATAGTAGAAACAGAAGTAAAGGGAAAAACAGAATAATCAAAATGAAGGTCATTCCATTTACAATATTAATACATATAGGCAATTAGTATAATGTTCTTTCCTTCTCTAAATGTCTGCTTGCTAGCAAGTCCTTTCACTTTGATAACATTCCACGGTAAATATATAAATGCTATCTGCTCAGAAATATTTCTAAATAAGTAACTTTGTTATATCTATTCAAGTTTTAAATTATAGGCTATAAACCTCCACTTTTTTAAATTATTGACATTTTTAGCTTTATGGGAAGACTCTTCCAGAAAACATTTTTCAAAATTTGGGATATAGCATGAACAGATGCTTTGCTTCCTTTCTTAGTTTATTGAGGATTAAACTATTCCAGTACATTAAATTTGTCACAAACTGTAAGTGCATAAAATGAAACAAGGCTTTCTCATTTTAGCCATGTCTCATCAACCAAAGAACGGAATTCATGAATATTTAAGTAAAGCCCGTGTGTCTGCGTGCATATCTGGTACACATCTGCCTATTGAGGTCACTGCCTCCACTTTGCATAGAGTGCTTCATTTGTCTGGAATTGGGTCTTTTGTTGTAATGCTGCCCTTGATGTGATCATTTGGTAGGTGGCTTGGCGCAGTTTTACAACACTTCCATATGTTTTATTCCTAAGGTCACAGCCTAGGTGCCAAAAGGAGCCCTACTGTTGAAGAGACGCAGTAGGTTGGGGGAAGATGCTGGTGTATGGATGCCTTAGGTTAGAGGAAAAGAATGTTGCTAGTTCCCCTGTTAATTAGAAATAATGAGGGAAAGCAAATTAAATCCTGCTGCCTCCTTGCCCCAATTCAAAGAGACATTGATCAATTGAAGCTTCTAAAAGTTCCCTCTCAAATGATCCCAAGTCCTTAATGATGCTTACTCAAGTTTCTGCTCCTAAGAGTTTCTTCTGCATGTGCAATTTCTGCTGTCTCTAAAGGTGATCTATGAGTCAAAAAGATGTGCTGAGATAAGGCAGGTGTGAGGTGAGATGAGGAGATTTTCCTAGTCTGGAAAGACATAGATTTATTCTGAAAATAATTTCAGAAGAAAAGTAAAAGCCTTTTTAACTAAGAAAATACAATATCATATTTTACAGAAATATACTCTGGGTGTTACTTGATTATCTCAGGAAACTGCTTTTGATTTCCACGAAGTGAACTGAAACATAAAAGGTAAAAACTTTTTAAAACTATTTAGAAGATTATTGAATTTTGTTTGACACCAGAGATGACAGCAAATGTGATTAATTGCCACTCATAATTGCAGTTTCATTCCAGTGGTTATTGCTTGTCAGTATCAATTAATAGCTCAATGCAAACCTCATTCATTCCAGAATATTAAAGAATGATGGCTTGTGGGAATTATGCTAAACTAGCACTTTCAATTAGATTTCTGAATTTTATAGAGTACTGAATAATGGTTTATGAGTTTATAATAGTAAGTACCAGTGAGTTATTGTTCAATTGTAATTACTATAATTATGTATGTTTATCTGGAGAATTGTAATTAGTATTGTCTTCATGTTTAAAAATAGAACTATTGTACTTAATTTTTGCTTAATGTATAGGTTCTCTAGTTTATTATATAAGGGACTACGCTACAAAAATAACCTGTTCCAATAATCTGGAAGAAGTATACTGAGCACAACTACTGTCTTACTGTGGGGGAGATATTAAAGGTAGACAAACTAACAAGGTGCAATTTAAGAGGAGAAGCTTCTGTGTGTCCTGTGCATAGTCTCAATTCTATGTTCAAGTTTTCTTTCTTTTTTGGTGTGTGTAAATAATCTGCCACATGAATTATAAAAACAGGGATATATAAAAGAGTAACAATATGGGATGCAGTACAGATTCCTAGTTGAGAAGATTGAAATTTGAACTTTAGTTTGCTTCCAGAATCTTTTTGAATTTGCTTTCACAATTCTTTTGTTTATAGAATATTACTTTCCATCAATCCTCAGAATATAAGATAGCATATAAATTTCAATTTCAGTGCCATAAAATACAAGCTTTGCATTTACCCAGAACTATAATACTGTATAAAGAAAACAGTCTGCAAGGGCATTTAGCATTCTCAGATAATAGGTTCAAAAAGTAGCAAGGAATTTAGCAATCCAATCCTCAATTTAAAATTCAAAACTAAAATCTGATAAAATTGTTAATCCTAAATATTCAGAGTAAATTGAAGCCAACTAAATCTAAGTTCAATTTCTTTTTTCATAACATAATGGTACCAGTAGCATTCAACTAAAAAGAAAAAATTTGACGATTTGATCAAATTAAGTGAATATTGAAATAAGGTCTGGTTATTTGGGAATGTGAAGATCACCTGGTTGATACGTTTGACAATGTGATAATTGTACATTAACATGCTTGGGAAAAAAATGAATGTCCTAAGTCACAAGCTGTAATTTCACTTTATCTAAATTGCTGTCTTCATCAATTAGATTTATTTAATTGCTCAAATTTTCTTATAATTTTGTATATTGAGCTCAATTTGTGCCATATTTTATTTTATGTTATTGTTTCTTCGTTAATGAATTAAGAACATTTACACATGTCAATATAAATGCAAGTGTGGAGAGCATAAAATTAAAATATGAATGAATTTAAAGCAGGATGACACCATATAGGAGCACAATAATGTTCTCCCTCTAACTCTAGATAAATTTCTTCCACAAATGCTGCTTGAGACAACATTAATCATTCTGGCAACATTGATGTCTCAGATTGAGCTCTCTGTCAAATACAATTTCATTTAAGGGCAGTTAAACTATGTTTCCCCTAGCAACCTTTGCTTATATATTTGTTTTTTAAAACCTGAATGCAGAATTTATGCATCGTGTCTCTAGAATTAGATGGCTTGCACTCTGTTCACACCTCCTCTCTACTTACTGGCTGTAAGACCTATAGAAAGTAGCTTTACTTGTCTTTACCTTGGTTTTCTCATCTGTAAAATGGGAATGATAGGACCTATTTCCTAGACCTGTTTTAAGGATTAAGTAATGCTCATAACCATGTAGACAAATACCTGAACACAGTAATGCCTAAGATAAAACATTATTATTGCTTTTATTCCTTTTATATGAGGGATTGAATTGTCAAATGCTGACTTCACAGTCTTGGCTCCAGCCTTGCTGTGGACTTTCCCTGGCCACAGATGCATTCCTGCTGATTTCAGTCCATCATTCCAGCCAGTCAATTTACTTTAGGACTTTAGTGCTATTTTACAGTTTTTAACTCTGTGAGATCTGCAAATATGACAGGATTGCCTTCTACATCTTCATACAAGTCATTCATAATAATGTTCATCAAGACATGACTGAATACAGAGCTCTTTGGCACACCAACAGGGTCTCCCTGCCAGGGTGAAACTGATCCACTAATCGCACACTCTTTATACAGTGGTTCAACCAGCTTTGCATCTGCTTAACCAAATTATCATTCAGCTCACACATCTTTATCTTGTGTCTGAGAATATCATGACAGATATTTGAAATGGCTTTTTGAAATACATCTTTGTAAAACTAACAATGCCTATCTCCAATCACCTCGTAATTGAAGTTTTACATAGGCAACCTGTAGGCTTACTCAATTATCTCACTCATTGCAGAATATCTCTAAATCTTCCACACAAAGAACAAAGGAGAGTGAACCAGTGGGATAAACTATCATCATTATTATAACCTGACTTTCATGGCTTCCCCAAATGTCTTAAAAACAGGAGTTCACGTTTTCAATTTCCAGGGTAGATATGAAACATATCTGTTTAGGCAGATCTCTTTGTTTTGCAGTTCCCTCTTCAGCCATGTACAATTATCTCTAAGTAATCCTATGCTTTTAATAAAGGTCATAAATAAAAATCCATACATGCAGTGCACAATAAGTTAGGACTATGGTTCTGAAACTTCCAATTTAGTAAGTTTTTATGGGGACCAGGAATCTGGTTTTAATTCCAGGTGATTTTGGAAGTGGTCCATAGGCCTCTTTATTTAAACATTAAATTAAGGATTTTATTTACGTTTCAGTGAAATCATTTCCTTTTCAAAATGATTCATTGCAGATCCCCGTAATAAACCTGCTTTTCTATTACTTTAAAAATTAATATGTCAAAATTTACTCTATAAAAAATTTTCTGATCACATAATATTGTATAGAGAGAAATATGTCTCTACAATTAAAATAGTGCACCTTGAAACTTTAATTAGACTGCTCCTATTGCCTTAACTAGATAATTGCTGATCTCAATTATACACTGAAAAGGCACAGGAGAATTTTTTAGGAAGGATAGGTTTATTGGTTTACTGGAAAAGTAACCTTCTTTTTTCAGTTTTCTGAGTAATATTTGATAAAATTTAGGACAGAGGCCCTAACAAAGGGTTTCAGAGCCAATCACAGTGACTTACACAGTCACTAAATCTTTGGAATAAATGAATGATTAGAGACAGAGCATTGGTTATTTAGGAGCAGTGTTTGTTGGCAATTGACTGTTTGTCCCAGCTTTATTTACCTTCTCCCGTTCTGAAGGTCCCTATTGTTGCAAATCCTATTTGCTCCAAGTCTGCCTATTCACTGTCTATTAGGGAAGGAGGGGTAAAAGAAATTAGTGCCATGCCATTATCACAACATTCACATCTCCTTGTCCCTTTGCCACCTTTGTTTGATGGTACCTACCCTTAAACTCCATATTACAAAGCTTGTAAGGAGAACGTGCTGGAGAGAACAAAGAATAAAAATCCTCCTCCTGTGTTCTCTCACTTACCATTATTCCAGGCCCCCAGGAGCACCAGGCTTAATGTACTCAAGGACTTTCATAATGTCATTATCCCCTATCTCTTTTCTTTCTCCTCTTCCCATACATTAAGCACTTTTTTCTTGAACAGGCAACTACTTTGTCATATAAACAGTTTGTGAAACTGATGGCTTTTTTGTATAACTGAATATGAAATCTTAATAACCTCAAGGGGCTATTATGAAATCTCTCCTTCTCTGTCTTAATGTGATATATGATAGTTCCACCACCTTCTGCACTCTACTCACTGCACCACGATATTTAAGAAATGCCTGGTACATAGAAGGACTTGTATGACAGGAAGGCAATTAAATTGCAACCAAGTGACTGGAATTCTAATACTAATGCTAACAATTACATTGTAAAAAAATCCCTTCTTTGTGTCTAAAGATACTCATTTATAAAGTGGAAAGAGAGGACTAGATTAATAATGGCATATAGATCAATTAAAAGCAACACCTTATTTTTATTTTGATGGTTAGTATCCGGATAAAATAGCAGATGTGTGTAAGAATGGTGGAACAATAAGGCATTGCTTTCAATTATTCAATTCAGATGCATCAATTGATCACATAATCTGTGCGGTACGCTGCCTTTC
Organism: Eulemur rufifrons; assembly: GCF_041146395.1. NCBI lineage: Eukaryota > Metazoa > Chordata > Mammalia > Primates > Lemuridae > Eulemur > Eulemur rufifrons. Next base: position 58,351,061 of record NC_090983.1, on the reverse strand, counting down.
ATAATGAATGTTTCTTTTGCTGACTCGCTATACCTCTTTAAACTCAATCATATTTCTGATTTGTATATAACATAGGGGCATTTTTTTTTATATGGAATATGGCTTCAGGGATTATAAACATTGAAATAAATCTCCTATAGGTGTTTTAGAAGAAATATCAAACAGCATACTAAGTTGACTTCATTCAAGAATATTCTCAAATAGTATTAATAAAATTAATTTAGCCTCCCTATGATAATTTACTAAAAAATGTTAAAAGAAGTCAAGAAAGATGTCTCCTAGTGAACGCGCGCGCACACACACACACACACACACACACACACAAAACTGTCCTTATAACCCTGTTAGACACTTAACTTGTCAAGTTGTCCTTGAAAATGATTATATAAAAATCCTGCATAAATAAAGCAATCATTTTTCCCTACTCCACATAATTCTATTCATGGGTTTATTATTATCTACCATAAACCTTAAACAACTGGATTGTTAGTGAATAAATTTTATTAGTTTTTCTCTTTTTATGAGTGCTCAGCATTATATTGGCATTTGAGCAATCACTCTTTTATGCTTGTAAAGCATAGCATTGAGTTCTGGAAGGAACTACTCAGATGTTACCTAGGCTAGCTCCCTAGCAAGAGGGACATACCCAAATCATCTCTAAAGAAGAAGAGAAAACCTTTCCCAATTACAGATACAAAAACTTGTTAGTGAAAAGTTCTAAGACTATCCAAGGACAAATCGAAATGCCACGGTGGCAATAGGTTGTGTTAAGGCTGTGGACCCCCCAGACCCACATTCTGTCCATTAGCACTGCTTCTCTAATGAGAAATTGAATTTTAACCTGCCTCTGTAGTCATGACTAGATAAGTGCTAGGCCAGGATTTTCCCTAATTGCATCAATATATTCAAACTAAATTTTCCTTGAGATTTTCCAGAGAAGAAAAAACTCACCTTTGGAAATGAAATACAGATATCTTCGGCTTCTGTAATAAATGTATTTTCACCAGAGAACATAGCAACTGAAGTCGGATGTTGTAATAAGGGTTATCTTAAAATCATAACAGGTGTCTTGATACAGGTGAAGAAACAAAAATAGCCTGGATGGGAATGTAGTTACGCTCAGGAGCCTTATCATAAGCTTTTTTCTCATGTAAACATGGTTCAGGGAAATCCCAGAAGTTCAAAGTTAGTGGTACTCTGGAAGTTAACAGGTCCTGAGAGTTGTGGGGACATTTGGAGGGCAAATATTCAGCTTTTTCCTTGCAAAATTCTGATATTCAAGCCACAGAACGGAGCGTGTATAATAGGAAACCTAATAATATAGTGGGAAGCACTGCCTTTCAGCAGAAAAAGAGGAAGATACAAAAGGAACAGATGGTGATAAGTTTGCGGTAATAGGGCGAAGCACTAAATAGTCTTTGACAGAGCTTGCCCCCAGATAGAATGGCTACGGCAGAGCTTAAATCATTTCTAACATCGCTCATTGACTTTCTTTGCCTACTAATAAGTCTTCAGAGACTGAATTTAGTTTGCAGCTTGACTTTGCCTTTCTCTGTTAATGTTATATGTCCTATGCTGAATTTGTTTAACCTTATGACATCAATTTTGGTTTCAGTACCCTCTTTTCAATCCTTTCCCCTCCTTAAATGAAATTTTATAGAAAGCAACTATTGCCTTCAACTATTACCATTTTCTTTTTAAATTTTGCCTAATAACCAGAAAAACCTGGAGAAGGAAGTGGTCTTTAATCTAATTGCACATTAGAATCAGCTGGGAATTTTTTTTTTCTTTTAAATTCTGATGCCCTGTCTTTACCCAATTAAACAATTAAATATCTATAAATCTCTTGATTTCTCTTTAGCCTGAGCAGTCTGGACATAAGTATGTTTTCAAAATGTCTTCAAGGGAGCTAATGTTCAATGAATGTTGATAACTGCTGGGTTAAAGTCCTCAAAAATACAAAACATTTTACACAGGCTACTGTAACTGGCCATTTGATGCACTGCTGAGGAAACAAGGAATTTAACTGAATTGTAAGCCATTTCTTTTTGCTACTACGGTATCTTGGACTTACCATAGTACCTACCCTATTTTACCATAATTGTTGCTTTTTTTTTTTTTTTGTCTCTCCCATTTTTAGAAAGGGCAGAGATTAGATTTTATTAATATTTCTATCTTTCCAGTCCCTAGCCTTTACACAATTAGTTGTTGAAAATCAATTCCTAGATGGCAAGGACTAGTTTTCGTTGTTGCTGTTGTTGTTTTTATATTTTGTTTCAGGATCCTAGCCTTTACATAAGTGATTGATAGTAAGTGATTGATACATGGTAGAGTTCAATTTTAGCTGTTGAAAGTGACAAATTAGGTCAATGCTTCCTAAATACCAATCATTCTTGTATCATCTTCACAATATTGGGAGACCCAGTGATGGATAAAATGATGATATTTTGATGAAGTTCCTCAGCACTATCTTGCATCGCCTGCAGCCAGGCAGGTCCTATGGTAAGCCACAAATGAGTCCAGGAAAAAATAGCTTTTAAAATATTTGTGCTTTTACTTAAGTAGGACATTCAAATTTATAATCTTTTAAGATGATTAAATTGAGACAAAAATACTTGTAGAAACATATTTTCTTTAGTTCCTCTAAAATAAAGCCTGATTATTAAAACACAAGCAGCCCATTAATATAACACTGTCTCCCTCCTCTGACTTCTCTTGTCTAACTGGGCACTTAACTGCTTAGTGGTTCTTTCCTTTTCTTGGAACAAAAGCCAAACGCCCATCCTCCCTCTTGGGACTCTGAGGGAGAAAGTCATTTTAGCCCCAATGAGAAACTGAATGTAACTTCATGATGAAACAGAAGCCCCTGTGTCCTCCTCTTCCAACCTCCCTGCAGAAATGCAAACCACTCTTTGTTGCTCCTGTCTCTATGTCAATATATTAATAACCCTTTGCAAATTTGACTGCTTTTCAATTCTGTTAGTCTCATTTCATCTGATAAAAAAACTTTCTAGCAACCAGGGTGGGGGCGGGGGAGAGATTAGGTTTTGTTCATCAAATCTGTGTGGTCTGTTTGGAGGATACACTCAGAGTCCCAGGGGAAGATAGGTTAAGGGAGTCTTCCTAGGAGCCTCTATGCTTGCAATGGTGGGTGATGAGAGGGAGGAGGCTTTAAGAGACTAAAGAGGCAGATATGTAAAGAGGCTGATGTATGTTCACTACAGTTTCTACTATTAAATATCAGATTAAAAAAATCAGGGGGAATCAGAATGACCTTTTAAGTCTCTTATGATAAACTGTACTCTCCTGCATCTACCCCATTCTGGGCTCGATATAAGGAATAGTATGTTCTATATCATAAAATATTTCCTCCCAATAAGGTCTTAAAATTATTTGACAGTATTCCAGTTTGATTGATATTAAAGGTTTTCCTTTCCTACAGAGTGAAGGATCATTCAGTATCATTCGACAGGATTTATTGAGTGCCACCATCATAATAAGATTTGAAAAACTATCCTTGTCCAAAGCATGCCCCCATTTACCTATGGAAACCACTATATAAATAAGTAATTTCAATATAATATGCATATTAAGTGCTGTAGTGGAGGTACATACAAAATGTTAAAAGTTATGCCTTAGACTTGCTAAAATAAATTACTAATAATCATTAGAATCATACTTCTCTATCTGACTGCTCTATTATTAATTTAGGCAACAATCTGTAATCATTTCCTTCCACTTCCTCTGAAATTTTCAATCCATTGGAAAATAAATATACTTGGCTAACTAAAACAGATTAAGTATCTCTGTTGGGCTGTCTGTTGCTTTAAAACATTTCTTAAACAGATAAGTCTGGGCATCACTACATCTCCTAGTTCTTGTGAACAGGTGTTTTCTGATTCCCGCCCTGACAAGCCTCCTGTGCCATTCATGCAGTTATATCAAATGAAAATCATGAATAACAAAGTAATGACAGATAACTGTATTGGAAGACCAACATAATGTCCATTAAATCAGAACATTCATTTCAGGAATACAGAGGCTTTTGAAAAACCGTAAGAGGGTTTGCAAATTATTTGAGGAGCCACAGTCCAAATAGTTCCTGAAAGTAGCTATCTTTCCTATTTATGTATTTGTCTATTGGGAATCACATGGCCCTGAAAATTAGAGTGCCCAGAAATAATTTTTTTAGGTATGCATTCTGTTTGTGTTTTGTTAATAGCGGCCTAACTGGATGTGTTCTGTCTTCTGTGCGTATGTGTCATGGTGATAGTGCAATGCTCTTTCTCTGCCACAGGTTATCAGCGGCTTGCAGAGTGACAGTACTAAGATAGAAGGATAGCTTGTTTCCAATGAACTGATTTAAAATGAAAGGAAAACCAAGCCCGTGTGTTTTGGTCCATCTCCCAGATTACAGAAACTGACTATCTCATTAGTGATTAAAACATCAGCTGTTAATGTCTTAGAGCCGGTTGACCAATTTGATTATCTTGAAATCTGGCTAGATTCCTCTTCTTTTAGCCAACATGGGGATTTCATTCTCTCCAAACTCACCCTGAAGCAAAAAGAGAGAGAGAGAAAAAACAACAACAACAACAACAACAACAAAAAAACCCAAATGGTCCTAAAAAGGGAGTATTGTTTCCTGTCATGCTGTCATGGTTTTCCAGACTTGGTATGTGGTTGTTTTAGCAATAGTAATGAGCATTATGAAACTGGCTTTGTGGTTAATACTGCAGTGGCATCATAAATTTACTCACACTATACTCAGATATGCCAAGAAAATGTAGTGTCTCTATTCTCTAAAACTGCTCTTATCTCCTTTCCTAGCCTCCACACGCTAAGCAGTAGAAAGTAGTGACATACTAAAGTTAGTACAAACATAGCCTGGAGCCAATAATTTAGTCTCTCTAGGCTTGTTTCTTTTTTTAAAAAAAAATTATTTGGTTTTGCCATTTTCTCCTTTTCTTATTTTGACCCTTCCCAAAGTGATGTTTGGCAGTGGGGCAGGGCTTAGGTGATGGAGTACATGGACCAGGAGGTGTCCTCCAAGCCCCCTACTGATCCTTGGGTCTGTGCTGCAGGAGTCCACAAACAAATGACTCATCCAGTGCCATCCCTGGGCATTTTGCAGGGACGTGCTGCTGAATTTAGAGGCTGGTGTAACCCATGGTTTAAACTCCCAGGTCTAGATCAAGGCCCCAGAGATGATCACTGGCTAGCTCTGTGGCACATTCATGTTGAGCTTTTGCCATATTCTCCAAGGCAGACCGGGGGCTGGCTGCTCAGCCTCCTGCCACATGGGCACTGCCACAGCCACGGGGAGACAGGCTGGACTCTGTGCTTGGCCACCCCATCGCGCCCTAGTGGCTTGATTGGGCAGCTTCCTATCAGTGAGAGTCAACCCCACAGGACAGTGTTTCTCAGGGCCCCACGAGGGAGGGGGACAAAATGCCTCTGTTCTCAGCACTGCCTTAGACTTCTGTACCCCATCTGCAGCTTCAGCCCAAAGAAGCAAGATTAAGGCTTATGGGTCTGACACCCTACCACCCTATTGTTGTCTTTTTCCTTTGCTTTTCTTTTTTTCCCCCACTATCCTTTGGATGGTAAGGGGCCAGCTTTTCTCTGGTTGCTCTGGGTCATTTCCTCTTTCTACCACAGGACTCAAGTTTCACGATGTCGTTGCAAAGTGAGCATCTTCTCTACATTATGGGAGACATTCTGTGACCTGTCACTTTCATGATTAGAGGTTCTTGTTCATACGTTAAAGAAATTTAAGAAATTCATTCCCTTTCCCTCCCTCCCTCCTTTCTTTTTTTCCCTCCCCCACCTTGCTTTTCAAGCTCTCTGTTATTAGGACCCCCCCCAAAAGAGTATCAAATACCTGCCCCTTCTCTGGAAAGTTAGAAGACCAAGGGAATGTCTTTTATGCGTTACTTACAATGCAGCAATTTGTATTTTCAAATATTATATCAGTTACTTTAGTTTCAACATCTATCTTCATTTATCAATACCTCAAACTAGTGTGCATTTATCAGATAGTATGAACATCATCTGAGATATCTGTATTTCTTAAAACTTCATATCAGCATACTTGAGAAATTGTATTTGATATTGATCATACATACTCAGTTTGTGAGATCTTAATGAGTCACTTTAAATGTCAAGAGCAGTAATTCTTAAGTTTTTTTATGTTATAGTGTTTTTAAGAATCTGATAAAAATGATAGATCCTCCACTGCACAAATATGTTCACACTCACAAAATTCTGCTTAAATTTTAGAATTGAAACCCAAGTTGTAAGTTCCACAGCTAGAGTCAGCTCCTGCCATGACAGGCTAACTTAAATCAAACTAACTGTTCCTCTTTAAAAATATATAATAGCAAAATTTTACAAAAATATATACCAAGTACCCAGCAGCCTGAAGGCATTAGAGGGCAACCAAGGTAGCCAGGAACTAGGGGACTAAGATCCCACGGAGAAGGGAAATGCATTCAAGTGACCCTGGCAATTTCCCCCCCTTTCCATCCCAAGAGGCTTGCCGTTCCTTAATTGGCATGAGGCTGAGAGGCCAAAGAGAATGAAGTGACCTGGAGCTCTCAGCAATCTCTTAAAGCTACGGAGATGAAAATTAGAATAAGAGTAACAGTGAAGCCAGGGTTAAAGGGGCTGAAATTTCCTGGAAAAAGGAAACACACAGATGTGAACCCTTTTCCCCTTAAGGCATATGCTAGTAACTAAGTCTGTGGGAAAAACAAACTCATTTTCTCCTGCTGTACTCTGAGATACAGTTTCTGTTCTCCACTCTTAATAGGACACAGTCGTACACCACTTCTGCCACCAGCTGTGTGGGGGGATTTCTCCCCACCAATAAGCAAGCAATCGGGTCTGCAGCAGACACCAGCTGGGTGTTCTCTAATTCAGTTCTGACACTATCTATCTGGAGATGGTGTTAAATCCCACAGAGTGAAGCTCAGTCCCACAGGCCTGCCCCCCACTTCCCATGACATCACAAGCCCCAGGCTGTTTCACCTGTGCTTCTGACCAACCTGCTATAAATCGGTGTTCCCATGATCCCTTCCTCAGTATGGCTAATTTGCTAGAACAACTCACAAAACTCAGGGAAACACTTGTCTTACACTTACCGATTTATTATAAAGGATACAGATGAAGAGATGCACAGGGCAAGGCATGTGGAAAGGGGTGAGGAGCATACTTCCCCTCTCCAGGCTCACACCTTCCAGGAACCTACACATGTTCAGCTATTCGGAAGCTCCTAGAACCCTGTCCTTTTGGGTTTCTATGGAAGCTTCATTACGTAGGCATGACTGAGTAAATCATTCACTATGGACGATCAGCTGAACCTTTAGCCCCTTCTCTCCTCAAGGAAGGAGGTTTTGGGATGGAGCTAAAAGTCCCAAACGTCTAATCCTGCCTCTAATCTTGTGACCAGCGCCCATCCTGAAGCTACCTAGGGGCCTGCAGCCACCAGTCATCTCATTACCATGCAAAAGACACTCCACTCCTAAGATTCAAAGGGTTTTAGGAGCTGTATGTCAGGAAAGGGGATGAGGACCAAACATGTATTCCGCAATATCACACTAAACTAAAAGGCTAAAGGCTAAGAAGAGCTCTTGGTAGTGTCATGGTTCTAAGCAAACTGAAACTGGAGGTTAGGGCCCATATTCAGAGTGGACAGAAAATTCAAGTAGGTCCTAGTTATAATTAATTAAACAAAAACCATGAAAAAATCCTTTAATAATTGGGCAATTAATTTGACTAGGCACTTCACAAAAGAGGCTGTCCAAATGGTCAGTAAACCTAAGGGGAGATATTCAAAGTCATTACCTCATTGGCCATCGAGGAATTACAAATGAAATCAAATTGAGATATAACTACACACTCTGCAGAAATGTTAAAATTTAAGAAAATGACAAATCTAAGGATTTGGAGCAAGTTGAGCACTCATGGATTTGTGCATCCACTTTGGAAGTCTGTTCTGCTAAGTCTACTATTCTATATGACCCTAAAATCCTACTCCTTAAATAGAGGTATTTATGGGATATAATATATATATAATATGCTCCTTAAGACAGATGTAAAAAGTTCATTAACAGCATTATTTATATTAAAATTTGGAAACAATTGAAATACTCATCAGTAATAGAGCAGATAAATTTTGGAATAATGCTTGAATATTTTTGTAATAAATACTATGCAGGAATATACAACAATAAGAATAACATAGAAGCTTGTCTTCAACACAGGGTTATACAAGTTAAGCAGGCACAAAAAATGTATCAATCCATTTTTATGGAACCCAAAACAGACAAAACTGATCTATGGTGAGAGGTCAAAATAGTGGTTACACTTTGGGAGGAGGTGATGCCTGGGACAGCATGAGGGAAGCATCTGGGTAATGTGCCATCTCTTGACGTGGCTGGTAGTGACATGGGTTTATTGACTTGATAAACACTGATGAAGCTATGTACTTTGACTTGTGCATTTTTCTGTGTTTTCATAATACTTTGCTTTTGTAAAAGTTTACTAAAAAGAGTTATTCAATTTATGAGAGACTCTTTGTTTTGAGCAAAATCCTTTAATCCTTCCTTATTCCAGGAAGCAGCAATGACCAAAGTCCAGGAGGCCCCTTTTGGGGCAATTCTGCCCAATGACGAAAAAAGTCATATTTTCATAGATGCCCTTAAGGCACATTTAAAGTTAGTTATAACAAAGAGCTGAGTGTTTGAAGTTATATGCTAATCAATATGTCACATGGAACAAGACTGTGAGAATATTGATAACCAGTTTTAAGGTGAGTTAAGGAACATGGTGTTTTATTGTACTATTTTTCTACTTGTGTGTGTTTGAAATTTTCATAAGTTTTCTTTTTAAGAAGGAGAACACAAGCATCTGCTTATTCAAAGGAAACTAAAACTAAGAACAATAATAAAAACAAGTTACAAATGGGTTCTTATAGGGGAGGAGAAAGGAGTAAGAAAAAGAAATAATATACTAAAGTTGGATGATAAAATTTGGTTTGCTTCAGCTATAAATTTCAACTAAACATCTTGTACTCCTCCCTTCTTTTTAGCAAATTGAATCTTATTCCCATTTCTAGAGCTTATTTCAACCCCTCCTTTCTAAGAAGTCTTAATTACTACTCTTGTGTCTAAACTCCAATTGCTCAATTATTATTTATTATCACTTAATTGATCCTCGTTAAATGCTTATGTGCTGTGCTGTCCCAGTTACATTTTCATGCATGTTATTTTTCTTTAAAATATTTTACTACATGTCTAGGAACCTTGTAATGCCTGGGAAATGTTAATTGATATATTTTTATTTATAATTTATTCATCAAATTCATATTATCATTTTATTGATGATTTAGCAAACACTACTTGTCAGCACCTTTGTAAGCATGGCTTGTTCTCCTTAGCTGCCACATATTAAATATACTCATTAAATTATTTAGTCCCTGTACAAGTGACATGAAATTGTTATTATTATCCTTATTTTATGAGTCAGATAACTGAGGCACAGAGGAAGGTTAGAGGAAGTCATAATAAGTATAGTAGCTCCAGACCTAAATTCTTAAATCTACCAAGTGCAGCCTCTTGATTGTTTATTGGACCCAGCATAGCACAGTAGGAAAAGGAACCTTCTATGATGTTTCAAGAATCTAAAACATTTTCTTTAGAGTGTTGACTTTTTCTTAATTATAGCAAAATCAAAAGCGATGGGATGTAAAATTCGTTCTCATGGAATACTGAATTTATATTTTCTTCACAAGACTATTTGAATTATGTGATCAAACCTTGAGCCTGAATTTTTGTAACTGGTATTGGATTGCTCACCACTAATCATTCTATTTGCAAATTCTTCAGTCTAGTACTTCAATGTATTTATGTTATCTCAGAAAAAAAATCTACAACCTTGTGGGTATAACTGAAGAGGGAATCTTAACTATTTTACTGTCCTTTGGAAACAGAATTCAGATCCCATAGCTTGTGAAGTCAGAGAAATAGGTGCCATATTGTATCACAAAGGCTCATTAGATGGAAGCTGAGTGCACTGTTAAATATTTGAAGACTGGAAATTGACTGGCACTGATGAGAATTTGCTCACTGATCCTGATGAAGTCATGGCACCTCTTTAAACATGCTTTGCTCTTCTAGCTGCCATGTATTAAATGTGTTGAAGAAACCCACTGTGCTTCTGAAAATAGCCATCTCAGGACTATGCACAGAGATGTATGCCTCTTATTTCCAACTAGGGCTTCTACTCAAAACATAGGAGCACACAAATAGAAACGAATTTAAATCACCTGCAATCTCAAAAACCATAATTACCATGGATAACATTGTGATGTATATTTCTTGTCTTTTCCTAAACAAATTAAACTCTTTTGTTAATTAAGAAAAAGGAAAAAAAAGATACTGTTATAGATTCCATATGTTTGCATAATTAAATTAATATGTGTATAAGATGCTGAAAGACTTAATGGAACCAATGCAATTTCAGACTTTCTCAAAATTGTGAACTAATTTACATTCTTCACAATGGCATATAAGGGTGCCAGTTTCACACACCCATACCAACAATGGTTATTATTTTTCTATCTTTATCAGATTCAGTGTCATCTCAACATTTTACTTTGCCTTTATGTGACTACTAAGATAGTTGAATATTTTCCATGTGTTTATTGACATTTGAATTTCTTTGGGGAAGAATTATTTATTTATACCATTTGCTTGTGTTTTTTCTATTATGCTATTCTAATTTTTCTTATTAATTTTTAAGATCTCTCTCCATTTATATATCTATTTATATATGTTTTCATTTATGTATATACATATAATTATTTTCTAAATATGTTAGATATTTTTCTTTTCTATTTTTTGTTTCTGACATATAGAAGTTTGAAATCTTTAAGTGATTGTGACTATTAGTCTTTTTTTTCATGATTTTTGCATTCAATGTTATGCTTAGGAGAGTCTTCTCTATCCCGTATTTTAATAAACGTTCACATTTGTTATGCACATTTTATGATTTTATTTTTACTTTAAAAATTAACCTGGCTAAAATTTATTTTCTTACAAGGTGCAAGGTAGGAATTGAAAAGTTTTTGTTCTTTGAAATAACTCTCCACTTATTCTAGTACTATTTTTTAACTAATCTACACTTTGCCCACAACTTAATATCCCAATTTTAACATACTTTCGATATAATTGAGTCTCTTTCTAAACTTTTATTTATTTCCATTCGTCTGTCTTCCTATCCTGACACTAGTACTATTTTTTTGGACTTTTAGTAGGCTGCATTGAAATTATATATTATTTTGGAAAAAAATCACTGTAACCTCCTTTGTATTTTTATTATAGATATAATAAAACACTGGCAGTTTTCTAATAGCACAAAATAGTGAATTTTTATTATTCTTATTTGATTAGTATTGAAAGTCATAATGCCCTGAATAATAAGAAGCCTAGCAAGAAAAATTGGGTTCATCTCCATGGACTCCAGAAGGCTTTCAGGCACACATTTTTGTATATTAACCCTATCCTTAACTTCATCATTGTCTCCTATCTTTATATCCTCCCAGTCTCCATTGCCTAATTTGATTATTTAAAAAATTCTCTTGTATTGTGTTTACATCTGCTAACCACCTTACATCCTGTTTTCAAATAACATGCAAGTATATGTAAAAACTTGCAATAGTCTCAAAGGAATTCATGACCATAAACATTAAGAACCACAGTTCTAGACCATCTAAGGTAACTTATTAATATTAGTAGCCAAAATTGAATACAATTTTAGAAATTTCCTAAGATGAAGCTACTTTAAAAATCCACAGGACCCAAATGGTTCAAAGATTATTTGAAGAAATATATGCAAAATTAAAATGTTAATGCCTAAAAGGCTAATGCCAAAATAAGGTACCATCCACAAATTCCATGTCATAATGCTTATGTTTCAGGACAGCTGCAATTAAAACACACATTTAGAAAAAAAAGGCTATAAAACAACAGCAACTGGTATCTATACTACGTGCCATAACCTGGGAGACATTCATTCATTCATTTACTCATCCATTTGTTCAGGCATTCATAGCATGTATTGGGCTCCTTATGTGCCAGGCACTACAATGGACACTGAATTTATGGCAATGAAGAAAACAGACAAAAATCCTTGCCTCCTTGGAGCTTACATTTTTATGGAAGGGCACAAATTATAAAAAAGATAAATAAGTAGAATAAATAAGTTTGATGTTGCTAAATATGGTGGAAAATTAGAAGTTGATAGATTGTGCATGCAAGAAGGTGAAAATTTTAGACAGAGTGGGTGGGGAAGTCTCACTAAGATGATATTTAAGGAAAGACTTACTTACAAAAGCCCTTATTTGGGGGCACATCAATCAAGGAGGTAGTATGGCTGAAGCAAAGTGAGGGAGGGAAGGAGAATAGTAGACAATGAGGCTAGACAGATAGTGAGGGGGCCTGGTAGACCACTTAACCCCTTTATCTCTTACAGAGACATCAGAGGATGTAGAGCAGAGGTGTGCTTTGATCTGACCATGTTTTATCAGGCTCATTATAGCTGCTATGTTGACAGTAAGTAGAGAGGGACAAGGTCAAGGCATATCCTCCAGTAGGGAGGAGGCTTCCAGGACCAAAGGACAGATGACTGTTTTTACCAGGGTTGTAGCAAGGGAGGTAGTGAGAGGTGGCCAGATTCTGAATATAATTTTGAAGGTAGAGTCAATCAGATTTGACAGTGGGTAAGTTATAGAGTTTAAGAGAAAGAAAGGAACTAATTTTAGTGGCAAGATTCTGGCCTAAGCCAGAAATGTTGCCATTACCTGAGATGGGGAAGTCTATGGGAAATGTAAGTTTAGAGGGGAAAGATCAGGCACTCTAAGTGGAGATGTCAACTATGCAATTGAAGACATGCATCTAGCATTCAGGGTGGAGGTCTGAGCTAGGGATATAAGTTGGGGAGCTCTCAGTGTATAGACAGTATTTAAAACTTTGAGGCTAATGTGATCACTGAGGACTCCCTGCCCCAACAGTGAAGTGAGTTCTATGGCCAGTCAACCTTGCTGCCCCTAATCTAAGAGGATCTCTTTTTTCCATTTCCCTCCATCCATGAAACAGGCACTATGGAAGAAGCTCCTGGGAATAGTAGGGAGGTACTGCATATCTTTATCAGCCCACTTTCTGTGGGTGCAGGTTTGGGATGTGGAAATTTCACTGGGTATGAAATGGCAGACCCTTCTTGTTTAACAGACTTGGTGATTTTCTGCAATTACAGCTCTCTCAATTGCTTAATGGTCTTTCAATCTCTTTCCATTCACTGAATTCTATAGGCTAGTTATCAAAGCCAGAAATGTTGCAGAGTCATGGCTTTGGAGGGTGGAACCCTTTCTGTGAATTTCTGTCTCACAGAAAAAGGCCTTTTGTTCTTCATTCCTCAGCCATCAGTTTAATGGTCTCAATCTTGGCCATTGCTTCCACCGTGGTTTCTGACTCAGGCAATTTAAAACACCAGAATGAAAGGGCATGGTTAACCTTACCCTGGAAAAGACATTTGCAACAAATATTATAGGCAAGGGGATAATTTTCTTAACTTATATACACTGTACTGCAAAGGATCAGAACAGGGAATGCACAGCAAAAGAAACAAAAAAGAAAGAAAGAAAGAAAAGACAGTCACTATCATGCTTAATAAAATAAATGCAAGAAGCTACAATGGTACAGTGGGATATAATTTCACCAATTAAATTGACAAAAGTGTGTATTGGGGGAGCAAATTAAGGTATAGGAAAACAGTCAATAAGGTACAGATAATGCATAATTAGCATAATGTCTTTGGAGAGAATTTGAAAAATGAAAATGTTCATACCATACAACCTAGCATTTTCTCTCTTAGATAGCTAAACACTCAGGTACAAAGATAGCTGTGTAAAGATATTACATCTACCATTATTCTTAATAGAAAAAATAGCAAACAGCTTAAATACATGTAAATAAAGGAAAAGCCAGGTAAAATATACTGTGTTTGTATAACATATTATCCAATAGTTAAAAGGAATGACCAAGACCAATTTCTGCATGTATCAGTATGGACAGATCCAAAGATATTATTAACTGAGAAAAGCAAGTTGCAGATATACACATATAAAATAATATCATTTATACTAAATGCATGCATGCATTCACTCACACACACACAAGTCCATCTGTTTTGTGGAGTGCAAAGTTTGTATGTTATAAATAATTTTTAGAAGTCTGAAAATATATTCATAGACTCCTAACAGTGGCTACAGGAATGGAATAAGGAATGCAGAATTTGGTTAGTAGCCAAATTATTTCAGCTTTGTAGATATATTTGAATTTTTTTTAAAAAAAGAACATTGAGTTCATATGTACTTGTGAGAGTAAAAATTAATCAGAAAGAAAATTGTTGAGGTCAATTAACATAGTGGAAAAGAAGAAATAGATGTAAAGAAGCATCCAAAATGAAACTCCAGCGGCATGAGTCGATATTGGTGAGGAAGAAGAGGATGGGGGCATCACCAGGGGCTGCAGCCTGGAGGCTGGGTGGTGTGGTCCAACAGCGGTGAGTTCAGGGGAAAGGAGCCAGTTTAGCAACGGAGCTTTCAGGAATGATGGATTTGAAGTAATAGAGAAAAATTGAAGTAGAGTGAAGGTAAGGAGGAGAGTGTCAGAGATACGAATTGGGGAGTTACCAGGAGAAGACGGGCTGAAACCCTGAGAATGGATGAACCACCCAAAAGATAGAATTACAAACAAACAAAAAAGCAGAAGCCTAGATATTTACAAATTCTATACTTATTTTGCTTTGGCCATATCTATACATTTATAAAGTGAATGTGAACTCTTATGTTATGTACCTGGCTCACAAAAATATAGCCGTTTAATTCCAGGTGTACCATGCAACAAGAAGACTGGAAGAATAGAATGCAACATGCTAATAGTGATTATCTCAGGTGGATGTAGTTTAGCAGAGGGAGGCTATATAGTGAAGATGTCAAGGTCACAGACTTTGCTACTTCCTACTTCCGTGGCATTAATCAAATTGAGACACAGCATGTCCTTCCCACATAGTGCTCAGTAAATCATGGATTATTTGCTTTCACTGGATATATTATATATTTCTATAAATTTCTTTTAAAATCAGGGTGTTATTATTAAAAATGAATAGATAATATTCTAGATCAATAGATTAAAATACTATCACCATATGGTAAAATGATGTGTATGTTTTCCATTATGTGGCATGGCTAACCTGTGATTTGATATGTATTATAGAACCAAATTTGTCTTTCATATCAAGAAAAATTTTTGCAAAATGTTTTTATAAACTTTATAAAATTAAATGGCCACTTACTTACAGCTTCACAGCCTTGCATTACAAACATGTATAAGAACGTGGATAACTGACAAAGGTGCAGGCAGCCACTTGCGTTAAACTTTATTAAACAATCAGCTTAAACCGATCCCTGTATTGCTTGGAACAGAATGTCTATCCGTGAAGGAGCCAAGAATTTACTTCCAAGTGGGTAGACCTCTACGGTGAGAGGTTTTCCACCTGACGGTTTGACAGGACAGCAAATGTGGAGCTGGAAGTGGAGCATGCAGATGACGCAGCACATTGGGTTGTGACTGTGCAGGGGAAGTGGCACGTTATAGGGACCAGAGCAGTCATGAAGGAGATGACTTGGAAAGGTCAACGCTAGGGGCGACCACTGGTTGTAAAGTTCTCTGGGGGTTACAGTATAAAAATCTGCAAAAGTAAGTCATTTCAGCTACCTGCTCTAGACCACCCACCCACATGCTGTCTCATTCTTCCATGTTGCTACTGTAATTCTTCTTGGAATGAAATCACAATTAGAGCAGAGATGGTCCTGTTAAATCAGAGGCAAGTAAAGCCTTCAGACTGGGAGAATAGTTTGATATTGTGTCTTCATCCACATGTGTCTATGTATATGTACAGAGGGAATTTATAAAAATATCCTTAACTGGAGAGCAACTGAGTCCCACACTCAAAGTACCATGGAAACCCCTACCAACGGTTGATGTCTTTCATTGATGACTTTATCACGGGGACAAAGGGAGAGGTGAGATTATTCACTATAGAAATGTGATTTTCAACATTAATCCCACCAAAATGTAACTAGCACACAATTCAACACTTGTGTGAATTAAAATATAAGCTTATGTACTTTGGAAATGGAAGTTGTTTCTGTGCTTTAAAATATCAAACACCCATGCGAGAGAGATTAAGAGGGCAGTTTTCCCTCTTTCGGTGTTAGTATATGCATGTCATGATTATTCTCGTTCATTCCATAGGGATTTAAGCTTTTCAATTCTTCTGACTTTATCTTCTTACTTTCTCATACTGCTGTTTTTTAAGAGAAAGGAAAAGCTCCTAGGAGCCTTCCTAGAAAAGATAATTGTGCGGGACTCCCTGGTCTCCTTCTTCAGGAGGTAATGGTTAATTAGTTTGTGCACTTGCAGTTTGGTCTCCTGAGGAGAGAAATTAAATTTCTTCCTTTTAGCCTAGAAGAGCATAGATATTTTGGGAATGTTTTCATCTTATTTAGACTTTAAGGCAATGCCTTGAGCATCTATTGAGAGAAATGGAATGAGAACAGCCTAAACTCAGAGAATGATAGGTCATTTGCCGAGTACACCAGTCATACAGTTACAGGAAGCACTTAAAGTCCGGTGCCTTGTTTAACTGTGCCTGCTGACTTTAACATTGGACCCGAGATATACGCACATTCTTAGGTACTTGTTCATTGGACTGAAAAAGAGAGGCAGAGTGCTATAGTTCAGAGAACACTAGTTTGAGAATCATTTTTTTATCTAAGTTCCAAACACAGTTCTACCACTTGTTAGTACTTGAAGATGTACTTACATTTCAAGTCTCATTGTTCTCATCTTTGAAACAGGGATAATATTACCACACATTGAAAGATAATTAAATAAAAGGTAATATGTTTATAATACTTAGTATGGTATATGCCACGCAGTAAATTTTCAATAAATGATAGAATTTTGTTATTACTGAAGTTCACCTAATTTTACTGCCCTTTAGTTTTTTCCCCCCGCAATATAAAAATAAACAAAATAGTGTGGAAAACCCTAATATGCTAAATAATAGAACATGCATTAAGATGATCACATTAGTACCCTCAGCAGTTGAATAATTCTAAAGGAATCTTAGATGGCATATTTATTATAGGGTTTTCTTAGAGAAGGCCTCAATGTAGTTATTTGTAAAATATGAACTACATAACTAACAAACAGAGCTGTGTGAATTAAATGGCAAAAGTAGAAATAGTTTGCAAGCTATGAAAGCTTATGCAAATGTCAAATTGGTCCAGGAAAGCACTTCAGAGTTTATCCAAATCCCTTACGTTAAGGATGAGAACACTGAGAATTGGAGAACTTGTGACTTGTCCAAGGGCATATATTAGTGGGTGTCAGGGCAAAACTCTAGATTTGGTAGCATCTATTCTGGAGTATCATCTGCTATGGTTGCTAATGCATGTCCATTTTCAGATATTAATGGACCACTTCATATCCTTCTATTAATAGTTCTCTAATATTCCATTGCTACAACTGCCATTCAGAGGAAGAATGTGTAAAATCAGAATGAAATAGTGCTGCCAACTGATGGTCAGGAGAGCCTGGTTCTGTCTTTGAGAAATGGGGAAGCTTTGGGATTTCCATGTCTTGCCACATCACCTGTCTCCCCTGAACTAGCTCCAGTTTGCATAGCCATTTCTACATGTTGTCTGGCACATGCATTAGAATGAAGTATTATTGAAGCTAAAGCTATAGGGTTCTATAGTTTTATTCAGGAGAAAAATTTGATTCCAATTCTAGGCAGCCGTTTTGCAGATAAAGATTTGTAGTTGTAGATGTAGATTCCTACTACATGTAAAACATGTAGGAAAAACATGCAAAAATGAAACTCCAATAATGCCATCTTTGAATATAAAAAACAACTTTGTCTCCCCAACATAGTTAGCAACCTCAAGATATTTTCAAAACCTTAAATCTCATTGTATTTCTCTATATTTTATGAGTGAATAAATAGTGGTGAGAAGGTAGGATATGAGTTAAACCATAAGCAGACCTGTTTACTGAGTGTGGCCTTTACCAACTATAGAAATGCAAAGTCACTTCACCAGATACTCACCAATCTGAGAACAGCCTTGGTATTTAATCTTTATGGTTCTGGAACCTAGTACGGACCTCACACATGTTTGTTGATCTAAAGAATTCTAACAGATATTTGAATCTAGACTGACAGATAAAACTACATTTATTGTGTTACTGGAGAATTGAAGCAAGGCTGAAATAGATGGCCAGATCAATTAGAAAGTATAAGTCCCCTTTATCTTCAAACCCTCAAATCTGATTTTGCATGATACTATATATATATGTAAAAATCTGCACATGTATATGCTCTATATCTAGTATATATGCATTTATATGTACATACTATGTATTACAGAATGTATTTGTGTTAATATCACAAGGAATTTTTCTAAATAATTAATTCATCAAAATCAGGGAGACACAGCCAATGTGAGTGGCAAAAAAGATTCAATGTGAATTGCCTCAGATATTAGGTGTTATGCAGAATTTAGGTTTTGTCACTGTAGAAAAGTACTCATAAAATGAAAAGAGAAAATTCTACCAAGAAAAATCCCTAAAGCAATATTTGGGAGCTATTTGTATTATAGACTCAAATATAGATTCATGTATAATTAACTTAGTCTACCCTGAAGAACTAGAGTAAACTATTTTTCTCTATCGCATTCTCAGGCGGTGTGTCCAGTATTAGTTTCTTGTGAAATAGGACTTCCTTGATTAGACCTAGGTGTTTATTACATATATAATAGGCCTGTTCACAACAATACCCGAAATGGCTTCAATTATTTCATTTTTATTGGCTTAAAATTACAATTGCTTAAGGCTCTTAGCAGATAAACTCTATTATGAAGGTGGGTTAATTAAAATGTGGTAGAAAAGGACATAAATTCTATTCTCTTTGTTTAGACTGTTCAGTGAATCATAGACTGCCTGGGATTTTTTTTTTTTTTTTTTTTTTTTTTTTACATTTTATATAAATAGAAGTCATCTGGCCTAAACCTTTTTCTCTGTCAATGATTAGAATGAGGCTCAGAGAGTGGTGGCTTGCTCAAGGTGAGCCAACAGCAGGTAGAATTAGGACTCCTTTGTTCACAATTCTCGCTATTCCACTAAGCTGCCTCTCTCTGCGTTTGCTTTCTTCAGTATCTGCTATTAGCTACAAAATATGCAATTCCCTCCGATTTGGAAATTACTACAACTAATAATATTTTATGAGGAACAGGATTTTATTCTTTTTTATTATGCTTTGTGTGACTTTAGAGTCTATAGTGTAACTCATCATAAATAGAAGATAAAATAATCAAGAAGTGAAAAATAATGAGATTCCACTTTATGAAAATAAATCCAAAAACAGACAGATCACACTTGTGTTTTTGGTTTCCAATGATATTATCAAAATCTCCATCTGCCCATTATATTTAAGAGCCCATTATAAGCTCTGTTCTAGATTAGACTTCACATTGCATAGGTGGCAAAGGACAGGCAGTATCTCATGATGCATGTGTTGGAGAAAGCTGTGATGTTTGTGGGTGTTTTTTCCCATATGTCATCAGACTATCCACAAATTAAACATTTTTGTTGTGTGTCACCAAACTATGTGTCAGTTTGTGGTAGAACATTTCATTTCACATCTTATATATTCCTAACTTTAGATAAACATAAACTAAAATCAGATTCTTTATCACAGTGTATACTGCTTTACTGCCAAAATTGTCATTGCTTCAGAATTGAACAATTCTTATGTATTGCCAACTGGACATGTATTTTTTCCCATTTCTGACAGGTTATTTCTGTGGGAAAGTTAGTTGTATTCAAGATATTTAACACTTGGTTGTTGATCATTAATTATAGATGTGGAAAAAGACAGCAATAAGCAAAAATGAGACATTTATCTCATTTTTATCTGTCTTGTAGTAGAAATGTGTCTCCCATATGCTGCACACCTTTGTAGGCATTTGATATTACACATTACCAATCTACTTTTGTGAAACTTGATGCATGGTTTATTTCTGTTCTGAAGGAGACAGCCAATTCAGAATAATAAAAATCCCTAAAAGGAGGAAAATTCTACAAGTATGATCAAGAGTAAAATGATGTTCAAAACCAAATTAGGGCAAAATTCAGCAAAACCTAAGAACTAATCACAAACGCAACAATCCACAATCAGTCATTTCTCCTCTTTAACAACTGCAAGGACACCATGTTATTTAGAAAAGCCAATGGCCCAGCAAGGTATTGAGGTTTCATGGCTTTGGTAAATGTCTAGTCACTATTTTTATAACAACTTGATTGAGATATAATTCATATACCACAGAATTCACTAATCAAATGGGTATAATTCAATGGTTTATCTATTCACAGAGTTGTGCAGCCATCACCACAATCAATTTTAGAACATTTTCATCACCTCACACAGAAGCCTATACCCTCTTGCTATCAGTCCCCAATCCTCCCTCCTCCTCCTGTTCCCCCAGGCCCTAGGCAACAATTAATCTATTTTCTGTCTATAGATTTACCTTTGCTGGGTATCTTCATAGAATGCAATTGTATAATGTATGGATCTTTTGTGACTGGTTCCTTTCACTTAGCTTAATGTTTTCATGTTTCATAAAGGTTGTAGCGTGTGTCAGTACTTCATTCCACTTTATAGCTGAAGATTGTCCCACGGTATGGATATACCATATTTTGTTTGTCCATTTATTAGTTGAAAGACATTTGGGTTGTTTCTCCCTTTTAATTATAATGAATAATGTTGCTGTGAACACGCATTTACAAATTTTTGCATGAACATATGTATTTATGGGGTTTTTTAGTATAAACTGAGGAAAGGAATTGCTGGATTGTCTACCCACTTTTAAATTTTAAAATAAAATTTACATTATACCTAACTAGATTCCTTTACTGTCAGATTCTGTTATTTTGATCTCTGTAGAAAACAACCAGTTTCTTCTCTATAGTCGACTCTCAGGTCATCAGGAAGATTACATTGCCTCTTTTGCTTCAATTCCAGATTAGACAATTTCAATTCTCTAAATAGTTAAGATTTTTAAAATCTATTGCTCTTGTCACATTTACTTTAGCCTAAAACTGCTCTAATACTTGTTTCTTTACTTCTGATAAACTAGACTTCACTGTTAGAATCATAGTGTCCATTTATTGACCACCTTACAGCCATATGAAGTAAATATTATCCCATTGTTACAGGTGAGGGAACTGAGGTTCAAAAAAATTAAGTGACTTACCCAAGACCTCCAGCTAAACCAGTGGTAGAAATAGACGAGAAGCCAACTGCCATATGGCTCAAAAGCCTGAGTTACTCCTACACACCAAGCTGTTCCATATTGAGAAATGTTTGACCAGTGACAGTAAATAAAGTATTTTTTTCACAATTCTATGTAATTACTTTAACTCTTCCCTTCAACATAGACACACCCAACAGTGACCATGAAAAGCTTAAGAGCAAAACCGCAAATATCTACAAACAGTTGAATACTTAATGCTATACATTAAACAGCATAAAAGAGTAACTTTCAAAGTCATTTTTATCACAAATAAAAATAAAAAATATGGTTTTTATCAAAACGCAGAGCACTACTTATAAATGAAAGTTTCAGTCATGGACGTACATTCCATGCAGACTTCAGGCCCATAGGTATCTAACCACAATTTTAAACACATTGGTGTGGAGTATCTGCAATGGGGCAGACTATTTTTTTTTTTTTTAATTCCAGACTGATCTGAAAGTTACTACTGTGAAAATAGCTAGGCACTATTAATTAATATTAATAATAATAATTTCTTAGCTATTAATAGATAGGAAAATTCTTCCCATTACCATAAAAGCTTAATAAAAATAGCAGACAGATTGGAGAAACAGCAGTGTACAGAGGGCTGCAGCTAGCATTTTTCAGAGCTAAAAGAACTCCCAGCAAAGAGAGTGTGTAGAGAGACAGAAAACTGCAGTGCCATGCACTAGAAAGTTCCCGAGTATTCAACAGCTAATGGTGGGCAATTTGTACAACATATTAAAGGAAATTAAAACCACTTTAGAAATACGGCTAAGACTCTATTTTCAAACAACTGTAGACTTAGAGACAAAGAATTGCAAAATTCTCTGCAATTTATGTTAAAGGCCTTGGTATAAGGAAATGGCGTTCTAATATATCAATGTAGGACTGCAGCAGGCAGAAAATAGATCAATGATCAAGAATAAAAGCATAATATTCATTCTGGTCTTGATGAGAAATACTTATACTAATCACATTTGTTTAAAAGTCCCCATAATTTCTGGAGAGAATGGATTAAATATTTGTTGCTCTCACCATATACATGTTATTTGTGATTTGTTATAGACTCAAATAACATTTACATCTTTACTAGAATTCTCAGCCCATAGTAATCATTTCTTCATCCCAGTATCTCTGTTACCTTTACAAAATACTAAGTGTAGAAAAAAAAATAATGTATTTTTACAGATGGTTATTTAGGTGGGGTGGTCCCAAATGACAGTTGACAAATAGGGCCGATGAGATAAGCAGCACCACTTGTATAAAATTTCTCTAGCAAAAATTGTTCCTGTTAGGCTGTGCACTACATCCATGTAAGTGAGGCCACTTTATTACTCAATAATCAAACAAAATAGCACTTTTGCCAGATCTCCTATTTAGAGAGCTTCCTTAGCTTTCCTCCTGACAGGAAACAAGGATTGTAGCTTCCAGTGCATATGTTATCAAGATTTTAATAAAGGAGTCTTTACAAACATTCTTCCTTTTAAGATAACCAAATCCAGTTTGTCATTAGTATTGGGCAGATGTGATCTTCCATGTGATTTCTAAACCGTCTCCACCTCCACTCACAACTTTACGTATCTCAAAATTAGAGCCACAGAAGGATGCAGTGGAAGGACCCAAGCCCAGGAGTCAGAAGACATAGATAAACGCCAGCTCTTTCTTACTATCTGTGTCTTGGATGGTCTCCTAATGAGAGAATAATATTAGGAAAGTTAGGAATTTTTTTGAAGGCCTCAGTTTCCTTCATATGTGAAAAAGGGAAAATATTACTATCCTAGCTTCAATCATGGGGTTATGAAAACTGAATGAAATAAAGGAGGTGGAAGTTCTTTGTAAGTTGAACATTACTATACAAATATAAAGATGAAGGGTGTCTCATTAGGCAGCCTCTTCCTCTGCAACCTGTGATCCTTACAAGCAGGTCATCTAAATATTTCTACTCAGGATAATAGGTTAATAACAAGTTGTTAGCACTGTTTCTTTGCCTTTTTTATTCGAGTCCATATTTAACACCCAGTTGCCTCCAAATGTGATTCTTACCTCTTTGGCTTCCCAGTTCTCAGACTGAATCTCCTTCCCCGTTAAGTCTGAATTGTCCTCAATGGGAGATTTTGCTATTGTGAAATGCAATAAACTTCCACCGTGTATAGATACAGTCAGCCAAGAAACAGAGCTCAGGAGTAAGCGTGGTGCAAAATATTTCTTCAAACTGAAGTCTTTAAAAGAAAAGAATGTTTTTCAAATCACACAATGCAAAAACTACTGCAATTTTGAATAATTTAAAAATTCTATGGCTTAATTGAGTTATATCAATTAAAACAACACAATGAGAAATTTTCTATAGGAAAATTGCCAGAGAAGAGAAGAAATAATTAAAATAATTATAATGTGTAAGAGGAAATTTTCTAAACTGAATGTATTTTTATACTAAAAGTCTTCAATTATTATAATTTATAGTAATCATTCTCTTCACGTTGCAAACCCACAGTAAGTATTAGTTTTTAAATTGATTGTGGACTCTTTGAGTAAAGGAAAGGTAGGTCTCAAAGACAGGGAACCTTCAATATACTGATGCCAAGCATGCCGTGATAATGGCTCATCTCCCCGCATATAATTATATTTGATTACAAACCCCACGAAAGATGGCAAGAATTTGCTACCCTGGAAGTAGGAACTTTCAGAGGATTTAGGAAGTTGGGTAAATATCAAAATCAAAGGGTATAATTCGTTATTGAATATGCAATTGTATATTTTGATATTATCACCTCTATTAGGAAATTTATAGAAAATCACATAACCGTTTTGTTTTGCAGATTTGTGCCCTGAGGGAAGACTTTGTACCTTTATACAGCTGCAATTAAAATAATACTATATCTCATGCCACAGTGAGCATAGCAACAGTGATTCAGGGTAGAGAAAGAAAGGCCAACGCTGGAAATCTAAATGGAGTGTCTGTTAGATGTCATAGATTTAGGAAGTGGCTAGTCAAGGCCAAGGGTAAGGGGGAAAGAAAGTCAGTGAGGAGAAGGAGACGTTTAAAAAAATACTAAAGGGAAGTTCATTCAGGAAGTTCTACACAGGAAGATAACGGGGACAGATAGCCATGTCTGGTGCTAAGTCCATGATGTCCACAAAGACAGGTGCAAAGAGGAACAGGAGAGCAAACAGAATATAAATCTGGGAAGGTCATAGACAAGGGAGAGTGAGCCTTTGAGAGCTACACCCTTTAAACAGGTTGTGATAACCTGATTTGAGGGCAAACATATTCTCTGTGCTGCTGTTTATAGTCACGCAAGAACTAACGAGTGTGTGTGATATAATGAGAGGATGCACACTACAGAGAAGATTACAATGGAAAGAAAGCACTAGTTCTTCTAGAGGTCTTGTATTCAAGTCAGATTTTCCTTCCTTTTTCGCAAACGACTGTTGGTTGGCTCCTCTGCCCCATTCCTATCATCTTAAGATCATTTTAGAGCATGTAAGACTAACTTGATTATATTGCCTAAAATTTTCAACAGTACAATATTCCATACCAGCTCGCTTTGCTCCTAGTTTTCCCAAATAAATAGATGTGCTGAGGTCTTATCACTCATGGAATTACAAAGAGAGATTAGAGGAAATCATATCCAGCTCTGGCCAGATCTTACACATTTAATAGAAAGAAACTAATGGGGAATGTGCCTAGCTGAATTGAAAGTAACTGTTATTACAACTAAATTTAATCCAAACCAATTGCACTGTAAAATATGCATGGACAACTAACACTTTAAGTCCATAAAATCATTATACCCTTAAACTTATTCATTACAATTTTCCTGAGTACTCTGTTTCAGATTCTGTTCTATAAGGCTATAAAAACTAGGTGAAAAAAGGAGGATTCATTCAAAAGTAGTTTTGTCTCTGCAAACAGCTGGTTGAATGGATTTCTTTTCTGCTTCAGTTTACTTTTCTACCAAATAGATCAATTATGTGACCATAGCTTATGAAAGAGAGATATATAAAGTTGGAGCTGTTGAAAGTTTTGAAACTCGTTTGTAAGGAAAGATTAAAAGGCTGTTGTGATTTAGTTTAGCCTAGAGAAGAAACGACTGGGGAAAACTTAGTATTCTCACTGGTAAGAAGAACTGTGCTCTTTCAAAAGTAAGACAAATGAGAATGTGTTGAAATGACAGTTACAGTTTGGAGTAGGTAGACTTCTTTACAGGTAGATTTCACCAAGAACAATATTGTAAATGCTGGATTAGACTTTGAAATAAGGGTGTAGAATCTTTTACCATAAGCTCCTTTGGAAGCAATGAAGATTCTCATATAGCATTTAGAGGGACATATTCTACACGAAGGCCTGGAGGTGGAGGAGTTGACCTATAAAAAGTTCTGTGGTTACAACTTTCTGAAATGCTTGGGTATGTATCCTTGGGTTAATGATTGGGAATATTAAGCCCAACAAAGTTAATTAGCTTAATCAAGGTAATTGAATTAATGATCACAAAACAGTATTAGAAGATGATTTTTTTCCTATCTTTTTCAGTTGGTAGGTTCCTGTAAGGTTTTAAGACCAGAGTCCACAGGAGGAGGGCGGTACAGCTGAAAGTTAAAGTACCCTCCCAGGTTTCGGCACCAAATGTAAGGTTTTTTGGAGTGGCCGGCGCCAGAGAAAGAAAGATGAGCAGAGTTGAAAGGGATAAGTAAAGAAGCTTTATTGGGGTGCTCCCGGGTGGGGGTAACGAGTCCCAAGAGAATGCCCCGGGCGAGCTTCCTGGTCTCCCAGAGTGGGACCAGAGAAGTCGCCCCGCCCAGAAGTCTGGGTGGGCTTATATAGGTTTTTAGGGCTGGGGGATGGGAGTTTCTCTAGAGGGAAGGTTTCGGCGGGAAGAGTGAGGAATTTCTTTGTTTCAGCTTTAGGGCGGGTATTGAGGAATAGAAGGGACTTCTTCTTTTTCATTAGGGAAGTGAGGGGTGCCTGCCACCAGCCTTACAGTTCCTATCTAAAAAGGTAGAAGGAAGGGGAAAGGAAAGAAGAAACAAAGAAAGAAAGAAAAGTCAAGGGGATGTAACTGCATTGCAATGAGTCCTACATTCTCAGAAATTTGACATTATAATTTTTCTTTTTTGCTCACTCATAGTTCAGTACGGATATTCAGCAAGGGTCAGGTTTTGGAGTCCTCTCCTGGATCTTCTGTTTCATGCAGAGAGAATAAAAGAGAACATGTAGAATTGTGGGGCAGGTTGTCCAGGGTCATACCTTCTGCCCACCTTCCATTACTCAGAGCTCAGCCGTATGACCCTACCTTGCTCACTTACTACCTTACTGCTAGTATTAATACATGTAACTTCACTATGTGCCCAGGAATACTGTGTGAGTGTGAATGTGAGTGTGTGTGTGTGTGTGTGTGTGTGTGTGAGAGCCTGTGTGTATGGGGGAGGGGGCAGGGGGCAGGCAGGAGATTGAATAACAAAGGTGAGAACATCCAAATAGACTTTCTTTCAAAGCCCTTGTTAGGCATGAGCTGTGGCACTATCAGTGTAATACTAGAATGCATTAGTGCTTCAAGCACAAGACCTTTACTAATCCTTTAAAAAATATATTTTGAGAACAAATGTTGAAATTTTTAGTGTGGACTCCTTCTGATATAATTTCACTTGAAAATCAAGCTTGCTGCAGATTCTACTAGAAATTCTTAAGGCTGAGCAATGGAAGAGTGTAATTTTTAGCAAGTGCCAACAATTTCCATGTGAATGGGGCCTTTATTAAACATATTTTAACACTCCTGTGGATTAATAATGTGTTAGCAGAAAAAGACATGTTGAGCTTAGTGCAATTATCCTTCCATCCCAATTATACTGTGACATTAAATCTTGTGACATTTAATAAGAAAGGCCATTTCACCCATGGCTACCTCTAGTGCAGACGATTTATGCAACAGTGTTCCCATAGACAAAATTATGAAAAGAAGGCATTCCAACATGCTGATATGTCTAACTGCCCATGTAAATTAAATAAGGTGTAGCAAAATATATAAATTGTTAATATTACGATTACCTGCTACCTGAGACAAAAGAAAGTTAAATTAACAACGCTGGCTTTCAGGCCATTACAAAATTAAACAAACATCAATGGATAACTAAGAAGACAGAGAGTTGCTTAGGGAATCAGGAAGCTATTTTTCCCCCATGGGAGACATTTAAAGCTTTTGTTATAATGTATATCCATCTGACATGTTTAGCTTAGCCTATAACATAGTTTAATATTTGTTGAGATTTAAATTAATTTGACATTAGAGTTATAAAATGCCTTAATTATCTTAGAGAGTTGAAACTGTTGTATTTGAGATTGAATTCTTAATCTTTTAAATGAAGGTGTTCTGGTATCTTGAATCTACGAAACTTTATGTGTATATTTGCACGTACATTTGTGTGTACTTAATCTGTCAGTGGTTGTATTACATATTCCCTTCCAAAGAGTTGATATGCCTCATGCTGATTCTGAATTTACTAGGATTTTACTATTATTTGTTTGGTATCAAGTAATAAAGAAGAGGAAAGTATAGGATGTACTGAAGAAATATTTGTTAAGGGACATACTTACTTTTATTTCTGATTTTTACACTGCTGACATAGTGGAAAAAACATCAAATGTGACCGAAAACAGATCAGCAAATCATACATTTGGAGGGCTACATTAAATCTCAAATTGCCAAGAGAAATTTTTTATTTATGTAAATAAATTTCCCAACTGTTTTTGGTTTTAAATACAAAGACATAAAGTGTTGAGGAGAAATTGCTAGATTTCTTACCAAAAGCCATATTTTTGGTAAGCTGAGAGGTTTGTGTTGTAACGCTATGGCCTATAGACTGGCTTGGTCTCATCTGGAAGGTAAAATTCCCTCATTGATTCAGTGATGGGATTGGCTTCTAAGAATCCTGCAGTATTTTATCATTAGAGAAACAAATATTATTCCTATTGATGTATCTGTAGCTCATTTCCATTCTAAATGTAGCTTCGTAAAAACAGGACCAATGGCTTATCTTTATAACCTCATGGCTACTATCTGATTCATCATTGTTGATATAGCCAGAGACATGCCAGCTGTCATGATCATATAAATATTTTTGGATATTTAAGCTGTTTAGAAACAAAGCCAAATAGTAATCTATTTTCTTCTGTGTTTTCATGACTGAGATTTCAAGGGTTACCTTAAAGAAGTAACAGCCTACCTCCCACTAGGGACAGTCTTCACCAATGTGACCATGTTTTCTGTTCCACCCAGTAATGAATGGAGGAAGTTGTGTTAGTTTGGGTCTTTTGATCTACAAATAATAAGAAAGCCAACTCAAGCTGGTTTAAGCTAAGGTAGCAGAGCATAAGATAGGGAGGGTCCAGTGGCTCAGTAATGTCCTCAAGGTTCTAGGGTTTCCTCTCTCTCTCTGCTCCACCATCCGGAGTGTTGTCTTTATCCTCAGGTTGGCTCCCCTGTGATTTAGGACAACTTCCAGTGGGTGCTACATACTCCCTTGTTCAAATCAAGCTTCAGCGCTTCAGCTATTCTCACCTAAGAGCTAGGAGAACTTTTCTAGAGGTCAGCAGTGAATATCTCCTACATCTCCTTGTCCCTTGTCATGTCATGCACTGTTCTCAAACTCATCGCTGGCAATGAGGAGGGAATGCCCAAAGGCCAATCGCAGTGCAGTTAATTCCCCTGACCGAATTTTTGCTTCCCTATGGGAAGGAATTGGAATGGATGTTGCATCACCAACAACAATTCCACAATGGAATAGGTGCAAGGAAACTGAGCAGGGAAAGAATGGAGAAATAGTCGTGGTGTGAAGGCATTGGGAGGGCTAACAGACTACCCTTTTGCCAGAGAGAATAGAAAAAATACAAACTAAGCAAACGAGTGAAGTTAAAGGAAAACAAATGACAAATCGAAGAGAGATAAGAACTTTTTCATTTTTTAAAATAGCATAAGTGCTAAACTTTTGGAAAAATTACATATTAGAAATATTTTATTTTTCTGTGGGAAGGATAAGGATAGAGGATAAGAGAAAATGAGGAGACAGATAGTGCTCCTATCTTTCTGCTAGTTAACGTTAACTCATGATTTTACTTAATGTTAACTCATGATTTAGAATAAGGATTAGACATAGGAAAGACTAACCTATTGATCCTGTTCTGTGTTTGTGTTTGTATGGAAAGATTTAACCACGTAAGTGTCGACATATTGGATAGTTTTTTACAAGCAGGCAGAGCACAGATAATGAGAAATTCAACTGTACTTAAAATCAGTGGGTTTGTCTTTTAATAGGCTATAATGAGCCTTTCCCCGTGCACACTGGAAAACATATGTTCTTTGTAGCAAACCTATCTCCATATCCCTTTTTGGATTTCTGTTTCTAGGGAGAGATTTTCCATTTCATAATCAAAACTGTGTGCGGTTACCAATTTCAAAATGTACTCTATTGCTATCCAAACACGTCAATACAGAACCCTAGGAGACTGACAAATTCCCTTGCCCAAAGGAGGAACTGTTACTAAAGTAGGCCATAGTTAAATATTGATAACCGTAAGATATATTCTAATGGCATTGGAAGCAGAAAATAAGAACCACACCTGGTAGTTGTCATCATTCCAAAATGTCTGCCTCTTTATCAAGTTTAATCCCAAACCAACCCAGACCTCAGAATCTAGGATAAGGGGCAGATATCTGTGTTTGGGACAAGTGTCTGTGTCTAGTGATGGGACCAAAGAGGAAATCACATAGAATCTAGCAACGAAAATAGGTGTCACAAACCAAGGAAACCATAAGATATTGTGGGCCATAGAACCAATCTTAGGGCAAAAGGTGTTTTCAGAATAATTCAGGAAATTCTCTTCGTGGTTTATTTGGACAAAAAAAGAAAAGCCTACTATTGAGAGCACAATTATCTTATTAATTTTTACATTGAGTTTGCTATATCAGTGCTTCACCTATCATACTGCCTGTGTATAATAATTTTAGGCATATGTACAGTTTTCCAAAATACGTTCACTTCTAAATAACTGGGCTTTTTATAATATAACATTTTATACCTGTTAAAGTATAGCAAGCTGCCCTTTCTGGAGGTTACCTGGAACCTTCATCATTTTCTTTCATTTTCTCAAAATTCTCCTTCTGGCCAAATCTAGGCTGCACGTTGGAGTTTCACTGATGAAAATGTTGAAAAGGCACAAGAAGTCATTTTTGTGTTAAGTACCTGGCAAGATAGCTGGTTTCTGTAGAAAAGTACATATACAGATTATTTATGGTATAAATAGACATTGCCAGGGAGTTGTAGTTAAGAAATGATGTACCCTGCAGCGCCCAGTAAAAGAGGGTTATCTGTGAGCATTGCTGTGTAGCAAACAAATTCCAGGACACAGCAGTGCCCTGGGGTCACCCAGTTACCCTTCAGCCAAACAAGCTGCAGCTTTCTGGAAATGAATTGATGACAATATACAGACCTGCAGCTCACCATAAGACAATTTTCTTTATCTAATAAAGTCTAATCTTTTAATGTTTGAAACCCGGGACTTCTAAAATGAGCATCTAATATCCTCCTCTTAGTTCTCTTCTCTCCTAGTCCATTTCTGCAGTGGTAAAATTGGGCTAGTGCACCTGCAACACATTACTTTCACCTTAAGGATGACTTTGCCTTATGAAATTTTTTTTTTTTTTTTCCTCGTTGAGTTTAAGCAGATACATTTCAGACATGGAGAGTCAAAAATCATTTACTGTCTGGGAAATAAAATCCATCATACTTCTTCTCTGATGGAAAAGAATATCTAACAGATTGTTTAATTTGAAAAAGAGAACAAGTGGCCTGTTGATGAATTGCTTTAGCTCCTAACATTACTGGGAGACAGCTGATAAAAATGTCTTCATATATAACCATTAACAGTAGGACTTTTTTAGGGGGTTGGTGATAGCCTGTGGATAAACAAAGGAATTAACTTACTTCATTCTAAAGCAGTGTGCAGATTTGTCTTTCATTATTAAAGGACAGTTAAGAAAATTACCAATTTCTTTGAATGATCTAGTTTGTAGCTTTTACCACTAGATGGTTAATTTATGAACAATGGACCAAAAAAGTTCAGTATTTTCTTCCCTGTGCTAATATGTTTGCAGTAAATGAGACATTAACCTTTTAAAATCTTTTGCCTGAAACTAGGAGTCAAATGATTGTAGTAGATATTATTAGGGCCTTTTTATTATTTTTTCTGTAGTGCTGAAGTATACTTACTGCTACAACTTGATCACTATGCTTTTGCATTATGTATCAGCATAGAATTCCATAATGGAAACTAACCAGCTCTCTGATAATCCATGTTGTAATTCCCATTAAAGCACTGAATACACTGGGGTCTATACTCACTTTGCATGCGGTGGGTGATCCAGGTGTCTTTATGTCTCAAAATCTGATATTCAAAATTCCAACATTCTTTCATTTGCTTTTTAAAAATAGTATGTTTTGCTATTTTTCAGCTATTCTATAATACTTATGTGTGAGCTTTACAATGGAAAATTTTTAAAACCTATTCTGCATTGAAGAATAACATGTTAATACTGATAATGTCAGATTTTAGCAGTGGATCATGGGAGAAATTATGACGATTTTCTAGCTTGAGCAATTCTAAACCTTCTTTTTGCACTTTCTACAACAACTCCTATTTTTTTTTTATCATATTTAGAAAGCAAGATTTAAATAATGTTCCATCCTGCTTCAGGAGTCTGTCAAAATTAATTGCTATTGCTAAATTGTGTAATTAGAAATCCATATTGTATATAGAAAATAAATGTAGTATTTTAATCAGTGTATCCTATTCTATGCCCATTTTTCAATGGAAGTTACCATTCAGAGGAGACTATTGGAAGATAAAACAACATCTAACGCCGTGTTGGAAGGTCCCTGTTCTTATCATATAACTCTAGATTAGAAAATATATAATTATTGGTAGAAATCAAGAGACTCCTAAGAGAAGAAAAATTATAATCCAGATATATGACAAAATAGAGGATTGGGCATTTGATATTTTCCCCAAAACAGAAGTAATAGGGACAAGTAAAGAAAAAGGGAAGGGAATAAGAGCCTTTTATATTCCTGAGAGAGAAGAAAAAGGGACCTAGAGCTAGCATACCATATAAAGTCTTAAAATATACACATTCCTCAGCATTGCAATTCAACCTCTAAGGATTTTATACTAAATAAATAATTGAAAAAAATTTTAATGTTAAAAAAGTTGTTCATCACAGGACTTTTTTATAATATGGGAAATTTATATGCCACAAAAATGCCCAATAGTAGATAAATGATCAAATAAAGTATGGTACATTCATATAGTATAATATTATAAAGCCAGGCCAGGCCATGAAATTGTAGTTGGACATTTTAAGACATAGAAAGTTATTCATGGTATGTATAGTTAAGTAAAGGAGTGAGATATAAAATATAATTCTATTTTTAAAATATTTTGCACATATATTAGAAAGAAAACATGAAAAACAAATACCAAATATCACTGGTAATTATCTCCTATTTATAAGCATGAGTTTTTATTTTTCTTTTGTGTATGTTTCCAATTTGTAAATTAATGGATACATTCTATAAGGAAAAAAATGTTTAAAAATATTCTTAAGCACTTTTCCTCTGAGGATGTTGGAAGGGAAGCCCAGATTTGGCAGAATTGGTAATTGGCAATTAATTGATTTCTTTCAGTGCTTTATCCTTTAGGAGCCATAGTAGAAATACTGCAAAACCTTTCTATACTCTCTCATATTTTATTTTATGAAATATTTACTGTATATAAAAGATCTCTTAAAAACATAGTTTGTTCTAAGAATGTTAAGATACTTAAATATCAGGGACACTTTAATTATTTAAAAAGAAAATCCATTATTTAAAAATAAAAGCCTACTGAAGAAAACTGAAGAAGATCAGCAAATAAATGCTTCCTGAAATATTTAGTAAGTAGGCTATACTTGATTACACAAAAAAATCAATGCCCCCCATATATGTCATTCATAATCAGCAGCAAAGAGAATGAAAAATAAAAAGCCCTAATATTTAAAATAACCATTAGACATATGAAAAGCCTTGAAGATACTTGAAAAAGGCAAAGACCCTATGTGAAAAAAATGACAAAATCTTGACAACAGATGTTGAAAAACAAAACTGGATTAAAAGTCTAAATAGTTAACAGTTATCAATTCTCCCTGAATTCATTTTAAATGTAATGAAATCTACATGGACTTCTTAGAGCAATTGTGGGGAAGTGTAGCATTCCTAGTAAAAAAGTGAGTCAGATTTATCCAGCAGGATCAATACTCAAGAACAGTTAAAAACAATCATGTTGAAAACAAGGTGAAGGCAAGTGGGCTTTTAAAAACATATTCTAGAATGCTAATATTTAAAACACTGTGGAACTAATAGCTATTTGGAGAATTTATGTAGTTCAGTGGAATATAATACAATGTCCAAAAGCTGACTAAATTTCAAATGCAAATTGGCAATGTGATAAACATATTTCAAATACATTAACCAATAACTAAATATTTAGTAAATCAAATGGAGACAATTGGCCAACAGTATAGATTAGATGGAGAGATAGGTACCTATAGTACCTATAGTTTACTCCTAAATAAAAGTCCAGATTGATCTGAATATAAAAAATATGAGCAAATAAATACTAGAAGAAAACATAGGAGTTTAAAAATAAATATTGTACTGACAATGGACTGCCTAAGCATATCAGTGTAAGAAATGACAAATGAAAAGGCTATTGGATTAACCACATAAAAATGTAAAACTTTGTGAGTCACATGACACCTTCCAAAAAGTTGAAAAACAAGGGATGAAGAGGTAGAGAAAGTGTACCATACATGCACAATAGAATATTATTTAGCCTTAAAAAAAAAAAAAAAAAAAAAGGAAATTTTGTCATTTGCAACAACGTGGATGAGCCTGGAGGACATTATGTTAAGTGACATAAGCCAGACACAGAAAGACAAATAGTGCATGATCTCACTTGACATGCGGAATATGGAAAAGTCAAACTCACAGAAATGGAGACTAGAATGGTGGTCACCAGGGCTTGGGGGAGGGGGTGACAGTGGGAACTGGGGAGATGTTGATCAAAGGATACAAAATTTCAGTTAGAAAGAATAAGTTCAGAAAGTCTATTATACAACATAGTGACTATAGTTAATAACAATATATTATATTCTTGAAAGCTGCTAAGAGAGGAGATTTTAAATGTTCCCACTGCAAAAAAATAAGTATGTGAGGTAATGACTATGTTAATTAGCTTGATTTAGCCATTCTGCAGTATATACATATATCAAAACGTCATGTCATAAACCATAAATGTAAAGAATTTTTGTTAGTTAAAAAATAATAAAAATTAAAAGTTAAAAAACAATAAATATTAAGATTCAGGATGGAATGCCAATATCTTTAATAATAGTAGCAAGAATAACAAACAGGTTTTTTGTACCATTTATCGTGTGTCAGATGCTATCCTATGTTCTTTAATATGTTAACTACAGAATCCTCCTAGGAGCTCCATTTTACAAGCAGTGAAACTGAGGTAGAGAAAGGTTTTTAGTGGCCCAAATTTAGGCAATTAGTAAGTGGTGGAGGCAGAATTGAAACCCAGGTAGACTGGATCTTGTTACTGTGTTCTTCCCCTTCTGACACGTGCCACTCAATGCTAAAGAGTTATTAACAATTAATAAGATAAAGATAATTATTGAATAGAATAACAAACCAAAACAAACAAAAAAAGCACTTTATAAAAAAAGAGAGAGAAATGCTACAGTCAAATAAATCCTCAGAAAATGTGAAACAAAAATAGTTGTCAAAGATTAAAAAACAAAAGGAGATTGAATACCTAATTTTTCAGACCAGTAATGATTAAAACGTTAACTAAATTCTTCTGAGGAGTTAGGTGTAGGGAAACACGAACTCTTACGTTATGTTGATAGATGAGTACAACATTTCTAGAAGGCAATTTTGCCAGAATTTTTTTTAAATCACATACTTTGACCCAGTAATTATTGCCCTGAGGAAACAATGAAGCAAGTGTGTGTGTGTATGTTTGCGTTTGTATGTGTGTGTATGTACGTAAAGAGGAATATATATAAGAATATTAATGGTGATCCTCATTGATGGGAATCTTTATTTTACCCCGTAAACTTTCTTGTATTTTCTGGGTTATTTGAAATTAGAGTGCAATTCCCATATAATCAGAAAAAAATACAGCTATATTTTTCTTGGTAGTATTTTGAATTAATCCAAATCTCTATCTGAACAGATCATTTGTCATTTAAAGCTTTGAAGCATAGAACCATATCACTTATGGATGCTTTTGGCTGAAAGAAATATAGTAACCGAACAATGGTGTATTACAAAATAAAGGTATTTGATTACATCCTATAACTTTACTTTTGGAAGTAGGCAATTTCAAGTTTGATCTAGTGGCTAAGCAATGTCACGAAGTACCAAGGAACTTTATATTTTTCTATCTCCCATCCTCAGCATGTTGGCTTTTCTCCTTTAAACTTAAAGCCTCATGGTCATAAGATGGCTGCCTGAGCTCTAACTATCACATACATCATACAACCACATTAAAGGCAAGAAAAATAATGGAGGGAGATAGGGAAAAATGCTTTCTCCTTGTGAGTTTTTATCTTTTTGTCTGAAAAGAAAATCTTTCCCAGAATCGCCCTGTCTCAGCAAACTTCGCCTTATCATAGGCAAAACTTCCATGTTCACACCGAAACCCATCATTGGCAAAGAGGCTTGGGATTTTCACGATTTGCTTAAAACAATTATGAGTCACCCCTGGGGCTGAGAGAGGATCCAATGTCACTATCATTAAGGAATAGCCCATTGGCCTACACAAAATTAAGGTTCTGTTAGCAGTGAGAAGTGGGTGACTGCTGTTAGTAGGCCACAAGCAGTCTCTGCCACAGTAAAACAAAACGCAATGAAACCTTTGTAAGACTTTTTTTGGAGAAATAGGGTAGCCCATATTTCAAGTTACCAAATTCTTTTATCATTTGTAATTTGGGAAGTACAGAATCATAGATATTTTGAATCATAGAGAAACTTAAAAATCACCCAGCCTAATTTACTTAATTAATTAATGAGGAGAGTGGGGTCCAGCAAGGTTATAATCTACTCAACATCACTTGACTATAATTAAAGAGCCAGGCCCAGGCTCCTGATTTTCTCTAATACACTGCCTCCCATGGTTTTGCCTCCAGCATGTTTGAATCTAGATAATTAAAAGGAATGTTATAATGGGCTTCTCTTCATTTTTTGTTTGTCAGATATTTTGCTGTTGGATTAAGATTTTCTTCATTTACCATTTCCTGGCTTTCTCTCACTTTAGCCCTTTTTAAGTCCAAGTGAAAATCTATCACATTTTACTGTGGCAAAAAAATAGACCAACAATAACAAATAAACAAAAGCAAAGGCATAAAACACTTTGAAACTTCTTTTTCCTTCTTTTTACCTGGCCCGCTATGAAATCTCTTCTTCGAACCTCTATTCCACTTCATTGCTTGAGATATTCCCTCACTTTCATATTTTTAGTAGTCAATGCTTCAATAATTTCTTCTAACACAAACTTTCCAAAAACATACTGGACCACAGAATATTTTTAAAATTTTTATTAAATTCAGATTTACAGAAAGATTGCAAAAGTAGAACAAAGAATTCCCATGTACACTTTATGTATATAACTCAAATTTAACATGGTAGCATGTTGCTACATTAGGTTTGTGTGTACATGAATTTTTCTAAACCTTTCGAAAGTAAAGATATGACACACCTTTACTCCAAAATACTTAGGTATGTATTTCCTAAAACAGAGACATTTCCTTACATAACCACAAAACAATTGTCAAAATGAGGAAAATAATAGCAAAATGGTACTGCTATCAAAACTTATTCATATTTCACTAATTATACTACTAATGTTCTTCATAACAAAATAAAAATTTCCTAGTCTAGATCAATCCATTGTCATGTGTTGTATTTGTTTTCATGTATTTTTAATCTCCTTTTATCCAGAGGACTTCCTTAAGTTCTCTTTGTTGTTTTTGAAGAGTACAGGTCATTTATTTTTCAGAATGACTCTCAAAGTTAGTTCGCCTATGTTATTTATGATTAAATTCAAGTTAAGCATTTTTGGTAGAAATATCACAGAAATGAAATTGCATCCATCTTAGTGCATCAGGAAGCAAATCATATCAATTTTTTCCTTTACTGATGATAACATTGTTCATTTGATTAAGGGAATATCTTGCCAGGTTTCAGGACTCCGATGTTACCTTTCCTTTCTTTGTAGATAATAAATATCTAACAGAGAAATACTTTGAGATTATGTAAATATTCTGTTTCTCATATATATCACTTACTTCTTCTGCCTAAAATGATTATTACTATGGTAGCTGTCAAATGATTTTCTAACTCCATTTATTAGTGGAATTCTACTGTAAGAAACAACTTTCCCTTTTCTACCATTTATTTATTTATTCATTTTTATCAGTATTTTTCTTTTATTCTACAGGTTACACTATTGATGACTCTCACAAGCACAGCTCCAGCTCAGAAATATTTTTGGTTTTCCCTTTCCCCTCTCCACTGAACACTTTCTTAGCACTTTTACTTTACTCTCTAGAACTTATCACAATTTGCAATGATATATATATAGTCATTTATATTAGGTGCATATGTATAATTTATATAATCATTTATCTAATAAATGCACCCAGCCACATACTAGAATTAAGCTGCATGAGGATGAGGACTAGGTCCATTTCATTCATTCAACATCCAGTCAATAATAGCTACTTTTTGAATCAGCACTTCTGTATCACAAAATATTTTTAAGAACTTAAACCTGCATGTACATTGCACTGTGCTTTTTTCTTCCTGAAATTTTCATTGAGAAGAGAAAGTGCAGCATGAAGGATAAAAGAGAACAAATTAAGAAGTAATATTAACTGATTCCATGATTGTGATAAGGTGGCATCTCTCAGATATTTTACAGTAATTCTACCACACATGTTTATACATGGAGGTCCCAATATATAGAAATGACAATATTGGTTTTTACAATGTTACGGTGTGATATTACTTGTATTATGTTTTTTTTTATGTTAATATATTTTTTTATTATGGTAAATATTCATGATAAATTATTAAGTGAAC
The DNA here is from genome assembly GCF_041146395.1 of Eulemur rufifrons. Taxonomy (NCBI): domain Eukaryota; kingdom Metazoa; phylum Chordata; class Mammalia; order Primates; family Lemuridae; genus Eulemur; species Eulemur rufifrons. The sequence goes on along the minus strand of NC_090983.1, from coordinate 58,312,336 downwards.
AGTGCAAGTTAAAAACAATAGTTTCATATTTTTTCCCCACCCCCACCTCAGTCTGATGTCCAATTGGTGTCGTTCCCAGATTTGTATTTAGGTGATGATCAGGGAAACCAATTTTCTGGTGAGTACATGTGATGCTTGTTTTTCCATTCTTGGGATACTTCACTTAATATAATGGGTTCCAACTCTCTCCAGGAAAACCATAGAGATGTCGTATCTTCATCATTCCTTATAGCTGAGTAATATTCCATGGTATACATATACCACAGTTTACTAATCCAATCATGTATTGATGGGCATTTGGGTTGTTTCCACATCTTTGCTATCGTGAATTGTGCTGCTATAAACATTTGGGTACACGTGCCTTTGTTACAGAATGACCTTTTTTCCTTTGGGTATATGCCCAGTAATGGGATTGCTGGGTCAAATGGCAGGTCTACTTGAATCTGTTTAAGATACCTCCATAATGCTTTCCACAGGGGTTGCACTAGTTTGCAGTCCCTCCAGCAGTGTATTAGTGTTCCTGTCTCTCCACACCCACGCCAACATGTGTTGTTTTGGGTTTTTTGATAAAGGCCATTCTCACTGGGGTTAAGTGATATCTCATTGTGGTTTTGATTTGCATTTCCCTGATGATTAGAGATGTTGAACACTTTTTCATATGTTTGTTAGCCATTTTTATATCTTCTTTTGAAAAATTTCTATTCATGTCCTTTGCCCACTTTTTGATAGGGTTGCTTGATTTTTTCTTGCTGATTTTCCTGAGTTCTAAATAGATTCTTGTTATCAGTCCTTTATCTGATGTGTAGTATGCAAAAATTTTTTCCCATTCTGTAGGTGGTCTGTTTATTCTCGTGACTGTTTCTTTGGCTGTGCAGAAGCTTTTTAATTTAATCATGTCCCATTCATTTATTTTTGTTGCTGCTGTGATTGCCTTGGGGGTCTTCTTCATAAATTCTTTGCCTAGGCCAATGTCTGTAAGAGTCTTTCCTACATTTTCTTCTAGAATTCTGATTGTATCACGCCTAAGGTTTAAGTCTGTTATCCACCGTGATTTGATTTTTGTGAGAGGTGAAAGCTGTGGGTCCTGTTTCAGTCTTCTACAAGTGGCTAACCAATTCTCCCAGCACCATTTGTTGAATAGGGATTCTTGTCCCCAGAGTATATTCTTTCCCGCTTTGTCAAAAATTAGGTGACTATATGAGGATGGTTCTATATTTGGATTTTCTGTTGTGTTCCACTGGTCTGTGTCCCTGCACTTGTGCCAATACCAGGCTGTTTTAAGAACCACGGCCTTGTAGTATTGTTTGAGGTCTGGCAAATTAATACCTCCCATTTTGTTTTTGTTGCTTAAAATTGCTTTTGCTATACGGGGTCTTCTTTGATTCCATACAAAGTGTATAATTATTTTCTCTATGTCTGTAAAGAATGATGTTGGTAATTTAATAGGGATTGCATTGAATCTGTAGATCACTTTGGGTAGTATAGACATTTTAACAATGTTGATTCTTCCGATCCACGAGCATGGTATATTTTTCCATCTATTTGCAAGTTCTGCTATTTCTTTTCTCAGTGTTTCATAGTTTTCCTTATAGAGGTCCTTTACCTCTTTAGTTAGATATATACCTAGATATTTTATTTTCTTTGTTGCTATTTTGAAGGGTATTGAGTCTTTAATTTGGTTTTCCGATTGACTGTTATTGGCATATATAAATGCCTCTGATTTATGTATATTAATTTTGTAGCCTGAGACTTTGCTGTATTCGTTAATCAATTCCAGGAGTCTCTTGGTTGAATCCTGGGGGTTTTCCAGATATAACATCATATCATCAGCAAAAAGTGAGAGTTTGATCTCTTCCTTCCCTATTTGGACTCCCTTGATTCTGCTCTCTTGCCTGATAGCTCTCGCAAGAACTTCCAATACTATGTTGAAAAGTAATGGAGACAATGGGCAGCCCTCTCTGGTTCCAGTTCTAAGTGGGAGTGCTTTCAGTTTTTCCCCATTCAGTATGATGTTGGCTGTGGGTTTGTCATATATGGCTTGTATCATTTTTAGGTAGGTTCCATCAATGCCTATTTTGTTAAGCGTTTTTATCATAAAAGGGTGTTGAATTTTGTCAAATGCTTTTTCTGCATCTAATGAGAGTATCATATGGTTTTTGTTTTTGCTTCTATTTATGTGGTGAATTACATTTATAGATTTACATATGTTGAACCACCCCTGCATCTCGGGGATTTGTATTATGTTTTATCCTAAATGCCTAGCTCAGCATCTAGAGATGGATTGTGTTTGGTGAGTATTTGTTGAATGGCCGAGTTTGCACATGAAAGTCAAAAACTTTTTGGATATATGGCAAAAGCAGGCAAATATGTGTGTCTTCCTTTAAAATAGCCATTTGGTCTCCAGTTATTTTATTCTCTCACGCTCTGCTGTACACCTTATTCCCCAGCTATTGGCAGTGATGATCTCTACTTGTTGTAAGGCAAGCACAGTCTAAAGCAGGTGCCTGTGTGGTGGCATCCTTCTGCTGGCAGTGTTTGTATCACACTGTTGTATTTTGCAGATGGGTGTCACCAGCTCTCATTTCTGAATTTTGTGTAGGGTTAGTGAATCTCACATGAGTTTTGTCCAGCTGCTAATTGTCAATTGTGAGAAGATTTTTGTGTAGTGGAAAGTAATTAATTTTTAGAAGCAGTATTCAGTCATTCAGTCAGTCAGTGAGCTAATATTTATTAAGGGACTGCAGTGGCTGGACACAGTGTTAGGAACACATATGCGCTGGTAATTGAGAAGGAATGATCCCTATTGTCATGGAGCTTGCAGTTCAGTAAGAGGGATAAACATTAAGCAAATAAATAAATACCTAACTACTAATCATATTAAGCTATTAAAGCACAAAAGGATATTATGAGAGCTATTTACAGAAGGGACTTACTTTAAATTGGGTGGTAGGAAAATCATCTCTGAAAAAGAGGATATTTTAGCTGAGATCTGATGGACAAGAAGGAATCAATTGTGTGTGGAGTGTGTGTGTGTGTGAGTGGTGTGTGTGTGGAGTGTGTGTACAACAAGAAGAGAAGAGCATTGTAGTGTGGAGGTAAAAATGTAAAAACATATGTAAGAGTCTGCAGGTAGGGAAAACTTGGGATGCCCACAGAATAAATATCCCATGTGGCTAACCCACAGCCTGCAGAGAGAAGGTAGCTGGAGAAGAGACAGAGAGAGGCTAGTGTGGAGTTATGTAGATCCTTGTAGGCTGTTAAGGATTTGGAATTGTATTTTTTTTTTCTGAGTGAAATGGGAAATCATTAATGATTTTAAGCAGAGGCATCATGTGATTCAAAGTAAAGTTAATTCTCATTACTTGCAGATTCCATATTTGCAAATTTGCTTACTTGCTAAAATTTATTTGTGATCCCTAAATGTGCCGGAAACTTGTGGCACTTCCACAGACACAGAGCAGTGAAACATTTGAGTCACCCAATGCACATATTCCCCGCTGAGGCCAAACAAGGTGATGCCCTGTCTTCTTGTTTTAGTTCTCATATTCTAAAATGGTATCCTTTTCATGGTCTAGTTAGTGCCACATTTTTCAAATTTTTTGGTAGGTAGGGGCTTAATTCATTTATTCTTTTGACATATATTTAATAGGCTTTCAAATCACCTGTCAGAAAATGTCTTCTTTTACAACTTGTAATATTGTACTAATTAGCCTATAAAAGCAATTTTTTACATTATCATCAAATAGCCTCAAAAAGATATCCCTCTCCCTTTACCATCAAGATGAAGGATGCTTTTCTTTTCCATAGAGGAGGGTTTAGTATATTAAGCAAAATAATTAATGCTCACTACAATTGGGATATTCATGAAGTGCTCCTCTTTTACATTTTTATGACTTATTTTCAATCAGTTTAATTAAGGCTTTATTACTTAATCAGAGGGGTTTTAAGAAAAAAGTAGTTGATGAATCCTTCTGACACTCATCATAAGACTTTTTTTTTAACTTCAAATAAACTCCAAGATATTTCAGTTATAAGTATTAAACAATTAAAGCAAAACATGTTACCTTAGCAAAGAACTGGCTTTAGAAACATATATACATAAGCAGAAACATAAATAAACATAATGTAGCAGACACATTGGTTACCTACTCAAATTACCCTTTCTTGTTAGTAGCAATTCAATATTATTCACGTGATCTCCTCCACATGTCCATGTTCTTGAAAGAGACACTCTCATCACCATTCCTAGAGGTTTGGAACATGAACCACTTTAGCCAATGCTGATCATTTCATCTCCTCTGCCAGGGATTGACTTGGGAAAAGGCGTGTGATCCAACTCTGGCCAAAGAACCATAAGTCTGTTGGGGTAACTTCTGAGAAAGATTTTCCACTGATGAAAAGAGACATGTGAAAAGAATCACATCTCTCAGTGTGGGCTAATTGAGTCAGCACTGCCAGGTGTATAAGCCTTCTTGCAGCCATGGTAGATCAGGCACAAAGACAAAAGGCAATGCCTGAGGATATATGTTAAAAACCTGGTTATGTGATATCACCATTGAATGACTAGATTAACCAAACCTGCAGAGAAAATTGTGTTATTAGTGTTTAAATCATTTTGACTTGAGCCTTCTGTAACTTGCAGCCAAAAGCATCCTAATATGTACCACCATATTAGGAGTTTATTATTTCATACTTCATCAGTTGTAAGATGCACATATCTGTACTTTTTAATGTCTCTGAAAAGGAGATGAATCTTACACTTGATAGCATCTTAGATTCAGTGAACTATAGGAATTTTTTTCCATGCTAAGTTTAGTATTCAACATTAAAATATACAAAAGAATTATGTTAAACAAAGGTGTCCCAGTGACATTCTAAGGTATCTAGCCATTGGTAGAATCTAGAGAAATCAGTATTAACCCGATACAAAATGAAATAATGCATCACCCATTATATTAGTTACAAAAAAATGACTATAAAGTGTGAACTATAATCATTGGCCTCAAGATGAAACAGTTAAGATTATAACATATTTTCATTCTCCTTAAGTATATTTTCATATATGGTTAGCATTCCTTCTACTGAAAAAATATAGCTATTTGCTTTGAAAATACAAAGTCATTTCTGATTAATTGAACATAAATTATTGCATGCCAGCTGTGAATGTCGTGTGGCAGAAAGTTTTCCACTGGGCATAGGGGATGTAATGTACTAACTCATGACATTTCAGGGAAGATAGGACATGCAGACAAGTGACTATAACACACAGCAGTATTTTAGTCATAGTATTAACTGCTACAAGAACACCAATGAATTAAAAATGTATACTTTTCAGGGTACTGGAAAATCTTCAGAGAGAAGAATCATTTGATCTTAGTTCTGAAGTATTCAGTAATTAAGGCAGGTCAAGATTCAGTGGGCTAAGAATATTCCAAAGAGACCTGTTCAAACACAACCATAAAATCTGCCAGGGTTTTCCAGAAACAGTGGAGCCTCAAACTAAGATGTTAAAATGGATAGGAGAGTGGAAGATTGAGTTGACAGATTATCTGGGGTAGATATAGTCTCACTACCAAGTTCCTTCTCCTAAGTTTTCTAGAAAGACTTAGTAATAAAATTCTAATGTTTGATCCCTGAAGATTCAAATCCCTCATAAGCAAGAACTAAGCCTTCAAATTTCTTTAAAATGCTTCCTTTATAGTTCTCCCAAGAAACTTAGGACAACACAGTACAGAATAGGAAAGGAAATTGCAACTAAACACTCATGGTAATTACAGTTAAAATGAAAATCAGAACAATTCACTTATTTTATGTGCCAGCTCTGTGCTAGATATTTTGCATATTATTTTATCTAATGTTCAAAGCAACTTTATGGCTTAGACATGATCATTTTATTTGTGAGAAACTGAGTTTAAGTACCTTGCCAAAGGTCAAACAACTAATAAAAAAGAGCTAGAATTTGACTACGGGTCTGTCTAACCCCAAAATGTAAATTTATGTCCACCATATCCACTGTATTATATGACTTCCAATCTCTTTTTAAGCTTGGCTTTAAATAGGTGGGATTAGCTATTTGGTTTTCCATGTTGGGAAGAGGATTTAAAGGGTTTTTTTGTTTCTTTTAGTTTATTTGTTCTTTTTGCAAAATCCTGTTTGCTTTAGTGTGCTATTTGCATTAAACCATATGAAGAACATTCATGAGAAACATCTAGTATTTATTACTAGGAAACAAATTATAATTACCAATTTCATTAAAAAACTACTGAATAGCTGTCTAAAGATTGGTCAATCCCAACTGATCAACCACCTAGGGATTTTCTATCAGCTTAAAGTATATACCATTCCCTTGAGCCAAATTTCATTCCATAAAGAACAGAGGGCTAGAGCTAATTGCAGAATAAATCTCAGGCATGCATCATGAGGAATATAGATTTTATTTTATTTTCTACAAATAACTTGTCATGGAGGTGCCTTGAACTTCAGGAAAAAATTAGAGTTCTATAGACTAAATTGCAAGTTAAATAGAAAAGTATGAACCCTTCCATCTTTTTCTTTCAAACAATTTAAAATCCAAGTGGTGTTCTTTTAGGTTTTTTTTTTCCTTTTCCTTTTTATTTTTCTTTTTTTTTTAAGTATAGACCAGTCTACAACTCCAAAGGCCACAAAACGCCACAGAAATAAAAATGGATGCATAACCTTTGAGGCAGTGCTAACCTGGCCACAATCTTCTGACCTTCACCAGTTCAATCCTTTTAAAACAGCTACATCATTCCTTTATTTGGAGTACTTTTAAATATTATATAATAGACTAAAACATTTGTCTTGACCAAACATTGCACTTAATGGAGCAGTACAAAACAGATACCTGTGCTCATATGACTGTTTGAGTAGTAAAATAAAAATATAAAAAAGACTAAACATCAGAGGATAAAGTTGGATATAAAACAATAAACCAAACTAACCCACACACTGATCTGTTTTCACATTCAGAAAGAAAAATTCACTAACACCCGGCTATTTTCCATGTCAAAGGAGAGCTTTAGATTACTGTTATATTAATAATAATGTAGCATGATTCATTACAAACAATTTTCTCTGCCATTTGCTTGTAATTAATTTTCTTCTTTTTAATCATTAGGAACTGGCTTTTGTTTCCTTCTCCTATTTAATTTCTGTAATGATTGTCCATTGACTTCAAAATTGTCTCTGGGTGTGGCAAATTAAATGAGGCTATAGAAATCAATGTGTGTAGAGATATTTGTAATGCTTGCTTTCTGCTTGAAACTAAGTCATATAAATTAGAAACCATCCTAGATGACAGAAAAATCAACCTCTAGGATATATATATTCACATCAGGAATTTCAAAATCTAAGCCATGGCAATATTTGCTGAAAACTCCAAAACAATTTCACTTTGAAGGAAACAATTTTCAGCTCAACTGAAACCACAGGAAAGGGGTTAGGAAAAAGAAAAAGAGAAGGTGATTTGAAAAAGAACATAAAGTTGGTCATGAGCAGAATAAAAACTATTTTAGCAAATACCATATTTTTCCTCTTTTTGTTATTAAAGTGACAGTGGGCCCTAGCCATATCAAAAAAATTTTTAATTTTAAATGATAAATTCACAAATAATAAATTCATAGTGATATCTCTAATTCTAATTCAATCCCATGTGGAGCTCTACCTTCCCCCATTAAATATATATATCTTCTTTATCCCACAGTAAGAAGCTTTGAACTCGATAGTATCAATGTATTTACTCATTTGCTTCATCCTGAAAATATCACAACAAACCTATTAAATAAAAGTCAAAATTTCTTTAATGGTTCCAGGTCAAGAATTTTGGTGTCTGCATAATATATTTTGAGGCTGAAAATGTTGCCAAACAGGCAGATTTCATCGGAAATAGATCTGGAGAGAACATACAGTTCTTTTTAGTTCCTGATTCATTCTCTTATTCAAAGACCAAAAAAAAAAAAGGGGGGGGGGGATACTGAATAAGGCTGAATTTTTTTCCCTTTTAGTGGTTTTGGCTTGCCTTCTATCTTTCTTTTAATATCACTTTAATGAAGAAAGTTAAAAATTGAAAAAATATAATATAGTTATCTATTCCTGAGTCTCTTTGTATATAGTGTCCTGTGAGATGCCAACAGGCAAATTATTTCACAGACAAATACATATGGTAAATATTAAACATATTCATAGTCACTACATAGATTCTTGGGGTTCTTAATGTGTTAACATGCTAACAAGGTTGGGGAGGGAAGTGAAAATGAGTACAAGGTTCCATAGACTGATTTGATCATAACACCCTTTACTTGAGCAGTTTTCTTCAAAACACAAAGCATTTATTGTTGTGTGTGATTTCACATTTATACAGTAATTTAATTAATATCTCTACGAGATTAATGCTCTAGGAAGGCAAGAGCCTTATCATCTTATTTCCAATGCCCAGCATAGTACAGAGCACATAGATACTATTGGTCTAGTTATTGTTTGGACTTAGTAGGGCTCATATCTCAATAATGCAAGTATTTAATATATCCATCTATTTTGTGTGTGTGTGTATGTGTGTGTAAGTCAGTTTTTTAGATATACTTTACATATAATGTTTCCTTTTTTAAATACATTGTTTTGTAAATTCTAACAAACCTATACAGTTGTGTAGGCATCCCACCATCAAGATGTAGAGCATTTCCCTCACTTTGAAAACTTCCCTCATACTCTTTTATAGTCAACCTCCTCCTCGCCCCTCCTTTGTCCTCCCCAGCCACTCAACTGATAGTTGATTTCTGTCCTTATCATTTTGCCTTTTCGGGAATGACATATATATGGAATCATACACTATGTAGCCTTTTGAGTCTGGCTTTTTTCTTCTTGCATAATGCATTTGAGAATTATCCATGTTGCTGCATATGTCAATAGTCTGTGTCTTTTAATTGATGAGTAGTATACCACTGCACTGATATACCACAATTTGTTTATCCTTTCACCACTTGATGACATTTGAAATGTTTCCAGATTTGGGAAGTTATGAGTAAAGCTGCTATAAACATTTGTGTACAGGTTTTGTGTACACTTACATCTTTATTGCTTTTGGATAAATAGCTGGGAGTGGAATGGTTGAGTCATATGATAAGTGTATGCTTAATTTTTCAAATAAACTACCAAATCATTTTCAGACGTGGCTGTACCATTTTCCCACCAGCAGTGCATGAAAGTTCTAGTTGCTCTACATCCTTGTCAGAATTTGGTCAGACTTTTTTTATGAGACAGTTTAATAGGTGTGTGGTGTTATCTCGTTGTGATTTGAATTTGCATTCTTCTATTGACTGATAAATTTGAATAACTTTTTATGTGCTTATTTTCCATCTGCATCTATTCTTTGGTGAAGTGTCTATTTCATCTCTTTGCCCATTTTAAAAATTGAAATGATTAATTTCTTATTATTGAGATTTGAGAGTTCTTTACATACACTGGTGAGCAGTTTTTTACATGTGCTTTGCAAATATTTTCTTCCAGTCTGTGGCTTGTCTTTTCATTTTCTTAACAGTGTATATACATTGTGGTTTTGACCCCAGATGACTTTTTAACATGGTATACTGTTGTGACTTGGAGAGAACAAACTAAAACACTTTAAGTGAATGTGGCCCTTTGCATGGGCACATAGTGATTCCATTTTAACTCCATTTAAGTCTGTGAGGGCAAACTTTTAGGAGACAAGAGTTGAAAGAGTTACTTCTATAATCATTCCCCTTATTTGGAAACTTGGCTTTTGGTACCATTCAATCAAACAGACTGTATCTCTAACCCCTACCCTAAACATAGATGGATATGCAGCCAGCCTTTAAAGATACAAACTGAAGATGGATATACCTGGCCTCCAGCTCTCCTCTGGATCCACACCCAGTAGCAGGATTTCTTTAGAATGGTAAAAATAGAAGACAAACTGACAGTCCTCATTTTTAGATCCATTGAATGAGTATAAATAATTCCTTTTGTATCTCTAATATCATAAAGCTGGATAAATGAAACAAAAAAAAAGTGAAGCATGGAGGCATAGCTGAGGATGAATTATTTACACTTTATGGGACTTTGCTGGCAAGTTGCCATGCTTTCATCTTCACTGTATTAACTGTTAGCACTAAAGGCCTGGGTTTTACTTATTATAAATGTGTTCAAAAGAATGAGGTGGTGATCTCTTGTGTTAGGGATTTTATAGGATTCAGATCCCTTAGTGTGAGAAATTTTATTTGTTCTGAGAAAATTACTTGCATAGTGCTAAGTGGTATAGAAGAAAATTTACCTGGTAAGGAGATAAGAATCCAGCAATCTAGGTCAGGATCACTACTATCTAGTGTTAGTCTTTGGAGCCTACCATAAAAATTAGACATAAGGGAAGTAAAAATAACCTCTCTGAGTTATATTACATATCCAACAGAGGATGGGTTGGAGCAGAGATACGTAATGATTCTTAAAGAGGTAGAATATGTTCTCAGAGATGAATTTCTACTGACAATATGGAATGTGAGCTTATCTAATCAACCATAAAAGAGAACTGGTCATCTTTTCATATCTAAAGGATAGGAAATTTTGGACAGTGGAGCTTCAGTGTAAAAGTCCCACCGGCAAGACCAGCACTATTCTGAAGATGGATGAACTAGACATATTTGTCCTGAAATTGTTAAACGTTAAAATCATTGAAATAACTTTCCTTGTTTTAATTTCAAGGTCTGCCTATGAGCAGTTAATTTATTCATCATGTAGAGAAAAGTTCCAGTGCATACATCTGTTTTATTTCTCATCATGAATTAATATAGTTACATTGTAGTTTCATACATGAATTAGGTTAGCATGAGCTCATCCTCAAAGACTGAGTTCCTCTATGGAATCATTTCCTTCTATCATCATGATCTTTTGCCCTAACTATACGCTCTCTGTACCATTATATTATTAAGATTTTTCTTTAAATTGACCTTAAATTAATTCATCTTTGTTTTTAACTGAGCCTCAGACTAAAGAATAATATATAAATTTCATGAACTAGTTATATTATTTCCCTAAGATGCATTAGAATAAATAGCTATGGAAGCAAAAAATTGTTTGTGCATGGACCTAACAAGCACTTTGCATACCACACTTTGTAAACACTGTTTTGTACCTTGGCAGATTTATAAATGTAATGCCACCCTTTGAGAAGCTGGCTGACCTTCCGTGGTGACACCAGCTCATTAACTGCTTTTTACATTTGAAAATTATGTACTAAATAATTACATGACTAGGCATATCACACAACTGGTCCCTCTGGGCCTCTTTTTCTTCACGTGTAAAATTAAGTATTTCTCAACTCTAAATGTTATGGTACTAGACAAAACTATACGTGACTATATATAAAAAATAGGGAAGAAAACACAGACAGTATTTGACCTTAGGGATGAGTAAACATCTCTAACCTCTGTTTTCTTCTCAGTAAAACAGGTATACGGGTATTATTAACATCCCTGGGTTGTTGTAAGGATTAAATGCGATTAGACACACAAAATACACTTACCACAATGCAAGAAATATAGGCATATCGGTTAGTTATACAGAAGATGGGGAATTAGAGTTACAAGTTAAGCAGTACCCAGAGGAGACAACCAAACAAGTGTGACCTCTTTATAAAACCAATGTCATCTTGAAAAAAAAAAGTATATACATAGCATTGTTCCAGTTTATGAGATATTGAAAAGATTTGGCATTCAAATTTAAAATGTCATCCTTAATTAAATACAAGTTCCTCCACAAAAATCAATTAATGACATTTGGGAAATAATTGGAGACATTTTAGCAGTCAATGGATATTAGATTATATTTGAAAATTATCTTTAATTTTTGTTAGGTACAGAAATGGCTATATAGGATAATGTTCTTGATTTTAAGTGATAGATGCTGAAGTATTTAGGAATGAAGTGTCATGACATCTGCAGTTTACTTTGAAATCATTCAGCAAAAAAAAAAAAAATAGAGATAGATGATTAAAAGATAGAATAAGCAAATAGGGCAAAATGTGAACAATTTTAATTAAGTTGGGGAAATATGGGTGCTTACTGTACCAAACTTTATAATTTTCTATATATTTGAAAATTATCATAATACAAACTATGAAAAAATAGTCTAAATGCACTGGTAGGAAACAAGTTCCAAGAAATGCTATAGAACATGAAGCAAAATGCCAAGAAGTACACAGAATAATCCTATTGTGCACATCTTTCTTGCTCCTTCCTTCCTTCCTTCCTTCTATTCATTCTTTCTTATTTCAAAGAACAAACAAGAAATTCTCAACCATGATCTATTTTTCAGAAGAAGAATTAGGTTTGGGAGTAAAGCAAAGGAGATTGTACTTTTCATTTAACTTTTTTCAATATTGTTTGAATTTTTACCATATTCATATATTGCTTTAACTTTATTTTTCAATGTTTATATAAAAGGCACAGCCAAAAAATTTTTGGTTAATTATTATTAGCTACTTAACCAAAATTATTGATATTTTTCTGAATTAGGATCTCCCCTTGAGTAGGACAGGGAACCATATTCTGAAACCAGTGATTTTGGGCACACTGTCACCTGAGACACTGATTTGACTGTAAAGAAAATGAGTGTTAATCGACACAAATACGTGGAGAATAGAAAGTGTTTGCAGCTCGCTTGCCATTTATCTGAAGAGAAGAAATATCCAGATACTTGCTTCTGAGATTCTACAATTTGGCTTTTAAAATATAGAGGTAGTAAAATAGCTCTTTAGAATTTGTCTAGCAGTAAGTAAATAAAATAATTAAAAAAAATCCAATCTGTTTAAATGGTCATTTCCACTGTTATAATGTAATTTTAAAATTTTCTCTTGGGACATATTTTTCTTGGCTGTCCAAGTTGAATAGCAGTTTTTTAGAGTAGGATAACTACAAGTATTCTTAGCCTTTTTTTGCTCTCTCTCTCTTACCTGTTTCTTCCTTCCTGAAGAGATTAAAAAAGAAATTGAACTGAACTAAGAACTAATGGGCAGACTAGAAGCAACTTTGTCAGCAGCTGAAGAGATTAAGACTCTCAAAGCAATATTAACTTTCCATCACTGGTTCTTCTCTTGCCTGCTCTGAGCGTGGCAGAGCAGGAGCACTGAAATAAAGAGGCTTAGTCCAGCTGGAAATCGAAAGGACTCTCTCCTCACCAAGCTGAAGACATGCTGTGTGACAGGGTGGATATTCATCAGGGTGCCCCTACGGCTGTTCCCACCCACTGTCATTAGCGAGCGCCCACCCTATTCCAGCTTGTTAGGTAGCCAGGCTCTCAGCCCAGTCTGCAGGGGTGTATATGGGACCGTCACCACACACCCACTCCCATGTTGAATCAAGTTGGATTTTACTGCTTCCACTTCTTCTGGTTTGTGGTGCATACAGTGCTTGAGTGGAATAGAAGGGCCTGGAATCACTCTGCTACCCTTGAAGAGACTAAAACATCATGGGGATTCTTCTATCACCAACATCCTGATGGCCCACCACCCTCACACTGATGCCCAGAGCAGTCAGATGCCTCAACCTTTTTATTAATGATACATAATATTTGTACATGTTTATGGAATACATGTGATATTTTGTTATAGAATGTGTTATAATCAATCAGATATTTGGAGTATCCATCACCTCAAGTATTTATCATTTCTGTGTGTTGGGAATATTTCAAGTGTTCTATTCAAGCTATTTTGAAATATACAAGAGCTGTCTGGAAAGTATCCAGCCATGTAATATGTTCTTGTTATATTAACAATGGCTGGATACTTTCCAGACAGCCCTTGTACAATACATTGTTGTTAACTGTAGTCACCCTACTCTGCTATTGAACATTCAGACTTATTCCTTCTATCTAACTGTATGTTTGTACCCATTAACTAACCTCTCTTCATCACCCTCCCCAAACCTCTGGTATCTATCATTCTACTCTCCACCGCCATGAGATCAACTTTTTTAGCTCTCACATAAGAGTGAGAACATGTGATATTTGTTTTTCTGTTCCTGGCTTATTTCACTTAACTTAATGACCTCCAGTTTCATCTATGTTGCTGCGAATTACATGATTTCATTCTTTTTTATTGGATGCTTCCACCTTTGATTTGTTCCTAGTTTGTATGCCTGCTCTATACCTCTCCTCTCTGAAATCCCTGCCCACAGTCACTGGGCCAATAATGGAAGCAAATTAGAGGATAAATGAATAATAGTGGCAATGGTGAACAAGGCAGAAAGTTAGAAGCTGCTCCTTTATCAACCAGTGATGAGTATTTGTTATGCACAGGACACTACATAATATTTCTTTGGATACAGAATAAGAGCAATAAGTGACTTATCTGTAAATTCTAGACCTGTAGACGTTCTATGGAAGTAGGTCCGTTGAATAGAGCAACCTGTTGGGTTTTATTTCATCGATTTGAAAATTGAGCTTGGAGATCCATAATTTCATAAATATTTCAACAAAATATAACTAAAATATGTTTTGTGCTATTTTATGATGAAGAAAGATTTTTAGATTTTCACTACTAAAATAAAATGGCATTGTCATGGGAGTCATCTTTCATAAATGAAACATAGTTTAATAAATGACATTTTATAAATTTAAGGCAAAACTGATTTTCAGACGATTTTGTTTAGAGCAAGCTACCATGCTTTTTGGCTTTCCATGGTCAGCAAGCTGTCTTGTTTCATGTTTCACTGTACCATGCAATGAGAATTATGTTTGAAACCTCCTAAGTCAGAGAGAGGGAAAGAAAAGAGGAGACACACACTTGAGTGGCTCAAAGGCATGATATAGTTGTTGGAGCTCAGTGTAGAAAAACTTAGCCAGCATCCAAAATGACAGTGATGTAAATGATAGTGATCCTAATCCTTTGCTTTTTTGATAAATAATTTTGAACTTAACAATGGATCCATTAAGTTTTATAATTTTATTATATATTTTTATGCCTTTGTTAAAGAAAAAGGGATTGGGCTAATATCCGTAGCAAATGAGAAAAAAACTTAAATTAAAATCATTTATAGTTCTCAACTCTTTCTTGAATATCATACTTTTAATTTTTAATAGAGTCAGTTAATACAGTTAAAAAAGAAAAAAAAAAAAAAAAAAAAACATCAATCTAGGATTCTAGTTGTAACCCTGCCATTGATTAGCTGTGCAGACTAGGGAAAGTTACTTCTCTGGCCCTTGATTTCATGGTCCAACAGTTCTCTTCTAACAGGCTATGGTGGTATCTTTTTAATTTTATAGGCCTGCCTATGAAAGCAAGGAGCTATTCTTGGTTAATATTTTTACAACTTCTAATAAAGATACGAGTTGCACATATGCTTAAGAATGATTAGAGGTAAGAAGTATCTACAGGAGCTCAAATGAGAAGCCTGTATATAAACATCTCCAGAAGAAATAGAGATATAAAGTTACATATTATAAACTATGATGAATAGTTTATAATGTGTAACTTATAAAGATATGTAGAAAGTTACATATTGTAAACCATAATGAATCAGTATATATAGTAAGCCTAAGAAATGTACTATTGCAAATTTGACTATTTGTACAATACCATACTAGGCATCTAACACCATATTTACCTATGATTTGAGAATTAATCTACCTTTTAGTAATGAGTTTGTATTCTTAATTTGAACATTGAAGCTAATTAAAAATCATGTATTTTTAAATATCAAGGAACAAACCTATAAAGATTATTCAGTCAAAGCAGAAACACATCAAAGAAAGAAAGGCCACTCCTTTGAGAAACTCTTCATAATATTCATTTGAAGAAAGTTTTTTAGTAAATTGAAATTCCATGTACTTTTTCATATACTGTTATCCCCTTAATTTAATCCAAAAACTATATATTAAGTGGTTCCTGTAGGCTTAGGTAGTTAGACAAACAGACAGAGATGGACAATATTACGGCAAATCAGCTTGTTTCTAACTTATATTCAAGCAAATAAAGTCAACTCTCAGCTCCAAAACACTAAACAGTCTTTTTATTTTTGGTCTATCTGTGTGTAAATGATGTATCATTCCAAAGACACAGACAACAAAGCGCTCTGCTACCACTGTTGATCAAAAGAAATAATTTAGTTGACATCCAAATCATTGAAGAATTAGCTGGCCCCTGCATAGAGTTAACACCTCAGTTCCACACTCCCTTGATGTCAAATCCCAAAGACCCTGGCAGGAGAAATGGTGTGACATGTGAAAGTGGATGAAAGAAAACTTCTTTTGAGATTATCTGGGAGACATTGTAATTGGAGATGCTAAAAAAAATTATTTTAGGACTAAATGATGGATTGGAATATTATTTGTCACCATTGCTACAGGCAATAGTTTTGTATAATATGATGTTCCAAATAACATCTCTGTAGATACATTCTTTTGATCTAAGCAGCATCTATGAGATGTGCCAGACAGTTATAAAATATTTACCTGCTGGTAAAAGATACTTTTTTTGCTTAGAAAAAGTTGACCTCACATCCTCCCACTTTGTGAATGCTGCCTAAGGGTGTCACCTCAACTGTTGCTTCAGAATGGGGACAGTGTGAGAGGTGTCACACATTATCCCACCTTAGCAGTATTCCTCAGAGCTACCCCCATGCAGTGGAGGTTTCCTTCGAGCACATAGTTTTTCAGGCAGATTTGTTTTAAGTACTAATGATGATAGGTTATCTATGGTTTTTTTTTCTTTTCTACTCTCATTGAAAGTCTTGAAATATATATAATTTTTCTCCTATGGCTCTTATTTTTAAACTCTCAGCTACCTTGCTGTATAAAATTCTGATAAACTATGTCAAAATGTTTTTCATTTATTTATGTTACTGTACGTTTGATTTTTCCTCAGAATCAACTCTTTGCAACAGCTGGGTTGATATTGTGCAGACCAGGAGTCATAAACTAGTGCCCCTGGACCAGGTATTTCCCACAGGTGTGTTCTTTTTACATTGAACAGTGGTATAAAAAAATCGAATTAGATACCAGCATTAAAAAATGGGAGAGATTTCACATAAAAAGTCTTGACTTCTATCTAGCTTTTCTCCAGTGTGCTGCAATCTTATTCCAAAGCCTAAAACTGGTTCATTTTACTCACTTCCATTGCAACCTGGTCTCTGTAGGCTTTTGAGCTTTGAACCTTCAATCTAGACAGACAGAGCTATCATCCCATATGTGAACATCTTGGGCAAAGTATTGACTTAACATTTTATAAAATTTTATATACTGAGCTCAGCAATGGTCTGAGCATCTTTAGGATATTATATTTGACCTTTCTATCTGTTCAAACCCTATCTATCTCTAAAAGCATCTCAAAATGAATTTCTTCCATTAACCCCTTCCTAATCCTAACCCTAATTCAGAAATTTGGGTAAGGGCTAAAATATAGAGATAAAAAAAAATACAGAGTGTGCCCTCAGAGTGCTTATTTTAATAGTTGAGCAGGAAAGACAGTTATCTGAAAGAATAGTTACAATAACACATTATCAGTGCTATTTTAATAATATTCATCAATTATTGAATATTCTAAGGGCTAGGCGTAGTAACTTTGTGCATATCTTTACCCAGTATCTTTACTTTCTCACTTCTCATTTTCCCTTCTAACCACACCAATCACTCCAGGTTCTACACTGCTCTACTGAAACAGCCATGTTTAAGGCCGTCAACTTCCTAAATTTAGTAGTCAGACTGCATGACCAGGAGCAAGTTATTAATATTCTCTTCCACAGTTTCCTCATCTGTAAAAGTGTGACCATAACAGTATCTATTACACATAAGTATTGTGAGCATTAAATGGGACAAGCTGTGTAAACCCTTTAAAATAATGTTTGGCAGATAATAAGGGTACAACACATGTTAGCTGCTATTATTATTATTGCACTACTACTACTCATTTTTGCAGCAGTGTTTGACACAATTGGGCATTTCCTTTTTCTTGAAACACTGTCATCTCTTGGTTTGCCTCTTCTGGTATCATACGCTCTTGGTTTCCCTGTAGTGTGACTGGTCTTGTTCTCCTTTGCTAGCTCTTTCTCTTGCCAGACCTGCAAATGTGTTGGAGTGCTCCAGGGCTTGGTATTGGCACACTTCTCTCTTCTATCTCACCACGGTAATCACAGATTTAGATGCCATTTATGCTCTCATGACTATCAAATTTATATCTCCATCCTTTAAATTTCCCTAAGCCCCAGGCCTGCATATCTAAGCACCTTCTCAGCATATCTAAGCACCTTCTCAACATATCTGTCAGGCATCTCCAGTTTGAACTCCTGATTCCCTTCACACATCTGTTCTTCCTGTTTTGACTCTTTCTCCAGAAGACCCATTCTCCATAAAGTAGTAGAATGATTTTTTTTTTTAAGTTTCAAATCACTCAATCCATCCATGTTGGTTGGCTGATTGCTGTGACCACCATCTAGTTTGCTGACCTCCCTGCTGGTGTGTGATGGCTACTTACTCTCACTGCAGACTTGGAGAGACAGAGTTCAACAGCAATCACTGTTTCCAGCTACTCGCTGGGTTCACCATTCACTGTTGAAATTCTAGAATATGAAGGGTGATGATCACCAAAGATTTTTTCATCATCAAGGACTCAAGCCAGGGATTCTGTTTTGCCCTAAGAGCTAGTGAACCTGAAGCTATGTCTTAGTTAATATTTATGTGCCATGAAACCAGCCAGTGTACCGAGTGAGAAATTCAAACTACAAACCAGTTGTTTTGTCCATGTTCATTAGAGCAATTAGTTGGTTTAATTTTGTTTTCTGGTTGCCTTCCTGGATTAGTGCTGTGTAAATACAACCCATCAGAAGATAAACCTTCTTTCAGTGATTCTCAAATTTGTCTTTCCTGAGATCTCCACTCAAATCCCTGCCAAAATGTCACCTATTAGAGAAGGTCCTGACCCAGTCTGAAAGGGCTGCTCACTCAGGAGAGGAGAGAAGCAACATACAACCTAAAACCTGCCTTATTTTTATTCTAATATATTATATATTTATTTGTTGAGTTGTGGTGGTGGTGGTTACTGTTGTTATCTGACTCCCTCTTCAAGGACATAAGCTTTGCAAGAAGAGGGGCTTCATATTTTGTGCTCCTATTGTATTCCCAGCACCTAAAAACATTGGCTAATATGTTAGGCATCTGATAAATAGGTACAAAATGTATAAATGAATGAATAGCATTAATGTGTAAAATGTATAAAAATGTGTACTGAATGGGTGTTCTAATAGGGCTCTTCTTGCATCATTTCACCATGTAAGAATCGAAGGCCATAGTTATGTGTAAGGATGTAAGGAACTCCCCTATTATAGAGATTCTTGGGGCTGTAATTTAGAGGAATTTCAAAAACATATCTTCTTGCTGTGGAATAGGTTAGGTTATATGAAGATAATTCTTCATGTAAGTAGGATAAACTTTGTGCATATACCATCTGTGAAGTTCTGTTACAAAGAAAATATAAAACTAATGAACACTAAATCTGCCTTTGAGTTTTAGGGGAAAATGATTTACCTATATTAAGAATGAAAAATTTAGGCCAGGCATAGTGGCTTATGCTTATAATCCCAGCACTTTGGGAACCCAAAGCAGGAGGATCATTTGAGGCCAGGAGTTTGAGACCAGGCTGGACAATGGTGAGACCCCATTTCTACAGAAATTAATAATAATAATAACCAGTTATCATGGTGTGTGCCTGTATTCCTAACTTAGCCACTCGGAAGGCTGAGGCAGGAAGATTGCTTGAGCCCAAGAGTTCGAGGCTGCAGTAAGCTATGATGATCCCACTGTACTCCAGCCTGGGCAATAGAGCAAGACCCTGTCTCAAAGAAAAAAATAAATTCAAAGCCTGTCTTTCACTCTTTGTAGATGATTAAAATATTTTGGGGATGTTATCTCTTTTTGTGTCTGCTGCCACTGATCACAATATAAGTGGCATATAATACATATTGGGATTGGATCAAAATCCATGACATCCATGGTTTAAAACAGCCCCCATCCATTGGCACATCTGGTCAGAGGGGTGCACAGGCATGACTTGGAATCCCATGCCCCCTTCTCATGTTAAGTGATAGGGACAAGAAAAGGAAAAGTATGAAACCAAAGTAGTCTATGAAGAATTTGAGTGATCGCACTGAAACCTAAATTTGGGATGCTGACCCATGAGGACAGAAAAAGAGAGGTAAAAAAAAAAAAAGACAAAAATGCCAAATCACTCAAGACTTACACAAACATACCATAACCTCTTCCCCCATAGTCATTGTGCTAAATGGGAGAGATCCCCACACACATTCTTCTAAATTTAATACATTCTTTCCAAAAATTTTCCCTCTCACAGTTTCATTTAAATTGACCCTTATCTGATTATAAATGTATAAGATGTGTAAATTGGCAGTATGGTTTATATAGGTCTGAGAACTTCGGGCACCATATGCAGATTTTGGGAACAGTAATACTTCTGATTATTATCATACTAGTTATTTATGGGTATAGTTCTTTGTGTAACGTGAACCAAAGGACTGAAGAAGTTGTTCTGAATTGTCTCGTAGTTATTTCCATCTCTCTTTCATGCATAGACACTGTCAATGTCTGTAAATTGGATGGAATTAGCAACACAGAAAGAAGAGGAGCAAAATGCTACCTAAAGTCAAAAAGTAAAGTAGATGACAGAGCACAAAGTAACCAAGAGAGCCCACTGTTCACAGTTCTGAAGGTGGTGTTTAGAGTTGTTAGCAATAATTATTTTCATTAGGTTAATTATTTGTTTTGATACTGACAGAAGCAGAAAACCATTGAATGAATGGCCAGAAGTCAGAGAATTGGGTCTAAAGGAAGGATACAGATGAATGGGTTTAACTAAGATATTTCAGATGAGAGAGAGCAAGGTCTTACTGGCAGAAAACAAACAAAAATCTTATCATCTCATTAAAAAAAAACAGGAAGGGACTACTTCCTGGATGACTTGAAAGGAGCACCACCATTGATTTGACATCCATCATTTTCCAGTAAAAAGCACTGAGAAATCTGTACACAGAATAGCCAAGGGAAACATCTTTTGAGCTCACCTATTGAATTGATCTTAAAAACATTTTACCAGCTTTTATTCTGACTAATACATTCCTAATAGATTTTCTTTTGCACTTCCAAACAGGAGCCTTCTTTCCAGAGTTTGCTGTATTGAATTTGTTATCTAAGCTTTTGCACCATTCAGACTAAAGAGCCATGTTGACTTAAAGTGCTTAATTGCAACTGAATATTTACTGGAGAAAGTTTGAAACTTCACTGTCAGAATATTTTTGAATATATTCCCCTTTTATTCAGGGTATAGTACCACAGAGAGAGTACAAGGCCAAGAGCTTTCTTTATCTAAACCATAATCCGCTCTTGTTATCTTTAAAGCAAAACTCCTCTTGAGGCAAGCAAGGCTTTAGGGGCTGAGTTTTGAAGTGGATTCAGCCATCCACCATTGTTCAGAAAAGGCTGCCTGCAGAATTGACCACCACATGCTCACCACCCTGAGTTATTTTTATAGTTCTGCCAGATCTTTTCTAGCAGTACTTAAAAAAAAAATTACTATAATGAAATATAGTGTTTAAAATTCTTGGCAAGAATAAATTCTTCTCTAAAAAAGTCACTAACAGCTTTTTGGAGAAGCAGAGTAATGCAGACAAGACACAATATTTAACTATCAAATTATGAATGCAGAAGGGGAAGGCTGTGGACATTACCAGAAATAACAAGCACTGGTACACTGAGGACTAAATTTTCAATGCATCTCATGATGAGTCAGCGGTTTTAGAAGTGTTTACACTTGTTCTATTAACTACAGCCACTGCCATGGCCAATAAAAATTTATAATTGGGGTGGGGGTGAGGGACTTGTAGTGGTTATGAAATGTCTGTGTGAGTTTACCACCAGGAGGATGGCTTCAAAAACTATGAATGAAAATCTAGAAGTGACTAGTGGGTAAATTGCATCAGCCTGAATGCCCTTTCTTTGTGAACAGTTTTCTGTACCTTTTCGGAAATCATGGCCTGTTTAATTGAAAGAAAACGTAGAGACTCTTTTGACCTCTCTTTTTACAGAAAAACACCTGAGGCTTGGTGAAAAGAAATGGTTTAGTACAAATTAAATTTCCCAAGGAAAATTGGGAGAGACTACCATAACCTCAATAAGCATCACCGCAGGCCTAGTAAAGATCTGAGAGCTGTTCTAAGGGAAGCAGCAGGTTGGGGAAAGAAATAGAAGGCCTCCTTGTTTTAGACAATTTGGCCACTCATGGGCAGGACCTGTGGTTTCCGCCAAACCTCCTTCCATCTCAGTCATCCCGGTCGGAAAGCAGCTCCTTCCTGGGGCGAAGGGAGCGCGAGGGAACTATGCCATGATTGTCCTGTTCCTCCAGCTTCTCTCGCCCTCCTCCAGGTTTCCGCCCACCTCAAGTTCTCTTTGTTGCTTTCACAGCTGGAGCTACCTTTTTGTGAGTTTCTAGTTGCTGTTTTTTGTTTTGTTTCCCACCCCGATCACCATCACATGATCTAATAAGACTCATAGCCACAGCAGTGGAAAATCAGATACTTGTAAAAATGCATCCAGCAAACAGACCTGAAGCCATCCATTCACTCAGGGTGAGCGAGGACCCACTCAGCCTTGTGAGAAGAAAAAAAAAAATAAAGAATGACAGGAAAGAAAGTAATGGCATCAGGCTGGTCAGCAATCACTTGTCAGTGAAACGTAACATTTTTCTGGCAATGAATTTTTAAAGCAGATGGATATTACTAACAGATGTGGATACTTTTTTTTATTTGCTGCATTTTAAGATCTTAATCTAAAAGTATGAATTTTTTTTTTTCTCGTCTTGAAAAAATTCTCCAGTTACGCTGCTGTGTCCTCAGAGGTAGTCTAAAGATCTCCTCTTTGAAGCGTAAGTGTAAAGTTCATTTGGCTTAGTTTAGTTTCTTATTTTGTTTGCTTTTGACCCTCAGTGGGCTCATCTCACCTTCCATACTGGAAAACTGCCTTTATTATCCCAGATTTTTCTCAAGACACCTGCCAGAAGAGCCAGCTTATGATTGAACATGAACTTTCTCGACCATATTTAGTGGACACCACAGAAAGTGGCAACGTTCCCCATGGAGGCACCCACACAGCTCACACCATGGGGCTGGTAGGGACTCCAAACATGCGTATGCACGAATTTTCCTGAAAATCCAACTTAATTGTATACATTTGAGTTTGTTTTCTATTTGGCCTATATTTCCTACAGCACCAAGCACCATCTTACACAAAAGGTTTCTCCCAACTCTTCAAAACTGAGCTGAGCGTGAACAGGCAGGGAAGACACGAAGGGAGGGCTTCCGCAGAAGCAGCCGCTTACCCGCTGAGTGGCTCCCTGTCGCCCATTTCTCCCCATCTCATAATAAGTCCTTGTTTCTTCCTCATTCTAGTAGGAATACACAAATGCAAGAGGAAAGGCAAAGAGTCCGTCCATAAAATAATGATACAATATACTAATTAAATTATTTTTTCAGAGTATCTTTAAAACGTAAAACCCTTTGCAAGAGTTCTAGAGGTGGTCACACAATGATTTTCAAATCTGTATTTTTCTGACCCGGCTTCTCTCTTTACTTCCTGTCCCGACTATCTTCCCTAGAGGAAATCTTCATTCTGATATGCTTCTGGGCTCTCAAACTCTGAATGTCCAATTCAACTCACTGTTCGTGCTCCAAATCTAGTTCTTCTTCCCAATCACTCCATTTTTTATAATGCTTCCGCTGTCCTTTTAGTTTCTCATCTTACAAACCTTTGAATTGTTATGACTTTTTCACCTCTAACTCATCCCTTTAATCTGTCACTAAATTTCATGGTCATATAATCTTTTCTTTCAATCTCAGTGTAATCATCCAAGCCCCAGGATAATCTTCCCTGGATTACCATAAAAACCATCTCACTAGTCATCTTCCTATGATGATATCTCATATTTTCAATTCATTATAAACACCATTAAATTGATCTTCCAAAATTCTGCTTTTATTATGTTACAGCCTTGCTCAAAAGCCTCTAATGGATCCCTTCTGCACAAAGGATAATGTCCAAGCTCTTCACACCAGCATTTAAGGACTTCATTTATCTTGTCCTATGCTACACATCCGAACTTGATTTATATTCCTGTACAACATAAACCGTTACCCTAAACAATGTCCTCACTGTCTCATATATCTTCCCACCCATGTCCATCTCATTCTACTCCTTACTTACAAGAAACATCTCTACTCATCCCTCTGTGACTAATTCCTACCCTTTTTTTTTTTTTTTTTTTTTTTTTTTTTCCTGAGACAGAGTCTTGCTGTGTTGCCCGGGCTAGACTTGAGTGCCGTGGCATCAGCCTAGCTCACAGCAACCTCAAACTCCTGGGCTCAAGCGATCCTCCTGCCTCAGTCTCCCAAGTAACTGGGAATACAGGCGCGTGCCACCATGCCCGGCTAATTTCTTTTTGTTTCCATTTGTGGTTGCCCAGTTGATTTTTTCTTTTTTTAGTAGAGACAGTGTCTTGCTCTTGCTCAGGCTGGTCTCAAACTCCTGAGCTCAAGCAATCCTCCCACCTCAGCCTCCCAGAGTGCTAGGATTACAGGTATGAGCCACCACACCCAGCCTCTTTCTTAGGATACAATATAAATCCAGTTTACTATATGAAATAATTTTACCCATAATTTGCCCTACACTAATTGGTAAATTTCTCTTGCATTTAGAGATATACAATTTAATACCAAATTATTTTCTACTTTATTTGTGTATTTGATCAAGTTACATGGATGCTCTTAGTGGCATCTTCCTTAGCCATCAAAGGACACAAGTGCTCTATAAATGTTTTTAATTACCTCATCTATATTTTTTCATATACCACCCATCGTCCTCTTTTATGGAAACTATCTATTTCTTCTGCCCCAACTTAATTGCTTTGCCTCACATTTCTGCTTATCCCCCTTTAAACTGACCACTGCTAGATAGATGTCTTCCCTGGCCTTCACTATGCTTCTCTCCTTTATTATTCCATTCAGTCCCCCCTGCCTGAGTCAGACTTAGTGCACTCTTCCTCGGTCAACTGCATTGGCTTTTGTCTGTCCAGGAAAGGCCTTGGACATATCGTCAACTCTTAAAGCAAACTAGCAATTGTAGAGGAGATGACAGTAGATTTTATAGCCCTTCAATTGCTCAAGCTACATAGTGTAATGTTATGAACATAGTATGAGCAAATAATTATTGATTGACTCACTGGGCTTGTAGTAGAGATTTTTGTTCCTAGGAACACAGCTCTACCATCCCATCCCTTTCATAGATAATCCCTTGCTTTTCTTTCTTTTTTTTTTTTTATTGATTCTGTAATGTTAGTCAATTTTTCAAAGATAAATCTTGGCATTCTTTCATTCACATTGACTCTAATCCATGAGTAACCAACATATCACAGAATTTTCTTCCTGTCTATTTTTTTTATTGAGGAAAAATTCACATACCACAAAGTTAACCATTTCAAAATGTACAATTCAGTGGCAATGAATACATTCACAATGTTGTACAGTCATAACTACTTTCAAGTTCCAATATATTTTTGTCACCCCCAAAAGAAATCCAGTATCCATTAAATAGTCTCTCCCCATTTCTCTCCTTCCCCTAGCCCCTGACAAACACAAATCTGATTTCTGTTTT
The DNA here is from genome assembly GCF_041146395.1 of Eulemur rufifrons. Lineage (NCBI taxonomy): Eukaryota > Metazoa > Chordata > Mammalia > Primates > Lemuridae > Eulemur > Eulemur rufifrons. Next base: position 58,286,608 of record NC_090983.1, on the reverse strand, counting down.
TATAGATTTACAGATTATGGATATTTCACATAAATTGAATCATACAATACATGACCTTTTGTGCCTGGCCTCTTTCACTTAGCATCATGTTTTCCAAGACCACCCATGTCATACCATGTATCAGACTTCCTTTTCTTTTTATGACTGAATAATATTCCATTGTATGGATATACTGTACTGGAATTGTTTTCTTCCTTTCTTTTCTTTCCTTGTCTTTTCTTTTCTTTCTTTCTTTCTTTTTTCATTCTTTCTTTTTTTTTTTTTTTCTGAGACAGGGTCTCACTCTGTCGCCAGGGCTAGAGTACAATGACATGGTCACAGCTCACTGCAGACTTCAACTCCTGGACTCAAGTGATCCTCCTGCCTCAGCCTCCCTAGTAGCTGGGACTACAGGCATGTGCCACCATGATCAGCTCATTTTTCTATTTTTTTTGTAGCACCAGGGTCTCACTCTTGCTCTTGCTGATCTCAAACTCCTGGCCTCAAGCAGTCCTCCTCCCTTGGCCTCCCAAAGTAAGCCACTGTGCCAGGCCTGGAATTGTTTTCATTTTTGGATTGATTATTGCCCATGTATAGAAATACGATTGCTTTTGTGTGTTGATCTTGTATTTGCTACTTTACCGAATTAGTTTATTGCTCCAATTGTTTTTTGTTTATTTTTTGTGAATTCTTTAAGAGTCTCTGTAGATAAAATCATGTCATCAGCAAATAGATAGTTTTGCCTCTTCCTTTGCTGTTTGGATGCCTTTTATTTCTTTTCTTGTCTAATTGATCTGGTTAGAACTTACATTACAGTGTTGAATAGAAGTAACGAATGTGGAAATCCTTATTGTGTTCCCGGTCTTAGGGGGAAAAGTTTTAGTTTTTCATCACTTTTCATGTGTATGATATTAGTGCTGGGTTTTTCACAAATGCCTTTTATCTGATTGAGAAAGTTCCCTTCTATATCTACTTTGTCTAGTATTCTTGTTATGAAATGATGTTGATTTTTGTCAAATACTTTTTCTGCATCAATTAAGATGATCACGTATTTTCCTTCTTCATTCTATTAATGTAGTGTGTTACATTAATTTGTTTTCTTATGGTGAACCACTTTTGCATTTCAGAAATAAATCCTATTTTGTCATGCTATAAAATCCCTTTAATATGCTGCTGGATTCCATTTGCAAGTATTTTCTGAGAATTTTTGCATCTTTATTCATAAGAAATATTGGTCTTCAGTTTTCCTTTCTTGTGATGTCTTCATTTGGCTTTGGTATCAAGGTAATGCTGACCTCATAGAATGAGTTAGAAAGTGTTCCTTCTTCGATTTTTTGGAAGAGTTTGAGAAAGATTGGTGTTAACCCTTCTTTAAATGTTTAGTAGAATTCACCAGGGAAGCCATCTGGTCATAGGCTTTCCTTTGTTTAGAGGTTTTTGATTCCTGATTAATTCTCATTACTTGTTATAAGTCTATTCAGATTTTCTTTTTCTCCTTAAGCAAATTTGATAGCTTCTGTTTTTCTAGGATCCCTTACTTTTCTTAATCACATTTTTTTCCCTTCCATCTTCAAAGGTTATTTAAAGCTTAAGGTCAGAGGAAAGATGTTCCCCCTTTGAAAGTAAATCTAAATGGAAATATGTTAACAGAGCTGAGCCACTTTCTTCACCAAAACAAACCAAATGAGACAAGAGAATATCTCTGCCTTCCGTATAATAAATGGCCCTTTATTATATGTTCCCCATGCTTTGAAACAAAAGTCCCAAGGAAAACAGGTGTTAGATTTGACCTTTCAAAGTCTTTTGTAAACCTTTTTCTTCTAGAAAGGTAAATTGTCCTGAGATTGTAAGTGAAAAAGTACTCTGTATTTATGCAGTGAACTTTCACTAGGAAACTCAGAATACAATTGCTCCACTTCTCTGGCCTTGTTGCCTCCCCTAGAAATTGTGTAGCAGTTTTATATGCATATCCAGACATATTCGTGGAAAAGCAGAATGGGGGTGTGTGTGTGTAAGAGAAAGCAGAGAGAGAGAGAGAGTAAAATAGATACTTCATTTGTGATTATTAGTTACTCTAAAAGGAGATAGAGTTTAGTCACACAACTATATTACCCACAACTAAAAATGTCTTCTAATCTAACCTACATCTTCATTACTTTCCCTATACATTCATTACCTCTTATAATCTGAGTTAACTAAATTATCTTTTAGCCTGTGCAGTCAACATAGATAATTATGTGTCTTCATTCAGAGGAAAAAAGAGGCAAGTGATGAAACACACACAGCCAGCTGCTTTTCCAAGTCCATTCATTCAAAAAACATTTATTGAACACCTACTATGTGCCATGCATGCATTATGTTGGACTTTGGTTACACAATGGTGAACAAAATGAATATGTTTTATCAAAGATTGAGCTCATAATTCCTTTTGTCGAAGACTCACTTCATGAGAATCTTACTTTTATCACGTGCAGAGTTCAATAGTGCAGCTGAAAAACTGTTGAAGTCTCACATACCAGTGGAAGTTAAGTGGTAATTCAGCAATGACCCCAGAGTTCTGCTCCCTGGGAAACATTTAATGGTGTTACCCAGGAAGTATCATGACACCGTACAAAGGGGCATCTGTTTGAAACTCTAACCCTGACAAAGAAGCAATTCTTTCTGCCAAAGAGAGTAGAAAAATCCCTTCCCTTTGCCCCAGCACACCCCACGTCACTGATCTAGTAGAGAATGCTGAATGCTCCCAGTAGACAGCAGGCTGCAGGGTGAAATGAACCAACAAGAGCCACACCAGGGGTTAACAAGGAAAGCAGGAAACCAACATTTTGCTGAACATATTGGGGGGAAGCAAAATGTTGAAACCATTGATAAGGGCTGTACCCAGCACAATCTCAACAGCTCAGAGTACAGAAATAAGAAAGCAGCCAATCTCAGAACAGACAGCCTGGGAAAAGAGTGGCCCTGGCTACTGAGAAGAGGATCAGCAGAGCCAAAGCCAGACAAACCTGTCCTTGTTTTAGTGCAGTGGACTTGTGGCTAGCCCCGGACTGAATTCTAGCCCCGCCACTATCCTGCTGTGACATTGTGTAACTCACTGACCCTCTCTGAGACTTAGATGTTTTTGTCTGTAAAACAAGCTTACAAGATTGTGAGAACTAGAGAAAATGAATGTAAAGTAGGCATTCGATAAATGACAGCTACTCTTATTCTGAAGTGTGTGTTCACTCATCACAAATGAATCCCTGGGTAGTCTTCTTAAAATTCCAACACATCTTTTGCTATTCAGAGTCTGGTGTCAAATCAGGATGTGTGTGTTACAGATGCCTTTTAAATAGTTTATTTCTGCCTAAATGTGGTACACCATATGATGCCATTGTTATATGTTAGTTGTATATTGACCTGTCTACCTCACACCTCCTGTCCCCTCCAGATAGACATTCTTTGGGGCCAGACACATGCCTCATTCATCTTTGTCCCAGTCACTGCCATAGTTTTTACATACAGTAGGTACTCAATAAATATTTAAGATTCTGTATGCCTTTCCTTCATCAATCCATGCCACATTTTCGTGCATTTTTAACTTCAAAAGCCATACCATAAGAAAAATGACATTGTTTATGTATGTGTGTATATACATATATATGTCAGTATGGACATACATGTACATTTTGTGTATAGAAAAAGAAAAAACACTTTACTTATTAATGGCTGAGTGTCTACACATGCTAAGGATTTATGGATAATACCTTTCCTATTTATTTATGAGACTTGTAAAAATCTTTATACATGTTAAATGCTAATAATAGTAAAAGTATATGAAGAAGATTCCCCTCCTATGCTTCAAAAATAAAGCGGAGTCATTTAATTTATGTGGCTATTTATGTCCTAAAAAGTGTTTAATACAAAAAGGTCTAAAGAAATTAGGATTCAAAACAGCAGGCAATTGCCCAGTTGTGGTCAATGCAGACATTTACCACAGTGCCTTATTTCCTATTCATTGTTGCTAATTTTAGTTTTTAGGCTCACATATAGCAGTTTTAAAACCCTGAAAATTCTATGAGTTCTTTTGTTAAAACCCAGCGTTGCCCATGATGATCTCACTGTTAATTATTTTTTAATAAGTATCTTCACTCCAAGCATCCCAGAACCTTTTTGAGCTGCCAAAATTAAAAGACAGAAATTGCAGAAAGAGCAGCAATATCTCCCAGGAATCACAGAATTATGAAGGCTTCACGATGAAAGGGCCTGAGAAGTCAACAGGCGTAACCTCCCACCCCATGCACTGCATCCCTTTCCCTTGATAGCCACAGGAGATGGTGCAGGTGCAGCCTCCTGATACTCTTCCTGTTGCTGAGCAGTATCCTCATCCAGTGTTGACAGTCTGTGCTTGAGTCTCCCTGGCAGTATGAGAATTAAAGTATCAAAACTATTTTGGTAGCTAAAAGTTGCATGTGCCACCACTGCCGGTGCCCTAGTAGAGGTCACTGGATGGCTCCATCTAGCCGCTCCTTGCTCTTCGTCACCACCAGCTATCCAAGGTCCCACCATGCATGCTTTGGTCTTATGAGTGATTATCCTGGGCTGTTGAAGTGGGAGCTATCCACACACAGTAGATCTGTGGGATCAGTAGACAAAGTGTTGGATATTACTCCTGCTAGACAAGAAACAGGTGACACCATGCTGGCTACCTGAATGGGCCATCCTGAAAAACCCGTAGGAGTGGTTAAAGTGTGGCCTCTGGAGTCAGGTTGGCTGGTTGACATTATCTGTCGTTTGATCTTGGGCATATCACTTTTTGTGCCTCTGCTTCCTCTTCCAGAAAATGGAAGTAGTAATAGTACTTGATATAAGACTATTGTGAGGATTAAATGAGCTAATACACATAACATATTTTGACTGCATGGCATTTAGAGTATATTCAGTTATAATGCTACCTACTATTAGTCTCATCAGATGGGACTGAGAACAAACCAACTCCTTATTACCAACTCTCCTGTGAGGAAGCTGTGATGCTGGCTGCTCAGACTGCACTCTGAGATCTCAACCTATGAAACCTATTCCAGTCTTTCTGCTCCCCGCCTCTCCCAGCCTACCAATGAGTGAGGAAGGGGAGCTAAAAACTTACTCTGCAAGGCTACGTCAGAATTTTCTCTTCTCTCTTCTGCTTAAACCAACTTCTTTTCTTTCTTTCTTTTCTTTCTTTCCTTCCTTCTTTCCTTCCTTCCTTCCTTTCTTTCTTTCTTGTTTTAACTTTACACTGTCAATTTTGACTCTCAGGTTCTGCACCTTTCATATTCCTCCTACCCCAGGTAACTACCCACTAAATCAGTACTTAGTGCCTCTAATTGTCTGGGGAGCATAAGGGAGGTCCATCTAGGAGAATTAATGAACAACTTTCATGAGTAAAGAGAGGTGAAGGGAATTGATTAGTATTCTTTCAAACAGTATTCTGTCATATAAATTTGAAACTATGCTTCTTCCCAGAGATTTACAGTAATATCTTATTCAAACCTACTTAATCCTTTAAAAAAATTTTACCATACTCAATGAAATGCATCAATTTCATTTGAACATGGCAAAAATTATTGGCCATATTTTTTTTTTTAGTTGGAGCTTGAAACAAACAGGAAGATTACCAAGAAGACTGCTTACCTTTGTAATCTAGAATCTCAGTTTAATCAACATTTGAGCCTAAGGCAGGTTGGTGTGTATTGCAATTCCATAATATAGCTCCAGGAAGCAGAAATTAACTCAATGGAAGGAGGTGAGCATTCAAGAGTTTACGAAAAAAAGTAAAACTGAAGAAATATCCCAAGCATTTGACCTGGCCCAAATCACTATCCTTTGTTCCTGAACCACAAATAACATTGACTCAATTTGATTACACAGACTTAAAAAATAATAACTTAGGGAGGGCCTGAAAGTCAACATATTCTAACACATGTCTAGAAATTATGGAATCACATGGAAATAAAATAACACCCCTAACATGGGAGCTCAGAATATATATTTTGGGCACTGGAACTGTATTTTGGGATAGCACATGAAAATTCATTTAAAATTGTTTATTGGCAGTTACTAAATCATTTTTCCCCATTTTTCTCTGTGTGGTACAGATGGGAGGCTAACATCTTCCAAATTCATTTCTCAGTTATACATATGTGTAAATTAGCCTGTGCAAATTACAAATTTTCTTTGTGTGCTTTATTAAATTCTGTCAAAGCTGTTATTAAGACTGATTTTATAGTGCCTAGTACTTATGGAAATTGACAATGTAGGCCTGTGAGTTAGTCACTCCAAAAGACTTTTAAATGTCTGATCACATGTCAGAAAACTAATAAAAATGCCTGAGTGTATAAATATCCATGTTCACACACTGCTAACGTTTTTATTCACATAAATATAGTACTCAGTTTAGAAAGTGTCAAAGTATTTCATACATTGGGTCGGCCACTCTAGAGCTCCTTTTCTCCTGGTGACACAGACAATGAGTCTCTCTGTCAGTTTATGTATCTGTCTAGTAGACTCAGATTACCCTACTGTTGTCCTCTTCCCATCCCATAGACATCTTCCAGATTTTTATGAGAACAGAATGTTAGGCTTTCTAAGATAGCAAAGGCCTTCAAACTGAAAGCCACTTAGTAATCTTCCTCCTGCCCATAATTTTCCTATTCAAACAGTGGCCTCCAGCCTCCCCAAGTTTTAGTGGAGACCAGAGTCACTTTTGAGAAGTTAATCATTCTTTGGACTTCCCCATGGTTCAACACTTGGGTCTAATGATAATGGGTCCATAGAGATGTTGTGACAAAGAGCAAAATCAAGCAAAGTAACAAATTTAAGCATAAAGTTCACTGTTGAAAAGAGAAATTTTTAGGATCTGACTTTCTTCTTTTGAAATTGTATTTAGTAGAGTTGAATTTTTTGCAAAGTATTAACAACTTTTTCAATCCTCTTTTATATGCATTTCCCTTAAAACTCTAAGGAATCTAAATTTAAACCACTATGATATTAAGGAAGAAGAATTGTACTTCAGTGTCTTGTGCTTCAAGCATGTAATTGGAAAGAAAAAGGCATCAAAAATGACAATAATGACAAGGCATTCAGGCATTGAATTGGCATATTTGAAAATTGTGACTTATACTGGATTAGCCATCCTAAAGCTTATTGTTGGTGCAGCAAAGGAAAACTGATTATAGTGTATAATTTATACTGCATTTGACCATATTCACTTAATAAATACTCAGATTTGGCACTTTCCTAATAGATGTAGTGTCTGCATTTTGGAGAGAGATGGAAGCCTAAAGGAATTCATAGATCTTTTCTCCAGTGCCTTAGACAAAGACAGGTATTCAACAAATACTGAGAACCTGTATTTGTTGTGCACCGTGCTGAGTGCTGGAGATACCACAGTGAAAAAGATGGGGTTCACTCTTTGGTGACGAGTAGACATGGGGGAAAGGCAGCACAGAAAGACTGTGATAAAGGGCTATGACTGGGGACAAATGGTTTTTCAACTGGATGGAGAGTGGTGCCATTCTCTGAGATAGGCATAAGTGGGAAATAGAAGTGTGCTTAATGGGGAGTGGAGGAAGATATATTCAGTTTGGTAGCTGTTCCTTTGAGATACCTATAAGATATTCAAATGGTGATGTCAGGTGGATAGTTGAGTATGCAGATTTTGAAGCTCAAGAGAGATATTTGAGCTGAAAAATAAAATCTGGGGAATTGTCAGCTTTTGACCATTGACTCCTTAGAACTGGCTGAGATTAACAGGGGGAGTATTCAGAGAGAGAAATATAGAGGGCCCAGGATAAAAACTGTAAGCCTCACTACTGTTCAAGGGGCGGTATGGGGAAGGGAAGCCTGCTCAGCAGCCTGGAAGGGAACAATATCAATGATGAAAGATACAAGCCAGCATGTCTCCATAGCAGGAAGGGAACAGGGATCACCTTGATGAGTTAGGTAGTCATCTATTACAAACATGTTTAAGAAAGGCCATGTGCTTGGAATTCATATTAAATTTTATCAGTTAAATTTAGTTTCTAGTGTGAAATATAGGACTTATCAAATTTGGACAAATATTTAATAATTCATTTACCAAGAGTTATAGGCAAGGAATAAGTAATAAGGTGTTTTGAAACCCTCCTGAACATTAACTGTCAGGACCTTTATCAATAAACATCAGTCTAACTTAATGTGTCATATTTTATAAGGATGTATAATATAAAAATTATTAAGCATTATTTTATTAGTTTCAAACTGTTATGATTCCCTCAAGTAATTGGTTACATTATTTTGATGATTCATGCATACACTATTCTTTTCCTTACTCTTTAGATGAATGGCACACAAAATCTATTCATCTTAATAGCCAGGGAATATTTGAGACCAGAGCGTAGAATTAGAAACAGATTCGCCAGCATAAAGAAGAAATTTCTAACAAGTGCTATCAAAAATAAAAGGCTGTACTATGAAATTTCCTATTGTTTTCATAAATCAGTAAATCAGTAATTGTATGCTGAATATGTACTATGTGCCTAGAACTATTGTAGGTTCTGGAGATAAGCCTACGTACAAGACAGACAAGACTCCTGCACTTGTGAGACTTCCATTCTAATTGAGGGAGACAGAATATAAATACAATTGAAAATCTAAACATACAAGAAAAGCTATCAAGTAATGATGGCTGCTATTGAGAGAGTTAAAAAAAGAATGCTGTGATCATACATAGCCTATTAGATACTGATAAAGAAATTCTCTAAAAATAGAGAAATTAATGATTTAAGTAGAGGGAAAGTTCAATTGTAGGAGTGAAGTTTTGGGAAGATAAGAAGAGATTGGATCCAGATCTCAAGTTGAGAGATTGGCCTTGACAGAACAACCTCATCATAATAACAGAAAAAAGAGCTATTTGCTCATGGGAATAGATTATGTGCATCTCTTCCCAACTCCACTTTCAGAGGCTTCATGTTGGTAGCCTGAAGTCACTACTTACACCATGGAAATTGGCAGTAGATACAAATCAGGGCTTTTATTTTTCTTGGACTACTGTTTGTTAAACATTTACCAACACTTCACTGGCAAAGTATACAAATAAGTTGATGTAGTTCATCATAGGCAGATAAGACATTTCTTTCCTGTTATCTATTTATTTCTGTGAAGTATGAAGCAAGTTCTTCAGCAGAATGGTATATAGGAGATTTGAGGCATTTAAATAAGGTTTGGATGGCTGCTGTCATTGGATGCCACATAGATTCACATATCTGATAAAAGTTTAAACTAGATGATGACAACAGTCCTACCCAACTCTAAGAGTATATGATTTTACTATAAAAGTGATTGCTGATAAGCAACAAATTCTAGTTCACTTTTTGTCTTTTTAAACTACTTTTCCAAAATTTCTCCCAGAACTGTAAATACAAGAATCGCTTGTCATTTTTTGTATTTTAGTTGCTTATCACTACCATTCAATTGCGCATTAAGTTTCACTTCGAAAAGTCTATAAATCTATAATTTAGAACCTGACTACAATTTGGAAAAACAAAAGAACCAAATCAGAAATAAAAACAAGGTATATATACCTGAACAATTGAAATTGTGAAACTGGTATAAAAGCTCTAATTAGAAAAACATTCTGAGCTACTTCCATGTATTTTTTGGTGTGTGCTTGTAATTTATCTTTTTTAAAAAATTAATTATTGGCCTTTGTCCACAGTTGTTCTGTTATGTTTCTTTGGCTCCAAGTTACAATGTGAGTACTACAGGGTAGTTCAATATGTATCATTAGACAGAAGCCTTTTGGCAAATGACCAGTCTGATGAAAACTTCAAAACTTCAATATTGAACTCTTACTAAATGAAAGCATTGAAATTTTATCAAAATAAACTTTGTAAAATATTTATTTTACTTATTAATTCTTCATTACTGTCGAGATGACCTTAATTCCTTAGACATTCATATAAATTGTACAGAGATGGGAGAAAAAAATGTAAGGAAAAATGATGTTTCATGTGGCTTGGGGACAAGAGATACAAATGCTAAAAAGACCCCTTGTGCTGGGCTCTCTTTTCTTGCTTCATGGTAAAGCCAGAAAAACATTGTAAAGAGATCATTTTAACCACTCCAGTTCTCAAATATTTCTGTAATCTCCTATGGAAGTGCTCTTTTGCAGGGAGGCATTAATGCAGTTGATATCTCCACCAGATCACCAATAGTTGAGTCTTGGAGCATTTCAGAGAGAAACTGTCCTCCCTTCTTCCTGGAGTGGAGAAAAAAAATGTTCCTCCTATCCTGGAACCCAAGTCCCAGGTGCTCCTGCTAGTGAACAATGACTGGCAGTGATGTTTCCCCCAATTCCAGAACTGACTGGTCCCTAATTCCAATTTCCATCCCAGTTTCGGGAGGTCTATTTGTCGTGGTCTGAGTCTGATCTTCCCCAAGATTATTTCCTGGGAAAAGCCCTTAGCATACAACTGTCCTCCATATCAACGGCCCCAACTCCAGACAGAAGGCATGCCTATTTGTAAACTAAGTGACATTTCATAAACATAGCAGTGTGTTTTGGCAGGAAAATTTGAAGTTTATGCAGCATGTTCAGGAAGTGGATTTTATCACTTGAGCACTGGGAGCTCTATCTTGTCATCGCTGTTCCTAAGTAAAAAAATGCAAACCCTGGAAGTTATTAGAGGAAGCTGCTTCTAATTGCTGTTTTTTCCTCCCTCCTGCTTATGTGGTTCTTTACTTTATGGAAATGGGAACAGTGATGGGAATTGTGGTGTGTTCCTAGTCTGTGCTTTACGGGTCCAGAAACAGTCCAGTATGTCAGGGAAGAACTTTAATGCAGTTAAGATAAGTTCAAAGGAGATTCAGTAGACGGAGCAAGCTTGCTGGTCTCTAAGATTGCACAGGTATCTTGAGAGAAGATTCTATTATAGTAATTTGGCTTTTCGGGTCTCAGGGGTCTGAATACTTTCCATATGCCAATTGCTTGCGCTCTATTTCTAGCATAATTTGTGACAGGATTGTGTGAATTAATATCTTTGAAGAATTTTTCGAAATACAAATTGTGTGAGTCTCATTGTCACCAGGTGTTGGCTATGCCCCTGTGAGCATAATTCTGGATAACCAACCTTATTTTATCAAATGTGGGATACACTGATGCTGACATTTTCTTTATCCTATCAGACAATTTTCACATAATTACAGCATGACTGCTACCTGATTGACAGTGACTGTACAATTCCCTTGCATTGCAAGATACACCTTATTTCAGAAAGGTTAAAAAGTGAAAATATGTGTGGCTGAGAATCGATGAAATAAGGTAATGAGGGAGAATTTCCTGGACACCCCCATCACATTTACAAATTTGATAAATATTCTTTGAAGGATTGTTCCTGATAGTTTGTCATTGTTAATGAAATTTGTAGTCTTCAGATGTGTGTTTGATAACTGGAATGAAAAGAGAGAAGAATATACTATAATCTCTGGATTTTCTTCATCATGAAAGGGAGCTTTCATTATCAATATAGAATGGACATTGACCACCATCAGTCAACTTACAAAAGAAATTAATTGAATAAGTGGGAAAATATTCCTTTAAATCTGGAAAAAGCAATGTTGTCACCCTCTTATTCCTCAATTACAATGTGTGAAATCTTGTTAGTATTTTATTGAAGATGCTTTTATAGTTTTTTGTGATTCATTAAGCCCCAGAGCAATTTCTGTAATATACTATGGCAGGTGCTGAACTGGTGCTTGAGTTACTCTTTGGAAAAGCTCTTTATAGAGCAGCATTAACTCGCTTCAGCCCAGAAAGACCAAACTGTACAGGTTGCTTTCTTCAGACTGATGAAAGTTTTGTCTGCTTGGAATGCCATCCACCCCACTCAAGTGCTTTTAAACTGTTGTTCCAGAGCAGAGTTTCTCAAGCTCACTGTGATTGACACTTGGGACTAGATGATTCTATGGTGATGAGAGCCATCCCGTGCACTGTAGGTGTTTGGCAGCATTGCTAGCCGCTAGGTACCAGAAGCACCCCTCTCCATAAACATGGCAATCAAAACTGTCTCCAGACATTGCCCAGTGCCCCTGGGGCACAAAATTGCTCCTGGTTGAGAACCATTGCTCTAGAGTACTCTTTTCCAAGCTAGGGATGCCATGGAAGAATAAGGATCAGAGGTTTTGAGAATTAGTTCTCATCCATATGATTATTATGATCCAATGGGAAGCCAAAGGATCAATTATCCAAGGGTCATATAAAAGACATAAAAGCAGTAGAACAGATGCTTTTGGGTTCTGGACTCAATATCACAACATGAAGCTACATTATTAGACAATTGTCAGGGGTTAGTTTAAAGATGGGAAAGATAGCGTATACCTCTCTCCCTCTCACACATTTTCGGTAAAGAAAAGATAAAACCTTTAGAAGTGCAAGGAGACTTCCAAAAGCATACAAAATGTGCTTTCTTCATTGCTGACTGTGTCTTGATCTTATGTATTTTTTCAGAAATGGTAAAAAATGCAAGTTGTTCAACATGATAGAGAATAAAAATACAGAGAAACAACAAATTCTGTGGTATAATCCAAATGAAAATGTTATTATAATAAATAACACCACCCCTGCCCTGTGAGTTTGCACATCCACATGAAAATATTTATCACTGAGATGCTTGCTCTCAACTACATTGTTTTTTAATATAAATGGACTGTCTTCCTTCGTAATTCAACCAAGCCACGATTGGTTGTGGTTTCTTTGCTTTTTTAGGACTCTACTCTTTTAGAGCAGCTTTAGGTTCACAGCAAAATTGAGAGGAAGGTATAGCGATATTCCATACACCCTCTGTCCGTACACCTGCACAGCCTGCCCCACTATCAACATCCCACTGTCCTCACGCTGTGGTATGAAAAACTGAATCAGTCATCCCCTCTGACCATCAGTGCTCACTTGGCAATAACGTGGAATGGCATCCCGCCTCACATGGACTCTTTTAATAGCCTATTTACTATGTTCCTGCTTCCACCTTGTCCCTTAAAGTCTGTTCTCCACACTGTAACAGAGTGATCCTTTTAAACATCACAGGATCATGTAACTCCTCTGCTCAGAGCCCTTCAATGGCCCTCATCTATGAATATATTTTACCAAAAAGGGTCTAAAAAATACTTTTTCAAGATGGCATTAACCTACCAAATTGTCCAATTAGCAATCATAACAGTCACAAAAATTGTGTACTTGAGAATTATCCAGCTAAAATTTTAGAAAATATTTAGAATATAGTTAGATATTATCTAGTTAGTTATCCAGAAAAGCCTTTTTGGGTGAACTATTTCTATGGACCTCTGACTAATCAGAAAATTTGTCCCTTTTATTACATTACTAAACAAAGATAAAAAATAATCACTGATTATTGTAACATTAGCTATACTGGATTAATCCTAAAAGTTAGGTAAATTGGAAGTTAGATATTAACTAGATCTCTATAAAGCATTGCTATTCTGTTTATTAATGGAAATTATTGTTTTAATTAAAGACACAACCATGCTAAGTAGCAATAAGTGGTCTCAGGATCTACATGAACTACCAATTACCAGAATTTAGTATATATTAAATACAGCTAATATTGGTATTAAAAGAGGAACGAAATTTACATTAGTATTCAGGGCCTCTAAGACTGTGAATCAAATATTTTTACTTGTTATTAAGATGGTGCCTGCCAACAATCTGTTCAGAAACACCCATTAGAGTTATAAAGCAGAATTTAATCTTAGTTTTTTAATGGAAAGTTAATGAGTAAAAAGCATGGTCTCTGTCTCTCCCTCACCTTGCTTCCTATCCCATTATAGATATACTATTTTTTCATTTCCTTTAGAAAAAAAATGTTTAATAAATGTTCCAATTTATTTTATGTAAGCAGAAGATTAACACTTAGACATGTACTCATATCATAAAATGGCTACTTAGTGGGCATGGGGCCATGTCTAGACTGACAAACGTTTTGATGCAACCTCCAGAGAAGCTTTTGTCAAAGAATAACAAGCATATGAATTAACCAATTAGTCCACCCGGAGTTCAGTTTGCTCAGAGCTGTATAGCCCCAGACAGACTCAAAGGAGTTTACAATATCCTGCTTTGGACATATGTAAATGATATGCTGGCAAATGCATTATTAATAAACTGGGCACTATTTAATGAAAATATTAAGCCAAAGATATAAGGCACAAGAGAAGAAAAGCAAGATTTTTCTGTTTTTTAAGCAATACTAATTTTTGAGGAGAGAAGGGAAAAAATGGTAGACTAGAAGCAGCCTGCCAGCAAGCCTCACAAGGAAAGAAGTGAAAGGTGCAGGCAGCTGCCTACATACGTATTGCTCTTCTCTGAAGCAGCATTGTGAAGTCACATAGAAGCAACACAGGACACTCAGAGTAGGGGAAAAAAAGGAATGTTTCCAGCAAGGAACAGGAGCCCTGCAAACCAGAATTTGGATTCTGACTTTTTAAATATTGGACAATTTGACATTAAACATATGTGTGTGGTATATATATGTGACAATTATATATGACAATATATGTGTGGTATATATTAATATATGAAATATATTATAAAATTATTTTTTAAAAAAATTCTCTCTAATATAAAAGGACAAAGCCGTAATATATCACTTCCTGAAATCACTTTTGACTGGGTTTTGAGAAAAGCAGCTGGCATGGGACCTGAAACTGGAAGTATATTTTCCAAAATTGCAGACATTTTGCAGCCTCAAGCATCTTGCCCAGGACTCTGGTCCAGACCTGCCAGAGGAGCCCCTACACACCTTGACAGCTGGGCTCTTGTGTCTCACGCACACACAAGGGGCTTCAAGTTTCTGGTGTGCAATATCAGCCTCCATTTTCTACAGTATGTGAACAAAAACAGCCTCTGCTTGGAAACCTTAAACTGAAATCAAGAAATGAGCTGGATTCCCAATTCGCCATAATATAAGAGAAACTGAGTGGTTTGAAAACAGTTTTATGTTACTCTGACACATTGGCTCTCAACTCTGTCATACTCCAAGTCCCATTTTTATAGCAAATATTTTATGAGACACCTGTATTCTCCTCACAGAAATTCAGAGATAAACTACCTGCACAGACTATTTCAAAGAAATAAATATATGTCCTACATGTAATCTAACGGAAAAAAATATATATGCCCTAGAGCAAGACTACAGTAGGTGACATAATGAAGTAATCAGACACTTGCCTCCATCCAAAGGTGGACTCACTGTAGCTCATGGTGAATGTGGCAGCTACAGAGGCAGACTCATATAGGTGATTGGACTGGGAATTCAAATACCATGAGCAGTGTTACTGTGATGTTATTTTCCAAAACAGTGAGCTACTCCTGGCAAAAAAAAAAACAAACCCCAAAGGCAAAACAAAAGACCCTGAACAAAATACAGTCTTTCCTTTATTTGCCAAGTAGCTCCATTCCTGAGAAATTCGGTATATATTAAAACAATGCCAAAAATACTTTTGTGTTTCTATGTAAAAAAGTTAAGTGACAGTCTTCTGTAATTATATCCAGATATTTGACCTTCGTGCCTATGGGAAAGCCAGGGAGGATGGAGGACTACTCTGTACATTGCAAGGTGTCTAACCACCTGGCCCCTACCCACTAAATGCCACAGGCACCCTCTCCATTTTCGTGGCAACCAAAACCATCTCCAGAGATTTCCAGAACACCTCCAAGGAATGGTACGGACACTGTTGAAAACCATGCCTGGTTCTCAGCATGGCACAGGATCACCCACCACTAGACCACGCCCCAGACCACGCCCCTACTGACTTCCCGCCTATCAGAATGGAGTAGACCTCGCCGTTCTGGATGGCGGGTCCCTCTTACGCAGGTCCTGGTGCACTTGGACGAACGGTGCTTCCTGCTCCACACACTATTCTCTTCTCAACAGTCCCTTCTCTTTTTACAAGTAATTCCTACCAACTCTAGCATGCAAAATAGTGGAAAAAAATTTTTTATCCCCCAAAATTTTTTTAGAGTTTGTTCTCACATATATGTAAAGAAAAACGTAAGGTTTCAAAGAAGCAGAACATGCTGCTAATGGAGGGTTAATATATTGATTTAAGTGAATATGTAAAAAGCTTTCAGAGCTAAAAATGCATGGATGAGTTGTTGAGGAAATCTCTTGAATTTTTATCACCTCCTCCCATCCAGCTTCCATTAATTAATATTTATAAAATGTTTAGAACAGTTTCTGGCACATTATAAGTTCTATCTAATCTTTGCTAAGTAACTAAATAAGTACTCTCAAAGTTATTCTAAAATTCAAATCTGGTCACATTTCTTTCTTGATCAAAATCTTCAGTGGATTTTTATTTTAAATTCAAATATTTTTTTAAGAAAGTCAAATGCGTGTACAGAGATAGAGAATAAAATAGCGGTAACCGGGGCAAGGGGTAGGGGGGGAATAGCGAGATGCAGTTCAAAGAATACAGAGTAGCAGATACATAGGATGAACAATTGTACAGATCTAATGTATAACATGAGGACTGTTGTTAATAAAAGTGTATTGCATTCAGACTTTTTGCTAAATGAGTAGCTCATAGCTGCTCTTGCAGGGATTGGGGGGGATGGATAACTGAGATAACGGGTATCTTCATGTACTTAACTATAGTAACCATTTTACTATAAATGTATCTCATAACATCATGTTGCATGCCTTAAATATACACAATAAGATTTATTTTAAAAGTACTTTTTAAGGAATAGATTCTTTCTTCAAATAAAAATCTTACATTGTAAGAAAGAGATAGAAAGCAGTTCTGCTCTGGGTAGAGCTGAGGTGGCACCATCTTCTCACAAACCTCTTTTTAACAGTGTGTAAGGCAATTCCACACAACCCTCCATCACAGGAAGGCGCTGATTCCCAGGCTTCATAACCAGCTTTTAGTGTGGCCCTCTGAGACCTCAAGGATCTGGCCCAGAGCCCCCTCCTCACTGCAGACACCCTCATGCTGTAACATGCAACCATGCCCTGGGAGAAACAGTTCACTAAATGGCTCAGAATGTCCGCTGTCTCTGTACCTTGGTTTGCACTGCTCCCTCCACCCTGGGCCTCCCTATCATCAATCACCCAGGCATATGTCCTACCCATCTTCTCTCTGCTCGCTGGGATATTTTCCTTCACCTCCCTGGATAAACAGCCTCTTCTTCTTTGTGTCCCCATTCCGCCCTGTTCTGCCATCCATCACAAGTTTCGTAACAGCAGCTGCCACTGATAGATAGTTGGCATGGTACCAGGGACTGTTCTAACCCCTTTCCTATTTTTTAACACAAATCTTCCTCGTGATAATCCTAGGAGATAGGTGGTAATAGTGTTCCCATTTGACAGATGAGGAAACTGAGTCCCAGAAAATCTAAGCAATTTTCCCAAGGTTATTCCGTGACTAGGAAGTAGAAGCACCACAGTCTGAATTCAGGTGGTCTGCTTGCTGAGATGACTAGCTACTCTCTACACCACGGAGGTAGCACTTGCTGCCTTCCACACCGTGTGTGACCTCCCTGAAGCACCAGTCACATCTTACTCATCTTCCTATTCCCAGCACTTAGTAAGTCTCAAGAAGTTCTGTGGAAAGAATCAAAACGAGTGCTTTCTTGATGGGTTTAACCCAGTGAGAGACTTTTACGCAAAAATTCATAAAATGTTTATTGGCTTTCCTGTAACGATTTTTCATTTTCCAGTGTTCACTACCTTCCTGTAAACTGATAAAACTAAGAATGCTAGACCACAGTACAGAAAGCTTGCAGCTCAAATGGTAATATAAATTTGAAATACTTTAAAACTATTTTAATTAATAGATTTATAATTGTTTTCTGAACACACTTTAAGTGAATATATTAAACATGCTTATTTGTTAGAGAATCTGTTTCGTGTAATGTGTATTTTTGTGTTATTAAATGGGTTTTTTTCCCTATAAAATATTTTAAAATAAGGAATGAATGTATTTCTATTTTTTCAAAGACTTATTAATTTTGTGTAATTTCAACCTTTCCAATCTGTTTATACCTATACTTAGTGCTCACCCAATCATAGCAGTTACATTCAATTTCCGCCAGCATTTCTTCTTAATTCAGGACATTGTAGAGGTCTTTAAGAATTTTTCAGATCTTCAGATTTCAGAGGTCCCAGTAGTTAAAATTGTGAGTCTCAGAATCTATCAGTGTCTAAGTTTGTTTTTTTACAAGCTAGATGACACTGTCCAAAATTACGCATCACCTCTGAGGATCAGTTTTCTCAGCTGTAAAAGTGAATGATGATAGTCCCTACCTCAATGTCTCCAAAATTCTTAACTCAATGCCTGGCTCATAGTATATGCTCAATAAATGTTAGTTACCTTAAAATTTCATATTTGTCCCAGGGGCAGAGCCTGCTTTTTAAAAATAAATGTTCTTCTAGCACTTTGTGAGGCCGAAATGGGAGGATCTCTTGAGGCCAGAAGTTTGAGACCCGCATAGGCAACGTAGCAAAGCCCCTACACACACACACACACACACACACACACACACACAAATTACCTTGTTAGAGGAGGTATGAAAAAAATAAATAAAAATAAATGTCTCAACTTTCTACTGGATATGAAAGTATCTTAGTAGCCCTTGTCACATCTCTTGTAGCAAGTAGCATATATTTCTTAGTTTCTCTTTATTGATAGAATGTGTTATCTGATATTGGTCTTTCTAATTCATAAACATGAGTTCTTTCTACTTAATAAACCATATCAATGTCTAAATTACTTTTTTCCCCACTGCTCTTTGGTGAAACCTTGGAGCCTGGCATTTTCTAAATGCTAATTGCCTTCTCTTCTCACTGTGGTAATTCATTCCAAACACACACTTTTGATGTAGGATTAGTTCTACATAAATATTTTGTGAATGGAAAATATCACATAAAAAGTTAAACCTTTGTTTTAGATGCAGGGAACAGATTTATAAATATGTATCAGTGATTTAGAGTCGCCATATTATCAAAAGCCCAGGACAGGGACATTTCTGTTTCTACAGTTCAGGAAGCTGATGTGTAAAAAGTTATTAACAAGACGTCAATCTGTTAAAATGTTTTGTGTTGAAATCTAAAAGATTTCGGGCAGAGACAGAGAGAGAGAGAACTTTATATGCACTCACAGGCACATATCAAAATATCCTGGTGGTTTGCATGATGCAGGGTGGGAAGGCAACCTTTCTAATGGCCAAATAACTAAATATCCAAGCCCACAAAGCATTTGACACTGGATGAGAATTTTGGTTAAAGGGAAAGTGGAATAAAAACCTATTGCTAGCATTTTTATCCTGTTTTTATGTGGTCAAACTGTTTTTCCACCATTCTCTAAGTTCATAGATCTAGATATTTGTGATTCATGTAGTTTTTAGTAAGTGAAATGAATATCTCAGGGGTTACGGGATTTGTCTAAGCCAAGGCTGCAGAAAATGTAGGGCTGGAATGAAAAGTTGGAGACATTTTCTCATACCTTCCCTGATTATTGGTGCAGAATTTACTTCTTTCAAAGAGCTGAAAGCATTAAGGAATTTTTTTTTCACTGTACTTTGGGTAAAATAAAATATATAAAATAAAATAACTTATAAATTGTACATATTTGCAGAAATTTGATCTAATAATAGAAATAGAAATAACGCTTTTTTATTTTTTTGTAAATACTTTCCAGTCATTTAAAAAATTCTAAAGCTAATTTATTTTTTTAAGTTTATAATTGCAAGGTTGCTGTAATTACAGTTGTTTCATTCAAAGGCCTAAAACATGACAACAAAGGCTATGACAAGGAGCCCTGTATAACCTGAAATGAGGCTAGGAAGGGGCTGGAATGAAAATGAGGAAAGGAGCTCATGTCAACTGCACTGTGGCACGCACACAGCTTGGGAGAGGGCCACGTCATGTGGAAATATTAGCCAGACAGAAGTGGGTTAGGGCAGGTGCTACGGAGTCACACAGACCCAGGTTCCAGACCACCTGCCAAGCGCTGTGAATTTTTAGTGATGTGACCCTGAACAAACAAATAATTTTATATTTCTGAGCCTCCATTTATGAAAGTGTGTAGTAAGGATAATCTTACCTTATAGGTTCCCCATAAGGATTAAATACAAAGATATCTGTGAAAGTCTTACCACAGTGCTAACATTTAAACAAACAGTGGCTACAAATGCTTTTTACTAACTGAAGAAACCACTGAGTAGTCATTTTCAGTTAAGTAGAGAAGTTTCTTTTCCTGGTTTCACTATGTACCACAGAAATAATTGACTTACATAGAAATGGGCTCGATGTTCACCAAATAACCAATAACAATATTTGCTGGTTTATGCTAAGATCACTGCATTGGCCTGAACTTTATTAATCACAGATCATTGAGAAAACAAATAGAGATGAGGACCAAAGAAATGCAGGGAAATTAAGAAGAAATAGTCAAAGGGTATAAATGAGAGAGTCAAGTAAGCACTTAATCATGAACCTAAAGCAGAATCCTTGTAAATTGGAAAAACTACCACTGGAACTGGATTCTAAACCCAGTTCTGCACTGGTGAGCCACAGACCTTATATATCACCTGACATATATGGGCCTGAGATTGCTCATTTATAAGTTATGGATTAGACTAAATCATTTTCCTAAGTCCCATTCAGCTCTAATATTCTCGAATTGCCTTGAATTAGAAGTATGTTGGCAAATAAAGTCTTGAAAGCAAATCCAAAGCCTTAAACATGTTTATTCCTTTTTAAAATTCTATTAAGCAAATATAGCTGTTATCTTCACAAATAACATTACATCCACTGTCTTCATGCAGAGGCTTTGCAGAATTCAATCTGAAAGCCCATGAGCAAATCCAGGTCATTTCTCCAAAGTCAAACCGATGGCTGCTCTTAACCAGGAAAAAACATCTGGAAGGCCATCTGCTACAGTTCACGCACGGGCTCTTAGACTTAAACTATTCCCTGCTATGACATACAGTGTCCTAAATAACTGTGTGACTGACTGGAGCTGTTTGGGTTTTTCAGTATAATCATACTGCCAGAGGACAGCTGATTTCAATGGTGGGTCTAGGTGTGAACTTGTTTGAAAACAAAGTCACACAGTAAAGATTCTCTGGAAGTTATTTTAAATTAGAAAATGCTACTTCCAATCAGCACCACAATTAATGAATCAGTTTGTGTATTCTAAAACCACGTATGGAGGGCCTACTATGTGCAAGTCACCACAGCAATATAAGAAGCATGTGGATTCTATAGCTGAGGTGCCCAGAGTACAGCACAAGAGACCGGCGCGAAAGCATACAGTTGCGACACAGCATGGTGAGACCCAAAGCAGAGGAGCAGGTCTTAAATCCAAAGATAATGCGCAAAGTCTCTGTCAATTGTGCAGTTTGTTTTCAAAATATACTGAGCTGTACTTTTTTTGGCCTGCTTCCCGCTCAACCACTTCCATGAAGTGATCTCATGAAGGTAAATCACACTGATTCAGTCCCGTTTTCCAATACTTCCAAAATAATGAATTTTTTGTTTTCTAAAAAAAATGCCATTTTTGCTCCTTGGCTTTTGCACCCAATTGGAGACCAAGTCCTTTCATTTTCCCCTTGTCATATGACCACTTCTCTCTGTCCTGTTATTACTGCCTTGGTTTCCATCCGTTTAACTCTTGCTTAGTCTATTGCAGCCTTCCTGTCTCTATTTTTGGCAAGCTCCAATTTACTGTCCCTTTTGTTACCTGATATTTTAATCCAATGGAATGAACTTTTACACAAGTAGGAAATTAATAAAATGTTAAACTATCAACTAATTAAAATTATCAAATAGACGTGAAACTAATTCTTCAACCAAATCCTAAATGCCATTTCAGATCTTTGCATGTCCCCATCTCTCATCTCATAATTGATGCTGCCATGTTATCAAAATGGCCCAGTTTGTATTGCAAAATTAAACTGTTCTGCCTCCCCCCACATGGCTAGCAGAGCACTCCTCCTAAAGCACACAGCCTCTCACCCTCCCCTCTAGCTTATAATGCATCAGTGACCTTCCATTGCCAAAACTAAGGCTCTCAATCTTGAAACCTGAGGAGCTTTATAAAAATGCAAATTGTCAAAGCCAAGCCCTTCTGAGATTCTGATTCTGGTGAGTACTTCTGGGGTGCATAGCCCAAGAGAAACAGCCCAGCATGGCATGGATGCCCTCTGTCCTGGTGACCTTTTTTCCTGGCAGCTCCCCCACTTCCACCCTCCCCCAGCTTCTCCCTCTCGCCCCTTGCTGTAAATCCCTTGCTGGTAGGAATCTGACTATGTCCCCCCCACACACCCCTGTAGAGCACTGAGGAAATGAGTGGCTCTTCATAATTACTTTTAAAATAAGGAAGGAAACAGTAGGTATACTCAAAAGTTATTCTGTCTGGCTTGATTTAACCAGAAACTTGTGAAGCTTTGACAACTATGTGAAATGAATTCATCAGTTGTTCAAAGGCTGAAAGAAAACATATAGAGCATTCAGCTTTGGTTCTGCTTAACATCTATTTCAGGTTATCCATAGGGAAGGAAATTCTGACTTATGACTATTATGATTACTATGAAGATGATTCATAAACATGTAGATTTTTAGAAAAACAACTCACTTCCTTTAATTGTCAGAGTTGCTAATTTACAAAGGCACAAATTCCCTAAATGCTTTAGCAGTTAGAACAAGAACAGAATTGTGTTGCGCATTTGTGACAGTGTATTGGTATTGTCAGGTACAGTGCTTTCTTAATGTCTATACTTTAAATTACACAGCGGCTGTAGACACCAGTTTCCATGGATGGTGTGGGGTGATCAGAATGGATGTGAACCTGGCCTTCCTCCAAGTTCATAAGGCCCTGCCTCTCTGTAGTACCCACCGGTGGAATCTCTCTATAACCCACTTTGTTACAAAGTGATGGTCCAGATAAAAACACATCCAAGGCAATCCAGCTACTGAAGTACCATGCGTGATTCCTCACAAGGAACTGTAGTTCAGAAGAACATAGGAAAATAAGCATAACCGTTAGTTTAATTTTGTGTTTTGGTACTGGTGGATGGGAAGATACAGTAATGCATCCAACGTGAACATGTGTGGTCTTCTCTCCATCTGGAACACTTTCCTTCTTCACCCAGCTTTTCTTGCTCATCCTTCAATCTCAGCTGGGAAACATATTCTCAAGCAAGCCTTTCTATCTGCCGCCACCTGGATTAATTGACACCTATCTGTGCTCCCCAGTGCGTGTCTTTATTACAGCACCTAAGGCAGTGTATCAAAATTGCACATTTACTGGTGGTTCTCTCCATTTGACTATGGTTTCTTAGGGGGAGAAATGCCAGTGTACCCCCAGTGTTTAGAAAAACACATACAATAAAATAGGCATAGGCATAGAATAAACATCTCTTCAGATGAATCAATGATTTGTATCTATTCAATACTAATTGCTGAATATAGTCACAGACTACAAATTACTTAAATATTTTCCTTTTTCTTGTTTTCATACCTCCAAGCCTGAAACATTACCCAGTATCTGATTCAATTTCAATAGAGGAATAAATTGTGTAGTCTGGAAGACCCCAAGGGCAATAATCTGCAAGCAGCCCTGGCGCCGTCTCTCACTAGCTACGTCATCTTTTCCAGATCATTATGCCTCTCTGGTCCTGTTTTTCTCACGTGAAAGGGCTGATTTCCAGTCCAAAGCTTCCATGAGTACAAAAAGAAAGTTTTCACATTTCAGGCAAAATATCTGCCCCAATGATAAGTATAAGCCTCAGTTCTCCTAAGGTTCGAAAGGAGTTTTTATGGTGATATTTTATAGCACTAATAAAAATCCAGTAACTTTAACCATATAGCATTTTTCCTCTTTATTCTAAACAATTAATATTAAAGAAAGAAATGATGACTTGTGTCCAATGGTGACAACAGCTTGGTGGTCAGATTGGTGTCCGTGATGCCAAATGTTGAAGGATTGACTAACAGAGCCCACACTGCTGTCCCATCAATTAATCACAGCCATCTGGGGCTTGTGAAAAGTGGACAAATGATGGTTTAAGGGCGTGAAAAACAGCATCAACCACAACCACTTTAAATCTGGATATGAGTCACAACATAACCACTTCCTACTCTAAACTTTGGGAATAAGGATAACATCACCTTACCTTAACTGCCTCTCAGATTATATAAGGGTCTAAAAATATGAGAAGATATTGTACATGGAAATCTTGGTAAGTTGTAAAATGACTATGCAAGTGTTAGTTCTGAGACCTATCCAGACTGCCATGGAGCCTCCCCTCGAAATAACCTGAGAGTCAATCAGTCTATAAGTATTTATTAAGCACATAATATGTGTCCAACACAGTCCCTGGCATGGTTCTAAAAGAAGTTTATCCATTATTCTACTTAGGGAAAACAGAAAACAAGCATATAGGAGAACAAACAAACAAATTATTAAAATTGTTTTCAGAACTTCTGAGAGAGCTACTTCAGCAAAGAAGCTCAGGAAAGATATGTGATTTGAGTTGAGAGCTGTAAAGATCTGAGGAAGAGAATCTCAAGCAGATGCAAAGGCCCTGGGGCAGAACGGAGGTTGGCATATTTAAAGAATGGAAATAGGCTGTTGAAGGTAGAGAATAGAGAGTGATCCATAAGAGGTGGAATATAAGTCAGAGTGAATAGAGAGTGATCCATAAGAGGTGGAATATAAGTCAGAGTGAGGCAGGAGCTGAACAGATAAGGGTTTTGTGGACAAGGCAAAGAGTTTGGGTTTTATTCTATGCAGTGGATACCACTGGAGAATTCTGAAGCAGTATAGTGGCCCCAGACTACTGCCCTTTAAGCTACTCATTCCCTTAGAGGAAAGAGCTAAGCAGAAAGGCAATTTCTTGGGCAAATTTAAATCAACCTAGGAAACTCACTGTTTTGTTTGCTTTCTTAAATGTGTTAAATATTTTACTCCTCTTGCTTCACTTAATTGAAAACGTTACTTTTAATTTATTTATTATTGGTTTGCTTTACTGAAAATCAAAATAAGATCAGGAGTTAGTTGCGATAAGTAGTGACTGTCAGTCTGTGATCCTGGAATTCAAAGTGAAGGACCATTAGAATTCTTTCCATGCTTTGACTTGTTAATTATTTTTAGTATTCCATTTTGAGACAAATTGGAGATAGGAAGATTAGACAGTGCATTAGGATCTATGAACAGCTGATTTTAATAAAACTTTTTAATACTTTATGCAAAATTAGGTTTACTAATAAAAGCATGCACTGCATGTCGTCCCAATATTGCCACACATTTACCCAAAATTATTTACAGGGCCTAACAGTTTTATACTTATTTAAAAGTTGATTTTATAGTTTTTACCTAGGCAAAAACTTCATCTATTTAACGTAAGATTTTTCATAGAGAATGAAACAAAATATTCAAAAATTCAGCAATGCTTATTCATTCATGGGTATCTGATTGGCCAATAGAGAAATCTAGATGTATTTCTTGTGCTTTTCAAATTCCAAAGAACTTAAAGGGAGTATTATTTTAAAGATCAAATCTAAGTTATCAAGATCAAACCAATTTCTTCTCCCTGTTTAACTGTTAATTATTTCAATTGAAAAGAACAATATTTTAGTCAGGTTTAACTCCTCTTCAAAGCCAATGAAATTTTTAAGAAAGTATTTTAAGTAATCTGGAGCGTGCAAAGTCATCGTGTTGGTCCTGTCCCACGCTCCTACCAACATGCCCCTGTACCTGCACACGTGCACACACAGAGTAAACCCATGTCTCCATTTGCTAACATATAAGGCTCCCAGAAAGGGGGTGGCCAAGAATAAACTCACTCGGAGGTGCCAGGTGCCGACTATTCTTCACCAGGGCCACTGCTTCCTCTTTCTGCAGAGCTCACTCCTGAGCGGCACATCGGGGTCAGCTCCCTGCTGCCTCCCTGCAATGGGCGACAGTCACACCTCCACACAGGGGGCGGACGAAGGGGGGCAGTGTTCACAGAGATATTTCTAAATCTGCCAGGAAGAGACCTTTATTGTCATCTAATGGTTTTTCATTATTCTGGTGTGGTGTGTGGGTGTGTTTAAGAGGTCTCAGTATCAACCCAGACATCCTGGAATGTAGGAAAAGCTCTCTGATTTATTTTACAACACTCATAAATTTTGCTGTGAACTTGAGTGACAAACTCCTACACAGAACATGAAAAGCTCCCTTAGACAAGTGTTAGCCTTTTTTTTTTTTTTTAAACTGGCTTTGGAGGAATTATAAACAATAGAATAGCTGTTGCATAGCCAGCGACTATCTTGCATTATTCTCATTGAAAGAGTGAACTTCAGATTTATCATATAACCGACGTTTTAAACAAAAATTATAGAGTGTCCCAAATTGCTTAAGCCACAGCTCTAATTTAACAGGGAACATATTTAAGTGAAGATGAGCTAAAGGGTTTGGTAGTCATGGCAACATGATGTGAAAATATACCATGTCATTCAAGTCTATTAGAAAAAGTATATTATCATTCCAGAGGTTTTTGTTGCTACCTTAAATAGTGACTGTAGAAGAGGAAAGAATAGAAGAGGGTAAGAGAATAGACGAGCGCAGGAAAGTATTTTAAAATTTTTCATTACAAAAATACTGGTTTGACAGTAATGTGATCTAAATTCTAATAAATTTGACTAAAAACAAAATTGATATTAAAAATAAAGAAACATGAGAAAAAATAGAAAACAACTGTGCTCCCTCACAAAAATGTGTTAAATCTACTTCCTGCAAGAAAGAGTCTAGGAGTAGTGAGTAATTTCATATTTTTACCATTTAAATGATTTGCTTTTAAAACACACAATTTTTAACTATTCATATGAGAAACAAAGCCCCCACAAGCACAACTTTAAATAAGTTTAAACAAACATGAGAGATATTTACAGTTTTATTCAAAATCATAAGATAGGTGATTAAATTGAAATTATTATAAATAATTTAAGGTACAGAGGTCTATTCTTGGTTTTTTTCCCCATGCTAAAAATCCACATCCAGCTGTACATTTTTTCTTATGAAATAGAATTACACTATAC
Source organism: Eulemur rufifrons (assembly GCF_041146395.1). NCBI lineage: Eukaryota > Metazoa > Chordata > Mammalia > Primates > Lemuridae > Eulemur > Eulemur rufifrons. The sequence continues at coordinate 58,259,531 of NC_090983.1, read as the reverse complement.
ATATTTGTCTATAATTTGGGAGCTTAAAAACCTGACTTTGATATTAGATATACTTGGATTCGAGTTTCAGCTCTCAGTCCCATTTCCAGAGGTGTGTTTTGGGGTCCATCTGAGCCTCAGTTCCCTTATGTGAAAAAAGACTTGATAAAAGCACCTCCAGCAACCATTGTCAGACCAGGAGATATCAAATCGAATGAAAAAAGACAATCAATAGCTACCAAAACAGATCTGACAGAATATTAGAATTTTCTGCCAGAGATTTTTAAAGCAGCTGTCATAAAAATGCTTCAACAAGCAATTATGAACACACTTAAAACAAATGAAAAAATAGAGTCTCAGCAAAAAATAAAAAGTCTCAGCAAAGAAATAGAAAATATAAAGAAAGACCAAATGGAAATTTTAGAGCTGAAAAATATATTAATATAATGAAATTGTAAAAAATGCAAATGAGATCAGCTCAACAATAGAATGGAGGGGACAGGAGGGAAAAGATTAGTGAATTTAAAGACAGAGCAATAGAAATTACTCAATCTGAACAATCAAGAGAAAATAGACCAAAAAGAAAGGAAAAATGAACAGAACCTCAGGGACCTGTGAGACTAATACAAAAAATCTAACATACTTACCATCAGAGTCTTTGGAAGGAGAGGATAAAGAGGGCAAAACTGAAAAAGCATTAGAAGAAATAATGGCTGAAATCTTCCCAAATTTGCTCAAAAAACCGCAAACCTATAGATTCAAGAAGCTGAGCAAAACCCCAAATAGGATAAGCCTGAAGAAATCCACACCAAGAAATTTCATAGGCAAACTTCCCCAAAATAAAGACAAAACTATGAAAGCAGCAACAGAGAAACACAGTAATCATAGAGAAAAACAATTTCAATGGCATGAGATCTCTCATCAAAAACCAGAGAGACTAGAACACATTTTAAAAGTGACAAAAGAAAATAACTGTCAATCTAGAATCCTATACCTGGAAAAAAATATCCTTCAGAAGTGCAGGGGAAATCAAGATGTTCTCAGATGAAGAAAAATTAAGAAAACTTGTCACCAACAGATATACCCTAAAAGAATGGCTAGGGAGTTTCTCTAAATAGAAAGAAAACAATAAAGTGAGGGATCTTGAGACATTGGGAAGGAAGAGAGAACATGGCAAACAAAAATATGGGTAAGTACAATAAACTTTCCTCTTGAGTCTTCGGCAAGGGGTGAAGGCTGATCACCTTGTAAGAGATATGAGGAGCCATCAGAAGGTCTGGAGCAGAGGAGGGATGATCTGATCTGGCATTTAAGAGGACTTCTGGGCTGCTATAGAGCCATCAGAATAAAGCAGGGAGGCTAGGACATGTCATCCAGAGTGGTGAGGTGATAGAGACCCAGACCAGGTCACCTGCAGAAAAGGTAATGAGAAGCGGTCTATTTCTGGATGCATTTTAAGGGTTGAATCAACAGGATTTGCTATTGAGTGGATTCTATAGTAAGAAGGGGAGAGAGAGAGAGACTTCGTTGTGGACTATGCCAGGATTTTTGGTTTCAACCACTGGAAGCACAAGGTTGGCATCACCTGATGTGGAAGAGGCTTCTGATGGAACAGAAATGGGGAGAAGGTCATGAGCTTAGTGATAAGCCATTGAAAAGTAAAATTTGATAAAATTTAAATTCCTTGATTATATTCCTCTCATACAAACATCCAGAAAGTTACATTTATCTGTTTGCATATTAGTGCCACCCTCAAATTTGGAAATGTGGAAGTATTCAAAACCATTAACTGTAATTTGAGCTATATATACATGATGATTTAATACAAGAGGAAAAGGATAAAACTATCCTTTAAAATGTTTAGAATTCATGATTTTGGAAAATTCAAAGTAAATATTTAATATTTTAAAATATGAACATTTATAAACATTATAAAACACCAAGTAAAAATTAACTATAAAATATAAATGATAAGCATAACTTAACATTTGAATGAAAATAGTTACTTGATAAAAGGAATTGCAAAAAACCTAACTATTTATAATGTAAAAATAAATAAAATTTAACTAATAATTTAAGAAAAAGAAAGAAAAATAATATTTTTCAAAAAGTGAAATCCTTAAAAAACAGGATTGTCATTGTTGAGTTTTGAGTATGTTTTTGGTGCACATTTTCTAGCTCTTACAAAAGTCTTTCTGAATCTAAAATGATTTGGGGAAGAGTGAGAACATAGAAAGCAACTCATATATTTTCCTTTGACCCCTTCATTTTCAAACAGTTCTGTGTCTTATTTGATACCTCTGGAGATTGTTTTTTAACAACTTTTTGTTATTTGCAAGAGCTGAACTGTTTTCATTGAATGAAAGCTGCAATTGAGTTTCAAAGAATGTATTACCAATTTATCTTCCCTTAGTTTCATCACTTAGAGATGTAGAGTCCACTTTTCAGAAAGTCTTTGAACTAAAGTAAGAATTATTTGTTCAATAGCAGGTTTGCTCTGCTGATTTTCATTGTTTTCTTCCCTTTGGAAATTATTTACATACAGAAGAATGCTTTCTAAGCAGGTGCACCTTTGTTTATATAACATTTAATCAGTTTAAAACCTCTGGCTGAATTATAAGGTGGAAATGAGTCTAATTTCATATTTTTGAAAAATGTGATATAACAAAGAATATGAACAAAAATATCAATATTTCAATTCATTAAAATAACACAAAATACCAGAACACCTGAATATAAATAATTGATCTTTAAATTCACTGATAAATAACTTTACATTGTAGTGTCTTTTAAAGCAATTACAGCAAAGCTCTCAAAAACTAAAATCCTCACAAATAGTTCTAGATTGTTTTCCTGTTTTATGTATTTTTTCCTCTTCAGAGCTAGTCAGAGTTTACCTTTGTTGTTTGTATCAGTCTGATCTATGTTTCAATGTGAATTTCATTTAAATTGGCTTCAAATGGCCCATTTAATCCTTCCCACATGGGATGGGCCTTTTTGTCTAATCACACCTAAACATCCCATCTGCAAGTGTTATGTTTACCTATGTTGCCCACAACTATTAATATTATTGAAAAGTGACATTTCATTTTACCTGTGTAATCGCTTTGTTTACATCATAAAAACATATTCAAAATGTAATTACAAGTTCCCCTGTATTTTTTCACATGTACTGAAAGTTAATACCAACAAACTAAAGATCACTACAAAAAAAATCTTTTAGAAATATATTGCAGCATCACCATGAATAAGAAGTTTTGAACACTCAAAATTCATTAGAAGCTCCAGGAGGACAGAGTTTTTGTCCATTCTATCCTTTGCTGTGTCACCAGCACTTGAATTTTGCCTGGTGTATAGTAGATATTCAATGCATATTTACTAATAAATGTTGTGTAACGTGTGTTTGCTTTTATTTGAGAATGTTTAATTCTTCTATGGAGGACAAAAAAATGGAATGGATGTGTTATGCATAGATAATGACCAACTTAGTGTCTTAGAAGGCAAAGACAAAGTTCATAAACTGTGCTAGGTAAAGATAATAAGCTTGCAGCTTGTGAAACACAGGCAGAACTTATAAGATGTGCATTTATAAGTAAGTTAGTAACCTATGAAACAAGTTAGTCATGCATAAAGTAAGTAGAGCATGTATGTTCTAAGTACCTAATATGCATCATATGCTAAATATATGTGGGGACATGTGAGGCATGTACTCAGTATTTGGATATATTGAGTCGGCCACCCCCTAGTGACACACAGTTTGGCAGATAAAAGCTATTGCTGCTCATCAAACTAGTTGGGAACCTTTAGCTGCAGCCAGGTGTATTTGCCTCTTCTAAAATGCATGTGTTGGTCTAGACACCTTCTGTCCGCTGGACCCTTCCCTCACCCTGGATCCTCATGACCATACACCATCAACAGGAAGAGAGAGAGAGGATATATAACCTTGCATAATCCAAAATTCAGGCAGTACACTCCTGCTCTGCTTGTACTTCTCCTGCCCCATCTCTTGCCACTTTCTTCTCACTATGCGTTTAAATTGATTTAATGAGCCAAGTGATTCAAGCATCTTAATTCGGTCTGTGAGCCTTTCTGTTCCATGGCCTTTGGGGTAATTTGCTTAATCACATACTTAGAGTCTACCTTGCATCATATCCAACATAGCATAATTTTCATGATAGTAGTATATATGTGACTATGCATTATTTTGTAATAAAAAGAACATGCATACTGATTTTTTAAAAATTTTAGAGCTCAGCACAATTCGCCCTTCTTCTTTCCAGTGAGTTGGTTTGAGAACTAACGTATACTTATTATTAACTTGGTAAAAGCTTTGTAAGTGCCCTGTAGTTTAAATTTTATGTCCTTCTTTGCATTTAAACAGATATTTTCACTTTAATGGGCTTGGATATATTTCTGATTAATAATAACTTAAGAATAATAGAACTTTTCAAGAGATTTAAAATTACCCCAAATCATAAAAATCAGATGCCAAGTGTCATCTACTTGATAACATAACTATAAATAAATGATTCTTAAAAAACTATCTAAATTTTTTTTTAATCATTGGGGCTCTGCAATCCAGAGAAAACTGATAAGATGGGCTCTTCCTTCAAGTTCCCCAGATACACAATTCAGGCCAATTTCCAACAAGTTTGATAAGCCAAGAAAAGGAAGGAAGAGTGCAAAAACTTGGGCTGCCAGCATGATAAGCAAAATTATATCCTTTAACAAAACAAGAGCAACATAAGGGGGTGCTGAACTTGTGATTGAATCTTCTGGGGCTCTCAGTTGGAGCACTGAGATGTGGGTGAGCCATATGAGAATTCCCAACACAGTAGTGCCCAAGGTCTGGTGCAATACCCTGTGCAGTGTATGGGTAAATGGTTATAGAATTTCAGTCATTTCAAGATGCTCTTTTTTTAAGAGCCAGACTTGCAATTGGATACCAACTTGAAAACCAGTGGGAGATAAAAACAAAAAAAGAGAGCTGTTAGTAGATGCTTACCAGATGCCAATGAGAATGGCAGTCTCTCAAAAGAGCCTAGGAAGCAGGAACCTGACATTTAAAAGACACAGACTCTTGCACTCTTCCCTTTTTTAAGCCCCTTAGGGGAAGACACTGAGTGAGTTTGAACAAGCTCGAATAGACAAGGGAATCAATAGAACTTTGGGCTTCATCCAACCTCATGGAGCGTGGCGAATAAAGAGGACTCTCTCCTGTAAGATGCTCAATCTACACTCTTTTGCAGAAACCACAATTTGGAGGAAAGAAATTCTCATGGTGAGGCTTTGTAAATAGGAAAATGCCCCTTTTACAAACTGAATACACTAATGACAAGTTCAGATATTTTCCTTTGCTAATTGGCACTGTGGACAATGTCTACGCTTTCTAAATTTGACATACTGTCTGATCTCTTTACAACATTTGATACTGTAGGTTGTCCCCTGCTTGAAATTATCTCTTCCCTGTTCTTCCATAGCACTACATGATTCTGATCCATCTCCAGCCCTCTCAGATTTCTGTTTCTTCTACTATATCAGTTAGCTCTGCTGCATAACCAACCACTTCAAAACACACAGGCTTAAAATAACAATTTATTATTTCTCATAATGCTATTGGTTAGCTGATCTAAGCTGGGCAGTTCTTTTCCATGTGGTATTCGCTGGGGTTCCCTATGCAGCTATGCTCATTGAGAGCTCAGCTGGAGCTGGAACAACCAAGACAGCCTCATTCACGTGTTTGGAGAAGCTATGGCGGCTGGAGCAGGTAGGTTGGCTAGGCCTTTCTCTCCAGCAAGGCATCACCCATGGTGGCTCAGGTCTCTAACATGACAAAAATGAAAGCTGCTTCCAAGGTCTAGGTCTGAAAATTCTTCAGTGTTATTTCCACCTCATTCTATTGGTAAAAGCAAGTCACCAGGTTCAAGGGACAGCCAAAATTCAAGGTTAGGGGCCACAGACCCTACGTCTTAATGGGAACAACGGCCAAGAATTTGTAGCCCCCTTTATTTAGCACATCTATCTTCATCCTCCCAATCAGTAAGTATTTCTGTTGCTGAAGAGTTGGACTTGAACTTTCTAATTCTCTCTTTTTAAAGTTCCTTGCTTAGAGAATTTCACCTGAAAACTCTTCAAGTATGCCCCAATGCTTTCTATAGTCTGACCATTCTGGATTGCTTTTGTTTCCGGAATGAGCCATGCTCTCTCACTTGAGCTTTGCCCAAAACCTTCTGTGCCATATCACTCTTCTCTCCTCACCTGATCTCCCTTTAGGCCTCAAATTAAGTGTCACTTCTTATAAAATGACCATCCAAGTCACAGTTAAGTTTTCCCCTATGGACTCCAATAGCATTCCATTTTCTCTCTAATTCTTGAATTCAATTCACTTTGAGGCAAAAGTTTCTAATTCGTATATCAGCACTCCACGTCTAGATTATTGGATAATCTCCTACCTTTGATTCCTATTTCCTGGCTATTTCTTTAGTCATCTCCCAAATAATTAATTCTTGGTTATCTTTAATCAATGGTTAATCTTTAAGAAGAGAGTTCTTACCATACCACTCAGAGTAAGAAATGTATGTTTGATGATTGAGTGAGTTAATGACTTAATAAATAAATATACAAACTCTTCCTCAAAACCCTTCAATTGCTCTTCCTTACTAAATTGTAAATTTATACTCCTCAGGCTAACCAAGGAAATCCCTTCATAACCTGACTTTGCCCTATTTCCGCTATTTATCAAAAACATGCTTGGCTTTAATTTTCTTTTCTCAATGCAATTATTTGTATTACTGCTTCTGCCTCTTATATCCTTTGTGGTCCCACTTGATGAATTCTTGCAGTTATAGGTTAGACTGCAAATTTGAAGTTTGAAGTGACAGCAACTTAAACAAGTTCGAAGCTATTTCTTAAATAATAATCAAAACATAATGATTCTAGGGCTGATATTGCAACCCCATGGTGGTGGAACCTCACACCCTGCTACTGTTCTCCACATGCAGCTTTTACGTCATGACCTAAGATGGCTGCCCTTGCTCCCACCATCGTGTCCACATTCCAACCAGAGGGAAAGAAGGCAGAGTAAATGAAGGCTATATACTTTCTCCTGTGTATTTTCTCTTTTAAGAACTTGCACACAGCCCTTAGGACAGTCATGTTCCACTGGCTAGAAGAATGCAGGCATGAGCCATATCTTGCTGCAAGGAAAGATGAAGAGAGATAGCCGTTAGCTAGCATCCATGTGCCCAACTACAATTTGAGGATTCTAGTTCTGAAGAAGGAAAGAATGGACATTGGCAAAAGAAAGTTGTCTCTGTCACACTTTTATTTATGTATTTATCGCATTTATATTACAAAACCTAACTTGTATTCTGCAGTAGCACAGAGCAGCATACAAACCCCAGTTCTGCCTCTTAGTGGTATGACCTTTGACAAACCATTTAACAACACTTAGTCTCATTGGCAAAATGTGAAGAATAGTGCCTACCTGTCAAAGCTATCAAGAGGAACAATGCATATAAAAGAGCTGGCACTGCATCTGACATCTAGTAGGTGCTCAATAAATGATAGTTACCGTGATGATTATGTTGTACAACATCCTTCATTAAGCTTTGCTGACTGCCTTAGCCCTCGGGGAATTCCTTGTCCTTACATCCTGTTTCACACATGTAGCCACCAGCTCCATGCCATCAAACAGATCAGCCCTTATTTCTGACATAGTGTTACTATGTTTCCAATTAAAAACAGAAACCATGTCGTATTTTTGTTCTAGAGACTTGCCCCACTTTGCCAGCCTTACATATAATAAAATAATTGGTCAAGTGAATTGAGCTTAATGTAGAACAACCTCAAGCTGAGATCAAGAGACAAGAATATTGTCCACATTGCAGGCTTTCCATATTACACTGAGAAACATGTCAACATCATGATGTAAATGGGAACACAAGAACAGTCAGACAGATAGTGTGTAGATATTAACACATTCAAGAAGACTTATCCATCTCTTTTATTAAGACATAATTCTTGGTAGCAATGACCTTTGATTTACTTAATCTGCATTTAATACAGTTACTAAGTATGACCTAGGTTGGGACCTGACTTAATATCTCTGGGTCTCAGTTTTGTAATCTACAAAAACAGGTATAGTGATTCCTAATACATTGTTTTATTGTGAGAATTAAATGAGATAATTCACGTAAATTACTTTGCACAGTGCCTTGAACACTGTAAGGGCTTAATAACATTTAGCAATTATTATTGCTGGTGCTGTTGTTCATGTATTGCTCTCAAGAGAGATATTGCCTTGATTGAGTGATTCAGTTGCAGTAGATTTCAAAAAACTAGAGAATTACCCTGGATTAAATCAAATTGAACATATTATAAATGGAAACGACTATATTATGAAATTAAATGGTTATAACAATTATATGCCCATTTGCAGAGTTTAAATATGATCATTGAAGTCACTCATGATTAGAGGATTGACTGAGATGAATAAACTAGGAATGAGTCATCTGGGAAAAGCAAACCATGTCATGAATGTCCATGCAATTTTGAAGGACCAACCCCTTCCCGCCTAGCACCAAAGCTCCACACCTGGGCTGTGATGGTTGTTTACATTCTAATAGGAGGGCTGTGCAGAGCAATTTGTGGTCCTGTTCAATGAGGTAACCCGCTGTCTCTGATTTCCCATTTGAGAAATGTGGTCAGCCTACACTGACAGATTCTTTCAAACAACACGAGAACTTACTGTCACGGTGGATTTCTCAGTGAGTCCTAGTTGACCTGCCTGTCTTGATAACAAAGCCTCTATTTGCTATTAAAGTTAAGACTTAATTTCTCCCCTCAAGGAGCCTACAGATAGTGAGAGAGTTAGCCAGAAAATCAAGTATTATGATACAATGACCTAAGCGTTATCATGGAGGTAGGTTCTGATTGTTTGAAAAGGAAAAAAAAAGAGAGAGAGAGAGAGAGAGTGTCAGAGATGAGATGCCCCACATTTTTCCCAGGAGAGGATAGCTCAAGAAGCAGATAAGCGAAAGCATTGATTAGGCTGATCCTTGAAAACAAACAAACAGAAGTAGAAGTTAGCTAGGCGGTCATTAGGAAGGCACACAGTTTTACCACTTGAGTTGATATTTTTACCCATCAAAACATTTGCTTCAGAAACACTTAAGTTGTGCAATTTCAGTTTTGCTTTATCTTCTAGGGAAAAGCTTCTAAAAATTTAAATAATGTAGCATTGAAAATGCTAGTATTTCTGAGTATTACTCAGTAATACTGAGTATTATCGTGATTGCACTTCATAACTGTGAATTTTAAAAAGACCATGTTTATTTATGCCTGTTTTATGGTTCCTGGGCTGGTCTTAGAAAGCTTGACAGTTCTATAGGGAATCAGTTACATTACTTAACTATGTGGTTTTGTATATTAGTAGTTCTCTGGAAAAAAGGAAAGTATTCTGAAGCATCTTGGTCATTGTGGATATTTTGTTTCTAAGCAACTCAAAGTTTTGTGGTTTGGATTTTATATATGGCTCATTAAGCCATACTTTCAGGTTCAAAAATGCTCCAAGAAATAAATTGAGTGAGAAAAAAATAGAAAGTGATTTTAAAAGCACTTGTATTAAGGTCATCTGCTTCCTACTCTGCAGTCCATTATTAGTGTGTTAATGGATTTAGATAGAAAAAGATACAAAAAAATGAGGATTAGTGATTATTTCCCTCAAAGTCCCTCAATTTACAAATTATCACAGCAATTCAAAGTTAAGAGATCTACCCCATCCAGGCAGAGGCAGGAACTGAGCCGGAGAGGTCAGCCGATTACACATCTACTGGGCTTTTCTTCACAACAAATTGTCATTCTTGATTAAAAAGCAAAAAAAGTAAGATAGACTCATTGGCTTTTATTTTAGAGCTTCTGAAAGTTACATGAAGCACAGAACTTTGACAAGTTTATTCAAGGGTAAACCATTCCAAGAAAATCTTGTTGAAATAGAAATGTTAGAGAATGATTATGTGCAATAGAATAATAAACTAACAAAATATTGCTCTTCAATAAATCTTTGGCCTTTGGAGGTTTAACTTTTGCATTTTTGACCCTGAAAGCCCATGACATGCTCTGAGACAGGAATTTTGGACTTTTCAGAACAGCTGTATTTTTCTTTGCTTACTACTGAATATACAATAAATCTTCAGAGGATATTGTTTGTGGAATTTCCATCCCCAAAGGGAATCCATCTTTAGTGTTCAGAATGAAAATGAGGCAAGTAAAGATATCCCCCCAAAACGATTTTTCTTAGCTTTAAAATAATTTTTTAAATGTTTTACTCATATCTGAAGAATCATGAAGAATCAAAAGGGAATCTCTTTTTCAGTTATGGAGAAAATCTTATGCCATAGAGTTATTGTGAATTTATGAAGATCTGGAATTTTTTTCCCTCTCAGATATAAGCATTCAGTGTGTTTTTAATATATTAAGATAACAATTGATTTTTGTTTTTGCTTTTCTCACAATTAAAAAAAATAATGAGTGCTCAATAAAAGCATATCTGTATAAGGATAGATCTATAAACATCATTCTTATACTGAAGTCGTCAGGATAGGCATAATAATACATGTATGGTTTTTTGTTTTGTTTGTGTGTTTCTTTGTCATAACTCCTAATTTAAAAAAACTATTAATTAAAACTCCAATTAACCAGAATATTATACATTCTGCTTTTAGTTGAAAGGGTAAATGACAAAAAAAGGTGAATGGGAAATTTTTATAAAAATTCAAGTAAATTTCTATGATGCAACATCACAAGTACGTATTTAATCTGCCATAATTTCTATGTCTAAATGTTTAAAAGTAAGATTTGAATTTCATGAAAAATTAGTTATTGTGCCATCTTGATCATCAATTAAATATTAGGGAAAATAGAGTACCCTTACCTTACAAAGGTATATAAACAAATATATTTTATATAAATTTTAATTAGAGTTTTATATATTAATAGTTATTGCTATGTAATATCTTATTAAGTAAAACATTAGTATAGCAATCAAGATCGGAAATGTTAACTTTTCTTGATAAGGTAGGGGTTTTTTGTTATTATTTTCCTAGTTTATCACCACTATAGAAATAATCTAAAAAAAAAAAATTCTTCTTCACTCAAAAAGAAAAGTATAGTCACCCATGGAAGATAAAATCTTTTGAAACATCAATGTTGGGAACTGATCTGCCCAGAAAAAAATGTGCATTTTCTGAGATTTAAAGTCTAATTCTCAATGGATTCGTTTTTAAAATATATTAGCATGATAAAAAATTATCTATTTAAAGAGAAGCAAAGGGAATAAATTAATGGGACACTTGCTTGCTATCATAACTCACATGGTTTCAAAAGCATGCTGGCTTCTCAGTAGAGTCAGAAAGGAAAGAGGAATAAGCTGAAAATAATGGTGCAGTGGAAGCAGAGGGAATGTTGAGGACCAGCCAGGTCGTGGAACTACCTCGGGGAACAGAGATTCACAGGCTATATTAGGAACCAAGCCTGGGTCCAAGTTAGCACTCATCTTTCCTAGGGCTTCACCTAGGGGTAGGGGTGGGATGGAGAGTGGTCCAGTAGAAGATATCTCCAAGAAGGTATGACATTTGTAGTCACAAAGGTCATAGGACCATGATTTGATAGATTGCCCTTTCTCAGAACCAAGATCCCAAGGACTGCCTTCATAATAATAATAATTTCTTGAATGTTTACCATGTATCATGGATTGTGTCTAGCACTATATGAATTTAATATTCACAACTACCTTAGGGGACAAGCGCTAGTACTGTCTTTATTCTACAGATGACCAAAAAAAAAAAAAAGAAAACCAAGCTAACAAAAAAGACAGGGAACCACCTCACCCCCCTTGGCAAGGCCCCACTAATGCCATGAGTTCTACCCGGACTAAGGCTAGATGGAAATTCAGAAGTGTCTGGAAGCTGGAGCACTAATTCCTGCCCCTGATTTGTGGGAAAAGGAAGTATGTGACCACCAGAGTTGCTAGCAGGGGGCAGGTCATCAGGAATAGCCTTGGTGCTTGGCGGGGTGACTAACTGAAGATTTCCTTTCAGTGCAGCCACCTGTGGGCAAAGAGAGCACAGGCACTGACGCTCATGGCAGCCAACGCCATCAACATTTCTCTTTAGGAAAATGGTCCACTTCCTCTAAAGATACCTATGTTGGTCATAAAGTTTCCTTTCTAAGTGCACCAGCAGAGTAATGAATGCTGTGTTTCATAACAATAAAAATAAGTTATGTCTTGAGCCTGATTTTTTTTTCCCTAAGGGTTGTTAAATTGAAAAAAGTGTTAAGATCTTATGATTTCTTTATGCTCCTTTGTTTTTACTGAAGCAGATGTCCTTGATCAAAAATTAATTAGTTATAATATAAATCTGTGGTTTGGGATAATTGCAAATAAAATGTAGTATGCAAGGCTATCTTTTTCTTTGACTAAAATTCAGATAAGCTTTCAAATTTGGCAGAACGTTTTCCAGCCAGGCATTTTTGAGGACAGATGCTATTTGGCAGGCATCAACACGCTACATCAAGCCTCTTTCGAGTCCTTTGTGAGAGCTTTGGTGCTTTACTACTGCATTGCATTTGGACTTGTTAACACCTGTGATAATTTCTCATCCATTTCAAATTATGCCCACTAAAATTTTGGCATGTCAGCTGCCAGCCTGAGTTATAATCGAGTTTTAAAGGGATTGCGACTTTTTGGAATCGTTTGCACAACAAATATTATATATTCATAACAGTAGGACCTGCAATTCTTTTAACTAAACTTCATCAGAACAGTGGTTTAAAAATACCTCTCTGTGATGCAGTCTTCCCTCTACTAGAAGACCTACCTTAGTGGCTCCCTAAGGAACTCTTACTCCACTTAGTACCCCAACATGCCAAAAGCCCAAAATCTTCCTTGGTCACTCAGCAGCCACTCTGTGGAAAGCAACCAGGGCAGAAAAGAAAGGATCTCATATAGTCAAGCCAGAGTCAGATTCATTCCTGTACCTGCCAAATAATGTATCTTATCCCTGCATTACATTATTTTGCTGAGAAATGTTCTACTCAATGAAGCAATATTCTTCCATCTTCAATTTCTTGGACAGTGTGATTAAAATAATATGCATATATGTTGAAGGGTGGAGGATGGTATTACACAATATAGATGAAATAGTCATTGGTTTGTTTTACATTCTATGCATTTTTAATAAGCAAATTTCCATTTACAGGAATTAAATGTTCCAGATATTGATTTCAGAGGAATAATATATAATATGAAAATAAAATTCAGTATCATTGTGTGATGATGTGTAATTCAATATAGCTAGAACCCTGGAAAGTGAATAATAAAACTATTCTGTTGAAATATTTCAGGAAAAGCAAATTCATTCCCTGAAGTGCATTATAATAAAATTGAAACAATGTTGCATGATTTATAGTCCTCTAATTCAGACTTTTAAAGTGATTTTCATGTCAAAAACAAGGGATTCTTTCTCCTTTTATCACCAATTCTATACATAATCTATAGTGACATAAAAGCTACAAAAGAAACATTACAAAGTCAGTGTGCTCCCAAGTTTGTTCCAGTTTAAACTTCAGCTTTAAGCATCGTGTGGCTGTGAAATATTTATATAAATTATGTAAGTGCATCTAGTTTAGATTCCACTCATAGGTTTTCTCACACAGTAAAGTACTGGACTTGATCCTCTCTATTTCTAGAGAGTAAATTCTCACCAACCCCTCTGGGCATTAGGGGGACAATTGATTAAGTTTATTGGGTGACTCTGCCAGACAGAGGCTTTCCTACATGCTTTCACATACCCTCTCGTTTCGCTTTCACAGGACCTAAAGAGGTAGGTGTCATTTTTATGCCCACTTTACAGGAAGAAATAATGAGGTTTTAGTGATTTGCTAAGTACATAGTAATGGAGGCAGCCAGGCTTCAAACTCAGGAATCAAAGGGGCTGCTCTGAGCACTGGACTAAGTGGCCAGAGCAGGGGGACTGACTTCCACTAATGGTGTTGAATTTGATTTATGACACCCTGACCCACACTGCAGTGACCCTGGAAAAGCCTGCTCCTGGGAAACCTAACGTTTTGTATTTTTTTCTCTTTGACAGTTGGTGCTGAAGGATCAAAATTATTTTAGGGTAAAAACAAGAATGTTTCGGCATTGCAAAAAAACACTTTTGTTGTTAGAATAGATGACATCTGCTGCCTGGCTACAAGTCATTATAAGATGACACAAAACGATGCTACAGAGACCACAGAGCTCCCGTAAGAAAGCAGAAACTCTTGGTCACTTTTTCTCTTAGTGACTTCCCTTTATGGGAAGTTGTGCTAAATCTGGAATGCTGAGAAATGGTCGCAAGGGCAGATCGTTCTAGAGTAAGAGATATTGAAAAATGAGGGGCTAAGGAAAAACTCAATTGAAACTAGAGCAATGCACAATAAAATCTCCTACTGACCCCTCAAAAGCATCCATATGTCTTTCTCTCCTCCTCTGAAAAGGAAACTTAGAATTAGAAACCAGTAAGTTATGGAAATATGAAGTTTCTTTATGTCTTGCCAATGATGACAGCCTGTCAAAATATTTGAAGTATAATGATGCTGTTTTTATTTTTAACCACATTTTGTCATAAAAATAATGCTTGCTTCCTGAATAATATTCAAAGAATGTGATAATGTCTAAGAAGAAAGTGGAAATGAGACACCAGCACCACTCCCCAGAGGTGATCTAGCATTCCTGACCCTTCTAAGCATGTAGAAGCATGAATATTTATTTATATAACTAGTATCACACTATACACACACACACAGACACATTATTCTCTAACCTACTTTTAAAAATATATCATAGTGCATCATTTATGTTAAAGATTTGGCTTCTAAATATTTTGAAAGGTTTAGATAGAGCTGGAATTACTTTACACAGATGCTTCCCATATGAAGTCCAAGTGGCTAGTTCCAAAGGATTGTTGTTAAATTCGTTGGTTTGTTTTTAAGTAGATGAACATGAAAGCCTTTAAGAAAAAGAGAAAAGGTAACAAAATGGATGCGTTAAAACTAATTTTTCCATCACATTCCTTGGAATGCCAAATAAATTATTACAGATCACAATTAGTAATTTTCAGGTGACTAAAGTAGCTGATTTATTTGCTATAAAAAATGTGATTACCAGCCTGAGCAAGAGCGAGACCCCATCTCTACTAAAAATAGAAAGAAATTATATGGACAGCTAAAAATATATATAGAAAAAATTAGCCGGGCATGGTGGTGCATGCCTGTAGTCCCAGCTACTCGGGAGGCTGAGACAGGAGGATCGCTTGAGCCCAGGAGTTTGAGGTTGCAGTGAGCTAGGCTGACGCCACGGCACTCACTCTAGCCTGGGCAACAGAGTGAGACTCTGTCTCAAAAAAAAAAAAATGTGACTAAAAAGTTTCCCCAAGATGGAAGTTAAAAAGAGAGTAGTCGGCCGGGCATGGTGGCTCACGCCTGTAATCCTAGCACTCTGGGAGGCCGAGGTGGGCGGATCGTTTGAGCTCAGGAGTTCAAGACCAGCCTGAGCAAGAGCGAGACCCCATCTCTACTAAAAATAGAAAGAAATTATATGGACAGCTAAAAATATATATAGAAAAAATTAGCCGGGCATGGTGGTGCATGCCTGTAGTCCCAGCTACTTGGGAGGCTGAGACAGGAGGATCACTTGAGCTCAGGAGTTTGAGGTTGCTGTGAGCTAGGCTGACGCCACGGCACTCACTCTAGCCTGGGCAACAGAGTGAGACTCTGTCTCAAAAAAAAAAAAAAAGAGTAGTCAAAGCATCATCTTTCTAGGGATAGAAAATGATTTTAAAAAGGATTGATTTTATTATCACTACCAGAAAATAAAGAGGGAGAGAGAAACAGGATGGGAGAGAGGGGAGAGGGGATGGAGAAAGTCTGGGATAAGTGTGATAAATTGAGTTATTGGTCCTTTATCATCCTGATGTAGGAGTGTTCTACATCATCCATGCCTCATAGTGAGGAAGGTGTGCTTCCCACCCTTTGTCTCTTGGCTTATCTATGTGACTTGCTTGAGCATCTGACTATCTCTGCGGACACATCCTGAGACACAGAGACAGGCAGACCTGAACAACCTGGAGTCTGGAGCCAAACCCAGCTATATTCAGCCTAGACAGGCTGAACCCAGTCAACCTATACTTGTCTGGGTTGTGAGCCACTGAGTTTTGGGTGATTTGTTATGCAACATTGTTGTTGCAATAGGTGACTTACGGTAGTTATAAATGACCCAAAAGAAAAACTTTTCTCAGTTTTAATCCCTGAAGGACTCATCTTTTGTGATATGCTAAGTTATTTACCATATTGGAAAAACTGGGAGAAAGGCAACACAGGCCTAAGGCAGACTTTGCCAATGTCAAGGCAAGACTTGGGCAGCCTTACAAGAAGATTCAGGATGCTTTTTCTAGTAAAAGTGGCCATGAAGCCCCTGACAATAAGATAATTGGCATAGGTCTTTGGTGAATGAGGCTGGCCTCATAAAATAAAACTATTCAGAGTGTAAAGCCAGAGTCCAGTTAAGCTCTTCATGCCTTTCATTCAATGATGCAGCTAGGGCTGTGACTATATATAAAAGCCTCATATGCTCCCAGATCTTACTGGGGCTCTGATTGCTTCAAACCTTCTTCCTCAGTTTTGAGAAATGGAGGACATGGAAGTCACACTAAGATTTCAACATGGAAAGTCACACTCTCCAATATGGTAGCTACTAACCACATGTAGTTATTTGCCTTTAAATCAAATGAAATTAAATATTTGTTTTCTGAATCACACTAGCCACATTTCAAATGCTTAATAGCCACATATGGCTAGTGGACACCATATTGGGCAGCACAGATATAGAACATTTTCATCATCACAGAAATTTCTATAGCATTGAGTAGAGGCAAGAAGACTCATCCATTAGTCATCATCTCCTAAAACCAGGAGGCTGTAACCATCTGGAGTTGGGACTTGTGAATCTTTTTTGAGAGGGAAAAAGAGATGAAAAGAAGATGCAATTATCAACTATGAGATCTCCATACAGAAGTTACTTTAACTGATATAAAAAGGCACAGGATATAAAAAAGTTTAACTTTTGTCATTTTACCTGTTTTATCTATCATTCAACCAAGCTTCATCTTCCAGCTAGGAAAGACAGATATAAAGATATTGTGACAAAGAAGGCAGAGGAGACTCTAATCCTTGTGATTGCTAATCAGCTAAGACTATGTCAGATCATGTATCTTGAATAATTAAAATTTCCAAAGGTTATCTAAACCTTAATTCTCTTATTATAAATCTGAGCCTACTATATATACTTCAGAGTTCAATTAGATCTAGACTTGCTAGACTCCATTTCCTGTGGCTTCCCAGAAATAATTTTGGGAGACAGTGCACAAGTAGCTGAGATTTCACATAAGTGAGTGTTGTAGATTTTATCTTCCAAAGATGGCCCTACTAATATCTCCCATGTCACATGCTCTACTAGAAACTTGCCATTCTCTATCACAGGGTGACTCTACGTCCACTCCCCTTGAATCAGAATAGGCCAACAGAGTATGGCAGGAGTGGAATTATATTATTAATACTTTCCCAGCTAGGTCATAGGAATGTCATGCACACTTCAGCTTTATTCCTCTCCCTTGTTCTCTTGGGGTGCTTGATCTTGCAATCACCTTGCATCATGTTGTGAGGAAGCCCAAACAGCCTGTGGAGACACACATGTAGAAAGGGAATGAGCCCATAGTCCCAGCTGAGCTCCCAGCCAACCTCCCAGCTAACAGCTAGTACAGATTTTTCAGACAGGGGAGTGAGCCATCTTGAAAGTAGACTCTCCATACCCCAAGAGAAGCACCTAAGCTGATAGCGTACAGCAGTGAGACAAACTGCCCTGTTGAGCCTTACTAAACTGCAGGTTCATAAGCAAAGGAAATAATTATTGTTGTTTAGGCCACTAAATTTTGGGGTGGTTTATTATGTTGCAATAGACAACTGATAACAGATACACTTTTGCTGCCATAACAGACTCATTCTGTAGGGTGGGAGTCCAGCATGGGTCTCGCTGGGCTAAAATCAAGATGTTGGCAGGGCTGAGCTCCTTTATAGAGACTCTACAGTAGAATCCATTTCCTTGTTTTTTTCCGGCTCCTAGAGGTAGCCCGCACTCCTTCGCTTGTGTTCTCTTTTCTCTGTCTTGAAAATCAGAAATAGTGTGAAGTTCTTCTCTCAAAGCATCACTCTAGACCATGCTTCTGCCTCCCTCTTGCACTTTTAAGGAACCCTTTTGTTTACAATGGGCCCACCCAGATAGTACAGGATAATCCCCCTTTAAGGCCAGATGATTAGCAACCCTAATTCCAGCTGCTACCTTAAACCCCCTTTGCCATGTAACCCAACATATCCACAGATTCCAGAGATTAGGATGTGGGCATCTTTGGAAAGCCACTATTCTGCTACCCCAACAAGCAAAGACAAGAACCCATGACATCTGCATCATCGCTATAAAGTAGCAGTTGCATTGGTTAATGCAAGGCACCCTATCCATTGAGATTTTAATAAAATTGGCTCAAAAATCATGGTATAGTGTGGGTTTCACATAATTTCCAATCATTTCAGGAATTCTGGTGGGGGAGAGGACAGCTTACATTGTTCCTAGTCACCTCTATTTTTACATTCCCATGCCTGCTAAATTTGTTAGATTTATGAATTTTCTCACCATCCTACACTCAGCGTCTCTGTTCTGTGCTATATCTCACTTAGATACAACATCCCTCCTTTCTTTGAATGCCACAAAGTAGCAAATAAAATCAAAGCAAATATAATAAAAAATAAAGCCCACAGCCAGATTTTTACTAAAAGTGTGAGGAGATAGAAGGGGTCCACATAACAAGAGCAACTTTAAGTTACACATTAGACACTCGGGTTGGATGCCAGTTCTGCTAACTCAGGTCAGCCTCCCTGCATGGCTCAATACTCTCTTCTGAAGCAAAACAAAAGAAAATGAAATCATCCTGTCGTTTTATGCAGAACAAACAAAGCAGCTTCTTCCAGCCCCTCACCCCAAGCTGAGCTCCAGCCCTCCCTCCTGTTACATACACCAAGTTCACTGATGTGTCCATTTCTCATTTCTCCTTCCTTTAACCAGTGTTGGGCAAGAAGGAGAAGAGAGAGTGACAAAGAGAGAGATTTATTTCTATACTAATATAAATAATGCCATCACCTACCTCTGTAACCCTAAGAAGGCAGAAAAGGTTACTGTCTATTTTTCTTTAAAATAAATTTTCCCCTCCATTCAGTTATATGAACATAAACTATTTATGTAACTTTGATATTTGGGGAATCCTGTGAATTCAGAGGTCTGGGACCTCAGGATAAATATTTTGCTGGTTTTTTTTTTTTTTTTTTTTTTCCCTTCTGCCCATCTTATGCCCTGCTGTGACCAAGAGACCCAAAAGCAGACAAAGCAAGCAGAGGGAGGAGGCTGCTGATCTACAGGACAAGGTACCTGGTGGTGTGTGCTTGAGAAACAAAAGGAAATGCTCTTGCCAGGAGCTAGCCCAGGCCCAGAGCAGCGTGGTGCCAGAGGGAGGAAGGATAACAAACCCAGATGTAATCCGGTGTCTGCAGGAGTGCTTCAGAGTTTCCAAGGAAAATTAAAAACTAATAACCAGATAATACATTCTGAGCTCTGTGCCCTGTGGGCTTCTGCTGAATTTTGGATGAGGTGAGAAAGAGAGGGAAGGAAGATGACTAGGGAAAGAAACAAACCTTTCATAAAAGCCGCAGGTGTGGCATAAACTCCTATTCTAACCGGTGCCCCAGGGCTCAAGAAGTCGTTGGGTTTTTGAGTATGCTAACTTGTGTTAATATTTGTTTGGGAAGATGCACTCAGCTTTGAGAGAAAATGTTATTGGAGCAGAGTTATGAATAATGAGAGAAATTTAGAAAGGCTACAGCCTCAGATAGCACAAAAAGCACAGTGATGGGCGCACATCAGGATGCTGCCTGGAACAGCCAGGGCCACACATTGTGTTTTGATAAGGGATTTGTGCACATCAATTTATTCAGTCCTCACCATGAGAAGTGGTAGGTGTCTCTCTCTCCTTTCGAAGGACGTAAGCCTGGCTAAGGGGTCCAGCAGAACCGGGCTGAAATCCTAGCTCTATAACATGCTAAGGTTCATTCATTTGTGAAATGGGATAAATATACCTACAACTTCTTCTTATGAGGGTTAAATAAGTAAATACGTGAAAATCACTTACCACAACACAATGTGCAACCCAAAGCTCAGGCTCAGTAACGGCAAATATATGTTTGCATATATATATATATATATATATATTTGTGTAAGTATAGATAATATATATTTTTCACTCAAAAGAGTTGACCCTGCAAGCCAGGTACCCAGAAAAAAATGTTTATTAAAATTAAAAGAAACATTCCAACTGGAGTTTATGTACCTCTGAAGAAAAGAATTTTGCCTCAGGTACGAAGGGTAGACTTAACATTTTGGCAAAAATGACTGCACTTGCAATCACTTCAGAAAGACTATAAAAACTAACCAAAAAATTTTTTTTTAATTGAGAATTAAGCTTAGGAATAAAACAATAAAAAAAACCACCTGAAGTATCTTTATTACCATAACTTATTGTGTATGGCTTATACACTCAAGATCACGGGAGTAGACCCAGTGGGGTGTTAAAACACAGATTTTTTAAATTAGAAGGAATCTCAGAGAGCATCTAACTTAAAACTTTTTATTTTACAGTTGAGGAAACTGGCTCTTTAGCAGTAAAACTCCTGCCTGTGCTCCAAAGCTACCCTAGGGTGCTGAAATAGCCAGGAACTTTCTATTAGGAGCTTCCCCTGCCTGCTGTTTAGAACTGGCTCTCAAAGTGTTGTCTGGGGGTCCTCCTCAGTGGACAACAGACCAACCCCTGAGGGCATTAATGTCTAAAATGAAATGC
Source organism: Eulemur rufifrons (assembly GCF_041146395.1). Taxonomy (NCBI): domain Eukaryota; kingdom Metazoa; phylum Chordata; class Mammalia; order Primates; family Lemuridae; genus Eulemur; species Eulemur rufifrons. The sequence goes on along the minus strand of NC_090983.1, from coordinate 58,238,517 downwards.
ACACACCTAGTGGAATCCAGATATCACCTCATTGGAATTTCGTCAAGTGCAGATACATGTTTTCCATTCATTTCAGAAAGTTAGGAGTATTTTTGCTGAGTTTTTAAGTCTGTTTAACATGATCATCCTCGATTCCTCTTTTTCTTTTACTCCTCACCCTGTCAAATCAAAAGGCAAGCGGCACTGAATCTGCCTTTAAAACATACCACCCTGGTCCGAGGAGATGCCATCTTCTCACCTGGGCTAAGTTAATAGCCTCATAGCTGGTCTTGCTTTTACCTTGTCTCCCTGCTGGCAGTGATCTTCCATGTGTAGATCAGATCAGTGGCCCTGCATGAAGCCCTCTAGGGCTTTCCACTGCATTTAGAACACTGTGCAAATGCCTCGCCCTGCCCACAAGGCCAACTTGATCTGGCCCCATCTCCCTCATCAGGCTCATCTCTTACCCATCTTCCACTCAGGCCTATGCTCCAGCCACACTTGCCTTTATTCTCTTCCTTTATCACCCCCAGTTCCCGCCTTGGGGCCCTAGTGCCGTGCTGCTTTTGCTTGGAATGCTCCTCCACCAAAGCTTCCCCTATCTAATTACTTCTTGTCAATCACATCTCCACTTACCTGTCAGCTCCTCAAGGATGACTTCCCTGACCACCCAGTCTAAACAAGACCTCTAGTCACACTCCACTCTGTTTTATTTTTATTGTAGCATCTAATATCTTCATGTTTTATTTATCTGTTTGGTTTATTATTGTAACCCAGCACCTGCATCAATGTCTGACAATAGCAGACGTTCGATAAATGTTTGTGGAATGAATGAATGACAGCGCAAGTAGAAAAGGCGGCACCCGCAGGTCCTCTGAGTCACTGAAGAGGCTCAAAGACTGACAGGAGTGTATGAGAAAGAGACTTGAAGCACTAAATGTTATTCTGGTTTAAGGGCTGAAATAAAATTACTCAGTATCTTTTCCTGAGTCTGAACTTGCTAATGCAATTTCCAAGAGGTAGGAAATTTCATCACCACCAGTTCTACATAAGTAGCCTAAATCCTGTAAATAAAAATAATAATTTTAAAAACCTAACTATTTCCTTGGAAATAAAATGTAAAGGTTATTAGCTGTAGTGTGGAGAATTTTTCCCAATGTTCGGTTTATTTTTGTGTTTTTGGCTTTCATCTCTTACTTTTTTTAAGCCTTTCAGGGGCATTCTTTTCTGAATGGCTATGCCTTTCACTTGGACTGATTCCCAAATTTTAATCCAAACTTTTAATAATGGAGCAATGGAAAACAGACAGTGATCAAGAAAACAAGATCCCCAACCTCATTTGCCTCTTCAATTTGACCGACTCCTGTATTTGTATTTTTAATAAAGCCTCTAAATGTGCTGCAGAATGAAATAACCATGATACCTACGTTTTTCAAAGTACAAACCGACACATGTGATTAGTACTGGATGAAGAAGTTAGAATAAAAGTAATGTGGAATCCAATGAGTCCAACCACAGCCCGCCAGCAGCCTTGGGGAAAGCAAAACCCAGCATTTCCTCTGAGAAACAGCCTGGTTCTCCACTTGGCCGGTGCTTGAAACGTTTGGAATAAAGCTTTTTTATTCTTAAGTTTAGTGGGTTTGGGGTTTGCTTTTTATTTATTTATTTTTGTTTGTTTTTAAATTTGAAGGTGCCTTGCCTACTAACTATGTTAGACTAAATCTCTAGCAAATCGGATTACTCTGTATTTACTCCAGAGAACTTGGACTTGAAACAAGGTGCTTTTTCTTTTGTTCTTCTTCCAGATCCTATTGTGGATTCTGTTGCGCTTGCATTTCTTTGAGCCATGAGCATTGCCTGGGGCCGAGAGAAGGGCGGGTACCTCTGTTTCAAACTCTAGGAAATAGTGTTGCTTCCTGTTGGAAGTGACCCCATCTCTAATAGCAGAGATTCAGGAAAATCGTGTGTTCAAAGTTAAATTTGTTTAAATAGCTGGAGTGATTAGTTTCTCTGCTGTCAATAGGAAAAAAAAAATACCATATTAAGGGGTGAAATCAGTGACCATTTTGAATAGAGATTGCCTGTATGAGAATATGAGACAATGATTAGTCACTTGGAGAAAGAGGCCCCATGAATTGTGCAGGTGCACTCATGGCGACTATTATCCCTTCTGAGCAGAATAGACAAACGAGTATACGCATCTCAAAATTCTAGGCACAGTGCTTACTGCTAATGAAACCCAGGATCCATTTACAAATTCTTGTGCCCATTTCCAAAATCTAGGACCAAATTACTTCACAGCCTTTTAACTTACTACAAGTTCACTGTAACTATAATGCAAGAACATATATAAATTTCAAAGATAAAATGTAAATAAGACATTATTAAAGTTTCCTTGGAAGGAAGGGCCATTTGAACTGATAAAAAATGAATTCCAATTGTTGTAATTAATTATTATCATGAAAGGACATAAAAATATTATAAAATTTTTGGAAAATACATGGGAAAGCATATAATTCCACCATCCTAACAAATCTATTGTCTGTGTTACATATGTCTTTCAAGCATGTTTGCACATGCTCATGTTTTATATAGTGATAGGCTTACTGTTACATATACTTCTTTGAACTTTTTACCTTACTTATTAAAAGTATTTTCCTTTGTTGCCACACCTGTCTCCATAATTACCATTTTTTGGATGCAACATAATATTCTATCATGTACTTCTACCATAATTTAATTAATATTTCCATTATTATTTGACATTTAAGTCTTTTCTAATATCAAAAATTATATTAGAAATTGATATCTTTACAGATAAGGGTTTTTTTTCCTCCTCCTTTAGTTTCTTTTCTTAGGATAAATTTATAAATATGGGCTTATCAGATCTATACATCTGAACATTTTACAGCTCTTGGTATATTATGCCAACTTATTTTTGCAAAGGCTAGATAATTAATTCTTTCTCCAGCCATATATGAGGGTTCCAGATTCACCTCAATCTTATCAGCAAAGAGGTGTCTATCCATCTGTCTCTCTTAAATTTAATAGGTTTGCTGTTTTCTTCATGCGTTCATTTTTACTTCTTTAGTTATCAGTGAGATCATTTTAACACTTCAAGGAATAATTATGTTCCTTCCTTTTTCTATGGTCTGTTACAGTTTTTTAAATGAGTTTGGATAGCTGTGGGGAGGTCTTTTCGACAGAGAACCCAGGCTGGTGAAGGCCCAGGTGGGATGTGCAGAATAGGTTGATTTGTTTGGATTATGGAGTACACAAGAAGCGAGGGCGAAAAACAAAGCCAGGACTCAAACTGTGACCAAATCACAGAAGGTCAGGAAGGAAAAGCAACTTTCTCAACAAGTCTAAAGGTTCTTTTCTTGCAAGAGTTGTGTCAGATGTGGATGAATAGTCCTTAAATAGGATTTATCCACGTTGATTCATAAAGAAAAAGAAAGTAATAAGTCCCATGTCTTCTTTTCCGTATGACTCATGAAACAATTAAATCTATTGTTTGTTCTCCAGGACAAAGGTGTTATAAAAATATATTGGTATCTTTCCACATACGTGGAATGTATTCTTAATAAATACTGTTTTAGAATGGCAATGTGCGTTTTTGCAATCACTGAGATTTAAGTGTAGGATAGCGCAGGGGAGAAAAGTAATAACTTTCCTCACCTGTTGCTAGGTTCATGGCTGAGACCCCTGTAACAAAAGACAGATTAACAAGATAAAAACCCGTTTGATAGATTTACAAATTTATTGCATATACACTTATATAATATAAGTTTTATATCATACAAAAGCCCTCAGAAATGACCCCAAAAAACAGAAAAACTGTGTATTTGTATGGACAGTTGGGCAGAATTATGATGGGAGGACAAAAGAGTATAAACTGGGAGGAACTTAGCATAGCCTGTTTGTTCAGATTCTTCTTTGCATCCCTGTGTAACATCCTTACCTGCCTGCCTGGTATAGGGTAGGGCACTTGCCACAGGAGGGTCTTTAAGGGAGAAAGGAGGGAGAAAGTCAGAAAGTGACCTTACCAGGCTTTATGGCCTGCTTCAGGGAAGAAGAGCAGGAGGAGATCATGGAGACCTTCCTGCTTCTGCTGTTTTCCCAAACGCCAGGCTACCATATTTGAGTGTATCATGTCCAGACCTCATAAATAGGTGGCAAGAATTCTATTTTGCAATTTAGCAATGTATACTAAATTAGGAAAGATGTTTCATTAACGCAATATCATCCCAGTAATAGATTTATTATAAATATAAGACACAATCTAAAAAAATAACATTAGTTATTATAGTACTCAAGGTCAAGTAAAATAGTGTTATATTCAGTTTGACTACCAAAGGACATCATCACTCCTATTCAAAGAGAATTTGAAATTATCCCAAGCTCCGTGAAAATAATTTACTTTGATTTTACTCAGTTTCTATGTTTTTGTGTCAGATGTGTGTGCGTGTGTGTGTGTGTGTGTGTGTGTGTGTTGGTTTTAAACATATTTTAAATAAGTTTTGCCACTTTAGTTATGAATTTTATCAAATAATATAAAGTTTGATATACAGGCAGATTTGGTGAACGTGTTCTTGATGTGCTGTAGCAGTAATAATAAATACTAAGTAATTGCAAGTGCTTTTTTGCACTAAAGTTTGCTTAAGATAATTTAACATAAGCTTACCAAATCTATAGAAAATAGGATTGCCTGTCTGTGATTGCCAGCTGTTATAGCAGAATGCCACAGTCCCAACCTCATACCTACAGAGGCTAGATTTGTTGATCACCAGATACAGCTGCTTTGTTTGAGAGGTTTGGTTCTTTGTTTGTTTATCAGAGTAGTAGGTGAGAAAGTGTAAGAAGTGGGTGACGGTTCCCTTGATGAATGGGGGAAAGCAGTCAGTGCACTTCAGCAGAGTTGTACTTCTGCTTTTTTTTTTTTTTTTTTGCCCAGTGATATATCAAAACAACTGCATTATTGAAATTCATGCATAAAAAACAGCAATATCATTCCTTGTCTGAGATTCGAGCACTCAACAATGTGGCTTTTTCACATCATATATTATGTTTAAAATGTGATTTTTTTTAATATGTAATGGGCTTTCTTGAGGTAATGCAACTCTGGCGATACAGCAGGATAGACCATTTTTTATGAAAATTGTATTTGTTTTATCTCAACAGTTTCTATTCAGGAATTGGCTTTTGCATGACAAAATTGGTTTTTGTTTGTTTACTTCTGTGGTTTGATGTTGGCTATTTACTCATTTCTTTGGTCTTTGCTGGTAGAGGGTATATTATGAAGATTCCAGCTAAGACATCTGTGTAGACGTTAAATATTCAATTATCTGAATGCTTTACCTATAGCATCCCAAACATCTGGACATTGAAAATTATTCTCAGTTTTTCAAATGATTATAAATGGTGCCAAATTCAGTCAGTGTCAGTAAGCACTGCTTGAATTAAAAGAACAGGGTCATACAACTTGAAAGATGCATGAAGTGGATCTCAGTTGGGGAGTTCAACACAAAAAAAACGGTTGTTAAACAGCTGCATAGTCACCAAGGAATGAGTCCAGGGATAGGACGTGTGAGAACTCCAGTCATTCACTCATTCCCTCACTCAGTAAGTCATCCAATAAATATATGCAATACAGTTGAAACCCGACTTTGGTTTTGGAAAAGACACATTGGAGTGTGGCATTATTTAAATTTTCTCCAGGAGAAAATTCCCTTGCCACACATTTACTCTCTTTATAACCATTCTTGAATTTTTGGCTAGGTTAATTTTTAACTGAATATATTACATGGGGCTTGCTAACTGGCAAGCTTCTGCCTTGTGCACACTGAGAATATATTATTCAAAAAGTTACCTTAGAGAAGAGATATAAAAGATGCATCACCCACCTGGAGGATGTATTGAGAATCTCGCATAAGCTGTCCTATAGAATTAACTTTCTATTGTGTTTTGTTGTTATTGTTCAGCCTCTCCCCCTCGGCACCCCCCCTCTCTCTCATACCTTGGCCAGAAAATGCTGTGCAGGTGTTATTCGTCATTGAAAATACACTTTGTTACAGACAATTTAGTTTATGTGGTAGAGCAAATACACAGTTACAGAATTTATTTAATGCAACCAGAAAGTTTTGGTATCTGATCATAGCTCCAAGTTGGAGCAATAGGAGCTAAGAATGACAAGAAAGAATTTAACAGGTTTACAGGCAGTTAAAGCAGAGGAAAGGGAAACAATCTGTGAGCAGCTGAAGTAATGCAGAAAAGGGAGAGTTGTAGATCTCCCTTATATTGCCTTTGATCGTTCCCTGCTGTCGAAATTCCTCTTTGTGGACAAAGGCAAAAGCAGAAAATAACAGTCTAAGTGAGAATTGTATTTTCCCTGTCAGAGAATGACAGGTGTGTCTTATGAGAAGTATAACAGTGTTGTGTTTCCTGGACGAGCAGCCTATGAGAACAAGAACCCAGGCAGCAGTTGGAAATGGGCAGGACAAGAACTAGACCTCAAAATGAGGGAGGGAGGAGAATATTGGCGAAAGCTGTGCTGAGCACCAGGGCAGAAGCCAAAGTCTCAAAACAAGAAACATTCAACTCAGGGACAAAGAGGGAATCAAGGCAGAATCTCTGGGATCTTGCTGTGGCTGACACATCTCAAGGACGGCTGCCTAGTGCTCTAAGTGCACACGGCCTCGGGCAGCAATGGTCCTGAAGCCCAGCAGGCTGGTCCTGTGGAGAGACAACACACAACCCTGTAGGAAAGTAGAAGTTGAGAGCAGTCAGGAACTGGCATTTGCCATTAAAAAATTTCTTTTCAATTTCTGAACTCTTTAAGGGTTCACTTATTTGCCCCCAATTTGTCTCTAATGATAAATATTCTCTAATGATAAATCTGATCTTTTTCATTCATTTTGATTGTTGTCTTCAAAACAATCCCTTGGCTGCAGTATGGTCTCTGTGTTGCTTTTGTTGAAAAAGAAATCTGTTTTGTGTAAAGAGGATAAAGGAATCAACTAATTAGTCTTCTCGAATGTTAATTGTAGTACCATTCCTCGTTAACTTGGAATCTTTATATAATGATCATAGGCTTTGATGTAGGCTACAGTATAAATGTACTATAATGTAAATATAAATTCCATTTGTATTAGAGAATTCCCTGCACAGATACTTTGAAGTTAATGGATCTGTGCAATGCATTACAGACTGAGTACTTTTTCCTCCTCTTGGTATGCTATGAGTGAATTATAAATTGCATTAACAATTGACTCCTCTTCTCCAACAAAGTCAAGAGGCTGAAATTGCCCCAACAGAAAGACTTTAGTGTCTTTGAGCTGATATTGACCATTGTTTTCAACTTTCCAGATGTACTGAATAAGTAGAGAATATCAGATATTCAAAAATCCTCATTCCTTTTAATTAGCTTTTAATTAACTCTCTATGTCCTTTAATGAAGATTCAAGTTTTTTACAATCATACAGAGTTCATGACTCCTGCATATCCTTAATGCCACTGAAACCAGGATTTTACATAATAATTGGTTACTTAAAATGCAATAGCATGGTAGACAAACTAAGCTGGTGGCTTTGAATTAGCATGGTCTTTGATAAGATTATTATTCCACTGCCCTGGGAATCATGTGCTTTAAGAAAGAGTTGTTTAGAATTGGGAAAAAACCTGAAGTAGGCCAAACTGAAATTCCTAAATCAAGTGATAGAAATTTTTAGGGCACCAGAGAAATAAAATTGAATTGGCCCAAGAATTGTTTCTTCCTCTCACCTCTCTCTGTATTCCATTCCCACCACCTCCAAGATAGCCTCACAAAACGTGTAGAGGAAAAAAGAAAACTCAATGACAAGTGAGTCCAAAATTATTTTATTGAAAAATCTAAATTCTTTAAGGGTGAAGTTCTCCTGAAATATCATAATTTTCTATTAAGATGGTCTTGAGGTCTTTGCAAAATGTCACTTAACTAGCGTCACCATTCACTGTTTTAGGATGATCTGATCTAAGACTGTGATGAACTTTGCTTTTGAACTTTATAGCAAATGTATTTTATTGAGAAAATAAAAAGAATTATAACACAGCAGGTGACGTATTTAAAGAACAGCCTATACTTAAGAAACCTACTCTGTTTATTATGGCTTACCTAGGAATGAATGTTACAGTTGGTGATTATTGATATACTCTCCTTATTTAGTAGATGTGACAACTAAAGAGGAGTGAGACTACATAACTTGTTCAAAATCTCAAACAAAAAAAAAGAGCTTAGCTTTCATTAAAATAAGTTCAGTAATCAATGGGTTTTTAAAAATTCTATTAATTATGATACATACTTCAAAACACTAACATTTAATTTCTTTAGATGTTTTATTTGAAAGTATTACCATTCTAAATTTATTTTCATATGTTTAGTTTGAACTTCATCTCAAGTAGCCTAGATTACTGAGGTTGGCCTATACTTATAAATTTTGCTCCAGAGATAAAGCTTAACAGTATTGTTTACTGTTTTCCTGTAAATTACAGTCCATTGAGAGATATTTTTATATTTGATACATCTAAGTGATGAAGGTTCAACCAGTTACTTAGACCTAATATTTCAAAATGTAGTATTTTGTACCAACATCAATAGAGAGGTTTTCCTTGTATTTATCTTAAATTTTTCTTCATTCAGTTCAATCATGCCTGGTTGCACAACACTTTCTTCTATCATTGGGCTAGTCTAGAGGCTGAAATGTAGGTGAATAGTGTGATGCCCATTGGTATTATCTGTCAAGGTTTATTCCAAAACTTAAATCCAGCCCAAGGTGGAGGGACTTAGAACCCTGAAGGGGAAACCTCACATGCCTGAAGGGTCAGCCCACCTCACACCAAGTAAATAATCCAAATACACTGAGGGCAGCACTCACCTCTCCCAGACAACTTAACATCTCCTACAAACTCGAAAACCAAGAGTATTTGTTCACTTTTATGCTGTTATTAAAATACAGATTACTTATTTAGAAAAACTTGAATTCTTATGCCTCTGCAACAGTGTTCTCAAATTTTTTGATCTCTGAACCTTTACACTCTTAGAAATTATTGAAGACCCTCAAAAAGATTTTTATCAGATGGGTTATATTTATCAATATTTACCATATTAGAAATTAAAGCTGAGAAATTTAACTCCTTTTAATTTTTTAAAGAGCAATAAACTCATTATATATTAAAAATAAATCATATCCTCAAGAAAAAAGAAAACTATGTTTCCCAAAACAAATCAGTGAGAAGATGACACTATTTTATATTTTTGCAAATCTCTTTGCTGCCTGGCCCAATAGAAAATAGCTGGATTCTCATATCTGTTTTTGCAATCAATCTGTTGTGGTCCATTATTTTGGTTGAAGTACAAGAAGAAAATTAGGCTTCATGGAGATACGTATTTGGAAAAGGCAGGACACAGTGGGCCTCCTAAAATAGTATCAGAGACCTATAGCTGTCCAAGGACCACACTTTGGGAATCACTGCTCCAGAGAGACCAGGCCTTTTGCCGTCCAGTGCTTGGAGAACATGACTGCTGAGGAGCCCCAGTTATATTATTCAGAAATATTAATAACAATGAGACTCATTTATCCAGAAGAATATAAAAACTATTCATTCAAACACTACCTTGTCAGAGGAGTTCCTATAAATGAAAAACCTGTGTGCCCCAACAGGGGCATTGTAGCCCATAATTCTCTCCTATATTCTAATGTACTATCTTTTAGACATTTTAGACTTATAAAACCCCACATTGTGTCATCTAGAAGCCTTGAAACTTGAAGGACAACTGTCAATATAAAGCCATATGTGAAGCCTATATTTCTTCCCGTGTCTGGCCTAGAAGATCTGAAAGGCCCCCTACTATTGTCCCTGTTCTAAGGCACCATAGCACTGTGCAGCCAAACACATTGCTATGGTCCTCTTATCCCCTTGCCAATGAGATCTTGATTTTTTTTCTTTTTTTTTTTTTTTCCTTTTTTTTTTTTTTTCAGTGGTCCTATAATTGCTTGGTTGAGTCCTAACTATATATAGATTTTTGAAGCACTTTTCTCAGCGATAAAATTTGTAACTCTGGAAAATTTGAACTAATAATTTTAAGCCAAGTTATGTTTTATAATGAAGCTTCTTATCTGCTCCTAAGATATTCTAGTTCAATCCCTTCATTTTTTAGAAAACAGAAACTAAAAAGGACTAAATGACTTTCCCAAGAGTACATAGAAAGTAGGGAAGAATTTACATCTACCCCATTTTGGATCCTTAACACCTGTGTGGTCAGACCATCTAACGTATTGGAATAAATATGACTCTAGAAAACTATAACTGAAAGTCCTCTCCCACACTGTTGACCTCACCCAGTTGAAACATTTCACAGTTGACACCACTAACCCTAAACTCTCCAGCATTATAGTAGTGTTGAGAGTGATGGGGACCTTTCCGACAGAGCCATGAATTAGTTCAGGATCTCTAAGAAGGAAGAGCAACCCTATGTCAAACCAATTAATGTCACAGTAGACTTCCTTCTCTATAAAAAAGAAACAATTCAGAACACCTCCGTCTGGATATTATGCCATTGCTGACCTATACTTGGAAATATGTAATGGATTAAAATTTCCTCTGGGGTAGGGGATCAAATAAATATGTCTTGATAGATCTTGATTTTTTAAGGCAGAGATATATTTGTTTCTCCATAAAATCAGTTTGGATAATCCTGAGTTGCCTCCTTTTCAGGGAGGAAGAAATAGCTTCCTGTGGAGCTATCCATGGTGCTTATTTAAGGGACTCATTTTTCAGCCTGCTTTGCCAACTTAGTCTACCCTGCTTCCAAGTATTTCTAGAACACCAAGCTTCTTTGTGAGTCTTGCTATGATTAGTTCCTGTTTTTCATGCCCAGAGACCTTATACTCTAGGTTAACATTGCCAGCTCTACCCTCTACCTACTCATTTCCTTCTTTGTAGTAGCCTCATCTTTGCCAGGAATCTGCCCACCTGCCCCTGTTCCTGGCTCAGCGTCCACTAGCCCAGGCACCTTGCCCTGCCTGAGATAGAGCAACAGCCAAGACTGACCTGAAGAGTAACCAGTAAGCATGATTTAAAGATGACAGGAAAATGTGCCCTGCCCCAAAGCATCACCCCCTTTTAGACTTGCAATGTGGCAAAGCTCCCATCTGAGAATGTAGCATCAAAGAACAATAATGCCTGGGTTTACACAAGGCATTCGATTAAATACTTCACATACTTTGTCTAATTAACAACCATATCATCTCCATGAGATAGACGTCATTATTCCCAATTTACAGTCAAGGGAACCAAGGTTCAAAAAAGTTGATACCATGTCCAATTTAACACAACTGGTATGTAGCAGATGCAGTTTCATACTTGTCTATGTGGCTTTGTACCCAGTGCTTTATGCCTTGCACAGTAGAGTCTCAAAGAACCTCAGGCATCCTTAAATTCATTGCTGTTTACATTTCAGCAACATTTGGCATTTGGCCTTGAGTATCTCTGATTTAGGCACTTTATCATTTTTATGTCATATGTTCATTCACCCTTGACTAACGGTGGGGAAGATATATATTTTTTAAAATTGGCTGATTGAGTGCAGGTGTAAAGCTATGTCATCAAAAACTTCTAACCCCTTTCTCTGTACCAGGTAACAGGCAATTAAATCAGAGTGATTTGCTCCAGGCCAGAAGCTCATTGACCAGCATAAGGCATTTTTTTTTTTTTAGCTTACACATACCATTAATTCCACAGAGACCCATAACCAGAATGAAGGAAAGTTTTGCAAGTGATGGATTTAAGCTCTATCCTTTGGAAGCTAGATGTGATTATCTCCATCAGATTTTGTTCACTTTTAGAGCTTTTTCTAGTTTCATTTAATCTGCAATCCATTCTAATTTCAGAGTTCCAAGGCATAGAGAACTAACTCTGGGTTAGGTACCTACTTGATGCGCCAACTAGTCAGATAACACAGGATAATCTCTTCCTATCAAGATCCTTAACTTAATTACATATAAGGTAATATGCACTGGTTCCTCAGATTAGAAAGAAAATATACCCTGGGGAGGAGCATTTTTTAGACTACCACAGCCCATCCTCTAGTCCCCAAAGATTCCTGTCCATTCCACATGCAAACACATTCACCCCATTCCAGCATCCCCCAAAATCTCCAACCATTACAGAATCAATTCAAAATTCATCCAAATCTCATCTAAAATTTTGTCTTCATCTGAGAATTCCCAAATGATTTCAACTTATCATCTAAATCAGGTATGTTTTAGACTTAGTATGTTCCATTCTAGGGAAGAATTCCTCTCCTTGTTTCTTTTCATAACACAGGATCTTTGTGGAGGTATAGTCCCACTTCAGGATGATACTGAAAATTTGAGACCAAAGAGCTCCAGAGGCCTCATGGGCACTTTTTATTTAGCTAGATCCAGTTTTGTTTTCTGCTTAATTGTATTACAAATGGATGAAAGGTAAACAACTTCTCCTGAAAGTCAGCCAGAAGCTTTCAATATGTTGGTACGTGAGTAAGAGTTCTTCATGATGTATGAATCAGTCACACTTGCTGCTTCTGGTTTGAAAATCCTGTAATCTATTCCTGGAAATCTGGCTATTTCTAGTGGCTTTTCTTGCATTCTTTGCCATGTACAATCTTCTGATACACAATATCTTTCATGTCAACATGGCATCAAAGTGTAGTTTAAGATAAATTGACAATTAAAAGTACAAACATGAAAATTCAAGATATATGGTTGTACCATTGCAATAACTCGACTGAGGTGACAACAGATAAACAGAAACCTCTCTTTACGTACAGCTACATTTGCTCACATAGGCAACATCTTATGTCACAACTTATGGATCTGCTTAGTAACTGTTAAATTGTTCGGGGGTTGGTTGTGAGACATTTCTCAATTTCAGAAATGTTAAAAAGCAAACCACGTGTATTGCAGACTTACGATGATGTGGTATTTCCATGTAATTAAATATTCTCACACAATGTCTTTTTAATGGCTGCATGTTATTTACTTGTATACAACCAACCTTTTTTTATTAAACTAGATTGTTTCCAATATTTCTCCAATTCGGGTTTGCAATATATACTTTTGTAGTGAAATGAAATTCAGATATTTTAACATTTATTCCAGAAAGTATATTAATAGGAATTAAGATATCATGGATTAATATGCAAATAGGTCATTTTTTAAATTTCAGTTTCTGATTTGTTTTCTTCTTAGCCCTTATTTTAGCTTACCATTGTATTCTTTATTTGAATAAATTGACCAGGGAGCCCATGAACTCATTATCAGCCATGAAACCCTTCTGTATATACTTGTTTGTTAAATGTGTTTCAGTGCACTAGAAAGCCCTGAGGAAGAAGGCTTAGCCCTGCTGAACTGTGCGGGAGGCGGGATGCAGGGGAGAGACCTGGACTTTGAGGAGTATCTGGGAAAGGCAGCTCTGCCCAGCCTGAAGGTCACCCAGGAATCATTAGGGGATGAGTTTGCTGAATGGGCAGGTGGGGGAGGCGCTAATAAGAATGATGGAGGATGCTAGAAGGCAAACATTGCCTAATTCTTAATTGACCCTAGGGATTCACCCGATCAGCATGTATCATCTAGCACATTCATCACTACCCTTCCTCTACTGCGAAAAGATGGGTGCAAATGGTGAACACTAGGATGATGTCAGCACATTAGGGAAGGGCTGTGGGAAAATGGAGGAGCACGGAGGCCCCTGAAGCACCAGCTCAGAGGTTAAGTGTTCACGGAAGGAAGGTGACAGCCTGGAACCTAGAGTGTCACGCCTCACCAGGGTTTGCAGTGGGACCTTCTGCTGAGAGTAAAACTTATCAGTTCTGTATATTTCTTCCTCTTCCTATTATTTAAGACTTTTACAATATTTAAACCTTTAATAAGTAAAGTCTGGGTTTACTCTTCAATGTGTTTCCCTGCCAAACTTTCTGATTCATTTCTATCAATCATCGTATCCGTTCATCTTTTCTAATGTATTCCCAATGGTCTCCTCTTTCCCACCCCCTTTCTGTACACTTAGACTCAAAATAAATTCAGGCAGAACCAAAAGAGTCGTGTACAGAGGTGATGTGGCCAAAATCCCTTTGGTAACAGCGTGAAAAGAGCTGAGGGGCATTCTGCTGACCTGCCAAGCTGCAGGCGGTGGCCGGGCCCTCCCCAGGTCTTCCTCCTCCAATGAGACCCATTTCTCTTTCACAGGCAGAATTCCAGGGGGAATAAGTGTGTGTGTGTAGGGGATGAAGCACCCTGGCCTCACAGCTGACCTGCAGTGCCCAGAAGGGTGCTCAGCAAGCATTGTTCCAGCTCCAAAAGATAGAAAAGGAGCCCATTGTCTCTTTATAAAAGCCTAAAATAGAACTGCCCTTTTAAATGCCAGGCAACCTTGTAAATGCGCCAATCTATTTTCTGACTTACTATAACCACTGGGTCGTGCATTCACAATGTTGCTCTCTAGGTTTCTCTGAATCTATTTCACAGTCCCTTCTTCATGTATAACAAGTTACGTTTTTTTCAAGGTTGAATCGCATTTCATTTTTGGGGTTTTTTTAAAAACTAAATTTAGTGCAGTGCATCTCAATTCTTAATGGTGTCTGCAACAGCTCCCAAATTAGAAAGCTCTTCAAACTTCACTAGCAAAGTGTTGTTTTCTTGGTTTTTCCAAATCTTCTTGATGTGCTGACATAATAACTAATATTTGTATAGTGTTTTACAGTTTACAAAATACTTTCAAATCCGTCATCTCCTCAGAGTGGGTATTATTAGGAGCTCTCTTTATCAAGGCAGACAGACTTGAAAATACTGTTTTGTCAAAGGCTACACAACTGCTAAAACAGTTGAGAGTGAATCTGGTCTTCTGGCTCCAAACCCCGTGGACTTGATACCTTCCTGCCTTCCTGCCTTGCTGCCTTTCTTCTTGGCTAGTTTGTGTCCATGTATTTCTACACAAGAAGTTATGGATAGCAACTATAATAGTAATAATTGTTATTATTTAATAGCAAAGAGAATAAATCTCAGTATCTAGAAAGATGTTTTGACCATAGATTTTGTTCAGAAATATTTTTTCATGTGTCAACATGAAAACCATACACACAAAATCAGTGGCAGGTACTTTTAAAGATATTAATAGCTAACATTTATTGAGTACTTTCAATGTGCCAAACTCCATATGACTTCTCAAAACTATTAATATTTCAATTAATCCAAAGAACAAACCTATGATAAAAGTCCTAGTTTCATCTTCATTTTGTTGTGAGCACCTAGTATGTGTGCCAGACTCCATATTTCTCTACACACTTACTTTGTAATATTTCCATCTCCTTTGCATCCCCAAGATAATCAATGTCTAAGACTAACCAGCCACGTCGTCTTCTGTCCAATATTTGAACACTTCTCTCACCATTTGGAGTCAGGATCACTCTCTTTTAGCTTGGTGTTATCTGTAACTGCAGCATCTTTTGTTTTACAACATTACTACCACCGTATCTTTTCCCAATATCTTTTTATTCAAAATGACAGAATTCATTTGATTATTTTCTAGGGCTGTTTGAGCATAACCTCTCTGTGCATGAAGGAAACCAGGTTTCACTGCAGACATCTCTGATTTACATGACATAATTTAAAATGAAAAGCTTCTATCTCAATACACCCTCTTTTTTCTACCCCACCTTCTGTTCTGCTGATAGACTGGGGCATGGACTCATCCCTCAGAGTCAGGGAGGTACTGTTTGCTGGTTCTCTACACTTAACAGGGTTTTCAGATGTTCCTTTCAGATGTATCTTTCTCCAAGATTTTGTTTTCCCAATTCCTGGGCACTTAGAACTTACTCTACAAACTTTCACTTTGCTTTTGACCTATGATGATTTCGTGAAGCACTTTTGTTAAGCTGGGCTGTGCTTACTTGGAAGGCTAGTGTTTTATACACTGTGTTGCAACATACATTTCTATACAAATATGTCCAAGAACAAAAACTCTTAAGCTCAATGTCAAACCTGATGCCATTGTGATAAAACAGACGCAAAAATGCCTTTAATTGGGACAGACGTTTTATGATCTGAATATTTCTGTAAACTCAGTCCACACAGCCAATGTAGCCAACATTAGAATACATTTAGAGGCATAAAATTGTAAATTAGACATGTGGATAAGCTTTATTGATAGTGTAAAATACTATGGTAAGACTTTCTGTCAAGTCTCCTCATTTGAGGGCAACACATTTAAAAAAACAATAGGAGTTGTGAGTAGTAATGACGTAATTAGAAGTGGAACCTATTTAGATTCACAGTGCTCGCTACAGACAATTACATTTTTAAACTTTCAGCAGATGGCCAGAATTAAGTCCTGGTGAACCTTTCCACAGCAGTGGAGCCGACATGCAGCAGGATATACTACTGGCAAGGATTTAATTTCACCTGGGAATAAGCTAGTGGGATAGAAACTGCTGAATCTGATAGTGGCGTGGCTGTAACTTTGGCAGAACAACTGCCTCCATTATAAGTCCTCACCGTCTCTGCGTAGGACTAAAACGATGGCCAATTTGGTGGGAAATCTATAGCTGAATAGGGTCAGGGTAAGAGGGCAGAAAAGAGAGGCGAATGAATCTGCTGAATTGGTTATTTACTTTGTATAAGCAAAACAAAAAGTTCTTTAATGGAAGGTGTTTCTCCTATACATGGAGTATTGCTTTGCTACTTTGTTGACATAACAATACTCTATCATGGTCCTACATTGAAGATAATTAAATGGACGGAAAAAGAAGGGTAAAGAATATTCTTTTGAAGACTTATGAAGATTATGCTATGTTAATAGCCAACACTTTTTGAGCGTTTACTGCATATCAGAGATAGCACAAACTCTTTAGACACGTTACCTTTTTTAATCTTCACCACATCCTGTGATATAGATACTGTTCTTATTCCCATTTTACACCTGAAGAAATAAGGCAAACGATGTCACACAGTTGGTAAGTGGCAGCTGGGCTGAAAAGAGTCTGCCGAAGCTAGCCATAAGGGGGCTATCTGTGAGCCCTGTGAGGGCATTTCTAGGAGAGCTGTTGGGTAGAAGTGGGAGGAGATGCCGATTTTCTTACTATTATAGCAGGATGTCTAGAGTCAGGGCCGTGAGGGGAGCTTGTGGACACCCACACATTCACTGACATGAATAACACCCTAGATGTTTCTCATCCAGGCTGTTTGGTTCCAGTGTGCTCTTAACCATTGTAGTGCCTCCCCCTTGGTGCCTTAGTTGTTTCCCTAGTTCCTAACTTTCTGAAACCAATTCAGTCTGATACTGTTGGGTGGCCACAACAATCCTGTAAGACATACTATCTCCATTTTACAGGCTAGCAGCAGAGGCACAGAGAGATCGCAAAGCACTTGCAAGTCCGTCTGAGCACTCAGTAACAGCATTCTGCTATTGAACTTAACGTGGACCTTAACATTCTTTCAGAGCCATTAATCCTTGGCTCAGGTTTCCACAAACAAGGCTGATGAGGATGCTTCATCATGTCTCTGACGGTCTTAAGAAGATGTTCTGTGGCGATTGACAAGGTCCATGATACACTGTCATCCCCCCAGGATGTTATGCAGTGGCCAAGACTGTGGTGATAGTATGACTAAGTTCAGTTGAAAGTGCTAAGCATTTTGCCATGAGCTACCTGATATCACCCAGCTTTCAAGGCCAGGAAAGTAAGAAGCAGAAAGTTTAAGTTCAAGGTCACAGACTAAGTTAGACGATCCCAAGCTGTTCAATCCCTAAGCAATATGTCATTCCCCCTGGACACAGGCAGGACTAATGGGTTTATTGACATCTGAGAGTCATATTTACCGGTCTATAAAAAAAATATTGGTTGCTATAAAAATTCAGAAACAGGAGTCCAGGGAATGTTCTGCAGTAGAAACTCCCTAGTGATATTTTTTAGAGCAAATCAGTAAGGAAGTAAATGTTATGTTGGCCCTGTCCCTATTCACCCACACCAGGATGTAAAAGAAAATAAAAAGTAGCAGTGGTCTTGGATCTCATTTCCCACCAGTTTATAAGTTTGTTTGCTTGCTACTGTACCATCAAGTTAAAGCAATTTCCAAGCCATTTTTGCTCTAAGGCCATAGCAACTTTTCCGTGGCTGTGGTGGACATGGCCTGAATAAGTGGAAACATGGAGATTTCACAGACAGGAAAAGACAAATGAAGTAAGTGAGAGTCCCATGCACCATGTGAGTCTTTGGCTGTGAAATCAGCACCATGAACCATTTGTTCCTGGGGATATCATAAGATGTGCAGGCAGTTCCAACAGCTATGACAGCCACTTTTTAAAAGTACTTAAATGTGCATCATAGAGGGCTGAGAATAAGTTATGAAACGGTCTCTTTTATAATTTCCTTCTCTCTAACAATCCGATTCCCCAAATAACATTTTTAGACCCCTTTTCTGTTAAATCAAGTGGATAATGTGAAGAGGAGACAGAGAGACATGCTCAAAGTCAGTTGACTTCTTTTCATCATATTGTCTCTGCGTCTCTTATCCTTCCAATTTTTCTTTTTTCTTTTTCCGCCCATCTTCCTTTGCTTGATTTCCAAATATTTTCAAATACCTCATTAATAATTGCTATTTTTCTGCTCCCTGCTCTCATTTTTAGTATGTTCAGTCTTTTATTTCTCTTCCCTTTCTGCTTATGCTGCCATCATTTTCTCACTCTCTGTTCAAGTAAGTGGATTTGCACATGGTTTTATATTTTTAAACAATCACTCCGACAATGTTCCAACTGTCTCCGGGGGAAGGAATACAATTGTAAATATAAATCAGCCTGAGCCAAGTGAAAGCATGCTCAAGCAAAGCATTAAATCCCCCCTTCTGATTTCCACAACCAACTGAGAAATAGCTTAGGTCAGCTAGACAGAATGTGGCAAAGGTGAAAAATGATAGTGTGAAGAGCCCCAGGTTATATCAAATTTTGCTTTTTTATTACTTTGGACTTGCCAATAAATTCTAGGAGCCATCCTTTTTTAATATATTTCCTAGGTCTTTGCTAACTCCAGCATTTGGCAGATGAAATTCCACTAGACTGTTTAGAGACCTCCTGCTCCTACAGCAGCTAAACATCTCAATGGACCAACTGCAGAGCAAGAGCGAGGAGGGTGAGAATTCCAATCTATTTCTACCCTTGACTTGCCTGCTTATGTTTCAGGGTCTGCTTATGTTTGATAATGTGTAGAATAACATTTGGGAAACATTTTCACTGGCTCAAAGCTAGTTGTCCAAAAATAGAGAAACTAATGCATCTCTCCTACATATATTCCTACAGATATAGATATATAGGGATAAAGATTTATGTCAGTAAAGAATGGAAAAGGGACTGAGGACAGGAAGGAAAAAATATAATGCATGATGATTCATCAAACTTCTCTGTCCCAAGTGCCATAGATACTTTATCTCATTTAATCTTACAATTATCCAATGAAGTACCTACAAATACACCTTTTAGAAAGATAGGAAAATGGAGGTGCAAGGTGACTAAGTAACTTGCCAATGGCAATCTAGTAAGTAGTAGAGTTATCTATGAATGAATCCATATGATGAACAAGAAGAAGGAAGAGGAAAATTTATTGAGCTAGACCCTGTAGTAAGCATTTCATATACACTATCTCATTTACAGAGATTCTATGAAGTAATATTATTACCTCTATTTTATTGATGAGACCATAGGATAACACAGGTAAAATTATTTGTCCAAGTCATGGAGCCAGTGGGTAGAAGCTCCAGAATTTGAACCACAGCCAACTGACTTCAGATTCTATAGTGCCAACTCCAAATATGTATTTTTCACTATATAATCAAGTCTCTTGAGACATTTAAAATAAAAATTCAACACCAAAACTATATATTAGTGCCACATTTAAGAAAAATGACATGAGTCCTTTCTGTTTGATACGAAATATGAATAGCATGCCAGTGTAGCCCAAATATTGAAAGAGTTATGTCAAAAGACAATTCAGGGGATGGGTATATTCACACCTAATGGGTGCAGTGTGCACCGTCTGGGGGATGGGCATGCTTGAAGTTCTGACTCGGGTGGGGCAAAGGCAATATATATAACCTAAACATTTGTACCCCTGTAATATGCTGAAATTAAAAAATTAATTTTTTTTTAAAAAAGACAATTCAGCATGTCCAGAAAGTGTGTATGAACATCTTGTCATCACTGCAGTACATGTAGGACTCCTTGTTTAGAATGCATTAGGGGTTCAGGGTAGTGAGGGGTAGGAAGAGGAGAGAGCAGTCTTAAAATTGCAAGGTCAGCACATCCAGTTAAACTCTATCACTCATGTAAAATAAGATTGCTATTGAACCGTATTAATAAATTCAAAAGATTGCAAGAACTCAGCTAGAATAAATCCCAGATGTTAGGACTCCCAGCAGAATTAAACTCGTGAATTCATTCTAATAAATCCCTTTTACAGCATTAAAGCAATGAATGATGTCTATTCTTTCCTTTGTTGAAACTACCCTTCCAAGCAATGCAGATTAAAAACTATATTTTTTCTAATAATTATTTTTCTCTTTAACTCTTTAGATCTTGTCTGTCACAATATTGATTGTGAGGAGGTGAAAAAATGTATGGACTTACAGGAGCTTATATTCATTAAGCATTTACTGTGTGTGAGACATTGTACTAAGTATTTTACTTGCAGTACTATTTAAACTCCACTAAACAGATGAGGAAACTGTAGCTTAATAAGATTAATTTTCCTGTAATGTATAACTAAAAAAAGTTTGGCTTCACACCCAGGTGTTTGTTTCCAACTACAAAGCCTGAGCTCTTAATCAACATTCATTGAATTCCTAGCTGGTCAAATGATTATGTTCAAAAGGCATAGATTAATAAATCATTTCCAGCATCAAAGGGCCATATATTGTGTTGAATTCTGAATCATGTAGTTGAAAAGTAATATAGGTAAATTGGAGTGTGCTCAGAAAAGAGCAACTTAACGGGTGAAGGGCCCACAACCACTTCAGTTGAAGAGGGGTGTTAGGGGCCAGCAACATTTAGCCTGGAGAAGAGAAAGCTCAGTATAGCCCTGTCTTCAGATATTTGAAGAGCTGCCCCGTAGGCAGTGAAGTGAGCCTGTGAGTGGAGGGGCCTGGAAGAGACCAGCTCCAAGATTTTTTGTCAATCTGTGATTCTATATATTCCTTATAAATCCAAGGAGTAGAGTGAGTGGAAGTTAGTGTTATCTGGGCATGAGAAAGAATTTTCTACTAGAGTGAGCTGATGGTGGCAGTTGTGCCTCAGCCTTAACTCATCAGTGGAGTCTCTAGCATAGTCCAGAAAAACACTTGGCAGGAATTTGGGGAAGGAAATTCAAATACAGAATGATTGATTAAACTAGATGCCTTTCCTGGCCCTGAGAGCCATGAATTGACACATAAATACTCCATGATGACAAACCCCCAAGACAATTTGTTAAGATTCCCCAGAGCCTGAGATCCATGTTTCCTCTGCTCATCTCAAGAAGCCTCTGGCAGAAAAGGAGGACTAGAGAGAAGAATTTATAAGGACAGTAGCATCAGCCCTCAGACCTTACCCTTGAGTTCTAAAATGACATAGATAGGGTTGTAAGAAAATCCATGCAAGAACCATATAACCTCATTCCTCTTCTGAGGATTCTCCTGGAATAGCTCTTCTTTATCTCTCTCTGTCATGGACAGGGACTTCTGTAGCCTCTGGAGTTGTTGGCAGCCAGTTTGTATTTATATAGGTGAGCTGACACCCCAGAAGGCAGAGTGAAGAGGCAAAAAGGAAGTGGGTGTTTGATGACATTGTTGGGTCTTTGAACCAAGCCTCCCTTATGAGTCAGATAACTCATCAGGAAATGTTTTGCAAAGAACCAAACTCCACTGATGTTATAGGGAATATAAATAATAACAACAAATTAGAGAGGCAACAGTCCTAATTGATAGGAAATCTCTCTTGGTTAAAGACCATTGTGCAACTATATATGGAATAGATCAGTGAGTGAAAATTTTAAATTAATTGAAAGATAAAATTCATTTTTAAAATGCAGTAAAATCAGTCATAAGACTGAACAGAATGAGAATGATAGGACTCACTCATAAAATACCATGAAAGCAGAGTCAATTTCATCTTTAGCTTTTATCAAATGATATTTTCCTAAAGACGAACACAAGTCGTTGTTAGAAGTCACCACAGTGGTGTTTCTTTTACATGTTTTTTCCACTTTTAGATCTCAAATACCACTAATATCTTCTGTGTGAAACACATGCACATGGATACACCAACAAAAAAAGATCTCTCTCAGACAGGCAGGGTTACAATTCAAAACTCTTGAAAAAGAGATTTTAAATAACACCTGAAGATTTCTTAACCTCTCAGAATAGCTTGAAGTTTCAGAGAAAAGTCAAGTTCTCCATTCTGATTGTCTTATTGTTCATGTACTTTCTAGTGTGGGACCAACTCTTATCTATATTTGAAAACAAGAAAGAATTGCACGTTGAACTGCATATATCCTGGTTATCTTCCATTTCCTGACATACGTTATCTTTCCATGTTTCCCTTGATAGCTCTTGGGCTGAAATGTACAACTCTTAAGACAGTAGTACACACAGTCATTCCTTTGTGGTGAGACCTGAAATATTCTGTGTCCCAAGACTACCCTACATTTCAGCTTCATGGTCAATTTCAGTCCAGATTCCACTCTGCCTGCCCCTCTCCTCCAGATTGTTGATACCCTTTCATCTGCTTCAGCTGTAAGAATTGGGGTTGTGTGATGAAGGATAAATTGGCTGTGATTCTAAACTGCACCCTATCTAATGAGCAGATTTTTAAATTAAACTGTTATTTCTAACTTTTTTCCAAGCAACTGTAATTTCCGAATTTATGACTCACATATAGCTCTCGTGGATCTTTCAGGATAGCTTAGGGTAGTGATGAAAAGTTTAGTCCCTAAGATGAAAGATCAGAAAGCTATCCATAAGATGTAGTAGCTTCCTTGGTCTGCAGAAGGAAAGCATGGGGGAGGATGCGGGAGCTGGGAATCAGGAAACATTTGTTCATAGTGCCAAGGCTGACAACACTTCCTGAAGGCAGCTGTCAAAAGGAACACAGTCCAAATGACTTTATTTCTCATATTTGGAAAGATATGGGAAAATCACTTGTGTTCCCTTCAACCACGTATTTTCTAGGTATTTAGCATTTTTCTCCCCTCTTTCTGATTCTAGCCTATTTTATTTCCTCCATAGTGCTTTTCTCTGCCTAACATACCATATATTTATGTGTTTATTATCAGCCTCCATATCACTAGATTATAAATTCCCCATCATTCCAAAGATTAGCCCATAGCAGAAGTTCAATAAATATTTGTGAAGTGAAGGAATGAATAAGTGAAGAGTGAAACACAACCTTTTTAAAATTATAATCCACATTGCTTTAAAAGCAATTCTACTGGGGAAATTTATAAAGCAATGTGTTTGGTACTACTCAAATTGGGATAAATGGAAAGCATTTAATAACTTCTCTGAGGGGGTCCACTTTTTGCAACAGTTAAGGTACCTACAATCTCTCTAGTTTCACGCCACAAAGTGAGGCATATATTTTAACATATTAATACAGAATTTTCAGTTCTTTAGCCTGTTTCTCTCCAGAAATGTTCATACATGCTGCTCTTGAACGCCAGTGAAACCCCCTTATAATTAGATGTCTTTGACCACGCTGGTATTCTTGACTTAGATTCAAAATGATACTGACTTTATCTTAATCAAGTCAAATGTGGCAAGTAAAACAATATTATTATAAAATGATAATGAATAACTTTTTTTAGATATTTAGACAAATACATTATAGGAATAGCCCCATAACAAATTGAAATGAAAAGGGCACACCATAGAAATATTTTTCCTGGCCACCCCTCTGAATGATAGCAAAGAGCAGATGAGATTCATCTTCATGCAAATATTCGGAAAAGTATAATAAAATACTAGCAACATAAACAAATATATATATAATTGTTCTAGAAATAGTTCATATGCATTGCATCATCTTTAGGTTTTGTACAACATATCCTCAAAAGCTCTATTCTAAGTCGAGACCTGCCTTCAGACTCTACCATACAACCAACCACACTTTAATCCTTTGGCGGGCACTGTGGTGGTCTCCCAACTTCCATTCCCACTTCACCTGGGAAAAATACTATTAATAGTTTCCCTTCCATCTCTGCAAGGACCTTGCTCCTTCCGTGGCTCTAGGTGTCATTGACTCAGTGGTAAGCACATGACCCAGGCCAAGACAAGAACAGGATTTGGAAAAGAAGCTTCATTCCTCTTCTGAGGATGCTCCTGGAATCGCTCTTCTTTATCTCTCTCTGTCATGGACAGGGACTTCTGTAGCCTCTGGAGTTGTTGGCAGCCAGTTTGTATCTACATAGGTGAGCTGACATCCCAGAAGGTAGAGTGAAGAGACAAAAAGGAAGTGGGTGTTTGATGACATTGCTGGGTCTTTGAACCAAGCCTCTCTTATGAGTCAGTATATCCACTGTGTTGTAAACGTCAATGTAAATTAGTTGTTTGGTTACTTGCCACTGAGCACATCCTAACAAATGAAATTCCTCTCTTTGACAAACATCTACTCATCTATTAAGTGTTTAATTATCTTTGGGTTTCAAAGATAATTAAGACATCATTTATGCCTCAAAGAATTTGCAGTCTTGTCAGAAAAGCCAAAAAGTAAATACCAAAGTGGGGTGGTGATGCAGTGAGAGTGGTCCATCATAGATGCAGGAGATAAGGGGGTGCATTGTTTACAGAGTATTTTAAAAATAACTAAAAGTTAACCAACTTTTTATTATCACCATGCACTGCCAATTCTAAACAATGTCAGTGATCAAATACTTCTCCCTGACAACATGGACCATTCCCACTGCCTTCAGGCCCCTAGCCTTTGTACACCATTGTTAAGTAACTACTTATGAATAAAACTAAACATCTTTGTACCTTGACGTTCATGGTTACAGAAATAAGCCTTCGAAACAACGCTGCTCTTTGACCATATTGGGAACCAAAATCTTGATTACGGTGATGGAGTAGAGCTGCCCAGCTAATACAATGTTGGCAACAGGGAGCATTTAATTCAGTACTCTAGCAACGCCATTTAGGGACTTATTGAGACTCTATGAAGGTACATAATAGGATAAGGCAAATTATATGTCACAATATATTAATACTATAAAGTAGAGAGCTGATATAAACTTCCAGTTTGTCATTACTGAGGACTTGATGACATTTATCAGCCAGGTGTAGCTAAGAAAATAGACTCTAATGACTCCTAATAACTCTGAAAGTTCCTACTAAAGCAGCTTAATCCATTAATGCTCTTCTTTGCATCCCATTTTAACTGCACTCTAGTCCTTCCTGGAAGGTCACTTTCCTATATCAGTGCTTTTTACTTTCACATTTTGATGAAATACTTGCTTTAAGTGTAGTCTTTATCCATTGTGAGACAGTTGCTTACCATTACTATTTACTTGGCTATTTCTACCTGGTGCATACAGCATGTATTTTGCTTCTCCTCTAATCTGCTTCTTACTTTCTTCTCAGAGTTATCTACTAGAATGAATTCTGTTTTATCATTTCTTTGCTATTAATAAGGAAAAAAGATACATCACATATGTATCCCTAAACAATATACGTTTTCCTTGTTTTTGCACTTTATAAAAGTCATATCATGCTACATGTAGTCTTCATGATTTGCTTTTTCTGTGAATATTTTTAAGACTTATCCATAGATAGTTGTTATCATAGCTATAGTTCACTCATTTCATCACTGTCTGATATGCCAATATGAATATACCACATTTATTTATCAATACTCCTGCTAATGGATGTTCTACATTTTTTGTTATAACAAGCAATATATCTTGTTGCACATGAACAAGAGTTTCTCAGGTGTATACCTAGGAGAGAAATTGATAAGAGTTAAGTTTATGAAGGTTCAATTTTATAAAATGGTACCAATTTTTTCCTAAAATAATTACAATTTAAACACCCACCAGCATTGAGCGTGAGCAATAGCAGGATTTAGTATAGTTGAACTTCTTGTCTTTTTGCCAAACAGGAAAACAGTAAAATGTTTATTATTGTAGTATTAATTGTATATCGCAAATCACTAATGAAATTTTAAAACATTTATGTTCTATTATTTCTTTTCTTTTAAGATATGCCTGTTTTTATCTTTTTCCCACTTTTCAGTTGAAATGTTTTTATAGTCATAGAACTATTTCACTTTTCTATACTTCAAATCAGTTTTGGTAAGAATATATTTTCTGTTCATTTTGTCTAGATTTCCAGATTATTGCCATAATTTCTCTGAATAGTTTTTCATTAAATTTTAAATCTCTGATATACTCGTAGTTATTTTCTCATTTATAGTCCACATTTTTTTGTGTGTGTCTTTTCTCTTTTTCTGTTAATCAGTCTGGCACCATTTTGTCTATTTTAATATTTTTTGCAAAGAAACAACTTTGACTTTGTTAACCTTCTATTTTAATCTATTAATATTTCTTATTTTGCTTATATTTTAAAGACACCTTTATTATTTCTGTTATTCTATTTTGGGGGGGGCTTATTCTATTTTTCTAACTTCTTAATTTGAGGGCTTAGCCACAGATAATAAGGCTGCAAAATTTTGTTGAGTATTATTTCAACATAACATTATCGTTCAGTTTAAATATTTTTAATTTCCATTAAAAAGGTTTTGATTTGTGAATTATTCAATACTATAAGTGTGTCTAATTTACAATTACATGGGGATTTTTAAATTAATCCTTTAGTTATTAACTTCTAATTTATTCAAATTGTGGTCAGAGAAAATGGTCTATGAGTACTGATTTTTCGACATCAAGTAAGCCTAATGGCTTACTATGTGAATAATTTTTTAAATCCCCCATGTTCCTTGATAAGAATGCAATATCTCTAGTTGTATGCAGGGTCCAGTAAATCAAGCTTGTTAATTGTATGGATCAAATCTTTTATATATTCATTATTTTTATCTGCTTTATCTATTAATTGAAAGGATTCTACTGAAATTTTTCATTATAATGAAAGATTTCTTTTTGTAGTTCTAGCAATTTTTAAATACATTTTGATGCTATTTTACTAGATGCATGTAAGTTTATGGCCATTGTTATAAATATCTAGTGAATTGAACCTTTATATCATTACGTAGTGACCAGTCCTAATCCCAAAAGCTTTTTGTCTTTAAGAATATTTTATATTCTACAACTTTTTCTTGGTTAACATTCACTTGTTATACCTTTTCCATCCTTTTATTTTTAATTGTTTTGTTTCCTTATAGGAATAACCTGTATACACAGTAAATGGCTGGTTTTGTATTTATATTCAATCTAACAATCTCTGATTTTTAATTGGCAGTTTAAGATCACTTACCTTTATTGTAATTACTAATAGGCTTGGACTTGTTATCATCTTACTTTGTACTTTTTCTATGCCTCCCTTTTTTTCTCTGTTCCTTTTTTTATTCCATTGTTTTCCATCTACTGATTTGGAAGTTATTTCTATGATTTTAGTGGTTGCCCTAGAAATTTTAATATGTATACTTATTATAATAGAGTCTAATGTTGCCGAATATATTAATCCTACCCTAAAACCATACAAGGATCTTGGAACATTTAATGTAGATTACTGCTCTTCCTCTCCCCTAATGTTTGCATTATGCTCTTTTTTTAAATTCCCTAAATTAGACATGATTATGCTTATCTACATAGACAGTGTTTATTTTGATTTATTTATTTATTAAACAGCTTCTTCTCGCCATTGCTTCTTGCATTTCAGACTTTTCTGAGACATCTTTTTTCTGTGAAGTTAATGACTTCAATACTCTCTTAGTGATTGCCTGTTAGAAACTCAATTTTGTTTTTTTTAATGAAAATGCTTCTATTTTTTATCCTCATTCTTAAAAGATGGTTTTGATATTTATGTTGAAAATTACCTTCCCTCGGCACTTTGAAGATATTATTCTTTTGGCTTATGGGTTCCATTGTTGTTGAGAATCTCAGTATCACATTTTCATCCTTTTGAATTGTCTGTCTTTTGTCTCTGGCTATGTTGAAAGACCGTCTATGTATCTTTGGTGCTCTGCAGTGTCACTGCATATGTCTACCTGTAGATTTCTAAAAATTTATTCTGTTGGCATAAGGTGTGGTTCCATTATGTGTGAATTCATGTTTTTCATTAGTTCTGGAAATTTTTCAATCAAATAATGAATTTAAATATTGCATCTCCTCTGTTATCTCTGGTCCCTGTTACTGGGACTCAAATTGCACATATATGATTAACATTCTCATATTATTCTCCGTGTATTTTAAGCTCTCTCTAATAATTTCCATTTTTATATGTCTACATAATTGTATCAGATCTAAGTCTTCATATGTGTCTAATTTCCTAAGTTGGATGAATTGGCTATCGGTAGAAAGGAAGAAGTAAGGATAATTTAGAAAGTGGTAGCGTCATTTCAAAGATAGAGGAGACATATTAATCCCTTTCCTAGGTGACTTACATTAATAACCATTATCATCATTGTTCTGTTTGTTTTGAAATAGGTAAAAATTCATGATGTACAACTGAATTTTTCACTTTAAAAGAAATGTTAACTCTTTCCTTTCCAAGTGTTATGAGACCATTAATTTTTCTTTTTAAAGGACAAATAATATGAGATCTTTATTATGTTTCAAAGTTCAGTTAATAAACATGAAAGTTAATGCAGTAATGTGCATTTATAAGCTCACTGCATTGATTTATTTGATGCAGAATCATCTTCCAAGCCCTCTTAAGCCTTTTTCTCACATCTGTGATAGAGCATGCATGACCTAACCAAAGACCAGCATCATGTTTTGTGAGTATGTGATTTGTTGTTTTCCAAAAATGTCATGAGTTCAACAAATGCAGCTGAATTTTTGTATTATGGAACAAACTTATTTTATTGACTTTCTTCAGAAATATGTGACTGCAGAGCTGCTGTCCCACTATTCTTAGCAGTGACAAATTGGCCATACATTTCAGTTAATAATAATTTTGTAAGCAGCACTGAGGCACTTATTTGTAAAAATTAGTATTCCTTATTATACACTAACTTAAGATACAAAGCTACCATTATGAAATTTTAAAAAAAATTTTAACACAATATGTGTAATAGACCTTAAATTAGTTGTGTCTTTGCAGTCTC
This sequence comes from Eulemur rufifrons, assembly GCF_041146395.1. Classification (NCBI taxonomy): domain Eukaryota; kingdom Metazoa; phylum Chordata; class Mammalia; order Primates; family Lemuridae; genus Eulemur; species Eulemur rufifrons. The sequence continues at coordinate 58,209,231 of NC_090983.1, read as the reverse complement.
CCTTCCTCACAGATAGTGAATCAATCTTTTTTCATTTTATAGAACAATTGGATTAATACCTATAATTTCATCTCAGGGAGGTGTTAAAAATGCATGCACTCTATATCTCTAATACTATATCGTAATGGCATTCAGATTAAAGAGATAATTCTTCATTCTGCTTGATGCTGCTCTTCTCCCTCCCTTTCTGCTTTTCTTTCTTTCCCCTCCCCATGTCCCAGCCCCACCCCACTAAATTTAGAAATGATTTACAGCATTGTGTTGACATTTTCCCCTTTTCTAATGAGTCCAGCATTTGCCAGTGTCGGTATTTGGGGCTTATACATAAAATAACTTCTTGATTATTCATGGTGATAAAGGAGTGCAGCACTATGGGAGTAGCAGTCACCTGTCCTGTCAGAGCAGCCAGCCAAAGGATGGGGTTGGAAGGCTTTCTGACCCTTGATGCCACCCCTGAAGACTTAAATTCTGCCATGAGCAATTTACTACTTTGGATTAGGGCATTGCCCCTTATCAAAATGCAAATCCCTTCAGGCCAGAAAATGCTTAAGCTGTTATCATTCATTAATATCATACAAGTAATTCATATATTGGAATCCTTCCAGCAGAGTTAGGCTAAGGAGCAGTTTTTAAAGGAGAACTAGAGAGATCCAGTTTGAAGGAAAGGCAGGACCAGATGAGGTCACCAAACATCCAGAGAGCAGGACGAGGCCACTGCAGGCAGAGAATAGGGAGAAGAAAAACAACTATAGGTTGAAGAGGCTCAAGAGAAACTCATCTAACTTCGAGTTTTGCCCATCCTTACTCGTAAGTGTGAATTTTTTTAAAACAGTGAAGAAAACAAACATCCACATGAACACCCTATGAATCTAGCCTAGAGTGGGATCGTTTTACACAAGACTCACAGAAAGTGAGAAGTGACTATAGATAGCACCTACTTGTAGGTGATCAAAGGCATGAAGGTGTCAGGGTGGGCTAGAGGTTGTTTATTGCATTTGCAGGATTTTAGAACACATAAGTAATTCTGATCACAGCTATGAAAACTGAGCACAAAACTGGTCAAAAGTCTCAGTTCAAACCAGTGGTTAAATATTTATTTCACCAAACTGGAATTGGATATGTTTGCATAGGCCCTCTTTTTCTCTTACATTTAGGAAGGATTTCTAGTATCCTTATTTGCACAAGGTTCACTGCTAGTGTTCTGAGGAGTACAATGAATAAGATATACAAAGGAGCTATTTCCAAGTAGCTACTATAGAGCTGCAAGAAAAAAATAAAAAATAAATATCATGCAAGTTAGACTGTGATGTGAGCTCCCCGGGATGTACGGATGAAGCACAATGTGATATGCTGGAAGTGATCAATTTATGCTCAACCCTTTAGTTATAAATAACCTATGCAGCCATTGCTCTAACGATTGGCAGTTGGGGGTGACAATTATTTCATGCAGATCACCTACGGCAAACCATCAGTTGTCCATCGAGATGAGAGATAACCAGAAAATGCTGGGGATTTGTCACTGATGAAAAGAGTCTCTGCTCCCAACTTTGCTAGAAATTCCCAAAGATAAGCCTTCAAGGAAGGAAACAGAAATGAAAATATCTCGTAAAGCCTTTCCTGAGATTAGTCCTTTGGGTCAGGATCCTTCCTTGTCATGGTAGAGTTGGGGGTTGAGAGATGCTGAAGAGTTGGAGGTCAGAGCAGGGACTTTTGAGCTGAGATATCAGAAGGCATCAAGGCAAAAGGGGGGTAGGTGCAAGCAGACAGCTATGTGGAGGTGCATGACTCAGAATTTCAGGAGAAACTTAATGGACCACAAATGAGGAGGAGCCAGAGGCATATACTGAAGTCAGAGTATAAAGCCAGAATTCTACATTAGTTACACTGGACTTCACAACGTATATCAGTGTTTAAAACTTGCTTTTATGGAATCTGTGGGAGAAAGGTCTGAGGTCAAAGTTATTGGTCCAGGGACTGAGTGGATATTGCCAGACAAACCAGTCTTCTTGGGCAGGTCAGCATCTCTCTCCTTGTGTTCTCACACTCCTCAAGAATAAGTGATGAGAATTGTTCTTGCAGTCATTCATGCCATACCCATTTATTAAGCAGCTACTGTGTTCCAGGCTCCATGCCGAATGGACACAGAGATTCAAGTGGCAGTAGATGGTGTTCTAGAACCTAGAGTCCAAAGGCACATATTAAACACAGGCATAGCTAAAATGCATGTATTTTTATGAGGCTGGCCAAGGCTGGCCTTGGAAGACTAGCTTCAACTTTTAAATAGTCATGACTAAGCCTCCCACAGATGTCATATGATTAATCATAAAAGTCCTTTGGTTCACAACCTTTTCATAGACAGATGTTTTGTAACAAGTTAACCTTGAGGACACATGCCTTAAAGGATTGTTGAGCAAAAAATAACCAAGCTCTTTTCAGGTAACACTCAGGGAACTTTCAGAGTGTCCTATCCGTTCTCTTGCACCTACATGTCCCATCCTGCCCATCTGTTCCTTTCATTCAAGGTCCCAGAATCCTATGCCACAGGCAGGATTTTCACCTCTCAATATAGAACTGTGTAACCTACCTCATGGTCCAACTGACTTCCTGAGAAATAAATCATTGTCCTTGTGTGTCGTAAGAGACAACAAACATTGATTTTGTTGTTAACATATGTGAGGCTTCGTTTGTTCAATAGACTATATATTTTAGTCACCAATAAGTGTCCTAAAATTTCAGATGATAATGCCCTGAAGGATCAACTTTTAATCAGTTATTGATTCCAATTTGAGGGGCCCTGTGTCCAGATTAAATGCAGTGTGACTTATCCTATGGTAAGTAAATTCTCTCCACTTAAAGTCTTAAAGTTGTTTTAAATGCCTTAAACCAAGTTTCTCCAGCAGTGGTTTCAAGATTGTGACATTTTATGCTGGTTTTACAGTGAAAAGGATTCTTTAGCAATGTGTTGAAAGGCAACATGAGTTCACTCTGAGTCTTTGATTATGTTTAATAAGCTTCGCTGTCAGACGGTGAGTCATGATCTTTCTCTTCTGTTTTACAGTTTGTATTTACACCTCCTTGCATTTGTTAAAAGCAATGTAACGGGCTATGCTCATTGGCAATGATGACTCCTTTATTTTAATCAGTGCAGGAAAAAAAACTTGGCATGATAGGGTGTAAAACCCCTTCCTTTAGCCATTTTAAATGTTAGTGGCTATATACATATGCTCGCAGAATGACTACTTCGCGACATTAACTGTCAGCACATCTGTCATTTGATTTACCGGAGAAATTTTTCTTTCTTTCTATCAGGTTCAATTTAGCAAGTGAGGCTAAGAAAATTTTTATCTTGTCTATTTGCAAGGCTGGGTGATGTAAACATTTGTAAGCTTGCCTTTGTAATATTTTATGTAATGGGGGAAAAAAATCAATGCTAATTGTCTCTCCAATCCAGTAAGGCTAAATTTGTCTAGCAGCTGGGTGTGGTCAGAGTAAATGGACTGCAAAGAGAGCACCCTCTAAGGAGTGGGATTGGTATTTCTGAATGTCTGTTGGACAATAATAATGATTAATAATTTATGTCAACCTTGCCCCTCCCTTTGTGGTATCTTTCTAAAGTCATTTCTTCTAGAAGTCTTTGAGTTTAGCTTTGTGTTTGTTTATTTCACATATACTAATATCTTTAGTCAAATGTCACTAACTTGAAAATAGTTTTATTCTGTTTTGGTGAAAATAATTTGGAACTCAACCAAGTGGGTACCTGAGTCCCTGCTACTGTTCCCTCAGGTAGGAGTCTAGGATCCAAGCACAGAGATGAAGTCATGGATGAGTATAAGATGGAGATAGGCAAACTTTTCCCATAAAGGGCCAGACGGTAAATATGTTCAGCTTTGTGAGCCACACAGCTGTGTGTGTGCATATGTATGTATCTCTGTCACAACTACTCAACTGTGCTGTTGCAACATGAAAACAGACATAAACAACATATAAACAAATGAATGAGCATGGCTGAGTTGAAATGAAATTTTGTTTATAAAAACAAGGAGCAGGATAGATTTGGCCTCTGCACCATAGTTTACTGACCCCTGACATAAGATATCATTAGTCGGGGGATTATATTTTGGCATATTACTAAAGAAATAGTGACAACATAAATTTTCTTAACATGTCCATACAGACAAAGTGTTAGGGTTCCTTTGGATACTGAAAAGTTATTTAAAAAGTGTCATAATGCCAGCATACCTTTGCTCAAGGCTTACAGGCCCCTAATCAACAAGTACTTGAGTAAAGGGCAGGAGAGGTCCAGATGAAATCCAGGCAGAGCCACCAGACAATCAGACTCAGTATGTTTTCCCAGGTATTAATAATGTGGGTGCAGTGCTTTGAAGGGGGAGTAGAGGAGAGATTCTGGCTGTGGGAGAAGCTCAGAACAGAGACTACTCTTGCTAACATGTCCATTCCAAATAAGAATCCATCCAGGGGCTTAAGGAATTAGGAGTTATGAAGATAGTTGGACCCTAGCCTCATAGTTCAGAGAAGAGAGTCAGTCCCAGGCAGGGATATTGGACTGCCCAGCAGGCACCACTTTGGACTGATGGAAGCTGTATGTGTGTGTGGTGGGGGAATCTCATGGAGGTGACAGCATGGGAGGGCAGCCCAGAGTGGTTGGTAAGACATTCAGAAAAGTGACACTTGTGTTATTTAGCAGCCACCTTAGTCACCCAAGTTTTCCCCAGACAACCCAATTCCTAGGGTATTGCAAACCAAGTTTCTGATCAAAAGATCAGTAAATGTCAGCAGATACTACTGCAGAGACTAGGGAAGGGGATCTTCATGACCCAGGAACCAGCTAGAAGCTGAGCAGATTACTACTATGGGCAGTATGCTCAGGTATAGCAAAAAGAATGAGAGCCAGAAATGAACTCTTTCTTTATAAAATCTCATTTATACCTCCGCAGGCAAATCAGACACTGTGCCTAACACTGCATTGCTCCATGCGAGTCTTAGCTACTGAAAGTAGTATTGTCTGCCTTTTTATTTTTGACACATAAAAAACTTTTACATTGTAAAAAGATTTTATGAGATGCAGTGAGAATTTAACTTGGAAACTGAAGCAGTTTCAAGATGAAAAGTGGAAACAAAGCACAGCACAATGGGTACTATGTACAGTAGACATCTCAAGTTAAGATGAGTTATTGTAATGTACAGTATTTTTAAAAATAAAGAGAATAATACTTTTAACCTTATGTGTATATTTAAACACTCATAGAAACATTTCTACTTTTTATGACAAGAATTTCAATGTACTTACAAATGAAAGTAAAGGAGAATCGTTGATGTTAACTTTATAAAGATGATAAAATATAAAGCACATCGCTTTTATAGCCATCAGGAGACTCATGTGACTTTGTGTACCATTTATTTAGATTTATTACAAACTTTCCAAAAAGAGGTAATCTATTTGTTCTTTCATAAAGTGCAAGCTTTGCCATCAGTGAAGAATAATAGCCCTCCTTTAACTTCACAATTAGTGACTTATCACTAATTGTGTCACAGGACACAAATCTTGATAAGATTTGCCTGAGAGCAAAAGTGCACTCTGGTCCTAAGAAATTGATATCTCCTAGGTAAACAGAGTTCTAAAAAGAAAAAAAAAGAAAAAAAGGAAGCCCAAGACCTCAACTGAAAATCTCACTGTAGTTAGAAACAACATGAGTGACACCTTTAGTCACATGACTCTTCGGCAATCACATTTGAGGAGCTGCTGTTGAATTGACAAGAGGTAGAAGAACTAAATCTGAGATAAATCTAACTGAGATGCCTCCTAAGCGAGCCAGGACAGACATGATAGCTGGATGTACACAGCACTGATTGTATTGGGCTCCCTCAAAACCAAGGAGAAATCTACCTGTGAATAGCAGGGCATGGATAGGAGCATCTACCTATGGGTGCAAGGTGATTCTGGAAAATAACCATAAACAGAGCAGTCCACCAGTACTAATGAAGGTCCTACTGTGTGCAGAGCATTGGCGAGAGGGGCCATTGCCATGGAAACAGAGAGCCCAAATGCAATGACACCTGAATTTGAAACAGGAATGTGAGCAGTACTCATTTTAAATAAAGAAAAATATATAGAAAAACTAAGGTAATGACAAAGCCCACTCACACTTTTCCAGACCAGAGCAACACCCAGAGTCAGGACCCTTAGCAGAAACTGTTAGCAAATTGCAGGTCCCTCCCTCCAAGGCTAGGAGAGTCCTTGACCAACAGCTGAAGCACAAACACACACCTGCTGAAGAGCAAAATCATGGGTCAGGCTCTAGGTTCCTGGTCCTTAAGCCACTTGTGTATCCTCCTATTTTCCATGTAGAGCGGTGAATCCAGACACTAAAATTGCCCTTGTGAAGCTTTTTTTCATTCCCAGGAGCGTTTGTGTCTCCTCTGAGACAGCATCCTGCCAACGTTCTGTCCACACAGTCTCCACAATCGTCCTCTGCTCTTCCCGTGCAAATGTGGAAAAATTCATTCACTCACCAAATGATTTGACTTGATTCCAAACAACCCACTTGGTAATTTTTTTAATTGCAATAAATTATCTTAGCAATGATCTTTAAAGAGTTACCATTCTATATCGCAGACCCTTCTTCACTTAAACTGCTTCACCACAGACCCGTTTGGGGGCTTTTAGAGAAGACGAACTCTTCTGGTGTGCTATTCTGAGCAAAAACCCACCAGGTCACGTTCACTTAGCCTCTCCACTCAATTTGAACTGTGATAAACTGGACTTTGCTAGTTTTGTGCATACAATAGGAATAATGGAAATAAAATGCATACTTCAGAACAGAGGCGATAAAGTATTATCATGGTTGATGAAGGAATGATTTGTTTCAAATATTAATTGCTTAGAGGTAAGGATTTTGTAAAAATCAAATAACAAATGGTTACCGTATTGGTGATGTAAATATTCCCTTATTGATCTTCTATGAAAATCAGACTTCAGACAGAAAAATGCCCAGCCTGCTTAAGAATAGATTGCAGAACAAGTATCTGTGATGAATTTTTATCAAGTTCCTAACTTGCTTACATTACATTTTCAGAACACCCTGATACTTAGACTTACAACTTTTCCTATGTTACTTGATTTCTAGATCCTCTATGATAATACATGGAAAAGTGAAAGTTTCATGATTCAGAATGAGGCTATATCATGCAGCAATTCTCTTAAGTCTGCATTAGACTCATCTGGGGAGTTTATTTAGAAGACAAATTCCCAGTACCATATCCTCCAGAGGTTTTGATTCAGTGGTTAGCGGAGGGCCTGGGAATCTGCACTTCTACTAAATACCCTCTGCTATTGGTTCTTGATTATAATTTGAGAAAAACTGCAATAGAGTACATCCTGTATTGGAATCAGGTTTCACAGGATACATACAAGAAAGAGGACAGAAAGTTAAGAGGCTTAAAATAGCTAAAATCAGAGCTGAGATCAAGCCTCTGGTTTAGAGTGCCAAAAGAGAGGAACAGGATAAAAAGGAATATATATAGCCAGGCCACTCACCTTGCTCTCCTGCTCCTGATCCACATCAAGCTCACAACTTACAAGAGAACCCAGAGCTAATCCCCCAGAGTCTATAATGCACCCACTGAGTTCAACACTCTCTGCTTCTCAAGAATAAAGGCAGGTTTTAGTAAGCAACACTGCAGTTACAAAGACTAGGGTTACTCAACACCAAAAAAAAAGAAAAAAAAAGAAGGAATAAAAATGTCAATCACACTAATGTATTGTCTGCCCTACCAATTATTCTAAAACATCTGGTTCTCATACTTAGTGTACAATTTATCCAGATGTTTCAGCTTTGTGTGCAGAGCCAAGCCATGCCTGCAAGCCTTCTGTTTTGCTGTGTGTTTTCATGCTTGAACAGTCAGTGTCTGCTGAGTATGTTTGGGGGGTGTGGTGATGATACAGCCTATAGGCATTCACAGGCAGCCCCCAAATTCAAACAGATTCTGTCCCAAAGGTTGGTTCATAATTCAGATGTTCAAAATTCAAAGGATAGTTTCCTCCGGAAACCAGGTTACATGCAGTGGTTAACTGCTGAGGCTCTTTAATCCTTAACATAGCTAAAGTAGGGTATGGTTTAAAATACCCAGCTGAGTCCTAGAAGTAGGATGCCCTTATGAAGCCCGAAGGAAGAGGAGGAGGAAAGGAAGAATTTTTTTTCTTTCTTGGATTCAAGGACGACCCTGGGCAGACTTTTGAATAGAGCGAGATTGGTCTGATTGTTGTGTTGGTTACTCCCTGGTGCTGTTCTCTAGGCCTCCCAGACTCTCCCCTCCCAATACTTGCCCCTCCCTCCCTTCCAGAGGATTCCATGCTCCAAAATATACTGCCTCCCTTCCTCACCCCCAACCAAAACTCACATTCCTAAGTGCAATTGGTCTGAACTAAATGTAATGAAGAGGAATTTGGACAAATTTGATTAAGTAGGTAAATAGCTGCTGGTCCCAGCCTTCTAGGAGATATTTGTCTTTTAAAAAAGACTATTTATTTTCATAAAATGAATCTCTAATTCTTGAAATGGCAGGCAGTATAGGGTAATATTAGAACTACATGAACATAAAAGAGAAATATTCAGATTCTTTTGGGGAAAGGAAGATTATAGATAGGTAAGTCAGACTTGCTTAGGAATCCTCTCCTTGTCTCACTGCCCTCCTCCCCCAGGATATTTCTCACATTTTCACGATGCCTTCTATTTTTCCACTTCCGAATACTCGGATTTTCCAAAGGTTATACTTTAGGTTTTGAAGGAGCCAATATGGAGGCAATGAGACCACCAACGTGTGTATGGTGGGCAGGAGTTGGGTAGAGGCAAAAGGGACAAGCATTTGAACATACAGATCATTTTTGAGGTGAGTTCCACTGAAAAATGCATCTGTCTATGTAGACAAATACTTGTGTTGATTATATATAAATATACCAAGTGTTGATGGCGAATCATGTTAATTAACACAGACCAACAATTTTTAGTGATATGCTGCGATCAGTACTGATCTATTATGATATTCATCTCTAATTAACTTTGGCTCGGCAGGCTAAAACAGCAGACTCTGGCTACACGGGGAATGGAATTTGAAATACTCATTGCTTTGCTTGTGGACTAAACTAATGAACAGCTAAGCTTTGCGGGGTGGAAGAAATCATCGCACACCACTGCTCTCTGTTGATGTGTTTCAGCCAGAGAACTTCTGCAGAGAGGAAACAACATAATCACTGCATGAGAATTTTAGAGGCAGAAACAGAAAGAAACTATGTGGATGTCTAAGAGAATCTGGGGGCTTGAGTAGAAATCACACAGAAGGTCCACCCAATTTACTAGCATTTAATGCAGAAGCTGAACACTCAGCCCGTTTCACTCCATTCTCTTTGTAAGGGAATGACATACCTCTTTCTAAAGTTGGGAGGCAGTAGAATAGAGCAAGAAATAGAGGGGATTTTCAAGTCCAAATGAATGGGTCCAAATCCCAACTCTTCTGCATTCTCAGCCATGTTCTCTGGGACAAGTTATTTTTTCTCCCAAATACCCTTCTCCTCATCTGTAAGATGGGACTAATAATAGTTATTATCATCCATGACAGCAGAGGAAGTGGTATGGGAGAAGACATGCCTGGAGAAGCCTGGCACACGATAAGCGTTCATGAAGTGTAGGCTGTTATTAGGTGGAAGGAAATAATTTGCTTCCATGGCCCATTCGGTTCAGTGTAATAATGGGCTGCGTGTGACCGCGTCCTAGTCTGCCATCCAGACAAGAGCATCGCACCGTGGGCCAGCTCTGCACCCCCATGCCTGCGGGTGTCTGGGGTGGCAAGGTCCACTGTGTCTCAGAGCTGCCCTTCGGCACCCTCTCATTTCTGACAGCATAGGTACCTTGGTCACAAGCTGGGACAAAACGACCAGTTAAGTTTCTGGAGGGATGTGGCCTTCTTCATCATCATCTTAGGACAGGACTGATCACAATCTGGAAAAGAGAGAAGGATCCCTTTCTTACCTAGGCCTTGTACATACAAAGTTCAGCCTGCAGTTGATTTGATTTGATTTCCTATTTACCTTGTAACCATGGGCCAAATCCAGCGTGGGGACATCCAGGGTGCACCTGATAAAGCCAGCACAAAACTCAGAATGTGATCTCAGTTCCCCCAGATGAAGGAGAGGAACAAATTCCCTAGCTCAGAGTTGAAAAAGCCACTGCAGGCTCCCTCTTCATTACACAGTGCTGTAACTCATTTGTTATTTGTCGCTCACTCTAATGAGCACTGAACTCACTCAGAATATACTAGGAGCTAGTTTTTATTAAACATAATATTAAGAAAAAGGTTAGCTTCTCTTTTAGCACTGCAGGCAATTAGTGAAATATATGAATTCAAATGGGAATAAAATTATAATAGGTTTTGTTTTTTTAGTCCTCCCAGTTTCTACCCTTTTCTTTCCTCTCCTTTTCCTCTGTTCCCAGCTCCGTCGAATAGGACTGTAATGAGAACACATAATAATGTCCCAGGAGTCCCTTTTAAAGAGCCCTTTGATAGATAGGCCAGCCCGTCCCAGGCATATCTAGTCCTAGATTACAATCACCTGTGAATATCTCCATCTGCCTCATTAGACCATAGCTCCTTATGACAGGGATGGGGTGTTTTTATCATGTTTTACTCCCAGCCCCCACTCCCCCTTGTGCCAGCTCCTGACTCAGAGACATTCTGAGATGATCTCAGTGATGGGCTTAGTGCTGGGGTTATGAAGGAAGGAAGGAAGGACACCCAGGAGGTGGGCTCAGCAGCTCACATCCTGTGCTTCACAGAGAACTGGATCACTGTTGGGGACATATCAGCACTTTGGGAGCCAATGACTCCAGCTTCCTCTTTGACTTTGCTGCCCTTGATTCGGCTCCCTGCCACTGCTCTGCTTTCTGCCCCAAATTTGTATTCCCTCATGTCTTCCATCATCTCCTGGCCTCCGTTTAGTGCATTTTTTTCTGTGTATATCTTGGTGTCAGTGACTTCTCTGTGTGTCTCATGTTCAAACTCTCAGGGAGAGGATCTGATTCATTTAAGCCCACCAGAGAGGGCTTTTACATCAAGTCATCTTATCTGCTGCTGGCTAGTCTACAGACAGCCAGGCTCCTATCCCTGACCCAGTCAGCCGTGGTCCAGGGTAACTGTTACCTGGGACAAAACATGTCTACCTGGGCATGGTGCATTTCTGGGTCCTCTGTACAGAAAGAAGCTTTGGGTGTGGTAAGTCCTCAGCCTTGAAGCACTTTTCCTCCAGCAAAGAAGAAGCTGTCCAAAAATGCTTCCTGAATGGCCAGCTGGCTCTGGAGGCTGGGCCTTTGCCTTACGCATGGCAAATCATAGACCTCTTTTAAAGATGAGCACAACCAGAATACAACTCCTAGATGCCAACATTGTGCAAGACACAAGAAAGAGATGGATTAAAAGAATGATGGATTAAAACACCATCCCCATTCCCAAGGTGTCCACAGACTGGCAGCAGAAGACAGATATAAGAGCCACTAAGAACAGCAGCATATGACAATGTCTTTGAACATCAGTTCAAATCATTGGTTTTCTACTTATTAGCTGAGTGGTCTTAACTTCCCTAAGCTTCATTTCCCTCAGTTTCCTCATTGGTAAAATAGGGCTTTGGACAAGGGATTTGCAGGAAAGATACCCAGGAAATGGGCTTAATAGCCACCTACCCTTGTGCTTTGTGAAGAATTGGAATATGGGGACAGTAATTCCTTACTTGCATGATGTTATGACACATAAATTTGTATATAAATCACTTAGCACAGTGCTGGCACACAGGGAGATCTTAATAAAGAATAGCCATATTTTTCCCAATGCCACCTAGATATTAAGATGGAAGTATCCAAAAAGTGCCATGGAGGGAACAAAAGGAGAAAGTGGAGGTCAGAGAAGCCTCTACTGAGAGCTAGTTGTTCGGAGCAAGCTAGTAGTTGGCAGGGTCAAGGCTGAAACCCGCGGGTGCAGTGGTGGTCTTTTCCCCACTGTGCCATCCTGAGCTGTTGCAGCTTCTCCTCCCCTCCCCCCCATCTGATGGGGAGCCAGAGAAAATTCCAAAGGGAAAAACTGAAACATGCCTGTTGGCTAAAGGGCAGCTGCTGCCATGTCTGTAGTAAGCTATTCTTTTATCTTGCAAAATGCATATCCTGTTATAATGGGAGAGCTCAGAATTTCTATAGGTTTGCATTGATTTTGTGTTCATCTAAGCCTGTTAGGCTGTTACTGTAGCTGAACCACCATTTTGAGAGTTTGTTTACTGAAATTTAACTGCTCCTGGGGAAAGCATAGAATGGCATATATGTGACTATGCTTATGGACTTATTTTGCTCAAGTTTTTCTGTCATCATTGGAGTCTCAACCCAAGGTACTAGTTTGAAAGTCTAATTACCAGCCAAGAAGGTCATTAGAGAACTTGAGAGTTCATGTAAGGATAAAGCCATATTTAGCCTATGTCACAGTAAAAATTAAATGCAAAACTAGTAGCCACAAAAATTTGCTTTTGCTATGTTGTTTTAGGCCAGATGAGGAAAACTTTCACTTGTTTAAGCTTCTAATTAAAGTAAAAGACCCTCTTTCATAATAAATGAGGAGAACTAAATTTTGATTAGAGGTCAAAATTTATATTACCATGACCAGAATTATGATAGCAGTGAAACTTTTGTGAATCACTGAGAATGGACAGACCCTGGGTATGGGAAAATGAATTGTTTTGATGAATGAAGAAGGTGGATGTCACAGCAGCAATTGTCCTCTAGGCTGAGCCACTATCTGCAAATGCTGAGCAAGTAGGTAATCAGAGACAGTGCCATGCGTTAGAATGACAAGAAGGATCTGCTAAAAATCAGGCCTGCAACATCATAGTCCCCCTCTTATTGTAAAATAAAGTAGAACGCTGAACTTTTTGCAGTTCTTATTACCTTCGTTTCACACATAAGAAAATTATATTCTGTTATCAGATCAATTTCACCTTACACATTTCTTAAGACATAGGCTGATCTAAAGAATAGCAGCTGGCCCTTGCATGACTTTGGCTTCTCTATTAGTTTCTTAAGCTACCTAATAAGTAGAATCTCATTTCTTACAATCTGGCATTAGGATGCTTAACACATATCATGTGGTAATAATGTAAAATTCTATAAAAGGAAGAATAAGAGGATACAGATGTCACCCATGCCTTTTGCATTCACGTTAAATGGTATATAACATTTTTACTGTATGCACCATTGCATACACCAGAGACAGGATATGGGATGCAGCACATGTGATCCTGGAGTGTAGCAGGGTGCTTTATAATTCAGTATTACATGTGCATGTTTGACCTTAAGTTCCCTGAGAACAGCCTCTCTTCAGTGGGACATTCATTGGCAGCATAGTCCCAAGGCTCCAGATAGCTTTTCCAAATGAAAGAGTAATAGAAAATACTTCAATAGTGATCCCATAGTGATAGTTTAGTCTGTTATCAGCACCCTTTTTGTAATAATAAAAACAAATCCAAGTTTGAATTTCAGTAGTAGGTTTTCTTTTTTTCCTGAAGCAGAGATAGATTTTAAAATTATAATGCTGGATTGATACAAAGCGTCATTTCCCTCACAGCATTGCTGCGGTTGCCATTATCAGATTCTCTCTCCTTGGGGAAATGGCATACATGAAAAAGAAGTATATTTATAAAAGTTAGAAATAAAATTACAGGTTGGACATGCATTCCTAGGAAGAATGCATTTTAGGTCAATAGATTCACAGCATTTTTTTTCCGCTATATGTATTTATTTAATTATATGCATTCTTGTGGTATTGCTTGGTGATACTGAAAATCAAGGCATTTTTTCATTCGTCAACTGGACATTTAAGGGGAAGCATGGGAAGAGGAGAGATTGTGTGAAAGAGCTGGTATCTGGTAACCCTGGGCAGCGAACCGTTATTTCACAGATTTGTAACCAGCCAGGGCAAATGAAACCCCTACTGTTTCATAAGCAGCCTTCTGGCTCTTTGTTCAGAGGTCCAAGTCTTTCCAAAGCAGTGAAGTTCACCATCTAAAAATACAGATAAGAAATTGATTCTCTCCCACCTCCAGTATCTCCCCAGGATAAAAAGTCTCTGAGTCCTACAAAAACATTCAACCAAGACATTTAATCCACACATATTTAAGGACAGTGTCTGATCTTATGGGCATTTAGGTCTATTAAATGTCCAAGTTCTAAACAACCTGCCTCTTTTTCATTGTTGTTTTCCCCCCTGCAATGCCTGACATATAGCATGTACCCAACAAGTGTTAGTCAAATCAACCTGAGACTTTAAGGGAATGAGGAATCCCAGATTTGACTTGGAAGTTATCAAAGGATCCAAATTCTCTTTTTTCTTTTTCTAATTAAAAATATATGTACATAGGGAATCATATATACATATAAAATATGTGTGTGTATATATATGTAAGTATGTTCATTTTTTTTATTTCAAAGTATTATGAGGGTACAAATGTTTTTACTTACATGGATAGCTTTTGTAATGCTTGAGTCAGGGTTAAAAGTGTGCCTGTCACCCAGATAGTGTTCATTGTACCTGTTAGGTAGGTTTTCTGCGTCCCCTCCTCCCCCTTCCCCCTGCTTGATTTCCGTTGAGATTCATTTCCCTCAAGGCACGTGTGTGCTCATCAGTGAGCTCCAATTTAACAGTGAGTATGTGTGGTGTTTGTTTCTCCGTTCTTTGGATACTTCACTTAGGATAATGGTCTCCAGCTCTATCCAAATTGTTGCAAAAGGCATTAAGTTATCCTTCTTCGTGGCTGAATGATATTCCATGCTATACATATACCACATTTTGCTAATCCACTCATGAATTGATGGGCATTTGGGTTAATTTCCACATCTTTGCAATTGTGAATTGTGCTGCAATAAACAGTCAAGTGCAGGTGTCTTTTTGATAAGTATGTATATGTATATTTATACATATATATGCACATATATATATACTGGTTTAACAAGTAATTAAAAAGTGAACACCCCTTTAACTACCACCCGAGAGTTTTCAATCTCTTTTTGGTTTTTTTGGTTTCAAAATGGTTTACTTTTATTCCCTATAGTTCTTAGCCCAATGACATGTCACTCAATATTTAATTGAGATGAAATTAAGATTTTAAAAATATTTTCATATAAATTCACTAAAACAATATCAATGCTTACATGAAATTCAGATTACTAGACCAAGAATATGGCATTTCCAGTGAGAACAGTTTCTTCTTCTACTGATTTTTTTGCAATTGCGATTATCTTTTGAGAAAAAATTTACTATCCCCATGAAAATGCTGAGATTAAAATTTCAGAAATTTCCAAAAGAATAAAAATGGGTCTTCTTCCTCTGGAGCAGGCCACCACCCCTGCCACTTAGGCCAACCAAATACCCTAGTGTTAAGACGTCGTTAGAGAAAGAAATTGCTTTGTGAATTCAAAGGAAGTCTGGACTAAAATACAAATAAACAAACAAACAAAAAACCTAACAAACTGAAAAGATAAAATTTAAAATGATATCTACTTCTTGCTTAATTATTCATTTAGGTGCTGACGGGGCTGAACGCTGGTCACACTGAGAGTTTGGGGTATGTCCAAGGCTCCTTTCTGGGGAAAAAACTCCACCAAATTTTTCCTGAGAGGCTGGAGAGGAATTTGGGTTGAACATTTTGCATGAAGAATTTCAGAAGTGCCTCAGTGTAGCTAACTTAAGGTTGAAATAGTGAGAAAACCATTATGATCCTGCAGGCAATATGCTTTCTTCTGTAAAAACTAATCTTTTGCCAAAAAGGCTTGCTTTAGAGAACAAAAAGAACTTTGTGAGAGTTGCGATTTTAAAACAGTTGCTATCATTCTTGCCCAGAGGATGAATAAACCTAAAACTCATCAGCCATGTAGGAAAATGACAACTGTTTACAATAAAATGCACATTTTCCTCAGAGGGTCTTAATATATATTACATGAGTGATTTCTAGGTTTCATAATTATTAAGCTGCATTTATGGTTAAAACAATGAATACTTATCAAGTACCCAGATTGTATATAGAATGATACTAGGTTTCTGCAAACACTATAAGTAACTATGCAGATTTTATCTTGAATTATAAAGTAAATACTGAAAATATTCATGCAAGTAAACATTGGGGAAACATAACTTTCTTTCAACCTTTAGTTGGCTTTTTCCATTAGTGCTTGGAAGGGCACAAACGAACAACTTTGGTTTAATAAATTTAGCAATAAAAAAGTAAATAAACACTTTGGAATGTACATAACAGCTGCATGTTTTAAACTGAGTATAGACTAGATAGTATCCGTGGAGACAAAAGGGGAAACAAATTATGGTCTGTTCTTCCTTCTCTACTTTATGTGCAATAGATTTAGATCTTTAGTAAACTAAACAGATGTGAAAATAGAAGGTAGTGTATTTGTATTAAAAATAAAATAAAATATTTTTGATTACTGGAAAATACTAAGTAATCTAAGAGGTTCAAAGGAAAACATGAACTGTAAGCACGTCCTTAAAGACAAAGGACACTAGTCCTGATGAGTGCTCATACACGACCAAAGGTGTGTGATAAACATGGCCAAGAGGCATTTACATGGAAGTAGTATAGATGCTTTTGGAAATGAAATCACTCCACATTTAAATGATATGCAATATATAGGTCTCAATTTTTAAGTGCTATAAGGAGTAGCCTGCGTCTACATGTATATATTATTGCCTCAGTTTTCAACAGCAAGATTTGTTGCAATAGAAAAGTTACTTTTTTTTTTTTTTTAGGCTTAAGAGCTCCAAATAGCACTACATTGAATATCAAGTGCCTCTTCGCCTTCACAAAAGTCCTCTGGTCTTTTCAAGTCACTGAATTCCAAATAATCTTCATTGGGGTACCAACATTAGTCTCCATTATCATATTCAGAAATTAATCTTAAATGATTTATAATCCTCCAAAGTTGACTTCTCATTTTTCCTTTCAATTATATGGTACAGTTCACACTTTTCACGAGAGTTATTAATATAAGGGTACTGGGCAGCCATTGTCTGAACAGCTAGAGAAGAGTGGCATACCCAGACGTAGGCATGCAGATGCATACTGAAGCCCAAAGACATTAATGGGTTATTCTCAGAAATAGTCTTACCCTGTTATTGTTTTATAAAGGTCTAAATTAGATTGGCATAAATACAAAGCATTCATTTTTATTTATGCATCTTGAATACATTTTTATAAATATGTAAAATGAACACATTTTGAGAGTTTAATGAGTTTTATAATTCTATTCTGAGAAAAATGTACTTTTTGAGAAAAGCAAGAAAAATAATTATTTCCTGATTTATTTCAAATTAGCTAAAGGGCCTAAAACATAACAGAGCAAATAGTGAATGCAAATAAGGAAAGACTCCACAGGTTGCTTTCTGTCAGCCCAGAATTATTAGAACATAAGGATATGAAGAACATAAGGATATGAAGAACATAAGGATATGCTGATGGCTCTCCATGCTGCTTCTTGATCCCTGTTGCTAGACTGACTGCTTGGGTGTGAACCAGGGAAGCCTTGGTAGTCCTTGCTTTCCAAAGGCCAGAGAAAGCAAGTTAGGGATAGGATAGTGTGAGCTCTTTCTTTAGGTATTGCCGGCACCTCCTGCCTTTGAGTGACCATCACCAGAAAGTGTGGAGACGGAACTTTTACCCACTTAGGAAAACAGTTCAAACTGGCACTGTGGAAGGAGCAGGGAGTTCATCCATTTCTGAGGTCAGCTTAATACCACCCTTTGATCATTGCGAAGGTGTGAAGAGGCCTATTATTGCAACCTGGAGACCCAGCAGCAGTGAGGGCGATTAATGCCTGGAATTGCACCACCTAGTGAGCCCGGGTTCACCAGGAATTGTTACTTGGCTGACTGTACACACTGTTGTTTGGGTGGATGGATGGATGGATGAATGGAGGAGGAACAGTTGCACTGAGGGGAAAAAGAAGCCCAGGTAGAAAGTGTAACGAAAACCCTCTCTTTCCACTCAGAACTATGGCAAATTTACGAGTCCATAAGGCAGTGGGAGACCCTCAGGTGTAAGTTCTGTCAAGGTCAGTTGGAGCAAATGATATGTTGCCAGTGGGAAAATAGAAACAGTCAACAAATCTCTTGTTCTTGATCCAAGGTAATTCATAACAGGTTTTATTTCTAAACAACTGGGCTTATAACCAGAATTTGCCTATTGGCCAAATGCACAACATTCTATGCTTATTTGGCTTAAATAAATAAATTACTTAATTAAAAAACAGCATTAGTACAAGGAGCAAATACATTTTCATGACAAAGTAAGAGGATGCCACATTTGACTATATAATACATACACTTAAAAATTTTTAAACCCCCAATTTAAACTCAGACAATGCATCCTAGAAAATACCTTTTCTTCATCAGATGAAGGTAGAACTAATAAATCACGAACATTGAATCTCTAAAGTTCATTATATACTGACAAACCTTCTAGCACCATAATAAGCTCACACCTTCTTGAGGCTAAGGTTCTTCTAGAAGCATTCAAACCCTGTTGCCATCTAATAATACACTATTTGAGAAGTGGGTGACCCTTTGTGACCGCATGAAAGCACACTTTCTTTACCAAGCTGCCAGCTGGTTTGCTACCTCCTCTGCTCAGTAATGGGGGCTGGGCAGGGTTAAACAGGATTTTCCTAAACATTCTAAAGTATTGGAAATGAACTCTACACACAGACAACACACATTCTTAGCAGGCTAGATGCAAAGTGATTTGACTCCCTTAAATTACTGATGCTCTAAAGGTCTTTCTACCTATTTGGCTTTGTATCCAAGAAAGGAAGGTTCACATGACTTGCTCTGACAAAACTATCCATGGAGAATCAAAGTTGGAACCAATGTCAAAGAAAGGACTTGTGAATGGTAGGAGGATCACATGAAATTCAGTGATTCGAATGCACCAGTGGTATGAGTCTCCTAGCATGACTTCTACTGGTTACTCCTAGGATATGAGACAAAACTCACAAAAAGAAACCTTTCTTTAAAAACCACAACACAAAGGAAAATTATGTATATTTGTTAATTTGCCAGGTAGAGGAAAAATCTAGAAGTTTATGTGAATGTATCCTAAATTAAGTAAATTTCATTATAAAGTATCTTCTCAAAAGGAGCATTGTATGAGAAAGATTATAAATCTTTAAAGCTCTAACTAGGAATGTATATTAATCAGGGTTCTCTAGAGAAACAGAACCAACAGAATATGTATGTAAAACAATTTATTATAAAGTATTGACTCACACAATTACGGAGGCTGAGAAGTTCCATGATCTGCCTTCTGCAAGCTGGAGACCCAGGAAAGCCTCTGGTGATGTTTGAAAGCCTGCGAGCCAGAGAGCTAGTTGTGCAGATTCCAGTCTGAGGCTGAAGGCCTGGGAACTAAGAGACTGATGTCCCAGCTCAAGCAGTCAGGCAAAGAATTCAATACTCCTCTACCTTTGTGTTCTAGACAGGCCCTGAACGAATTGGATGAAACCCACCTACTTTGGGGAGAGCCATATGCCTTATTCAGTCCACCAATTCAAACGCTAATGTCTTCCAGAAACATTCTCACAGACACAGCTAAAAATAATGTTTAACCAGCTGCCTGGCATCTCTTGACCAAGTCAAGTTGACACATAAAATTAACCAGCGTAGAAGGTATTTGTTAACTGTCTGAAGAAACTTAACACAGTAGTAATATATTCACCCCATGGTACCCAACAACCACAATCTTTCTCTACTGTGAATAGTAGAGTTCTTCTTCTTTTTTTTTTTTTCCTTAAAGAAAATAAAGTAATCATGGTCTGAAAAATACTAGACAAAAAACCTCCCCATTCAGTATTTCTGATGAAACCTTGTTAACTTGTATGGCATATCTACTCTAGTTTTAGAGGATATGGAATGATGATGCAGTTACAAATTCCACTGACAATAGGAGGAAGACAGGAACACATTTATTCTCAAAGATACCAAAACATAAATTAAAATGTTAGATACTCAAACAGACATCAGGAAAAATAAAGGTTATTCCCAGTGTGTAGATATTTGCCTCTGACAAGTTCATAAAATGCATCTTTTTCTTGGTGTTGTCACCAACAACTCACCCAGACACCTGAAATTTCCCTACTTGTAAAATGCCTTAAGGTTGCCTGAAATATACGAGAGACATTCTGAAATCGCAAGATCTGACTGTGCTTGATAGCAATTGTGTGAAGATTCTAACAATAGCCAAGGTGCCTTTGAATCCTGTTTGCTTTTACTAATGCCTTGTTCATAAATTAGAATCTTATTACTTTTGCTATTCCACTTAGGAAAGTATTGCTTAGCAGGATCCTTAGTCATCTTAGGAAAGTAATATACTTCCAGAATTACCTGATGTTCTCACCTTTAGAGAACTAACTAATATAAGAAAATTCTTCTACTGAATCTACCTTCAAATGGCTAGGTGGTGGCAGGAAAAAAATGTATTTGGAATTGCACTAAATTAGTTGGATTTTCCCAGGGGTACCTGGTGCCTAGGGCTATGCAAGCCAGCCGCTCTGGGGTCCTGAGCTGACCTCAGCAGTGGCAGAGAAGTCTCTGAGCTCTGAGATCTTGCAGCTCAGCCTGCACAAATACTAAAGACTACAAGATATGATGTGCTGCAAGAAATACAACCAAAGCCAAATTCCAGCTCCCTCTACGTGACCTTCCCTGCTTCACCAAGGCTAAGTAAGGAAGAATAGAGTCTTCTGCTGAATTTCATAAATCTCAGAGCCTTCTTTTTTTGTTAGTTTGAATGATCATTTTCATCTTTAAAGTATATGTACAGTAAAATTCACTTTCTGGTGTATGCTGTTATGAATTTGGACAAATGCATGGAGTTTATAACCACAACCACTATTAAAATACGGAATACTTCCATCACTCTATGCCTCCTAAAATTCATCATGCAACACTTCTCTACCCTCCCCCATCCTTAATAGAGAGCAGAACTATTCTCTGTTCCTATAGTTTTGTCATTTCCAGAATATCATATAAATGGAATTATATAGTATGTAGCTTTTTTGATTCTGGCTTCTTTTGCATAGCATAATGTGTTTGAGATTCATCCACGTTCTTGCATATATCAATAATTTGTTCATTTTCATTGCTGAGTAGATAATAGAATGTGGATGTGCCACAGTTTATATATCTATTCCTCAGCTGAGGGACATTGGGTTGTTGCCAGAATTGGACACATATGAACAATATATTCAGGGTCTTACACAAACATGGATTTTAATTTCATTTGAAATATCTAGGAGTGAAATTTCTGGGTGATATGTTAAGTATATGTTTAGCTTTGGAAGAAATTGTCAAACTGTTTTCCAAGTGGCTGTATCATTTGGCATTCCCACCAGAAATGTGTAAGATTTCAAGTTGGTCTATATCCTCAGCACTTGGTATTGTCAATTTTTTTGTTTGCTTGTTTTGTTTAGCTTTTATTTTAACCATTCTGGCAAGTGTGTAGTGATATATCATTGAGATTTTAATCTACATTTCCCTAAAGACTAATAGAATTGGGCATTCTTATACGTATTTTCCATTTGTGTATCCTCTTTGGAAAAGTGTCTATTTAAATCTTTTGTTCATTTTTAATTGGTTTGTTCATTGTTGAATCTTGAGAGTTCTTTAGATATTCTGGATATAAGTCATTTGTTACACATATGATTTGGAGATATCTTCTCCCAGTGTATGGCGGGTCTTTTCATTCTCTTAGCAGTATCTCTCTCAGTGCAAAATTGTTCATCTTGATAAAGTCTAATTTATCAACTTTTTTTTTTCATGGATCATGTTACTCTGACTAAACCTAAGAAATCTTTCTCTAACCCAGGGTCACAAAGATTTTCTCTTGTTTTCCTCTAAAAGTTTTACAGTTTTTTTGTATCAGCGTCCCATTTTAATGAGGCCAGGAAGTATTCGGTGAATTCTGAGTATTGTAAATGGACATAGAAAATTTAAGATGCCAAAGAAATTGGTAAGTGCCCGATTAGATTTTTAATTCAATGAAGGCAAAGGCTGCGTCTCACAGTGATATCACTGCGCCTTGCCCTATCTCCATTTTGTCAGCAGCTAGATGTTCAGTAAACATTTATTAAGAATTAATAAGTCCTCTCAGAGAAGGCAACTTATTATTTTAGCATTGCATAGTACAACAAGGATAAGCTTTTAGTCAGCTCTATATTCAAATTACAGCTCCGTGTCTTGCTGGCTCGGTGACCTTGGGTAGGCGTTTTTCTTAAGTCCTTTGGGCTGTGTTTCCTGGCTTAAAACTATGGACTAATAATGCATTCTAAGATTTTTTGTGAGGATTAAGTATGGTAACATGGCTGACATATATTGGAACTCTGTGAAGAGTTGTTATTTTCTCCCTTTTTCTTTTCTCATCCCAATCCTAAATACAGATGTATTTAGCAGTCAAGTAGCCTTGGTTCTGAATAACTGAAACCTCTATCATGCCATAAATTGATATATTCCATATTTGCTCTTTGAATGTATTCTTTCCTGTATGCATGCATTTTTAGCAAAAATGACTAAAATAGTTAGACATAACCATTTTCAACAGGTTCTCTTCTTAAGACTACCCTTCTACTGTACAAAGGTAGAGGGAATGAAAAGGGCCATGTTGGGATGGGGAGTAGTTACAGCGAAAACCCTGGAGTGAAGCATTCGTGGGAGGGGCCCTTCTCATACATATTGGACTTTGGCAAGGACCTGGCAATCGATAGGCTAATAATTAAATACAATCTGGGGGAGAGTGATTCTACTTGTGATTTGCTTATCAGGTCATTACCATTGTAAGTTATGCTGTATTTTATTTTAAAATACCAGAATTCTTTTTATTAACTAAGAGGATTGTCCAAGTTAGAAGGGCTCACTAATGACTGACTAAGGGAATCAAAAAGACTGTCATGGATTCTAGTCCCAGACATTAGCTTGGTAAACTAAACTATCATGTTGCACGATTGACAAGCTACAAAGTAAAGGCCCAAATTAGTTCAGGACACAGACCAATTCATTGTCTTGAAATACTCTTAAAGTTGATTATTTTGAGAAATGACCTGAAAGGAAAGTCACAATGATATTTTTCCTAAAAATAATACCATTTATTACGCACTTGTTCAATGCCAGGCAGTGTCATTGAGGCTTTTTGTATATTATCTAATTTAGTTTTCATAACAACCCTGAGAAGTGGGTATAATTATTTTCGTTATTTTATGAACAGGGAAATTGCAGGCTTAGATTAAAAATCTGCTCCTAAGGTCTCACACTACTCAAAAATGACTAATTCAGAATTTGAGCTCAAGCTATCTAAGTGGAAAGCCCGTTTATAACTGCTACCCTTTATCACCTTACTGTACATGGTTTATAGCTTGTAGAAATGCAGTATAAAATACGCAGCCTTAATTTTGGAGACTTAAGTGAGTTGGTGATGTTCCTAACTTTTAGATATGCAGCACAAGTCCTTTTGATTAGGTGCAAATGTATTTCAATTTGCAATTACAAGATTAAAGGTCACTCTAGTTTTATGTTTCCTTATTAATCTCCTAAACATTTTAGCACTTTCAAATGCACAACATACCAAGTATGTTACTCTTCACAAGCTCATCTAAGCATATGCAGTGATGCTGATTAAACATTATTGGTACCTGTCAAAAAGTAATTATCATTTAATAGAGCTATCCAAATGTTTCCTAATTTCCTAAGTGCAGACTTGCCCCAGCCAAAAGAAACATTCCCTTAACCCCTTAGGCAAAGATGATCTGGAGCCTTTAATATCACTTTCATCAAAAATTTCTGTGAGCTTCTTAGTGAAAAGACAACATCCTATTTATCATAGCACAGTGCATTACTCTAAGGAGATAATCCATATGCGTTTGTTGTGTTGGTGAATGAATGAATGAGTCTATTGGCAAATTTTAATTCAATAAATGTTTTTAGAATGGATGAATTAAAGAAATAAATTAATCTACTTATAATTAGCTCCTAGAGCAACAGTTTTACCCATTTAGAATGAATTTTAGAACTAGAGGGAATTTAGGAGTAATTTTTGGTACTATATGTTCTATTTGAATGTGAAAACACAAATTTATATTGCATATATATGTATATACGTACATATTTTAAGAAAAACATTAGTATCAATTTTAATTTGCCCTAATTTACTATAAATTTTTATGACATTACTTTATAGCTCACAGCTGTGTCCCCATGACTGCCATTTTTAAATGGCTCACTATAAACTAGATCACCTTTACAAAAGACCTGCATAAAAGATTCATAAAATGAGAGAAGTCACAAGCAGCAGGCACATGTTAGGTTTGGGACCTCGTGTAGGCCTAATGATAAGTAAAAAATGAAAGGAGGAAGAAATTGACTGCAGAAGAGCAGGACACTGCCTGTCGGTAGTGGTCAGACCCTTCAATTCCACACAACCCTCTCCAGCTAAAGTTACAAGTCAGTGACCACATAATTCTGGGTTCCTTTGACCTGGCAGATTTCTCACTCCATGGAGGCTGCTCAGTTACTACACTTCAATGTTTCTTCCAAAGGCTGTGGGAGCCACATCCAACCTCATGCAATTTCATCTCTCAGCTCTCATGTGCATACTTGTTAGCTGGCTCCAAAGTAATACAATGTGGGAGCAACCATAACCAAGTCCAAGTGGTCACTCACTCTTGCCAATTTGCTAAATCTGGACAATACTTTGTCTTCTGACCAAGAGAAGGCCCAGCCACAAATGTGGATGGGTTGTCAATGAGCTAATTGAAAGGTGAAACTGACAGCTGGTTATTGTAAGTGCTCAATTTAAAGATCCATGCTCCAGATATTCCAATTGAAATGGTGTCCCATTTTTTACAGTATTTGAAAGACTATTGTTTATGCCTAAACTTACAGCACCTTTTTTCATAACGTGATGTCCACTTGTTTGTTTATTGAGTCCATATGGACATTAAGCAGCTGACAATACAATCACTGAGAAAGTAATTTCTGTTTGGTTCAAGCATCCCATATTACATGTGACTCAGTATGTCCAAATTCTATAATAACCATCATTTAAATATTTACTATTGGTATTAGAATAAATATATCTTTAAGAGTCAAAGTCCCCTACCTTTCTTATAACTTTACCCTGGCAAGCACCTATAGCCCATATCAAAATGAAAATATTACTGAAAACATGTAAGATTGAAGAATCATTTTCTTTGCCATTGTCATTCCAAGAGTTTTTTTCTTTCTATGTGAACATGGAGAAAGAACTATCTTTTGCATATTTGCTTCTGTAGCTTCCCTGTGCTTATTCTTAAAACTTGAACTTAAGCTAATGAACTGAGTTTTCTTAATTACATTAATAAACTTATTAAAAATCAAAGTCACTAAGAATCAAAAAATGCAAATTAAAATAGCAATAGTATATTATCATCTGCTTCTCAGTGCAGAAGCACTAATTTTTAAATGATAATATTTAATGCTGATGAGGTTACCTTTAGATAATCATTTCCATGCGCAACTTGTAGCAGTAAATTTAACCCTCTTGGAAAGCCTCTAAAATGTTACTATCTACTGATCAAATGATCTGATTTCTAAAACTTTGTAAGAAGGAAGATAAATATAGATGCTGACATATTTGTGAATAAGGAAATTCTTTATACAATTATTTGAGACACAAATTTTAAGCTAGCTAAATGTTCACAACATGAAAATAGTTAAATAAATCATGATATATACAAATGATGGCAAATATTCCACACAATAAAAGGTATGTTTAAAAAATAATGAAATTTTTATGGTATAATGGTATATAAAAATATAAACTATAAGGGACATAATTGTAATTTATTTTTGAAAGTATACACACACACACACACACACACACACAGAGAAATTTAAACAGGTACCACCATACCCAAACACTTGAAGAAACAGTATAGCTTGTACTACCAATTTCTATACAACTGATTACTTTACATGATCAGCAACATCTTTCTATAAATCAGACAGTAATAAGAAATGTGCATACACTACATACAGTGCTCTATTCTGGGCACTAGGCACTGTCATAAAAACCTAAAAGAGACAATCAACACAGTCCTTACCCTTCAGGGGCCTGTAATTCATTGAAAGAGACCAGAGTACAGAAAAAATCATAGCATTTATTAGATAACCATATAAATAATTATAACTATGCACACACACACAATTAAAGGAATCTAGAATGTTCTCCCACCTTTGCAGAGACTTTTCTGACCTCTGTGCTCACCTAGCACATCCAGGCCTGGATGTGGCCTCTCCTATCTTTGATCATTTATGTAATTCACATGACTTGAACATAGATGTGAATGCTGAGGGACTGTGGCGATGTAAACCATGAGACAGAGTGTTTTGTGGGGAAATTTCATGCCATTTTTTTCTTAACTGTCCCTCCATAGAAACGAACACAATGTAGAGGAAGAATCATAACCTTAGCATTAGAAGACTCCTATCCACATCCCAGTTCTGCCACTGGCTGGAGTTTCTTAAATTATTTTACCTTACTAACCCTGGCTCCCCTTCCCTGAAGGAAGAATGACAGATGGGGTTCTCTGAGCAGTAAATCAGAGAACACAAGTGAGTGCGCTGGGCGTAGCACTGACTCATGGTAGGCACTCGATACATTCACTTGAAATCAGATTCAGAACCTAGATGTTGATTAACCAAGAGTAGACAGGCCAAGAACTCCACTTCGCTTGCCTCTCTGTCTCTGACATACTCTTTGACAAACACGTCATAAGAACTTATTTACACAGGCCCCTCCCTTGGGTTCCTGGCCTGTGAAATGGAAACACTATATGACTTCAATTTGAGGAACTATAGTGACAATATGACTTAGATCGTAAAAGAATTGGGAATAACATTCAGAAAAACTTTCTGAATACCTTTTGCAGTTGTACACCTTGAGTTTGGTGTTGTTTGGCTTTTTTTTTTTTTTGTCTTCAAAAAAAAACTTCCTCTTAAAGTCCTATCCTTTGGTGTGGTCTCCACTTACTTGTGTTACTGCTCTGTATATACACTGAGCCTTTTTTGTCATTTTTTATTTGTTTTGTTTTTTAAGGTCAAGTAAGAATCTATTAACATGGAATTAAATAGATGACAGTAACTTCCCAGTGACCATTGAGAGGAAAAGAAGAAGAAGAGACAAAGTCACTGTTTAATTTTTCTGAGTATCAGGCACATACCAGACTTAAGTTGGAACTAAAAATAAACAGTCTCACTGTTTAATAGAGTTTGGATAAAACAGAGTTTATAATAGAGTTTTTATAATAACAAAATTATAAAATTAGCCAATAAACAACCACTTATTTAATATGAAAATGACACCTAAAAATATTTATCAGTATATCAATTATGAATGATCATTATGAACCATTACAGTCTACCAGTAAATAATTTCCTTCAAAAAAAACTTATTACATTGTTATACATTCTTCCAAAGAAAGACATTGGCAATCCCCTGAGACCAATTAACTATAATACTTTCTCAATTACAAACAACATGACATATTTTGATCCAGATGTCTGAGCTGCTTATTGTCATTAATAAGCAAACGCATTTCATAGCACTGAGTAAGTATATGCCAGCGTTCCCACAGGACCAGACAACGGTTCTCAGTCAGAAGGGGTTTTGCCTTCAGAGGATGTTTGGCAATGTCTGGAGACATTTTTGGTTGTCACAATTGACAGGGAACATGGTGCTACTGGTGTCTAGTTGGTAGAGGCCAGAGATGCTGGTAAATATCCCACAACACACAGAACAGTACCCATGACAAAGAATTATCTAGCCCAAATTGTTAATAGTTTGAGGTTGAAAAACACTAGCCTAGAACAAGAATGAATTTAGGGATGATCTGTAGCACATCCGTTCATTCAATCCATGTGGAGTTAATACCAATACAAAGTAAATAAACAACTGGTACATTGGGCAGATGAGCATTTGCAGTTGGATAGTAATAGTAAGAAAGTCTTTCTCCTTAACTCTGAATGGGTGCAGCACTTTTCTTACCTTATCTTCCTTGTGTTCTAATTCTTTCTACTGTCTTCATTACATTTTATTTTCTCCTTTTCTTTCCTCTCCCTCTCCCTTCCACCAACTTCCCTCTGCCAATTTTATTTTGTTTCCCTATAGCCCACCGTACACCTCCCCCTCCTATACTTTTCATCTTCCTATTCTTTTTTATAATAATTTCTTAATTTTAAAGGATTAATTTTAACTCTCTAAGATCAAAGTGTTTGGACATTCTTCCCCATCAATGCATAAACGATGTGGAAACACAAAACTAAGTTTTATTTGTAGTGGACATGGGAGAATAGACTGCAGGCTTCTCTCGACAGTGCTTAAGAGACTCAGTAGCTATTTCAGTATTTTGGCTATTCTGTCCTTGTGTTCATATTTTAAGAAAGCTTTGGGTTTATAAGTAACATGTCCTTTCAACAAGCAGAATCTTATGTTTTCTTTTAGACCACATGTTCACAAGGAAAAGAGAACTTACAATGAAGTATCAGCCTGTACAAATGAGTATGGGTGGCAAATCCTTTGTTGTGAAATTCTCTAGGAATTGGTAAAAAATATTAAAGCAACCCATTTTCTATAAGTCATCCAATAATGCTGGGCTGAGGGGAAGGACCAGAGTGACTCCCAACCTCCTTGGAAAGTCCAGGATACACAGGCTCAGATTCTCACAACCATCTTCCGTTTACCTCCTGATGAGGATGTGATAGGGCTTTCCTGTGACACCTGTCAATTCTTACCGATTAACAAAGACATTGCATGCAAAGGTTTCAATCACAGAATTGGAAGGAGACTACATCTATGCAGATGAACTACGCCATAAAGCACAGGAAAGCATTAAAAAGAGTTTACCAAACAGAAATACTCCTTTCTTTCATTCACACACTGTCTTTCATCCATTCATTGAATATTGCTACATATATGCTAGACATAAGTGAAGTATCTGCATAGGATGTCTAGGTTTTTTATTTTGTTTTGGGGGTGTTGTTTGTTTTGGTTTTTTTTTAGTTTTTCATGTTTAGTTTTTTGTTTTTGCTTCCCTCCCTCTCTCTCTCTCTTTCTCGCTATCTCCCTCTCTCTCTCCACATTTTTAGAGACCTTATAAACAAGCCACATAGCAGAAGAAAGACATTTGGAGCCACTTGGAATTGCTTGCTATGTATAGATATAATCTGGATTTAATGATCTGCATGATTAGAAGGGAATGACAGACTCACCAGGAAGCTAGTGAGCTAGTGGAAATGTTTCAGGCTGGTAAATATTTTAAGGCCAAGAGAGTCCTTTAAGATACCTGCTATGACAGGTGCATTTTCTTTCCATTTTCTTTCTTTCTCTGACTTGCATAAAATATATCCACAAGTCATTTCCTGTTTTTCTGATACAGTTTGCTGTGATCAATAAATAAGCTTTTTTTTCATTGTTTGATGCTTATTGATCATAGCTACTACACTGAGAATGCAAAGCAAGATGCATGTTCTGAGAGACTATTAGTGCCTCACACTGATTTGTAGGAACTGGTCACTTCCTGTGTCCCGGGGCTCTGCAGTGGAGTGCCTAGCAGCAGGGCCAGATCTGAATGTCTGCTTATGAAGACAGCCATCAGAAAGAACAGTAAGAACTGGAGCATTACATATATTGTTCTCACAGTGCCACTCAAGCTCACAACTGTTGTTAATTTCACAGTAATCACTGGATGATAGAGTTCTATCCATCTGTTCAGAGAATTGTGGGAAATTATTAAAAGATTTACCACATATGTAGTCCCTTCTATTTACTATCACATATCCTGAAAACATTCAAAGTTTTAAAATATATATCAAAATGTCAATGTGAATGGTGGGAAAATTATTTGATTGCTAACTGCCAAGGTCTATCTTACTGCATATATCAAAAATCTCAGAATCAAATCTTCAATCAAAGATTCAAGAAAACCTCATACAAGAGTTTATTTTTTATCTTTGCTGTGTAACCTCCACCATATTCTAGAATGTCTCAAGATAGTGAATCAAGGGTTCAAAGTAGTTTTTGCAAACACAGACTTTATGTGGCTAAAAGAATCTTAAATGACAAATATTTATGGAAGATATTGCATTGCACACAATGTTTTACTGGAGTTTCCAAGCTGGTATGCTGTGATACTGAACTCTGAGCCCTGGAGTGGCATATGGGGCCTGGAGTGGCCAGGACCTCTTGTCCAGTCATCTCTAGGCATGATCATCTTTGACCACTGACCCCAAGGTGCTGCTCTAATATCTTTTCCTGTGTGTGTACTGGCATGGAAAATGTTGAGAGTGATGCTTTCAACAACCAACTTTAGGAATCCTGCTATAAGAAAGGGATTTTGTACTCTGCAAGGACCACTAAAATTGTAAGAACCCACTCACAAGGAGGAGGCAGCTATTATGATGGAACCTATACATAGTTGTCCGTTGCCAAGCACTTTCAAATAGGTAGTCAATTTCAGTAGCAGTACTCCACCCATAAAGCTTCTAGGGACTCTTTCATACCTTTCTGTTAGTACATCTTGATATGCTCTTACAGATGCAAATTTTGTTAATAAAAGCCTACTTCTTGACTAGATTGCTATACTTCAGAGGCAAACTGTTCCCTGGGATTGCTTCCTGACACTACCAAGATACCACTTCTCTGAAATCAGAGGAAGTGATCCATGTTGAAGTTTCAGGTATAGACATCACTGATTCAGGTATTTCATTTCATGAGACTTGTTTTGGCTCTGCGAGCATCATTGTATCTGATAGGCAGCCTGAGTTACTGTGTCAGGTGTCTCTCTGTGGTCACTGACAGAATACACCAAGAGGACCAGGGAAAGGCTTTTCAGGGCTACCTACAAAAGTATACTTGTGTAAACCCCAGCGCTGAAGACCATGGGACAAAATTTCTTTCAAATAAAAGAAGAATTTCAAAGTTGAAGGTCTCTAACAGGCTGTTGGCTATTTACTTCATTGAGTAAGTAACACCAGAATTGGCCCAATAAATAGGGACACCACATGATGGTTTACCCTGCAGCTCCTGAATGAATTAACGTAGTCCACGGTACTTTGGTTTTCTGGAAGTTGAACAAGAAATATGACCCCATAGATTTGTTATCTTTGCATTTATTTTTCAAATCATGTCTGGAAAGAATTAAGAAGTTGCATGCTATTAAAAACACATGTGGGAGTGAAGTACTAGTACTTGCTACAACGTGGATGAACGTCAAAAACATTATGCTGAAAGTGAAAGAAGCCAGACACAAAAGATCACGTATTGTATGATTCCATTTATAGGTAATATCCAGTATATGATATAAAAACAGAAAACCAATTGGTGGTTGTTAGGGGCCGAGGGAGGGAAGAATTGGGAGTGACTGTTTAATGAGTACAGAGTTTCCTCTTAGGGAGATCAAAATATTTTGGAAGTTGTAGAGGTGGTGGTGCACAACACTGTGAGTGTATGAAACGCTGCCGAGTTGCTCACTTCAAAAGGGATAATTTTATGTTATGTGAATTTCACCTCCATTTAAAAAAATAAAAATTTTTAAAAACAGATTTGAAATTAGAGAAACGCAATATTAGAGAGGACTTGGACCCCACATAGTTGAGGATGAGCACCCCTCAGGATAACTAAGGTCTTATGTGGAAATTTTTTTAAAAAATTGATAAGTAAGCTTATTTGTCATCTGTCATGAGTTAATAACAGTAAATGAGCCCCACTAAGATTTTTCCATATTTTTTAGTACTCAGGGTTCTGTAATATTATTAAATTTAAGGGTGAAGAAAGATAATGATTTTGTCACCATTTTTTGGATCAAGCAAAGAATAATATTTTTAAAATATTTTAGGAGGATTTAAAACATCCTCCTAGAATAAGATATGGTGGCATCCTCTCTTCCCTGGCAAACTTAATGTTTTGTTTTGCTTTGTTTTTTACAAAATGTTTCCCAAAACTATGGGTTTATCTCTTGTTTCTATATGAATATAAAGGCTGCCCAGGTGAGTCTAATACGGTATTTCATGAGGCACATTGTCATTCTTCTGATAGTTGTGTCTATATATAAAGCTTCAGGAGCCAAGGAAGAAGATGAAAATACAAAGCATCTGAAAAATCAAAAGGATTTTGGCTGGAACGCCAATGCTAATGTATTTCTACATGGTGTTTTCAGCTTGCTTCTAAGTGGCTAACCCCCTTCCCCTCTCAGGCAGGAAATGGACCATGGTTCATTTCTCCCAGACTGGACCCCCGGGCTGTGGGGGTGTTGGCTGCCTTTTGTCCTTGGCTGTAATGGGGGAAGCCAAAAATAAGCGACACGAAGCTATAACTCTGATGGAGAGCTGATGGCTAAAACTAGAATAGCAAGTCTCATACTGGGTGTGGGATGCAGGGGTCTGGGTGGAGCATACTAATGGAGATTCCAGGCTTAAGGAGAAAGCTGAGGAGATGAGAGAGCAACAGCTTAGCAGGCAAATGGAAGTTGCCTGGGGGAATTCTGAAGAGGAATGGTGATGCCCCTGGTAATTTTATTTATCATTCCTGAAGGGGTCTGGGTAGGTGTGCAGGGTTGTCTAAAAGGGCCCCAGTAGGATAAATGTGGAGCACTCTGAGACCCAGCAAAGGGGCCCGGAGGCAAGACCTGGCATCTTCTAAATACACATCAGGAAATGTCAGCATCTGTCTGACAACATGGGGCACAACTCTTGATACTGTGGGTAAATAATTCACATGTTTCCACAGTATACATCTCACCTTACAAATATGCTTTCCAAACAAAATCAACCTCAGACTTTTAAATACAGCGTATCACAAAAAGATTTGCTCATCCAAATGAATGTGGCATATTTATCTCAGTTATTCCATAAATAGAATAGGTAATTATATACTCTTCCTAACTTCTGGGTGGAAAGTTATTTTAACAGAACATGTATGTTAAGATTCTTAGTAGAAAAGTGTACAAGCATTTTTCTAAATATAGTTTCTAATGGCCTTGAATTGTTTGTGAAACTTTTGTAAATATGTACAATTGTATTTCATATCAAAGTACCTTCGAAAGTTATTTTTATAAGGTCACGAAATTATTTTAATATTAAGAATAAAGAAAGACTAATAAGAATATATTAAAGAAATAAACACTTTAGATGAAATACCAGACACAGCTTCTGACTTTATGATTTATTTAATTGCTAGGGAGCTCTCACAAATGTATGGGCATAAAGTCTGGTGGGATGTTTAATTTATGGTGACTTGGCAGAGAACAAGAAAGCAGGCTGTGTGCTGCAAATTCTGAATTCCTAAGGGAATAAGGTAGACAATTTTAAACTCACCACTTCTGCCTTCTGTGATGCCCCGATCTCATACCAAACAAGTAAAATTTGAAAGAAAAGCAAAAGTGATCAGGAAGAATAAAGAGGGTATAAAAAGAGTAATGCTCTTTCAATGAGGTTTAATCATTGAACTCAACAGGAGTACATGGAAGGAAAAAATGCCAAATGTTTGTGACCCACATGGGGACATTGTTCTATTTAGCTTCATGTCAACTACAACTGATGATGGTGAGGGAGGAGAGGGGAAAAGCTGAGAGCCCCTGCAATTATTGTAATATTTCCTTGAGCCAAGTGAGGTGCGAGATCCATTATGTTCCCTTCCCACCTCCACCTAACGCCTGACTCTGAGTCACTATGTGATGCTTCCACAAGCAGAGTGGGAGCTATTTTTCTGGAATCTGAAGAAAAAGAAGCTATAGTCATTTTCTACACATTTTCTTACCCTGAAGCTAGTTGGGAATTCATTTTCTTATCCCCAACAGAGCTCATGCCTTTAAGAGCAAAGAGCATGGACGGGGCAGAGGACTACTTAGCATGGGGTAGGGTGGGTGGGAGAGGAGAGGAACCACTCTGAGCCTGTCCAGATGGCTCCCCAGTGACTGGGGTGGGTGGGGCGTTAAAAATACAGGACAAAGAAACAATGTGCCCCTCTAGCTAATCTTGGCTTCAAATACCAAGTCCTACAGTCAGATGAAATGGAATTCAGCAAAGTTGCTGTGGTCATTAACTTCTTCTGTCTTGAGGACAACGCCCATCCCATTAGATTTAAAAGCAGTTTTTTGAGGCCAGTAACCTCTGGCAGAAGCCCGGGCTGGTGGTTCCATAGAGCAGAAATGAGTGTGATCACTGGCACAGCCACAGTGGTAGGGTCTGGGGAGGAACCAACAGTGGTGGTTGTAAATGGGTATGAAATAGATGGGAATGCTGGGAGAACTCCAAGCCACCTTACCCAGCCTGTCTTCTTTTCAAACTCCAGACCATTTCCCCCTGATTCTGTGGCCTTACCTATGCCCAGAGTCCTGAATTTCAGCTGAAACACACAAAGGCCCTGAGGCTGACTGACTGGCACACACAGCCTCCCCTACCACTGGGTCTGCAGATTACTGGGAGACGTGTCCCTCTGCAGAGCCCTCTGGGCACGCTTGGCTGCAGAAGATGCTGCACACAGCCGATTGTTTTTGTAGAGATGTGAAGCCATATCACTTTTCATGACAGCGTAAACATTCATAGAGGTAGAAAAAGAATAGAGATGCCCAGGTGCCCTCTTTCATTAACAGTAGCACTTCTAATTAGTATGTTATTGTTCAAGAGCATTCTGGCACTGCAAGAGCTAAATAAAATGATCATGCCCCTTAAGCTAAGTATGCCCACCTTGGGGAATTATCTAAAGAAAAGAGCATTTAAGCCTACTTGAACAAAGATGTTTATAGCCACCCTATTTGTAATAGCACATAACTGAAAACAACCCAAATGCTCAACAATTAGGGAGTGATTAAGCAAAGTTTGGAACCTTAATATGGTAATAAAGTCTGTGGCAATGAAAATGATGAATATCTAGACTATGTAAATACTTAGAAAGCCTAAGTAAAACAATGCTGTATCAAAATAGAGACCACACAGTGTTCTAAGAACAATATAAAATGTTGTTACGATAATGTGAATATCATATCTTAACAATTATAAGAACAGATCACAATCATATATAATTAGTGTTCATAGTGAATGAGAACTTTGTGTTTTTAAGGTACGTTAAGGTGGTTTTCTTTTTCACAAAAACTGTAAAGCTGTTTTAAAATACAATATTTAAAGACAGTATATTACTATGGTATAAAAAGCATCGACACTGTCTTCATGTATTAGTCTGGCCATTCACTTGCTGTATGCTTCTGACTTACAAGATTGACATGAATTGGTAGCCCTGGAGAAATCAATGCATTAAAACAATATAAAATTGGCCTTACCTAAAAATAAGCACTAACCCTGCTGTCAGTAATATCTATCATCTGAATCAAGATATAAGTCAAGGCCAAGAATTCCATCATCAAATAATCAAGCAAAGGGAGATTCAAAGGTAGAAGACTGGATTTGTGTTGGAAGCACAGGTGAGGAATCTATGGGAAGATGATCAGGATTATGGGGGTATGGAGAATTGACTGAGAAGCAAATCCCATAAAGGGTTTTATGCACTGGGCTAACCCAGGGGAGCTTTTATTCTCCTTAGTACTTATTTTCAGATTTCAGAGAATAGTGCCACAGCTATCCCTTGTATAGGACCCATGTTAGATTTTCTAGAAAGGGTCCACATACCATTCCAATCAGGTTGTATTGCAGTTAAGAGGCCACGTGAATTCTGAGGTTCAAATGAGCAGTATAATTTTCAATGATGGAGACCACAACACACTAGTCTAAGCAATATTATTAGTAATATTTTATTTTCTATTGCTGGAGTAAATCACGTAGCTAATTGGAGCAAAATGCATCAACCCTTTTAAGTCATGCTTCACTGAGAATTTATCAGAAGTGCTTGGATCTAAAATTATTCATGCAGGAATTTCCTTATAAATTCGATGGCCAGTCAAACCCCAAATTCCCTCTTGCTGTGTGGTTTCTTCTTTGGAGAGTGGCATGCATTTTCACCCTGCTCACTGTTCATGAAATCAGTGAGAGAAGTCAAAGCCCTCTGTCGAAGGCTGACAAAGCTCTGTTCACCCTTAGGGCTTTACTACAACTGCCTTTCCAATTTTATATCAGTAAACTCTTAACAACTGTTCAAATCAGCAAGAACCATTGATTCATGGGTGCTACATTGAAAGCAATTTCCACTGCTCATTTCCAATCATTCCCACTAGTCAGCTTTTCTGAGTCACTATAGCTACTAAATCAACACAGATGCAAATGGCAGGTCTGCCTCTTACGCTGAATGTGGAAATCATGAAAGACATGTTGAATCTAGATCATTCCTGTTAGTGTGAATTGGTAGAAAGAAAAAAGTTTTAGTTTCAACCTTGGATAGGTTTTTCACTACACAAAAGCTCAGAATCCTCACCTGTTACACAGGAATAATAGCATCGGTTGGCTTACAGAACTGTGATGAGGGCCAAACAAATATGAGGAAGTGGTAATTAAGCTACATGATCATTTGACTCTAAGAGAACAATGCTTTGATAGCTCATGTGTTCATTTTCTATGTTGGCTGCATTCTTACTGCCCTTATTCAGAGCTTATTTAATAATATGACCTCAGGTTTTTGCCAGATAACCAAAATCTTACTTCTAGTTTTGGTCTTCTTTCTATGTTATAATAAGTATTTTAGTAAGTTCAATGGTAACAAAGTAAGTTAAGTGACAGGCAGTAATAAATATAATGAAATGTGTCTTCATTTCTTTGTCACATGTATCAGCACAGAGTGGCGTTTAGGCACATGAAACATTATAACTGAAATATCAAGGATCCACTGTTTGTACTTTCCCTTTTGATTGTATATAAGTATCTACTAGTATTTCTTTTTCAAAATTTCCTATTTTCTTAGCAACTGTAATTCTCACCTGCAACCCAGGTGAGTACTTGAAGTAAACAGGGAGTGGGTCTCAACCCTGACTGCGATTAGAAACACCTGAGGAGATTCGCACACTGCACGTGTAAGCTCAGGCCCAGCCCAAGATTCGGATTTAATTGGTTTGGGATTGGTCTCAGGAATGTCTTTTTTTTTTTTTTTCTAACCTTCCCCACATGATTCAAATGTGTAATTAAGATGGAGGATGACTGCTTTACATTTTGTTAAGCAGGAAATCCTTGGCCTGCCCAGTCCATATTTTGACCAGCTCGAAGACCATCAGTAGCCAGGATGCCTAAATTCATCCTTGAATGGGCAATGTGAAATATCAGTAAAAACACAGACTTTGGAGCCAGAATGGGATGAAACTTTGCTGTTCCCCATTCTGACAGTGTTACTGTGTGTGAGTGATCTGACCTCAATGTCCTCATCTGTCATGAGGAGTTAAGAGCTCCTATCTATTAGGGCTCCTGTGAGGTTTATATCAGGAAGTATATGTACTAGCAGGCATTCAAAAATGATAGCTCTATTGATAATTAATGCAACAAACCAGGTCTTCATTTCCTCATCAGAAATGAACAAACTGAATAAAGAAGGTCAGGAAAACTACCTTGATGCTAACACTAGGGAGTAGTGTCTACCAGCTAACTCAAATGAAAACTTTCAGGTTCTATGGTATCTGATTATATTTCTTTTGAAATAAGAAGAAATTAAATGGGACCTTTCTTTTGTCTTAAGTCTCTGCCAGAGCCTCCAAGCTTACACACATACTATCGTATTTTCAAGAGAGGTACTTCCCCATCCATGCAAGACATGCCAGAGTGTAGCAAACTTGGGTCCATGACTCCTGCCCCATCACCCGTTCCAGCAAGGGCATGTGGCAAAATGCTGCTGAACTAGAGCCATCTCTAAAGGGTCTTGCCCAGGAGAACTCCCTTGAGGGCAGAGCAGCCTTAGCTCGAAGACCAGGAGCTGAGAGGAGGTCAGCTCGAGAGTGCCTTACCTGAATCAGTGGTGAGTGCTGTGCAGGGGATCCTGCGGATGCAGAATGGGGTGGGTGGTAGACAGAGACCTCAAGAAACCTGGAACCTGCCGTATGAGCCCAAGAGCCAGCATTTGCCCATCTACCATTACCAGCAATATTGATGCCAGATTCGAGTAGCCCCATGCAGGTGGGACCTTGCTGTCTTCTTTGCATCCCTCTCCTCCTTCCTGACCCCACTGGAGCCAGAGGCAGCACAGTGAGTGGGCTGCAGGGGAGAGGAGCATAGAAGAGGAAAGAGAATAGGGAAGCAAAAGGCAGCTGCCTACCCCTGTCTAACCCTGACCAGATCTGAGCTGGGAAATAGAATTTCTTTAGATGAGAGATAGAGTTTTGATTTAGACGATACTTGACTTTTCAATAACTTGAAAATGAGACTCTTCTAGTGCCTCAAAGTGACCAGAAATACTATGGGACAAACCCGACATTACAACCAAGGGAGAGGAAGGGAGAACCAGTAGAACAGATTTTAAGCAAAATGGTACGAGAAAAATTAATTATATTTCATGGCTTCATTCTACCAAGTCTGACCCATACTACATTCCTGCGTATGTTTCCTCCTGGGCAGAGGGTCCAATGCTGCCTTGCCACTTCCAGATTCTAAGCACACAGACGACT
This sequence comes from Eulemur rufifrons, assembly GCF_041146395.1. NCBI lineage: Eukaryota > Metazoa > Chordata > Mammalia > Primates > Lemuridae > Eulemur > Eulemur rufifrons. Next base: position 58,170,520 of record NC_090983.1, on the reverse strand, counting down.
GGAAATGGCATCGGGGCTCTTCTGACACAGATCATTCTAGTCCTATAACAGTACCCTCAATTTCTTTCAAGCTAAAGACTTTTCTGACATTTTTAATATTGGTGCCACCATTAGCTCACGTGTCCCATAACTTATTTAATTCTTATTTAATTTGATGTATCAAGAGACAGGTCACTGCATCACTTCTAATTTTTTCTGCAGCCTCAACAGAAAGATCTCACCATGTCTTTGTGGCTCTGTTGTTGTACAGCCCATTTCTCCCAATGGTAGTCCCGGCTGACCCCCTAATATTCACAGGGATGTAGGGAAAGTTAGGAGCACAGGCTTGGGAGTCAGACTGATCTGGGTTTAATCCTGGCTCTGTCACTAACTACACCATACTAGTATGTTGCTTAACCTCTGTGGCCTTGGTTTTCTCACCAACAAAATGGGCATAGTAAAACAATTCTGCCTTATAGGATTGTTTTAAGGATTGAATGAAATTATATAAATAAGCCTTTGGCATAGTGTCCAGCATATAAATGCTTAGTAATGGTATTAATATATTCCAGTATAATAATGATAGTAATGTTCATAATAATAGCCATTATTACCAAAATGATGTTGCCAAATCACACTGTTACATTTATTACTGGGTAATAAATATTAACGGTGTTACCTCAACACCAAAGAGACGCTTTCCTTTAGTACCTATTAGGGAAGAGGCATGTTGTCGTAGATCCTTCCAGAGTTTTTCCTCCCTCTCCTGTGCTTTTGTCATTCCCTTCTCCCCATAGCTCCCAGCTCCACTGTGGATCAACAGTCACTTGTGCCCAGTCGTTATAGTCTAGAAATTACAGACACAGGCTCTTGGCACAATGTTATCAACTCTGCACAGATGCAAACAGAAGAGTGAATGTGGGGCAGGCCCTCTTTGCTTTTGCCCTATTCCTTTATTTTCTGTTCAACCATCACCATGCGAAGACGGACAAGTGGTTCAAGCTTTTCTGGAAGGTAGCAATGACTAAAGAGAATTATGAAAGAGAAGGAGATGGTTTTAATCATTTATTTAATCAGATTATCCCCTAGTCCAGTAAAGCTCCAGAAGAAATTAATCCCCTCACTGCTGCCCCCTTGAAGTCACAGTCAATGCCTGGTCTTACTCCCCTTAACTCAGGTTTGTCTGCCTCTCCTGCTGCACAGCTACTAACATTTCAACCCACCTTTTGAGAAATCTAACTGTACTCCATGAGTCAGACTCAACCAAGGTCTTAGTGCCTTTTCCTGAAGCTACATTTCCCCAAGGCTGAGTTATTCAGTCTAGAATTAGTTAATCAGGCCCCTTCACTGGGCCTGAACTAGGGCCATCAGAGTGGGCTTTGATAATCTACGTCCCCTGGCCCAGCGAGGCCGGATGGGCACTGTGAGTCTGGTTTGATCTGAGATTGCTCCACCCGGATAAGGTGTGGCCACTCTTTTCTATTCTTCTGAGACTCTAACTGATAACACCTGGACCACCCCCCCCCCACCACCACCATCCCCATCCCACCCCCAACACACACAACCACACAGTTTCCAAACACAAACTGCGATTCTCAGAGGCAGGGCTTGGAAAAACCGTTATGGAGGAAGAAAAGCATTTCTCTAACTAAAAGATGAAAGACCTTACGCCTCTCACCCCCTCCCCAGAACGGGGTTAGTGTCCACATTCCTGTGCAAAGCCTGGTTAGCTCCTTCCATCAAACTTTTCCTCCTCCTTCTGTCTAATTGTGCCATTCCTGTTCTAACAGGAATTTTTTTAAATAGCAATTTTTCTACCTTTTAATGGCTTTTCCCTCAGCTACAAAAACACCCAGCCAAAGCTTTGAAATTATGATTTGTATTGACCTAATTAAATTCTTAAACTAGGTGCTTCCCTTTTTCCCTAGTTATATTATTACATTATTTTCTTCTGGTTGCCCTTTTATGTAGACGTGGCATAAATTCCAGGATCTCGACTTTAGATTTGTTTGCTGGAACTGTGTCAGGAGATGAATACAAATTACTGTTTATCCACCAAACACTTACATAGCACTTCCTATGTGCCAGGCAGTGTTCTAAGTGTTTTATAAACATTAGCACATTTAATCCTCATGACAACTCTATAGATAGGCATTATTAGCACCCCCCATTTGCACATGGGGAAACTAAAGCACAGAGAGATTAATTAACCCAACTAAAGACACACAGCTAGTGAGTGGTAAGATTCATACCTATGCAGCCCTGCTCTGGAGACCACACTCCAACCAATAGGCCACCCTGCCTGGTTTTGTCATACAAGCCACTTCCTAGTTATTTATCATACTGGAAACAAATCCTGATATAGGTAATTTTATAATCATTTTAGATATGGAAGGAAACTGAGTTCTAAACGGCTAAGTGGTTTTTCCAAGTCACAATTGGCCAAGTCTCAAATTCAGAGAAGAACTTGTAAATCCAAAGCCTGGCTACAATAGTCTGGCTTCTGCTTGTGTAGGTCTACCCAGGGTAGTCTCTGAAGTATAAACGTGATGGAATTTTTGCTACAGAATTTTATTTTCTCATTTGATTTTGCTATCAATACAGTCATTTGACCAGGCCTTTAACTAATGCAGAGCACATGTGCCCAGAGGGTCCTATAATGAATCCATTTTGTAAAATACAGAGAAAGCCATAAATTATTTCCACATAAAATGCACATAGATCAAGGTTGCTGTATCCCTAAGAGCTTTGTGATATACCCTTAACCAAAATTGCATTTTCTCCTTGTAAACAAGGAAGAAAATTACATTGTTTTGACCTTTGGATCACTAGATTTTGTATTTATTTTATATATTTTTCAAGACAATTTACAAAGATATATAGTCATTTAATCTTCTCCTGAAAAAAAAAGATAAAAAAGCAAAAATATTGGACATGCAATAGCCATGCAGTAACTACTTCTCTATGGATTGAACTATCGAACAGTTCATACTGTGATCATGATTTAGTACAATTTATGACTTTTAAGAGACCATTTATCAATAATTCTTGAATGATTTTCCAAAACAAGTGCAAATCAAAAAAAAAAAAAACAATTTAATCTCTTTGATGGGATCCTGGTTATTGTGGTATTGATCACACCCTATCATGATACAGGCATTATTAGCTCAAGGTAAAGATAGCAGAGAGGCTATATACGTTTCTCACTCTGAAACTTAAGCTCTCTTGAGTTAAAATTTCCCACCTTTGCCCTGTAGACCTCCCTCTAGAATCAATCACAAAATATCTGTTAAACACTTAGTATGAGCAAATCAATGGATTGAGCACTAGGGACTCAGAAATAAATAAGGTATGGTCTCTGGCTTCAAGGAGTTTGTGGTTTATTACAGAAGACAGACTTACAAACAAATACAGAGAATATTGTGCGGTAAAGTTACCTGGAAGGAGCTGGGGTGGTCCAAAGAAGCAGTGGGCCATTGACCAGAGTGGGTCAGCGACAGTGTAGAGAGAATGTCTTGCTTTCTAGTGAGGTCTTGAGGGATGAGCAGGAGCCTATTAAACAATGTCTAAAAAGAGCATTTTAGGATAGAAAACTTGGCAAGAACCAGGTTATAGAACACCTTGCAAACCATGAAAATCATTTAGATTTTGTTCACCATTCCCAGCAGTAAGACACTGTTACAATGCATTTGAGTGGAAGAATAATGGAATTTAGTTTCCCTTCTAGAAGGAACACAGCAGTTGCAGTCTGCTGGGTGGACAGAGACACAGGCTGCAGGCAGGGAGGTCAGTTAGAAATTATTCCAAAAGCCAAAAAGAAAGATATTCAGGAATAAAATCAAGACAAGGGGATAGAATTTAAAAAAAAAAAAAAATAGGAGATGAAACTGATAGGATTGGAGAGATGAAGAAGGAGGGAAAAATAGAAGATGACTACTGTTTTGTGTGGCTGGAGTGGGCGGTGGGAGGGATAGTGCCATTCTCTGAGATTAGGAGAGAAATGTATCAGTGAAGGTGCTTTTAGCAGCAACGAACAGAAAACTCAACCAAAATGATGTAAACCTAAAGGGACTGTAGTATCTCAGGTAACCACAGGTGTAGAAGTCAGGTAAGCCTAGAATTGGTCAATTCAGCCAAGTCCACCAGGGCCCAGGTTCCCTTTCCTTCCATCCTTGCACTCTCCACGCTGCTCCCAGGCACAATATAGTGCTCACGGTTCCAGGCAGCAACACGTGGCAGCCTAAAAGGGAGCATGTACACACAGGTGCCTCTTTTCCAGAAAGAGGAAGCCCTTCCCAGAACCCATCAGCAGATCTCCTCTCTAGTTTGAGTGCTGAAACTGAGTCAGTCTGAGTCAATGCCTTGGAGACTCAGAGGATAAAGCAGACATCTTCCATCATTTTTGGTTTTTTATTTATTTTTAATTGAGGTAAAATATACATATATAATTTACCATCTTTACCATTTTTAAGTGTACAATTATTTTTTTCTCTTGCCTAATTGCTCTGGCTGTGTAATTTTTATTTTTAGAAATTAAAAAATTTCAGCTCCCTCACCTGATGTTTGAGTTACATGACACCTAGCCCAAAATACTTCGCAAACATCTAAATAATGGATATTCCTTTGCCTTTTTTCAAATGTTAGGATTTCTCAGTCTGTAGACTGTGTCTCTGTATAAATTCCCTGAACTCCTTTCCACCTTTAAACACCGTCCCTTCACTCTCTCCTCACAGGGGAGAGATGAAGAAATCAGACCTGAGACTTTACCACTCAGCTGATTCCCTTTTTACTTTAAAACGGCCCATTTTTCAAATGAGATTTTCCAAAAGGGAGGAAGTCTGAAGCTTCTCCACCACCACGTTTTAGTGGGAAGGAGTCTCCGCAAACATACAATGTACTTTTTATTGCTTAAAGCCCCTATCCACCTTGGAATTCTCAGTCTTCTGGGCCTTTCTCACAGTCTGGAGGCCCGTCTCCACCCATTTGGAAATATTTCAGATGTTTCCTGAGACACAAAGTTGTTCTCCTGTGTTTAACACTACTCTGATTCAATTATTTTTCACCTTTATTATCACTGAATAAACTAAAACCTTACAGCGAGCCTAATGAATATATGTTTTATTCAAATAAGTCTGGTTGAATTGGATATTTTTAATAAAGAAGCACACACTCTGGAACATGATGCTTTAGTTTATGAGGTAAAAAAATAAAATTCTTTCTGCTGATTCATTGTTGCACAAAAAAATTGTCATGGCCATGCCAACTTCTTTGTTGTACTGTGTGTAACATTAGCCAGAGAATATTTAATAAATAAACTATATGTTGAAAATTCCCTCATTTAGCAGGCACCCAATTTATGTGATAGCTTAAAATCCTACCCTTCCCTAGCTGACCCACAGACCAAAAAACCGGAAAGCTCTTCTATGTACCAGTTATTTTCCTCAACCTTAAAATTTCTACATAAGGCATTTAGTCAAGCCCTTTGAGTTAACAGAAAGGTCAACCGCATTGTCACTGTTTTTTCTAACATGCTATTTGTTGAACAAATCCTTTCTATTTCTCCTCTTAAAAAGTTTCAGTTGGAGTGCACTAATGTGATAAACTGTTGACTTTCATCCTGGTCACCCAATTCCACAAAGTCAAAATGATCAAAGAGGAAGCTGTTTCTCACCTTGCTTTAATCTTGCTGCCTCCATGGAAGATGGAAAGTAAACAGTCACACTGAGTTCCAGTTACCGGTATCATGATAAAAACATAAATGACTTTCCTTTTTTTTACCTTTGCAATTATATGTGGCTTCATGCAAAATAAATTTCAGAGCCTTAAGTACTTTCTTTCTGATTGCAAACAATGGATTCTGAATGAGACCACATAAGACTGAAGAGTGAGAGTAGAGAGAACCTGGTTACTAGGTAGTCTCAGTGAGTGCCATGACAGCATGGTGCGGTTTGGACAGGTTTCTCCTATCAAACTCAGCTTCCATTTGCTTTTTGATTATTTAGATTAAAAGTCTATTGCCAAACTATAATTTATATTTCACAATAACCTATGTAGAAGGTACATGGTTAAGAGAATTCAAAGAGAGCCAAAGCCATAATGAAAGATAGAAACAATTTCATATTATTTTGCTCCAACAGAAACCTAAAGGGAAGAATATTCTGGGACCATATGACACCATTGCTCCCTTATGAAAATTTTAATGGGGGGGTGGGAAGCAGCCAAACAATTAACCCTTTTTTGCATGTGTGTTGCTTCATGTCATGCCCTGGTTAAAGTCATCGTTGCTATTTGGGCAGAATTGCCCTTTTATTTGCCAAATTAGCTAAAATAATTGATTATTTTATATTTGACTTAAAAATAACTCCCCTACAAAACCACTTTTTTTCTATTTTGTGGTAATATGCAGGACATTTATTCTAGTCTTAGAATCAATCCAATGCTGTACTCCGAGGAGAACCCTGATGCCTTTAGCCTATTTCTGTGCTAAGACAGGTTGGCCCCCCTCGGCGGTACAAGCGGAGGGAGATCCATGCTGGCTTGTTTTCTCATCTTTCTCAGTAAACTGACAATTCTACCACCAGTTGATTTAAATTCCAAGGCTTATAGATCCACCACCAATCAGCATGATAGAAAACGATCTCTCCAGGGTTTTCTCTGAAGAGTTAACCTTGATTTGTCAGCAACACAGATATTTCTAATACCACATGAAAGAGTGATTTGAGAGAAAGTGGAAGGCAATCAATCCATCGTGGGATCATATCCTGGGTCATGCATTCACATCATACTGATCTGGTTCCTCCTAGAACTGCCTTCTCTTTTAAATTGTGCTTTAATATTTGTCCTTGGCTTTTATTGAAGTTGATTTAATAACAGGTTGTATGAAATATGCTTCAACATTTGAATAGTGCCTATTATATAATTTAACCTCCCCTATCCATGAAAAAATCATTCTAGAATTTAATGTCAAAGTCACTTTATCTCCCTTGAGAAACCGGCACATTTATTACTTCCTGATTTTCTTTTAAATATGTGACTAACTTGTCACATTTCTCATCTTTGCACTGGCCGCCAGGAATCTCAGTCTAAAAAAGGCTCCAGCTATTAGTCACAATTATAACTCTTATGGTTAGCTTATCTGATTGTTTCATAATTTGGGTCTGGTTTTCCATTTCTTTTTTATTTGCCTTATGATTGTATCTTCTGCTTTAGGTTTCTGAATTCTTTGCTAGAAAGAGATGGTGTATAAGTAAATTCAACAATTAAAATATTCTTATTTTGTCATAAAAAGTTTTCTAATTTTAAAACTTATGAGGGGTTTCATTAAAAATTATAATCACGTATTTTATCTTTTACTCTGAAAACGTGGAAAAATGGAGATAAAATGATGGATTGTACCAGACATTAACAAGCAATTAGTAAAAATAAAGATCTTTCTCCAATGAGCTAGCTTGATGAGGGAGATTGCAGTAACATTTTCGAGAGGCCATGAAATGGAGGATAATTTTGGCAATTTTTTCACATCACCTTAAATATGCCATTGTTATAGCACTGAGCTGTAGTTAAATTGTCTATATTTCTGACTCTTCTATAAGCTGTTGGCTTCTTAAGGGTATGACCCATTATTTAGTCATTCCCAGTATATAACACAACATGTGACCCACAGTGGGGCTTCAATAAATATTTTGGAATGCCAAATGAGTTTCCTTCTATTCAGAGAAATTCCAGTCTTAAAAAACATTTCAAGGTGCTTTCCAATCCTGTTATTTCAACAAATGCACTCTTGTTTATGTTGCCATAGATATTAATACCATTTTCTTAATATGGCACTTGATGCTGCCCCTTGGTTTTGAAATCATTTTATACGTGAACAGGATGTTATCAGATTAAAAGAAGCCTACATCCAAGCATTCCTCTCTCTGTTGATGAAATGTACCAAAATCAACTTTCAAAAACAGACTTGGGTTCATCTTCAGAACCCAAGAAAATCTGCCACAATATCTTGGAAAGAACTTTTTTTTTAACTTTACTAACTTTTGCTAAATATGAGTGTCCAGCAAATATAACCAGAGTTTGAACAATTGTTTCAAACATCATCATTAAACCTGATTTTAATTTTTGAGAAGTCACACTTTCTAAAATGCTCTAAATGGCTGTTCATGGTTTTATTTTTTATGTCTGGTGCCTGTTCCTGTCAAGCTGTGAAGAGATTGTAATCTCATTAAGAAATGAGGGGGGAAACTTAAAGCAAATGTTAAAGGGCAATCTAATTACTTTGAGAAATCTGAAATGTGCTCAAGACCTACGGAAAAAGATTCTCAGTTTTAACAAAATTTCTAACTTCAATAAAAGTTCTATTAATGCAATATGCATACATACATATATCTATACATATAGTTTCTCCTCCCACCACCCAGAACATATGCTTCTCCAGAGCAGGGATTTGTATCTGTTTTATACACTGATGTATTCCAAGTGCCTACAACAGTGCTTGACATGAATCTATTCTGGGTAGATATTTGTTGAATGAATATAAAAAGCGCATGCTGAGTGGAAGCTAGAATTCATTCCACTATTAGCTGTCCTACAGTCCAGTTAAATTTTTTACCATCATTTTATTTCATGGACATAAAATCATTGGGACAGGAAGCCCAGGAGGAAAAACATGGGATATACACAAGTAGCTCCCAGAAAAGTCAGTGCTCAGCATCCTAAAATTTAGAACCTCAAGAATATTTTTCCCCCTGTTCAAACAGCCTCTGGAACCTTTTCTTATTAACTCAAATGTTTGGGAAGGGAAAACTGCCACCTGAACCATCTCTCCTCAACCCATTATCAGCTCCCTCTGTTCAGAACCCTCCCCCTGAATCCACCTCCCCAACAGAGCAAAATCAAAACAAAACATAAAGAGATACAATTAAGTCCCAACCTAAAAACAAAGTACTAAATACACTATAAGCATTATCTGCGACTCAGCTTCCCTACCTAGCTACAGATCTTTGAGACTTTAGAATAATTTCTTAGTATGGAAAAGCCCTCTGGAAACGTGGCCTCACACTATTTAAATTCATCTATTCAGTTTCACAAAAGACAGTTTTCTTTTGAGGATCCAGGAGTCTGTTGATCCTTGTCTTTGTGCCTGGGACTGGGCAATTGTCTGAATGAGACCGGTCCTTGATGAGTCCTTAGAGACCCAGAAGAGCTTAGATGTACAGCTTTCATGCCCTAGCCTAGAAGCCCTAAAATCCTTTAGCCTTGAAAGACAGAGTCTAGAGAAAGTATTTGTATTATAGAAAGGAGACACTCTCTGGACCGGTGTTTAGAAACCATACCTAAAAAACTATTTCAAAGTAGCTATTCACTGAGTCTATCCATTGAGGGTTGTTTTTATGTGACATAAATTCATCAGGGTGAAAGGTGAAATAGTCAATCAAACATGTAAATCATGAGTTAATGCACTGGCCACTTGACAAAACATGCTCTTGGCTAGATTGCATAGTCACATGCATAGTCATGAATACCATACTGCAAACATTGGGGCCTGAGGCTCCTAAGATACAGGTCCTTCAAGGCAATAATGAAAACAAAATCAATTGGTGTATATTGGTCCTAAATCAAAGACCAGAAAAATCACCCCATTTGTTTGTCCTCCGTTTGGATGAATAAGGAAAATCATTGTAGACATGGGAAACAGAAGAGAAAATGTAAAATTTTGATCTGAATAATTCATTTCTCCCATACTACAGTTAAAATTTAAAGGTCTAGCTTATACATAAAACGAGAAACTTAAATCTTATATTTGTGATGTTTTTATCCACTTCACATATGCATTACTAAAATTTGACTGAATTTGTTAGAAAAAAATAATAGTGCATCTGCTTTCCATGAAATGTTCTAAAGGATATAACTTTTTATTTGCTACAATGAGCTACCTGAATGTCATGCCATAACGCAACATGACAATGCTTAACTTGGGGTAATTCAGCATGGCAGCATTCTTGGGGGAAAGAATTTAAAGTATTTTAGATTAATTTACCATATTAGCAAGTGTTCCATGGAATTTGCTACAGCTTCTTGAGTCTAAACACATTAAATATCACATGATTCCTGTGCATTCCTAACACTAAATACCAACGCTCATAGAATTATGCTGGGAGAATCCACCATGGATCAGCCAACTATAATCTCCTGGTGTAGGACAGAGTGGGATTTTATAAGTGCTCCCTGGGGTGTCCCAATACATGTTTGGTGGCAGGAGGCAAAAATCATTCTTTCTCTCTGCCCTCCTAGGAAGATGTATCACAAGACACAGTTGAATGGGAATATATTGTAGTCTGATAGCCCCCAAGCACATAGATATTTATTTGACAACTTACACTACAGTCCTCCCTGCAATCTCAGATTTCATGTGCAGTATGTAGCCTACTGTCCAGTGCACAGATTTAGCAAATGTTAAACATCATTGCCAAGTTGGGGGCAGCCTCCAAAATTACAAGGAATGAAAAGTAATTGTCAACATCCTAGTGGAAGAGAATGGGTCTGAGAGAGGGGCCCTGGGCTCTGCATCTCACTGGCCTCCAGAAAGGCTATTGATCTCATTTTGTGTGGTTGTTTTTCTTTTTGTCATATTTTAAAATATAAAAGTAATGTTTGAATGGATGGTTGTTATAAACAATTTAAACAATAGAGGTATAGAAAATAAAAAGAAGTCCCTTTTCACTGTCTGCTCACACAATTCCACTCCTATCCCTAGAGGTAATGCCTGTTAATAGTTTTCTAAGTATTTTATTTTGGAGCTAGACCTAAACATTTAATGTAACCAAATGGTTTAATGATTCTTTTAATGGAACTCATTCATAATTGAAAATCTCATTATATCTATCATACCCTCATTTTATTACATATCTCTATTAAGTCCCTATTGTTAATACAACTATTTTATCAGTAACTCTTGAAATACGTTACCCTGGGTTAGAGCAGAGCATCTGATCCAAAAGGAATGATTCCCTCTTAACATTTAAAATGTTGTGGTTGCCCAGAGATAGTTGCTATGTGTTTATAACCAATGGATTGCAAAGTAGTAATAACAAAAATCTACAATGAAGTAGATTTTTAAATAAATTAGTATTTTAAAATAAATTAGTATTTAGTATTTTTTTATCGCAAAGGCATATATATACACATTTGAAAAACTTATAGTACCTACCAGGTATTATAGACATTATTTAGGCGACAGAAAATGATTGGTGTACACATGGATTGTGACATGACATAAAGAAATTCATTTATCACAGCTGACCACATTCACCCAGCCCCAACACACACACATTCACATACACACACACACACAAACACACACTTTGGGCTGGGAAATAGTTTCAGACTGTGGAAACTTTCCATTAAGCAGGAAAGTTCACTTAAAGTGAATCCTGAAAAAATTGCAGTGAAGCAATACTGCACTAAATGTGATGACTAAATGGGTCATCATTTAATTTTTAGATATTTATGCATTTTGAAGAGCAAATAGACTTCCTATTCCAAAATAGCTCAATTATGTTTTGATTGCAACATCACATTTTCCAAGAATCTTGGATCTCAAATACTGTAATCATTTATACATAAGTTGATAATTGCTTTATAAAAATAAAAACCGTTGCTGTGTTGGTGGTATAATGTGGCATACATGGTATTTTCTGTTATCCCTGAGATTTCACAATACGTTTAGCCCTATTGTTTTTGGAAAATATTTTGTTGGATTCTGGATGCTTTAAGATATCTGCAGTCTTCCAGGTATGGATGAGGGGAAAATATGCTGGTGCCTGTGACTCCAGAAGGGCCTAATCAAGGCAGAGGCTGGGGTGCAGCAGCTCACCCATCTCTGATTTTTAGCAGATGGTTTTGCTCTGTGTACTTGGCATCATTGGCTTCCCAAGCAAAGGCCTCATAAGTGAAAGAACATTCCATCCATTTATCCAAAACTGTCCCAAGGAATACTTTTTTATATAAAATACACTCTTACTGACCCATTCACACTCTTGTTCCATCACACTTACCATGATCACATTGAGTAGTGAGCAGTTCTAGGGTACACATTTAGCCCCTTGAAAGAGTTGTATTTTACTTTAGTGAAGGCATACTTCACATGTCCTTTTGTATTCATGACCACTTTTTTTCTGGGGAAAATGTATTGCAGGGAGCACACATACATTGCCCTGATTTATGACTCTTCTCAAAATTTCTTTCCTAGGCCGGGCACAGTGGCTCATGCCTGTAATCCTGGCACTTGGGAGGCTGAGGCGGGCAGATTGTTTGATCTCAGGAGTTCAAGACCAGCCTGAGCAAGAGCAACACCCTGTCTCTACTAAAAAAATAGAAAGAAATTAGCTGGACAACTAAAAATATATAGAAAAAATTAGCCGGGCATAGTGGGGCATGCCTGTAGTCCCAGCTACTCAGGAGGCTGAGGCAGGAGGATCGCTTAAGCCCAGGAATTTGAGGTTGCTGTGAGCTGGGCTGACACCACGGCACTCTAGCCCGGGCAACGGAGTAAGATTCTGTCTCAAAAAAAAAAAAAAAAATTCTTTCCTTTTTTTCACTGGAAGAGAAAAGTGAACTGATTGGTATTTAGGAATCGAAACAAGAAGATTTTAATAGTGGGAACAGATTGGCTGCTTAAGGTACCATATCTTTGGGGTTACAATTGTGCTAAGTTTAATGAATATAGGCAAAACCAGGAACTCTTATTGTGACTTTTAACTCTAACATTGATCATTCCAGCCATCTGTGCAGTACAAAGCACATCTTTGTTTACTACATAGAGTTTAAGTAACAACCAGCTAAGCTTGCTAAGCCTCACAGAGCTCACTTGTTGCCTCACACAAAGAGAACAACATGCAGACTCAAAGGTAGTTTATCAGATAATTTTTTAATAGAATCCTAAAAATCTCTCGCACATATTGCCCAAGGTTGCTGATTGTTATCTTGGCAGAAAAATATTTGCTTTTCCTCATATCTGTCCAGTTAAAATGTACAGCTTCCTCTTGGAAAGAATTCAGGTAAAAATAATAACAGAAAAGAAAAGCATGAGGATGTAGCTCACTCACTCTGTTCTCAGCCCAAGCCTGGGCTGCCTAGACGTTAGAGAAGTTCAAGAACAGCAAGGTGCCCGGGTGATATATTGCTGTCAATGTAGTAAGGAGTAAATGGCCTCCCAGACCCTTAGCAAACAGGAGATTCCAGATCTCAAAACTTGAAAAAAAAAAATAGCATTAACCAAAGTACTGAAACAGATATAAAATTGTCTTCAGGTAGCATAATTGTAGTGAAAATTTAAAGCTTTCTCTTATGAACCTACCTCTTAAGTATCTGACATTTACATTTAGATTTAGTTCTTCTGAGATCTTTAGGCTGCAGAGTTTACCAATCTTGAAAGTTTGCTTGTTTGTTTGAACATGGATTCTAACCATTTCCCTGTCTACTCATGACATTTCTAAACTTATTTCTCTCACAACTTAGCCAAGGTGTGGAAAATACTTTCAGTGACAGGTTTAACTCCCCATTCCTTTGCAAGGTCTACTGAGGAATATGTGCCCAATTTGGAAGTAACAGGTGTGCATTTTCTTTTCACTTTTAAGTGCTCAGCAGTAAGAACCTAGGGTGAGAGAAGAGCTTTACGCTGCAGAGGGAAAGGGGCGATGCCCCCATACTGGGCCTATTACTTGCCACATGCAACTTCAACAAGTCTCGTTGATCTCAAGTGATTCTCATTCAAGATCTCTTTGATCTTTGCCAAGAAATCCCCATTCAGTCTGACTGATTAAAGGCAAAGGGTGGCTTCCAAGTGCCACCTCCCAATCCCCTACCTTCTGCCAGAGCTGCTACACATTTCCTGTCATGCCTCTCAGGCCAGTACAGCTGCTGGCATCTGTACCAAATAGACCTGGGTATGATGGAAAACCACTTAAGTCAGGAAGAGGATCATTTTCCAGCCTCATGTCAAGATGCTACCCTTTAAGAGGTTACTGTTGCTGCTTCAACGCCTATAGGGCATGTGCTTTAAGCTGTTGATTTTGTTTTGCCATTTTTCAATGGTGGTAATATATCTGTACAGATGTTGGCCTATTTTCTTATCCACTGTCCCTTGCAACAGATGCTATATCCATTCCTAAAAAGACTGATCTATAACAAAAAGCCTACAGAAAAAACAAAACAAAACAAAAGCAAAGCAACTGCCCACAAATAGGTCAAACTCAACACTCATTGGAGCTAACTGGCCGCAGAGAATCTATATCCAAATCAGAAGTCATGTTCAAATTTCATGAGCTTACATGGCCTGATTTACTAGAACAGCGTTTGTAAGATATGCTGATCATGAACTGAGAAGTGCCCCTGGGCTGTGGGACACTCAGCCACTACGCAAGTTGTACAAAATCCCTTTGCACATATGCCCTGGAATGGTCTTAATTCTAAGAACTAGCTTCTGCCATCTATAAAGGCAGACACCTAAAGCTGCAACTAAAAAGTTTAACAGCCAAACATGAACAAGATTCTGCCCCATTGTTCTATGTTTGCTTGTTCTAAAGGTCAATTCATGTAAAACCATTTGTGAAACAACTCATTTATCCAGGCTAAAATTTCATAAGTAGATATAAATTTAGAACACTGTATTCCTGAAAAGTATTATGAAATTATATCAATTTTTTAAAAGTCTCATGGTATATCAGATATTTGGAATTTCTTGCTTAGTAAAACTTTGTAAACAACTTGGATTTTCTCCATTAGTCTTTAAATCCTCAGGACCTAGCATGTGAATTGCACATGAAAGGAAAATAAAAGTATTGTTGAGTTGTTGAAAGAATAGGTGAGATGTATTTCAGCTTAAAATCAGGAAAAATTGGCCAGATTATTTTTAGGGCTCCATGCTACATTCCTTCAATATCCCCTGTTTGATTAGCAAAAACATTAATTGCATTCATGTTTTACAGTCAGAAAAAGGAAAGGGTTGCTCTTAATTATCAATATTCTGAATACTGATTTAAGAGGAAAATGCATTTAATCCCACACAAGACATGCACACAATTCAGGGTCCCTCCTTTGTGGGATAATTCATTACTGTATTATCTAAATTATATCTGTCTCCAGAATATACAAATTCGTCTGTATCCCCAGCCCCTAGTAGAATGTGACAATATAGAAAATACTCAACACAGTGTTGTTGAATGAAATGATGGATTTAACAAGAGAGGAATTAAGAAACTGATTATAGAATCCAAGTGTGGCCCTAGCTATATCTCATCAGTCCATCTAAGAGGAAGCTATAGAGATAGACCCTGTACTTAGTTGTGATGTAATAGACAGAGTTTGCTCCCGATGATTTCAGGTCATGAAAGAACATTTGTTGGAAACTTCAGTTCCTGTCTTCTTTGATGCCTGTTACAGAAATGTGGTGGCCAGTAGAATAGATACAGTCAACACTGAGTCACTGTTTAATCGCTGAATTTCAGAATCATCCACACTAATCTTACTGAGTTTCCAAATTCTAGCTTCATGTACTAAAATCCTGAAAATTTCTCCATTCTATGCCTATTGGTTTTTTCCTAAATTGTATCCCTAACTGGTGCTTTTACAATTGCTACATTGCCAAGAGTTAGTGTGGGTATTGAAAGGAAGGAGCAAAGCTGAGAAGAGTTTCTGTATAATCTGTGTCTGTCTGTCAACTCTTGGGTCTTCCGTTATTGTCTTTTTCTATAAAGAGGTGAGAAGAAGAAAGAACTTTAAATATGTGCAGCTTTGCTCAGAATAGTCTCCTTAAACATTTCTGCTAGCCCAGCTAACGGTGAACTCTCTCACACCAACTCTCTGAGTTTCTTAAAGATACTGGTATTTGCATGCAGCAATTGGCTTAGTTCACCTTCTTAGGAATTAACTTTTTAAGTAACTGGAAATGTTTTAACCCAAATTCTTTATGTGGCTTGGTTAATACCTCTAAAATCTTCTCCCACCTTACCGTATGCACCCTAAACTAGCTCCAGAAATATTTTATGACTTTATTAAATGAAGACATGCTCCAGTTATTGTTATTCTACTTCATTAGTGTGAATGAAGTAGGATGAATGCTTACAAGTAAAGAAATGGTAGTATTTTCAAACAAAATCATTTCAGTAATCATTTCAGCTGAGTTTTTTCTAAGTATTTTATCCAGAATGTTGTTTGATCATTGCCAGTATTTATTTATTTGATAACTGTGTCACTTAGCCTTTGGAGATCATATCACCAAGTTGTATCTTATAGAGATGTTTCCATTTCAATGGGAACTTAGTTGCCTCGTTTAAAAAGGCAATAATAAAGATCACTGATAGCACAGCTAGAAATCCTAAGATTAGAATAATATTTTTTGTAGAACAGAAGAGACTTGGTCAGGCGAAGTCATAGCAACACAAGACCTATGAGTATAGTGTATAATTCCCTCATGTGCAGTTAAGAATTCATCCCATGAATTTGGGCACAGAGATACGAAAGCAATCATTCTTAACTGTGAGTTTTCTGGGGTTGAAGACTTGCAAGAGGGGAGTTAGGAGAAGCCCTGACTGCTAGCATTTGCCTATCACTGTGTTATAAATACTCCACATATGTGCTGCCCATTTTAAAGTATCAACATGATGTCATTGAACGTAAAGTTGGGAAGAGGTGCATAACACCAGCTCTGCCCAGCCCCATGCAAGCTGGCTCTAGCACACACTGAACTCTTCAAGGCCATCCCAGCTCCAGAGCTCCCTGGAGGGTCAGCTCAGGCCTTTGCTCTGACCCCATCCAAGTTCAACCTCTCCCTTTGCCTGCCTTCTTCTCCCCTCACCTCAGGAACCAGTGTTGTCCCTAAGAACACGCCCCAGTAAACTTCCTGCGTGGAAATCTCAAAGTCTCAGAAATGGAAAGTTAAGTTCATTATTATTGAAACACAGAGTGAAAGTCCTCTGTTCTCTCTCCTAAACTCATTAACTAATTAGATCAACGATTGCCTCCACCTGGCTTCCTAATGAATCATAGAATTTATATTGATAAGTTAATAAATGGGCAATTCAACAGTGCTTTGTGTTTTGTTCTGTTGGTCTTTATTTAATTCTTTTATCTCACACAGACCACACACAAACCAGGATCGAATGTGGCCAGATACTGACATTAGAGATTCAAGGTAAAAATTCCTTTGCTGCCACAAAGAGAGCTGTCGCAAAACTGGGAAGATGAAATCTCATGTCCAAATATTGTTACTATCTTGTTTATCCTATTCTGTCACTAAAATTCTCCCATAGCTAACAGTCATAAGTAGGCACACAAAATGAATGGACTTCTTAGTCATAAATGGCACTGGCAGAATCCCTTTTTGGCACATGAAGCTAAAAAGAAGAAGCAATATTAATGAAAAATAATAGAATAATGTACTAGAATAGCTATATTTTAGGTCTGGCAAAATTATAAACTAGATTAAAATGTGGGTGACAAATGTTGAGTCTAGGCTATTTCTCCAGAAAAACACAACAATTCATATAGTGAATTTTCAATTATCTGCCCAAGGAGAAATAGCAATAATGGCAATTATCCAAAAGAGTAGGTAATGAACAAATTTATTTCTACTTGACTTTGAAATATTATTTTGTAGTCTAAAACCAACATTTGAATGTAGATGCATTTTATATTCTGAGAGTCGTACGTAATGCCTCTAACTTAAATACCAAAATTACACTTCAGAAATCAGATTGAAGAAAGTGGCTTATGTTAATATTTTTCATCTTCTCTTATACAATACATTCCTGCTTTCTATATTATTGCTGTGAATAGATTTCATTATCTTTTGAAATAATGTTAAGTGAATCTTAAAGCTGAGAAAATTTGCATCTATGGGTTTTCTAGTTAATATTTTCCCAGCATTGATGGTAATTAAATATTTTTATTAAAAGGACATTCTCCTTCCCTGGCCTTGCTTGGTTAAAGTTAATTTTTTTAAGGTGTCAAAAAATACCCCAAAACATAATGGGTATTCAAGATATGAAGTTATGTCTAAATAAGAATCGAGATATTTAAACTATAATATCTGCCCGTAGAAAACTGTGTTAACTACACATTGTCCATACTTTTTTGGGCCCTGGTTTGGTTAATTTTTGCTCACTAAATGTATTAATATGATGAATATAACACTACCTGGTATAGGGTCTGGTTCATGGTAGCATTTAGTAACCTCTCATTTCCTTCATTCTTCGCTTCCTTCTTTTTCTTCATTCAATGATATTTTATATAAGATGCTTCATACACTTTAATAATGTTTATTTTCTTTGCACAAAAATGCTATGAAAGCAAGGCAATTTTTTTTAATATGCCAGAGTACAGTCTTCCAGGTGCTATTTTTCCAATGTCAACATTTAACATGTATTTAAATTATCAAAAGCTGCCTCCATGGAAATTATTTTATCAACATTAAGCAAATAATCCATTAAGAGCTATAGCATTTTAAAGGATAGAAATGAGGGTTCATGCAGACTAAAAATTGACTACATGCTGTCCTGTCTTATGCTTAGTTGCATGGTACACTCCCATTGTAGAATAATATATTTTTTACATAAGGGAAAAGCTTACCAAGTAGTGCAGTGCTTTTGATTGTTTGATTTGGGACTCCTTTGCTTTGGTGTTTAATTTGATAAGTGTTAATAATTGGTGTTTGACCAAATTTGATTTTCTCTCCTTTAACGTTCTGAAGAGTATCTTCAATTAAACACTGACAAGGCGCTGGAGAGGGGGATTAAGCAAATGGCTGGGCTGAGTAGAGCTAGGTTCAAACACTGGCTCCCCCATATAACAGGATGACATTGGACAAGAGACTTGATCTCTCAAGGTCATGATTTTCTCATTATTAATGTGAAGATAATAACATAAAACTAAGAGGATTGTGGTGATAATGACAGATGATAAATATAAGTAAATTAGTGTATAATAGGTATCCAGTAAATGTTGGTAGTTGTGACAAATACTAGCTAACATTTATGCCTACCTTGCGCAAGCACCATCCTAATCACTTTCCATGTACTGAGTTATTTAAACCTCACTACAACTTCATGATTCAGATACCATCATCACCATTTTGCACATGGGACCTAGAGAAGTTAAGTCATAATCAGTGGCTGGGTCAATATTTAAACCCAACCCATACACTTAACCATCACACAACATTGATTATCACATAAAATAGATCCTTTTAGCAGAAACTGGAACCAGCACATGGAACCAGTGGGACCCACTCATGCTTCTGCCCCACACTGCTACTCTTCACATCTGGCCACACTGCTTCCACACCATCCCAAACAAATGCCTGCAATCAGAATATTATTTTGTAGGAGGGCCGTTCACATTTCCGGTACTCAGCTTTACCCAGAACTTCTTCCATGATATGAATGGTGAGAATAGAACATTAGAACTTTCGTTATGAAGTTTTGTATACATACAGCTTGAAACCCAAGAATCAGGTCAATGGAAGGCAGCTCTGGTTGGCCTCCAGCCTGTTATTTAAGTAGATATTATCAGATTCAGCCAGTTGTAGAGTGGTCCTAAGTGAAAGCGAAAGGTCATAAGGGAAAGGAAATGTGTCATGCCTAAACCCCAGCTCTGCCACTAATTGGCTGGGGTCCTTGCCCAAGCAGCTTCAGCCCTCTGGACCCGTTTTCATCACTTGGAAGGTGAAGATCTTGCACTAGACCTTACGTAAAGCTAGCCACCCATGAACTAACCCTGACCTTCACATGAGCTTTGATTTTAGTCTTGTTTGAACTGTACAAAGTTTTGCCTTGTTTTGTTTGTTTCAATTAGATTCTAAAATATAAAATTTAAGAGATTTCACATAAAAATCTGTATTTCTGTTTTTCCCTGAAAATCTAAACGTGTGACATTATTGGGCCATTTTTATGGCATCAGTGAAAATCAGCTAGACCTGAGCAGTAGCTGCCATCTTCAGATGGGGCATGTGCTCACTAGTTAACCAGAGTCCTTACCATTCCTTATTGCCCCACACCCAGTCTGCTCCCTTATTTACCCTACTCGCATGGGCTTGTAGGCATCTGGGTTTGCAGCCCTAGGACTAGCTCAAATCCTCATTTGTTCACTTATTCACTTTTTTTCACTTAATCAACCTCCACTCAATGGCTACCCACATTCCATTCTATGTATTGTACTTATAATCTAAATAGAAGTCTTTTTTCTTTCAAGTGACTGAATTCTGTTTTTGTTTCTCTGAACCCAATTAATTTCCGTTATTTCTAAAGTTTTCTCTCTTCTTGGTGTCCACTTAGGATTCTGCAGTTTGCTAAGCAGCAGCTTCTCCTGCCATGAGCCCCTCCAATCTCCTCATCAAACAGATTGAGATCATGCTTCATGCCCTGCACCTACAGT
This sequence comes from Eulemur rufifrons, assembly GCF_041146395.1. Taxonomy (NCBI): domain Eukaryota; kingdom Metazoa; phylum Chordata; class Mammalia; order Primates; family Lemuridae; genus Eulemur; species Eulemur rufifrons. The sequence goes on along the minus strand of NC_090983.1, from coordinate 58,150,117 downwards.
AAGAAGGAGAACACAGCACACCTGGTCCAACAGGTAGGTGAGGAATGCAGTTCTGAGTTATGTAGCCCATCACTGAGGAAAAATAACAGCAATTCTATAAAATCAGAAATCAACGTCTTAAGGACTAATGAATAGAGAGAAAACTCTAGGGTTTTTTCCTTTATTAATGTTTACCTTCTATCATAACTAAAATGCCCTTACCATTAAAGCCTTATTTCTAAAAGATACAGGAGAAAAAATTAATAGCTTAAAAAGGTATCTTTGTAAAAAATTCATATCCCCAGGTATCTATGAAACCTTTGATTGATTTTAGTAGTAGCCTCTTTTGCAATAATTTCAAAATATTGAGGGGGTACAAATGTTTTTGTTACGTGGATCGCTTTTGTAATGCTTGAGTCATGGGCTATAAGTGTGCCCATCACCCAAATATGTGTTCATTGTACCCATTAGGTAGGTTTTTGCCTCTACCCTACTTCCCCCTCCCCTCTGCTTGATTTCCAGTGAGTTTTACTTCCCTCTGTGCACATGTGTGCCCATCAGTTAGTTCCAATTTAATAGAGAGTACATGTGGTGTTTTTTTTTTCCATTCTTGAGATACTTCACTTAGAATAAATTGTATCCAGTTCCATCCAAATTGTTGCAAAAGGCACTAATTCATCCTCTTCACTGCTGAGTAGTACTCCATGGTATATATATGCTGCATTTTGTTAACCCACTCATGAATTGATGGACACCTCGGTTGATTCCACATCTTTGCAATTGTGAATTGTGCTGCAGTAAACATTTGAGTTCAGGTGTCTTTTTGATAAAATGACTTCTTTTCCTTTGGGCAGATACCCAGTAGTGGGATTGCTGGATCAAATGGTAGGTCTACTTTTAGTTCTTTGAGGAATCTCCATACTGTTTCCTAGAGGTTGTAGTAATTTGCAGTCCTCCAACAGTGTTTAAGCATTCCTGTCTGTCCGCATCCATGCCGGCATCTGTTATTTTTGAACTTTTTAATAAAAGCCATTCTAACTGGGGTAAGGTGATATATCATTGTGGTTTTAATTTGCATTTCCCTGATGATTAATGATGTTCAGCATTTTTTGATATGTTTGTTGCCCATTTTTCTTCTTTTGAGAAGCTTCTGTTCATGTCTTTTGCCCACTTTTTAATGGGGTTGTTTGGTTTTTTTCTTGCTGGTTTCCTTGAGTTCTTTTGTAGATTCTGGATATCAGCCCTTTATCGGATATACAGGTTGTGAATATTTTCTCCCATTCTGTAGGTTGTCTGTTTGCTCTGTTGGTTGTTTCCTTAGCTGTATAGAAGCCTTTTAATTTAATCAAGTCCCATTTATTTATTTTTGTTGTTTCTATAATTGCCATTGGAGTGGTAGTGGCCTCTTTTAAGATGAACTATTAGGGAACTAAATGCTTTAGGGGACCTGTGACAATTCCTATTTAAAATCCATTTCTCTAAGGCCATTGCTAATTGATTTTTGAATCTTCTTTACTGAAATAACCTTGTGCCGCAGGCAATTATACTTCAATCATTTCTTATTCAGTTGAAAATAATAAGATTTTGTAAGAAAATGATGGTATAATTATTAAAAGTATCTAAAATAACAAATAATTTTAAAATGTTTTTATTTAAAGTGATAAAAAGCAGGATAAATACTAGAAATATTCCGTTATACACTTTTTGCCCTACATACATGTTAAATAAATAAAAATTATTTCAGCCTTTCTGGAGTGTGACCAGAGAAAGAAGCACCACACTGGCACGAGGTCACTTGGGTCACACTTTTATCTTTCCCGTCATCACCTCTGTGACTTTTGGGCCAATCACTTAACCTTTCTAAACTACAGTTTCCTTGTGCATGAAATGGACAGTTGCTTCAGAGTCCCTTCGATAATGCCAGGTGCAATTGGACACGAAAGCACAGCTGTTCGTAGAGGATGGGGGTATCTCTGAGCCCATTCCCAGCAAGCTAATTTGCCAAAAGCAAATTCAACAAAATACCAATTCACCAAATTTTCCTCTCCTTACTTACAAAGTTTCCAGTAATTTGCACTGGATACGTTGGTCTTCACAGCCTGTGGAGATTTCTGTGAGGTGTTAGTTGACAGTTTTTATTTTTCCTTTGCTTGGAGACAGCATGTGAAGGAATGCCCAGTTTGCCAGTTCAGCCCCTGCCAGTCAGTAGCCAGAGGACCCTCTGACGAGGAACGACGGAGTGGAGTCAGCACACAGCACAAAAGGATGGCATAGGCTAAGAGGCACGAGATTATAGTCACAAGGATTCTCCGAATTCAAGATAAATATGTTCAGTGTTTAAAAATATGAGACAAATTGAGTATTTTTGAGAACTGCTTCATGGGATCAGCCTGCTGGCATGGTCCTTCCTCTCTGGGATCTTGGCATCCAGTGGAGGAAACAGGCTAAAAACAAAACAAAAAATAATACAGTGACGAATTGTGATGATCACCATGAAAAACACCAAAAGGGTGTTCAGGCAGCGAAGAGCTAGAACCTGCTTTAGAAAGGGTGGTCAGGGGAGGTGAGAGTCCAGAGAGCTTTCCCTCTGCCCCTCCCCTTCCAAGCACAGGAAAGGATTGCATAGCCTGGGTCTCTTTGAGGTTCCCTGGGGCCATCGATGTCACTTCCATGCTGGAGCATTTAACTGCTATTGCAAGACTCTCTAGCTTCCTTTCCCTGTGGCATTCTGACTGGTGACGTGGCTTAAGATATGGTTTCTCCTTCTAGCCTGGAGCCTATGTGACTTCAGAGAACACACAATAGACATGTAGCATGAGCAAACAATACATTTTTATTGTCTTAAGCCACTGAGATACGGAAGCTATTTGTTAGTGCAGCATAACTGAGACTATCCTTACTATTAAAAGAGACATTTCTGAAAAGGCAGGGAATGATTTATAGAGGCTTTAAGACAAGAAATGTTAATTTTGGCTGGTTCATAGAACTGAAAGAAGGCCAATATGGCTGGATTATAGGATGGGGGGAAAAGTAGCAAATACTCTTTAGAGTTCCCTTACACTCTAGGCTTTCGGGTCTTAGACTGTTCTGATGTTTATATTCCTGGCAATGCTTTAAGACAGATTAAGTAGCTTGACTCTAAATGCTTTTGATTTGTTTACACAAATCAAACTCTCATATTTTATCTCTTGCCTCTGGATTATGATCTTTTTTATCAAGAACTTTGCATGTGTGCTATTGATATGATAATGTAATCCTCATGCCTTCTCAGGAGCTAAGGGCCTCTATCCTTTCAGTCAATACTGAGATGCACTTGGGTGTATAGTCTATTCATAGCTGAGGCTTGAGATGGGCAGCTCACAGCATTTTGCAATTGAATAATAAGTAATATGGTACAATTTTTGAGCTCTTGGCTTTTCATAACAATTTCTAGTATTCTGGCAACAGAATCTAGGGAAAAGCCCAAACTTTTATGGTATTCATCATATCCCCTTTAATGTTTATGTAGGAGAGATTGTCTTTTTGCACTTAAGGTCTTGTTTGCAAACAAGATAAAACAAGAACTCCCAGCAGAAAGCAAATTGCATGATATGCAATTTGTTTTCTTTGGAAGAAAAGAAGAGCTGAGTCAGCCCTCCTGACATTTCACAACTAAGGTACTTTTTTATCCTTGACCCTGCTCAGATACAGCCACTGATATTATAACTGTCTTTATTGAAGTTTGGTAGATTTAGAGGAAGTATATCCATCTGATATTATGGTTATTCTTGTATAGTTCTTAAAGTGTTAAGGATTTTTATTTGAGATGAATGAAATCCCACTACAGAAAAGAAAAGTAGGGGAAGGGAAATGAATCTAAAATTAAAATTGTGTTTTTAATATAGTCCAGACACAGTGCTAGGTGGTTTCATATGCATAATTATCCCCAGGTAGTGAAGGAAGTGGCTCAGAGAGGCTGTGATCACCCAGCCAATGAGTGGCAGACCAAGGAAGAGACTAAGCTCTTCTCTCTCTAAAAGCCCTGCTCTTTCTTCTCTACTATTTAGACTAGAGTGTAAAAGTTTCCTATACCATCACCATAGTCAAATCCAAAATGGCCAAATTCTGCATATTTAAAATCTTCAGAGTTCTCCTCTAAAACATAAATATTAGTTCACTACGTATTGATTTATTATGTATATAGATTCAGAAGAGCTTCTAAACAAAGCTGGTTATAATAAGCTGTGTTCTGCTAATTGTGCACTTCCCTTTGTTCAGCCTCATCCTGTGTAATTAGCGCAGTCTTGGAAATAGAAGTTTTCCGTGACATTTAAAATTCTTACCCAGTACACCCTCTAATTATTTCATATCTTCACATTAGAGACTAAGATACTCTTGGTGGAGGGTAGAATTCTGTTTGTTATTTAATTATTTATAGAAGGAGCACAGGAAAAAACAAGAAAAAGAGCTTATTACAATAATTTTGACTTGACTCTGAGACACATGCACAGACCAAGGCACAGGCATACTTTTATTCTCCTACCTCTCACTCCCACCTGGCTTCAGACCTCATCTGTCTTGGTACCGGTCTCAGGTACCCCTGTTATCATCTCTTCCTATCAAGGATTCACCTCTCTTCAAGTCCACTCAAAATCCCCTCCTCCACAGGCCTTCCTGGATGTCCACAGTCATAATTAAGCTTCTTCTACCCGTACCCTGGGGCACTTTGTACTAATCTCTTAACATCTCTCTGTCTTGTACTATAAGGGTGAGGGTGGGACAGAGACTACTGGTAATTCACTCAAAAATGTTTTCTCTTTTCTTCCTGAGCACATGAAGAGACATCATTTCCTTGCCTTCCCTAGAGTTGGGTGTGACCACATCATGAATCTCTAGCAATGGGAAGTGAGTAGAAGCAACATGCTTCATTTGGAGGCCAGGGATTTGAGGCAGTGGGTATACCTTCTCCCTGTTCTTTGCCTCGCTGCCATCAGTGAGAGAGAGCGCTAAGACGCTCAGGGGTAGGGGTGTCACAGGGTGAAGAAAGTCTGGGCTCCTGAATCACCATGTGGAAATTTGCAATACCCCAACTAGGTTGTTACACAAATAAGAAATAACCATCAACTGTGTTAAGGCTTAGAAATGCAGGGCTTCTTTGTTACAGCTGCTAGTGTGGACTCACCTAACATGGAGTGCACATGTTTGTAAGTGTGGTTCCTGCTCCTTTAGAAACCCCAAAAGGACTAAAATCATCCTTAACTGTGTGTAAAATTAAAATGAATTGGTGCCTCATTTGGAAATGGAGCAGATGGTCATTAAAATGAAGAGTAGAGGATATGCTAAAACCTCTCCAATATTGGGAATGCCATTTTCTCATTTGCAAGCAGCTGTCTAGAATTTTGTAAACAATCTCATAGGTGACCAATTTGGAGTAGAGAACAAAAGGAATACCCAGTTAGTTTCCATATTAAAATGTGTCCTAGTTCATTACTCATTCAAATATTCATTATTTCAATCAACAAGTACGTATCGAACACATTCTACACGCCAGGCAGTCCTCTACCAATGCTGATCCATAACAGACCTGCCCCCGCGCATTCCAGGTACGCAGTCCAGCGGGGAAGCTGACCATCCACTAAATGGTCACACCCTTGAACGTGCACTCAGCTCACCATCCAGATTCTCAGGTCCCTCTTTTGTGAAATAAGAATGATAATATTGCCTATTTCTCTGATTGTGTTGTACTTTTTAATTAGATAATATTTAAATATGATTATAAAATACTTAGCACTGTGCTTGACACTTGAACTTGACAAGCACTTGATAAATCTTAGCTATTATTATTCATATTAATTTAGATAAATACTATAAGATTGTATAATAAAGGAATCTGGACTGATGAAAGGTATGTGGAACACAACTATTTCCCTTAAAAGAGACTCCTGAAACGATAGTTGAGAGGTTGGGAAGGAAGTTCCAAATTTTAAAAAATAGGATAAAAACAGTATATGCAAAGGACCTATGATGGGGCTTAATTTTGATGAATTTTTTAAAAAGGGTAGCTGGAGTCTAGAAAGCAAGGAGAAAACTGCTGCAGGACGGGATCATGCAGAGCCTTGGGAAGCACCATACAGTCTCGCTAAGAATTTAGCTTTCTGACTAAGCACACCAGAAAATCATTGAATGGTTTCCAACAGGTAATGGCAGAGAATGATGTGACCAGATTTATTTTTTAGAAAGATCGCTGTAGCTGGAGTGTGAGGACAAAAGATTTAGAGGGGAGACAGAGAATATGCAGCTACTTGGAACTTGCAACTTGAAAAGTTACGGTAGGACTCAAGGTAAGAGATACCCATAGCTTGAGTAAGGTGGTGGTGGTGGAGCCGGAGAGAAGTACTGAAATTTCTGACGTGACGTGACGTGATGATGGATTAAGAACAGAGATAAGGGGGCGAGAGCTGTTAGGAATGGCTCCTGGTTTTTCAGATACAGAGAGGTACATTTCATAGAGATGGGGAACCCTGAAAGATCAGGGTTGCAGGATCATAAATGTGCCTTTGTATATGTTGCCCCTCAGACATCCAAGTACACAATTGGATACACAGGTCCCGAGCTCCACAGAGAGAGACTTCTGAGCTAGATTATAAATTGAAGAGTTATTGGCAGGCAGATGGTAACTGAGGCCATGGGCAGGAAAAATTGCTTAGAAAACAAGCAAAACTTAGACTAAGGAGAAAAGAGGGCCTAGAGGACCGCGCCTTGAGGAGCTTCTTAGCAAAAGAGACTATATTAATCAGGGTTCTCCGGAGAAACAGAACAAATGGGATGTATGCATGTATAGGAAAGGATTTATTTTAAGGAATTTGTTCATGGGATTGTGGAAGCTTGGTGATTCCAAAATCTGATGGGGGAGGCCAGCAGGCTGGAGATTCAGGAAAGACTTGCAGTTCAAGTCCAAAGACAAGTCTTCTGGAAAACCAGAAAGAGCTAATGTTGCAGATGAAGCCCAAAGGCAGTCTTCTGGAGAATTCCCTCTTGCTCAGGGCAGATCAGCCTTTTGTTCTATGCAGACCTTCAACTGATTAGATGAGGCCCACCCATATTATGAAAGGCAATCTATTTTTCCAAAGTCTACCAATTTATATGTAAATCTCAGCCAAAATCACTCTCACAGAAACATTGAGAATAATGTTTGACCAAATACTGTAGCCCTGCCAAGTTGATCCAAACCAGAAACAGTGATTGCTTCTCAGGCACTGTACTAGGTGCCAGGAATACACTCTACATTGTGGTTTACAATGTGAGCCCTGGAGTCGGACGGCCTGGGTTTGAATCCTAACTTTGCCATTTACTTGCCCTGTGACCTTAGGCAAATTGTTGAACACCTCCATGCCTCATCTTTAAAATGGGGATAGAGTTACCTACCTCTGAGGGTTGTAAAAACTAAATTGGTTAATAAACATAAAAGGCTTAGAAAACTTATTAAACATAGTAAGTGCTCAATAAATGTTAGCTCTTATGCTTAAGATAGATACAGTTTTTGTCATCGTGGAGTTATGGTCTACAGTGTCAGGGGGGTATGACAAGCAGACCACAATGGCAAGGAAGACAAATGCTGCAGAAGCAGCCTATGCAGTCTCAGGTAAGGGCCTGACTACAGAGGGAAGAGGTAGCTGTCCACCTGCCGTGATTTAGGGAATTCTGGAACTTGCCCCCCATTCAAAGATACCTGCCATGTGAGTGGGGCTTGGCCCTTATGAAATAAATTCCTCCTTCAATCTTTTCTCATAAGGCCCTAAATGTCTACCTGTTAAAATACAGTGGTTACCTAAAGGATCACCAATATCAATTTCTAATAGTTTTCTGTGAATTGCCTTTCAGATAAATTACTCAGGTGCCAATGGAACAAGACCCTTGTTTGGTTGAAACTTAAAGAAGGAGGTAGATGCAAAGCAAGGGAAGGAAAAAACAAAGAGGGTGGCAAGAGGAACGCAGAAAAGAGCAGGGACACTCTCGCTCCCCATCCACAGGTGTCCCTGATGTACACTCTCCTCCGTGCCTCATGCCTGCCAACGTGGGTCCTTTAAGTTACTTTGCCAAATCCTTTATCTTTTGTTTGTTTTAAATCCATATTATTTTTAAGGTTTTTTAAAAAATGTTTTTCCTACTATGCACCAAACTAGTTTGTCCCAAAAGAGGCTGCCAGTAGAAGACAACTCTCTTGCTAATGCCACATGGTCATACTCAGACTACACCTCAAACATCTTTCCCCTTAGAGCATCCTTTTCATTTTCACTTCTGAGACGGGGACTGATCCCTTTTCCCTGACCTGCTTGGCGCAGTGGTTCAGAAAGCACACCGCCCTTTCCTCCAGCTGCGGTAGAAATCAGAGAAACTGTGACTGTGCATTTGCTCCCCCGCCCCTGTCTGGGGCTTGGGCAGGGAGTGTGTGTGATCGAACTCCACTCCACTCGCTAATCTCCTCAGACATTGCAAAGGTGTTCGACAAATTATCCAGCTTGTAATTCAATATCCACTGTGAGGTTGGCAGGTTGTTTTATTTTTCTTTTTAAATTAAATACTGATAAAGATCTTGGACCATGACGGATTCAGAGCTAATTTTACGAATGTTTTCCCTCTGATTCCTTCTCTTTCAGTCCTGCACGCTAGGGCTTTAAATTTTTGGCATCATTTCTTTTTATTCAGAGTAGAGATTGGTGCCACACAATTGCCCTCAAGATGGGCTTTTCTAGACATTCTTCAGCTGAGCAGAGTAGCAGGCCCCGACTGCATTTGGGTTCTACATTTCTCAGCCACATTTCCGCAAGTGACCTGGGGTAAGTGTAGGTCACACAGCTGGGAAAGGGTCAGGGCACGTGACTCCTGGCCTTGTGCTCTGCTCTCTCTGCCACCCTGCCCTCCAGGGCTCACGGCAATGCCTCTGTCCTGCCTGAACCTGAACACCCGCACCTGGCCAGCTTTCCCCTCAACCCCCCAGAGCCTAAGGAAGAGGAGTTGACAGGAAGGGCAGGGACCAGTGTCCTTTGGTCACTGATGGGCCTCTTCCGGGACTCCCAAGCAACTGAGCCAGAGCTGAACGAGGGAGGACAGCAGGAGATGTTGGGCCAGACTCAAGTCCCTGCACTCTAGTGTAGCAGTGGCAGCCTGGGGCCCCTTTATGCCCCTCAGGAGGTCTCTGAGGCCTAAACCCTCAAAGAAACTCAAGGAAACCAATTAGGAGACACCTTGTCAGGAATGAGGCTTGGACAAGGAATGGAAGTCAGGGATGGGGTGAGAGGCACACATGAATGCAGTCAGCCCTCCGTAGCCACACGTTCTGCCTCTACAGATTCAACCAACCATGGATTGAAAATACTTGGGAAAAAAATGACAATATAACAATGAAAAATAATACAAATTTTAAAAACCTAATGCAGTATGACTATTAATATTTACATAGCATTTACATTGTATTAGGTATTATAAGTAATCTAGAGATGATTTGAAGCATACAGGAAGATATGTATAGATTGTTTCACCATGTTCTGTTAAAGGACTTGAGCATCTGTAGATTTTCATATGGGGGGGTTTGGAACCAATCCCTCTGAGATACCAAGGAACTACTGTATTGGTAAACAAAGCACATATTTTTCTGCTGTAATCTACCAAATGTCCTCTATGCCAAAATAATCATGCTTCATGTTCAGAGGCAGAACTCCCAGAACACCCACGTGACAAAATGAACAAAGGTCAAGACTCAGACACTAGCTCAAATGATGCGTCTTCTGTGTGCCAGGTACCCCACGGGTTATCTCATTTATGGCTCACAGCAGCCCTCAAGTAGGTGTTTACACATTCACCTGCCAGTTGAGGAGAGGAGGCTCCAAAGAGTGTGGTACAAAGAACAAGACGGGTGCCAGTTACAGTAAGCAGGATACAGGATGGTCCATTTGGTCCCAAAGAACAGAACAAAATGTAGTTAGTGCAGCTCCTAAAGGCTGAGCACATGGCCAGTTGGAAATCTGATGAGATCCTCAGCCACTGTGTTAATGACCTTTGTCCCTTAAAGTCTCTGTGACTAGGGAACGGGATTGGTCTAGACTGGATGGTCCTGAATGCGCAGGATGAAGCTAAGCAGCTCCAGCTGTGGGCGGTATTGGGCTCAGGAGAAGGGAGCCAGCCCTGCCCTCTGCCAGGACGCTCTCCGCCACCCTCTCTCTGGCCAGGACACAGCGACTCCCCTTCACTGCACGGCTGCTGCCAGGAGTTTGCTTTGCTGATGCTGTGTTTGTTTACGGCCCTGGATGCAGTATAAACAAAGGCCTTCCCAAGCTGTGCCTCAGCCACCGAACAAACTGGAATGGAAACCACATCACTGCACAATTCCTAAGCTTAAAAATTTAAAGAGACCCCAAAGGCGGTTGTTGGGGTTAGGATTGGCCACATCCCAGTGTTCTTCCCTGGGACTTGGTGACATTTATTCTCAGTGTCACAGAGAATTTCACAGAGCCCTGGAGAGAACACTAGACAGGCAGCACAGAGGGGCCTTAAAGCACAACAAAGACTTCTCCAAGCCAATGCCTGTCACATCCAGCCCCAGGCAGGTTGTTCTGAGCTCTCTAAGAACACTTAGAATTAAGTAAGGGCTTAGTCCCCAGTCCCCTCAACAAATATTTACACACTCAGCTATGTGTAAGGCCTTGTGTTTCTCACCAGACCATGACTGTCGAATGCACCTTTGATTCCCTGCACCTATCCCTAGGCCTGAAAAGAAGTGGATGCTCCGCCGGTGTTGGGCAAATGAATCGGCATGCACCATATCGTCCCAGGATTTGGGAAATGCCCTGTAACATGAAATGGTCAACAAATCCTGCTTCACCAATGGAGTCTGCTTACCATCCCAGAAATGGATTCTCAAATCTTTCCTAAGAGCACAGAATATCCCTCAAACTCTAGTGAAATAAGTCTAACCTATAATGAACTGCCTACTAGCAGTGAATTAATGAACACCACTCCATGGACAATGTTCTGTGGGTATGCGAAATGGTCATAAATACGATTGACAAAGGTCATACTGATGGGAAACCTACCATCATGGCTTTTGACATTTTTCCTGTACAGTCCACAGGAGAGATGAATTTCTCACGGGTGATACATCCCCAACAGGCAAGCTAAAACACGTCCCTTCATTTGTCTCTCAGGAAAGCAATCAAAAGGCAAGTTTGTAAAGCAGATGTCTTGACAAGGACAAACTTGAATTTTCTCTCTTTTTAAAAATGACTGTCCTAACAATGGGAAGCCTTCACTGAATACTTACTGTGTGCTCAGCACTGTGCCATGAGCTCTGCCTATGTGATCCCATTTGAGCTGGGAACAACCCCGTGTGGGTGGTTCCATAGGATATTCATGTTGCAGACCAGGAAACAGGGCCCTGCAGAGGTTACAGAACATTTCCAAGAGTAATATGAGTGGAGGACTGGAATCCAGATCCTTATATTAACACTCTCCTGTCTCTAAAACTATCACACTCAAATTTCAACACCTGGTAACTATTATCATAAATTGTCTGTAACATCCCTCACAGCTGACTACCACACTTTGTGTATTATAACACAGAGAGCCTTTCACCAAGAATACAATTCTGCTTTTATCAAAGCTAGATGTTTGCTCCATGGCTCAAATCCAATTCTCCTATATTTATTTGAGTCACTTGGGTCTTAAAAAGCAATGAGGTAATAACCATCTCTTATAAAGTGTCTATAATGTCCTGCTCACTATGTCAGACATTTTGCAGAACTTATTTCTGATAATAACAGATGTCTAAAGTATTATATATAAAGTTATAGGACAGAAAGTAGGAGGCAAGTCTTGCCCCACTTAAGAGTTTCATCGTACAGGCTCCAGGGGCCTCTCATGTCTCCTTTCCCCACTCTTCACAAGTTTCATTTGATGCCTTTTCTCCTATATTGGTTTCCTCCTCCACTTCTCCCCTCGGCTGAGATGCCAGCTACAGCTTACTAATGAGCAGGTGAGACAGTCTGGGAGAACAGCCCTCTAAGGTGCATAGGAAGAAGATAGTCACATAGGAGAATGGGAAAGGACACTGTTGGTGGGACTGTAAATTAGTGCAACCTCTATGGAAAACAGTATGGAGATTTCTCAAAGAACTAAAAGTTAAACTACCATACAATCCAGCAATCCCACTACTGAGTATCTACCCAAAGGAAAAGAAATGATTATATCAAAAAGATACCTTCACTTGTATGTTTATCACAGCCCTATTCAAAATAGGAAAGATGGAGTCAACCTAAGTGCCTATCAACAGATGACTGGGTAAAGAAAAATGTGGTGTATATATACCATGAAATATTACTCAGCCATTAAAAAAGAAAGAAGTCATGTCTCTTGCAGCAGCATAGATAGAACTGGATGCCATTATCTGAAGTGCAATATTAAATAACTCAGAAACAGGAAGTCTAATACCACATGTTCTCACTTATAAGTAGGAGCTAAATAATGTGTACACCTGAATATAGAGTGGAATAATAGACACTGAAGACTCAGAAGAGTGAGGGGGTGGGAGAGTGGGAGGGAGGTGAGGGATGAAAAAATTATTCGTACTTAACTGGTACAATGTACACCCTTCAGGTGATAGTTACACTGTAAGCCCAGATTTCACAACTAGGCATTATATCTATGTAACAAAACTTGTGTCCCCTAAATCTTATAAAAAATTTTTAAAAATTTTAAATTCTCAAAAAAACAAAAAAGAAAGAAAGAAAGGAAAAAGAAGCCGTCGGAGGGTGAGTGCTCCAAAGAAGGGTGCAAAGTCCAAGAATAAGGTGCGGTGGGCAGTGAGCAAGAAAGGCAGGCAGGTGGAGGGCGGCTCCCTCCCAGGAGCAAAGGGAGAGGGCAGGGGAGGGGCTGGCTACCAGCCACCACAGAGTCTTTCGGGAGGAGAGGACAAGGGGAAGAAACCAGTAGAGAGCACTGACTTTTTTATGAAGGAGAACCACACAGAGAGAAAAGGCAGCGTTTCCTAGGCAAGCGCTGACGTTTGTGTGGGAGTCCCCTTGACAGGCGGCTGGATCACTTCTCTCGGTCGTTCTCACCCATCACTGCCCTGTCTAGAAGTCAAGCCCCAGGCAGGTGCCTTCAAGGACTGAGCCAAAGTGAATTCTCTCCAGCCCTCAGCACTTGAGCAGCTTCCTGAAAGACAGACCTCAGTAAGGCCGGGCCTGGTTCGCGGACCAGGGAGCAGCGAGCGGCAAGGTGTGCAGGCTGTGGGCAACCGCCCCGTCTCCAGATTAGGATGAAGAAGGACGTTAAGTGAGAATGGGGTGGGGTCGGGATCCAGTCATGCTTAAAAATATATATATTGGTCAGAAAGGAAAATCAAGGAAATGTGCAAGTTTTTCCCAGCCTTCAGCAAAATGCTTTCAACTGAGGAGTACATTCATTCACTTCAAACCTGCCCACAATTTTGAACCCTCCCTGTAAATATGGGCACATAGTGCTACGTATCTGAAGATGATGGTGGTTATCCTGGGTGTGTATGGATTTAGTTGAAAAGATCAGTGCAAGTCTAGCAGTTCCCTGTGTTGCACAAAGAATTGATTTCAAACTGTAGCTGTTTGAAAATATATACTACCAAAACCGAGAATTTGATGTAAAAATAAGCAAGTGCTTCTTAACTTGTTTTTACAAACAGCTGATTCAATCACTTTGATTTTAAATTAACAAGTCAAAAGGTCAGTCGATTTCATTAAAAACACAAGCACAGTCTAATCGATTTGTTGACGGAACTGACTATTCCCATGAGGAAGCAGCATGATGTGGTGCCAGGAGAAGTGGCCTGGTGTCAGGCAGCCTTGACTTTGACTTGGGTTTGGGCCCCGCTACTCACCAGTCGTGGGAACCTGGGTGAGCCTCTGCACCCCAGGACATCTGCGTCTACATCCTGGATTCTGGCATAATCAAATGAGATAGTGTAGTAGAAATAAGTTCGCACACTGGAAACCTCTCTACAAAAGCCAGTTATTACTATCAATAACTGTCACAAACTTGTCCAAAAGCCAAACCAAGTATTCATCAATCCTTTGAAATACCAGCCTTATTGGTATTTCAAATTAGATGTATTTACTCATGGAAACTTTCCATGTTTGGCAATCTCTGTCCCTGTCCTGTCTGAATCCTACTTCTTGGTAGTGTTCGACAGTGCCCTTTATTAACAATTTAATTCAGCACCGCCACAGATTATAAGCCCAACTACGGCTGCAGTTAATGGAAATTCTCCTTTATATGAGGTGCATCTGCTGCGACATCTGCCCGAAACCCATGGAGAGGATTCAGTGTTCAAAAGCAAATTGAGTAATTACTATGTAATTGCACTTCAAATTGTGTAGTCACTGATTTGCTCTCAAAATTCCTATCTGTTGGATGCACTCAATATTAAAACCACCTGAGTTCTTTCAAAATGGGCAAGTATGTTCTCAAAATGGACAAAATAAGGATTTGAGGTGAACACCTGTGGCCCAAAAATTAGAGCATTATCTCCAGAAGAGAGAAAGTGGTACAGAGAAAAGAAATGAGACTGTGGGAAGGAGACGTTAATGGAGGGAAAAAGAAATGGGAAGAGATTTTTAAAGGTGGATTACTAAGTGCCCTCAGTCATAAAACCTGTGAAATTGCTAAGCCTCACTGGTTGGAGAAAACACAGAAAATAGAAATGAGGAAGGGAGATCAGAGATGCAAGATTTCACCTGCCGCAGGAGAAACCCATCACTGGTGACACTATTGGACTTTGGAAAACTGCATCCTATGTAGAGAGGAGGAATTAATGACTCAAGAGACAGTATCTAATAGTCCTTTGTAACCACCTAGATTTACAGTGGTAAAACCTGAGACCTAATACTTTGCTAAATGGTTATAAAACATAAATCTGTGGCATTTCCTCCAAACCCTCTTTTAAAAAGCCAGTCAACAAATATTTATTAACCACGTATTATATTGAGCGTGCACTGTGTGCAAGGCTAGATTCTTGAAGCAGGACAGAATATAGCTGATAAGGCAGCCCCAAGGCACAGTGGAAGGAGGCCTGATTACAGACCCTGGCTCTCCTGAAGAGCTGCTGGGTTGAGCCATATAAAGCTGCTGTTAACCCTGCTACGTAAATGGCAGCGTCATGTGCTGCCACCAAATGAAATTAGAAAAGTCTCTAAATACTCTATGGCTTCGGTTTCATCATTTCTTTAAAGTGAGGATGATAACTTGAGAATTAGAGAAAATAAATAGTATCTGAGACAAAGGCACTGCATGTTAGTAGCGGTAGTATTAATAGTATTGTTATTACCAGTTGTGATTATATTAATAGTATAAACACACGGCAGAAGAGGTGTAGAAACCTCCGACCTTCAATCCCCCAGCAAATGTACTGTGACCCCATTACTGTACAATAGGAATGGGGACACAGTAAAGACAATACACCAAGATCCAAAGTCGTGAATCTCATTTTTGGCCACCGTATATTTAAAAATACAAATTTCACTAAATAGTTAATGTTAGGACTTTCAATTAAATGAGAGGACTGGCTTGTTAAAGGAAAGGCATTTGCATGACTATGCAGACAGATATATGTCCAGTTTCTAAAACCAAAATTCTATGCTGAACACCCATCTTCAGCAAACACCCTACTATAAATCATTTACTCTGCAATTGCATTGACGTCAAATGGTTAGATTTTTAACAGCAAAGCATTTTCTAACAAACATGTTCCTTCACAGTCTTCAAAGTCCTATTTAGAGGACGGGTTGGGGGTGGTGCAGCATAGTAGTTAAATTTATAAAAAAAGTAAAAATGCACCCCAAACCAGTCTAGTGCATGAACGGGTGTTCCTTTCCTTTGGGGGAGGAGCAGCTGCACAGGGCAGCATTAGAGGTGGCAGCAGGGGCCAGCCAGAGCCATTAGTCAGTTTGCTAAGTAGACACAGGAAGCCAGTTCAATGGAGCAGAAAGGCTCCTACTCCGTGGAGTTGATGGAGAGAAGGAATGTGATTGGTTTCTTAAGGGGCAGGCGGAGGGGCAATGCATAATTTCGCCTCCCCTCACTAAACATGCCTGTTTATCAGAGATGAATCAACACCTTAGATTACACATTATGCAAATGACTGTGGCAGTTTGGCACCTAACACAGTCTCCCTGCCAGAGTTTAGATTCCCTCCCACTGTTGCCTGTGAAAAGTGAAAATAAATGTGTCCCCCTTCCCTCCTTGGCTTCTTTGTCCTTGAAATAAATATAGCTTTTTCCTCCAAGCCCACATTCAGAGGCTAAGCTATATGGCAGATGGCAATATCTCCTGCAGAGGTTATAAACGTGAAATTCACAAACTACATAATTAATTTAACAAAAACAAAAATAGAGGCACCAGTGACTCTTGCAGATCATATAGTGAGTATCTCAAGGAAATTCAATTCCTTAAATGAGATTCAGAAAGATCCTGAAGATGTTTCAGTGATAACAAATCAGATGAAAACCTCTACCCACAGGTAGCTATTTCCTGCTTTGCACATTGAAAGGTGACACTGGGCAATACAGAAGAACTAGGTGTGGTCTTGCACCTTTCTCTTGGCCGGGCTCAGTGGCTCACACCTGTAATCCTAGCACTTTGGGAGGCCGAAACAGGAGGATCACTTGAGGCCAGGAATTCAAGACCAGCCTGAGCAACATAGTGAGACTATCATCTCTACAAAAAAAAAAAAAATAGAAAATTTAGCTGGCTATGTCAGCAACTTGGGAGGCTGAGGCGGGGGGATCACTTGAATTCAGGAGTTTGAGGTTTCAGTGAGCTATGATGATGCCACTGCATTCTAGCCCAGGCAACAGAGTGAGACCTTGTCTCAAAATAAATAAATAAATAACTAGGTGTGGCATAAACTCTTCTTTTCTCCCACCATGGAAATGGGCACATCTTAGTCTGGAGAAAGGAAATCTGAAAGTTACCTATCTATCCTCACATAAGTACTATAAAAAGATAATTGATTTGACCAAGTCCCAGGATAAAACTGGAAGATATATGCTGGCATTATACAAACAGCTAGTCTATACATGAAAAAATTATATCTTTATGTAAACATGGTCAGATACTAGTACAAATTCCCAAAGGAAATACTAGAAACTCTCCCTGTAATTCCTAAGATACATTTATATCTAAGGTGCTGTTTATCCCTGGGGTAGATGATTATCCTACATCATCTTTAAGACTACTTCCAACACTGAAATTTGAGCTACAAGGATGAAATCAGAATTTTTAACAAAAACAAGCTCAATGTTGGACTTGCATATCAGTGAAGGGTTGAACTCTATTGTAAAGTGTATTATTATCTAAAAAGAAAACTTTTTAGATTTCTAAACAGAATAGGGTATGTTGATCTCCATTTCAAAATTTCTTAAGTCAGACTCCAAAATAAAGAGAATCAGGTCAGGGCAATGGTGTTCTTGTGATTCCTACTGTCTTTATTTATATATATGTATGTATGTACATATATATACTCAGACTAAAAGAGCCTTTCTTTTGTATCATGAAGACTTAGTATATGCAGCAGTCTTCTGTATAAACATCTGTGCCTACAGTAGAAAATTTAAGCTTGACGTTAATAAACAGCACCCAAATGGAGCCTAGATTTTTCTTTCTACAAAGCCAGAAGTGTCTGAATAACAGTTTTCTTGGCATGCATCCTTTTTAAGGGCACAACATGGGAAGATGGGGAAAGATCAGTTTATCCTGGCTTATCCATCCTTGAAAACCACAGTGTTCTTTTCCAAAAAATAAAAAGTCTCATAATAAAATCAGGCTCAACTTCTAGCTTAGATTTTATCTGTTCTTTTTACTTTGGTTACAAATGGTTAGTTTTGGTACAATTCCTCCCTATAAGATGTAGTAATAAAGTTTCTAAACTACATGTTCAGATCCTCTGATGCAAACACTGTGCTTGAGGAGAGGGCTGACATTTTTATGCAAGATAAGAAACTCCACCTCTACCTTCCATCTTGTCATTAATTTCACTGAGAATGACAACCTGATAAATATGCCTATGTGATGCTCATAAGCCCCTAGAAAAGCTTTTAGAAAAGCCTTTTTAAAAAGCTATTGGAGAGCAATCTCCTACCCCACAGCGTTAGAGCACAATATGGGCTGGCACAAGTTCCACTCTGTTACAACAGGACAGTGACTTTTCTAGTTCATTCACATCTGACATTAAATCATTGTGAACCACGTTAGGGTCTGAATGAAGATGAAAACTTTGGGATAATGCCTTTAGGACAAGAAAGACAACGAACAGGATTAAACCTCCAATTTCTCAAATTCCCCAGAGACACTGAGATTACATGGATACTCTTTCACATTCTCCAATTAGCAAACCTGGCCGCAGTGGCGTGGCCACACTCGCCTGAGCAGCTTCTGCAAAATGTACACATGTAATGTATCAGCCATCTAATGAGGACCGAAGGCACCATCTACCTCCTCCTTCTCCTAAGAGAGTGAGAAGCACATACCAGGCTGGTTTTTAGCCAGCAGCCACTGAACCGTGTTCCTAATTAGGAAAGTAAAATGCCCCAGACTAAGATACAAAAAAAAATCGGAATAGTTACAGTGAATGTAGCTATTGAGACTTCCTAGTTGCCAAGAGAATGTTTCCGGGAGAGGGGAAAATAAGATTAACCACAGGACATAATGATAGAAAGGTTAATATTTCTAAGTAACTTTTTGTACCATAATGTGTTTCCTTTAAAATATAAAATTTTTTGCTTGTTTTTGCTTAATTAAACACCAGAAACTATTAACTTGACTTTGTCTAGGTTTTTAAACACTTTAATGGAATGTGGTTTGGCATAAATATTAACGAAGCTGAAAAAAAGGCCAAATGAATTAAAATGTATTCCCTGAACTAGACTGTATAAAGACACATATTATGAAAGTTACTTTGTACAGAGAATGGCAGGGACCTATTTTATCACATCTTTAAGACGATAAAAGCCAATGATCAAAACAAAGCAAAACAAAAACACCTGAGGACTCTCCAGTTCTTTGGATTTGAGCCTGAGTTTAAAATCCTGTAGGGAAGTAGCAACCACAGGCTTTCACTCACCCACGCTGCCTACCAAGTAAAACTCCACTACACATAGTGTGACTCCAGCAAGTCTTCCCTGCACCTGTCTACACTGAGCGACGCATCTTTACATCTTATACATCCATTTATTTCCTCATGCTCTACACTATATTGAAATAAACTGTGACTACTCTCTAGACTTCAATTCCTTAGAGAGCAGTAGCACCTGTCCATAGTAGAGGCAGTATTAATGATAGCATCCAGGTGGCTAATAAGTTGTATTAAAATATTTGCATGTATTTATAATTTTCTTTAAATGTTAACATTAATATTAGTATTTATTATGCATTGAAGTGTGCCAAGGCTGGTACTGAGTGCTTTCCTGATACTATTTCATTTCATTTTCATGAATCTGAAGTAGGCACACTTTTCCTCTTTTAAAGCTGAAGAAATGATTGCAGAGCAGTAATACAGCTAGTAAATGGCAGAATTTGAACTTAAGTTTATGACCTATAGTTTTAACACTTAACAATACTGCCTCCTGGTATAATTCTCTTAACAAATGCTTTTCAAAATTACTGACAAAGGCCTGGCGCGGTGGCTCACGTCTGTAATCCTAGCACTCTGGGAGGCCGAGGCGGGTGGATGGCTCGAGGTCAGGAGTTCGAGACCAGCCTGAGCAAGAATGAGATCCCCGTCGCTACTAAAAATAGAAAGAAATTATCTGGCCAACTAAAAATATATATAGAAAAAATTAGCCAGGCATGGTGGCGCTTGCCTGTAGTCCCAGCTACTCAGGAGGCTGAGGCCGTAGGATCTCTTAAGCTTAGGAGTTCGAGGTTGCTGTGAGGTAAGCTGACGCCATGGCACTCACTTTAGCTCAGGCAACAGAGTGAGACTCTGTCTCAAAAAAAAAAAAAAAAAAAATTACTGACAAAATCCTGCGAAGTCAAAAATAAGTTTGTAGCTGCAAATTTTCATAAACATTTGACATAGAGATAGTCAAGGTATTTCTAGTCTAATTTGACTTCCTTTATATAAAATATTATTTCAAGATGTTTCAAAGTTAGGGAAACTAAGATGCAAGGAAATCAAGATCTTGTCCTCACAGGATAACATACCTGGAATTGAGCTCCACTTACACCAGGGAAATCCATCCTGCTAGACGTGTCATGCCATGCTCTACCAGATGCCCAGAAGGACCTCTGTGGTGAGTCCCCAGATAGGAATTCTCAGTACTTGGCAGTCAGGTCGAATCATTATTGGACTTGCCTCATCAGACAGACTACCAGGATTGCTGATTTCAGCCTCTTACTAACTAACTGCTCTTATGATGCTGAAGGCACTGGGTAACCTGTAGCCTGGGGACATGGGACCTTCTGGATCCTTGAGTGTGGCCTTCGGACTGAATCCAAATTTTACAGAACAAATCCTTTTAATAAAGGGATTTGTTCTCTAAAGTTTGGATCCTGTCCAGGGTCCACACTCAGGGATCTGGAGGGCCATGTGTGGCCTTGAGGCTGCAGGTTCTCCGCCCCTGAGTGATGTGCCCTTGTCATTCTAGGACAAGCTCTGAGATAAATGATCCAGAAAACTTCAAACAAAACATGGAACTGTCTTATGCTGCCATCCTAAAGACCCCAGATCACATACTATCATCATACCAACACCAGAAGAGTTGACTCATTACTGTTCTATGGATTTGACCCGTAAGCCGCAGGTTTCGGTTTTTTGAATTGTTACTCTGAAATATTAGTGGCTTGGGAATATGTTGTAGTTGCAGACTGATGAGCCAGGTTGGGAAGCTGTGACTGATGGTAGTAACATAAGCATGATTTTAGGACTCTAGGCAGCAGATTATTGTTGGTGCCTTTGTTCTCTGATACTGCAACTGAGGGATGTGAAGTTTCTAGGACAAGGCTGTTCTAATATTCACATCACTGGAGTGCCTGAGAAGGCTAAAAGAGTAAACCTGGGAAGAGTAGGGAGACTATTAGACTAAATATCTAATAACAGTGGAGAGATGATTATATAAATGGAATATGGCAGTCATTGAAAATGAGTGGCATGAGAATGCATAATAGCAGGCAAAGGTGTTGATGACGCTTGTTAAGTGGGGAAAAAAGCACATGAAAGCATACAGACAGCATGATCCCATATTAATAAATGAAAAAATATGAAATGCAAATAGAATAAGTATCTACATCTACTTATCAACAGTGCTTATATATGCTTGAGAGGATTACGGGTGATTTTTATTTGCTTTTTACTTATTTTTATCCTCTAAATTTTCTGTCTTGAGCATGCATCATTTTTGTAATACTAAAACAAAAGCTTTCTCAAAGGCAATAAAGTGTTAAATACACTGTTAGAAAGAAAATCAAGAGTAATAAGGTATTAGATTTATAAGAATTTTTTAAATATGCAAATAATATTATATTTATCCCATAAAATAACCAAAAGGCTGTAACCAGCCTCCCTTTTCTTAGATCTTTTTTTAAAAAAACAAAAAATGCAACAATAAAAAAGTGATGATAGTCATTTACAATTCCAACAGGGAGGTCATGGAGCATCTTAACTGTCAACTAGGGCTGCAGTTCTCAACCTTTTTGGCACCAGGGACCACTTTCATGGAAGACAATTATTCCCTGGGCTGGGGTGGGGGGAGGGAAGGGTGGAGGCAGAGCTCAGGCAGTGATGCAAGCAAGTGGTGGGGGGCGGCTGTCAATACAAATGAAGCTTCAGAGCTTTGCTCACTCACTCATCCACTAACCTCCTGCTATGCAGCCTGATTCCTAAGTTTCATGGAAGACAATATTTCCAGGAGGGGCAGAGCTCAGGTGGCAGTGCTGCCCAGTTCCTATCAGGCCATGGACCAGTACTGGTCCAAAGCCCAGGGAGTAGGGACCACAGCACTAGGGCATGGCATCCCAAACTGTGTTCCCAAAAAGCTCCTAGTAAAAACAAAATTCTATGGACCATGTTATATCTCTGTCTTGAGATTCTCAAAGGAATAGATCATAGTAAAGACTCTCGGCAGTCTTGCAGTAAATTAATCTGATGAACTTTGATTAACTCACTGTTCCCACCCATTAGCATCTCACAATCCAAAGTAATAAGGACATTGGAATATACTCTGGCTATAAGGCAGCACTTTGAAAAACTTCTTTCAGACCTCCATGAATATATTACTCCTATTGGGCATTTACGCATATGCTTAGCTCTCTGGCCCAAGTAGAAGATAAGTAATAATCCTGATTTCTGACAATTGCTCCAGGAATCATGCCCTAGAGTTCCTCGGGGACCCAGAAGCGCTGACACTTCTCTACCAATCTTCTGAGACTGACATGTTCCCCCCTGGGGAGCCACGGAGCCCATTACTGCTCTTGTGCATCATGCCTTGAAAGCTTTCCAGTTATTAGGGGGTTATTCTTCACCCACCCATTCCTATTACCCAAAAATGCAATTTAAATTCTCTTGAATCTGGTAGTAAATGGCCTCTGTAAAGAATTTTCAAGCATATTAAAAACCAACTTAACCATAGCTCTGAAGATAATTTCCTGGAAGGGCAATTTTGGCAGTGAAGTTATGTTGTCTCCAAACTTTTCAATGTGTATATTCTTATCAGTAGCTTGACTGTGACATGAGGTGAAGCATCTTGTTAGGGGATTTCATAGAAGAACACAGCACAGTAGCTATTGCAAATAATGACTGTGGCTATGGTAACCCAAGGTGAAAAGCACTATTTGCATCACTTTATCACTCCTTAGAGATGCAATTTACACGTTACTGCTGTAACTGGACAAGATGGATGTAATCACAAATGACCCACCACAACAGCAAATCATATAATTTATTAAAAAATCAGTTCAGAAAGACATTCAGGAAAGAGTAATTCAAGGATTTGACAGTTGACAACCTGTGAAAAACTTTGAAAAATATTCAACTCAGAAAAGTTTCAGATTTTGTATTATGTTTCCTGAATTTCTCTTTTATTCATGATGGGTTATTCTGTGTGTGTACATGTGTGTGCACATGTGTGTTTATTGTCTCCCACCAGGAGTATTTTCCTAAACACAGGAACTTCAGATTTTATTTAGCAAATTTGCTTTTAATCTAGAAACATTATAATGGAGTCATATGAGTTCAAGATTACAGGCAGAAATTTGCCTTGAATAGTGAAAAGAGCTGGGCATGGGAGAAGAGTATCATATACTCAAAATACAAAACTACTGTTGGTGTATCTTTCCAGCACATCACATAAATACTTGCTCTGGAATATTGTCCACTTCTCTATTCTATGATATCTCAGTGCTACTACTGAATAACAAGTTACTGTATATGGCTATCTGGAAGCCATTTACTCAAATTATTTATTCATCAACTACAATGTTTCTTCCACTGTGATATTATGTTAAGACATAAAGATAGACATAATAGTGAGAGTGATAAAAATAGTGATAAAGCTGGATAAAATCTTTGCCCTTATAGAGGTTAAAGTTTATCAAAGAGGTACAGTTAAAAGCTGTTGAGGAAATTAGCCTATTGATTGAATCATCTTCCCATATGCCTTAAGGAAACAATCAACCTGAAATACAATCAATGGTAAAGTTACAAAGATATATGGAAGGAAAAATGATGATGGTATAGTGGAGAAAAATATAGACTGATGAGCAAAGACTCCCTTCACATTCTCAATTTCAACTATATTCTACCATGAATCCAACATTCTGTCATACTGGACAGCTCCCTCTTCTTGAAATAAATCAAATAATTTAACACATTTGTTTCTTTGCATATGCTTTTATCTTACCATTATCTTTCCCCTACCACCAATTTCTCTCCTATTGAAATTTCTCTATTCATTTTTTAAAATTTGAGATCCACATCACATTTTATCTCTTCCATGAATCTAATCCAATCTTCCCCATCAAGAATTAACTATTTCAGTAGCATACAAATTATATATCTAAAAATCCCTTATTTCTTCCCACAGGTATTATAGTTAATATAACTCTAAGCTCCTTAAAAGTAGTGAATTTGCATTTTAGTTTATATCTTTATTGTAATGTTAATAAGTGTTAATGGTGGAAATGTCACACATAATGAATGAATAAATACAAACAAAAGCATAATGGTCCATTTTCAGTACCAAGACAAAAAGAGAATAAGAAGTTGTCAGCATGTCTCCAGACTCACCAATAGGCACATGTATGCTGGCATGTGCAATTATAAAGTAAAATTAATACATCACAAAAGAAGAACTGAATAAATTTTCAGTAAGTTTTGAGAGTAGGTTTATGGTGGCCTATTTTAAAATGAAGGTTACATTGTCTTCAGTGAACACCTAGGAGAAATAGGTGCAAGAGTTCCCTGACACAGATAATCAGTTGTCATCCAGGGCAAGCTCACAGAAGTGCCATGTGAAATCCAATCACAAGACATACACCATATATTTTCAGGCAACAATGAAAAGAGAAAATAGAGTTTTCAAATATAATCTTTCATTCAAAGGGCTGTGCCTCACATGAGCAATGCTATGTAGCATTTTCCAAGATGAGTACAGTAGGGATTTATTTATTTAGTTTGTGGTGGTTGGTAGTTCTCTTGAGCAATGTCAAAGTGACCAGCAATTAATAATAACCAAAATTAAACTGTGTGTGCCATTTTTAAATTTGCAATGTACTCCACAACCAGCCTAAAAATTAGATTATCTTCATCTCTCATTGTATACTCAAAGAAGTAGAGAGAATGGTGTATGGCTTAGAGATCTTAGTTGTAAACAACAGATTTCACTCAACAAGGCTAAAAAGAAAGCTACTTATCAAAAGTTGTTAGGTAGCTCATGGAATCTCTGGAAGGACAAGACCTGGATTTGCTAACTAACCAGCCAGAACAACATGGCCATGAACAATGCAGCCCAGAAAGTACCTGATAATTCCTTGGAGCTGTTTTAGTGGACACATTATTGCTTCCCCTGCCTCTGCCCACAACTATAATGTTTACATTTGGAGACTAGAAATTATATCATAGCTGTTTCAGTAGACTTGGACACCTTTGTCATTCCATGTGTTTTCTGGGAGATCCAAATAACCAGAAATCAGCTGCCATCTCATGCTGCTCATTCCTGTATCTGTGTCTTGCCCAGGGATGCTGATTGATAGAAACTAGGTTGTATGCCTTTATCCCAGTTGTAAAGGAGCTGGGAAGTCTTAGTTATGGATGTCAGCTTCTTATGCAACTGGCACATTTTCAGGGAGAAAAGCTAAAGGACGATTGGAACAGGAAGCGAATTGGCTAAACTACCAAACCTATCATAAATGGAGAATTTATTGACCACAGTCACATAGCTAGTATGTGACAGAGCCTTCAATGCCAACTCTTAAGCTCTTCCCAAGATAAAATGAATGCCTGATTGTGGTAGAGGTGAGTAGCTCACCTGGCCTCCAGAATTCAATTAAAATATACCTTAAGGCCAGTCATGCACATAAACTCAAAAACATAGCCAAAATGGACAAATTCCTGGAAACACAACCTCCCAAGACTCAATCAGGAAGAAATAGACCTCCTGAACAGACCAATCATGAGCAATGAGATTTAAGTAGTAAAAAAGACTCCAAAAAAAAAAAAAAACCCAGACCAGATGGATTCACAGCCAAAGTTTACCAGACCAACACAGAAGAGCTGACACCCATAGTGCAGAAATTATCCGATAACATTGAGAAGAAGGGTATCCTCCCCAACTCATTCTGTGAAGCCAGTATCACCTTGATACCAAAGCCAGAAAAGGTCACAACGAAAAAAAAAAACTATAGACCAATATTCCTTATGAACATAGATGCAAAAATCCTCAGTAAAACACCAGCAAACCAAATTCAACAGCACATCAAAAAATAGTCCACCATGACCAAGTGGGCTTCATCCCAGGGATACAAGGATGGTTCAACATACGGAAATCAATAAATGTGATTCACCACATAAACAGAAGCAAAAACAAAGATCATGTGATCATCTCAATAGATGCAGAAAAAGCATTCAACCATTCAACAAAATTCAGCACCCTTTCGTGATAAAAACCCTCAAAAACCTAGGCATAGAAGGAACATATCTCAAAATTATAAAAGCCATATACGACAAACCCACAGCCAACAGCATACTGAGCAAGAAAAAGTTGAAAGCATTCTCACTAAGAACTGGAATAAGACAAGGGTGCCCACTGTAACCACTTCTATTCAATATACCGCTGAAAGTCCTAGCCAGAGCAATCAGGCAAGAGAAAGAAATAAAGGGTATGCAAATCAGCAAAGAGGAGGTCAAACTATGGCTTTTTGTTGATCATATGATCTTATATCTAGAAAACCCAAAAGACTCCACCAAGAGACTCCTGGAATTGATAAATAAATTTAGCAAAGTCTCAAATTACAAAATCAATATACAAAGATCAGTAGCATTCTTATACACCAATAAGGGTAAAGCAGAAAGTCAAATGCAAGAGTCAATACCATTCACAATAACCACAAAGAAAATAAAATACCTAGGAATATACTTAGCAAAAGAGTTAAAAAATCTCTACAAAGAGAAATACAAAACACTGAGGAAAGAAATCACAGATGACACAAATGTAAAAATATATCATGCTCATGGATCAGTGGGATCAACATTGTTAAAATGTCCGTACTACCCAAAGTGATTTATAGATTCAATGCAATCCCCATCAAAATACCAACAACATATTTCACAAATCTAGAAAAAATAATTCTATGCTTCATTTGCAACCAGAAAAGAGCCCAAATATCCAAAGCAATCTTAAGCAAAAAGAACAAATCTGGAGGCATCACGTTACCAGACTTTAAACTATAATACAAGGCTTTAGTAACAAAATAGCATGGTATTGGCATAAAAATAGAGATATAGACCAATTGAACAGAACAGGGAACCCATCCACATACAGCTAACTGATCCTTAACAAAGCAGACAACAATATACACTAGGGAAAAGGAGCCCTATTCAATAAATGGTGCTGGGAGAATTGGATAGCCACATGGAGAAGAATGAAACAGGGTCCATATTTCTCACTACTCACAAAAATTAATCTGAGATGAATAAAAGGCTTAAATGTAATGCATAAAACCATAAAATGCTAAAAGAAAATGTTGGAAAAACTTTTCTAGATATTGGCCCAGGGAAAGATTTTATGAAGACTACCCCAATCACAATCACAGCAACAACAAAAATAAATAAATGGGACTTGATTAAATTAAAAAGCTCCTGCACAGCTAAGTAATATTCATCAGAGCAAATAGATAACTTACAGAATGGGAGAAAATATTCACAAGCTATACATCTGATAAAAGGCTAATAACCAGAATACACAAAGAACTCAAGCAAATCAGCAAGAAAAAAACAAACAATCCCATTAAAAAGTGAGCAAAAGACATGAAAAGAAGCTTTTTAAAAAAGATAGACAAATGGCCAATAAACATAAGAAAAAATGCTCAGCATCACTAATCATCAGGGAAATGCCAATCAAAACCACAATAAGATATCACCTTACCCCATTTAGAATTGCTTTTATTAAGATGTCCAAAAATAATAGATGCTGGCATGGATGCAGAGAGAAAGGAACACTTATATACTATTGGGAGGACTGCAAATTAGTACAACCTCTGTGGAAAACAGTATGGAGATTCCTCAAAGAACTAAAAGTAGACCTACCATTTGATCCAGCAATCCCACTACTGGGTATCTACCCAAAGGAAAAGAAGTCATTTTATCAAAAAGACCCCTGCACTTGAATGTTTATTGCAGCACAATTCACAATTGCAAAGGTGTGGAATCAACCCAGGTGTCCATCAATTCATGACTGGATGAACAAAATGTGGTATATGTACACCATGGAGTACTACTCATCCATGAAGAAGGATGAATTAAGGCCTTTTGCAACGATTTGGATGGAACTGGATACAATTATCCTAAGTGAAATATCTCAAGAATGGGAAAACAAACACCACATGTACTCACTATTAAATTGGAACTAACTGATGAGCATACATGTGCACAGAGGGAAGTAAAACTCTGTGGAAATCGAGCGGGGGGGGGGGGGGGCAATGAAGGGAATGAGCAAAAACCTACCAGGTACCGTGAACACTATCTGAGTGATGGGCACACTTATAACACTGGCTCAAGCATAACAAAAATGATCCATGTAACCAAAAATATGTGTACTCTTGTAATATTATAAAACTATAATAGAAAAAAAAAAGTCCAGGCATGGTGGCTCATTCCTATAATCCAGCACTTGGGGAGGCCAAGGTAGGAGGATTGCTTGAGGCCAGGAGTTCAAGGCCAGCCTGGGCAACATAGCAAGTCCCCATCTCTACAAATATATTTTTTAAAAAATTAGCTGGGTGTAGTGGAGCACACCTGTAGTCCCAGCTACTCAGGCGGTTGAGGTGGGGGATCACTTGAATTCAGAAGTTCAAGGTTACAGAGGGCAGTGATCATATCATTGCACTCCAGCCTGGGCAATAGAGCAAGACCCAGTCTTAAAAAAAAAAGAAAGAAATACACACACACACACAGCCCTTAAGAGCAACTGTTTTCCTTTGACCTAGAATTGCATAAACTCCAAGCATCATTACTGGTTTGGCTTTCTAAATATCTTAAAATTGTGAATACACTGTAGCCCAGTGAATGGGGATGAGTTCTTCATCCTTTGTCTAGTTCTCATTAAAAAATACCGACTGACACATCTAAATTATGAAGCTGAGGAGCTCAGAGCTAGAGCTAGAAAGACCCTTAATCTAAGATAAGATGCACAATATCTGGGAGTCCATTTTCTCTATCTCTCTCATTACTCCATGGATAAGTAAAAGCAATAAGAAAATGCAGAATATGCTGTATAGACCCACACGTTGCAGTTTAATAGACTTGTGTTCAAATCCAGATTTAATCACTCATTAGTTATGTAACTGAGGCAAGTTGCTTAATCTCTCTGGGCCTGAAAATGGGAGCCATGATGCCTACTTCTTAGCAGAAGTAATTGTTAGTAAGATTATATGAGTTGCTTGTAAAGCACTTTATATAGTGCTAGTAAAAAGTAAGTATTGATTAAATATAAAATATTGTTTAACATATTATTTCAAAAGAATTAATTACCAAGCGTCATAACTTTGATTTAACAAATCTTAAGAATTATGTGCTGTAGTAATCCACCCAGCTATGAAAATGGTTACTCTTTTGACTGAACAGATATGGTAGAGGATGACAAGTGAGATTTTTTTCCTTTAATTTTTGATGGTTTTATATTTATATGGTTCCATGTGTTTGAAAGAAAAAAAAAAAAAGACTATTTCGTTTTACACCTGACCTGTTTCCAATTATACTTAGAGACCTTCCCTAAATTTTAACTCTACAGAACTTTCAAACTGTCTCATGGACTTTCAAATTATTTACTAAGGGGAAGGGGAAGCTAATAACTTGAAATGTCTTAGAAAAATCACCTGTACCATCTGTCCAGAACTAATTCAAGAAATGACTATTAAAATGTAGTCTTTAAACAAGAAAATAGCCTCAGAATTTCGTGGAAAGTCATCTCAAATGGGCCAAGTAAAAATATGTTTTAAACGGGACTTTGCAACATTTGAGCAGTTTCAGAAACAGACTGACATCTCAAATATAAAGTAAAACTCACATCTATGTAGGTGAACTAAAAGCACAGAACATTTTTTTACCTTTTGTTGTCATTAGCAAAACATGTCCCATATGCCTGTGAAGTTTGTCTGTGATACAAACTTCCCAATCCAAGAAATTGAACTCAAACATTTATGTTCTAAAATATAATTTCTACCAAAAAAAAAAAGCAGAAGGAAGGCACACTTCTTCTCCCTTTGGTGTAAACTTACCTACATACCCTGTCTGAGAGAGAAGTGCTGAAAATGAGCAGGAATGACAAATGTATCAGTCTCTGATCCACCTTTTTGGTCAGCATGTTTGGAGATTGATAGCACCTGCTCTTCAAGAGCATGCATGCCCCATGCTGCTGAGACAGGAGGGAGGGCTGAGCACTGATTTGGAGGCTGCAAAGTGCAGGCCCAGGAAGGGTGAAGAGAAGAAAACACAAAGGCCCACCAGAAAGGTGAGCAGAGAGACATGAGTCTGCAGTAGGAAAGAATCCAAAGCAGGAGTTGAC
Organism: Eulemur rufifrons; assembly: GCF_041146395.1. NCBI lineage: Eukaryota > Metazoa > Chordata > Mammalia > Primates > Lemuridae > Eulemur > Eulemur rufifrons. The sequence continues at coordinate 58,119,863 of NC_090983.1, read as the reverse complement.
ACCTTGACTCAATGTGTCAAAGGAGCTAACACCAGGGAGGCTTGGACTGGAAAAGTGTCATGCTTTACTCAAAATGGCATCAAGTGCCATGCTGCTATATCACAAGAGTTAAGTAGGTAAGGAAATGGGAAAAAGCAGGAAAGAGCACTCATTTAGGGGCCCTGGCTATGAAACCAAGGGGGAGAGTATGACAATAACTGAAAGTGATGCCAGGGTCAAGAGAAAGTTTTGCTGTTATTATTTTTCTAAGCAAAGGAAGATGAGCACTTCTAGAGACAAAAAAAGGAGCCAAGGGAAGTGGAGAGATTTAAAAATGCCAAATATGGGAGAAGCATCCTTCATTAAGGGGGTTGAGAAAGCATGTAGTAGTGGCAGAATTTCTGGTCAGTGAGGACTAATGCAATTTTGAAACTAAGAGATATTTTTTAGGGAAAAAAATTCCAAAGAGATTTTTATGCCAGAACTGTCAACTGATTTGTTGCTTTGTCCAGGAGACCAGATTATCTCCAAGTCTCTTTGATTATGAGACTTTACCATGGAATATTTTAAGACCCAAGAGTAAAAATGAAGATGGTAGACAATAATAGGAATTGATGCAGTGGGGAAGAAAAAATGGAGAAGTGATGAAGGAATGAGAATTAAAAAGCCACAGCCTTGAGAGAGATTAAGATCACAATCCCTGTTCATGGAGTCCTAGTTGGAGGAGTCCAGTGTAGCCTCAAGCAGATTCAAGATCTACATAAGTAGATTGTGGAGAAGAGTTCAAGGCACCATTGGATGAAAACTGGCAGGTGGGGTCTCTAACCATAGGGGAAATAAGAATCATTAGCAAAAATGAGATTGTCAAAGAGGGGAACGCATGGAGATAGAAATCTCAAGGATAACAGTACCCATGAGAGAGAAGCTGAGCTAAAGTTTGGGGAATAGCTCATGTGGCGTGACTCTGGGACTAGCAGAGAACAGGGCTGTGCAGAGCCAGCGTAGATGACTGGAGAGGAGAACAAAACAAAGCATAGCATTTTCATCTGATTGGCCAGCAAGTACTAACTGAGGAAAATTATATACATAACCACAGATTTCAGAAACAAAAAGGCATGGGTTAAAAGCTACTCTGCCAAATAAAACTGTCTGTCATCATCACAGGCTTTCCTTTGGGCACATTTCTAGAGCAATCTATAAATCTGATTCTAGTGCCAAATATTCGTAAGTCCCCTGGCTAACTGATTAAATGATGATACATTTTGCAGTATTACATTTCAGATTAGGTTTCATTACAACCATGACAAGCCTATGAAGAAAAAATTCACAGTTATATTTTATAGTGGCTTTGTCTTGAACCTCTGTAAAATATTCATGGTGTAGCCCAGAGATGGGGAAGCTTTTCCTGTTGGAAGGCTGAGTTAATTTAGCTGTAATCAAATAAGGCCACATTCAAGAAACTTCAATTAGATATACTTAAAAATGTACATTATTTTGTAAGAAAAAAATCTAACTACTATGCACTTAATAATTTCAAAAAATGAAAACTATTTGTTAATTTTAAAGTTAACTAACCTTTTAATGACTTTGGTTTGTCTGCTTTTTGTTGGAAAGCATTTGAGTATTTGGTTACAGCATGGAGTTCCACAGTTGCAATTGATCTCCTAGATGGGTATCAATCATTTGTGACCTTAATGGCATTTTGATTTGGGTTTGGTAGGAGAATGTAGATTCACAGCAATAAGTGGTTGAAAAGAAAGAAAGTGTTTTTTAGGCATGTTGCTGAAGGCATGGATATTCCACTTGCATTTTTCCGTATTTCAGGTGGATGTTTCTTAGCATCAAACAATGACTTTAAAATGTTATCTACTGAGAGCTTAATCAGTTCCATCTATAGTTCTTTAGGTGCCTTGGTGATATCAACTAGGTAAGGCTGAAATGCTAATTTGAGTGTGATGTCATGATTCTTAGTCAGTGAACCTTTCATTTTATTCTCTAATTAATAGGTCTGTAACAGCTGCATATTCTTCATATGATTCACATATATCATCCTGCTTATCAATAATGACCTTTGCTAACTAGAGAAAATGTTCATCTGAAATTTCCTTTTGAAGAAGAAGTATTTTGAAAAAAGATAGCTTTTTTTGCAATGCTTGGATTTTTTGCCACATACCGTATATAGACTTAGCTTTACCTTGCAAAGAAATATTCAAGTCATTTTGATTTGACATGATATCACATAGAAACGCTGAATTCTTCTTTAATAATTTACATTGCTGATTCTGTTCTTCATAAAATTTAACTATCTCTTCTTGAAGAGATAAAATTTTGGCCAACATCTGTCCCTGAGATAGCCAATACACTTTAGAATGTTATGGCAAATCCACACTGAATACCTCATAGTTCAACTTTAGCATGTCAAGATGTTAAAGTTGATGGTGCTGCATTGCATTTCCACAGATATAGTTAACAATACTTATGACTTGTTGCAAAGTGTCACTTAAAATAGTAGCTTTAGCACAGAGACTTTGCTGCTGCAAGATACAATGAAAAGAAAAGAGAGCATCTGGATCTGTAAATACTTTTTTTTAATCTGTGTAATAAACCCTTCATGTTTTCCTGTCATGGAAGGTGCACTGTCTATACATACACTCACTAAATTTACCAAATTCAGTCCAACTTCACGACATTTATCTTGAAATTTGTTGAAGATATCTATTCCCCGTGTTCTATTCAAAAGAGTGCCCAAAGCAAGTAACTCTTTGTATCAAAGAAAATCTTCTGTTATGACCTGAATGAAGTATAAAACCTGTACTGAGTCAGTAGTATCAGTTGATTCATCCAAAGCAATTGAATAATATATATATATTTTGAAGTATTGTATGAATTTGTTCTGTTAAGTTGAAGGCTAATTCATGCTGCTGATCAGTTATGGTTCTCCTTGAAAGTGACAGTTGTTTGTACTTTGAAACGTTATCAGGGTCTAAGCATCCTACAACTTCGACAATGCATTCTTTCACCATTTCTACATCACTGAATGGCTTCCCTTTTTTCCCAAGTATATGAGCTACTTTATGAGTTGCCTCAGTGGCATTATTTCCAGGTCTTATTGCTGCATGAAAGAATTGTCTTTGCTTTTGCTTTTCATCTTTTAATTTCTGCAATACAACCTTCCACACTCTCCCTCTAATTTAAAATATTCATGGTCCTTATGAGTGTTATAATGCTGATGAGCACTGAATTTCTTTAAGGTTGATTTTGCAGTATCATAAAGCAAGGAAATCATCTTATCTTTAGCAGAAACAAGATAATATTATAATTCCCAATCTTCATTAAAAAATCTGTTTTCTTCCTTCAGCATTCTCTTGGTCTTCTTTGACATGATGGACGATTAAGCAGACAGAATTAGAAAATACTGTCGAGGTGTGCAACTATTCACAAATTCCACTTCAAACAGAAACACAGTGCTCTGTTGTCAGAAGGTGGTAACACACTGGAGTATTCATCCCCCATAAACTCTTGCCAACCAGTTTCATGCAATAGTAGTGCCAGTCAGGCGGAGGAAGTGAGAACTAAATCATGAGTGTAGCAGTGCCAATTTAGCCCTTATGACTTACTAATGTTCTAATTTTGCTGGTCAATATGGCAGGATTATTTCATTGAAACTTATTTTATTCTTTGGTATTTTAAATATATTCATTTTTAAAATAAAATAAAAATATAAAAGACAAAAATATATTAATAAAAATAAAAGGATTTGTTCTGTAAAATTTGGATTTGGCCAAAAGGGCACCCTTAAAGACCTAGAAGGCCACACATGGTCTTAAGGCCACAAATTCCCCACCCCACCCCCCGTATAGCCATTCAGGCTATTTTAGTATACATGGAATGTATGCTTTGGCTATGTAAATGTTGTTTAGAAGGCTATTTAAACCTGATAGATTTTTTATATTCTAAAGTTATATTTGAAAAAAGTATAATTCTATGTCACATTAGTGCTGATAAAAACAATAGTCATAGGCCGGGCGCAGTGGCTCACGCCTATAATCCTAGCACTCTGGGAGGCCAAGGTGGGTGGATCGCCTGAGCTTAGGAGTTCAAGACCAGCCTGAGCAAGAGTGAGATCCCGTCTCTACTAAAAATAAAAAAATTAGCTTGGTGTAGTGGCACGCACCTGTAGTCCCAGGTACTTGGGAGGGTGAGACAGGAGGATCGCTTGAGCCCAGGAATTTTAGGTTGCTGTGAGCTATGATGACATCAACTGCACTCTACCCAGGGTGAAAGAGTGAGACTCTGTCTCAAAAAAAAAAAAAAAAAAAATACAATAGTCATAACAATGTTTCCTATAACTTGTATACTGCCCCCTTTTTTTTACAGAAGTGCAAGATCTCTTTACTTAAGCACTATAAAACAAAATCAAAAGCTGCTTATGAAAACAGTCAACTGGAGGGGCCAAGTTTTTTCTTTTTCTTTTGAGCAATAGCCAAAAGAAAAGTAGGAAAACTGCTTTTGTGCCAATTAGTCAAGATGCATTGATTATTCCTCATGAAACATTTTATAGACAATCAACTCTGGATTTTTCTATATTTATCATGTTTATGTTAATAATAATGATACTTTATATTCATGTGGCACTATTTAGCTTATAAAGTATTTTCAAATATGTTATCTCATTTGACTCTTACAGTGATCTTTACTGGCAAATATGACTAGATGTTATCATTCTCATTTAATTTTAATTTTTTTTTTTTTTTTTTTTTTTTTTAGAGACAGGGTCTTGCTTTGTCTCCCAGGCTGAAGTCAGTGACCTCATCATAGCTCAGTGTAACCTCGAACTCCTGGCCTCAAGTGATCCTCCCACCTCAGCCCCCTGAGTAGCTGGGACTACAGGCATGGACCACCATCCCCAGCTAATTTTTATTTTTTGTAGTGACAGAGTCTTGCTATGTTGCTCAGGCTGGTCTTGAACTCCTGGCCTCAAGTGATCCTCTCACCTCAGCCTCCCAAAGTGCTGGGATTATAGGCATGAGTCACCACGCTTGGCCCATCCTCATTTTATAGATGTGGAAACAAAGGCATAGAGTTGCACAGGCTTCAGAGCTGATGACTAAAAATCTGGAAGTTGGGTCTTCTGGTACTCTAAGATTGACTGCCTGCAAAATAATTTCCACCGGTAGCAGCTATGTAAAATTATTTTTGGCTATTATAGATTTCAATAAATTGATATTATATAAAAGGATATTTGAGTTAGAAAACAAAAAAAAAGGAAAATAAAGATCACAAATTCACTTCCATGTGTTATCAGCTGCTGCATAATACTAATATTCTTTGACATGTAATCTGAAATAATATTACCACTCTGTGGTGAGCTGAGAAATATCTCCCTAGACTTCGTAAATTTTAGATAGTAAATATACTAACAGCTTTCTGGTTTCTAAAAATATCCATTTATATTGGCCTCCCCCCAAATAATGGGCCAAATGAATACTCTTTTTGTTAGCACATAGCTCATCATTTTTAAATTCTCCCAGCTGCTGTTTATATTAGTAGGATGCCTTTCCTCTCATCTTCTTCCACATTTCTAATAAAAAATACTGGTGTTTCCTTTCCCAGTGGAGAAGCCCCACCCGAAGCCCGATCATCCCAGGCTCCGATGATTAAATAAGCAATTGCTCTGCCTATCTTTAAAAATGTGTCTTATATAAGGCAGTCAAGACACAATATCCATCACCGCAAAGGAAGCCAAGCATTTATTTAAAATAATGAGATATCCTCATTTTCATTTTTCCCTGAGCGGATTGTAGCAATGTTAAAAAATTCTCTGAATTCTAGAACTAGGGCAACACATTGATTTGAAGAAAGCTGTAATCTTCCCTTCTAATGTGAAGTACACTTTCTCCTCAGTGAAATAAAGTGTGGCTTTCCGCGTAGCAAGAGCCCTAAGCCCACGCACAAAGACATCCTCATCCCGACCACCTCTCTTTCAGGTTGGCCCCATTCTTCCAAATGCAGGGATTTATAAAGACTTTTCCAATACATGTCAAGGTATATTGAGCTAAAAAGGACAAAGGTTCAAGTCATTTTTCCAGATTTGGGAGGCAAATGATTTGCACCGTCATGTCATGATGAATATTACCTTTTGCTTTCCACCACTTCCTCGTTGCAAATGATCTGCTGGGGAAGTTCAATTATGGGGTCTCTTTGAAAAGATTCATAATTAAATTTTTAAAAGGAACAAATTAGCTCTTTGTCTATCTGAGGCAGAGGAGTCAGAACACTTAAATCTATGAGCATTTAGGGATTTCAACTTCTGTGGATCTGGTTCCTTAAATAGCCAAGAAAGCTTACTGAAAAGAAAGACTAGGAGAGAGCCAGCCCTCTGTGATTTGGAGAGATTACAAGTTAGCAAGCTGGATAGCACGATGGTTTATGAAGGTGTTCCTTCAAGGACCATTATCTAGTGTTAATCGTGTTTTATTTCTTCCTCTCCTGTGCTTATTTACAGCATAATTACGAGAGCGAGAAAAGGGGCGGGAGCGGGCATCAAGATAACCATACGCCAAATTAATGCAGCTGACTAGAATCGCTGGCCTCTGGGGCTTGTTTATCAATTAGTTCTGTTGCAGTCTGAGTTCCTGCATTTCCCCACAGGAGGAAGATGCTTTGATTTCACTCATACACCAGCTCCAAGGAAAGTCATTTGAGATCAAAACATTTTTCAGAAGGATCTCTTTTCCCCTACTCGATATCATGATGTACTGTACAGCCAGCTCCTTGCCCATTTCAAGAGCATTTCGTAAACACCAGTAGTTAACCCTTTCTGTTTTTCCCTTTCTCTTTGTCTCTCTCTCTCTCTCTCTCTTTCTTCCTGTCTTGCTTCTCTTTTAACCGGTTAATACTGGCTTTACTTTTTTCCAACTGCTTCATCTTTCTTCACCATGTTTTTAAAGTTACTATGCAAATCTCCATGTTAAAACCACTTTGGTAGTGCCCTGTGATCTGTGAATATTCAAAATTGACTCTGAATAATAGAAATGCTAGTAGTTTGAGGTGAGACAGGAAAATTGTCCTTATTCTCCATAAAGCCAAACCAGTGTCTCAGGAACTGTTGGTTTGGGAAATGTGTCATAGTCCTGGCTTATCTTTCTCAATTACAAATTTTTCAGCATTTCAAAGTCGGTTTACCAAAAACCAAGAATTTACCTGCTCATACACTAGCTCAAATGAGGCAAATTAAAATGTGAAGGCGTGAAGTCTTGTGGAGCAAAGTACAGATGATCTCCAAATTATGATGGTTCAACTTATAATTTTTGATATTACCATGGTGTCAACCTGTCACAATTTTGATGTAATATATGGTATTCAATAAATTACATGAGATATTCAACACTTTTTTTATAAAATAGGCTTTGGGTTAGATGATTTTGCTCAACTATAGGCTAATGTTAGCATTCTGAGCACATTTAAGGTAGGCGAGGCTAAGCTATGATGTTCAGTAGGTTAGGTGTATTAAACACATTTTCTTTTTCTTTTCTCTTCTTTTTCTTTTTTTTTTAAGCAGGGTCTTGCTCTGTTGCCCAGGCTGGAGTGCAGTGGCATGATCATAGTTCACTGCAACCTCCGACTCCTGGGCTCCAGTGATCCTCCTGCCTCAGCCTCCTGAGTAGCTGGGACTATAGGTGTGTGCCACCATGCCTGGCTAACTTTTTTATTTTTTGTAGAGATGGGGTCTCACTATGTTTTCAGACTGGCCTCAAGCAATCCTCCCGCTTTGGCTTCCCACAGTGCTGGGATGACAGGTGTGAGCCACCATACTCAGATGCATTTTTGACTTATGATATTTTCAACTCATGATAGGTTTATTTGAATATAGCCCAGTCTTAAGTCGAGGAGCCTCTGTACTTTGTTACAGTAGCCCTAGCAAACTAATACTGTAGATAACCTGTGGCTCTAGGAGCTGGGGGTGTTTATAGGAGTGGGCAGAATGGCTATAGCTGGAAAACACAAAGACAAGAAGATCCAAAAGATCCTGGGAGGAGCAGAGGTCAAAAACTAAAAAGATGCTTCTAATAAACCCTCAATTAAAAAGAACCAAGCAAAGGAGACAAAGTCTTAGAAAAAGACTCAAACTCTGAACCAGAGATCGCAAGGCATTCTGTTCGTGGCTCAGGTGTCATCTCCTCAAAGAGTGACTGACATATCTAAATCTAACCCTTCTCCCTCATGCCACCTTTCTTCAGTCTCCATCCTATCACCCCACTTTATTTCCTTCGCATCCCTAATCACTACCAGAGACTATTTTTGCATTTGTTTATCACATGCTTACTTTCCGCCTCTCTCTCCTAGAAAGCAAGCTCCCATATGTCTTACCAGCTCAGTTCCTGGCACCTAGTTCATCTCCGATGAACAAATGAAGTATATTTGAAAATGCAAGGGACACCTGGAGATATTCCTTAAGGCACCAGAGAATGGAAGCAGGCCATTTGGTGAGGCTCCTGCAATCGTGCCCATGGATGGAGGGAAGCTCAAATGATTGATTGTCAAGCCAACTCAGCATAAGTGGCAACCAAGACACAGGAAATCAGTGTTGACTTGTACCTGCCTGTATTAGTCAGGGTTCTCCAGAGAAACAGAACAAATAGGAGATGTGTGTGTGTGTGTGTGTGTGTGTGTGTGTGTGTATAAAGAGATATGTGTGTGTGTGTATAAAGAGATGTATTTGAGAGATTGTCTCATGAGATTACAGAGGCTGAGAAGTCCCATGATCTGCTGTCTGTAAGCTGGAGTCCTGTGAAAGGCAATGGTATAGTTTCAGTTGAAACCCAAAAGCTTGAGAACCAGAGGAGCCAATATTGTAAATCCCAGTGTGAGTCCAAAGGCCCAAGAACTAGGAGCACTGACGTCTGCGGGCAAGAGAAGATGGTGTCATAGCTCAAGCACAGAGAGCCCTTCCTCTACCTTTTTAGTTCAACTCGGGCCCTCAGGGGACTGGGTGATGCCCATGGGCATTGGTGAGGGCGATCTTTCCCCAGTCTACCAATTCAAATACTAACCCCTTCCAGAGACACACTTAGAAATAATGTTTTACCAGCTATCTGGGCATCCCTTAGCCCAGCCCAGCTGACACATAAAATTAACCATCACACTGCCTGACCAATGATGGAGGTGGACATGGAGCTGACACCCCAAACTATGCACAGTTCACCAAAGAGACACGACCCACCTGCTCCTAGACCTTACCTCTGAGTACAAAAGAAGAATTTCACCAAGTTTTGGGTTTTTAAAAATAGATTATTCAAAATAACAGACAATCCACCATGCAGTTTCTAGAAGATACTAACTTCTTAGATTGAAAATTCTGCCCCAATACCTCACTGAAAGGTGAAGGTGGATACTTACTGGAGAGTTCTGCGAATGAGGTAATCTGAAATACAGTCAGGCCCCTGGGGGGAAAATCTTTCATGTGTTCCAGTTGAATGTTTCTATTTGGAGGGATTTGTATTTAATGGATGACAACTTAATGTGTCATCAGTGTCTCTGGTTGTGGCAAAGCTGCTAAAAGGAATGACAAATGTTATATGTGCAACTTTCTATTTTACTGATACATTAACTTGTCTGTTAAACAGGATTTTTAAAAGTCTTGTAAAACTGAGAGAACACTCCAGAGGATTCTGCTTTGTGGCACTCAGTGCCTTCGCCAGAACTTTCGAGCTGACTTTTTTTTTATTTCCTTTTGCTTTTTAGCAGGCTTTTTGCTTTGAGTTTTCCAGGAAGAAAACAGATTTCTCTATCAGGAAAATCTGCACTGTGTACTCACTAATCTGAATGAACAAACAAAAACACTAGCAGGAATACTATTTATTTAGAAGAATTGATTAATATGTGTGCTCAGGATGTAAAACCACGAACCGACATAATCCCCTCACCCACATTGGATCCTGCCTTTTGTATGATAATACCATCTGCCGGGACAGAACCCTTTCTGCAGAAACTCAAAGGATTTGGCAGTGGTTGTTAATACCTATAATGTATTTGGAGATAAAACAGATGTTATTTTCTCTCTTTCTTTATATTTAAGGCTACTAAGACACAGAAAATCCACATCGCAAGTTAGGATTCCTCAAAGAGTGAACCATGGACATGCTGGCCCATTACCAACTACTTCATCCAACATATATGAAATTTACCTTTGGAGTTCAACACATGGTGCTTCTCTTTCTTGCCTTTAGTTACATTACTATTTCTAGCCCAGAAGCATATTTTTATACTTGTTTGGCCACCTGGGAAATCTGTTTTGTTATAAGAAAAAAGGCTATTTTTTACCATTCCATGCTATAAATCCACATTATCCATGGCCACTCTTCATATTTTATGCTAGTTCCTTTTCACATTTCAAATCCTCTGTTTTTTTAACAGAGGATTTACTAAATTCTAACTTGCATTTAGTATTGACTAAGATGTAATACTATGCCTACTTTTGTTCTAATATCTGAAGAAAAAAAGGAAAAAAAAGGTCAATAGAAATCGTGATTGTTTTATCGTGTGTGTGTGTGTGTGTGTGTGTGTGTGTGTTTCAGGACTTCAAAGAAAGGAACCTGCAAAGACTTTCTAAACCTCTTCAATGATTGCAGCTTCCCAACCTGCCCTTAGCATCTTCAAGTTTTAATGTGCTCTTTGCAAATCATCACTTTTTGATAATCAAGAATTCCTCCAAAATTGGTATAGTATGTAGTAAACCAGAATGAATTAGAAAAATTCCAAGCAATAGAAACATGTCTAAGAAAATAAATGCATGGATAGGGAGAATAGCAGCCTGAGATGCTCTCTACCACCCTAGGCTTTCCCATCCAAGATTATGCCTATTGCTCCAACAGGCTTCAGGAAGCTTGGGAGTGACTATGTACCTAGTCAGTCACTAGTGGTGTGATCTTGAGCAAACTACTTCATATCTCTGAGTTTCCATTCTCTCATCTTTAAAATGAAGAAACTTACACCTCTCTTGTAATACTATAAGTAATGAAACTCTATAAAATAGAATAGAATAGCACAGAATACACCATATAGCACAGTGCCTGGTCTACCATATGCATTTTAAAATGAGAGCTATGATAATAATGATAAGAAGTAATTTTTTTATTTCCTGTCCAGAAAAGAATGTTCATTCTTTTGTGAAAAGGTGTTTATAAATACATAAACTTTTTCATGTTCTCACCTATTTCTCTTATATTTCTCCCTTTATTTATTAATATTGTTTAGCTCTTTCTAAACTGCCTGGGTATCTATGTTTATGCAACCCTTCCCCTCCGCCTAGAAATTTATGCAGAAAGGTATCAGATAAGAATTCTCACTCTTCTAGGGCATAGAATTATGGGAAAAAGAAATCTTTAATATGAAAGAACGGTTTGCTATTGAAATCAGTGGACAGGATTTGGGGGAGGGAAAATCCTCCCTCACATCCTTTAAATTGCACAGATGGGTAAACAGCTACTCAGCTCAGGACTGTTCCTCAGCACCACTTCCCATCTGACCCTGCTTATATCCACAGCCCCCCTTCTCAATACCCCCGCCCTCCTCCCCATCACCCTGTCCTCTTCCTGTAATCAAGTGTTTACAGTCCTGGTACACACCATGCTCTCTCTCATTTTATGCCTTTGCATATGCCCTTTCCTTTACCTAGAATTCCCAGCTCCCATCCAAATAATATCTAGTTGTCCTTGAAGATTCAGCTTAGCTCACCTTTTCTGAACCTGCCGTAGCATCTTCCCCAGGACTCCCTCACTGTGTGACTCCAGGGCTGGGGGGAGCAATGGGATTCACACTGCAGCCCGTGTGAACAGTATCCTCTGGAGTTGTCCTGTGCACGGTCTGCAGGACTGTCCCTGGTCCTCCTATACTCTGTCCACTGCCCAACCTCCTTGCATACTCCAAATAGCCTTGCAATGAAAATTTTTATTCCACTGTTTTAATCATTTGCTTAAAATCTTTTCTCCTAGACTAAGAGTTTTTTAAGGCAGGAATATACATTCTATTTCTCTTTTTCCAATATTTCGCACACAACAGGCACTCAGTAAATATTTTATTAACTAGCTGACTGATGAATAAATGAGTTAACGAATGAATAAATTCAAGAGCTGAATGATAATGTGACTATAGAGATAGGAGATAATAACTTGGGATATTAACTTCATAGGGACAGGAAAGAAATAATAAAAAGGAGATCAAAATATATATAAAGTAGAGAAATCCTCCATTAATAACCTAATGACTGGCTCCCAAATATTACCTGGCAGGAGCCACTTCCAGGTGAGTCTTTTGGGGAGGCCCCTGCCACCTTAGTAGTAGGTGACTCACAATTGAGTAGGAAAATATGCAAGGGGACAAAGGCAATCTGATGATAAAGGTAGGCTTATAAGAATAGATACATAGGCTGGGACAATGGTAGAGAAAGTTTGTTTCTAGTATCATCTTGGGGCTTACTTACAACATTTTAGAATTGAAGTGAAGTCCATGTCTATATATCCCAAGTTGAGAAGCCCTTTTCTCTATTACTGGAATCCCTCACTTCCTTTTGCTTACTGTTTAAGTAAGCTGCACATCACAACTTTCTTTTATCAGCTCTGGTACACCTTAGAGCAGAATTTTTTCCCAGGAGGCCAAGGATACCAGAGTCTATATTTAGAGAGTACTTATTATGGCGTGGATGAAGGCCCGACTATGCCTAGAGTCATGCTGCTTGAAGCCATTCTAATATTCATTTAGTTAGAGCTATAACCACACTGAGTTATTGCTGGTCTCATATGGATCGTATATTTACAATCCGCTCCTGGCTTAGACAAGAGGATGTATATTGTCTCTGGTGTTGCCCACCACGTCTTTTTATTTCATTACGACTATTGTGCTTGGAAGCATGATTTTCAATCTATATTCCCAGTTAAATTATTTCAAAACAGTCTGTACATTTAAGCACATAGTTTTCTTTGAAGCAGACTTTGTTAAAATTGATATCTATTCTCTACTATCTCTGCCTTCCAGGACTACCACATTCTGCTGTAACGAGAAAGGAAGAAACAATTTTTTACATGAATGGATTTTGTAACCTGATATATAGATTTAACTGTCATGAAGTCCCCAAAAAGTTCTGGAAAGCATTAGAAGTTCTAGAAAGGATTAGAGTTCCAAAGAACAACTTCAAAATTTGAACACCAAATTGAAGTCTTTCATCACATCTTCTCTGGATTTGTGGCCCCCAAGCTCAATTGTCTCTCTTACTATACTCATGCTATATTTATAGGCAAATGTAACTAAGTTTAAAAAAAATTTAAAGAGGCCAGTATAATTTCATCAAGGGAACATGTGAGTGAATTGTTGAAAAAAGCGACACCATTTAGATCAACTCCAAAATAAATGCTGCCCACTGTCTGAAAGGACACTTGGGTGACAGTTGCCATGCATGAAGAGTCAGGATATTCTCTGCATGAAGACTCGTGGAAAATTGAGAAATTAGGAACCAAGAGTTGTGAGAGTGAAAGTAAGTAAGGAGAAAGTGAGGAACAGCTGAGAATTACTTTTCAGTCTGAGCCAAGGGGGACAGTGTTAGCAGAGATTTCCCAGTGGTCATCAACACATATTCAGATAAAGAGTTAGAGGAAGCAAGGAGATGATGAGAACTGATTCCTTCATCAGAATCAAGCAAACAAAAACTCAGACACGGAAAAATGGAAAAGAGATATGAGGCCATGTAGGAGACTTCATTGCTTGAAAGAAGACTTTAGTGCCAGAAAGTATTTAACTGAAACAAAGGCCTTTTAGGAAGAGGGGGAAACTTTTTTAAAAAATGACTAATGTTCAGTTTACTTCCTGTTTATGTAGAGTTTATAATCTATATATTTGTTAATTGGATATGGATATACATAAACAACTTCAATCACGGAGTGGGAAAAGTCAGGAAGTTTTCAGTACTGATGGAAATGAATGATCATGTTTATTTTAGTCATCATGGGTAATTCTTATGCCCTTGTTATGCTTGTTTGAGGATGTAAAATGACTAAATAAATCTAAATGACAACTATACTTTATTGATTTTGCAGAGTTATGGGGAAGATTTATGAGGCATGGAGTAATCCACCCTGTCTGGAAGACAGTAGAGCACATGCCAAGATGCCAGAGTGCCACTGAGGCACGCGGACAATCCCTGACTCGCGCCTCTCTATTAAACTTTAAGATTTGTTAGTAATATGCTGCCCTCAGAAGATGAAAAGAAACTAGTGCCAAGAAGGCATATTCTTCCATATTTGGAATAGACGTGCTCTCAAGACAATGGCTTCGAAGGTGTCCTGTTTGTACGTTTTGACAGTTGTGTGCTGGGCCAGCGCTCTCTGGTACTTGAGCATAACCCGTCCCACTTCTTCCTACACTGGCTCCAAGCCATTTAGCCACCTAACTGTCGCCAGGAAAAACTTCACCTTTGGCAACATAAGAACTCGACCTATAAACCCGCATTCTTTTGAATTTCTTATAAACGAGCCCAACAAATGTGAGAAGAACATTCCTTTCCTTGTTATCCTCATCAGCACCACCCACAAGGAATTCGATGCCCGCCAGGCAATCCGAGAGACGTGGGGGGACGAGAACAACTTCAAAGGGATCAAGATAGCCACCCTCTTTCTCCTGGGCAAGAACGCTGACCCTGTCCTGAACCAGATGGTGGAGCAAGAGAGCCAGATCTTCCACGACATCATCGTGGAGGACTTTATTGACTCCTACCACAACCTTACCCTCAAGACACTCATGGGGATGAGGTGGGTGGCCACTTTTTGTTCAAAAGCCAAGTACGTCATGAAAACAGACAGTGACATTTTTGTAAACATGGACAACCTTATTTATAAATTACTGAAACCCTCCACCAAGCCAAGAAGAAGATATTTTACTGGCTACGTCATCAATGGAGGGCCAATTCGGGACGTCCGCAGTAAGTGGTATATGCCCAGGGATTTGTACCCTGACAGTAACTACCCACCGTTCTGTTCGGGGACTGGCTATATCTTTTCAGCAGATGTGGCTGAACTCATTTACAAAACCTCACTCCACACAAGGCTGCTTCACCTTGAAGATGTATATGTGGGACTGTGTCTTCGAAAGCTGGGCATACATCCTTTCCAGAACAGTGGCTTCAATCACTGGAAAATGGCCTACAGTTTGTGTAGGTATCGCCGAGTTATCACCGTGCATCAGATCTCCCCAGAAGAAATGCATAGAATCTGGAATGACATGTCAAGCAAGAAACATCTCAGATGTTAGGATTTTTACCGATGTAAATACGATTTTGTTTTTGTTTTTTTAAGACATGGGGCCTAAGGTGTTGGTATTTTACAGGTGTCACCAGGGGAAATGGACTGGTGAAGGGGTTTTGTATAGTTTTTGCTTCCTGCTTCTAGTTCCTTTCTTGGATTACCAATTTACAAATGTTAGGCTCTGGTCATAGAAACAATAAATGAGTTAGAAGGGCCAGATTTCATTCTCAGGTCCCACGGCATTGCCATTTATCTCGAAAAGTGACCGCCAAGCAACTCCTAGGATTTGTGTACTGTGCATCTGAGATGACAATTTGGTTATGGGAAACCGAAACTCACAGTAATGTCTTCATATCATCTCTGCAAAAATGAATAAGTAAATAACTCTTTTTCAAAAACAATTCAGAAATTATGCACAGTCAGGAAGACACACTAGATGTGATTATTAATATTGTGTGTGTTGTTACATTAAATTTTTACATATATTGCCATGTAATGTGTACAGTATTTGCAGTTCCACCAAGAAATGAACTTAGTACTGGCAGGGAGGCTGCAGTTAAATAAATGGGGATTTAAACTTGAGAATCAAATATTCTGTAGGTTTAGAAATCAACTCTGCTTGCTCATCCAAGGATTAAACCTGGTCAGCGGGTGGAATGTATATAAAATGCTACTTAACAAAGTAAACAAGAGAATTTTCTCTCTTTTTTTTCTTTTTGCTCTTTCGGAACAAACATTACATGGTACCTCCAAGGAGACTTTGCCAAATGTAATCTCACCTGCTTCCTTTCCTACAATGTCACTAAGCGCATTTCACAGTTTCTGGATCTGGTAGGCACATGAATCCTAGTACAGAAAATAAGTTGGTAGGAGGCCAGAGAAAAACAAATCACATTGAGAAAACACAGCTTTAGGTATGCATTATAATTAACATAAGCTTAGCAATAGTATAAGATGCCCTCCCACACATTTGCCAAGCACGTGAGAAAATCTTTAAGGGTTACCAATATTATTAAGAAGATTTGGCCCTACTGTTGCCAAGACAGTTAGACTCTCTAACATCTGAAAACATCCAAGTACCGTTAACAGCAGTGCTGTTATGAGGTGTTCTGGGGGCTCTGTGATTGAGGTGGGGAAGCCTAGGTCCAAGTCCTGTTGATGCTACCGTACTTTTGAGCCATCTGAGCAGGCATCTTAATCTTGCTATGCTTCAATATGCTCATTTGTAAAATGGCTGTAAAAAAAAAAAAAAAAAAAAACCCTACCTCACAGGTGCTGTGAGAGCAAATTGCATATGCTAAGTATTTTGAGATCCTTAGCTTAAAAGGTGCTACGTAATGCAATGTGTCATGCATTATGCTAAATGCTAAAATAATTCCATAATCACAATGGTCATCAGTAGTAGAAACATCATCTTAATATAAAATCTGCCAAAATAAAGATCAACTATGAATTATTAGTGCACCTAATTCTTCTAAGACTTTGGCTTTTCCTTGGCTATAAGTTAGGTGTTTGGGAAAGCTTCGATTTCTCTGCCATTTCCTCTGGTTTCAATGAATACGTTATTAGTTCAGTGTGTTGCCTTGATATCCCAAGGTGCTCAAAGTGAAGGCAGCTGCCTCTCTTTGGGAAGGAACCTCTGGCTGGGGGTATATTACAGCAAGTGAAGCATATGCTTTGCACATGCATCGCAGCAACTTAGATCTCAGGAAACATTTAATCTGAATTCTCTCTCTAAGAACTCTGAGGACAGGTCGAGCTAGTCCACCTCTGTCAGAAGAAGAACAGGCACTCAGCAAACCCACACATTGTACATCTTCTACCACTCATTAGAAAATTCCTGTTTGTTCTCAAAGAAAGCCCCACAGCTAAAAGGGTATACCTTTTTATTTATTTATTTATTTATGTATTTTTTAACCTGACCCCTTGAAGCCCCCATAGAAGTTGACAACAAACAGGTAGACAAAATGAACAAAAGGAAGTGATGGCCTATTTCTTGAAAACACTGGATGTCTTATCCCCAGCCCCAAAGAATCCAATATGAGGCAAGTCTTCCCATCCCTTAATACATCTTCATCTTGTGATCAGCAGGACTGCTGATTTTGATTAGAAAACAGCATCAGGTAGCCTGGGGAGAGATGGATCAGCACAAGGTGAGCCACCCTCCCACCCTGCAGCCTTAGCGGCTGTGAGTTCCAGTCACTGGGAAAGTCTCACAAATTCATTCTTGGTTCGCCTTCCAATCGTGCAGCCGAATCAAGCCTCTGTCTCATACTACTGCCTTGCATCTACCCCACGCTCAGTCAAGCCACCTTTGGTGTCAAGGAATTGCACATGATAAACACTATACATGTACATCTACGCATTGTTTTATATGTGTGTGTATGCATTATGAATAGAGCCCTAACCTTTAAAAGGAACAAAAATCAGAGGATCATATGTCTTAAAGAACTATTTCCTAACTTTTTTATGCTAGGTAGTTCCCACGTGACAAACATGTAAATATCTGTCAAAGACCACATGTATATATTTTAAAGGCATTTTTTCTTCTCCCCAACTGTACGTATAGCTAGAATCTGCTTGCTATATATTTTCTTCTGCATGGAGCTTGGTGAAGCAAGGCCATTTGTCCAGTGTTTCAATAGCCTTAAGCATGTTTGCCTTTTGTTTTTGTTTTTTTTTTTTTTTGAATGTTAAAAAAATGTTTAAGTGAGCAAGAAAAAGCTCTTTCTATTTTTGTTAATTTTATGACATGACAGTGGCCGAATTATTGTTTCAATTATTTGTTAAGCCACTCTTATCATTTCCCTGACATAAAAGAACAGTGTTCTACCCAGAGTCATTCAAACAATTTGTACAAAAACTCTCTATCTTGCCACCTATTTGTTCATTATGCACTGGAAAGTATCAGTAATCAATGTCTATGTTCTTAAAGTTTCTTTTTTAAATTTATCTTTGGGGAAAAAAAGTTTTATCTTTGGTGGCTAGTTTGCGTGGCTTTGTGTCTTCTTACATTGGAGCAAATGTCAGTTGCAACATGTAATATTGTACTGTTAAATAACCAGAATCAAAAAATGAAGATCATTTTCGATTTGGATTAAATTCAGAAGAACAAAACCCCTTTGTGTGATATGATATGGGGAAAATAAACTGTTTACAGAGAAGCCAAGGAAGGAGTTTTTCAATCAAATCTCTTCTATCAAAAGACAATGGAATATTTACCTAAACTATCTGAGATTCATTTTTTATCTTTCCTAATATGTGGGGTTAGTGGGGGAATTGATTATGTCATTTCTTCTGTAAAGGTGAAGATAGTTTTTATAAGCAACAAAGTAACTTGTGAATGAAAGAAGTAATTTACTAGAAACGCTTGTGGATGATAATTGACATTTAGGTAGAACGTTATATATGAATGATTGTATTTATGTATTTATTTGTCAAAATTGTACATACTGTTTCACCAAAAGCAATTGTCTGTGAAAGTGCACTCTCCAGGTTTGTAGAACTATTTAGGGTTACATGGGTTGCCAGTTAAGCTGCTAATCAGAATACTATTTTTTGTATCAATGTTATAAAACTAAAAATGGCAAATAGATGCTGAAGATGTTATTACATTCGGTTTCTTCACCTTCCTCTTGAAATGTAAACTGTTGATCAAAAGCACGATACTAATGTACAGGCCCATCTGTCATGAGGAAGATATGGTTCCATAAAGCTGATTTTTTTAAACCATTGGGACAAATAAACAGAAGGAGAACATATTTTTCCCTTTGCTTCTTTTCTGAAACAATCTCTTCGGTGAGACATGATTGTTACAATTAGCTGACAGCCGGCCGTTTATCATTACCTTTCTCCACAACCTCAACACAGGTAATAATTCAAGCCATTCAGAGCTCATCCCCAGCAGCCCACTGCGTCTTGACAGTCAACTCGGAGACAATTCGATCTAGTAAGTAGACCAGGGGCTATCCTGGATTTAAGAAACAGGTATCTCATTTGTCCCTTGGTGGCCTTAGGGAAGTGTTTTAACTAGCTTCTGTGTTAAACTCTATGGATTGAACATGCCAACAAATTCCAACCCAAGGGGGCATTATATTGATAATGTGCGGGGTGAATTAGGACACGTTAAATCTAAGGCAAAAATGTCATTCTTATGTTTCGCCCACATATATCCTTTGGAATGTTGTATACTACTTTAAAAGTTTAATGGGATTGAAAAGATCTATTCAACCATTCTTTACAGCAGACAACCTGATTGCTGAAGCCTAACTGTGTAAGCAAGAGAGTAAGAGCTCTCTAAGAGACAAAAGTTCTTTTTATTATCAATCCTGTTCTAACTAAATAGGTCTTCACTTTTTAATGGAAATTTAACTTTGGATCTGGTCACCATATACCTCAGAGTTCAAAAAGGTAAAATCTATCAGGTGAGTTTATGAATAAACAATAAAAACATAAAATATACAGATGTGTATTCCATGTAACTTTTCAAAGCACCAACAACAAGAGTAGTGTTCTAAAAGTATGGTCCCCACACCAGGAGCATCGAACTCATCTGGGGACTCGTTAGAAACGCAAATTCTTGAGCTCCACCGGAAACTTGAGGCTGTGGCTCAGCAATCTATTTTAACAAGCCCTCTAGCTGATTCCGATGCCTGAAGTTGAGAACACTGACCCAGAGCAGAGATGGGCTACTACAGTCTGCGAAGTATATCCATCCTGCGCCCACAAGCTCGGAGTGGTTTCCCAGTGAACATCTGCAATAACATGGAACCCCAACTAAGTGAAATGTTGTCCAGTAGTAAAAATGCCATTCCTCTCAATAGTATATATGTATTACAAAGAATATCATACTCAATTATTATTATATTTTGAATTCCCTCAACATGAAAACTGTGGACATTTGCTTTCTCTCTTTTTATATATGTACTATCATAGCTCTTCAATTTTGCTTCTTGGCCTTAAAATATTTATTATACAGCCCTTTACAGGAAAAGTTTGCCAAAACCTCTGACCTAGAGAAACAGAGAAAACGTCTGAAAAAGGTGCTACACACAAAATTCTTCCAGTGATGAATGAGGAATCACATCGGTAAAGCATACCCGAATTGTCTCTCCATGCAGCCGGGGAAATGGCAATGTAGTCAAGATAATGAATTGCATTAAAAACCGACAGCTGCATATATTTTTAAAATATTTCCTTTTTCTCTCTCAGAGTGATTTTTTAAAATTATAAAAGCTTGATTCTAATTGTAACAATTACCCACAGCTTAATTAATATATTGCTTAAAGATGTGTGGGTATTAGACCTCAAAGGGTGGGTTTCATATAGCTCGATTATCATAATTACAAGCATTCTATTTTCTCATTTACTTAATTGATTGTCATAGATTTCCAGATGAATTCACACTGCTGGAAGAGAATTGAATACATTTCTAAGAGAAAAAACAAAAAAAGAAAAACAGAAATGGGGCTACTCAGAAAAGCAATGTGTCCCAGAATATATAATCCGCGTAAGCATGAAAAATTGCCCTCGATAATATCTTTTTACCTCATTGCTGGTTAAAATGGGCATTTTTGTGAAATGAAAAAGAAATGAATGAAAAAGTATTATTGATTCAACCACATCTATAACAGTACTGGCTCTACTGTCTCTTCAGCCAGAGGTGCCTAGCGCTCAAGAAAAATTTTCCATTTCGTTTTCCTTATAGAATCTATTAGTTTGGTACATTATGTCAACTATTTGTTACGCCTCTTGCAATGACCTCAGTCCTCACCTGGAGGGTGCATGGCATAAGAGGTGATTTATTCTCTCTGCGAGGTTTACTCCAAAGCATTTACTCAGCAGTGGCTGCCCGATGTGGCGGGCGGGGCTGAGTTATGTGTGAGGTTTGTGGGGAAGACACTATTTTTCAGCAGAGGTGATGATGACCTCACCAAGCATGAGGTGAAGGGAAAGAGAGTATCAGAGAGTTTCTCCCCTTGCAAAGGCTTAAATTTTCAGTGCCCATTCCTCTGTTTTGTCGTCATTGTTGTTTACTCCTAACAACAGCCTCAAGAGTTAGATGCTGCTATTATCTCCAGCTGATGGCTTAGGAAACTGAGGCAATAAAGGATTTTGCAATTTGCAGGGTGAATTCATGCCCTCTGGTTCTACAGGCCATGCTCTTAACCAATACAGCATGTTGCCTCTCAAAAATAGGAATATATACCCCCCCCACCACCACCACCACCACCACAAGGCCTTGACCACCAGCTCCTGGGATTCAGTGTAACTGCTTTATTTAATTTTCTTTTTTGAGACAGGGCCTCACTCTGTCACCCAGGCTAAAGTGCAGTGGCATCATCATAGCTCACTGCAACCTCAAACTCCTGGGCTCAAGCCATCCTCCTGCCTCAGCCACCTGAGTAGCTGGGACTACAGGTGTGCACCATCACACCAGGCTGATTTTTTAATTTTTTTTGTAGAATTGAGGTCTTGCTATACTGCTGGGGCTGGTCTCAAACTCCTGGGCTCAAGCAGTCCTTCCACCTTGGCCAGCCAAAATGCTAGGACTACAGGCATGAGCCACCATGCATGGTCAGCTATTTTAATTTGTTTTTCAGATTGGAACTTTTACCCATTTTTTAAATTGAGTTATAATTTATATACTGCAAAATTCACCCTTTTTAAGTGTACAGTTCTATGGGCTTTGACAAATGAATACATTTGGGTAACCATGACCGTAATCAAGATATAAAATGTTTCTATTAATCCCCCAAATTTTCTCATGTCCCCTTTGTAATCAACTCCATCCCCCAATCTGTGGTAATCACTGATCTTTCTAAACTTCTATTTTACCTGAGATTTGCATGTTATTCAGTAGTTATCCTAAATAACATTTAATGTATAAAAAAGATTTTTTGGATAACCTTATGAAAACTTAGTATCCAAAAAAGGGGAAAATTGAAAAGAAAGAGAATAGAAAAAGAAAAAAAAAATGAATCTTAATAGTTAAGCAGCACATAAGTACAGATGGAATTTTAAAATAAACTACCACTGATTCGAAAACATCCATGCCTAATGAATATTAATAAGAAGATGCCAGTCAAAAATCTATAACCTCGCTCAAAGTTTAGACCAGATCACTAGGAGCTTTAATAGAGCTTCTATCCTTCAGAGCTCACACGCACATTTCTATGGAGAGAACGATCTATAAGTTCAATTATGCCTCTTCCCTTTTGGAAGCAAAGGATCCTCTGGAGAGGTATCTATCACGAGCTAGCTCATTAAAAAGGCAAGCCCTCTCTGCACTCCAGGATTTGTCTCCACACTTGCCTCAAACCACTTTTAGATGAGCTTTACTTCTGTGTCTGCTTGTGCTTACTTACTATTGGTTTCCTTGACATATGCTAGTTCACGTTTCCTTCAGGAAAAGATAACTCACAACTACAGGCTTCTCTTCAAACTTTATCAACAGAAGCAGCATCTGAGTTAACTTAGAAAGCATGTGATTTGCAACAGCATGCCTGCCCCTCAGTCCCACGGGAATCCAAACCATACAGAGCATGGCTGTGGGAGCAAAACAGGATACCGGAGCAGAAAGGACAGGATGAGGGACATCTACATGTCCCTACATCCTCTACAGCAAGGCTTCTCAGATTGTCACATGCCTAGTAATTACCTGGGAATCTTGTTAAAATGCCGATTAGTAGTACTGGGGTGCAACCCATAGTTCTGATTTTCTTGTGAGCTCCCAGGCAATGCTGATGCTTCTGGTGCCTAGACTGCTCTTTCAGTAACAAGGCTGCAGAGGGCAAGGCTAGATTCTACATAGGATTACTAGTATTCATTAACCATCTACTTGGGGCCATACCAGAAGCTTTTGCCTATATTGCCTCTTTAATTATTCACAAGAATCTATTGGAAAGGATGAAGGATTAAGGTGAGGTTTGAGTCTCTAGTGCAATTTTAGGTTAAAAACTCCCCTTTATTTCCTGTATACAGCTTTCTCTAAGACCTTATGGGAAAAGGCTGAGGTCCTAGAGGGAGGAGTACACCTGAGAAACAACAGGAAGCAAAATACCACACTATTATTTTGTTGATTCAGTGCCCCGTAGCCCAACAGAGGACTCTATGTTAAAACCAAGTTGGAGCTCATGGCATAGCTCCCAAAGTCGGGCCCGATGGCTTTATCTTCCCGCCAACCACCACTTACCAAGCCAATGAGCGGGCATAACATGTAGCACCCAGAGAAGATGGAGAGGAGGAGCGTGTAGGGCCAGGCTACCGGGTTCCTGGTGCTACAGCATGGAGACAACAGGAAAGCAGCAGAGAAAGCCACACAAGTATGTCAGCTGTCAACAAATAGTAATCCCACACGTGCATAAATGTGGCCAAATTATTGTCATAGTATATGACAGTTCAGATCAATAATCTGATCTCTTGGGAGGAACAATGATTGGGACAGGAGAAAGAAAGCTTTGTGGGAGTATTAATCAGAAACTACATGATCCTTTCCAAAAAAACGAATCCAGCATTTATTATTGTCACCATTTTGGGGTTGAAGAATCTAGGAGTCAGAGAAATTAAGTGACTTTTTTAATGTAAAAAAAAAATCAATAACTGAAAGGTAGTATTCAAACCCCAGGTCTTTTGACGGGAGTCCAATATTTTTTTTCCATTGTATCATACTGCTCTCAATTCCATTTGCAATTCTGGAAATAAGGTAGGAAAAAAACCCTCCTTGGTTTCAAAGGTTAGAATCAGCAATATATCCAAGGTCGAATGAACAGTCAGTGCTTGAAGTAACAGATAAGTCTGGAAAGTCAGCATAAAAAAGAAAAAAGATCTGGAGTCTGGATCTGCAGCCCAAAGAATGTGCAAGTAGCTGAGACATCAGGGTCAGAGTCTAGGCAAGAGTCAGAGAAACAGGTTCAAAACATCCATCAGGATGACTTCATGGTAAATGGCACAACACAGAGAACCTGATTCTTCAGGCAGAGCTCTCATCCAGGAATATTTTTAATTATCGTGAATTGGGTTGTCTGCAGGATCCTTAGAGGGAGAGCTATACTTCTGCTTTGGAATCTAGAAATAACCTAGATCACAAGTAGCCACACCAAAAAAAATAAATAAATAAATGTGATTTTCAACAGGAACACTGCACACACTAAACAATGGCTTTGCATGCACTTTTTATTTCCAAGGCAAATGGAGGAAAAACAAAATGACTCTAAAGGAGCAAAGGAGAAGAGTTAGCAATAGACAAGGAGAATTTTTTTTAAAAAAGATAATGTACAAGGAGCAGGAAAACCAGGGAAGAGAGCAGAAAGCAGTAATTCAGGGCAAGATGGAAGATGACGGAAGAGCTACATCTGTTTTCAGATTATGTTGACCAATGTATCTGTGCTTTTGCTATTGTGAAAAGTATCTACTATGGATTTCAATGCACTTTCAACAATCATAAGAATGTCACCATAAGAAACTACAAAACAAAACAAAATGAACAAAAAATTAAACCAAAGACACAGAGAAGGAAGGAAATAATGCAGAACAGAGTGGAAATCAATAAAATATGGAAAATGAAAACAGTAGAGAAAAATCAATAAAACCAAAACTTAGTCTTTTTCTAAAGATCAGCAAAATCAATAAACCTTTATCCAGACTGAGTAAGAAAAAAAGAGAAGGTACAAGTTATCAAAATCAAGAACATAGGAAGGGATATCACTACCAAAATAAAAAGAAAATAAGGAATTCAAAAGAAGTCAAAGCACTATTTTATAATTAACTGGGTGTGGGCCCAAAATTGAATGATGAAAACTCTGGTAAACTGAATTAGAGAGCCCAGAATTTCACTCCTTTTCTTCAATTGGTATTTTTCCATTTTAAGTGACAGATGATTTTCTCTAAACTGGCTTGAGAAAAAAGAGAATATGTTGGGTTATAAATGAAAAATTCAGTGGGTGGGGAACATGGCTTTGGGGATGCTTTATCCTTAGCTCAATGTCACAGGACCAGGTATCTTTCCATCCCTATCTTAACACATCCCCAGGCATTGGCTCCATCCTCAGGCAGGCTGTCCCCTTATGATTGGAAAATATCTGCCAGAAGTTCCAACATCACATCTTCCCAGCTCAAATCCAGTGAAAAACAACATTTGCCTAACAGCCCAGAAAAAGTCTCATTGGTTTCTAGTCCCTGAAGCAAGCATTGTGGCCAGGCTAATGCAGTGCTGTGATTGTCCACACCTGAGTCACATGCTCCAGGAACACCCAAAGAACAGGAATGAAGGGTGGGGAAGAGAGGTGTTTCCCAGAGATATACTGGGTAACTATTTCTAGGAGAAGAATAAATGGGCTCTAGGAGGTAAAAACAACAGGTACACTCATTTTTATAAGCTAACAAATCTCAATTTGCTTTATGCAAAATACAACTAAAAACTATCCATTGTATGGGGGGAAGGGGAGAGAGAAACAGAGACAGAGAGAGACAGTAGTAAAAAGTGCATTTACATATCAAACTAAGAGAGGAAAGAAATTTCTTTTCATTTAAATTTTTTAAATGTATCTTTTACATGTTCCCAAGTCCCATTGCTTAACCAGACAATAGGACTCCCAGAGCTCAAATGCTACGTGGGAGAAAGAGAAAAAGGAAAGGGAGAGAGAAGCTGAGAGACAGAGAGAGACGTTCCCCATGCAAAGTGGACCCTGGTCCTAATCATGCCAACCATGGTGAAGAGAAAGAAGGAAGTCCAGGAAAAATTAACAACAACCAGATGGTGGCCAGGTCTCCTTGGAAGTAGCAGGCCCTGGGAGCAGCCAAGCAAGCCAGCTGCATGGCAAGAAGAGATAGAGCAAGGTGGCAGAGGCTCCTCTCCTGGATGATTGAGAATTGGTCTTCAATATTCAGGCCAGGAGGAAGGAATAAACAAATTAAAGAGGTGCCCTCAGGCAACGATCCTTCACTATGCAGTGATTCCGCCTACTTTGGAAGGGAGCCAGTCATCAGATGAATATCCCCCTGCCTTGGAGAGAAATAAAGAGAATGTGGAATTTTCCCCCAAAATCTCTACCAATTTAGAGATGATTTTTGAAACTATCAGTGTGAATACAGTTCTTAGGATGTGTAAAATGTGCAGAGGGAAAAGGAATGGAAGGAGAAAGAGATGTGTCTAGGACAGATCCTGGAGAAGCCCCAACCTCTAAGGCAGTGGTTCCCAACCTTCTTGGCACCAGGGACCGGTTTCATGGAAAACAATTTATCCATGGATATGGGGGGCGGGGGGCAGGGTGGACGGGCAGAGCTGAGGCGGTGATCCAAGCAATGGGATGTGGCTGTAAATATAGATAAAGCCTCACTGGCTGACCCGCCGCTGGGCTCCTGTGTGCTAACAGGCCACTGACCCATAGTGATCCACAGCCCAGAGACTGGGGACCACAGCTTGAAGGAAAGGAGAAGCAATTTTTCCTTCTCAGGTTTTGTTGGCTCTGGTTTTCACAGTCTTTGAAGATTAGTAGCAGGCTGGACACAGGCTTGTCTTCTTCATTCCTGATTAGCCAGCCACAGGAAACTTGAGCTGGCCCTGGAATCGCCGGAGATTTGGCAAATGGGTGAACCACCCTATGTGTTGAAGACTGAGGCTACCATAGCCCATACAGCTAATACAGAATACTGGTGACATTTTCTGAGTTTCAGAGGAAATATTTTCCTCTTCAAAATCTGATTTGACCATTACAAATCTCTTAATAAAGTAAAACTTTGAGAAAGTCACTAATTAAATGCTTGCCGGAATCCTTTAAACAGGTTTTCCAAATTAGCAGGCATTGTGGGAACGCAGCCAGGTGGAAGGACAGAGCAGCGCCAGGAAGAGAAAGGTGCTCGCCCCCCTGCAAGGAAGAACGTCAGCGTCTCAGGACTCGGCACCAGACAGAGAGGGAACCTACCAGACCTGAGGCTTCTGAGCTGCCTACATCTTCTAAGGGGATTCAGCGTCTGACGAGGCAGAACATGTTAGGTAAGAAAACTAATTTCTTTCAGATTTGGAGTCAATTACATGTAGACAGACCGTATGGGCCTTTGGAACTCTTTCATTTGAAATCCTCCGGCAAATTATACTGAGGATAGGAAGGCATGGGAGAAAGAATATTGGTGAGGAAATGGTCCCTTCGAACCCAAAATCACTCACATCCATTGCTGGGGTTCCCATTAAAATCCTACAGAGAAGGAGCTGTTATTATCTCTCCTACTTCACAGAAAACCAAGGCACAGAGAAACTAGCTTGTCCAAGGCCACAGGTCTAGTTAGGTAGAGCTGGGGTTCGAACTCAGGTGGTCTTGGTTTCAGAAACAAAGCTTGACGCCACTGAGCCAGCCAAGCCTGAGCTTGGTGTAGGGGCAGGGGCTTGCAGCCAGCCTGACGTCGGTCGGGGAGGCTGTGGGCTGAGCAGACACCTGTCCACACACGGCAAATATCTCTTGACGGGTGCAGAGCTTGTGTATCTTGGAGCCGCTTGCCTGAGCAACACAGGCTGTTGGGCAGGGCCTTTGGTGGGGCGAGGTGGGAGTGCAGAGAGGAAGAAAGACAAGGATCCCCAGCTTTGATGGCCGGGATGCACTTCACACACAACTCCAGAAAATCAGACCTACGTCTTCCTTCCAAGATTCATTTTCCCCTCATTGAGCACACTTAAAGAGGAGAAAATGAATTCTGCCCATTGAAAAAGGGGACACTGTAATGAAAAACAACTTTCAAGACACCTCAGCACATAAAGTCTTTGAGCTACATCACTGACAATGGCTTACAAGTTTGTTTTCAATTTGCGGTTATGCTGAGCAGACACTTTGCGCCGCGCGGCAGTAATTCAGGCGCTTGCCGCAGCGTCGTCTGCTGAGCGGCCATCTGCACAGGAGTGTCTTGTCACAGACGATCAGGTGCAGATTTATCGAGACACGTCAGCCGCAAAACGGCCAGCCAGCAGAGCTTTCAAAATTATTTTCCTCACCATTTTTGCTAAGTATACAATTCTAAGAAAGCAGATTTCTTAGCAAATACTTTCTCCCTGCCACCCCCTCCCCCCGAAAAAAAGACTACTTTGAACAATGCAAAGAAAGCATGGACTTCATTTCAGGTTCATGTTTGAATCCCAGTCCCCGCATTTGCTAATAGGCAACCTTGAGCAAGTTATGTAAACCCTCTGAAGTTGACTTCCTCATTTATAACATGGAAAGAATACTTCGTTTATAAAATGGGGCTGTGGGGAAAAGTAAAGGCAATCACGGCCATTATCTTCTTAAGTTCCACAAAGAGAGAGGATATTTTTGGTTCCTTGTCGTGTACCCAGCACTTAGCATAGCATCGGCACATAATAGTTGCTTAATAAGTAGGGGCTGAATGAATACATGTATGAATAACACTATCTCTGGAAACCGACTTTTAGGGACATATCAGAGCTGGTTTCTTCGCAATTATTTCTTCCAAAGAAAAACAACTAGCTCTCTCTCGGCTTCTGTTGCTTTTTGGGATGATTGCTTTCCATGACTACTGCACGTCTCTTATCCTAGGAATTTCTTCAACTATTTTTTTGGTTTGGGTGTTTTGTTTCCTACTTCCTGTGCTTTGTGCTTTATTAGCTTATTCCCTTGTCTCATCATAAATCATCTTCACTGAGCTTCCTAAAAAGAACAAATTAAAGCTCAATTTTTCCGTAGTTCCATGCCTAAACATATCTTTATTCTAGCCTGCTATTGATACGTAATTGGATCATAATTACTTATAATTACATAAGTAATAGAATTGTAGGCTGAAACGTTTTCCCTTTTGAATTTTAAAAGCAATTTTCCATTGTATTCTATGAGCTAGTGTTGTTGCTTATTATAGAAAATCTGGAAAATGTGGAAAAGTATAAGAAAAAAGATGAAAAGCATCAGTAAGTCTACTACCCAGAATCAAGCCTATTAGCATTGTAGTATATACTCTTCCAGGACACAAAACACACACACACATAGACACACACACACAACCATATTGTATATATAGTTATACATCATGATTTGTATAATTTTATATCATGATATTCTCATGTCATATATAATTGAGTTACTTTTAAGAGCCTTTTCAACCTTAAGGATCCATGATTCTATGACTTATTAAGGAGAGATTGTGACTTTTGGATGGACTGTCAGTGAACGTAGTAGACAGTTTAGGAGTTGGTTTCATTGATAGAAGCATGAAATAGAACTGTGGCAAAGGAAGCTAAGGTTAACTACCTACCAAGTGCTTTTCATTTAGGGACACAGAAGGTTCTCAGAGAGTATAAGGAATCAAAGACATATTACAGGTGAGGCCCAATAAATCACCTGAGTGTAACCCACAGTCAGGAAAAGCACGTCAGGTTTGGAGAAAAGGGCACAGCTGGGCCTCCTGGGAAAAGGACATTGTGTGAAGGCTGTAATATGAAAGGGGGCCCATATGTAAGCAAAGTATTCAAGGTCCTAAGTGGGAGACAGGCAGCCAGTGCCAGTTTCAAAGGCCTACAATTAAAGATGACAAGCTGTAACAGAAACAGCTGCCCAACTGCACCCATAGTCCTTGGTGCTGTAAGAGCACATAGCCTAGGCAGGCTTCAGACAGAAATAAGCAGGAGGAAAGTAAAGGAAAACAGAGCAAGTAGCTAGGGAGGGAAAGGGCCATGCAGAGATGATGGCTCCAGCTGAGGACAGAAACAGGAAGCACTTACACAGCACAGGTATCTTTGTCGTGCTGACTTCTGGGTTGAGGCAGTGGCACCGGTTCACCCTTCCCGACTTACCTGTTGCATAACAATGAAAGTCTACACTGAGTTACGAAGTTGTGACAGCACCGAAAATCAGAAATAGTTATCAACAGTTTGACACTCTGAACGGAATTTCTACTAGACAAATCCCAGATGAGGCCAAGCAGGGAAATAACCGGAAAACAAGTGCTTCACCATGTGAAAGAGAACAGCAGGTCTGTACGGAGGGAAGAGAGGGGAAGGAGGGCGGGTGAGAGAGAGAGAGACTGCTACCTCATCTTTATCCGAATATAATTCGGAAAATGAATAAGCACGTAGGTTTCTAGAGACACTAGTTGGAGTTTACTTATTTTGTTCCCAGTCATCCCCTCGGCCCACTCCACAGTTACTGTATCCTGCTGCTGCTCTAACAAATAACCAAAAACGTAGCAGCTTAGAACAGTACAAATACAATTTGTAGGTCAAAAGTCCTCCCTGAATCTTACTGGGCTAAAACGAAGGTGTGGCAGGTCTGCATTCCTTCCCGAGACTAGTGCAGTACCCACCTCCTTGCCTTTTCCAGCTTCTAAAGGCCACACCATGTCTCTTGGATCATGGCCCTTTCTTCAAAACCAGCAGCAGGTTGAGTCCTTCTCACATCGTATCACTCTGACCTCCTCTCTGTCTTCCTCTCCCATTTTTAAGAGCCCTTGTGATTATGCTGAGTCAACCAAATAGTGTAGAATAATCTGCCTATCTTAAACTCAACTGATTAGCAATCTTAATTCCATCAGCTACCTTCATTCCCCTCTGCCATGTAAAATATCATAGGGTATTTACAAATTCCAGATATTAGGATGGGGGGGGTGGTAGTTCGCCTACCACAGCCATTAAACAGGTTTTATCAGCAAAAGGAAACATTTTGAACCCTGGGTATGGAGAACTCCCTGAAGCTTTCTCGGTTTATCAGGTACACAGCTGCTCTCGCTGGGAAGTGGGAGGTTGATTACTGGGACAGCAGCACCATCTATTCACTGATTTGATTCGTTCAGTTTTTAATGAATTATTAATACATTCTCATAGTTGAAAAATAGTCTATAACTACCAGTGACATATTCTTGTGTATACTACGCTGTTTGTTCAAATTCGGGTATGTAATTATAACATCTATATTTTATTACTAGACTTTATTTTTTTAGAGCAGTTTAGGTTCACAGAAAAATTGAGCTAAAGGTAGAGATAAAACTCCTGCCCCACACATGCATGGCCTCCGCCATTATCAACATCCATCACCAGAGTGGTACATTTGTTACAAGTGATGAATCTACATTGACGCAGTATATTCACCCAAAGTCCTTGGTTTACATTAGGGTTCACTCGTGGTGTTGTACATTCATATGGACATGTATCCAATGGTATAGCATCATGCGCAGTAGTTTCACTGCCCTAAAATTCCTCTGTGTTCCGCCTATTCATGCCTCCCTACTCCCCAACCCCTGGTAACCATTGATCTTTCTACTGTCTCCATAGTTTTGTCTTTCCTGGAATGTTATCTAGTTGGAATCATACAGTATGTAGCCTTTCAGATTGGCTTCTTTCACATAGTATAATAATGTGCATTTAAATTTCCTCCATGTCTTTTCATGGCTTGGTAGCTCATTTTGTTTTAGCACTATGAATAATATCACATTATTTGGATGGATCACAATGTATATATTCCCCTACTGAAGGACATCTTGGTTGCTTCCAAGTTTTGACAATTATGAATAAAGCTGCTGTAATCATTTGTGCGCATGTTTTTTTATGGACATAAGTTTCCATCCCCTTTGGGTACCCCTTTTGGGAGCACAATTGCTGGATCTTATGGTAAAAATGTTTAGTTTCATAAGAAGGCACCTAACTATCTTCCAAAGTAGCTGTACCATTTTTCATAGCTACCAGCAATGAATGAGAGTTTCTGTTCCTCCACATTCTTGCCAGCATTTGGTGTTGCCAGTCTTCTGGATTTTGGCCATTCTAATAAGTGCAGGGTGGCATCTCGTTTTAATTTGCATTTCCCTCATGACGTATGACACAGAGCATCTTTTCATATGCTTATTTGCCATCTGCACATCTCCTTTGATGAGGTGTTTCTTAAGGTCTTTGGCGTGTTTTTTAAGTTTGTTGTTTGTGCTCTTACTATTGAGTTTTAATAGTTCTTTGTATATTTTGTATAACACTCCTTTATCTGGTAAGTCTTTTGCAAATATTTTCTCTTTGGCTTATCTCTTCATTCTCTTTTTTTAAATTAAATGTTTAATTATTATGGGTACATAGAGTTGTATATCTTTATAGGGTACATGTGATGTTTTGATACAGGCACATAGTGTGAATTAATCAAATCAGGATAATTGGGGTATCCATCACCTCAGGCATTTATCATTTCTTTGTGTTAGAAACATTCCAATTCCACTCTATTGGCTATTTTAAAGTATACCCTAACTTATTGTTGATTATAGCCACTTTATTGTGCTATCAAATGTTGTTCATTCTATATATGTTTGCACTCATTAACCATCCCCACTTTATCCCTCCCCCCTACCCTTCTCAACCTCTGGTAACTGTCATTCCATTCTCTGTCTCCATGAGATCAATTGTTTTTAATATTTAGCTCCTACATATGAGTTAGAACATGTGAGATGTGTCTTTCTGTGCTTGGCTTATTTCACTTAACATAATGTTCTCCAGTTGCACCCATGTCTTGGCAAATGGCCGGATTTCATTTTTTTTGTGGCTATATAATATTTCATTGTGTATATGTACCACAATTTACCCATTCATCCGTTGATGGACACTTAGGTTGATTTCAAATCTTGAATAGTGCTGCAATAAACATAGGAGTGAAGATATTTTTTTGATATACTAATTTCCCATCCTTGGGATATATACCCAGCAGTGGGATTGTTGGGTCATATGGTAGTTCTATTTTTAGTTTTTAGAGGAACCTTTATGCCATTCTCCATAGTAGTTGCAGTAATATACATTCCCACCAACAGTGTACGAGGGTTCCCCTTTTGTCCACATCATTACCAGCATTCATTATTCACTTTTTGATAAAAGTCATTTTAACTGAGGTGAGATGATATCTCATTGTAGTTTTGAGTTGCATTCTCTGATGACTAATGATGTTGAGTATTTTTTCATATTGGCCATTTGTATATCTCCCTTTGAGAAATGTCTATTTAGATCCTCTGCCCATTTTTATATCAGATTATTTGATTTTTTTCCTATTGAGTTGTAGGACCACCTTACATATTCTAGTTATCAATCCCTTGTTAGATGGGTACTTTGAAAATATTTTCTCCCATTCTATGGGTTGTCTCTTACCTTTGTTGATTGTTACCTTTGCTGTGCAGAAGGTTTTTAGCTTGATCCCATTTATCCAATTTTACTTTGGTCACCTGTGCTTTGGAGTTATTACTCAAGAAATCATTGACCAGGCCAAGTTCCTGAAGCATTTCTCCAATGTTTTCTTTTTGTAGTTTTATAGTTTCAGGTCTTAGATTTAAGTCTTTAATCTATTTCTATTTGATTTTTACATATGATGAGAGATAAAGGTCTAGTTTCATTTCTCTGCATGTGGATATCAAGTTTTCTCAGTATGATTTATTGAAGAGACTGTCCTTTCCCCACTGTATGTTCTTGGCAACTTTGTTGAAGATAAGTTCACTATAGATGTGTGGATTTATTTCTGGGTTCTCTATTCTGTTCCATTAATCCAATGTGTCTGTTTGTATGCCAGTACCATGGTATTTTGGTTACAACAGCTCTATAGTATAATTTGAGGTCAAGTAATGTGATTCTTCCAGTTTTGTTGTTTTTGCTCAGGAGAGCTTTGGCTATTTTGGGTCTTTAGTGTTTCCACATAAATTTTAGGATTAATTTTTCTATTTCTGTGAAGAATGTCATTGGTATTTTGATGAGGATTGCATTGAATCTGTAGATTGCTTGGGTGGTATGGACATTTAACAATATTCTTTCAGTCCATGAACATGGAACATCTTTCCATTTTTTTGGTATCCTTCAGTTTCCTCCATCAATGTTTTATAGTTTTCATTATAGAGATCTTTCACTTCTTTGGTTAAGTTAGCTATTTTAAATGTGATTACTTGTTTGGTTTCTTGTTCAGATTGTTTACTGTTGAAATACAGAAATGCTACTGATTTTTGTATGTTGATTTTGTATCCTGAAACTTTACTGAGTTTGTTTATCAGTTCTATTAGTTTGTGGGGGAGTCTTTAGGTTTCTCTAGATATAAGATCATATTGTCTGCAAACGAGGATAATTTGACTTCTTCCTTTCTAATTTGGATGCTCTTATTTCTTTCTCTTGTCTGATTGCTCGAGCTAGAACCTTCATTCAGTACTATGTTGAATAACAGTGGTGAAAGTGGGCTTCCTTGTCTTGATCCAGACCTTAAAGGAAAGGATTTTAGTTTTTCCCCTTCAGTATGACACTAGCTGTGGGTCTATTATATATGGCTTTTATCTTGTGAGGTAAGTTCCCTCTATACTGAGTTTTTTGATAATTTTTTATCATGAAGAGATGTTGAATTTTATCAAATGCTTTTTTAGCATCAATTGAAATGATCATATGGTTTTTGTCCTTCATTCTGTTGATATCATGTATCATAATGTATATATTGAAGCATCCTTGCATCCCTGGGATTCATCTCACTTGATCATGATGAATAATCTTTTGAATGTGTTGTTGAATTTGGTGTGCTGGTATTTTGTTGAGAATTTTTGCACCTATACTCATCAGAGATATTGGCCTATAGTTACCTTCTTTTGTTTTCTCTTTGGTTTCGATATCAGGGTGATAGAGGAATACAGAACCCTCATAGAATGTGTTTGGGAATATTCTCTCCTCAGTTTTTTGTGTATCTGGTGTAGGATTTTTTTATTTGAAGTTACCATGAGGCTTGCAAAGAAATATAACCAATTATTTTAAACATATAACAACTCAGCTTCTAACAAACAAGTAAATAAGCAAAGAGAACTCTAATAGAAATTCTACCCTTTAACTACACCCCCCAACTTTTTAACTTTTTATTGTTTCCATCCTTATCTTTTTACACTATCTCTCAAAAAGTTGTGGTAGGTTTCTTTGATAGGTTTGTCTTTTAGTCTTCCTACTCAAGATATAAATGGTTTGTACACTGCAATTACAGCAATAGAGTATTGTGTATTTGTGTACTTTTATCAGTCAGTGGTGTAACTTCAGATAATTTCTTATTGTTCATTAATGTTCTTTCAGATTGAAGAACTCCTTTTAGCATTTCTTGTAGGACAGTTCTGGTGTTGATGAAATCCCTCAGTTTTTGTTTCTCTAGGAAAGGCTTTATTTCTCCTTCATGTTTGAAGGATATTTTTGCAGGATGCAATATTCTAGAGTTAACATTTTTTTCCTTCAGCACTTTGAATATGTCATGCCTCTCTGTCCTGGCCTGTAAGGTTTCCCCTGAGTAGTGTGCTGCCAGATGTACGGGAGTTACTTTATATTTTCTTTTTACTTGCTTCCCTTAGGACCTTTTCTTTATCCATGACCTTTGGGAGTTTGATTACTAAATGCTTGGAGATCATCTTGTTTGGGTTAAATCTGCTTGGTGTTCTACAACCTACTCATACCTGAATATTGATATCTTTCTCTAGGTTTGTTAAGTTCTCTGTTATTATTTCTTTCAATAAACTTCTACCCTAATCTCTCTCTCTTCCTCCTCTTTAGGGCCAATAACTCTTAGATTTGCTTTGCCCTTTCGAGGCTATTTGCTAGATCTTGTAGGCATGCTTCATTCTTTTTTTTTTTTTCCTTTTTTTTCTTCCCTTTTTTTTTTTTTTCTCTTATGACTATATGTTTTCAAATAGCCTGTCTTCAAGATCACTAATTCGTTCTTCTGCTTGGTCAGTTCTGCTGTTGAGAGACTCTGATGCATTACTCAGTTTGTCCATTGAATTCTTTTTTTTTTTTTTTTTTTTGAGACAGAGTCTCACTCTGTTGCCCAGGCTAGAGTGAGTGCCGTGGCGTTAGCCTAGCTCACAGCAACCTCAAACTCCTGAGCTCAAGCGATCCTCCTGTCTCAGCCTCCCGAGTAGCTGGGACTACAGGCATGCACCACCATGCCCGGCTAATTTTTTCTATATATATATTTTTAGCTGTCCATATAATTTCTTTCTATTTTTAGTAGAGATGGGGTCTCGCTCTTGCTCAGGCTGGTCTCGAACTCCTGAGCTCAAACGATCCGCCCACCTCGGCCTCCCAGAGTGCTAGGATTACAGGCGTGAGCCACCGCGCCCGGCCTGTCCATTGAATTCTTAAGCTCTAGAACTTCTGCTTGATTTTTTTTATTATTATTTTAATCTCTGTTAAATTTCTCTGATAGGCTTCTGAATTCCTTCTCTGTGTTTTATTGAAGTTCATTGAGCTTCTTCAGGACAGCTACTTTGAATTATTTGTCTGAAAGTTCACATATCTCCATCACTCCCACATTGGTCACTGGTACCTTATTGTGGTCATTTGGTGAGATCGTGTTTTCCTGGATATTCTTGATGTTTGTGGATGTTCATCAATGCCTGGGCATTGAATAATTAGGTATTTATTTTAATCTTTGCCATCTGGACTTGTTTGAACCCATCCTTCTTGAGGAGGCTTTCCAGATATTCAAAGGGAATTGAGAGTTGTGATTTAAGTCTTTGGTCACTGCAGCTGTATCAGTACTGGGGGTGCCCCAAGTCCAGTAATGCTGTGACTTGCAGACAACTCATGGTAACACCTTGGTGGACTGATTTTTTTGGTTCTTCTGAAAGTGCTTGCTTGCATGGTTAGTTGTTGAATTTGGTGTTTGTGCAGAGAGACAATCACTGGAGGTTTCTATTCAGCCATCTTGCTTCACCTGGCATGTCTTTTCATTCTCTTTACAGTCTCTTTCACAGAGCAGAAAGGTTAAATTTAATGAAGTCCAGCTTATTAATTCTTTCTTTTATGGATTGTACATTTGGTGTTGCAACTAAAAAGTTATAGCCAAACCAAGGTCCTTTACGCTATCTCTTATGTTATCTTCTAGGAGTTTTATAGTTTTGTGTTTTACATTTAGTTCTGCAATCCATTTTATTTTGAATTAATTTTTGTGAAGGGTATGAGGTTTGTGTCTAGATTCTTTTTTTTTTTTTTTTTTTTTTGCATGTGGATGTCCATTTGTTTCAATGCCATTTGTTGGAAATATATCTATATTTTTGATTCATTTGTAACTCCTAAATTTTCATACTCCATACCATAATTAAAAAAAAAAAAAAAAAGATGGGGTCTCACAGTTCACTGCAGCCTCAAATTCCTAGACTAAAGCAATCCTTTTGCCTCAGCTTCCTGAGTAGCTGGGACTACAGGTGCATACCACCATGCCTGGATAATAAAATTTTTTTATTTTAATTTTAGAGATGAGAGTCTCACTATGTGGCCCAACCTGGTCTCGAATTCCTGGTCTCAAGCTATCCTCCTTTCTCAGCCTCCTGATTATCTGGGATTATAGGTGTTCACCCCCATATGTGGAACATAATTATTTATTGTAGTAAAAACTAAAATTTACTATATTAACCATTTCTAAGTGTATAGTTCAGTAGTGTTAAATATATTTACATTATTGTGCAACCGATCTCCAGAACTTTTTCATCTTGCAAAATTGAAACTCTACCCATTAAACAACTTCACATTTCTCCCCCCTCAGCCCCAGGAAACCATCATTGCACCTTCTGTGTTTATGAATTTCAGTACAGATAAGTGGAATTATACAGCATTTGCCTTTTTGTGACTGGCAACTTTCATTTAGCATAATTTCCTCAAGATTCATCCATGTTGTAGCATGTCAGGATTTTCTTACTGTTTAAGGTTGAATAATATTATATTAGATATTTATACCACATTTTATTTACTCATTTATCCAACAATGAACACTTAGGTTGCTTCCACCTCTTGATTATTGAGAAGAGTGCTGCTATGAACATGACCATATAACATACTAATGTTTTCATTTCATCAATGTTATAATTTTGAGATCTTTCCATATTATATATAGATTTTTATTTCCTTTTTAAAAAATATTATCATATTTTTTATGTATTGGCGGACCACTATATAGTTAACTCACCCCATGTTAATGAACATCTGTGCTCTTTCCACTTAGTAGAGTTTTGAAGATAGAAAATTTGTATCCCCCCCAATCTATTCATCTCCAAGTTGTCTTTCTTAGAAGAAATCAATAGTAGGAGATTCCTTAGGTATTATAACTGAACTTCTCTCTAATAAAAGTAAAGATATATTTAAGTTGATCTAGAAAGTAATAAAAATATTGAATTTAAGTTTGGATAAGTCTTGATGGTTAGCTTTAAAAGTGTTTAAATAAAAGATAAATATAATTCTTACAATATGGCTACATAACTAAACATATTTCAAAAATAGAAATTAAAGGAGAAGAGCCAATATTAAATTAATAATAATTTGAAAGTAATCTCAATGAAAGAGTTCAGATTTTACAACAAACACTAGAATGTGTTAGAAAAAAAGAGAGAAAATAAAGATTTGCTAGAGTCCTAGCCTATGTAGAAAAGAGTCAAAATCTCTATATTTTTCAAGAAATATAAATCTAGATATGTTCAACATAGAGATTAGTAACAGAATTTAAAATTATACATATACATCACAAGTTATCAGAGAATAATGATGCCTCTCCACCTAAAATCCTTAGACAAAGAAGAAAAGACAAGAGCATTGAGAAAAAATATCAAAGAAAATGAAAATAATAAGGCAGACTATAAAAGAAATTCAAATATAA
The DNA here is from genome assembly GCF_041146395.1 of Eulemur rufifrons. Classification (NCBI taxonomy): domain Eukaryota; kingdom Metazoa; phylum Chordata; class Mammalia; order Primates; family Lemuridae; genus Eulemur; species Eulemur rufifrons. The sequence continues at coordinate 58,081,003 of NC_090983.1, read as the reverse complement.
GAGATCAGAATAACATAGCACTTTCAATAAGGCAAAAGAATTCAGAGTCAAAGAGAAATGAGTGAGGTTAAAGGAAATTTTAACCAAATAAATAAAAATCACCCAAACTGGAAAAATAATACAAATGGGTTAAGGACACTCAAAACTGCCAATGCTGTCAGGCTATGAGAAAAGAAAAAGGCAAGTATCATATTTGAAACAAGAGACAGAGAAAAATGAACTTGGTACAAGGGGACTAGGGGTGGGAATTTGGACCTCTGCCATTCTCATATTAGGAGAAGAGGAACCTATAGGGATTATTCTGGGGTGAGGTTTTGAATTATTAGTCAGATACTGAAAGATCCACGAGCTCTGAATTAAAATGAGAGTGCATGGATGTGAACTGGGAAGGGCACAAGATCAGTTTGGCAAAATGCATATACTCCCAAAAGAAATATGCAAAGAAATTTAATGGCTCTGCTATGCTTTCTGCACATAAGAAAATGGCACAAGGAGTCTACTGCCTTGAGAAAACCTGGACAGAAACAAAAGTAACCTCCAAAGTTAAATATTTAAAGGGTAAGATATGTCTCTTAGATATATCTAAAAGGACACATCGTTAGGTATCCATTTTAAGAATCCAAAGTACAATTACATAAAAGGAAGTTGGCGAGTAGCATTGATATAATTAATTTGCAAGGTAAGAGAGAAGTTGTAAAATGTAAAGTGAAAGGCACGATCTTTTTCTTGATGATGCTATGAAAATGACAAAAATTAATTTATTAAAAGCTGAGAATTCAATCAAAGTTCCTGTGGAAGAGGAGAACGTTCTTTGTAATCATAACATGTCAGAACTAAAGGGGACCTCAAAGGACATTCATACTACTAGTATATTAGGAAATGAAGACAAAAACCAATCTATGAGGAATGACAAAGGGGCAGAAAACAAATCAGTTTTAAAAATAGTCAGCAATGCTTGGTAATGTCTAAAACATTGTCTTTTCTCAACAGAATAAGTAACAACAAAAAGACTTAGAGGCGTGAATTAGCTATTCTTATTCTCCAATGAATTTAATTATGTACATGAATAGAAAATTTAAATGAAGAAATTTGAGAGCAAATAAAGACTTTTTTAATAAACAGGAAGTACTTTTGTTTATAGATTGTGGCAAAAAAAATTAAAAAAAAACAGCAAAAAAAAAAGCGTTCTTATGTTCAGATACTGAGAACAAGAAGAAAAAGAGTTATGGGCCAAAAAAATTAAAAAAAAATGATTTCAGATGGTATGCAAGGCCACCCCACAGATGACGTGGGAGTCTCCACCCACAGGTGTGGGAGAGAGGACCCGACTGGGTTGCAAGGGGCCTGGGAGAACGTTGGCTGGGATGGCTCATGCAATGAAGAAGAGAGGGACCAAGGAGCAGGAAAGAGACACAGTTGAATTGAACCTGAAATGTTAATGATCTGATCTCGCAGTTTGGTATCTTTTTTTCCCCCTAGCAATATTCAGAGGCCAGAAACTGGAGTAGAGATTAATTAGGATGAGTTGCCAACATGTCACTGGGATTCCTCCCAGAACCGGAGGACTTCAAAATAACTGCCACTGCTCCTCTGTGCAGCCCACTTCATTAGGACGGCTGGATCAGATGACCGATAACGAAGGTTCCTTCTCTCCTGCAGCTTTCGAAACCATCAGCCTCTTGGAAGTCATCAGAATAGGCACCTGGCTCTTTGGAATGATGACCAGGAAGCACCCCAACCTGAAAGATCTCCTAGTGTCTGAAATCTCATCAGAGATTCATGAATTCAGATCTGGGAGGCTGCTTTGCCCAGCTTCACACATGCTCTTCCTATGACTGAGAAAGTGCCCTTCTCCTCCCTAATCTTATCCTTCATAGCTTAGCGTAACTGCCTCCTCAAGTAAGCCATGCCTGAATTCTCTGCACACATCACTGTTACAGGTGCAGCTATACATCTGTGTACCGATAAACAAAGTTGTGTAATTTTGCCTGAGTATCAAGACAAGAACCATATATATTTGATTACTATTAAATGTTTAATATAGAGCAAGTACATTGTAATACATATTAATATATGAATGAATGAATATATGATATCCCTCAGAGGAGTAAACCCTCAAAGTGTGGTCCCTGGCCTGGCAGTAACTGTATTATCTAAAAACTTGTTAGAAATACAAATTCTCAGGCCCTACCTGAGACCTACTGAATCAGAAACTCTCTAGATGACTTTAACATATGCTAAAGTTTTAGACCACAACCTTAAAGTTAAATCTTAATCAATTTCTCCATTAGGGCAGGGGATACAGACTTAAAATGCCTACAGGAATAATGAAAGTTGTATAAATGAGTAAGCATAAAGGAAACAGGTGTAAAATAACAAGGAGTAGTGGGGACTGTGGCAAAACAGGAACAAGAACACATGCCCAGCCTAAAGAGGTGAGCTGTTACTCTTGCACTCTGAGTGCCTGTAGTCCAAATCTTTCAGTTTTCCAAGAGATTCTGGATCCTTGATTTTTTTTTTTTTTTTTTTTTTGAGACAGAGTCTCACTCTGTTGCCCGGGCTAGGGTGCTGTGGCATCAGCCTAGCTCACAGCAACCTCAAACTCCTGGGCTCAAGCGATCCTCCTGCCTCAGCCTCCCAGGTAGCTGGGACTACAGGTATGCACCACCATGCCCGGCTAATTTTTTCTACATATTTTTAGTTGTTGGCTAATTTCTTTCTATTTTTAATAGAGACGGGGTCTCGCTCTTGCTCAGGCTGGTCTCAAACTCCTGACCCTCGAGCAATCCTCCCACCTCAGCCTTCCAGGGTGTTAGGATTACAGGCGTAAGCCATCACGCCTGGCTGGATCCTTGAGTTCTGATGTGACATTTATCAATTGTTAACTGTGTACAGACCACACAAAATATATCTGTCAGTCAAATGCAATTTGTGGGTAGTGATTGCCTTAGGGGGCCATCCAAGGCAACACAGATGCTTTAGGTTTTTCGCTAGGGACTTTAGTGCAGGGTCAAAATAGGAGGAGAGACAGTAACATCCTGTGTCTATTTGGTTTTTTCCTCCAGGATCTGGTCCTGGTTATGAGAAAAAAAAAAAAGAAGGAAATATTTGGTTTTATCAGGGAGGTCAGTTTTATTTCAGTCTAGCAGTAGATTTGATATAAAAATTTAATACAGAACTTGCTCTAAGAATTTACAGAGGAATTGGATATAGAAATTTCACAGGAGGAAGGAGTATAATACACTTACAACAAAATTATAGGTTTGTACTTTGAATATCACCTCAACCTCAAATTATACTAACAGAAGTTGAGATTAATGGTTTGAGGAATTTCATTTTGTTTTGTCTAGTTTCATCTTTAGATGGTTCTTTTCCTTTGCTGTTTATGTAATTGCCCAAACCTCTATGGAAATATATAGATCTTTAAAAACAACAACAAAAAGAAAACAAGAGCAAAAAACAAACCAAGTGCTTTCATGCCTCTCTTCCCGAAATTTAAAATACACCAAAGCACCAACAAATTTCATTTCCGCCCCCGGAAGCTGACAAATGAAGAATTTAATCAAAGAGAAGTCTTGCTTGAGATGTAAAACACAAATGTTGGGACTTCTTTAGGCGCTTATTTCAGAGAAATGGTTCTAATTTCTTAAAAGGCTTTATAATGAAAGCTTGTGTCTCCACATCAACTGGTAAAAGGACAACAAAAACTCAGAGGAATTCTAGTAAAATTCACACATAAAAACACTAATGAGACAGTTAAATTGCCCATTGAAGAGTAGAAAAGCAAAATTGACAGGTTTTTAGTCAAAGGAATGTTCCTGTCTCCCATGTAAACAAAGACCAGTGAGCAAAATAAAAGGAAGAAAAAGAACATGTCGTTCTCCTGGGAACCATTCTGTGAGGAGTTCTTGGAAATGAGCAGTTGCAGAACCCTGAAGGTAAAACAAAGCTGCATTCGTTAGGCCTGAAGAAAAACAGGGATAACAGGGGAGGAGAGAGCCACACCCCACCCCGTTCTGGGGGGTCAGGCACAGCCCAGGGGGAGTTAGGACGGTGATTGGCTTTCTTTCAGATGTCAAAGTCTTGAGAACACCATATACCTTCTAGGAAAACCATATACCTTCTAGAACTCTGCCAGAACACTGGGGAGTATGGCAGATAATAAGGAGCCCTGTCTTTAGTTACGCCAGGATTTAGTGTCAAATAATTAGAGCCATTATTAAAAATCTTTTTAGAAAAAGATTATTTACTTTTTTTGAGATTATAAAAATATTTAAACTTCAGAAAATACAGGAAAGCACAAAGAAGAAAATTAAACCCATCTCTGCTATTACTACTTAGGTATAACAACTGGTAATGTTTTGTACACATCTTCTAGTCTTCATATAGCTATATTACATTGATATGTTGATATGGTTAAACATAGGTATGGATAGTGATGTGGGGATCAAACCGTGCAAACTATTTTATAACTGGCTTTATCACTTAATATATTTTATATGGTATATATAATATCTTTATATTTTAAACATTTTGTTAAGTCATTAAGCATTTTTATTCAATCCATTTTAATGTTAACATGTTATTACATATTTTGGTTATTTAATCAATCCCCTATTTTTGATGATTACTCTTGCACATGAATCTTTATCAATATCTCTGGGGTTTTTTCCACATAAGTCATTTAAACTGTAATTGTTAAACCAAACTCTAAGGTGAAGCTTCAAGAGATTTTTTTTTTTTTAAATAATTCAGACAGATTGAAAATGAAAGGAGAGCTTGAACACAAGAGCAGTGCAAACAAAAGGAAAGCAGGGGTCACAATCTTAATATCAGAAACGGTATAATTCAGGACCTAAAGCTATAAACAAGAAACAGAAGGCTACTTTATAATATTAAAGGTGCATAATAAAGTTGTAATAAGTCTGAATATCTATGAAGCAAGCAACTTGGCAGCAACATTCATAAATCAGAAACTTCAGGACTTTAAGGAAATAAAGGCAGAAATACATTAATAAAAAGAAACTTTAATTCATTTCTCTCAGGCAATGACAAAGTAAGTGGATAAAACAATAAATATAAACATCAAATTCTGTATCCTAGAAGCAGAGAACATTTTTCCTTTTCAAGAATATTCATAAAAACTAATTAGTTCACAAAGAAAAACTCTTTATGTTCCAAAGGTAGAAATGGTATATAATTGCTGACCACAATGCATTAAAACTAGAAATTAATCATAAAGCCGGAAAACCAAAGGCCCTATTTTATGAAAACTTAAACACTTTTTCTTAACTATTACAACAAAGAGAAACTCCAAAACAAATTTTATAATATCATAATAATGAGAATAAGAATACTACTTGTCAGAATCTATGTGATTGGGTAAAGCCGTCCTCAGGAGAAAATGCAGAGACTTTAATACTCAAGAAAAAAAGAATAAAAATAAGTCTATTAAATATTCAACATAAGAATTTAGAAAAAGAGCAGCAAGATAAACCACAGGAAAGCAGAATAGAGCAATCAATAAAGATAAATGTAGAAAGTAATCAATCAAGAAACAAATAATAGAACAAATAAATACAAAAGCCAGTTATTTGAAAAAATAAAATATGCAAACCCTTAAAAATTTAATGGAGAAAATAAGAGGAAGCACAAATACAAAAAATAAGCAATAATAGAGAGGAAGAAATTATATTTATAGAGAAAATTTAAGGAATCATAAAACATAATTTGACTCAATTTCAATCAATTAAATTTGAAAATCCAGATAAAGGAGATAATTTTCTAGGTAAATATAATTTGCCAGATAAATTCAAATACAGATAAAATATATAAACATATTAATTAAATAGAAAAAATAGAGAACCATTTCACAGAGCTATCCCCACACCTATACCTCCATCAACCCAAAAAACACACACACAAGGATCAATTGGTATTGTGGGGGATTTCTTACAAATCTTCAAAGAGTAAATAATTGTGTAGTATAAGAAGAAAAGAAAAGCTTTAATGTTTTCTTTTATGAAGCAAGAATTAATACCAAAATTCAACAAAAATTTCCAAATAAATCTGTACAGGTCAATCTATACAGGTTGAAGTATTCAATATAAAATTAATATATAGAAATTAACAGTCTTTAGATAATAAGAACTAGGCATAAAGTATAATGAAAGTAAAGACCCCATTTATAATTTCAACTTAAAGACAAAATAATGAGAAGTGAAATTAACAATAAGTATGCAAAAATCTCTGTGAATAGAACTTGAAAATTCTCTTATGTGAAACAAGTAAAATTTTGAACTAATAGAAAAATATAACTTGTTCTTTGATAGAAGATTCAACGTCATAAAGATATCTGTTCTCCCCAAATTAATTAATAAATTTAATGTGATTACAGTATAATTTAGGGGAGAGAAAAGTAAAGAATGAATCAGTTTTTATGAAGTTCAAATGGAAAAATGAACAAACAAAAATATCCAGGAAAATTCTGTGTCAAAACAAAAACAACAACAAAAAGAATAGAGGTGACCACCTCTATCAGACATGTAAAGACAAAAGCTGCAATAATGAAAACATTATGCTATGTATGACAGTCAGATCAAAGTAACAGGAATCCAAAAACAAAAACTAATACATGAAGAAATTTCATATATTATAAAGGTAACATCTAAAAGGGGAAGAGACAAAGTTTTTATTAAATGTCGTTTAAACAACTGGTATACCATCTGAAAAACAATAGGCCTAGATTCATACCTCTTATTTTATGCTAGGATAAATTCAAAATGCATCAAATATTTAAATGTAAAAAAAAAATAAGAAACTATAAAATCACTACAATAAACTATGAGATTTTTAGAAAAAATAATTTCTAAGTGGGAAGGCTTTTCTAATTATGAAACAAAACCCCAAAATCAACTGATAAATATGATCTGATAAATATGATTCCATAAAAATCAGAAATGTCCACATGAAAAATGAACTCCCGTAAGTAAAGGCAAAAGTCAAAAGATAAACTTGGAAAAGTAGGCAAAGAGCAACGTTTCCTAATGAATAAAAACTCATAAATCCAGTTTTTAAAAGACACAAGAATATGAAGAGAGAATTCACAGGAAAAAAGTCCAAGCAACACTTAATCACATAAAAAGATTTTCAACCTCACTTATAATAAGAGCATGGGCTAGAGCCAAATTTTCTAATCCTGGTTCTACCTCTTCTTACTAGTTGTTTGACACACACAAGTTATTTAACTTGTTGTACCTCAGTATTGATTTCAATAAATTGAGGACAGTAGTAGTAGAACCTACCTCTTAGGGTGGTTATGAAGATAAAATGAGTAGATATTTGTAAAGTGCTTATGACAGTTCTGGCACATACTGAGAGGAGCCATATAATGTTATAGAAATGAAATATATAAAAGCAAATTAAGATTTTACTGATATGTCATTGTTTTACTTATCAGATATGTAAAGATTAAACCATTTGATAATGCATTGTGATGGTGAAGGTATGAGGAAACAGGCATTCCCCTACATTGCTAAACTTCATGAACGATAATTTAGCGATATGCATCAAATTACAGATACGTATACTTTGTGATCTATCAATTTCACTTCTAGAACTTTATTGTACATATATGTCCTTCTATGGAAGAAATGAGTTAAGTACCATGTTATTCATTACAACAGTGTTTGTAAGAGCAAGTAATTGGAGAAAACCTAAATACTAACCAATAGGGAATGGGTTAAATAAATTGTTATACAGCCATATACAATGCAGCCCTAAAAAATTTATTTTTAAGTTAAGAAGCTTCCTTAAAAAACTGACAGGACTGAACACCAATGTATTTTAAGTGAAAAGAACAAGAATCAGAACAATATGTATAGTTTGCTACCATTTGTGTCAAAAGGAGGAAAATAACATCTATATGGGTTTGCTTAAATATCATTGAATTATTTCTGGAAAGATACAAAAGAATGTGATAACACTGGTTACTTCTGGAGGAGACAACTTGGTGCCTGGGGGACATGAGGAGGAAGGGGACTATTCGTTGAGTGTCTGTAGTGGATGCTGTGCTGAGCCATCACATTCGTCTTCAGGTCAGAGGCTCTCATGTCCCCAACTGCTGCACAGGTCAGATTCTCAGTTGAGTCTCTCTCTGGGATCTGCCCTTTGTACACCAAGGCAGCTGCCTTCAAGGAGATGACGGGAGAGGGAGTTAGAAAGGCTGGCCCCTTACCTCAAGGCAGGACAAATCGGAAGCACCGTCTCAGTTCCTGGACTCCTCATGGGTCACAGATTGTGTCATCAACCGAGGGCTTTGTTGTTAACTGCACCACAGTTCCTCTCTTCCCTCCGCCCAGCCCAGTTTCCTTCACGCCCGCACTGAGGGAGATACCGGGGCTTTCCCCAGCAAACTTCACACACGCAAATCTCCATCGCAGATTCTCTTTCCCTCTGGAACCCAACCTGAGACAATGCTCTTTTGAACCTTTTAAATTTTGAATCTCTTTTTTTTCTTTTGGCCATTACATATATGAGTAAATGAATTTTAAGTTAAAATTATTTTAAGTTTTTTCCTCTATAATATTGATGTTAATGCTTCTTCTTTTCAATATGAGAACAAGGTTTCCCTTCTATAATTTGTCTTCTAATTTTATTTATGGCTTTTATATGCTTGGAAAATTTTTATTTTGGGGCAGTAAATCTTTCAATCGGCAACACTTTTGAGCACTAAATATGTTCGAGAGCCATGCTGGGTATCATAGAGCAGACAGGGAGATAGGAAATTGGACCATTGCCCTCCAGGCAGCAAAATACAGATAAAATACTGACTTCTCAAGATTATTGTTAAAATAAGGTGACCATAAAGTACCTAATATAGTGCCCAGACTATAACAACTGCTCATGTTTAAACAAAATAGTTGGGGAAGAAGTACATATTACATGAAAATATAGTCAGGAAATGCTATGCACTAAATTGATAGCATCGACAATAATTACTACAGAATTCAGAGGAAGGAGAGCATTTCTAGGGGAATGTGGTCATAACATATTGATTGAAGAAATAACTGAAGCTAGATCCTGAAAGGTAAAGAGTCTGTAGAAAGGAGTGGGAGCATATTCCAGGGAGAGAGAGCAATGGTGTGGACACAGGAGTGAGCTGGAAATGTTCAGATGTAAGCAAGAGCCCACCTGCAGTAGAGGACACAAAGGGGGGAAGATAAATTGTGGTCAGATTAGAGAGGGCATTAAATGCCAGGCTAATGAGTTGGGTTTTGCTCATAGGAAGCTTCTTTAGATTTATGGACACGGTGATAGCATGATGGAAATAATGTTTTAGATGGGTGACATTTTGTCAGCCAGCCATATAGATTGCGGTAGGACAACCATTACCTAATACTAGGATGCTAGCAGTGGAAAGCAAATGCAATAGGGGAGACTTGTGAGAAACATCAAAGAAAAAAATGGAAAAAAACTCCACATAATTTTGATTAGATAATGCTGAAGGATGATGATGAGGGAGCCTTCAGAGATAAAGCACACATTGGAAGCCTGGCTGGCTAGACAAGAAATGCACCATTGAACAAAAGCAGACACAGAGGGTAGAGGAGAAGAATGTCATAGCATTTGGGGGGAAAATGTATTTGCATTTATTTCTACTGGATTTGAAGTGCAGGTAAGATAATCTAGTAGAAAAGTCCATTATGCAGTTGGCAATTCTGGTCTGGCACCACAAGGGACAGCAGCGAGAGCTACAGAGGGAGCTATGGGAGGTAAGACTCATTGGCAGACAGCACCATCAAAAGCATGAGGTGAGGTGAAAGACTTTGTAATGAGAGTGGTGAAGTTTCAGTGACTAAGCTTGGGCCATGTTCATATTTATTAAGAGAAGGAAATGGAGTTACTGAAGGGGACAGAAAAAGAAAGGTCAGAGAGAATGGCTAAGAACTATAATAGAATGGTGCTAGGAGAGCCAAAGGATAGGAAAGCGTGAAAAAGAAGACAGGAACGGAAGGTCAACTGTATCAGATACTGCAGAAAGGTCGTGGAGAATGAGAAGTTGTTAATGTCAATGGATTCAGCTCTTAGGAGTTCAGTGCACTTTTCTTACAGTTCTAGAGGTGGGGAAGTCCTTGGTCGAGGGGGCATATCTGGTGTGGGCCTTCTGGCTGGTGGGGACCCTCTGCAGAGTCCCAAAGTGGTGCAGGGCATCACATGGGGAGGGGACTGAGTGTGCTAGCTCAGGTCTCTCTTCCTAGTCTTATAAAGCCAACAGTTCCAGTCCCATGATAACCCATTAATTCATGAATGGACTAATCCACTTATGAGGACAGAGCCTTCATGACCCAGTCACCCCTTAAAGGCCCACCTCTCAATACTGCCACATTGGGGATTAAATTTCCACAGGAGTTTTGGAGGGAACAAATATTTCAGCTACAGCAGACTGCCAGGATTTCCCTCCTATCTCTGCTACAAGCTTGCTTTGTGATGTGTGCAGGCTGTTAAACTCCTGTATGCCTCCATTTCCCCATCTTTAGAATAAAGATAGTAATGGTAATAAAAGTACCTACCTCAGAGTTTTTGTGAGGCTAAAGCACAACGGATATAGATTGCTTAACACAGTGTAGGCACTGAATACGTGTGCAAATGTTTTGTAACGTTTCTTGTTGTTAGTATTATTGTTATTACAAGTGAATGCTTTGTGGAATTTGGCCAAGGATCTTGGTAGGAAAAAGCAGAAGTAAACTAACAGGGTTGTTTGAGAAATCAGCCCAGGCACAGGTGCATGCATGCCTGGAGGCAAGTGGGACGGAGCCAGGGCAGGAGTAGGAGGCTATGGGTGCTGGGGGAGAGGAAATGTGTAGGAGCAAAGTCCCTGCGAGGGAGAAGAGGAGACAGGTTTACAAACTCAAGTGACTAATCAATCTGGGCCCGTAGGGCCAGACACCATCTGAGATGTACAAGAGGAGAAGAGGATTCATGGGAAGATGGAATTTTGAAGAGACCAGAGGGAGGACAAATCTCGGTAAAGGAAGGGATGTGGCCAGTAGCCAAAGTGACAAGAGCTGAGTGGGATAGGTATCTCTGCAAGCACTTTCAACAGTTCGTAACGAATCCTATTTTCTTCAAGCTTAAATTGACTGCAGACTTTTTTTTTTTTTTTTAACCCCATCACAGCTCCAAGTAGAAGAACAAAGGAGAGTTAAAAACAATCAGGAAATATTGTAGGATTAACCTGGTCCCATCCAGCAGAATTGACAGGGGAGCTGGCAGTATCAATCAGCCTGATAATTCTGCCCACTTCCTGCAGGGAGGCAAACCAAGGAGAACCAACCACAGCAGAGGCCTCTACTCAATCAAAGATCTAAGTGAACCGTACAAATACCTTTCATCTAATGGGCTGAACAATAATCCTACAAGAATCTGATATCTCAAGGTCTGTTTAGACCTATAGTTTTAGAAAGCTTTCCCTTTTCACCTAGAATAATATTCGATCGTGGGTGGTCTTCTAGGTTTAACTTCTTTATGCAACCACAACTCATTGAAAGCAACTTGCCCTCTCAATGGGAAAAAAAAAAAAAAATCATGTTAACTAAAGTTTGTATCTAGTGTGAGCAAACCAACTAGATCTGGTGGCTTGTTTCCCAAATGGTTTTCGGCCAATCAGAGGGGAGCATATGGTCATTCTCAGGAATGGTCCGGCAGAGCCCAAATGTCACCCGTATGTGCCTTCATCTGCTTTCTGAGTTCTCCGCCTGCAACGATTTCTTGGTGCAACAGCTTCAAATATTAACCCAGAAAGTGTATAGGGATGAGTTTGTCCTGCATGGCCACAAGCCTGTTTGATGAGAGAAGATGGGGACTTCTGGCGCTTTAAACAAGCAGAGGGGAAAAAATCTGATGAAGGTAGAGCTCTGTGCACCACAGCTCATTCTTCTGAGTAGTGCTGAGCCTGCCAGCCTCTTACACTTGGGTCTGTTTTTGCCATCAGTAGCACTCGGAGATGACTTATTTGTAAAAGGAGCAGGATCTGGGCTATGCATTCGTTTGTAAAAGATACCACCACACACATTCTGCAACTAATACTGTGTTCATGAACTTTACCTGTGACTAAATATGTTCCATTTCTTACAGTTGAGCTTCAGTAATTGGTTTTTGTAGCCTCAAACACATCCAGCAAGAAATCTATGAGAAGCCCAGATCTGTCTCTGCTTTTTGAAATGGCTTTTGCTGCAGATGGGAAAAGCCATCTCAGCTCTGAGTTGGCAGTTCCCGAGGTCAAATCTTAGAGAGCTGGCACCTGGGAGCTCAAAGGCGAGGAGCAGGTGGCTTTGGAAGAGTAAGTGACCCTGAGGGTAGGCAGCCAGGGAGGGGAGAAGCAAATGACAGTGGAAGGGAAGTGGTGATCAGGAAGAGAGGTGACCGGAGTCCCTGCAGACATTAGCCTCACACTAGCAGTCCACAGTGTGGCTTGTTTTCCCAGGTCTAATGGAGTCAAGGAGGTCTTTTGAAGTGCTTAATAAGCCACCAAATCATATAGCACAACAAATTCCAGACTCAACTACCATTGAGGGCTGGTGAATCATTATCATATTATGTGAGATTTGGCTGTGAAAAGAAAGTGTGGGTTCATCCAGTGGATTGATTAGTTAATTTATTCAGAAAAAAAAAGAAGGCTAAATGTGCAGCATTTGCTTTGGCCTTGAAAGTGCTGAATTATACACTTCAACAGTTTGGTTCATTGGGTCTCACACTGCCAGGAGAATTAGATTAGTTGGTATACCTCCGACATCTCTGAGACTAAAACAAACACCAGGATTCTAGAAATGCATCAATGGAATATGCAGAATAATCACATTTTTCTCTTCTGGGCCGGTTCTAGAGATAATTTTGATGTAAGAAAATTTCTCTGTAATCCCCATCCCTGCCCTCCACCCATCCCTCCTTTACTCGCCCAGACACTTAATGTCCATGGCTTCTTCCCTGCCTGGGACTCCCCATTCATTGTGGGCCCCTTCAAGTCCCAATCTTTTCCAATCCCATTCTTCCCTGAAACTCACTTTTTAAATTATTCCATCCTATACTGATTGATAAGGACTGATGAAGAATTTTCTCAAGGTTCTTCGCATTTTCACAACTCCTCAATTATAGCAGAATGAACAATACAGAAGCAGAGCCAGGAAGGAGATATGGGGGGACAGGAGAATTATTCCCAGGACGTCTTGCTTGAATCATGTCATAACAGGTTTTAGCACCACTATCTGCTTCTCACTGTCTTTCTAGTCCTTTGTTTTGCCTTTGTCAACCATAGGACCTACTATGTGATTGATGCAGAAGTCCAAAGATGGAAGAGGCACAGTCCTTCTCTTAGGCTCCAAATCTGGTGGAAGAACAAGTACATAAACAATCAATTATAATGCAGTTCAGCAGATACTAAAATAAAACAATGATCAAGGTGCTGTGAAAGTCCCAGGAAGGGAATTCTTTCTATTGGAAGATAAAAAGGTGTCACAGAGTTGGTAAACTTTAAGTATTTTTAAGATGAGTAGAAAATTGCCTGGTGGCAAAAGGCATGAATGCGGATCTAGCAAATGTAACTCACAATCATTCTGGAAGAAAAATGTATGGTTGGCCTTTGAGCAACTCTGTCAAAGTGTCCTCCATCTAGTAAAGCCCGAAGGTCTAGGACCTTAGCTATCAGGCAGCTCCCTCATAGAGAGAAAGTGGAAGACTTTGCTGGCTTCCTCAGAGTCCACAAGTAAGACTGTGAATGCACCTAAATGTCAGACCTGGTGACAGATTCTTTTCTGATGATGTGTAATAAGAACCCCAGTAGCAAGCTAGAACCAGACACACTTCTCTCTGCTGGTCAGGCTGGTTATAAAAGAAAGCTCCTATTAGATTCCAAACCAGTAGTCCAGAACTCCAGACTCACTGCTTTAGACTCATATCTGATTCTATTCTATCTGCAGCCCAGGAGATCCTGATAGATTTGGGCACGTGTTATAAAGGCACAGAAAGAGAATCAGACTGATTTTTCTTCAGTTCTGTTTGCTTGGGTATCAGATGCTATGGATAGGCACATAAAATCAATCCCTCCCTTTGCTCACATTCTTGAGAGCCACTATCCTTCAGAACCCTTGGCACTTTATTTGAGATGGTGGAATCCCACGATTGATACCTTTCAGAGACAAATGATCTGGTTCAGTTCCCAGCTCTTCTGGTTACTAGACATGTGACCTTGGCAAGTGATTTAACATCTCTGTGCCTAAGTTCCTTCATCTGTAATATAGGATGATATCAATGCCTCTTTTAAATGGTTGTTATGAGATAATACCTGTCTTAAATGGATTTAATGGCTTAATGTGTATAAAAGCACTTAAAGTTATACCTGGCAGATTGTAAACTATCTATGCATGTTAGCTATTATTATCCTTCCTATTGCTAGGCACACATTCTCTCTTTCTCATACTTCATTCCAACACCCAGGAAGAAAGAGCTATGGTAAGCTCCAAGAACCATCATGGGCATCCCGCACACATAGGGGCCACCCAGGGCAATGACCTCCCTTGCTCCCTTCCTGGGACTGGGAGGCAGACCTTGTGGCAGGATTATAATGCGGATAGCCTGGGAGGGGTAACTCCCTTTTATCTGCTGCCTACTGAGTGTTGAAATGTGGCCAAATGTATCCTCTGTTTCTTATACCCTCAGCATTAAGGATTAATTAGGTCCTGGGAAAAGGAAGGTGGGGTCTTCCTTTATGCCCTTTGGAAAAGGTTTAAAGGGATCCTTGATGTTTCTATCAGACCAACAGGCAGGATTCTGAAAATAAGGCATAATAAGGCAAAGTCTGTGTGCAGAGTTGAGGTGTGCTCTGTGTTATGGCTCTTGGCAGCTATTGTTGTGTAGGTAACAGAAATTGGGACATTAGTATTTTCAATCCACTCCACTTTTCCCACCCAGAACCTAATCTAGACCCTCATTAATTCTTGTAGAATCTAATGGTGTCCGTACAGCTGCCCAGCTCTCCTGGTGCTGGCCTTTCCCCTTGCCATTCCCCTGTCCCCAAGGCTCTCAGGTTGATCTTCCTGAAGCATGGCTCTTATCACTTCACTTTCTTGCCAGAGACCCTCCACTGGCTCCCCACTGGTTCATTGACCTATTGGGGCCAGCAGGTATCATACATGAATGAAGTAGCTAGACTAAATGAACAGGCACACTTTGGATCTGAAAGCCAGGATACATACATAACTTCTCTAAGGAAATGTGTTTCTTTCCATTTATCTTGAAAATGAAGATGTTCTGGATCTACAGTTGGTTTCCCACCGTTAGCCAAGACTCAGTACAAGAAATAACTCACTTCCCCCTTTGCTATATGAAAAACAACCCTGCCAAGCAAAGGATTGTGTGAGTTAGTATGTTGGTTTGACTGCTTAAACAGAGATCAAAGTACAGTGGCTTATGTAAGGTAGAAGATTTATTTATCATTTGCATGAAGATCTATGCTGGTAGGTGGTCTAGGATGTGGGAGGTTAGAGGGTTTTGACCCATGAGATCAAACAGAGACCCTAGTTGCTTCTGTCTGGTCCTCAGGAGTAGTTTTCAAAGTGTGATCCAGGGACTCCTGGGGATTCTGAGACCCTTTCAAAGGACTGCAAGGACAAAATTATTATAATTTTAGAATACTAAGAAATTTTTATCTTCTTTTTCATTTTCATTCTCTCATGAATGGAGTATTCCAGAGATTATTAAAAATAATGGGAAAGCTTGAATTAACAAGTTTACTTTCAGTATATGTGGATGCAGCTCATTTATTTATTTAGTAACCATCTATTAAGCACTTGTAGAAGTGCAGTTTACATGCATTCATCAGATATTGATGGCACATTTTATGGGTAAGGTCTAGAGGGAGTTGCTGAAGATACAGTTGAGAACAAAGAAACATGGTCCCTGCCCTTGGGGGGATAATGGTCTAGTGGGGAATTGAGATATCAAATGACTAGGAACATAATTAATTATCTACTTGTAATAGTGATAATTTTAAGAAAGACGATAGAGCTATAGGGACAAAACATGGGGGCAGGAAAATATCCCATATGATAATGAGGTCTGATGTAGAATGTACCACTGCAAAGCTGAACAATGCTGGCATTAAAGTGATGAGATCCTAAAAAAAAAAAAATAAAGAAAGAAAAAAAAGCTATGAGATCCTTTCAAAATCCTGATTCTGGGCCATGATTGATGGCAGCCAGCCCTTTTCAGTTGCTGAGATAGACGACCTGGGCAGACAGAGTAGGGAGGCCTTCTATGTTGCTAAAACTGACATTTCGTCTTATGTAGCGAAGGCAGAATAGGCATTTTTTGCTTGCTCCTTGTCTCAGTGAAATTATCAATAAAATTTATTTGCATAAGTGTTTTGACTTAATAAATGATATGGCTATCCCACGTATAGCTTTTACTAGATTGTTATCTAGACAGTGATTTTGGCCAACTTCTTATTATTATATCCCTTCAAAACAAGGAAGCTGCTATTCAGTTTCAGAAGGTACTATGAGTTGACTTTGTCCCTCCAAAAAGAGATGTTGGAGTCCTAACCCTCAGTACCTCAGAATCTGAGCTTTTTGGAAACAGGGTTTTTACATAGGTAATCAATTAAAAATGAGGTCTCTAGGGTGGACTCTAATCCAATAAGACTGGTGTTCTCACAAAAAGAGTGAACTTGGATGTAGACACACACACAAGGAGACTACCACCTGGGACTGAAGGCAGAGATTGGGGTGATGCATCTACAAGCCAAGGAACACCACAGATTGCCAGGAAAAAGCACAAGAAGTTAGGAGAGAAGCATGGTTTAGATTCTCCCACACAGCCTTAAGAAGGAACCCACTCTTCTGAGATCTTGATCTTGGACTTCTAGCTTCTAGAACTGAGAGGAACTTAATTTGTATAAGCCACCCAGTTTGTGGTACTTCCTGGCAGCCCTAGAAAACTAACACAGAAGGTAAAGCAGCTCAAAATTTCCCACTCCACTAATGAAAATGACAATGTGTGGCAGAAATGCACTGGTGGAAAAAGATACCTTCTGTGATGGTTAATTTTATGTTCCAACTTGACTGGGCCATTGGGGTGGTCGGACATTTGGTCAGACATTATTCTGGGGATGTGTGTGAGGAAGTTTCTGGATGAGATGCACATTTGACTTGGTAGACTGAATACAGCAGATTGCCCTCACTAATGTGGGTGGGCCCCATCCAATTAGCCTGAATAGAACAAACAGGGAATGAGAGAGAATTCATTCTCTCTGCCTGACTTTTTGAGCTGGAACATAAGCCTTCCCCTACCTTTGGACTCAAACTGAAACCTGAGCCTACTGGCCTTCAGACTTAAATTTCGCCATCAGCCCTTCTGGCTCTCAGGCCTTTATGCTCAGACTGGAGCTACACCCACCAGCGCTGTCCTGGGTCTCCAGCTTGCTGCTGCGGAAATTGGGACTTCTCAGCCTCGGTAATCACCTGGGCTAATTTTATAATAAGTCTATGTCTGTCTATACTATTGGTTCTCTTTGTTTCTCTGGAGAACCCTAATATGCCTTACATGTTAAAAAAAAAAGTTCTGTTTGTAGCATTTACATAGGTTAAGACTAACAGGCTTCGATGGTATCAAAAAAGCAGCTAAGGATCATTCCACTACCAGTCATGCACATTTACACTTATGTGCGTTGTTTGACTTTTTCTCTGGCACCCACACTCAGTGTAATTGTAGAAATTAGAAATCTCTTTAAGTTTCCATTTATCTGTGCTCAATTCCCTGTCAGAAATATAATGGTGGACATATGCTAATATTATTATACTACATTAACTGGTGTCTCACTGTAAACATGTTACGCTAAACAAGCATAACTGAGCTTCCAATGGGGAAAAAAAAACCCTCTCTCTCTACATCAAAATATGTCTGGTAAAATGTTTCTTTTGCAACTTTAGCATTGTCACTCTGGAATCAATCCTCCTTAAGAGAAGGTATTTTCTTTGGGATTGAACCTTGGAAAATTATCAGTCACTATAAAAATGTTTACCATGTAGTTACAAAAAGCAAGTATTAATAAAAATGTAAACTGACTGGGTAACAGTGTTTGATTTGGTGGGCCCATTCCATGACCTGTCTAACATGCAGGACTCTGGGAAATTCACAGCTGATATGATACATAATTGCTTGTATCCCTAAAGCCTTTCCCAGTACCTCAGATGAGTTAGCACTTATAGAAAGCGAGCAGGCCGCTGGAATGGCGTCAGAGGGTAACGTGGTTCAGGCTGACACTGGTCACAGGAAGGAGGCAGCAGTGTGTTCCGGCAGGAAGAGCGTGAGCCTGTGGAGAGAGTCATTGAGTGTCAGTCTTGGCTCTGCCACTAACAAGCTGTGTGGACTGTGGGCAGTGAGCTTCATTCTCTCTGGGCCCAGCTTTCTTCATGTGTGAACAGACATGACTGGGGCATAGAATTTCTCAAATTCATGACTTCTGTTGGAAGGTTTTCCTGACTCTAAGTGAAGCTCTTAGGTAATATGATGGCCAATATTTTTTGAGATCCAAGAAATGGAAAAAAAAAATTTTTTTAAGCGCTTAGTTTGACTCAATAATTGTGTTTGTTAATTACTACTTTAATTCACAAATACTTGTTGGGTGTCTGTTTGCCTAGTTTAGCCCCTAATCAGATTGGGAAAGCTTGATTACTGGGAAGAATCTACTATTTACATGGTAAAGCTAACAGAGAATGTTTTTCTGCTACTAAAACGTCACAAAAATCAATCCACAATGGCTTTTGTAAAAATGATGCCACAAAATGAAAGAATGTACACTATGAAGAATCTACACTGTCTCCAAAGTTTGCTCCAACTCTGTGTTGGTGATTGAGATTGTGGATGAGAAAGCGTATGTCCAGCTTCAGCTACATTTATGTGGGATTCCAGAAAGACTTGAACAGATGGGGAGGTTTACGGTGGAGTATAAACAGTTTGGAATTCTTTCTTTCTCCACCTTTTCAGTCAAAACTGAAAATCCTGACCCTTCATGCTCCTTTTAATTAAATGGGGGGTTTCACTGGCCAATATTCTATATTTCCTAAGGTTTTATACATCTGTTTCATTATAAGCATCACTAATTCCTGGCACTCAGTTTGGGTGCCATAATAAAAACAAATCTTGGTTACACGCTTTGTAATATATGCAAAATTAACCAAGATATATTTGAAAATACTGTCCCAAGCTAGGATTACAGGAATAAGGTAGGCATGAAAGAAGTTACCTATTTAGGATTGTAGCATAGACAATGGACTTAATTCTATCACTACAGAACAGTATTTCATTAGCATCTGGGTAGTTTGATCATTTGGTAGAGTTTAGAAATGTGCTATTTATGTGTTGATTTTTCATAAAAATTAATATAGTAGGAAATGTAGACTTCACTATGTAGTTGTGGCCTTTTGTGTCTTTCATTTTGTGGCATTATTTTTACAAAAACCATTGTGGATTGATTTTTATGGCTTTTTTTAGTAGCAGAAAAGCATTCTCTGGTAGCTATACCATGTAAATAGTACCGATAAAAGCATATGGAATAAAGAAATTCTTTAAGAAATCATCAAATAGATTTAAGGCATTTAATGGGTCAAGAAAAGAAAACAAGTAAGAGAACACTTATTCTTTATTTTTTCTCTTGCTCTTGTGTTGTTTTATAGGCTAATTCAACTCCCCTTCTGTGATACCCAATGGTGTAAGTGCTTACAAAGTTTACCATAAAGCGGAACATATACTTAATTTTTAAGCACATGGCTCTTCTCCAGAAGCCCTTCCAAATTACAGAGCTCTAGGGCTCTTATGTCGTGTCCCTGTTCAATCAAAGAAAAGCATTTATCTCAGACATTTTCCCAAGTTTTACCCAAATTATTCATTTTCACTCCCCCAAGGGCATTTGGCAACAGAGAAATGTGATGTTGCTTCACATTAACCCATTTTAAAAACACTTAAGGAGACAACGTGAAGTCACCTAATCCCCATATCAGTGCTACCAACTAATGACAACTCTCCGGGTTCTTACTTTAGAAGAGAAAACATTTGGTTCATTTTGTGAAGGAAACAAACCGAGACCTTGCCGTATCTACATTGCCTTTTATTCCTTGAAGCTCACAGGGACCAATGGTGAGGATGCTTTGCTAATTGAGAGGAGAAAGGCAAGTGTAGGCATTCTCAAAAGAATTTCGTTTCTCAGTGGGGAAGCCAGACACACCTTCCTGATCATGGACAGTCTACCTAGGGCTAACAGTAACAGTAAACACTTTTATTTTTTAAAAGTTCTTAAGTTAAAAAAAAAATTTCTTCATACTGTTTCTATACTAGTGGAATACATATCCCAAAACCTGACACCAAGCTCTAGTGAGGGAAATTTCTGGTGTAAAATAATCTCTTGAAACACTGTCTCCGCAGAGTCAAGAGCCCTAGAAGCCCTCATGTTCCTGGTGGAGACAATGTCATAGAGGGGAATGAGGATGTGGGTGTTAGCTCAGCCCCTGGTGTGGGCTCTCTCTGCCCCTGCCTCACTTTGGGAACCTGGAAAGCTACCCAAAGGGCTGACTCTTAGTTTTCTCATCTGTAGAACAAGGATAACAGCCACCCATAGGGGCTATTGTGAGGATTAAATGCAGTCTTGCTTTCATAGTGTTTGGCAAGAAGTGAGCATTCAGCAAATGGTGGTAGCTATTATTACTTATCGTAGAAGACTTTAAACCTAGAAGAGTTTGTATTTTCAGCATTTCTGTAAAGACATCCCTCCCTTTGGCTCCCAGGGACACAATGCTCTGAGAACTGTGAGTTTTCTCATTCTAGTCTCTCTTCCTTATTTCCTCAAAAATCTCAAATCACGTTGCACATCACAATCTGGTTTCCAGGAAAGATGGAAAGGAAATGATTTCATTAAGCTTCTCCAGCTTGGTAGAGTGTGAAGAACTGTAATGACCACAGACTTTTCAGCCTGAGCTCTGTAACACACCGCTGCTATGCCAACAGCCCCCACTATTACCCCAGAGTTGTTTGGTTCAGGTCTGTGATTGTGTCTGAAATCTCTTGACACTAAGGGATGACAAGCTAACAATCATAAAATAGCCATAAAGTGGTGTTTGTGTGGGCTGTAACAGTGGCATTGTTCATGGTGGCCAAATAAATTATGGAAGTGTCACAATTTGGGGTAGTGACATCTGGATAGCTAATCAGCTGGACCAGCCTGTAGAGAGCTGCATGGGAAATAAAGAATCATTCTTTCTAGATGAAGCAAATCCGATAAGCATTTTCAGTCTCCTGGAGAGAGAAACGTGGAGTGATCCAGAAAGTCAAATGCCCATCCCCATTCCCATGTATTCCTTTAAACAAATTCCTGCTGGGCACATCACAGGACATGGGCTGTGCTTGACCAACAGATGTTATCGATTTAAGGGAGGAGGTCATTGATCTAAACAAGCTTTTCTTGGAGAGACTTTTAAAAGACCATCACAGAAATGAACATTAACGTGTAAATACAGTTTTACCATTCCCATCTCCCCAGGCTGAACCCTATTATTCTGTCTTTGGCCTCCCCACTTTGGGTCTCACCCAGGATGTCCACGATCCCTAGAGTGGTCCATGTTCCAAAACGCCCCAGCATCCCTCTGACATGCCCATCCTCATCAGGAAGCTCGTCTCTACTGGACATTCCAGTGCAAGGAGCCTAAATGGGTTCACAATAATGTGTTAGAAACTGACAGGCCCTAGCACCACAGCCATAGTATTTGTGTTTTAAGAGAGAACATCGCTTAAGTCAAATAAATCCATAACGGGTGAAATTTCAGGCTGAGTGAAAAGAAGAGGTAATAAAAAGCTCTAGAATGGGGCTTCCTTGGTTAGTTTCTTTGAGCTGTCATTGTTTCACAGCTTTCCTCATGTTTTCTCTTAAGAAATCACTCGATTTTTCATCAACAAGTATTTACTGAGAACCTATAATATCCTCCTTATTAGTTTCGGGGCTTAAATACATCAATAAACAAAACAAAGGTCTCCAACCTTGGCGAGCATTGCGAGACAATATAAGTAGAGTTGATAGACTGTTAGAAGGTAGTGAGTGCTTTGGGAAAAGAAAGACACAGCAGAGAAAGTGGGATGGAGAGTGCTGGGGAGGTGGTTTGAAGGTTACAGTTTTAAATGTGAAATTCAGGGAGGCCTCATTGAGGGAGTATTAATAACATCTGTGCAAAGACTTGAAGGAGAAGGAACTAGCCAAGGAGACCTGCAAGAAGCCTGTCTCCGAAGAAACCGCAAAAGCAGTGCCTGATATGTCAGAGAAACAGCACACGGGCCGGGGTGGAGGAGCAGTGAGGGGAGCAGCAGGAGATGAGGAGAGGAGGTGATGTGGGCCCAGACCACTTAAGGCTCCTCAGCTCTCCGCCCACACCTCCAGCACGGCAAGGGGGTCTTTGGCAGAGGACAAGAATGGGGGAAAGGAGACAGAGGATTAAACTTGCACATAAGAATTATTTAGAGTCCAGGGACTGATTTTATTTTCTGAAAGTCAATACAAGGTAATACAAAGCTCCATATTCAGATAAGAAACGGAAGTTGAAAATAATCGTTGACACCTACACTCCCAAACTCATGTGTTCTGAGCTAGGTGAACCATGCATTTGAAGAATGCATTTGTAGAAAAATTCATCGTAGTTGAGTGCTTGGCTCTCCTTCTCATCTCCGATGGACCTTGGTCAAAGGGCTTCAAATACGGCCACCCCTGGACCAATTGCAAATTGAAAAACAAGGAATGAATAAGGAGCCTCAGCCTCAACTGTCTTCAACACAGAACACAGGCGTAGAGAAAGTCTCTGGCTTAGCCATTTTTGAAAAATTAATCATTTCTTTGCAGCTGAGGGCATCCAGGTGATTTGATAAAATGTCAAGTTTATATATCAAATATCTGCTTGTGTACTCACATGCTTATTTCAGACCAGGTGTCTCTGGGATGACATTCTTGGGATCATCCTACATTTAATATATTCTCTCTATGATTAAAAGCTTCAGAAACATGACCTCTGGCCCCACTCAGAAAGCTGTCTGATCTCATATTTGCATTATCTTTCTCCTTTAACAGTAAGGGAATTCCTTTCTGTGCAGAGTATAAGAAACATAAGGCTGGGAGTTAGAAGCATGAGTTCCAAGGAAGACTGCTAGGAGTTTAGATCAGATGATCTCTGAAATCCTGTGGTCTTTTAAAAAGGTCTATTCAACAAGTCTGAATTTGAAGAAATTGGTATACATCAGCCATGACAATAATTAACTAATTTACTTATTCAACAATTATTGCATGATTACTGTAAGCTAAGTCGTGTGTGTATGGTTGTGAATGAAATAAACATGAGGTTCTTGTCTTCACAGTTTAGCCCTCTTCGTAAGTGCCAACTAATTGGTCAGGGTTGTCTCAATTGCTGTATTGAAAAATACCCTGAGGCCAATCAATGAGAAGGTCTGTGATTGACTAGCCATGTCTGCCATGAGCAAATGCAAAGTTTTGCACAAATGGAGCATAGACAATGGTGGTGCTCTTTAAAAGGCAACACTGAACTACTTCCTGAAGCTCAGACGGCTCTACCAAATAGAGGCCAGCATTTTATCAGTGTTTAAAAATAAGTCCCTTATCTTCTTGATGAAAGGCAAAGAGCTGTGTCAAACAAGGGACAGAAAGGACGTAGACTCAAAGGTCTACCCTTATGGTAGTGAGCATTAGCCATGTAATATTTCAAGTTTAACCTATTCTATCTTAGGTGCTAAAAATTTCAAGGAAAAATTGATCTCTAAGGCGGTTCTAGTGAAGGACAAGTCAACTCTTTTCTCTTTTAACCCACAGTAAAGTGTCCTTCTGTGTTTCACAGCTCCTGTCTGGTCTTTGCAGCAATTTGCTACTTAAAGTCTACTTACCTGTCAAATCACTCTTAAATTCATTTTGTGCAGCTGACTGTGGTGCTATCTCAGTCTTCCTTCTACTAATGCATTTAATAGTTGTGGCTTTGAAAGGCTGCCAACACGAAGAACCGCTGAAAATATTACTACCTAGCCAGACTGTCCTTTTCTTGATCTGCCTATAACTACTATTTGCAATTTTTATAGCCTGGATTCTTGGCTGGTCTGAGTTCGGTCATTGGTTTTCAAAAATATATTTCTCTCAATCAATTTTTTCCAATTAAATTATTGGATTTCTCAGCACATGTTGAATAAAGGTCTATACCAGATTGTTTAATATTTCCAAGCTTCATTTGAAACAACTCCTATTTATGAGGAGCTTATACTCTATTGGTGGGTTGAAAGGCAATTGAATACCGTAACAAGTAAGAGAAAAGCAGATTTAACTGGGAAACAATGTGGTATGGTAGGAAGACACCTGTGAGATCAAATCCCAGTATTGCCATTTACTAGTGGTGTAACCCTGGATAAATTACTTATATTTCTCTGAACTTCATTTCCTTGTATCTGTAAATTTGACAAAGGCATACTTACTTTTCATAATAAGCTTAAGAAAGAATACATATGAAAAGCACCTGGAATTTGGTAGGCATTTTTGTGGTTAATTTTAGTAAACTACCTTTTAATAATTTTAATTAGCTAATTGTTAACTATTCACAAAAGGAAAATGGTAGAAACACTAGGAATAGGCAATTTCCAAGATTTAGGTTTTGACTTTAATCCTAGGAGTCAGCAAGGATGCTGTGGCTGCGTTCACCCACACGTGGCAGGGTCAGTGGGTAGGACTGTTTGTGGGGTGCCTGTCTCCTCACCCCTCCTTTCATCACTATGCCCACTATCTATTCCTGCCATCCACGCCCCAACTTATAGCCACTCCCCAAAGAAGGGGAAAGCTCCAAGCAAGGATGGTGCCACAGATATATGTGCAAAGACAGCCCAGACCTGGAGAGAAGCCCTTGGGCCTGTGCTCACCTGGAGCCCAGAGCTGCCTGATGACGTGTGCAGTGTCACAACCGGGCTATCTCCTCAGCAACCACCAGCTCTCTTTAAGAGGCTCCAGGGGAAAGAGCAGGAATCCATGAAGCTGTGTTGAAGAGCTGTGACCCTTCACCTCTTTCCAACTTCCAGGAGATTGCTCCTGACTCTCCCAGTCCAACTCTTTGCTATAACGAAAGACCCTAATTATCTGATTGGGATTTCTAAAAGCCAACTCACCAACAGCTCAACTGTTACAGCTGAACGGATGGACCAGTCCAGTCCAGCAGCAGCCAGTTCATTTGTTCCTCTGCTCAATTAGGCCCCTAGATGTTCAGGTTGGAAAGGAAGTCAATGATCAACTAATTAATTCCCCTCGATCTGAAAATGAGTACACTGAGGCTTAGTAAATGAAATGGAACTTGAGTGAGGTCACACTCACAGAAAGCAACAAAGCCGGAGCAGAAAGCATGTTGGTTTTACATGTTATAACACATGATGTAATTGGTTTTTATTTTCTATTTAAAGTTTTTTTTAGCTTTATCTTTATAAGGCTATTTAAGATAAAGATTCAGACTGAAACTGTTCCTTCGCATACAGCTCTTTCTGGTTCTTTGATCTTGGGAAAGTTACTTACCTTCCTGGATTTGGAAGCCATATCACAAAAGGGTCTGATGAACATAAAAGTTAGTTATAAGGCAAATAATGAAATGAAAAGCAAATGTGACGTCTATGGCACAGTGGTAGAGTGACTGAGAATAATCTTCAGGGCCTCTTCCAACACTCTATCTAATTTTCTATAAATAATATTGTACTCCCAACTTTAAGAGTCCTCTATTCCGAACTCTATAAACTTCAGACTCTGCAAAACCTGCATCCACCCTTAGAAAGGCAGCATGGTATAGTGGAAATGTGGAGTTGGACTGACTTGGGTTCAAATTCCCTCTGCCATCTACTAGCTGGCTGACCTTGGAGAAGTTACTTAAGATCTCTGTGTATCTGTTTCCTTGCCTATAAAATGCAGGCAATGAAACCAATTTCCTAGAGTTGTGAGGCTTAAGCAAGGTGATGTGGGAAAAGCCTTTGGCTTAATGCCTGGGCCAGAGCAAACCTGCACAGTGTGTCTTGTATTATACTGGCAGGTTGTCTGATACGATGATGAAGAGCGTGGGCTTTGCAACCAGAGGAACCTACATTCAAATTCCTGCTTAATATTGCAATACTTACTGCGTTATCTCGGGCAGCTTAGTCTTTCCAAGCCTTAGTTTTCTCTTCTTTAAAATTGGGGTAATAAAACCTAACTGATAGAGTTGTTTAAGATGAAATGAGATGTTGTAAAGTGCTTAGCAGAGTGACTGGTTTGGTTGCAAGTAATAACCAAAAAAATATTTAAAATGGCCAAAAGCAGTGTCTTTCAAAATTCTTGGCACAGCCTATAGAAAGAAATAGATCTTATGTTTTGAGTAAAAACTCAATAGACACATACACATTATCACAGGATTATCGTGTGAACCAAATTCAATAAACTGTAGGACCAAGCTTCATACAGTGTTCTAGAAGGGGAAGATAAAGAGTGGATCTAAACTCAGGGTTTCCCAATAAGCATGAACAGCACTGACATCCCAGTAAGCTTCTTCAATTTCCCTAAACTCTCCATTTTGATTTAACTTATTTCCCTTTCCCCCCTAGAGTTTGAAAGAGAAAAAAGACTTAGATATGTGAAAAATCTGCCTGAATGTACTCAACCTGATTCTGATCGCATGTTCATTTTGAATGTAATATTACTTAACACACCCAAATGCTGCTGCCAGAATTGTTCCATACCCAATTGCTTATTTGAGTCAAGGTTAGACCAGAGTATTATCTATGCCATTTTTTTTTTAGGAAGGGCACTATCCTACTTCTCCCAGATAACGGAACCATTAGTTCACTGAACAGTCAACCTAAACAATAAACTGGTTTAAATTTCCTGTGTGATACAAGTCTTGGCTCCCTAAGTCAGCATGTTATGTGAAGGATAAATGCACTGTAGGAATGATTATTCTATTACTGACCTTTTATCATTCTGTAGCAAATTCAATTAATAACAGCATAAGATTGTAACTTTTAATAACATTCCTTGCCCTTTGATGAATTACGAGTTAAGCAAGATGGGCTCATTAACCCTCTTCAGCTAATGAGGCTTGTTTTGTAGGCTGCAGTTCACGTAGGGGTAAGTTTTGTGTAACTTTCTTAGCTGTAAGATCCTTGTTCATCTGAAGATGCTCAATTAAAACATCCATTGGTTTGGCACAAAATGCACAGTATTCTATAACCTGATTGTACAAATTTTTTATTTTCACTGCTCCTAGGTCTTTGAACTAGTCTGGGTAGGTTTGGTGGGGGAGGCACAAGAAGGCAGGTAAAGGGACATAACTGGTACTTAGCATCTAGGCAACCACTGGCATATTTTGGAGACCCTCTTTTTGGCTTGTCCATTCCAGTGGGGGTGGCAACAGCTCCCTTTTTGATGGTGTTTTTGTTGTTAATTGCTAGATACTATGTCTAAGGTGCTGAGGGAGTCAGTCACTTTATCCTATTTTAAACATATACTCTCACAATCCACTCACTTTATGTGCATTGAACATTTTAATCATCCCTGGTACTGTACATACATCCCAAGCTGAAAACTCCAAGAAGTGTTGCTTCTACTTAAATGAACCCCTCTCTTAAAATCAAACTCATTACACTTGAATTTTTAGTTCATGCCAATATACAGTGGAAATTGTCACCTGAAAACCTTTTGTTTATGGCTAGTAGGCCTAGAAATAGACCTCTTGAAACTTAAAACCCTGGAAGGCATTACATAGTTCTAGGTTAGAATCATCTGGCCCTGAGGGATGTTGCTATACCATCCCACCCTGCTGCACCACTTAGACCCAACCTGCTCCTTACTGTCCCAGTGAGGGTCAGAGTTCTTAGCTAGGCTAGGATCTCCTAACAGACTGGACAATAAATGTGTGCAGCACAAAAACAGGGGCATATGTGGATTCCCTGTAAATTGAATCTTAATTATATAAAGCCACTTTTGGATGAGCTAGCAGCATGCCCTCAGCTATAGCGAATGGATAAACATTCTATTTTATATCGATATGATTTTATTATACACTAAATGGGCCTCTCTAAGCAACAGCTTCTCTTATCAAATATACTGCCAAGAAATAAGAAGACCTAAGATCATTTACTCTTAAATACAAATCCTAAGTTTTGGCATAAGTCCTCCAATGTTAATTGGCTCGTACTCACCATCTCTGTACAAACTGAGTAATTTAATTACTTAATGGTGGATTCTGCTTACTAATTTAACTTGGAGGGTTCACCAGGAAGGTATATTACTTAATACTAAACAGGCCATAGGTGCATTACTGAAATGAGTGAATGGCAATCCTGATATGAAATTTTTCCATGGGAAAATCCTTGTATGTGGGACTAGATTTGTTTTTTTTAGGGAATTCTTGGCTCTGCCCCTACAGGCTACTGCATCACCCTGCTTGGTCATGGAAATGAAGTGGTCAACTACCATATTTAGCAGCTTATAATACACATAACATGTAGGGAACATTCCCGCTTTACAAGGGGAATTTTTGGGGGAAAAATTAAGAACTTTCATCACACATGATTTATAGGTGGAAAGTTGATTTTAAACTCTCTGAAGTTTGTTTAAATACTGAAAACCATTTTGTTCATACGAGAACAGTATATTGGAGTTAAAATGAGATAGGAGCTTCCTTCTACTTTACATCTTTTCAAGTTGACCACAGGACAGGCACATGGGAAACAGAATACTTTTGTACATGTTTACGCATGAGATGTGGGTATCCTGATTTTACTAAGAGGTTGTGAACCCTCCTGTCTGTCAAAGCACATGAATCTGTCCAAGTAAATACCAAGTATCTGCGTTTAGAGAAGTTTAGGTCCTTCCCAGTGCACACAATCCCAACACTGTATTGTTGCATGTCGTTTTTAATGAAAAGCCTGGTTGAGAAAAATAGAGTATTGCCTGAAGGATACGTAGTCTTCTCATTCCTTTAAACTTTTAGCTTCGATTATTGCATCTTTCCAGGCCAAAAGAAAGTCATTACTTGGACCATGCTTTTCTTTGGCTCCTTGCTGACCTGTATTTCCAACCATGCAGCCTAACTCTGGGCCTTTCTTGAAACTACTACAAAAACAAACAGTTCAAAACTTGCTATGTATTTTATGAACATTTTGAATTTCTGAATACCTAATATCTAATTCCTTGAAGAATTTCATGTCAAGCTTTAGCATCAGAGAAAAATGTTTCTCTTTTTTACTTTTACTTTTTAGAGTAAAAATTGTATGTGTTTAAGGTATACAATATGATGTTTTGATGTACATAACTACAGTCAAGCTAATTAACATAGCCATCTCTTCACAGTTACCGTATTTGTGTGTGGTGAGAACACTTAAGATCTACTCTCTTAGCAAATTTCAAGTATATATTAACTAGTCCCCTGTGTTGTACATTAGATCTCTAGAACTTATTCATCCGGTATAACTGAAACTTTGTACCCTTTGACAAACATCTCTCCATTTCTCCTGCCCCTCTGTCCCTGGTAACTACCACTCTACTCTCTGCTTCTATGAATTTGTCTATTTTAGATTCCACATATGAGATCACACAGAATTTCTCTTCTGTGTCTGGCTTATTTCACTTAGCATAACGTCCTCCAGGTTCATTGATGCTGTCAGAAGAGGTGTGATTTCTTTCTTTTTCATGGCTGAATAATATTCTGTGGCATGTGTATGTGTCTGTAAAATAATTTATCCCATTCATACATCCTCATCATAGATACTGAGGTGGTTTCTGTATCTTGGCTATTATGAATAATGCTGCAATGAACATGGGCGTGCAGATCTCTCTTCGAGATACTGATTTCATTTCCATTGCATATATACCCAGAGTGGGACTGCTGGTTCATGTGGTAGTTTAATTTTTTAAACTTTGAGGAATCTTCATACAGTATTCCGTATGGCTATACTGATTAACATTCTCACTAATAGATGTGTAAGTGTTTCCTTTTCTCCACATCCTTGAAAACACTTATCTTTTGTTTTTTTGATCACAGCCATTCTAACAGGTGATATCTCATTGTGCGTTTGATTGGCATTTCCCTGATGATTAGTGATGTTGAGCATCTTTTCTTATACTTACTGGCCATCTGTACGTCTTCTTTGGAAATCCTTTGCCCGTTTTCAACCGGGAAATGTGATAGCTTCAACTTTGCTCTTCTTGCTCACGATTGCTTTGGCTATTTGGGGTCTTTTGTGGTTCCATACAAATGTTAGGATTGTTTTTTTCTATTTCTGGGAATAATATAATTTTGGAATTTTGATAGGGATTGTGATGAATCTGTAGATTGTCTTGTGCTGGTGAGTAGTAAGGTAGGTAGTATGGTGGATAAGAAGTTCTAGTGAAAATTGGTGCGTTCTTCTAGCAATTGCATAGGCCCTCATAGTGAGTTTTTATGTGCTAACTGTACCCTTGCATGCATCTTACTAGCCAATTCTTATTGTCCCTTTGTCCTAATTTCTTTACATATTTTAAAATCTTTATCTTATTATCAATAGATGAATGTATACAAGCTATCTCAAATGCCATTAGGAAAAATATGAAAATATGGGCAGAAATTAGATATTAAGTGATATTTATTACCATGTTGCAAAGTACACCAGTTATTTATGTATGGTTTACTGAGTAGAAGATGAGAGTCTTGTCTTATATTGTTTTTACCGTAAGTTGCACAGAAGAATGTTAAGAACGTGCTCTGGATGTCAGGAAACCAGGACCCTGGGAGTTTAGCTCCATAAAGGGCCCTGGACAAGTCAATTAACCCCTCAGAGCCTCAGTGACCACAGCACTAAAATGAATGAAGTGATTCAAAGACTGTCTGTCTACACGGAGTGTGAATGTTTGCCCTTCTCTCCTTAAGCTAATTGATGTTACTTGTCAAACCCAATTCTCTGAGATTGGATGGACGCTTTACCCTTCCTCTCGGGCACTTTTCACTGGTTAATTCTTACCAGGCATTTTATGAAAGGACTAAATGTCATTGCAGCAATGCAGATAATCGCTAAAGGAGGAAAGAAACAATGTAACACAATCCCGTTGTGCAATACACTTTTATTTTCCTTTTACCTTTGCAGTCATCTTTGAGTAATCGTGTAAACAATAGAATGGAATGAAATTACATTAAATTGTATGCAAATGGCTCTAGAACACCTTAACAATTATGACAAGGCAATTATAAATAACTTTTTTTCTTAGTAATATATATTTGCTTTTTAAAGTAATTAAAGAGCTGCCGTATCTAGGATTAGCTAGGAAAGAGCAATGGTACCATCCCGGGAGCCCACTTCCCTGAAAGTTTAGACTCCAATTTTGAAAAATCCTAAGGTTTACTAGTTCCATAATATATAGTCAAGCAGAGGGCTACTTGGGTTGGAAGTATTTATTCTTGAAACTTAATAGCGTTTTACCTTTTAGTCATTGCACAAAACCCTTTCTATTATTTTCACTCCACCTGGGTATTCTGCAGAATTTCAAGTAAAACTCAGATTCTGGTATTTTCAAGTTTATCACCTTTAGAATAACAAATCCTATCACCAAATCAGAGACGGGTTTATAGTTAGCAATCTAACAGAATGGCAACATTTTACATAGCATTCTAAATGTTCCAATGAGGCAAAACTTAGCATATGCCACTTTGTGTAGAAGAAATTTTAGATCTGAGACTATTCCAGAGTAAAGCAGCCTCAGGCACATTCTTAATATGAAAGTTTGCAAGGCACCTCCCTCTCCCAAGAGACAATCAGATTGTGAATTGGTTTTTAGGCAGACAAACCAAAAGGATAAGCATCCAAGTTCCTAATTCAGTCATTTCAAAAATGAGAAGTTACAAATACTCCAAAGATCGACCCAAAACTTTTTGTTTAAATAACAAGAGATTAACTGCAAGAAGCATATAATCAAAAACTTTTCTTATAGCTAACGTGTGTAATGCATAAATATATGAAAAATAAAATTCACAGTCAGTTTTAAAACTAGAATTCAAGTTTGGCTAATAAATCTTAATTTTATAAGTATATTAATTTCTAAGTACAACATAAAAGAGGCAGTATTGTCAGATGTACAATTAAAGTATTATAACAGAAATAACAATGAAAGAAGAAATAGGCTTCTGATAGAAAATTCCTTTTGTTGCCAATAAATAGGACCACCTGAGTGTATTTCAGATTCTTTTCACTTAAGGGATATCCAAATTGATTGCTAAGAATATTAAATAGCTTTTGGAAAAATTAGCAACAGTCGTGCAGCTGTGGCATTTGCTTGGTCTCGTACTGTGGATTGCTAAAGAATAAAGCAGAACTCAGAGCGCTGTAAGTTTTAAAAAATTATTTTTTATCCCATTTTGTCGAAGCCAGCCTCTTCACAATCTTCTGATTTTTGCTGGGAACTGGGAGTGAGGGGGTGGGAGGAAGTGGGCAGGGAGAGGGAGAGTTGAGGGGAGTGGGGGGGGGCACGACAGATCAGGGTGACGGCAGGGGGACCTACATCAGCTGACACTCAACTGAGCAAACCCAATCAGCTTCACTTCGTCAGGAATCTCCGACCCATCACAGCCAGAAGCCTGCAAAGGGAAAAAGAAACTTCAATACTGGTTTGTCACTGCTGCTGGATTTTAAAGACTTGTTCATGTAATGGCAGATCCAAGCAAAGGTATGGTCGTTGTGGGACCACGTGTCCCGTTTCTTCCAGAAGAGATCCCAAGAATCACTCTCTTGCATGAATCTGGTCATCATGCCATCAAAGAGGTGGGAAGGGATTTCTTACCCATTAAAACAACACCACGCCCAGGGTGGCAGCTCTGGAACCACCAACGAGACAGACATAGGACTGCCAAGAAACCACGTGCAAATTTTCCAACAACTAAATAAAAAGTTATTTTAAACATACTTTCCAATTAGATTCTCTTAATAGTAATTACAAAAAGATTATTATGAAAATAAGGAAAAGAGATCTAACAGCAAGTCACCCAGGGGTAACCTGGTTTTTACAAAAATCACCTCTACTGTAAAACTTGCCAGAACAAAAAAGGTCACCAAGTACAGGGATGGCTCATTATAGACAACTGCTCTTTAAACAGTTAAACTTTGTAAAACTTAAAAGTAAGTTTTACAAAGAATGGTATAACAGATTCTTTCCCATAACAGAATTGTTTGTAATATTTTAGAACATATTAATTGCCTAAAATTATGGTGTCCCAAATGCTTTATTATTTTTCTTACTTCAAAATCAGAAAGAACTGCAAATAAGCCATTGCCCTTCAAACCTCTCACTGGTCCTAATTAATAAGTTATTTTTCTTTGTCACCTCCCTCCGCCACTTTTCCCTGTCTTTTAAACACACAGTACTCAGGTCGGCACTCTAAGCTGTGCCCTCATACATAAATCAGAATTGGACATTATATAAGAAGTACAAATGGGGAGAAAAAATTTGACACATGACTGGGAATGGGCAATTATCAAAGGACCATGCAAACCTTTTCTGGGTCTAATTCCTGCTAAATTGTCACAATTGCCACAATCTGCCTAGCACTGCTTGTGCATGTTTAGAATATTCAAAAAATAGTATATAACCAGCTTTTGTCAACTCTAGTATTTTCCATTAAATAAGCAGCTAACTAGAACATGTACCTGGAATCTTTTCAAATAACTGTCTTTCAAATAATAGTATAAGTAGTTATATAAGAAAGTCAGTAGCCTAAAGGGGTAGCAATACAGAATTTACTTTGTGCCTATCCAATGATATCTCTCATTTTACTTGACAGATAAAATATTCAGTGAAGCACAATTTTCATTGTTTGTGTTGACAGGGCCAGTGAGATCAGAAATGCTCCTTTCCTTATCACTTTTAACAAAGTAGTACAGTCACAGAAGGCATGTCAGCTGAGATATTTTCTAGTGGTGTCACACCGACACTGTCACTAGTCACCTCCCCCGCCAGTTTTCTCCTTGCAATATCACTGCTTCTTTACCTCCCCAAATCTTCCCTCTCTCCAGCGTAGCTCTTGCTACAACTCACTGAATGGTGGCAGAGACAATGTGTGTAATTAATAGGCGACCAACGAACGTCCGAGGACAAACGAGGGCTACTGGTGATGACAAAAAGGTCAGATAGCAAGTGTGAAGTACATCCATGTAAACATCGAAGCTCCATCAGAAATCTGGCAATGTGACTATCAGGCGGTTAAAATGACTAGAATTTTAAAAATATCCCACAGTGGTTAAGCTGACTAGAAATAAAAGACAAATATTAAAGCCTTTCTTGTGAAGAGTGATGGAAATGAGAACTTACAATGAGAGTGATGAAAGCAGTGGTTACAGTGGGCACATGAGGGGGGGGGGGGTCCGCAGAGAGCCTCTGTGCACCCTGGGTCCCCAGCGCCCCCTGCAGCATCTGTCCCCTGGCCAGGTCCTCTGGCTGTGTTTGCTCCCCGGCTTGCGGCCCTCCCTCCCCACTACCTCGGTTCTCTCTTCACCACTGCTCACTCCCTGTCCTCCTCACTTAGCCTGTGAAGCACAAATGGGGGCAATATGAAAGGACTCTGAAATTCAGAGAAAAGGGACCAGAGACCCTTCCAAGCAGCAGTGTTCAAACTTCTGGGTCTCCGGCTATTACGGTGTTGCTGTTTACCATTTAGTTTAGATCAAGTAGGGTTTGCTTTATGAATTTGGGTGCACCTAAGTAGCCGGAGACTTCAACACCTCACTGACAGCACAGGACAGATCCTCCAAACAGAAAATAAACAAAGAAATAATGGACTTAAACAGAATGCTAGAACAAATGAGCCTGACTGACATTTACAGGACATTCTATCCAAACTCCACTGAATATACATTCTTCTCATCAGCTCATGGGACATTCTCTAAGATTGTCCAGGATATGTCCTAGGACACAAAGCATGTCTTAAAAATGTAAAAAAAAAAAAAGAAATTATACCATGCATCTTCTCAGATCACAGTGGAATAAAAGTAGAAATCAACCCTAACAGAAATTCTCATTTCTACTAAAAGTCTTGGAAGCTAAACAACCTTCTCCTGAACGATTATTTCATAAATGAGGAAATCAAGATGGAAATCAAAAGATTCTTTGAACTAAATGACAAAGGAGACACAAGTTATCAAAATCTATGGGACACAGCTACAGCAGTCCTGAGAGAAAAGTTTATTTTCATAAATACCTATATCCAAAAGACAGAAAGATCCCAAATAGATAACCTAAAGAATCGATTCAGAGAGCTGGAGAAAGAAGAACAGACTGACCCCAAACCCAGCAGAAGAAGTGAAATTAATAAGATCAAATCAGAACTAAATGAAATTCATAATAGGAGAACTATATGGAAGATTAATAAAACAAAAAGTTGGTTCTTTGAAAAGATAAACAAAATTGACACGCCTTTGGCTAGACTAAGAGCAGAAAAGAAAAATCTCTAATAAGTTCCACCAGGAACATTAAAGGAGAAATTACAACTGATGCCACTGAGATACAAGATAATCATCTATGAACTCTACAAAAACCTTTATGCCCACAAACTTGAAAATGTGGAGGAAATGGACAAATTTTTAGAAATGTACAGCCTCCCTATGCTCAACCAGGAAAAAATAGAATTCCTGAACAGACCAATATCAAGAACTGAAATTGAAACAGCAATTAAAAAAACCTTCCTAGAAAGAAAAGTCCTGGACCAGATGGTTTCACACCCGAATTTTACTACACCTACAAAGAAGAACTGGTGCCTATCCTGCAAAAGTTATTCCACAACATTGAGAAGGACAAAATCCTCCCCAACACATTTTATGAAGCCAACATAACCCTGATACCAAAACCAGGAAAGGATGCAACAAAAAAAGAAAACCACAGACCAATATCTCTTATGAATATAGATGCAAAAATTCTCAACAAAATCCTAGCAAACCAAATCCAGGTGCTTATCAAGAAAATAATCCATCATGACCAAGTGGGCTTCATCCCAGAGATGCAGGGATGGTTCAACATATGCAAATCTATAAATGTAATTCATCACACAAATAGAAGCAAAAACAAAGACCATATGATCCTGTCAATAGACACAGAAAAAGCATTTAACAAAATTCACCCTTTTATGATAAGAACGCTTAACAAAATAGGCATAGACAGGGGCTACCTAAAAATTATACAAGCCATATATGACAAACCCACAGCCAACACCATACTGAATGGGGAAAAATTGAAAGCATTCCCACTCAGAACTGGAACCAGACAAGGTTGCCCACTTTCTCCACTTCTATTCAACATAGTGCTGGAAGTCCTTATGAGAGCAATCAGGCAAAAGAGCAGAATTAAGGGCATCCAAATGGGGGCAGAAGAGATCAAATTCTCACTCTTTGCTGATGATATGGTATCTAGAAAACTCTAAGAATTCAACCAAGAGACTCCTGGAATTGATAAATGAATTCAGTAAAGTCTCAGGATACAAAATCAATACACACAAATCAGAGGCATTCATATATGCCAATAACAGTCAAACTGAGAACCAAATCAAAGACTCAATATCCTTCTCAATAGGAACAAAGAAAATAAAGTACCTAGGAATATAGCTAACTAAGGAGGTAAAAGATCTCTACAGGGAGAACTATGAAACACTGAGGAAGGAAATTGCAACGCACGTAAACAGGTGGAAAACCATACCATGCTCGTGGATCGGAAGAATCAACATTGTTAAAATGTCTGTACTGCCCAAAGTGATCTACAGATTCAATGCAATCCCTATTAAATTACCAACATCATTTTTCACAGATATAGAAAAAAAATTTTACACTTCGTATGGCCAGAGAAGACCTCATTTAGCAAAAGCAATTTTAGGCAATAAGAACAAAATGGAAGGTATTACTTTACCAGACTTCAAACTATACTACAAGGCTGTGGTTATTAAATCAGCTTGGTATTGGCACAAGAACAGGGACACAGACCAGCGAAATAGAACTGAGAATCCAGATATAAAACCACCCTCATATAGCCATCTTATCTTTGACAATGCAGACAAAAACATAAACCGGGGAACAGAATCCTTATTCAATAAATGGTGCTGGGAAAACTGGATAGCCACATGTAGAAGACTGAAACAAGACCCACACCTTTCACCTCTCACAAAAATCAACTCACAGTGGATAACAGACTTAAACCTAAGGTGTGAAACTATTAGAATTCTAGAAGAAAATGTGGTAAAAACTCTTATAGACATTGGCTTAGGAAAAGAATTCATGAAGAAGACCCCAAAGGCAATCACAGCAACAACAAAAATAAATAAATGGGACCTGATCAAATTAAAAAGCTTCTGCACAGCCAAAGAAACTGTCATGAGAGCAGACAACCTCCAGAATGGGAAAAAATTTTCACATGCTACACATCCGATAAAGGGCTGATAACTAGAATCTATTTAGAACTCAGGAAAATCAACAAGAAAAAATCAAACAACCCTATCAAAAAGTGGGCAAAGGACATGAACAGAAACTTTTCAAAAAAAGATAGAATAATGGCCAACATATGAAAAAATGCTTAACATCTCTAATCATCAGGAAAATGCAAGTTAAAATCACAATGAGATATCACTTATCTGCAGTGAGAATGACCTTTATCAATAAGTCCCAAAACAATAAATGTAGGCATGGATGCGGAGAGATAGGAACACTCACACGCTGCTAGTGGGACTGCAAACTAGTGCAACCTCTGTGGAAAGCAATATGGAGATACCTTAAACAGATACAAGTAGACCTACCATTTGATCCAGCAATCCAATTATTGGGCATTTACCCAAAAGAACAAAAGACATTCTATAAAAAAGACATCTGTACCCGAATGTTTATAGCAGCACAATTCACAATTGCAAAGATGCGGAATCAACCCAAGTGCCCATCAATACATGAGTGGATTAATAATATGTATACCATGGAGTATTACTCAGCTATAAGAAATAATGGGGATATAGAATCTCTTATGTTCTCCTGGATAGAGTTCGAACCATTCTACTAAGTGAAGTATCCCAAGAATGGAAAAACAAGCACCACATGTACTCACCATCAAATTAGTTTCACTGATCATCACCTAAGAGCACATTTAGGAATAACATTAATCGGGTGATGGACAGATGTGGGGGGCGGGGAGGAGATGGGTGTATACATACATAATGAGTGCGATGCGCACCGTCTGGGGGATGGACACGCTTGAAGCTCTGACTTGGGGCAGGGGCAAGGGCAATATACGTAACCTAAACTTTTGTACCCCCACAATATGCTGAAATAAAAAAAAAGAAACAAAAAAAAAAAAACCTTCTGAGTCTCAGGATCTCTTTGTAAAATATTTGAGGACTCCCAAAAGCTTCTGTTTATTGGGCTATATTTATTGTACTGACTGTCTTGGAAATTAAAATATTTAAAATTTTTTCAGGTTTAAACACACTTTAAACATGTTAAAAGGTTATTAAAATATAAAAATTATATTTAAAAACATAAAACATTTATGTAGGTTGTGTTTATTATACCTTAGAAATTAAAACTAAGAAATTTTGGAAATATTCATTTACTAATTCACTAAACGTAACAATAATAAACTCATTACATGCTAACATAAATAAAATCTTCATCAAAAATAACCCCAGTACCCCCAAAACTTGACATTTTTGCAAATCTCTGTAATGTTTTGTTTAATAAGTCAGCTAGATTCTCATACTAACTTCGGTTTTGAATCTCTTGCTTTATGTTGCTTTCCTTGAAGTACATAAAGAAAATTCAGCCTCACACAAAAATATATTAATAATTGAAAGGAGTATTTTAGTAACTCCTCCAAATAGTTGCAGATATTATTTCCTACTACTCTAAACCCTACCCAGTGATAGTTTCTTAAAAGTTTGCTGCAATGGGGAATCTGAAACCACAGCATTGAACTTTTTGTACGGTTCTGTTAAAATCCACTGTTCTACCTTGCACTTTGAATGGATCTTTTAGCTGTGCATGATTTTAAGCATCACTGAGTTATGCAGATCTTCCCAATGTTGACATATTTCATTATTCAATATGAAAGTTTCATTATACAATATCAACAAATCATATTCATCAGTATCAGCCATCACCAGTCTCATCAGAAAAGTCTTTAAGTTCCGGGTGGCTGTCAAGCTTACAGTCGTAGATACAGGTTTTCTAAAATCCTATTTTTGCTTGAAAGCTCAAATTTATTGAAAACAAATATTGCCAGTTTTTTCTTTTGTCAGTCTTACTTTGTTCACTTTGGAAAAAAATCTCTGCCAAATACTCAAGACTGAATAACCATAGTTTCTCGGCTACTCTTCCAAGTAAAAATAGCGTTTCATGAAAAAACAAAAAATGGCTAGTTAAGCACACAACCAAACAAGTGCTTGTCCTGGAGAATGCCACTGTACTTCAGGATACTACAGGGTTCCCATTTCATCACACAGAACATTAAAAAGATGTGTCCTCGAGTTAAGATTTAATACAGTAATGTGTTCCCTGACTCATTAGGACAATTCTTAGGTGAAACTTGATTTGCTTTTTTATAATAAGTGAGTGCACTGACTACAGAACAATACAGTAACCACTGGCGCGGTTTGATATCGCTGCCTTGGTTTGTGCCGACATCATCAGCGTTACCCAGCAGGGCTTTTACACCAGCATCAACACAGTGGAAAAGGCAAGTTTAACATCTTCGTTATTGACGGTGTTACTATGAAAAGAGTTTTGACATTCTCTAAAAGGGTCTCAGGGGAAATTAGAAGTCTGAGACCCATCTACACTTTGTGAACCTTGGCCTCAAAGTGAAGGGAATTCAGAATGTGCCAACCCCAAATTTGCTGCTCTGGCATGTTGATTGTTTTGAGTTAAAGACACTTAAAAAAAAAATTAAAAAAAACCCAACATTATCAGATGCAGGAAGGGCTCTCTGACCTTCCTAAAAGCAGGAGATAAAACTCCTATGTGGAAGTTGTTCTCCCTGCACTTGGAAGAAGAAAGATATTCTTATCACGAGAGGTGGGGAATCAAAGCTAAGAGACGTGTGTGCAAACAAACCTGGTTAAACTAAGCCTTGTGCTCCTAGTCACTTCTCCACAATTAACTACCCCAGTCCAAGCCGCCTTGCCTCGTCACGTTTTCACAATTCACTGCTCTTTGTCCAACTTAATATATGTGCTCCACTCTAATGGCTTCTTTGGGTCGTCTTTTCTTCATGAGGACTTACATGTCGTATAAAACTTATTTACGTAAATGTGTTTACTTTGCTCCTATTAATCTGTCTTATGTCAGTTTAATTCTTAGGCCTAGTCAAAAAACCCTAAGAGGGTAGAGGTAAAATCTTCCCTCCACTACAAAAGGAAAATATGTATAGTGTATAACACTGCACACATTCTTACTCAAGTGCGTCCCCGGATTCCTGAAAAGCCCCAGCTCCTCAGCCCTCCTGCCAGACCAGCAGGTGTGGCCTGTGCCCCATGGAGGAGCTGAAGATGTGATTACCCAGTGTCGATCACAAGGATTCCTCCCCCCCAAATGTGGACGCACTTTGGAATCACCAGGAGAGTGTGAAAACATACCAATACCTGTGTTCACTCCAGAGGTTGTCACTGCATCAGTCTGGGGTGTGGCCTGAGCACAGGGATTTTTTCCAGCTCCCCAGGTAATTCCAACCACTGCTCTGCCCCAGTCCTTCCCAGAGTGTGAAGCTCCCAGTTGCCTTTAAAGCATTGGTTCTCAAACTTCAGCCTGGAGAGCTGGTTAAAACACAGTTTCCTCTGCCCCACACCCCTGAGATTCTGATTCCTGAGGCCTGAGATGGGGGCCTAGAATTTACATTTTTATATCTAGTTTCCAGCTGAAGCTGACAGCGTTGGTCTCGGGGCCACGCTTGGAGAGCCGTTGTTTTAGGCTGGGAGCAGAAGGCAGAGCTGCCACACAGACCCACTGGAACTGGTAGTTTCCTTAAGATCTTTATCTCATTTTTCTCCCCCTTTATTGGGGGAGACAGTTAAAACTCTTAGGAGTTTTTATCCCATTTAAGTCTTGATTTTATCTGCACTTCAGTTAATGTTGCCTTAGTCATGCAGCCTCCAACTACGCCTAAGTTGAGCACCTCTAAAAATAAGTTCCTTTAGTCATTAATTGTCAAGATGCTTATGAAATTTCTATCTGCAATGCATATAATGTTATTAAACCTCAGTAACTAAAATCTATAATGCTCATGTAAATGTGTACCAATTAGATGTTAATTACATGTACTTACAATTTGTATTCTATCTTCAAGGGCAAATTAAATGTATCTTATTTCATGTTTCTACTAATGCAATTTCAAAAATTCCGCATTGAAAGCAGCAAGATTTGCTTCCATTATGAAACTGCAAGGTAGCAAATTAAAAGATGACTTTATAAGTATTTTTAAGACTTGTCTCAAGGCTTACAAACAACACTAATAAAATAGTTCTAATATGTCAAACCCAAAGCGTGTTAATATTTGAGCTGCAATGTCCTCTATGCCTGAACCACTTTGATAAAAGTGAAGAAAAGAATCTGATTTCCCAGCCCCTACCATGCCAACAATGGAAATCACACTTAATAACTTACCTGTCAAATAAAGCTAACGATCTCACTGGGCAGGGAAAAAAGTATTAATAAATGCATTTTTTATATAACCAATATCCTTGCCCCATGGGTTGTTTTCCTTATATAAGCAGATAAACACAATAAGGACAGACACCTTTTCAAACCTGAACCCAGTATTTCCAATAGTGGTGAGAGGTGGGGAGAGGAAAGAGATTGGAGATCAAGCCATCTACAAATGGAATGCTTCTCAGCCTTGGCTGAACACTGGAATCACCAAGAGATGCTTTCAAAATTCCCAAAGCCCAGACTGCACTAAGAGCAATTAAATCAGGATATCTGGTGTAGGATCCAGGCATCAGCAATTTTTTAAAGCACCCCACAGTCCCCTGAGTGAAACCACTGTGCGGTGAGGTAAAAGAACCACAGTATCTTGATCCCGCAGTTCTTTAGACAATTGTCAGGCCCCTGACACTCGCCTTTAGAAAGCAATGAAAGCGCTGAGATTAAAATAATGATAAATAGCAGAGAGATAAAAGGACCATGAGCAGCAGCGGCTTATGAGGAAAAATGCTGCTGCAATACTTTCATCTTTTATTCCTCAATAAAATAACCAAATTGATGAATGAAGGAAAATGCATTTGAATCTCTGCGGTTTTATCAGGATGTTAGTGTCCTGCAGAAGATTAGGCCAAAAATCTGTTCAAATTAAGTGGATCTCAAATGGGCTGGCAACAAAGAAACTCTCGCAAGGTTTAATGAGGGCTTGATGGAGAGTTAAGTGACAGAAGTAAGGTTTTTTTAATATTTAACATATTTAACTATCTTTGAGAGAAAAGCACTGTTAACTTCCATTTACTGAGAACACCACACTACTATATTCTCAAGTGCTAGTGGGAAGGAAAACACGTATAGACTCGCTTCCAGGGCACTCCTGTGCCGGACGGACAGGCCACCACTGCTCAATCTGCCTAAGTACATGACATTCAGTCTCGGCCAGCATAAATGGGTCCAGTCATCCAGAAGGATGAATCTGCAAAGACAGAAAACTGCACAACTGTCAGGCTGCAGGGGCCTGCCTCTGCGAATGAGTAGTTGTTGAGAGCACGGGCTTTGAGGCTAGACCAGAGTTGTATTCACAGCTTCTACTGTGTGATCCCGGGCAAGTTAACCCCAGAGAGCCTTGCGGTCCCCAGATGTGAAATGGACCTGCTGCCACAGGTAAAGGTAAGGCAGGAGAGCTAGAGGGAGGCTGGGCCACGGAGGGCTGCATGAGCCATGTCCTGGGGGTGGGGTTTAGAAGACGACAGTGGGGAGCCACCAAAGCCTACGGGGCACTTTAGAATTGTAGAAGGATTACTCCAGCGGTAGCCACAGCGGGGGAGGCAGAGCTGGGAGCCGGCAAACTGTCCCCTGGACGATCAGTTTCTGAAGATGCTCAAAGCGGACATGGAGGGAGGGGGACAGAATCAAGAGGGAATCTAGGAAACATGTAAGTGAACTGGAGTAGGAGATGAGGGAGAGTTTTATATTATTCTTCCTGTTTACCTCTTAATAGTATAGTAGCTGTTTTTATAAAAATCTTCAATAACAGGAAAGGGCCAGGGTTACTATTCCTCTTTTATAAGAAAGTGAATTTAGAGACAAGAATAATCCAGCATGAAAGTTTTATACTCTTATCTCTGTTTGTATATTCGATATTAGGAAAATGTCCTGGAGACGGTATAAAAAATGAATAAAAGGACATTTATATTGGCTTGCAATGCTGACACACAGGATGCCATTTTCTCATCAATGTACTCTCGCAGAAATGAAACGCGTTCACAGAACTGGGGGTGAATTAGAAACAAAACAGAGGAGACGGTGCAGTCCCAAACCAGAGGAGGAATTTTCCAATTTGTTCATCTAGGACTCTATGTCTGAATAAAATATTCTTTGCTTATCAAAAACAAAGAATTTCTTCAGATATATTGTTTCTGTGAAAACCTTTGTGCTTTTCTTTTATCACACAGCCAAGCTATCTGAAATCAGATGAGAAGCAAGACCCAGAAAGCTAATTAGCACCAGGCTCACATTTACTGTAACTAGTCATTTAGCACTTTTGGCCACACACATTTTCCATTTACTTTTCATGACAAATAAAAAAGACAGATCATCAATTGTACATAGCAAAGTGTTGGTCATGGAGATCTTAAATTGCTTGTGGCATTCTAACTGGCCCTTGATAAGATTAATTTATAATTTTACAAAGAGCCACTTGGTAGACCTTAATGTACTGTTTGCTATAAAACTTCCAGGAAAGTAGTCACTTTTGACTATCTGGACTTCTCTCCATTTCTAGCCACGACCATCACCTCTAGGTTTCACGATGACCCCAGAATGTCTGGTATTCTTTAGCTCTGTTCCAGAACTTAAGTTCAAAATCTCCTAGCACAAAAAAAACTGTTGGATTCTCTCCTCTCTACAAAAATATGTTACTGTGATTGGAAATGTGGAGGTAAAACATTATGATGCCTTTGTT
Organism: Eulemur rufifrons; assembly: GCF_041146395.1. Taxonomy (NCBI): domain Eukaryota; kingdom Metazoa; phylum Chordata; class Mammalia; order Primates; family Lemuridae; genus Eulemur; species Eulemur rufifrons. Next base: position 58,036,788 of record NC_090983.1, on the reverse strand, counting down.
CTCCAGCCTTGGGCAAGCTGTTCTACAATGACTTCCAATCACTTAAACCATTTCTACAACAATCAGCCTCTATTTTTAAAAAGTTAGAACCCCTTGGCTTTTGCTTCAGGACAGCTTTATTAAAAATGTTGTCGTGAAGCCCTGACTTAAGCATCATAAAAGGTATCATTGTAACAGAAACATCTGCACCCCTTAGTATCTTGAATTTTTTGTTTTAAAAAAAGAATGCTGCTTTGAATTCAGTTTAATTGCGTCTGTACGGTCAGGTTGCCATGAAAACTGGAAGAGTCTCAAATGGCCACTCTTAGTCAAAGATGTGATGGTAAAAGAACGAGCTACGCTGATGGAAGAGGAAATTTCCAGTCGCGATCAGAAAATGTTCCCAAATGTTGTAGAGGCAAGTGATGGGTGCAAAAATTGATCCCAAAAGAAAGCACTAGCCAATCAAATTACAGGGTAGATTGTGAAACTGTATTATTATTATTCTCAATGGCACAGCCTGGCAAAATATTACCATCTTTCCATAACTTTCCACTTACCAACTTAAATGTCAATGTTTTTAAAGCTTTGGGATCATCTACGATCTTCTGTAAATTAGCAGCCACTGTAAAATACAAACATGGAGATAAAGCGTCAGATTTATTTCCAATAACACTGGATTTTCACATCAATGATTCAGAAAACTTGACTAATAATGCAATAAACTACAAAATCATTTCCTTCACAGACATTGCAAAGTCCATATAAATGACCAAATTACTCTCATATAGGTATTTTCTACAACAATTGATACCATTTCAACAACCTTGGATCTATACACATCTGAATTAATCAGTATACGTTAACCCCACATTTCATATAGTAAAATTTGAAAATACTTTTTAATGGAAAGTGGAAATTGTTCAGTCCCCAGTGTTTCCACCACTTGGTTTTTCCCTAAACACTCATTACTAGGAAATTTATTAGCCAGGAGAGGGCAGTACAAAACAAAGAGGAGAGGTACTGCAAAAAACTCTCTGGGAATAAAAGGTCAGCACATTTGAACTCCTGTCCTATAAATTCACTCAATTCTCTGAACCCATTTTTTATCAAAGCAGCAAAATACAGTGGATAACCTCTATGACTCAGGCACATGTTTTAATGCTTTCAGAGCACTGTGATCTGTTAAGCCGGTGAAGTGCCACCTTGAATAATAACCCAAGTTGGCTGAACATGGTCAAGTACTAGAGGCTGTCGGTTTGGAGCTCAGAATCGAAGATATACTTTCAGACAGATCTCAGGATTCACCAGAGATCTGAATCCAGGGTGTCAAGATACATTCAGTACCCCAGTAGAGAAGTCAGCTTTTCCTGCTCAGCCCTCTGACTTAGGGTACTATTTATGAACAGAATGATCAAAAGGTAATGATGGAAATTTAAAACTTTACTTTTTCCATATTCAAACCTTAAAGTAGAAAATCTTGAAAGTCAAGTAAGGGCTACTGGTTAGGGAAGCAGAAGTTACTACTGAAGAAACTAAGGGAGAATGTCCTGTTTGACATTTTCATTTTTCAGGAGCAAAAAATTATCTGCTGCTTCAGTAATTAGGTACTGAAATGTTATCTGGATTTTTTAAGATAAAACATTTCAAGAGAAAATAGTAAACATATAAATATTTTGAGAAAAGTGTTTCAAGTAGAAAGTTTATAAGCAGAGAGTAGGAAGAAATCTGCGCAGATTTTATTTTTCTCTGAGGTTTACTGAGAACAACCTAGATATTATACATGGATTTTCTGTAGATTAGTTTACTTCATTTAATCCCTCAGCTGCAGAGGAGAAAAAGTGAAAATTATATACTCAATATGGCCTATTTCTCTTTATAAACCATAATTACAAGCATCATTTTATCTCCATTTGTTGCCCTTTTAAATACTTCCATTCTGAGCAATCTGCAGTTTCGTTTTTACCAACACCGCCTCCCCTCTCAGCTTTTTCTCCCTACTTTCTGCCCACATAAGCACACACATATCAGGTACCTCCCAGGCCACCAATCCCAGAACAGTTTTCATTGCCAAGCTCCTTTTGGCCTTTCCACAGTTTCCTGAACATATTTAAGATACTAAAATCAGCTAGTAATTCATGAAAGAAACACAGGCTCATGGAGTACAAAGCTCTGCTGTAAAAACCCTGCCCACCAAAGCCGGCGTTTGCCAGGTCAGGGCATTCTGACTATATGCAAATTGCAGCAGCTGAACACAGTACCCATTTTCTTAAAACATAAAAGTGTTCTAATAGTTCCTCTGATTTGGGCTGATTTCATGAGTGGCCATAAATTCTTCATATGAATTTCAGTCCTTTCATTAGAGTCTCTTGGTTAATGTGGATGATTTACTGCCTTGTTCTGGGTCATCTATTTCCAGTCCGCTCTCTGACGTTCAGCCAAAAGCAGAGCTCTGTCCTACGCGGATTCGCAGCCCTCTCCGTGGTGTACAGGCATATACACCGGGGCCGGTTTCCAGGGAACCGGCCAAGCAAGCTGTAGACCGGAGGGCAAGACTGAGCTCTTTGCATCTTAAACAATCATCCTAGAAACCATGTTCCCTAATTGTGAATCGCACACCTCTGGGACATTAAAAATTCAAATTCTGTCTTCAGCTCAAAGCAAAAATAGCAAAACTGGCCACTTACCTGATTGCTTATCCCAGCTGCTAGGCTTATTTTCAATTTAGTTGATTCTAATTTGTTGTAAAGTGCTATAAAACACCTTCATTTAACTGACATCACATAAAATTCAGGGTGATGCTAATTTCTCTTCCAGTAGCAATGCTCATTAAAAAGATGGGTGTCACTGTTTTCTCCCTTCTCCTGACTGTGCACCTGGATTTCAAAAATAAAAATGCTCCTTACCTGGAACGTGAGCTGAGAAAGAAGGGCTGGGTAGGGCTGGCTGTTACTTTAGAGCTGCCTGGCCATGTGCTGAGAACACCGAACTTTGTGTTTTAGGGTACTCTACTTCCCAAAATAGGGCTTCTGAATCCTGCTCACTCAGCGGCCATCAGCTCATTTCCAATTCCTCCTGGTTTCCCCACGTACAACTCACTCCCCTCCTTTCTGCTGCAGACTCTGCTGTCTTGAGTTTGTCCCTCTCCTTCCCAGCCACTGTTTTTATCTGTCACTTGGGCAAACAGGGACACCAATAATATTCACTGAGACCCCATGGACCATGGATCACCAGGGCTACAAGATATCTTTGTGTGAGCAATCTTTTTTATTTTGCTATTTTTTATTTCCCTATATCACACTTAAGGCTTGAATACCTGTCAGGGCTGGAGGTTTCGATTTGCTTTTTTGGCTAACATTTGGCCTAAGGTATGGTAAGCATTGTGCTTTATGAAACTATAACAATATCATTAACAACCACATGGAAAAGACGTTGATGCTCAATACCCTCGTGAATCTAAACAGAGAAGGAAATAGATCGTCCTGGGGGTAATCTATCAGAGGCAAGGCAGCAGAGCCGACGTTTTTTTGGCAAACTAAGTCAGACATTCTCCAGACATTGTTTTCTCTATAAATTCCTTGTACTACTTATTTCTCCACGTTTTGACAGTAAGAAAAGTAACAGTTATATAATGATTATTTACAGTCTGTGTTTGTATTCTGAGTAATTAGTCAAAAGATACACTTCTCTCCCCAGATACCAGTTTATTTCACAACAAACTCATATAGCACTGATGTTCTGGTGGCAGTGAGCTAGTTCATTTAATTTGAGCTATTCCCAAACACAAGCTGTGGGGGAAAAGAGAACCAATGAACGCTGAATCTGATGTGCTACTTCCAATAGTAAGAAATTCTAAGCTTAGACAAAAGCATGGTCTTGGGTTACCTGACAAGGTGATGACAACAAAATACTGTTTTATCCAAACAGACATCCTGAATAGACTGATACAGAAAGGCAGTATGAGATGGCAAAGAGATAGTCCAAGCTCTCGGTAAGAAGAAAAGGAGATAATATGAGTGTAGGTTTCTTACGGATGCTATTAACACTAATGCCAAATTATGGCTAATTAAAAATTCTGTTTGGGACAGAGTAAGAGATTCACTCCATTATTTTCCCTAAATATCCAGGCTCTCATCTTCATGAGATGCTCTGTAGCACAGTGTGGAAGAATCTCAATTCTCGAGCCTGAGTGCCTGGGTTCAAATCTTAACTCCTGCTCAGAGCTGCGTGATCTCCCTGAACTGGGGCAAATTTATTTAGCCTCTTTGTATTCAAGGCTATGCATGGGAGAAATGTAGATATTAACAGTGTCCACCTGATGGAGTTTAAGGCTTGAGTTAATACACATAAAGTGCTTAGAATAGCACTTGATGTATAGCAAGTGATTAATAAATTATTAATCTCTGCCCTGGATAACTGCAGTATCTTATCTGGTTTCCCTGCCTGCAGCCTGAACTCTTCAGAGTCCTCTTTCTCACGCTCACAAAGGCTACCTGGAGAAGCTAGGTCAACAATTGGAGTGTGCTGCCTCCTTAGGTAAAACCATTTAACTATTCCCATCAACTTCAGGATAAAGTCCACATTTTTAACGTGGTCAGTGAGACCCTCCACGGTCTGGACCTACCTCTCCAGCTTATCTTCTGCCATTTCCTACCCCGAATCCCCATAACCCCACGCTCCTCCAGATCTCTACCACTGCTCTTATCATCGTGTGCCGAAATAATCCATCACAGATCTGCTTTCCCCACCAGACTCAAACTCTTTGATAACTAAGACAAAATCTTATTATACTTATGTCTGTAAAAGGTTCGTCTTTGAAATATAGACACATACCCAGAAACCGGTATTTCCCCCCCTTCATTGCTCCCCCCAAGTGAGGCCACTGCCATCTCTGTTCTGGACTTGTTCCAGAGCCTGTGGTCTCCCTGCAACAGCGCAGCCTGCCCCCAGCACCAGGGGACCTTCCGACATGCAGTCAGACCATGTGCCTTCTCTGTTCGAAACCCTCTGCTGGCCTTCCCATCTCAGAGTAAAAGCCATGGCGTCTGCAGTGGTCTACAAATTGCTCCGGATCAGGCCTCCCATACCATCTCTGACCTCCCCCCCCTCGCCATCTCTCCCTTGCTGCTCCTGCGCCAGCCACAACAGCCGCCGTGCTGACCCTGGGAGATTTAGAGGAGGCTCCCACCGAGAATCTCTGTACCTGCAGAGAACCTCTCCTTCTGCAGGGACGTTCCCCCATGACAGCCTCCCTCGCTTTCTTCCAGTTTCTGCTCAAATGTCCCTGGCTACCTATGAGAAAGAATTTTTCTTTCTCATAGCACTGATCATCCCCTGACATGCTATATATTTATAAATTGTTTTTGGATATGGCCTTTCACCTATGCCCATATACCGAGAACATAAGCTCCAGTGGGTGCAGGATCGCTATCTGTCTTGTTCACTGCTGTGTTCCCAGTGCCTGACACAGAGGAGTGTCAAGAGGTGCTGAATACATGAATAAAAGGACAGATGAATCTTTGTGACACCAGTGTCCAGCACAATGTCTAGTGCTCTGTAGTTGGTAAATATCCTCTAGGCACTCTCCCCAGAAACGTGCATATGAAAGTTTTCATATATTTGGAAGGTTGCAAGACTCCAAAACCCCGTTAACTCTTTGAAAGAATTATTCATATTTTTAAAAAAATTTCTACAAATGTGTCTCCTAAGCAATAATCTCATTTGTCTTCCCAAAGCAAACAAATTAACTCTTGGCTCATCTCACATGCATACTAGGTATCATATCCTAGGCAACCATGATTTTAAAGACTGGCCCTTTTTTTTATGCCATTTTTTCAAAGATGATAGTCTAGGCTACTCCCACCCTCAGCCCTGCCACCAAGTAAATCCCCGAGGCTAGCAGAGGATACCTACGAAGGACAGTGGAGGAAGGAGATGATGAGTATCAGTGCTACAGCGGCCGGAGCTATAACTCACACCACTGACTTTTGCCCAGGGAGAGGCCAGCCAATCCGGATTCCCAGGCGGTGGACTGTAGTGGACACTGTGGTGTGCTGCCAGACCTTCTCTGCAGGAAGGAGGCAACCGTTCTCCCATGTGCTGGCATTATTGGTGGCTGACAGCTCTCAGCTTAGTCCTTCTTTGGGAATTCCCCTAGACCACAGACAGCTGTCTCGGCCAAGGTCAAGCCCTCTACCCAAGAGCAGCCTGCATTCAATGGCTGGTCGTAAGAGTCGCTTCCAGGCAAGATAACCCTAAGGAGTATCTCAGCTCCAATCCTCCCTTGGCTGAGGGAGGCCTTTGCTGCAGTGGAAACACAATTCCTCCATCTGCTAAATTCTGTGTCATTTATTCCCTCACAGATACTGATCTTGAAAGCAACTCCTCAAGAAACTATCTGCATTCAACTCTGGGCCTCTAAATCTTTTTCCCAGGAAACTCTAGGACTCCGCCCATGGATGAGGACAGTATATGCACCTTAGAAGGCATTCCCCATTATCAAATTTATAAGACAGTGCAAATGATAATTAAAATGAATGAGTATATTACAGGCAATTTTTCTTTGTATTTCACTCAGAAGTAGAATTCTGGATAGTGAGAAAAAAACAGTAGTTAGAAGAGATTCTAAGAATGTTACAGGTCCTATGAGCAAGCAGCCTTTGGGACCAAAATGTCAAACAGATTTGAGTATTAGTCTTATTAACATACAGGAGGAAGGGATTTATGGGAAATAAGAGAAACATAGAAATACACCTGCCATTCTCCTTACAGTTTGGGTAAATTCCAGTTTATTAGTATTATCTTGGGCGTAGTGCAAATGTCTGAGAGAGTTTGTAATAGCAAAACTGGCTGATACTGAATCTGTCCTTTAAAATATAATCATAAAATTGATATTTTGATCCTGAATTTCATTTCATGTATTGAAGGTAGAGTTTTATGAACTAGCAGGCAGTGAGGTAACGGAAGTGTCCAATAATCATTTTGTTATTATTGCTCATTTTGAAAGCAATGAAATAGAGTAATTAATAAAATTGTAGCCTCATTTAGCTGGTAGAGGTGATATACCAGTAAGTTTATAGTTTCTTAAAATTCCTCTTCAGAATGAGGATGAAGGAAGTAGAAAAAATAAAAATACTATATGAAAAATGGCTAAACCTTAAGTCATGCTTTCCAAGAATACCCAAAATTCACCTCAGATGAAGGTAGGAATTAATTTACTTGCTTCGGAAAAACAAAGGGGATTGTTGCTTGGAAGCCACAGCGGTTCAAAAGTGCTTTGTTTCTTTGAAAAATATGAAGAATTCTATAGGTGCCTTAACCTGGGGTTTTCAGTCTTGGAACTCTCTAAATTGCAGGCAAAACTGTGTGTGCACATTTCTAGGCAGAGGGTATACAACTTTTACCAGATTCTCAGTGGGGCCACATCCTTTAAAATCTTAATAGTCACTCTAAATACTAACATCTTTTCTCATACTAATGTAAGCAGCTTAGAGTTGAGGCCTTTCATTTTTTGTTTTATTACAGTCTTATTGAAGTATAATTGACATACTATGGCCTGAACATATTTCAAGTGTCCAATATAAGTTTTGACATATGCAGACACTTGTGCAACCATCACCACAATGAAGATAATAAACATATCCATCACCCTCAAAAACACATCCATCACCATCACCCTCACTCCTCCCACCTTCCCCTCCCTGACCCTCTCTGCTTTCTCAAGGAAACCACTGATCTGTTTTCTGTCAATATACTTAGTTTGCATTTTCTAAAGGTAGAATTATATAGTATGTACTCATTTTGTCTGGCTTCTCTCACATAGCACAATTATTTTGAAATCCATCCATGTTGTAGCATGATCAATAATTCATTCCTTTTTACTGCTAAGTAGTATTCCATTGCATGATACAGCACAGTTTGTTTATATATTTACCACCTCTTGATGTATATTTGGGGCTTTTCTGAGTTTTGTTGTTACAAATAAAGCTGTTACCAACATTCATGTATAAGTCTTTGATATACATTTTCTTTTTGTTTAGGTAGATACCTAGGAGTGGAATGGATGGATCACATGGATAGAAGTATTATATTTTTAGTTTTTTTAAGAAACTGCCAAAATGTTTTCCAGGGTGATTGTACCATTTTTGTATTCCCACCAGCACCGTATGAGAGTTCCATATACTAAAACTTACACACTCACTAACATTTAGTATGGTCAGTCTTTAGTTTTAGCCTTTCTAATAAATCCATAGTGGTATCCTGTTGTGGCTTTAATTTACATTTCCCTAATAGAGCATCTTTTCATGTGCATAGTTGGTGAAGTCTTTTTAGGGCACTTTCTGACAATAAAAGTCTTAAGAATTTCTATAAATGCAAGTATGGTTTTGCTGGATTAAGCAGAAGGCTCTTTCTAAAAAGAAACAAAAGCCTTTGTTAAGGAAACATAGGTTTTCCTTAATCTGAGGGGTAAGATGTTCAGAGAGTGACTATCAGATCTTCTAAACAAATTAATAAAACATATATGTATTTATAAAGGTATCAGACATAGCTCAAGCAGCACCCGTCCACATTCTGGAAAATCTCCTAGAGCTTCCTGTACAGTTCAGAAATCTCAACTGTCTTCCCCTACGGATTTTAAATGTGTAGGTCATGAGTTTGAATAGAATTAAACAAAGAAGGAAACGATCACATCATGGAAGGCAGAAGAGACATGATACAGGAGGTGCATCCAACTTTCAATTCTAGAGACACAAAGATATGTCTTCTCGGCCCTTTGTTGTCTCTACAGCAAGAAAGTCTTCATCATACTGGATGTCTAGATTCCAAGGGAAGAGTCTTACATCTGTGAGCACATTCTGGAAATATTGAAAAGACTATATGTATATACGGCATGAAGGCAAAACACACTCTGGGATTCTAATGACAATCTCACAACCATTGTTGAGAGGAAGACTCACGTGCAGCAATACTACAAATTAAAACAACAGGCCAAATATTCTATGTCTAAGACTAGAAATAATTTGTGTCTCTTTCAATGCAATGTTTGGTTAAAAACAAAAACACAGAAATAAGCTTTCAGCTATCTTTACAACCTTGTCAAATCATACGAATTGCAGAAAAGTTCTCATCAGTCGGAGGAACTATGCCAAAGGAAAATGAAAAGCAACATTTAAGTTTGTAGGATCAACTTTTTCTTATCATCATTTTCACTTTATCTTGATCTGTTTTATAGAGAGGTTTCTCAATAGTCACATATTAATAAGACACAGCTTGAGATTTAATCTAGTGGCTCTGGACTGGAAAAAGCTTTGGAAAAGTTAAAATTAATGAGACAGTAAATACACTGATATAAGGAATGCTACCTAAATTGTGGGCCAATGCAGCGATCTGAGGCAGGGCCATCTGACATCAGCACAAAGCCCGGAGAAACCTGAAGGAGTGTGAGCCCAGCACACGGTGGCCGTCTTCCAAACAGAAGCCTTCCTCACACATGTGGCAGTCACATGGACGAGGAGACAGCTAAGCCTTTGTTTACATGATTTGGCACTGCCCCAGAGAAATCTATTTTACCTTCATTTCTTGGGTCATATTTTTTTAATTTGCAATATATTCCAAAGTTTTTAAAGTAAGGGTTTAGCGACCTATATAAGGTATAGAGTAAGACTGAATAATTCACTTCTGTAATAATAAGAAATCAATCAATTCATGGGTTAACTAAGACCTCACTCTAGGTCACAGCCTAAAAATTAAAGGACTTGAAATCTGATCCTGTTTATAATATTTAATATGAGACTTTGGAAAATCATCTTCCTTGTACCTTGGAACAGTGAAACGCAAGGTAGCCAGTTGCCAAAATATTTGTTACAGGTCCAAGTGAGGTATGGAATAGGTACCAGAATGTAAATCAACCTTTGCTTCCTTCATTGAGAAATCATGCTACCGCTACCAGTGGGGAGGAATGGCCGCTGAACTATACGACGTGCTTAATGGTGCAGCTGGTTGACACTGTGGCACAAGCCAGTGCATGGCTCACACTTGGAGCAGCACTGTTTTAGACCTTTGCCCAAATAATATTATCCTACCTCTCCTTCTTCCACCATTCTTGATGAATTGGTTTGGATCAAGCACAAGAAAACTGGCTGAGTGTGTTATATAGTTTCCCTAAAAACAAGGGAAAATATTTAAATGGGGAACTTTTTGCAGAAACTTCACAATCAGTGATAGAATGAGAGGAACTATAGGAATGTGAAAAGAACTTACGGAATACAAAAATCAAATACTTCATGAAAAAGCTTCTTGTCCCAGGGTGGTATGTGATTTAACATCTGTCCTGTATTTTAAATTTTTAACAAATTATTGTAAGTTGCTATAAGAAAATAAGCTGGGATAGGTTTGGCAGGCTTTTACTTTGCACCTCCAGCTTCAATCTCACCTAGTAGGGCAGGAGACTAAATTGCACTGAACAAAGGTCTCATTTTAACACATGATTAAATCTGAAAGATCATTCTGATAACCTTCTCCCCACTCACCCCGACCCTGAAGCAGAAGCTGCAGCCACCATCCCCCTTTCCTGATGCAAGGTAACTGGCATCTCTCCTTGGGGACAGCAGGCAGAGGCCTTGCTGATAACATGAGGGGGTGCGGGAGCAAGGGGCAGCTGACTGCTTCTGCCTAGGGTGGTGGTGGGAGAAATATTCAATGCCGATGCCTCTGCCAGAAATGCGAGGTACTGTCTAGTTATACTGGGACCCATTGGGCAGCCTACAGGGTGCAGAAAGCTGTTAAGCCACCAGTTGGTAAAGTCATTGTGAAATCAGAGTTCAGTAAACATAAAATATGTGCCTGACCAGGTCTAAGGTGCACGTGCACACGCACCCCCCCCCCCCATAACATTAAAGCCTGACCAGTCTTGCTAGTTTACAGAGAAGTAGTTTGCATAGTCATGTTATAGAGGTCCTGATATTTGTTGTATGGCACAAGTCTACAACTATTTATTTATTTTCTTGATTAGTAATCCTTTTTATTTTGCATTAAACCCTTTTGACACCAATGAGCTTTTAAGAAGTACATTCTAATAAAAAACTAAGCGCTGAATTTGTTTCTCCAGAAAGGCATGTATGCAGGCAGCTCTGCCTCATGGATTCCGAGACACCTGGCCTGCATGGGGTATGGGTTTTAATGCAACTAACCATATGTACTTTTTTCCCCAGATGATTCATTAATTAGGAAATCACTGTATCTTACTATCTTAGTTGCCATAATTGAAAAGATAAGAAATACTCTATCAGGGAATTCATTTTTCTTCCCTGATATTGTTCTCTTACCACCAGGGTAACAGAGGAGGAAGCGCTATTATTGCAAAGAAGATAAAAACAACACTGGGAAAAACTTTCCTTCTGTGGAAGTGCTTCTGAATTGCTTTGTTGTTTGTGCATTTGTTTGTCACACACAACAGTGCATGAATAAAGTTAGCAGTGCAGAAGCAGCTTGTAGTGTGTCCTGATGCTAAAAGGGACATCTCAGGGTTCCTGACTCCAGCCTTTCTTCTTCAGGAAGGACTGTCTGCACATCATTTAAGATCAAGTGGAAGGTGTTTATCCTACATTTGAGATCGTCTATGGAAGGAAGTTCCAGTCTTCCTTCATTACTTATTTCCACAGTACACCTGTTATAACTTCATTACCTGGCAATGCATCTCCATGAAACCACTAGCCTTACTGAATACATGGATAGTGACATCAGTTTAGGGGGGAAAGTCATTATCTAAATATTAAGCCACAGTCTCAAAGATTCCACATATGCATTATCATTATTAATAAAAATATTAATTTGCATGCCTTAGGAAATCAAAATATACATTCAGCACCTACCATACGCCATAAGAATGTATATTAAGGAAATAAGTATCCTAAAAATCCAATAGCTTCAAAACAACTTTATATTTAAAACTTTAGCAGCCCAAGATTGGCTGCTGTCAAAGGCCTGCATGTCTACCTTATTCATTAAATAAAATACAATATTTTGGGAAAAAAGGAAGTCATGAGTATGCCATATACTTATATCAAAGATAGCACCCATAGTCATGGCTTTTCTAAGTCTTCATCTCGCTGACATTTCTCTAGATTGGAACTGGCCTGTTACATGTACACTGCTAGCACCACCAGGTTGCACAACAAACTGATTTACTAGAAATTCCAATCTTATTTTCGGTGGGAGAAGCAGAGATAATCCTAAATATATACTTCAAGGACTCTGATGCCCTTAATGCCAACCACAGCTGTGATAATTATCAGAAGTTTTTTGTTATTGTTGCTGTTATCAGAAATTATTTAAAGGAATGACAGGAGAAATAAGACAGCTGGCAGTGAGGATGTGCTGTGTGTCTAAGGACTTGAGGGGGACTAAATCATTCTTAGTCTTAAAAGTTGTGACCCAAAGCAATCCAAGGAATAGCTACTATATTTTTTGCTTTGGTTCTTGCAATGCTATTAGAACTTCCAACCTAGGAGATTACCAAATTTTCAGAGATGTTTTGTATTTATAAAGGGGTCAGAAACCACAAGTTCTTTGTGTGTATAGGCAACATCATAAAACTATTTCACTTTCAACACCTAAGTGCACATATAGGAGTAACATTCATCAGGTGTTGGGCAGATGGGAGGGGGGAGATGGGGATGGGTGTATACATATATAATGAGTGCGATGAGCACCGTCTGGGGGATGGACACGTTTGAAGCTCTGACTCGGGTAGGGCAAGGGCAATATACGTAACCTAAACATTTGTACCCCATAATATGCTGAAATAAAAAAGAAAAAAATAAATTAAAAAAAACTATTTCACTTTCTGATTTCCTTTCCTTCCCTAATAGAGACCATACCAATTTGCTGCCTTTCAGCCTTAGATACCTGAGCACAACAAATGGATTTAGACTTTTATGACAGGAAACAGGTAAAAAAAAAAAAATGAGTGGAATCAATGTCACATTGATGTGGGGCACAAAAAACAAAAGGAGACAAACCAAACTCTTCCGGCAAGGGACCAGACAAGAAAGGAATGCCACGAAGTCATTGTGAGACGCAGGTAGTTGGCATCCATGTAAATAAAGCTGTTGATTGTCTCGGGGCAGGGAGCCATTTGCAGGAGGACGTAGGGGGCTTCATGCAGTGTGCAGTAATGAGCCTGAGTACTAAGGGGTATCACAAGCAATCGAAAGACACAAGAGGAGCCAGGAAAGAGATGCTGACTTAGGGGTGATCATCAATAATGCACTAAGGAATAAAAATCAGAAGAATGTTTGACAGCAGTGAAAAGGGCAAACCAGACTGTGCCTGGGTGTGTAGCCTCCCAGAGAACAAGTCAGCACTGCTTATCCAAGGCTATTTAAGGCAGCAAGATCTCATTAACTCTGGGCAGTTCTGGCTTCTCCTTCCCATTGGAAGAAACTGAATGAAAAAACTGTGAGTTGCAAAGAAAGTCAATTCATGGTTCAAAAGACTGGGCACAAGTGAAGACAATGTGGTTCCCGGCCCAATCGTAGCTCCACTACAAAACTGATACCCTTCCCTGCCCTTCCCTTTTCTCTGGCTTGTCGTGATCTTATACTTTTAGGGCGTTAAGAAGAGGATTAACAGACTTAGATTAGCCAACTGCGAGAAGAACGAGGATGTACATACACTGAAGCTTTTTAACTCTGTGATAACATCACTCCTCTTCATAGAAACCTCTAGGGCAGCAGAGCATATTTAGAAAAGTTAACTGTGGAAGGCTGTAGAGTATTCATGAGAAAAATAAAGACATGCTAATTCTGAGACAAAAAATAATATTTCTCTTTTTCATTGATGTTTTCTGTTCACGGCTGTCCAAACACTGAATAAAACAGATTATGAAGGAGATGAGCCCTGAAATTCTCATCAGATCCTGGGAAGGACATAGCAGAGGTAACCCTCGCTGGCTGAAATCCTGATGTCATCACAAAGACCATTCTGCACTAAGCTCAAAGACTAGCCCCACACTAAGCCACTCATAGAATACCGAAACCTCCAAATAACCCCCAAATAACTATGCCTTTCTGTGTTCCTTTTAATGAGATTTTAATTTCATTGATTGCTAATGACCACTTGTTGAGCAAGTCCCCGAGTTGACAGTTCCTCATTTTGACTGAGAAATTCTACAAACTAGAATAGTTCAGAATAAATAAAACTATTTTTAATGATTAATGACAACATATTTACTAAGATTGACCATGCTGTATCAACTATTAATCATACGGCCACCCTATGAGGTTAGAACTAGAATTTGGTCCATTTTACAGAGGAAACTGAGGCACAGAGAGATGAAGCAACTTGCCCAGGGTCACACAGCATGTGAGGGACTGAGGCAGGATTTGAACACAGGCAGTTTGGCTCCTGGTGCTTATAAAAAAGAGTGGTGCATGCTGCCTCTCAAATAAGTATCTACCTTCTTAAAGCAAATGGATACTGCTCTAAGGCAGGTCCTTAAAATAAGAATCAGGAATTGAGAGGCAACGCTGGTGCCTTATGTATAAGGTCCTCTCCCCTATAACCAACAGCAGGTGCCAGTGTGACTTCTGTCTCATCTAAAAGCTGATTTTGATCCTGCAAAGCAGTCATGAGGTATATACAGAAGACCCCTTTGGGGACTCAAATAGTGAACCACGAGAGAGTGAAACACATATCAAAAGGCCCTCCATGCTATCCCAGCATGAACATTTTAGAAAGAATTGGGGGTGATACTTCCCAGCATAAAATACCTTTTTTTTTTTTTTTTTTTTTTAATCTTAGTGCCTTTCAGCCAAGATTTTTCAAACACCTCAACACTCAAGAATTTGACAGCTGGTCCCAGTTAAAGCTGTAGAAAAGTAAAGCTGCTTTGAGAATTATTTTGTTGTGGATGCTTCTATGTCTTTTTTCCTGCTTTGAGAAAAAAAGAACCTTTTTTTTCCTTAGGTGAAGGCTTCATCTTGTTAATGTGAGGGGAAAAAAGTGTTGCTGGAGTAGAAGATGGTGATGGAGCTGATTTAGTTTACATGAAATGACCATTTTTAGAAATTTACACATAAGCTTCCTGAGAGATCATTAGCATGTTTAAAACCACCTAAGAAGTGATTGTATATTCAGAAAAATACCTCTAGAAAGCATATGGAGCAAAAGGGGGTAAAACGATGGGAAGCTTATCCACTTGCTTCTGGGTCATGCTTGATGTGAAGGGCGGCCACAATGACAGGGACAGAGAGCAATCGTGACCTGAGACTCCAAGAGCCATACTGGAGACATCCTCAATCCTCAGCCCCCACGGACCAAGGGTGAGCAGCACTCCCAGCTGACGGCTCTCACTGTCACGTTTCTTCCTCAAGCCAGACGGCTGTTAGCTGGTACAGCTGAGAGGCTGGCCAGGGAAGCGGGGAGGTGGGTGACGGGTGTTCCATCCTTCATCCACTGCATCAGGGCCTTCAACTCACGCCCAGTCATCAGAAGGACCATCACCTGGGTCATCCTCTAGCAGTAACGCTAGTCACTCCCCAAAACGAAGAATAATAAACCGTGGCAAATGGGGGACCATTGATGCAGCTTCTAAAAGCCCAACGCTTGGTAAGAACATCACAGAGTTGATCCTTAAGATGAATTGTCACGTGAATTGTCTTCACTAAATAGCTATTCTCAGATGGCATTCCCTCTGCTACCAAATACATTTCCATCTATTGTCCCCGAAGAACCAGTTGTACCTGGTTTACGGATTTCATTTCATGTGTATGCAAGAACAAGAAAAACAAAATCAAAATTTTCAATATGCAACCAATGCTGGAAGAGAGGTGGTAAATTTGACACCTGAGGGGTCCCTGGTGAGGAAGCGCAGAAAACAGTGGGTGATGGAGTTAGTGGGGCCAGGTTGAAGGCTTGGACTCTAAGTGCAGAAGAATTATTTGAGAACCCTAAAAAGAACCTTACATTTCTAAGTTTTCATCCTATTTGCATATCCAGAAACAGGGATGTTTTTCTAGAAAAGTATAAATGAAATGTCACTTAGTCCAATTAAGTGTTATTTACATTGTACACATTATAGACAGGGAATTTTTTAAATTGCAGGAAATTCTGAACTAAAAAAAAGAAAACACATCAATCACTCATTAGAAGCAAAGCTAAATAAACAGAGTGATAAACAGCAGAAAAATCATGATCAAAGTTGTCCACCCAGATGCAAAAGAGAACTTAATTTTCAAACCTAGTGATGGTAGATTAAAGCTTCCACTTAGTATCAGAAGACAACTTAATGTGAGATATAATACAAAGGCTAAATGAAAACAATAGGTTGAAATCTCAAGAACAAATTGGAAACATGGCTAAACACCGACTAAATGGTTATTAGCAGCTAAACTAAAAAAAATAAATAAATAAATAAAAATCCTCACCCAACATATATTTCAGTAAGGTGAGAATGCAGCTGATGATAAAGGAAAGGATGCAATGATATTTCTTCACGAGTCCACCCTATCGACGATGCAGCTGCCTGGGAGAACAAAAGAGCAGTAGAAACGCCTGCGGTGGCCTGGCACCTGACATGCAGGCTCTCCTAAGACAAATGAGGGGCCCTGTTCACAACCAAATGACATTTTGGCAACATTATGCAGAGGATTTATTTCTGGCCGGCTGGAGGTCAGTCAAATATATATATTTTCCATTTCCAAAGAGTTAATCTGCCATAGGTCCACAGTGTGCTGTTGAAACAGACATCCAATTCTTCGTTTAGCAGGAGCCGAAATTTGGCACCGTTCTGTATGAGATATTGGCATTAGGCTTTTAATGAGAAATGGTGAGATAAAAATGATGAATTCATTCTTTCCTGGGTAATGTAGTAAAAAACGATTGCACATCCAGTTTCTGGTTTCTGAGACATAATTCTGGAAGATAGAAACCTCTGGAATGCCCAGCCTGCTCAGTCTATAAATCTGAACAGTGCAAATGTGGACCCCCAATTTTTGCTGTTAATATATGCCAGTGATTTGATTAAAGTCCGATAGCAAAAGAACCCCATGCATCTTTATAACATGGACAATGGGGTGAGTAAGTCAATTCAATCATTCAATAAATATTTATTGGATGCCTACTAGGTACCAGTCATTATTCTAGTGCTCCAGTATACACTGGTCAACAAAGCAAACAAAAATCCCTGTGTACATGGAGATTAGTCCTGTGACCAGTGAACTCTTTCTCAACAAAGTCACTGAATGACCAATGTTTTCCAAAAATTACATTTTACCAGGCATTACTAGCCACAGTGCTCAAATAGAGTCCAAAGTGGCAATGACACATTAGGAACCTGAACTCCAATGGGATGCGAAAATGGTGCAGTATAACTAGCTTCAATTTTAAGAACAATCTAGATTACTTAGCTGGGCAAAGTAACAAACACCTATATGGTAATGCTTGGCAGATACCATAAATACTTTTCAAAGCTTGCTAGTCTACAAAATCCTATTAATAATAAAAATGTTATAATGGCCAACCAAGTCACTTCTGAGAGAACACACATGCTTGCTTTCAACATACACATTTCCCCAGTGATGGTACTTGTCATGATAAACATCTGAATCAAACTAGGAAAACCAAGCCAAGAAGAGAACATGACTTTAAGTCATGTGCCTGATGTGTGATTGTCATTAGGTTGGAACATCCAGTCCTGGGCATCACCCTGGTGTTCAGAAGTGGAGGGTGGATGGTGAGCTAAGGAGTCTGCCTGAAGAGGAGTGTAAAGGGACATAAGTTAGAGCCATAAAATGAGTTTGTCTGATGAGGGTGGAAGAGGTTTTAGAACCGTCAACGTGATAATACTGAAATCATCTGTGAAAAAGAACAGTGCGCTGCTGCTGCTGTTTTATTATCCAGTCACATGAGCATGGTATGTAAGCTAATGCTGCAATTTTATGCTTTAGATGGGGAGTACATATTGAATGAGTTTAGTACTAATCAGTACTTATCAAATAAAGTCTTAAAAAATGACCAGGGAATCTATATAAGAGACTGAATATCAGCAAGAGTGACCCTTGCTGTGGGTGTGAGATCAATCCTCATGGATACAGAATCCTCCTCCCTTACAGAAAGCAGGTTAGGTTATGTTCTAATGATCTTGTAGTAAACCTTTGCCAAAACTGGACAACTGAATTCGTCCAGTGCGATATCTTGTCTAAGGATGCTGGTGATGCCAATGAATTATCAGGGAGACGGGAATCTTCAAAAAGCTGAAGAGCCTTATATCCTGATCAGCTGGAACAATCATACTTGTTTTATTGCTTACAAAAGTGTGCTTAAATTGCCTATATCTAGGCTTGATAAAGAGACATGCTGTGCACATAGGAAGAAAGCAGGGCGGTAGCAGTTAGCACTAATGCACTCTACAGGAGTCGGAAACTCAAATGTCCTCAGGGGCTTGGGAAATAATGTAAATTAGCTAGAGAAGAGAGGGCAGAACTTTTGTCATTTAGGATTTTATGCCTGATTGTTTTCCAATCTTTTGATTTTTCTAAGACAAGCCAGAACTGGATTCTTATGTCAACTCTCCCACTTTTCCAATCCTGGCAACTAATTCCAAAATCTTGCTTGTCCAGGACAAAAAAAATACATTTGCAGGGAAGATCCGAGCCGTGGGCCGCTAGGTTACAACCTCTGCACTACAGCAAAAACCTGAAGAAACTGTCGGGAACTGCAGCCAGAGCAGAAAGAAGGATGTGGGCTGGATTACTGACTAAATGTGGTTGAGAGGCTTTGTGGTAAAAACTTGAAGCTCAGCAAATTTCAATTTTGGTACGCCAACAGAGGAAAAGGATTCCACGGGCATACAGACACTCAATTAAGATTGCCTAGGTTCATTTCCTCAAGAACTGTGATTAAATTAAGACTTGAGTCTTAATTTGGTTAGGGTTAAGGATGAAGTTTAGTGTTAGGGTGAGGGCTTAGGGTTAGGGATTAGGGTTAGGGTTAAAGGTTACTCTTGAAACCTACAAGTTACAATGTAACTTGAAAAGTTACATTGAAAATGTGGACTGAAGTAATTTAAAAAAATCAGTTTTTCACAGTTTTGAGATTTATCTTTTAACATATCCAAACAAAAGAAGTCATGGTTTAAAGTCAAGAAAAAGTCTATTAAATATAATTAAGGTTGAATTTCTGCACACCAAATAGAGTTAAGAAAATGGAACAAAACACAATCAGCAATGAAGCACCAAGTGCAGACCAACCATAAAAAAAAGTTTTGTCTATTAAAAATAAACAAACACAATGTAGCATGCAAAATCCAAAGGAAAAAATGTCTAAACTAGACTTTGCTTTCCTGTCAAGTATGAGACACTCCCCAATAAAATACAAGCACCAGCGAAGGCACATTTTTGTTTCTCCTCTTCTTTAACATTCCTCGCTTTTGAAAATCGGCTGCAAATAGCACATCTCAATAGCACATTTGAAGATATATTATACTACCATGGTGTAACCTAAAAGCAATATAATAAATTTCTGAAGCAATATAATAAATTTTCATCTGCCCCTAGAATGAGTGATTTATGTAAAACATTTTAGAAGATTTGAGGCTATTTAATAAGAGTATTACGGGGCCTGCAGCAGATATTGTGACCGATGTCCCACAATCAGGTCACAGGGATCTCAACCCTCCGCCCCACTGAGCCTGTCTAGGGATGGACCAGCGACAGAGGAAGAGAAGCTAGTTGGGGGCTTCTAAGAGAGGAACTTTCCTGCTCCTTCCTGAAGGCCACTAAAAGCCAAACGTGAATTAGGAAACATGCAGCACTATTGGCCACTGGCAGCCTCCGAGGACTATGAAGAGAAAGAGCCTTGGGATGAAACCAACACTGTGGAGAGCTGGAAAGATCTCAGGTCTTGACTCCCACTGAGATGCTAACAACCCTGACACCTTCCTTTCTTCTGCATTTCCAGTCATGTGACCTGAAGTCCTTGTTTAAGCCATTTTGAACAGAATTTGCTGTTACTTGTAGCTTAAACCATTCTAACTGAAAACGCATTTCCTCCTGGAGAATCATTCAAATCCTTCAACATGTTAAGGGTCAAGCTGTACACAGTGTGGTTTCCTGGCAGGCATTGATTGCACTGGCCCTCCATCATACGGAATTGGAAGAAAAGATTCCTGTGTCTTCTTTTACTAACAGTTTCATAAAACACCATCACATACTAAGAATGACATATCCTATTTTGAAATGAATATTACTAGGCTAAATGCAAATGGAGTGATTTGTACAACTCTGTCCAAGAGATATTCCCTGGGAGCCACTTTGATTTGCCGTTCTGGAATACGGTCTTACACCAACCAGTGAGCAGTTTACGTGAACAGCACGGGAGTACGTATCAGTACCCAAGACCCTACTAAAAGTTATGGAACTTTCCATTTTTATGAGCAAATGAAACCACTATCTCAAATATAATAAATATAATATAGGCTTAATTTGATCTTAATACGCAACTTATCTGTAAGGATTGCTACAATAACCATCATCCTGCCTTCCAGGAAAATTATACTAGTACTTCAGACTGGGAATACAGTAAACAATACTCATAATGCAGTTACTAGTAAAGAAATAGCAATACTGATGATTTCAATACATATATACAAACCTAAATTGTAAATATTAAATATCATTTCACAGAATTTGTTTTTTACAGAGATGAAATTCACATAACATAAAATTAACCCTTTTGAAGTGAAAAAATTCAATGGCATTTAGTATATTCAAAAATGTGCAAGCAGCACCTCTGTCTAGTTCCAAAACATTTCATCACCCGGAAAGAAACCCTGTACCCATTAAGTAGTCACCCCCCTTCCCACCTCCCTCCAGCTCCCAGCAGCCACAAATCTGCTTTCTATCTCTATGGATTTACATTGTGGATATTTCATATAAATGGAATCATACAATATGTGACCTTTTGTATCTGGCTTCTTTCGCTCAGCAGAATGCTTTTGAGGTTCGTTTCATAGAATTTTAATAAACTTAAAAATTATGCCAGAAAGAGAGCTGGTTTTAGAACTCCCTGGAGAGAAGTCTACAGTGCAGCCACGGAGACTCTGTATGGGCCCAAAGTTAAAGCCTTTGGGTCACAAAAATCGACTGTACAAACACAGAATAAGAGTAAATCAAGTAAGCAGCAGCCAGTTGGAAAAATATTTTAAAAGGGGTTGGCGATAGAGAGAGATGAAGCAGCGATTAAATCTTAATGATGAGTGCATAAGTGTATAGTATTTTACGTATTTTTCTATTTATTTGGAATATTTCATCATAAAAACATTTTAAAATTTTTAAACAGATTAAGTGGTTTTCTTTGTTAGGTTCAGAATAAAACAATGGTATGTATTTTATCTAAAATTCTAATATAGTATCTTCATGAGGAGTCCCCAAGCTCTAAAACCCCCATATAGCATTAGGAATTTGGAGTTTGTATATGATAATGGTGAGCTCTGCCCATTAGAAGGACATAGGAAAACCAGAGAGTATCAAGAGAGACGAGACGGAAGAGGTTTTACAAAGTATACCATCACTCAAAAAAGTATGTTAAAAAAAAGAGGTAAGGGGAAGTGTTGGGATTAGGTATGTTCTGCTCTATTTCAGAGGGCAGAAATGGAAAAAGAATGGATTTAGGCTCAGTATAAAGACCTTCCAGGCAGTAATTCAACAATGAGTAGGTGTCTTCTACAAAGGGAAGCTCCTTGGCACCAGAA
This sequence comes from Eulemur rufifrons, assembly GCF_041146395.1. NCBI lineage: Eukaryota > Metazoa > Chordata > Mammalia > Primates > Lemuridae > Eulemur > Eulemur rufifrons. The sequence goes on along the minus strand of NC_090983.1, from coordinate 58,015,058 downwards.
ATCATCAGAGCTGAGTGACACTCTCAAGCTAACCACCTTTCCTTCCCAGCCCCTTTGTCTGTCGGCAGGGCTGGCTTCACGGACCGCAGCCTGTGCAGACACACGGGCCCAGGCTTAGAGGGTGCTGTGCTTGCTTTAATGCTCTTCTCTCACCTTTGGAAATGCTTAATTTTTGAACAAGGGAACCTGCATTTTCATCTTGCACTAGGCCCTGAAAATTATGTAGCCAGTCCTGTCCATAGGAATAGAAGAAAGGCTCTTATCTGATGAAGTTGGGGTGGTATTTTGTTGGTTAATGTACAAAGGTAGCTTAAGCAGGTAAACATAAGACTGTGATAGAAATAAACCTTAGATTTAATATTTTAACATTTACTGTCCACTTTTGTGATGTACGGCCAAAGTCATTTAAAAATCCTAGGTTTTAAAAATTTCTCTATTTTTTACAGTTATCCTTTCCATACCTAACAACGGTTTTTAAAAATTTGCCTTTATCAAGATTTTCTAAAGCATCCCACGCTTGTTTTTGTTTTTTGTAGAAAGAACTCACTTTTTGAACTCATATTTTGTCAATTAATTAAATGATATCATTTTAATAAGAAGTAAACCCACACAAACAAGTCTGGGGAAAAACTCTTGTGAAACATAGAACCTACCTGGTGGGGGCAGGCACGGGGGTGCGGGGAACACACTAGAGTGTCCTCTCCCACAGGTAGCATCCAGCATGCCCTGGCATCACTGGTGTGTTTTACAAGGGGAATTTAGAGCATCGCTTAATTCAGTGGGTCACATTCTTGGTGGTTGGATATTCCTCTGGAGCAACATTGGGCTTACTGCATTGTCTTCTGTCTGGGTTGTCCTCTCCTGGCCTGTGAGCATGGCTGTGCTCCCAAGGGAAAGAAGTGTGAGCTTGCTTGACATAGTGTGGACTCCCCCTGAAGCTGGTGGGCATTCCTGTTGTCAAGCATCAGAGAAAGAGGTAAGTGCTTGGCGAAGAAAGCAAAAGTGAAAGAGAAGAAAGAGGTAGAACACTGGCTACGGAACTAGAGTTCAAAAGGTGAGCCTGGGGAGAACAAGAGAATGTGCATTTCTCTCTGCTCTCCTCTTAAGTCTCCACGTTGAGGCTTGACAGTCCTCCCAGGCAGTCGGAAAGGGTGACTTCAGTCACAGGGAAGCAGGCAGAAATCTAAACCTCCAGGCTCACTACAAGTAAACTATTTGTTATGCCAATGTATCTGGCTGCCTATTCCTTTCTGAGTGACCATTTTCATTTTGTTGTTTTTATACCACTTTCCAGCACTCTTTGGGCCAGAGCAGTATCGGGAGAAAGTTTTCCCACTGCTAGCACGGAGGGGGCAGGGGCAAATGCAGCGAATCGCATGGAGTGTAAGAGGGACTAGAGTGGTTCCGTCACTCTTCCCTGCATGGAGTTTCTACCTCCACTCCCTGCCAGGGATCTGAGTCTCATTGTATTCGGGGAAACTGCAGGGTTGCTTTATATTCTCTGACTGGTACGGTATTTCATAAAAGAAGTCTGATATTGGATAGGAGGCCGGATGAATTGACTTCAAAACAGAAAGAGGAAAGAACTACCACTTACTGCGTGCCTTTCAGAGGCCAGCCATCACACGAACTCTTCATGTAATCAAATAATCTATGAGTTAAGTGGGTCACTCTGGGGGGAAAGAAGAAATCGAGGACCAGAGACAGAAACTAACTTCCTGAAGTCGCATGGATCAACTGAGAGAGCTGGGATCTGAACCCGCGTCTGTCTGATTTGAAAGCCTGTGCTCCTTCCCTACACCACACGGTCGCTACAGCTGTCTCAGATTCCGGAAGTCTGAGAAATAAGATGGGGATATTTTAAAAGTGAATCATGAAAAGCAGTACACAATGTGGAGAGTCACGCGGCTACTTGATATATATAAAAACTGATTTTGCTAAAAATGTGCCAATAACCAACTCAAATGAATCAATTATTTAGGTAATTATGGGGGATGTCAGTTAAGAGAGACTACGGTTGTGATTAGTAATTTCTATACAATTCAATGTTTTTGTTACCTCTACTCCTCAGAAATGTGGAAAGCTCTTTCCTTTGAAACAAAGTATTGCATAGAGAATAAAGCCAGTTAAAAGGAGGGTGAAAAAAAGAAGGGATGACCAGAACTATCACGAGGCTTTACCAACTTATAAACACTTCTGGGGGAAAACGTTGCCCCAGCCCTATATCCAGTTGACCAGGCCAAAGGTTAGCTAAACAAGAACTTTCTTTTACTTTGCCTACATTCTGAACATGAGGCTACTTGAATGCTCACTTTAATTTAGGTAATTAGAGTGTTAGTCCCTGAAAGAAAATTCACTAAATTCAACTGCAATTAATGGACTTGAAATGGCAGGTTTGCTTTAACCCAATGAGCATGAATATTTCATGTCTTCTGTACTCTACTATAATGATGATAGTTCTACCATATGTACAGTGCTACCTTAGTCCACACCATAATTTGTGTGCGAATAAGGCAATATTATGAAATGAAAAATATATTTCATCCTCTTTGGGAATATATATGAAGGCCCTTTGGTTACCAATTAATATAAAGAAAATGTCTGTAATTCATGCCTAAGTTTTGCCTTTACTAAGAATCCTAATTTCATTTTGATAAAATAATTGGATTCAGAATTACTGGAAGGTATCTTTGAAGTTCTCCTGGTCCCCAACATTAAATTACAAGTCACTCCTCAATGCCCTCACACACAAATGAACCCAGAATGTTGGAACATCATTTCAGCTTTCAGTTCTCAAGTCCTCCAGGATGATTTTCCTTTCTCTCTGTGGTTCTCACTTCTCAGTCAAACAGGAACCAAGTTCAGGCAGCAAAGGGATCTAAGCTAGACAAACGGTGTACTTAGATGCTCGGCAGAATGCAATGAGTCTAAAGGAAAGCATTTATTTATTTGCCCTCTTGGATGGGAAAAAGGCAAGAAAGGCACAAGATTTATACTTTATCTACAACAGGGACTCAACTGACGTTGAACGACTAGGATTTCGTTTTCACAAGTCATTTGGGCTAACAGCTACTTACAAGGTCCTTCATGATCTGGCCCCTGCCCCTTCCCCAGCCTTATTTTAAATGAACCTCTCCTTGTTCACCTGTTCTGGCCACACTGGTCATCTTTTACAAAGTCCATTATCTCTGCACGTGCCCAGCATGGCCAGGCTTAATCTAAATAAAACTTCACTCAGAGGTTGGCCCTGCTCTTGCATCTAAATGAGGACCCCATGTTCATTATTTCCTTTGCTTATAGCACCCTGCCTTTCCTTCAGAGAACTTCTCACAATTTGTAACTTCACTGACACCTGTGTATTGACTTACTTAATGTCTGCCTTTTGGGTTATACCGCAAGCTGCATGAGGGCACGGAACCTGGTTTGTTCACCAGGTATACCTAGCACAGAATGGACTGGATGCTTTACGGAATGAATGAATGGATGGATGGATGGATGAAGTACAGCAGCTTCAGGGCCTGGATGACAAAGTGTGGTAGAAGGCCGTTCTCCTTACTTCTGCATGGAAGCAAGCACCACTCTGGCCCAGTAACAGGAAGCACCCTGGGACCTTCTGGAGGAGTGCCCCTCTTGTGGGCGCTGGGGCCTTCATGCTGGCTGGTGATACTGGGGAGATTTCTTCAAGCAGTCTCTTGGGCAGGGGACAAGTGGGAGCCAATGAGACCACCACATGATAACCCGCACCGAGAAAGTGATTTATGTACCCCTAGGACACATCCTTTGGGCACTCCCAGTAATATCCTAAGGGAGTATCTGTTATTATTGGCTAAGAACTATTTAGTGGCAGCCATTTGAATTGCATGGATATTTCAGATTATGTCTAGAAGAGTAAGCTGTTATATTTAATTATTGCTAATTAGACATCTAAAGCCACTGTTCAGAGTTATTTTAAGTTCAGTGTTCTATGTTTTTGACATTAAAAAATCCATCCTGAAAAAATATCAAAAATTAATTTCTCATACTCATTCCTCACCTAGTAAAAATTTTCATGAGCAGTTAAAAAAAGCCAACTTTTCTTTTTCTTTTTAAAGAAATGCTGAGAGCTCCAGCAAGCCTGCTATGCCAGGGGCTGAGAAGCCATTAGTCAGAATAATCTATACCATTTTTATGTTTCCCAAGAGTAATGCTGTTCAAATCATGTCCTCTTACCTGTGTGCTACCTTTCTATTAGACGTTAAGTTCCCATTGTATGTCATTCTCATCTTATCACTCAGTACCACTGACAAATATAAGAATTAGAAGCAAAATAGTGAGAAGGATATGTGAGGAATTAATAGTCAACCCACAGGGAAGGAAAGCCAGACTAGTGCCTCAGCAATTCTGATGTCCCTTCCTGTCCTTCTGACTCTGCATATCACAGAAAGACCAGAGAGCGCAGAGATCTGACAGCAGAATTCTGACCCCAGACCCATCTATCCAATGCAGAAATGAGTCATGAGAATATTGAGTTTCTAAAGACCCAACAAATAATCACGAACTGGTAAGATGTCTCAGAATCTGTTATAAATGAGCCTCTGGGGTGGCAGGTATACTACTGAAAGATACTTTGATGTCCTCATTTCAAGTTACAAACTTCTCATGGCTGAACAAGTTCTATAAGGACAGAGATTAAGGCATTTTACTATTAAAAAATTACCCACCCCCCAAAATCTGCTTCTTAAGTTTAATGGACAGCTCCTTTTTCACTTTCTGCCATAGTGTGCTTTGGTCAGAAGGGCATATGGCCAGGCCCATGATTTGCACCCATGACTATGCGAATGGCTTCCTATGAATTCCTGGTTGTTGGTCTACGGCTCATCAGACATGGAATCCTAAAAGAAAATCTTCATTTATGGAATGGTTACCATGGATTATACATACAGTATAGTAGGTATTTCTAAAAACATTAGGCCAAGAACAAAACTGGAAAAATATTATATATAGTCCCAAAATATGTATAACTATGATATATTCATTTAAAAAGATACCAAAAAAAAAGAACAAAATTGGGCACAGATATTGATGATATAATAGAGAAAGTGTAAACCTGACGACAAGAACAAATTTCTGAATCTATTGGAAGGTGACCAGTCAAGGTCTCTCCTTGTTTTAAAGTGAACCTGGGGTAAAAGCATTCTTACACAATCTTTGGATGCAAAACTTAAGTGGCACAATATTAAGAACTAGGTTTTCTTAGAATTGGCAAGAAGGCCCTTTTCAGGGTGTTTTTTTTTTGTTTGTTTTTTGTTTTTTTTTTAAATGATACCCAAATGCAAGATGCAGGATCAAATTTAAGATTATTATGAGACATGAAGCCAAAATAGTGATAATAAACCCACAGGGAGTAAAAAATGTTGGCCTAATTTTCTTTCTTAGCTTTTAAACGTTTTTGATTGAGTAAACAAGGAGCTGTATTTCCTGTTATTATGGAAATTATTATGAGCTAGTGTCTTCTCTTTTATCTCAACCAATGAAGTAAAGAAAAAAAAAAACAGCAGACAGATTTTGTGTGGAACTGGGAGACCTGCCTGTCAGGCTATTAACAAGCACAACTGGGTATCTAAAATATTGCATTCCTGATAGAATAGTTAAAATTCATGTAGGCCTAGAGATTTCTGAAGTGGGTAAACACACACACACACACACACAAGTTTTACAGCCAAAGACAGATCAGTCTACTAGTAGAATACACTGTTCAACAAAAGAGCCAATTAATTTAAATCCTACAATCTGGTAGTGTCAGAAAAATGTATATCAACACAAAGACTAGGTTTCCTGCACCAAAGTAAACCTAATTTACTTCCACTAGAACGATATTCTTGTCCTAAGTAGGGACTGGCCAGAAAGTTTGGCCAGACTGTAATCTTCAGGCACATCAAATTCTAGAGTTAAAAGACAGAGTAACACAAATTAAAAGAGGACAATTTAAAGTAACTGAAAAAAGCATGACTCTACTGACTTAATAGATATCTAAGACTAATCTACTAGTGAGCTCTTGTTTCACCTAAGTGAAGTACAGATCTTAATTGGACCCTATCTGTACCTCCTAACTAAATACAAAGTAACAGAGTTAATTAGAAAATCAGGGCTTACAGTGTGCTTTACTCCTGTACTGATTCCTAATCAAAACTGAGGAAATTACACATGTTATTTTAGCTAGAACTTCCTGGAACTAATATTTGCCTGTATTTTGAAAGGTACTTTTGCATCACTGCCTTCTCCTCCAAAATCAGAAGTTCTTTATGAACAACAGGTCTGCCTGTTGTCTGGATAGCTGATCATTCCACATTAGCACTGGCAGACAGATAAGCGCAGGGAGTAGCTGGGCTGGCAGAGGATTCAATTGTATGAGTGGGCACTGCAGCTTAGCTTCTGCCTTAGTTTGCTAGGCACACTTTCTTCTAATTCCCTTAATTCTGGGCAGAGGAGTGTGGTCGCTCCCCTATGATTTTATCAGATTATAAAAATGATACTCTGTCAAAGCAAGAGTTCCATGTGCTTTACTTCAATCTTTCTGTTATAATTAAACAAACAATATATATAAACCCTTAGGTCTGTGACCAAATTAATGCTGAATTTGTGTGCTGTGTGTGTGTGTGTGTGTGTGCATGTGCACACTCAGGTGTGCTCCCTCTGCACATTTATTCAGGCCTGGTTCCCAATATTCCACAGAGCAAACAGCTCTCTGGAAGCTTGAACAGCAACACTGTGATTCTCCCACCTCTCCCAAGAGTTCAATTGCTGAATATTTTAACTCATCTTGAAATGGTAGCCATTTATATGAATTGAACTAGAATCATTATTCAATATGCATCATACTTTTATATTAGACAGTCCAGCTTATTACTTGTACATATGTAAACATTTTTGTACACCGATTTTCAATATTAATGTTATATTTTCCTATTTAGGGAATAAATATTTCAACAAAAAATTTTTTAAAAGAGAAAAAGATATTTGGGAAATCAGGAGCAATGAGTTACAATCAAATTGGCAGTGGTGTCTTTTTGGAAATGGAAACCCCATGTCATATTTAACTGTTCAACATTTCTTTCTGGTAAAAAAATATGCAAGTAATCAGCATAGTGCTCCCATGGCACTTATAGTCCCTAATTCCCTAGGGTATTAAACTTAACATGCAGACAACTTTGAATCAGGAATCACTCAACTGCATTTATGGACATCATTCAACTACCCCCAAGCCTGTCTATACCCAGAAAGGATTTAAGGAGCTTTCTTCCTTTATTACCTGCCACCATTTCAAAGTCATAGTACAGTTGTATAATAAGGAGACTATTTTGTTAATGAAAGGTTTTCTTCAGTGATTTTCAACTTCAGTAAACACTGCAGCATAATCACCAAACTGAATGTAAGATAGAATATGTTCACTGTTTTCCAAGACTTCCACTGTAAAAGTGTCCTGCTGCTCAATAAATCCTGGATCACTCCTAGCAGACTTAAATACCCCTGCCTGTAGCTGGGGGAACAGAGCGCTTACTTCACACATCTGACCATATGCTCATGATTGAACAAAGACTCTGTTGCTCCCGTACTTAGGAGCCCAAAGACACTCTGTCATTATACAGAACAATAAAAGCTGAAGGCCATCTGGAGGATCTCCTGCACTCTGAGCAACAATATTAGTTTTAATAAAAACTGTAGCTACTCATTATGGTAAAAATTTATACCAATGAGGCTCTTCTACAGAGGTAGCATCTACCATTCATATACACAATTTTAAGAAGTTAACTGGAACAGTTTTAAAACAGTCTCCTAAAGAGAGAAGAGAATCAGATAAGGCAGAAAAGCAAAGGACATTAGTGAGATTGGGAAAGGGTTCAGATGACAACATGAGCTAAAATGGTCTCCAAAGATTACTATAAGCAGAAACTAAAAAAGCGACCATGAAATTCTAGTGTGTATAAGAATCACTTGGGATGCTTGTTGAAAATGCAAATTTCCAAACTCTATGCCCCAAAAGATTCCTGATGCTGTAGCTCTAGGCTGGAACCCAGAAATGGGCATTTTTAATAAGCACCCCAGCTAAGAACCTGATGCAGGCATCTCACAGTCTGTACTTGGACAAACACTGCGACTTCAGCAAGCCCTTGGAGGACAGAGGGCTCTCTGACCAATCATATTTCCTTCCCAAGAGACTGGACTCAAAAAGTCACAAGAAATGTCAGTTTCTGAGAGAGAGAAAGGAAAGAGGGGAAAGGGGGGAGGGGAATCAATCATGCTGAATTATTCTCTAGTTTTTAGAAGATGTAACAATAGTTGCATTGTCCAAATAAATCATCAATTGGTGCCTAATCCAGTATTAAATTTGCATAAAGAATACAATGTATTCACTTATCCAACATATTTATTAAGTGCCTATGTGTGGCAAGGATGGTAGAGATTAGTAACATAGAAGACAAGCCTTGCCCTACAGATACCTTCAACCTCCACACACAGTGCCAAGAAGTACAGCAGGATGAGAGCCACCTGCAACAGGTGGAAAAATTACGGTTCCCTGGCATTCTAGACTGGGAAAAGCTGTCCTCTAGATTGTGGAAAGGAGGGGGCAAGTAGCAAAGGAGGCTCTGTGGGGGTGAGATGCCTGGTGAATCTTGCAGGCATACAGGTTTTAAACACGATTCTTTATGAAGAGGAAAAGAACATCCCAGGGGCATAAACTCTAGGTCCAAAAGTCCAGAGAGAGCGCGTGGGAACATATAGAACTAAAGTAAGTTTTCATCTCAGTGGCAACTAGTCAGCTAGACTCAAAATCCATCAGAGGAAAATTGTACAAATGAATGTAGAAACACAGCTCCTTTTTCAGGGAACAGAAAATCCAACATCTGGTTCTAAACTCCCACTTAAAGGAAATAGACATATGTTGCTACAAAGCCAGGAAAGGGTGGTATAAAAACCCAGCAAAAAGCAGTCAGTGGGCACATTTCTGGAAGGCATCCGTCAAGGACACTTATCAAACCCTGGCCTCTGTATCCGGCCTTGCAGATTGGAGGTCAGCAGCTTTGTTGGAGCCAGTGAGCAGGCCACGCAACTGCCTCTCCTAACACACCCATGCGTGCTCCTTCTCCATTGCTAAGGTCCTAACACTTATTAAATTCATTCCTCAAAAACATCAGACACACAAGGCCTGGTTTTCTTTTGCACATATGAATTTTGGTTTTTGTATTTTTCCCCCTGTGCTTCCACTGCAGAGAAAATTTCTTTCTATTATACCTGGCTGTTTTTTAACCACAAGGAAAAGGAAACAAGGAGTTTCTCTGCTGTCTCACTATTAATCATCCTTCGGACTTCTCTTTGAAGCAACTGGAATGGGGGCTCAGATCTGGTATATTTCCATTTGTCAGCCAACCCAGCCAGGCAAGATGAGCAAATTTATACATGCATATCATCTAAGTTTTCATCTTGCAAATTTATTTTTTTAAACCAACATCCACTCAGGAAGCCTTGCCAATCTTACCAACATCTATTTACACAAAGCCTAAAAACATGTCCTGTTTCTTGCCTAAGGTAGCGCTGAGTTTAAGCACAACTGAAGTAGGTTTATGATTTCAGCCTACAAACAGCACATTTATTTTCTGCTTTGTTTCTGCATGAAAACAATCACTTCATGACACTATACCGGCTCTTCTTCAATCCAAACTCTTGCTTTGCAAAGGTCTGCACACTACCTGAAGCTAAGTATTGAAGATTTTTTGAACCTGTGTTTGCTATATTACAGTAAAAGTCATAACATCCACTGCTCCATAACATATGCTATTGCTTTTTTCACGCTGCCAAAAATATTCACTCCAATTCAAAAGAAAATACTGACGAAAAAAACCACAGATTTTTAACCTATTTAAATGTCAGCTATTTTATATTATAGAAGCTGAAAAAATACATACATAAGAATCATTCAAACCTCTACACGAACTGGACTACTTTTTGCACATCCTTCTTCAGTGTGCTTATTTCATGTTTGCAAATGCTATTTGAATTTTGTAATCTTGAAAGCAAGATTCTTAAAATACTAGAATCCTGTATACAAATTATCCTTAATCTCTAAAGTAAATGTTATGAGATGTCTGTATATTTAAGAGTGAGATCTGTTTATCTCTAACAAATGTTTATTGAGGGCCTACTGTGTGAAATACCGAGTTTGGGGCACACTGGGAACATAGCGGTTAACAAAACAGATCAAAATCCTGGCCATCAAGAAACGTATGCACAGGGGAAATCTTATATAGCTAAAAAAAATAAATAAATGAAACATAGAGCCTATTGGATTCAGGAGAGACTAGGTAGAACAAAGTAAGAAAGTGGGGTTGAAGTTAGGGGTGGCATGCGATTTTAAGTAGGCTGGTCAGGGAAGGCCCCTTTGCAAGGTTATATTTCAGCACCAGGAGATGTGGGGTGGGTACACGTGGCCCTGGAGAAGGAGCATCCTAGAAAAAGAGCAAGTACAACAGCCAGGGTGGCTGGGGTAGAGCAGGAGAAACGAGGTCTAAGATGTCACAGAGGACACAGTGTGAGGGATTGGAAGCCACAGAGACATGGGTGGAGAGCCCCTGGGGTCTTGATTGAAGCACTAACATGATCTGGCTTCCTTTTTTAAATTGAGATATAATTCACATATTATAAAATTCACTCTTTTAAAGTGCATAATCAGTGGTTTTTACTAAAGTCACAAGAGTGTGCAGCCACTATCACTTCTAATTCCAGAACATTTTCATCACCCTAAAGAGAAACCCGATACCCATTAGCAGTCACTCCCCTTGACCCCTCATCCCCAGCCCCTGGCAACCACCATCCTACTGTCTGACTCGACGGATTTGCCTCCTGTGGACCTTTCACAGCAGTAGGATCACACAATATGCAGCCTTTCGTGTCTCGTTTACTTTACCTGGATCTCTCTGGCTGCTGAGACGGAACAGGCTGGAGGGAGGAAGCACAGAGGCTGGGGCACCAGCGAAGAGAAAAACGCGAGAATTCAACTGAGAGATGAGAGGGGCTTGAAACAGAATGGGATGCAGGATGATGAGTAGCAGCTGGGTCCTGGGCACATTCAGATGGGTTGGATGTGGGGTATGCGAGAAAGAAAAGGCAAGGAAAACTTCCAGGTTTTTGGTCCAAGCACCTGGAAAGGTGGAGATGACATCAACTGAGAAAGCAAGACTCCTGGAAGGGTAGTGGGGCTGGATTTTAGAGATGTGAATTAAATTTGTGATGTCTAATAATTACCTTTCCAAGTGAAGATGCTAAAAAGGTACATGCAAATGGAATTCAAAGCAGAGGTCCGGGTCACAGATATAAATTTGGCAGTTAGACAACGGAACGCATATAATACCATGAAACCAGATGAGATCATCAAAGGAGTAAGTAAGTACAGAAAAAAGAAGAGATCTAAGAAAAGAGTTCTCGGACACATCAAGATTTGCAGACCAGAGAGAAGAGGAAGAACCAACAGAAAAGAACAAGAAGGAAACACCAGTAAAGTGGGGGGACCAAGAGAGGGTGGAGTCCTAAAAACTAAGTGAAATATGATATCTTATCATGGAGAAGGGGACTGTCAACTGTGCCCAGTGCTGCTGATGACACAACATGCAAGACGAGGACTGAGAATTAACCTCGGACTTAAGAACATGGCAGTCCATCTCAGACCACGTGTCCTCTGCCCTCCTTCCCCGCTCACCCCACTCCAGCCACGCCTCCCTATACACCTGCCATCCCATCTGCCAGGTGTGTGTGTTCTCCCCATATGGCTTTGAAAAGAACGTGGAGTGGAGAGGTCAAAAGTCTGATTCCGGTGGGTTCAAGAGGCAGTGAGAAGAAAGGAATTGCCCGGGGCGATGCTTTTCATCAGTTTAGCTGTAAGGGGAAGGAGAGAAGTAGCTGTAACAAGAGGTGGGGTAGAAAGAGGGCTTTTTAAAGATGGGGGAAATAAAACCATATTCATATGATGGTGGGACACACCCAGTAAAGAGGGAAACAGATGATAAGGGAGGGAGTAGAAATTTGCTGGGACAAGTTAGAGGGAACGGGATCAAATAAATCTTACCTGTTTGTCAAATAATCAACAATTAAAATATAAAACATCTGCTGATGTAGGGAAAATCAAATTTAAAAAATGGTATTTTCTTCCAGAAGACACAAGAACCACCATTTAAAATTACCTGGATCTACTTTTTCAAGGCTGAAGATGTAAGATAAATTGTATATAGAGTGTCAGGGTTAAGGCCAGACTTAGAGTCAACAAAACCCAAGTTCAAGGACCACTACTTGCAATATTCCAGACACTTCTTACAACCTCAGTTTTCAGTCCATAAAATGGTGATTAAAAACAATCTGTCCACTCCACCTTACAGAATTGATGGGATGATCAAATGAAATATGCAAATTTTGCCTGTAAACTCTTAGGTGTGAAGTCTATGTAAGGCATTTTTAAGTGCTACTATATAAAAAAGAGTTCACATGCCTGTTCTTACTCCCATACTCCACACATAGGAAAGCTTTAGCATTAAGAAGGGGAAAAAGGGCAAGTTGAAGATCTTTTAGAAGAGTAAGTAATTAAGATATAGAAAAATAGAAGCCTTATGGTTATATGCCATATTTAAAACACACTCAATAAGTTATACATGAAACCTGCCTTAATTTCCTCCCTTTAAAAATTCAACAACAAAAAATCCCTTTAGTTTAGATTCAGTTGAGCCTGGGCCAAAAAAAAAGAAGTACACTAAATTTGACTGCAGGCCTCAAGCAAGATCATGCTTTTAAAAAGATGTTACCTAATGCCCTTCCATGAATCTCTTTTACTCTCCATGTTCCAACCACCTGCCAGGATCAACTCAAATCAAAAGATGGATTTGATCCTTGACTTCTTCCCCAATAGAAGACATTAGCAGGTATTTAAAAGAAGTTTTTTAATTATTATTTTCACTCTAGTGATTAATTTTTAACTCTGGCTGCTTAGTATATAGACCATAGCTCTTTTTAAGGAAATTATATCCTGATCTAGCCACTAACTGTTCTCCTTATTTCTCTGGGTAACTGAGACACAAAGGCATGTATTTATTTTTCTAATGAGAATGAGAACATTCACCTTTATCAAGGAATTGGTAGGTTAACATGAAGAACTCTGAAATTTAAAGTAGACAACAAACTTGAATTGACTTTTTTCTCAGCCTCCCCCTCACATTTGATCAGAAAACTTAGGTGAAAGATCAGCTGGTTATGAGATCTCACAAAATTGTAAAGCAAAGTGTGAAACACAAGATTTGTAAGGAGATATACACACACAGACAAATAAATGTATGCAGGATGTATGTCACTTTCCTTTAAAATGTGTCTATATCTCCTCATTTATGCACCACTTGGCAAAGTAAATAGAGCTTTTTTGTGAAATCAAGGTGCACGCTTCATGTATAATTAATAAAAAAGCTTAAATTTTTTCTAATTATAAAGGTATCTTTGTATTTATGATATATCATTTGTATATAAATATTAGTGTTTCTGTATTCATAATTATAATTTCCCACTGAAAACCCAGTTATTCTCATTTAAATAAAATAATTCACTTTATAATGATCTACATTACAGAGTTTCTCGGAACAAATTATTCTGATAGGTAGGTATATCTACCTTAAACTCTCTTGTAGTCACATACTTCAGCATTATTAAGAAAGGACTTATTCTGAATAAGTGATTTTTAAAATTAAAACACATCATTTAGGGGGACCATGTCATTTCAATTATCAGTCTGGATTTCAATATTTTTGAAGAAAGTGCTACCGTAATATACATTACCCCAATTAATGTTAGTATTATAGTTAACAATATAATTAATATGTCATGATTAACATTAATATGTTAGCCAATCTTGATAACTTAGGGTCTTATGAATAAACAGTAGTGGAACTGAAGTTACATCTTTATAAACTCAGAATTTGCTGAGGAGCATGGAGCTGTTCATCCCCACCTAGGTATAACCAGGCTACACATTTTCTTAGATAACCCTGTCTGCCTCTTTGAGCTTTTCTGCCTCCTTTGCCTTGTAAGGTGGTCCACCAATCATGGCTCGGTCCTACCAACATGCCTGCGTTCAGCAGGCTCCTCTATCTCCGTGCAGCTATCTTCTGATTCTAACAGTGGCAGAAAGACCCACGGTTTCAAAGTGAAGTGGCACTGTCACAACCCAGCTGCATGGCTCTGGATAAACCACTGAACCACATTAGGAATCTGTTTCTTTATCCATGTAATGAAAGCACTGGCCTAAATGATCTTTAAGGTCCTATCTAACCTTAAGATTTTATCATGAATATTGCTGAGGACTGAGAAAACTAACATCTAAGTGTATTACAATGGTGTCCAAAGAAAGAATAGAGAAACTCTGAGAAAAGGCCTCAGAGGTTCTTGTACTTTGGTGCACAGAACTTACACCCTCTTATTCTTGCTACATCATGGGCTTTGGGGTCTTATTTCTGGGTAGTCATATTTCCAATAAGTGAGGCTACTCATTTGATAAATCGTATCTAGATAAATGGGACAGAATTACATTTAGAGCTTTTAAAAAAAGAAAATTAAATATGATTCTAAATATACTTCTATAAATTCAAGAAGAATTTTTCAAAAATTCAGAGTGAATTATTCCTTAATGAAAACTTTTGCTTCCAAACACATTTCCATTTGATATACCAACAAAATGACACTGCATACTGAAAAACAATTTACCTATAACTACATCATGTCCATCAACCAAGCCAGCAGAGAAGAGCTCCTGAGATACACCATCTGCTGTATCTGTCCAAATGTGAAATGAATATGTATTAGTAACGATAAAATAAAAATCAACAATCCAGTACAATGTAAAATATATATTTTTCATTTACTAAAATCACTCACATGAGTTTTAATTCAACAATTCAGATTCTATCAGAAGAAAAAAAATCAGAAGCAACTTGAAATACATTTTGCTATGTGCAGTTTGCATCTTGCTATTTATCCAATAGAAGTTATACAAAATTATTTTTTTCATTTTTGGTGAACTAAAAAACTTTTGCCCTCTGGCTACGATCTGAATTAATCCCCAAGAATACCTCTAGAAGTTATAACTGTTCCCTACGACACAGCTTTTCTTTCTTACCAAGGTTAATTCCTGCTATCATCAATCCTTTTCTGTCTTTAGTAGCTACTGAGTCAGAATTTATGGCAAAGGTTGAATGGGTAGCATCAGATACAACCTTATATTTTGTATAAACAGGCTATGAGCTTGTTGGACTATTAAGATGAGCTATTAAAATTTATGCTATTAAGAAACTCCTTTAACATGACATTGATCATTTGATAGCAACAGATTCATTCTCTTAGAAAATGTGGTTGAATAAAATAATGTAGTTTCTCAATGAAAAGTGACAGGAGTTAGCAATCACATCAAGATGGGGCCGAACAGGCTGTGGCAAGTGAATATAGCTGAAATTGCTTAATTGAAAGGTTACGAATGAACAGGATAACACTGTTATCTTCTATCTGAAGACTTTGTAAAGAGAAATTGATAAATTGCAATGTGCTCAAAAGAACTATTATAAGCCCCTATGTTTTTACAAGGGAGATGACTTGGTCCCCACGATCTTCTGATATTCTCACAAATATCCAGAACTGTAGCTTGATAAGAAGAAACTGGCTCAGCAGGCCATAACAATCTAGATGGAAGTTTGAAGTCAGGGAGCGCTTGAAAGTAGCTGCTAAATCAAACAAGTATCTACACCGTGTTACAGTCTGTCATGCCAAAAGCTTCGCTAACCTTAAACTGGGTTTCCTTACTTCATCTGTGCTTTAGATGTGGTGAGTATGTAAGTGAGCTCATGCGTGTGTGTGTGTACGTGTGTGCAAATATGTGTGCGTGTGTGTGTAAGTGCATGCACACATGAGCGTCTGCTGAAGGTACATTTGCCTTTCAATGATTTTTGGGCTTTAAAGTGCTTAGCCCAGTGTCTGATACATAGTAAGTACTCAGTAAATGGTAACTATGATGACAATGCCATAGCCAAACATCACTGGAAACACACCTTATGCTCTTGTGCACTTTTCTCCCTTTTATACATGGCCTAATTTCCCAAATCTCCAATAAAAATGTGAGACACAATGTATATTCCTGACACTTCCAGAGAAACTGCAGTATTCTATCATTTTATTGATTCCATTTCATAATGAAATCATAATGAAATGGAATAAAATAAAGTAAATGGCAAAGAACTATATGGGAATCTTACTAAGCTATGAAAGTCTATATAAGGTGAGCTTGTTTTGGGTCTTGTCTTTTTTGCTAGCAGTACAAAAAATACCTTATAAAGCCTCTTCATGATAAAATGATCCTATAATCGTGGAACCCAGGGTAGCATAATGAAAGGCTCTACTCTGAATATGATTCAGCTTGCTCAGGCTGCTAGTACATTCAGCCTCAGAACTCCATCTTCCTGGATACCACCAAAATCATCAGGAAAAGAAGCGTAATGAATTCGAGTGCCCAGCACCTAGTAGGCACTTGGCATACAGTGGACAGTCATCATATTTCTGTTGGTTATCTGTTAAAGCATTTGAATGTGTTACCACACATTTCTAAAGTAACAGTAAGATCTTACACATGGGTATGGAGCTACCATCCCGGAACATAGTTGAGAATGGAATAATCAAACAAAGCCACAGTGAGGGACAGCACTAAAACAGTACCAAAGTAACTCACATTCCCAAATGATTAAAGTATATAGCATGTCTCACTATTTTCAGAACTTCTGGACACCAGATGACTCATATTAAAATGGCCAACAGGTAATGCTGACTGGCCCAAATGGGCAATATTCCATATCTCTGTGTGTGCCATTAGGCAGTGGTTTTGTATGCATATGAGAAAGTTATCAGTAATAATGAAATGTGAAATAACTGTTATTTCATGTTTCACTTGTAATCTATTTTTCCTTAAGCTTTTTAACATTTCTGATGTCTAAACAGGTTAAATGATCATGTATTAATAATGTTACAGTTTCCAGAGCACACAGCAACGCATTAAACAAAATGGGCTTATCCTCAAATGAGGACAGAGAATATGTCATGGTTTATATATTTTATACCATATATACTTATTTGCACGTATATAAAGCACAAACACATGATGTGCATGCACAGATTTACTGCAACAATGTTTGAAATACAGACGGCACCAGTAATCACAGACGTGCAGTGATACACACACGGTGCTTCTGCTAATGGCAGGCCTGTGCTCAGCTGCCGGGTAAAAGCCGGCTGTCATCAGGAAGACAATGCTATGGGTTCTGTCTGGGCAACAAAAGCAGGGACTGTGCATCTAACTGTGGCAAATGAGGTTGCCAAAGCCAGTGCAAATGGCCCGGTCAGTAATGCTGATGGGGCCATCTTAACCACAAAAATCCTGAATTCAGAAATTCATTTCTTTGTTACCTCTTAAAATTAAAATTGATTTTCATTGCCATAGCCAATTTTAAAGAATCAGATGAAAAGAAACAACCTTAAAATAAGAATCTGTTCTTTCTACTGACTGTACTTGAAACATTTATCGTATAATTACCAGATTTTTATCACTGCATGGCCTGGTCAGTATTTTTATATTGTGACAAAATAGACAGCTTTCTGATAACACTAACCAGTGCTGTACAGTTTCATAGAGCAATTCTCAACTATTAAAGATGGATAGCGCTGGAGAGAAAGATCAGTTAGCAAATTCATTACGGCCTTGTGTACATTTATTTTGTAAAAAAGTGCTTCATATTTTAGTATAATTCAAATATACTGGAAATCATTAAACCTCTGTATTTACAAAGGACTAGCAATCAGGAACCAAGGAGTCTATGAACACATATGGCTCAGGAACGTATTTTGTTTGGCTGGCAGCATTTAAAAAAAAAAAAACAAAAAAACTGAACATAAATGCATTTAGACAGGATTCTCTGGTTTCCCGAAGTGCCCACCATTCACTTTGGTTCCTGTGGGCGTTTGGGTCTGTGTCTTCCTGCAGGTGATGGCAGCAGGGGGATTAAGGCAGTTCACTCACTGACCAGCTATCAAGCTAAAAAATCCTTGTACTTCAGGGTTTTCAAGATTTTAGCAAATACAATTTATTTAATCAAGTTAAAACTTACGTGCAGCTCTAAGACATAAAATAAACACAGTGGTATTAGCTTACATATATTAATACATTCTAATGTATGAGACTAACGTGCTTTAGAAAGGTATTCAGTATAGACATTGAGGAAAACGTTTTCACGCACATAGAAATGTGAAACCAGAGGTCAGGGAAAACAGTTACAGTCTTAGCATTAGCATCTGACTTTTTTACTTCTCTGGGCTATTTTGGTTATAAACTAAATAGTGCAAACGGTAATTTTTTTTAACACTCATCCTGTGATCTCTGGAGACTGTTCATATATGTTATTTATCCACTAATCAACCAAGATTACTGGAGGTTCTCCTGCATGCCAGGCTCTCTGCCAGGTGTAAGAGATGACAAAAAATCATATGTGGTCCTATGGTTTCCAGGCATCCAGAAGCTGAAGGAACAATCAGTGTAGCCTTTACGCAGTTTTAATAACTGCGTAAAGTTCTCAAATTGCATTTAGCTGCAAGACTGGCATTTTTCCTACCAAGCTTACCTGGGTGCCTGCAGCAAATAAATAGAGGCTGCAAACAGTCCCCAAGAGAGGCTTCGTGTAACTTGCACAAAGAATAGAGTCAAAGTAAAAAAAAAAAACAAAAAAAAACAACTTTTTATATGATAACCATGGTTTACTACACAACTGTAGTATGCTGTATGCTTCTCATTACGCTCATCATAATATCCTTCAAGGCCTGCATATCAGTACTTATTTTCATGGCTGAGCTAATATATCTAATTTATATGTGTATATATACTGTGCAGCATGTGTCATTGGGATACACATAGTCAGCAGTGGTTTGGTTCTGAATCCTTACAATTATCAAAAGTCCTTCCTTCCTTCCATCTCTCCCTCCTTCCTTCCTTCCTTCCTTTGCTTTTAGACAAAGCAGTTTTGAATAGCAAATTATAACCACATGCTTGTAATCAATTTCTCAAATGCTCCTTGTGGTAATAAAATAATAATTTCAATTAAAACTTACCTCTTCCTGGAGTAAACTCAAATCGTATATCATTAAGTTCCTTTCTGGAGTTTCTGAAATACATAACATGTAGCACATTAAATTCTAGGGAAGCAGAGTTTCATCAAGCTAAATGTATTCCAAGTTTTACAAGATGCTGCTAACATGTAGATAGCATTGTACAGTTTTGAGTTACCTCCAAATATTTCCTCAACTAGAAGAGATAGTTATGACAATAATAAGAGATTTGCTTAATTTATGGAATTTGCCTTATGTAAACATGCTTATATCACAATCCCAAACCAAAATGTTTGTTTTATAAAATATGCACTAAATAGGAAATCTTAAATATAATTTCATAATTAAAAATTTCAGAAGTCTTTACTCTAAATGATATCCAATGTATTTTCCATATTTTCTCTGGGCAAATAGTATTTTATTAAATTATTTTTAAAAGTGAAACAAACAGGGAAGGGTATCAGCAACAGAGTTTGAGAGAGCATTACACATTAAATTATGCAACAAAATGCCCAGAATAAGGTGTACATTTTGTAGTTAAAAATTTTATGTAAATATAGGGGACCTATGAATGTTGCAGAATTGCCCCCTGAATACATAAAAGTTTATTTAAGTACATGTAAAATGCTTACTTAAAACTGTAAAATATATACATCTATGCAATTAAAAATTAAATGACACTGGGGAGATATGAAACATAATATCTAAGACACAAGCTTTCCATTCAAATTAATTTTAAGAAATGGTGATATAGGGCAGCAAGCTATAATTAGAATAGTTTAGTTTTAAATTCTTGTAAGAACACTAAAATATTATAGGTAACTGTCAACAGATGCTAGAATTAAAGTTAATAAAAACACCTTAAGAAACTGCAGCAGGAAACATGAACTAGAAATTTCCACAAGAACTCAACTATTAGCTCTGCCACAGAGAATGCCCAAGACAGAGACGGCCTGAACATCTTCCTCCTCCTGTGGTGCCATGAAAGTTGGAGCAGATCCTGCCAGTCTTCCCGCTCTACTACTCTACAGCTCTGTATAACGCCTACTGGTCTCTGTTAACAGTGCCCACACCACGATGAAGCTGGTCTCTGGGCCCTCTTTGGTCCATAGCTCATCCTGGCTCTTTGTGTCTTAACGTACACTATCACACTAAGTGCAAGGAGGCCCTGAAAGATGCAGAAGCATGGTACCCACTGAGAGAGAGCCCTTCCCCTCAGTGCCTAGAAAACAGCCCGAGTTCAACACTTGTCCGTAAGTAACACAGGGAGAAGTGAAGGGCCAAGAACTTGAGAGATGCCTAGCCTGTGCCCAGACATGAGAGCCTTGAACCTTGAACTTTGCATCTCCCCTTAAGTTTCCCCACCTTGACTTTTTATCACTGCTCCTCTCAGGGCTAGAATGGACCAGGGGACTTCAGCAAGTCCTATAGCTGTGTTTCTTTTAGAACCTTACGGAAATCTGAAAACTGTGGAAATTGTGGACCCTCACCCTGAAAGTGTGCATACAGTAATCCTCCTTTATCCACAGTTTCACGTTCCAAGGTTTCAGTTACCCACAGAACAGTATGATGAGTTATTTTGAGAGAGGCCACATTCACATATCTTTTCACTGCAGTATATTGCTATAATCATTCTATTTCATTTAGTTATTGTTGTTAATGTTTTACTGTGCCTAATTTTTAAATTAAACTTGATCAGTGGTACATTATGTAGGCAAAAATGTAGTGTATACAGGGTTCAGTACTATCTGAGGTTTTAGGCATCCACTGGGGGTCTTGGAATGTGTCCC
The DNA here is from genome assembly GCF_041146395.1 of Eulemur rufifrons. Lineage (NCBI taxonomy): Eukaryota > Metazoa > Chordata > Mammalia > Primates > Lemuridae > Eulemur > Eulemur rufifrons. The sequence continues at coordinate 57,994,077 of NC_090983.1, read as the reverse complement.
CCGTGCGTAAGGGGGTACTACTGTACACAGCTTACACATGAAAATTGTAGATAATTATAGAGTGTTCAGAGATGATCTTGGACCCCAGACTAAAGAACCATGCCCTGGGGTGGAATGTACCATTGACAATCCGTGCCTGCAACAGAAGGGACTGTCTGTGTGCTGCGTTGTTTAAACAGCCTATAGTTACTCGATAAACTACAAATGTCAGCGGACATTTACGCAGTGTGTTCATGTATATCAACAGTTCTCAAACGTTTTGGTCTTAGGGCCTGTTTTTATTCTTAAAAAGTATTGAGGATCCCTAAAGGGCTTTTGATTATGTCACTATATCCATCAAAATTTGCTGTATTAGAAATTAAAACTGATAAATTTTTAAATATTAATGTATTCATTGAAAATGACAATAATTAGCCCATCATGTTAATATAAAAATTTTCCCAGGAAAAAATTACTTTCCAAATAAAAACAAATCGGTGAAAAGAGCACATTGTTTTACATTTTCATAAACCTCTACAAGATCTGGCTTAAGACAGCTAGATTCTTAACACTTGCTTCTGCAATCTGCTGCAACGTCGAATGGCACATAGCCAGCCGCTAAAATATTCCACTGAACATGTGTGAAAGAATGAAAGTAAAAAAGGCAAATAATTTCTTAATATTATTATAAAAAACAGTTTTGACCTCATGAGCTCCCTGAAAGGGTCACAAGGACCCCCAGGATCACTGGACCATACCTTTAGTAATACAAATACATACAGACACATACACATATATGCACACATATAAAATCTCAAATGATTCCAACAAGCAACCTTTGAGATAGAGATATGCAAAGAGGTACTACTTGTTTTCCATTTTTTGATGACTCTGTTCAATGGCTTCTCCAAATTTAATGAGTGGTAGAATAAGGACCAACAATTCTATTAACATATTGGAAATACCTAACAGAAATAGAAATGCTCAATTCCTTTTAACTTTTTAGAGAAAACAATACCCATACCCCAAGGTTTTGCATGTTACCATAAAATGACCAGCAAGCATTGCAAATATTTATCATGTATTTAATAACGAAATGACAGAAGGAGAAAAAAAATAAAACGGAATTTGAGTTGACACTAATTTGTGTCATTGTTCCTCCCTCCTCTTTCTTTTCATCAGTCTCGTTTAAATCAGCTTGTGCTACTAAGGCCACGAAGAGAGAGGTGTAGGAACTGTACCCAGAATATCATCATGCACATCCTGATGCTTTAAATATTAATAACAAAAAAGTAATATCCAACATCCATAATCTCTATCTACATCAACTGTGGCTCAAGTTATGGAGGCTGCATAGTCAAGTCATTCTTTTATGACTCTGAACCTAAAATACTTGCCTTTGAAAAGATCACCGTGATTGACTGTGAGTAGTAGGCTTGTCCCATCAAGATGAAATATCGTTGGAAAAATGCCTAATTGGATCTAACTACTGAAGGTCATCCTTTTATAAAGAATTAATCTTTTCAGACTCATACTTAACACCTTTAATTGAAAGTACATTTACTTTAATTGATATGGCACAGAACACTCTGATTTCAGGGAAGCTGAAAATAGGTATGATTTAAGGCCAGAAACCAAGTCAGTGCAACTTTACAGAGGAAACGGTAAAAACTTGAGAGTAACAGTTTCAACACCCAGGCTGCCTTTGATAACCCTTATTAAAAACCTTTTCAATCCTCAAATAAAAACTCTTAAATTTGGTAAGGCACAACCTCTTATTGCTCATTGCAAATGCAAATGCCTACAGGGCTCAGGAAGGAAATTAACTTTTCAAAATAGGTGATACAATGAAATGGTTTAAAAATCAAAAGGTACAATAAGATATTCTGTGAACATTAGGCCTCCCACTCCTGTCACCCAACTATCTGGTTCCCCTCCCAGAGGCAATCAACGTTTTAGGATTTTTGTGCACACGTCCTGAGATGTTTTATGCATGTACTATTAATAGCAAATATCCATATATAATACAAATAGTAGCATACTATAACCACTGTTCTGTACCTCGCCTTTCTTTTAATTTAATAATATATGTTGGAATTTCTCCATATTAGTTCATAGAGACCTTTCTCATTCTTTTCTTTATGGCCACATCATTTTCTGTTGCATGCTCTAACCATTTTTAATCAGTTCCCATCCTATGAACAGATTGGTTCCAACCTTTCACTAGTGCTTCAATAAATAACCTTGTTCTTATGTCATTTTGCACATATATAAATATAAAAATAAATTTATAGAAGTAAATTGCTTGGTCAAAGGATATATGCATTTGTAGTTTGATAGATATCATCAAATTCTCCTTCACTGGAAGGAAGTGAAGCTGTACTGATGTATACTCTGACCAGAAATCTGCAAGCAACATTGCAGGAACTTTGAGCAAAGCAGGGAGTGTATTAAAAGTCAGGGAGATGTGGGGACTTCGCCAGCTGGAAAGTTTCTTCCCCACCTACAGAGGGCAATGCTACTCAGCATCAGCTAGTTATGGCAAGGCAGGAATCTGGGCTCTATGTGGCTAAATACGCAGATTTTTCAAAGAACAAAGAAATTTGACATTTTATCCCACATTTTAATTGTTGGTACTTACTTTAAAAATTTTGACACTAATGTGTGGGCCAGATTCAGGCAATCAGCATTCATTAGTGAGATTGAATATAAAATATAACTTCTGCCCAATACTAACACATGAACCTATTTCTGTGGGCAAAGTTTTCTGAAATGGTAAGACTTCAATGTTCTCTTTAAGGATCTCCTAAAAAGAGTCATATAAATAATATATTGACCCACAGACTAAGGGCATGGGAGAAACTAATCATGGGAAAGAAAATAAGGCCACAGAAACTTAACCAAAAAGAAAATACAGAAAGTACATAAAAACCGAATCAAAGATGGCGGAGTGGTGGTGACGGCCTGAATCTGCGCTCCCGGGAAGGAAGGCATCGATCCGGACCTGCCACAACGCTAGAAGACCGCTCCCACACAGGAACAGCGGTGTGAATCCACGGAGAATCAGCGTGGGACAAACAGAGCGAGTGAGGTCTGAGGTGAACAAAAATTGGGGACGCGGGACAGACACTAGCCAGCGGAGCGCGGGTCGGATACTCCCGCCCCCAGCCGGGGCGGGTGCAGCCTCTCGGGAAAGCGGCTTGCCCTCCGCTCCCAATTGAATAGAGCCCTGACCCAGGCCAGCGCAGAATCACTGAGGAATACGTGGCGCATTGGAGACAGGAGGCTTTTTTGCGAAATTACCTTAGAACCTGGGGGATCTCAGCTGAGACAGCCCTTGGCGAGGAGGGACGGATCTGCCCCAGGGCGGAAAAACACAAAAGACTCCCGGACAGCAAATAGCGTCGTACCCCGTGCTGCCTTTTTCGGCAGTTCTCCAGCCGGTCACCCCCGGTGCGTGTCCTTGCTGGCCAGCCCCTGGGCAGAGGCGGTCTCTGCCTGCCGGGGAGCCGGTCCCCTCCAGCCCCGGAGCTCGGCAGGCGCCATCTTGAAAGCCAAGGCAAAACCGCTCGGGAGCCAAAAAGTGCCCAGCGGCTCTTTCTGCCCGTGCTGCCTTTTTCGGCGGTTCTCCAGCCGGTGACCCCCCGGTGCGCGTCCTTGCTCGCCAGCCCCTGGGCAGTGGCGGTCTCCACCTGCCGGGGAGCCGGTCTCCTCCAGCCCCGGAGCTCTGCAGGCGCCATCTTGAAAGCGAGGGCGAAACCGCTCGGGAGCCATAAAGTGCCGAGCGGCTCTCTCTGCCCGGCGCCCTCCGCTGGTCTCTGAACCAACGCCAGGAGTACGGGATATGCCGGGGCCGCGCTCGGGGTGAAGGGGCAGAGCTGCGCTAAGGCAAAAAAAAAAAAACACGAACAAGAAGAATAGGCTTGCTGAACTGTATATTTTATTCTTGGTAAATTTCTTCTGGGTTTTGTTTGTTTGTGTTTGTGTTTGTGTTTGTTTTTGTTTTTTGGGGTTTTTTTTTATTATTATTATTTTTTTTCCTTTTCTTTTCTTTTTCTTTTTTTTTTTTTTCTCTCCGGCGGCGGACAGCCTCGGCGGGCACCTTTGCCCTCTGGGCCTCTGGCTGCCGCGCCTTTTTGAGCACGGAGGTTGGATCCCCACCACCCTCGGAGCTGTGCGGGCGCGCAGACGCCATCTTGAAATCCACTGCGAAACCGCCCGGGACCCAGCCAGGTGGGCGTGAAGGGGCGGAGCTGTGCTAAGGCGTAAAAACAAAAACATTTAATGGCCGCTCTGGACCCAGCCAAGCGGAAGTGAAGGGGCGGAGCTGTGCTAAGGCGTAAAACAAACAAACAAACAAAAAAACACTGAGTCGCTGAATTATATACTTCAGATTTGTGTATCTTTCTGCCTTGCGGTGAGGTGAGGTGCTATGTAGTTTGTTTTTGTTCATTTTTGTTGGCGTTTTTGGTGTTTTTTGGTTTGGCTTTTTGCGTTTCTTTTCTTTTTTTTTTTCTTCCATTTTTCTTTTTTCTTTTTTTTTTCTTTTTCTTTCTTTTTCTTCTTTTTTTTCTTTTCTCTTTCGTTTTCTCCTCTTTCTTTTCTTTCTTTCCTTTTCTTTTTTCTTTCTTTTTTTTTTTTTTTCCTCTTCTCTTTCTCCTCTCTTTTCGCCTTCTAACTGGGGACCCACGGTGAGCTTCGGAACGGGCCAGGTCCCTGGCTCTGGTACATACCGGATCCTGAGCAGTCACCCCCAAGGCCAGAGATCTGCGGGCACGCAATCGCCACTCTAGGGCCCACAGCCAAGTCACTGCGGAGCAATAGGGTACCAAGAGGCTCCCTGGACGGCCCTCTCCCCTGGTCCACGGACCTGATATAGGATCCCCGCCCAAGTGTAAACACTGAAGACTTCTCCAGAAGCGAGACTGTGGAACCTGATCCCTGGGGACATTGGGCCAAGACAGACTTTTGCCCGTGGGAGCTACAGCAACTGGGGCGCTGAGCAAGCGAAGTCACCGTCCTCTCCCCATAGCTGGTATCTTGCCGGCAGATAGAGTCAGAAACCTCCCCTATAGAGGAAGAACCAAAGGGAAACAAACAAACAAACAAACAAAGAGAATTTCGGCCTACTATTAGTGTGGACCCTGCCTGCCTTCTGAAAGACCACAACACAGTGTCCTAACTCACCAAAGCGGTCCTGGATCACTCCAATCCTCTAGGATTGGACCCATCGGAAGCAGTCCCCCAACGGAAACAGAAAAATCTCTGAACAATACACAACAGTCTCCCCCTCTTGCCAAAAGGAGCAACATACCTAGACTGTTTCACAGCCTAAGAATAGAGCACAAAGAGCCCTGTTAACCAGACTAAACCTATAAGTAAAGATCCAACGATAAATCTAGATGGGAAGGGCCCAGCGAAAAAACACGGAGAGCACAAAGAATCAAATGGAAAGCTCATCCCCAAAGAGAAATACCAGCTCCCAACCATTTGACACAAACCAGACTCAAAACACCAACATGTCACAGGAAGAATTCCAATTATGGATTATAAACAAGCTGAATAATATACAAGAATCAATGGATAAACAACACAAGGAAAACACAAAAAAAATACAGGATTTGGAGGAAAAATTCACTAAAGAAATTGAAATATTGAAGAAAAACCAAACTGAACTCCTAGAAGTGAAGAATTCACTCAGAGAGCTACAAAACACTGTGGAAAGTCTCAAGAGCAGGGTAGATCAAACAGAGGAAAGAATCTCAGAAATTGAAGATAACTCCTTCCAACTAAATAAGTCAGTCACAGAGATAGATCGAAAAAGTAAGAGAAATGATCTGAGTCTTCAAGAAATGTGGGATTATGTGAAGAAACCTAACTTGAGAGTTATTGGCATTCCTGAGGGTGAAGAAGATAACAAGCAAGGGTTGGACAAGCTATTTGAAGACATAATCGAGGAAAATTTTCCAGGCCTTGCCAATACTCTAGACATACAGATTCAAGAAGCTCAAAGGACCCCTGGGAGATTCATAGCAAATAGGAAAACACCACGCCACGTAGTCATCAGGCTGACCAAAATATCCACTAAAGAGTCACTTCTCCGAGCTGTAAGGAGAAAGAAACAAGTAACTTACAAAGGAAAATCCATCAGAATTACGCCAGATTTCTCAGCTGAAACCTTACAAGAAAGAAGGGGTTGGGGCCCCATTTTCACGCTTCTGAAACAGAATAATGCCCAGCCTAGAATCTTGTACCCAGCTAAGCTAAGTTTTCTATACGAAGGAGAAATCAAGACATTCTCAGATAAACAAAGGTTGAGGGAATTCACCAAGACAAGACCAGCCCTCCAAGAAGTACTCAAAAGAGAATTACACACGGATCAGCACAAGAAAGATCCACGAATATAAAACTACTCAAGAGCTAAAGATCAAATTCCAGATACCACAATGGCCCAGGAGAGAAAACATCACAATGAAGTTCTACCCAACAAGCTGAACAAAAAACTGTCTCACTTATCAGTTTTCTCAATAAATGTGAATGGCTTGAACTCCCCGCTCAAGAGACATAGACTGGCCCAATGGATAAAAAAATACAATCCAAGTATCTGCTGTCTTCAAGAAACTCACCTAACCTGCAAAGATGCATTTAGACTGAAAATAAAAGGATGGAAATCGATATTTCAAGCAAATGGTAACCAAAAGAAAGCTGGTGTGGCAATCTTAATTTCCAATAACTTAGCTTTCAAACCAACAAAAATAATAAAAGACAAAGATGGCTACTACATACTGATTAAAGGCACAATTCATCAAGAAGCCATGACTATACTCAATATATATGCACCCAACCTAGGTGCACCTAGATTCATAAAGCAAACCCTACTAGATCTCAACCAAATGATAGATAACAATACTGTAATAGCTGGAGACTTTAACACCCCACTGACAGTACAGGACAGATCCTCTAAACAGAAAATAAACAAAGACATAATGGACCTCAATAGAATGCTAGAACAAATGGGCATGGCTGACATCTATAGGACATTCTACCCAAAGTCCACAGAATATACATTCTTCTCATCAGCTCACGGGACATTCTCTAAGATTGACCATGTCCTAGGACATAAATCATGTCTTCAAAAATTCAAAAAAATAGAAATTATACCATGGATCTTCTCAGATCACAGCGGAATAAAAGTAACAATGATCACAAACAGAAACCCTCACTCTTACTCAAAGTCATGGAAGCTAAATAACCTTCTCCTGAATAATTATTCTATAAAAGAAGAAATCAAGATGGAAATCAAAAATTTCTTTGAATTAAATGACAATGGAGATACAACTTATCAAAATCTATGGGATGCAGCTAAAGCAGTCCTGAGAGGAAAATTCATATCCATAAATGCCTATATCAAAAAGACAGAAAACATGCAAATAGACAACCTAACGAATAGACTCAAAGAGCTAGAGAAAGAAGAACAGAACGATCCCAAACCCAGCAGAAGGCGAGAAATTACTAAGATCAAATCAGAACTAAATGAAAAGGACAACAAAGAAACTATAAGGGAAATTAATAAAACAAAAAGTTGGTTCTTTGAAAAGATAAACAAAATAGACACACCTCTGGCTAGACTAACCAAGAGCACAAAAGTAAAATCTCTAATAACCTCCATTAGGAACATGAAAGGAGAAATCACAACCGATGCTACAGAGATACAAGATATCATCTATGAATTCTACAAAAATCTTTATGCACACAAACTGGAGAACGTGGAGGAAATGGACAAATTTTTAGAAACACATAGTCTTCCCAGGCTCAACCAGGAAGAAATAGAGTACCTGAACAGACCAATATAAAGAACTGAAATTGAAACAGCAATAAAAAACCTTCCCAAAAAGAAAAGCCCTGGTCCAGATGGGTTCACACCTGAATTTTACCATACATACAAAGAAGAACTGGTGCCCATCCTACATAAACTATTCTCCAATATTGAGAAGGATGGAGTTCTCCCCAACACGTTCTACCAAGCCAATATAACATTAATACCAAAACCTGGAAAGGACACAACAAAAATAGAGAACTACAGACCAATTTCCCTCATGAATATAGATGCAAAAATTTTCAATAAAATACTAGCAAATCGAATCGAAGTACTTATCAAAAAAGTAATCCACCACGACCAAGTGGGCTTCATCCCCGAGATGCAGGGGTGGTTCAACATACGTAAATCTATAAATGTAATTCACCACATAAATAGAAGCAAAAACAAAAACCATATGATACTCTCATTAGATGCAGAAAAGGCATTTGACAAAATTCAACACCCTTTTATGATAAAAACGCTTAACAAAATAGGCATTGATGGAACCTACCTAAAAATGATACAAGCCATATATGACAAACCCACAGCCAACATCATAGTGAATGGGGAAAAACTGAAAGCACTCCCACTTAGAACTGGAACCAGACAGGGCTGCCCATTGTCTCCATTACTTTTCAACATAGTATTGGAAGTCCTTGCGAGAGCTATCAGGCAAGAGAGCAGAATCAAGGGAGTCCAAATAGGGAAGGAAGAGATCAAACTCTCACTTTTTGCTGATGATATGATGTTATATCTGGAAAACCCCCAGGATTCAACCAAGAGACTCCTGGAATTGATTAACGAATACAGCAAAGTCTCAGGCTACAAAATTAATATACACAAATCAGAGGCATTTATATATGCCAATAACAGTCAATCGGAAAACCAAATTAAAGACTCAATACCCTTCAAAATAGCAACAAAGAAAATAAAATATCTAGGTATATATCTAACTAAAGAGGTAAAGGACCTCTATAAGGAAAACTATGAAACACTGAGAAAAGAAATAGCAGAACTTGCAAATAGATGGAAAAATATACCATGCTCGTGGATTGGAAGAATCAACATTGTTAAAATGTCTATACTACCCAAAGTGATCTACAGATTCAGTGCAATCCCTATTAAATTACCAACATCATTCTTTACAGACATAGAGAAAATAATTATACACTTTGTATGGAATCAAAGAAGACCCCGTACAGCAAAAGCAATTTTAAGCAACAAAAACAAAATGGGAAGTATTAATTTGCCAGACCTCAAACTATACTACAAGGCCGTGGTTCTTAAAACAGCCTGGTATTGGCACAAGTGTAGGGACACAGACCAGTGGAACACAACAGAAAATCCAAATATAGAACCATCCTCATATAGTCACCTAATTTTTGACAAAGCGGGAAAGAATATACTCTGGGGACAAGAATCCCTATTCAACAAATGGTGCTGGGAGAATTGGCTAGCCACTTGTAGAAGACTGAAACAGGACCCACAGCTTTCACCTCTCACAAAAATCAAATCACGGTGGATAACAGACTTAAACCTTAGGCGTGATACAATCAGAATTCTAGAAGAAAATGTAGGAAAGACTCTTACAGACATTGGCCTAGGCAAAGAATTTATGAAGAAGACCCCCAAGGCAATCACAGCAGCAACAAAAATAAATGAATGGGACATGATTAAATTAAAAAGCTTCTGCACAGCCAAAGAAACAGTCCAGAGAATAAACAGACCACCTACAGAATGGGAAAAAATTTTTGCATACTACACATCAGATAAAGGACTGATAACAAGAATCTATTTAGAACTCAGGAAAATCAACAAGAAAAAATCAAGCAACCCTATCAAAAAGTGGGCAAAGGACATGAATAGAAATTTTTCAAAAGAAGATATAAAAATGGCTAACAAACATATGAAAAAGTGTTCAACATCTCTAATCATCAGGGAAATGCAAATCAAAACCACAATGAGATATCACTTAACCCCAGTGAGAATGGCCTTTATCAAAAAAACCCAAAACAACACATGTTGGCGTGGGTGTGGAGAGACAGGAACACTAATACACTGCTGGTGGGACTGCAAACTAGTGCAACCCCTGTGGAAAGCATTATGGAGGTATCTTAAACAGATTCAAGTAGACCTGCCATTTGACCCAGCAATCCCATTATTGGGCATATACCCAAAGGAAAAAAGGTCATTCTGTAACAAAGGCACGTGTACCCAAATGTTTATAGCAGCACAATTCACAATAGCAAAGATGTGGAAACAACCCAAATGCCCATCAATACATGATTGGATTAGTAAACTGTGGTATATGTATACCATGGAATATTACTCAGCTATAAGGAATGATGAAGATACGACATCTCTATGGTTCTCCTGGAGAGAGTTGGAACCCATTATATTAAGTGAAGTATCCCAAGAATGGAAAAACAAGCATCACATGTACTCACCAGAAAATTGGTTTCCCTGATCATCACCTAAATACAAATCTGGGAACGACACCAATTGGACATCAGACTGAGGTGGGGGGTGGGGGAGGGGATGGGGGTATGCCTACACAATGAGTGCATTGCGCACCGTTTGGGGAGTGGTAACACTTGAAGGTGCTGACTCGGGAAAGGGGGGGTGGGGAAAAAATATGAAACTATTGTTTTTAACTTGCACTGTTCACTTAATAATTTATCATGAATATTTCCCATATTATTTCATATCATTGTACAAGAAATAATGTATACATTATGAGGACATACTGTATCTAACAAGATATACTGTTAGACTCTTTGATTCTGTAAAATTAAATTGAAAAAAAAAAAATAAATAAAGTACATAAAAACCAATAGAAATTTATGGAAAAAAAAAAAAAAAAAAAAAGAAAATACAACCCATAAACTTACAAACTTGAAACTGATTTTTTTTTTTTTTTACTTTTAGTAACTGTTGTTCAGTTCCAACAAACGTCCTTTTTGCTATGTCCATGCAAAGTGAGAAGTTCAGAGATACGGACTGGAGTGCATACAAACGTCCTTTTTGCTATGTCCACGCAAAGTGAGAAGTTCAGAGATACAGACTGGAGTGCATAAAGTTTTTCTTATTCTTTCAATTCATCTTCAGGTGACACGGAATGCTCAAACGGGGCGTTTGGCTACGGGAGTGGCGATGAGGAACACGTAAGTAAACACAGAACCTTTCCCAGTGGTAGAGGTGCAGAAGGCTGGTACAACTTTAGTATATATTTTACAGAATGTAGCTTTTATCTGCACCTTTTAATGTACCGTGTCGGGACAATCTGACAGAGTTATTGCTCCTGGAGGGTTCCGAAGCCAAAATGCCAGCTCAGAACTATTTGCATTCTTCAGCTTCACGTGAATGTCTCTTAGGAGCACTCACACTCCAAGAACCGCATGTCATTAAAAAGCTGCAGAAGTCCAAAGACCACTCATTGTTAAAGAGCATCAGAAACAGTCACTGTCATTAGCACTGCGTACTCTCCACCACAGGGATGCTCTCAAATGAGGATGACAGCTAGCTATTAAGCTTTGAGGTTGGTACCACTGCCCAGGGTCTCTGCAGAGTGGCAGGGATAGTGTTTTCCAGGGACGCAGGACCCGCCCCTCCCTCCTACACAACACGGGATTTCTCAGACAACACCCTTGCTCTTCCTTACTTTGATCTGAAAGTCCAGGTCAGGGTGAAGCTGTGAGCATCCAGGGAATTCCCAAAGGACCCCTACATACTCGACTACTTGTTTGACCTTCTGTAATAAATTTAACTGCAAGAGGGGAAAGTAATAATTCATAGCTGCTGTGGTTTGAATGTTACCCCCAAAAAGGATGTGTTGGAAATTTAATGCTCAATATAGCCATGTTGAGAGGTGAGGCCTAATGGGAGATGTTTAGGTCATGAGGGCTCCACCCTCATGAATGGACTGATGATGATTATAAAAGGGCTTGAAGCCAACACTTCACTCTCTTGCTCTCTCTCACCCTCTCTTTGCCCTCCCACCACGGAGTGACACAGGAGGAAGGCCCCTGCCAGATGCGGCCCCTTGACCTTGGACTTTCCAGCCTCCAGAACCAGGAGCCAATACATTTCTGTTCGTTACAAATTACCCAGTCTACGGTATTTTGTTATGGCAGCACAGAATGGACTAAGACAATAGTATTTACTGTCTAATGGGACATGCTTGGTGTTTTACAAATGTTATCTCATTCTGTGTTCAAAACAGCCTTTGAAGTGGGGAACACTCTTATCTCCTATTATTTACAGACAAAGAAACTGGGGCTTAGAAGGGGTAAAGAGCATATCCAAAATCACTAAATCTGGAACTTTATAAATGCTACCCCTTATTTTCTCCAGTGCATGTCCCTTCCCCATAGCACCCGCAACCCTCCTGTGAACGTCCCTGGATGCTACTAATGAACGGGGCTCTCCACACCCACACTCACAATCTGTACAGCAGCTGGTCATCGTCTTACATGAAAATCTGATCGTATCACTCCTGTGCTTAAAAATTCCATTTTCTTCCCGTTATTCCTAAAATTCAAAATCCTTTGCATGACCTTGCAAGCCCCAGCTCCTGCCTGTCTCCCACACCCATCTTCCCCACTCTCTCCAGCTCACCCATTGCCGGCTCCCTCAGCCCCTCGGTCCCTCGAGCTCGTGCTGGCTGCAGCATCTTGAGGGAGCCAGCTTCTCCCCCTGGGCTTGGAAGTTTCCTGTCATGCTCACTCTCCCTCCTCGACTGAATCCAATCATGCTCTGGGGCCTGGCAGACTCTGTTTCAGGAAGCTGGGACAGGAGGGTGAACCCCTAGCCTCCAGTTCCACACTTTGTACGCTCCATTTTGCACACATGGAACCATATGGTTATTGCTTTAATGTCTAGCTCGCACACTAGATATAAGTTCCAAATCCTACCCCCATCTTGCCTTGTTCACTGTTCTTCCCCTTAGCACCCAGCACCATGCCGCGGGGCTGCACAGACAGTGTTTGTTCAATCAATGCAGAGTTTACAAGTCTGCCTTTTATGAAGTGCCTCTCCCTTGGCTTCTGTGATGCCACCTTCTTCTGGTCTTCCCCAGTTTCCTAGCTGCCCTTTCTCTGCCACCCCAACGCTCCTCTACCTGTGTGTGCCTGTCCCGACAATGGTAATGCCCATCCTCCACCCTTCTCTTCTCATTCCTGCCCTCAATGATTCATGCCAAATCCACAACTCCATTTTAGGTACTACCCCAGAGCTAGAAGTTCATCATCAGCTACCTACATGGTACGTCTCTATGCAATGTCCAAAAAAGACACAAAAAAACTCAGCATATCCAAAATGGAATGCATCACTTTTCCTCTCACAGTCATTTCTCCTCCTTTGCCCTGTAGGACCGTAAATGGTGGTGACAGCCAACTCCAAGACCTGTGCGTTACACCTCCGTAAGAATTCTCATCATCCATTTCTCTAAAACTTCACTGCTACTGACCAAGGTTAGGCCATCGTGATCTGCCACAGAGGAGAATGAATGATTTAATGAACAAAGAATATTTCACACACACTCACACGCACATACACGTATACATTGCTATTGCTAAAGCTAGAGATATACAACAAAAGGAAAAAGGGTCATAAAAGATTGAAGGAGCTGGTGCTCAGGGTATAATAATCCTTGGCAGATGAATGTCTAGGCCTGGAAGAAAACTGTTGTACTTAATGAGACATGAAAAAAATGAGGCAATATAAGGATAAGTTGAAGGAACCTACAATGTAAGGCCAGAAGCAAAAGAATCAGGAAGAGAAAGAAACAGCTTCTCCTGGCCAAGGCGATGGCTGCTCTGAAGCAGTGTTCATGCTCATCTCTGGGCTTTCCTAGAGCAGGGTCCGTAAGTCAGTTAACTAGCCCAGATTGGTCATCTGAGACCAATCTGCAGTCCAGCCACTTACCAGCAATGACATTCCATAAGCCACTTCACCTCTCTAACATTCAGTTTCTCCTGCAGTAAAAAGGGGAAATAATGCTTTCCTCACAGATTAAATGAGCTGTGTGAGAAACTGTCTGAACTTCCTGGCACTGCTATAAGCTATTATTAGGTCTTAAATTTTGAGGTACACAGAAACAGGTGGGAAAAAATCATAGTTCCAGTCCTTAAAGAGTTTGCAATCTTCCCAGAGAATGACAGCTGCCATATGCAAACTTCAGGGGAAAACCCACTGTTAATAAGTGCTTAGAAAATAGTAGTAGCGAAGAAAATATTAGACTAATTCAGAGAAAGGTGCATTTCCCCTCTCTTGGCTCTCACTATGATCCATCCTTCACACTCCTGTCAAATTAATCTTCCTCTGAAGTAAAGGTCCAATCACAGAATCATATAATTTTACAACTGAAAGGGGCCTTAGAGGTCACCTAAACCATTTTCCTCATTCCTCAGGTGAAAAAAACTGAAGCCAAATAGATTAAGTGGCTTGCCTAAGATTACACAGCTAGTTAATTCACTCAATACTCCATAAATTGTTATTGATCACCTACTAGGTGTCAGACCTATGCTAGGAGCCCCTAATGGCAGAAATGACACCCAAACCTGGGATTCAGGAATTCTAGACCTCTGCGCTTTATTCTAGATTGGTGGTTCTCAAGCTGCAGGCAGGGTGAGAGGAGGCTCGATCCCTAGAAGGGAGGCTTCCCCCCCATTATATCCCTGCACCCGGTTAAGAATTAGTACACCCAATGAGAGAGGTTACAGATGGGAAGGTGTTCCGTATGACTGTATTCAGCACTGAAGTAAATATGACAGAATGTTACTATTTTTAAAAATCTGGATGGTAAGTAAGTGTATATTCATTTTATTACTCTTTGCACTTTCCTGTGGATTGAAATGTTTTTTTCATAATTTTCAAAAGTATTATATGCTAGAGAAAAAAAAAAGAATCAACCACGTGTGTTCAGGTTGGAGGGTGGGGAAGATGGGGAAGAGGGAACAGCTGTGCTTGCTACCGGTGACGCTGAAGGTTGAGAGCCACTGCTGTCTGTACCCATCAGCACTGTGCCCCAAAGCCCTGCCTGAAATCAAAGCTCTCCTAGATGTATCTCTCTCCATCTACCCCGTGCCATATGCTCCCGGGGGGTGAGAATAATAACTGAATCACATACCTGCCCCTCCCCCCTCAACCCTTGCCCATGCATTTGACTTGCTGCAAAAGTCTCTAGGCTCAATGAATCTTCTAAGAAGTGAAAATTCCTTTCAGCATTGTACATCCACACACCCAGAAATATGCACTTGGCCTGGAAAACATAAGTTGGTAGCATCCGGAATTCTAGTCTACATAAAGCTATGCAGCATCACATAGTCCAAGATCACTGTCAAAAAGATCAGAAAGTCACTCTGTTCCCTTTAACAAAAAAATGAGAAGTGACTGTCACACTCGTATGTGTACACACATGGCGCGCGCGCGCACGCATGCACGGTTTTCCTCAAAGAAGGTATATTGACATATCTTAAAAGAATTTGGCCTCACACACTGGTTGTCTGCAGGTCTGTCTGCAATTAGAACCTCTGGCCTGGGACTCTGATGAGTCTCACTGGCTGTCTGTGTAGCAGCCTGAAGAACCCCTTAAGATCTGCAGCCTGCAGAGCGAACAGGCTGGCTGCATACGACTGACACAGCTGACAGCTACCTTAGAGGTGCACGTGCAGAGCCTTGCAAACAAACATTTCTGATGCTCAGTACACTGCTGACACTTAAGAATAAGTCACATGCAAAAATATAGTAAATAATAGCCTTTCCTAGCTACAAAAAACGCTTTTTATCTGGAAGTAATCCAAACTAAGTTAAAGTGTTTCTTTTACAAAAGCCACTGCAAAATCTCCATGCCTGCCAGGTGAAGGCACAGCCGTTTCCTCTCCTCCACCCTCCCACTCTCCAGCCTAAACATGGTGGATTCTATTTTTCTCTAGTATATAATACTTTCAAAAGTTATGAAAAACTTTTCAACATACAGGAAAGTACAAATAGTAATTAAAGGAATAAACATGGACCTACTATCCAGAATTTTTAAAATGTAATATTTTGTCATATTAATATTTACTTCAGAGCTGAATACACAAAATTTTAATAATGTTTCACCTACACAGCACAAAATCAATTGTGTGATGTCCCAGCTGTGTTACTGGGCAGATTATTGTCTGAGGGCCCTGCTTCCTGTCAAGGCTATGGAACTATATTGTCACATGCAGCAAGCAGTCCTTTTCAGCATTTAGAATGTCTGCTGAATGTATCTACCGAACTTATTGTTACCTATGGGGTAAAAGGGAAATAGAGTGATCACATAAAAACCAGATTCACGTGTATGGCTGACAGGAGAAGAAATATGACAGTCTGGTTAAAGTGCACACTTTTTTGTAGCAGGAAAAAATATTAAGCATGCTTATTAGGTAGAGGTCTTCGTAATGTGACTCTTTTCTGAAATCAACTGAGATCAAAATAGGACTAACCTTCATTAACATTATTTGTGCCTGAAACTTTAGAGTTTGTTGCATTTTACTGCAGAGAACTGATAGACTCAATGTTTCCATGATGAATTTCTCTCTTCAATGCATGAGGTTCCCAAGCCAACATACTAAGTCCTATATAATAGAAGCGTAAAGGCACCTCTAAGGCATAGATTTAATATATAACCACTTGGGATCCAGACATCATGTCACGTCATGGTAGATGTGTTTCTACAGACTGATGTGTATGGGGAGGTGAGTGGAGCTGCATACATCTGCAACGTTCCAGGATGAGTACATTTTTAAGATAATAGTTTATTTTTTTTAAGGCACAAACCATTACAAACTGTAATTATTAGGGACAATTATCATCTTCTTTGCCAATTATTTATTTGGTTTATGTGATTCTTGCAAAAAAGATGTTAAATCATTACAAAATTAAACCAAATATGTAACTGAACATTTAGTTATTAAAAATAATAGAAATTAATTAAAAGAACAGAAAGACCTATAACCACATACTTGTGATGTCAGTCACTCCAATTGAACACTGGATTTAGCTTCATTTGCTAGCAGCTAAGGCAGAAAAGAGAAACTATTGCATAGTTCAGTTCTTACTTTATCAAAAAAGAAACATGCAAGGCAGGTTTTGTTTTCCTTGGCATTAATTTCAAGGAGAAATTTTTTATGGAAGCCCCTTCATAAGGGACACTGAGTAATGCCTTCAATTCTATGTTGTAAAAGACAGAAACTTTTTCCACATAAATGTCTTCAACAATATGGTGCAAAAGATGGACATTTTTTCTCCCAGGTGCTGAAGGCGCAATATTAAATCTTAACCTGAGTGACGGCATTTCTGCTGGGAACTGAAATAACACAGCCACTGTGCATTGTTTGCTGATGATTTACCTCAATGGAGGGAGCTCAGAGAATCTGGAGAAATGGATGGCCTATGCACACTTCTTCCTGAAGCCCCCAAAGTATCCTGTCAAGTGCTACAAAGGGCGATTTCATGGCTGCATTCTCCAAAGAGTATTTGAAGGGGTCTGAAAATCTATGTATCGATTAAACATAGATCTTTCACTTTAGCTACACAATCTGTGGGAAGCAAAGGTAACACTCTGCCATGAACATGTAGGAGACTGACTTATGTCCCCTCCTCTGGGGAGCCAGCAACTAATGACTAAGTGAGGCGGGCTGCAGGGTGTAGAAACTTCCAAAGGAAGCTGTGTGTCTGGCCAAGAACTTGGACACATGCTCAGCTGAATCTCTAAACTTTGTTGTTTCAGAATAGAGATAATTTTTTTGCTTAAAAGTTTTAAAGCATTTGTGCTACTAATCAAGTGACTTAGCCACAAGAGAACTTTAGGATAGCCGCAACAATATAAAGTGAGCAGACAACAATAAATTCTTTAAACTTTAATCAGGCAATCCCAGAATTAGAAAGGAGCATGCCTTATTTTAATTTTCCTATTCCTGTAATTTTGCTATTAATTTATATGTATAATTAAATCCAGGGAAAGCTATATTAAATATTAGCACATTAAAAGGGAAGATGATCTATTTCAACTAGGTTTAAAATATCCACCCAACAAAGGAGAAAACTATAAAGGATTAATTAATAAGAAGTGTTAATACCAATGTCCTCCAGGTTAGAAATGTAAGCAGAATCCACCCTGGCTTTTCCACAGGTGGTACTGTGAGACCATTAAATTTAGTGATGAAGGAGACTGAGCTAGTATTTCCCTTTTTGATTCATTTCAGATAAATGGCCCATATGTAAATGTGCTTACAGTCCAGTAGGGATGATCTCTGGGCAAAGCCACTATAAATTCTCAAGTTGGACCTTTCTGAAATTACTTCAGCAAATGGTTATTTACAAAATATACAGTTGCACAGAAAATAACCTTGCTACCCAGCATTTGGTAGGTTGTTGATGCATATCAGAAGGAAATAGACGTATGTGAGAGACATCAGGCCACACTCATCAGGAGGCTGGATTAGGACAGGACTTTTATTCAGAATAATGTCAAAACAAAATTTTTAAAAATCCAAAAATTCTCTCAAGGAAAAAAAAAATGCAACCGCTTGCTTCTGAGGCTTGAGGTTATGTGATTCTCCCAATGATTGACGTTCAAGGGAAGGAAAGGCACGACTCCCCTGGTCTGTCCCAGAGAAGAGCAGGTGGCCGCCTGCCCAGGGAGCACCTGGAAAGCTCCCTATAGGGTAACGGATCCCAGAAGGGCAAGGCTATGAGAAGGAGTCTGATTTGCACAACAGGATTTAAAGAGAGGACAAATAACTGACACTCTATACACAGGTAAGTTATTAAAAAATCTATTTTCGTGCATATCTGCAGATACGCACAAGTGAGAGGAGGGGAATCTGAAGCTCAGCCTTGTGTGCTTCCCACGGATGCCCCTTCGCATGTCCCACTGGTGATCGGCTGCACAACTCTTCCTATTCCTGCAAAGCGGTCCTGAAAGGTGGCTGCCATGTGACGCCTTTTCCCTTCTCATTTGTTATGGGCTGATCCGTGCCCCTCCCCCAACCTAGATGCATATGTTGAAGTCCTAGCAGCCAGAACCTCAGGAAGTGACTGTATTGGGGATAGGGTCTTTACTGAGGAAATTAAGGCTTAATGAGGCCATTAGGATGGGCCCTAATCCAATAGGGCTGGTGTCCTTAAAAGGAAAGATTAGGACACAGACATGTGGCCACACAGAGGAAAGACCAGGTGAGGACAGCAAGGAGGTGGCCTTCTACAGGCCACAGAGAGAGACTTCAGGAGAAACCAAACCTGCTGACACCTTCGTCTTGGACTTCTAGGCTCCAGAACTGTGAAAAAATAAATTCCTGTTGTTCAAGCCATCCAGTCTGTGGTACTTTATAAAGGCAGCCCAAGCAAGCTAATATGCCATTTGATTTTGACAAATCTTTAAAAATCTCTGTTTGTCCCTTTGGTAAAAAGTAAATTTGTTCTTGGCCCCTGTAGCACTAATTTATGACACTCATTATTACAATGGTTTGGGAAGAAACCATCCCTTCAACCATCCCAAATAAAGTAAATAAAATGATATAAATCATTTGGCATAGGTATCAGCCATCCTAATTGGAAATTTCCAAGTACCTGAAGTTTGCCAAAAGCGGACAGACCGTTGGCCTTATTCAGGAAGCTTAGTCTTCAGTGATGCAATGTCACCCCCACCATGAAGGGTGTATCTGAGGACAAGACTCAAAAACAGACAAGGGTAATACGTAATCTTATTCCAATTGCTCAAAACAATTGTTTGCCTGTGTTTAAACATATACCATGTGAGTGCCATAAATAGTGAAATTGATTTTCCTGTATGAGTCATAGAATCCATATTTTAGAGCCATAACTCACATTTTGATGATTTTGAAAAACATGTTTGAGAATATTTAATAAGCAACTCCTACGGGTGTAACTGCACCACAAAGAGAAGGGATGAACAAGACTGTGGGGATAATAATAAAAAACATATGCCCAACAACTTCCTTCATGATGTTTTCTTCAGTGACTGACCTTTATTGATTAGGCTATTGATCTCTGACAAGTTTTAAGACTGAGTACTTGGCTGTCTCAACCTCTTGGCTTAAATAAAAATTTAATAAAGGAGGTCAGGCTGGATAAAGAAGAGTTCTCACTCCATAGAAATATTTATGCAGTGCATCCTGCAAACAACTTGCTATTTGCCTCTTTGCAGTAAATTGACAGATATATTTTTCAGAAAGGAGATACCAAAAAAGTGTCCCAGGAAGGGAAATGGGCTCCAAAGGGAAAATTGAGAGGGCCCTTTCCTCAGTGGTTAATATAACAGGAGAGCTTTCCTCTATAAGTTTGAGGCAAAAGGAAAGAACTATTCATTCTTTGTCAACTTTAAGAGAATTATTACTATTTGATTTTTAAAAAGGCAAGTTGCTGAATGTCCACTAGAAAAATGAAGGGATAGTGAAGGTGGACAGTTATGAGTCTTCTAAGTAAATACACAGAACTCAAAAGATGGGTCAGAGGAGCGAGGATGTTACGTAGTGTCTCTCTCCAAAGTGCCCCCGCACAGGGCCTCGTGCCTGAGTCTGTTCTCAGTAAATAGTCATGAAGTTGAATTGAGTCAAGGGATACAATGGTCCTCTTACCTGCTATATGACATATTAAATGTAAGCATACAGACTCCTAGACAGGGAAATGAACAACCCTAAATAAATACACAAATAACAACAACAACAACAACAACAACAATAAATGAGTTTCTGGGCTGAGGGCATTTAAGTTGTCTCACAGATCAGAGCTATGATCAACAGAGTAGATGTCACACATTACAAATGAACTGGGGAGAGGTAAACGGGTCTGTTACACTGAAGAGACTTGTGGCCAAGAAGCTATTCCTCACGAGCAGTGAGCCCACAGTCAACACTTGGGACGGCGGGCGCAACCCAGACAAGGCTCACAACACAGAGCTGGGGACCCGAGTAACCTTGGTGTGTGTACCAAGGCTCTGGGTGGCTGAAAAAGCTTCACATCTATGGTTCTAAAATGCTGCTGCTGATCACCCCGTGCACGGAGCTTCAGGCTATTCTAACATGTACAGTACACTTGTTTTATGTGAATATAGAAGACAAGGGAGCTTAACTCCTTTTAACAGCTTCTTTTCTGCCTCCTTTCCTAGCCTATCCTCAAAATCTTTGAGTTAGTTCTATGGGGAGTCAAGAGTGAGCAAAAAAATACTTTGTTGCTTATGTCTACTCAGCCTGTCATAGCTTGGTTTCAGAAGACAACATTCTTGAGCTTAAATATGGATCGTAACACCAACTAGCTATGAGACCTCAGAGCAATCTACTTAACTTTCCAAGTCTTAGTATCTTCATCTGTAAAACAGCAGGGACAGTAACTACTCACAGCATAACTGAGAGGATCAGAGGAGAGAAGGTGCTATCTGTGCCCGGCAAATATTAAACATTCGGTCAGTATCAGTTAAATAACTTCAACAATAATAAACGTGACCTTTAGCTATTGAGTTCTGCATGTCAGATCTTAGCCCCTGCTCTGAGATCTTCTCTTTCTCATCCCTGCACCCGAACCTAGCAAGAGTGTAGGTGTTAAATCCTCCACTGAGTCCCAAAGTAGCTTCTAATCATAAACTCAACATATATGTTAATAAGATTTCGAGGAGGCACAGATCTTTACGTATCCTCAAGTAGCCTAGTATTGCCTCAATAAACAGGCCCTGATCATTTGGAGGTGACACTCTCCAGCTGACAGTTTAAATGAAACAAAGAGGCTGGTCACTGGGGCTGCTTTGGAAACCTGGATAATAGTCAGCAAGTAAAACAAACCCACGAGACTCTGAGGGTTCTCGTGATAATCCATCCTTCTCTTACACTTCCTTCTCTTACAAATAAATTTAAATACTTGGCTTTGTTTGGTCAAATCAAAGATCTAGTTTATGCAAAGTTAGAATATATGGCAGAAGACATGCCTAAGGTGTGTTATCCTGTCTGCCAGCATTTCTGGTGACTTTCTTCCTTTACACCAGAAGACACTGTACACCTGGCATTGATGCTATATATCCTCCACCACCCAGGGCCTCTCTGGACTCGGGAATACCTTGAAGGAACAGTGCTCCAAACTCACTGTGCTATTTAATTGTGATTCTCATCATCATTGTTATTATGGATCTGTCACTCTGAAACGCTCTCGGGTACCAGTGACACCACAGAGCGTTACAAAGATGACATTTCCATGTTTTGTATTCTGAACATTAAAAATCAGTTTGGCTCACCAAATGAACAGCGGGTGCCAGGCTAATTATATAACTTCTTAGAACACTAATAGGATCTCCCACTGAGCCAACTGGAAGAAAAAAAAAATACAATACTCATTTTTATCTGCATCTTAGCATACTGACCTCCTTCAGCCTGTTGATGTGGCCATTAATAAAACATCTGAAAATGACCTGAAAAGGCTTTTTACAAAGCAGAGCCTGGACCTGGCTGCCGAGCAGCTGTGCATTTAAAAGACCTGGAGCTGCTATCAAAGTTGGCCGTTGATGATTCAAGTTTGGCCTGGGAACCTCCTGTATTCCGAACGGTTGTTCATGCTTTTGAGTAGTTACAAATGAAAAAAGATCTCTGCTCATGAGGAGTTTCAAAAGATGGAAATAAGGATGCCTGGAATGGTGGTCTTGCTTTGCTTAGGACACAAAAGACAATTCAACTTCAGTACTTGACATGGGATCACCAGCCTGCTTTCTTACAAGCTCCTTTCAGTCTCAGAATAATAATTAAAAATAAAAATATTACCACTATTTCAATTCTAAAATAGCCTAAGGGATAGTTCTTAAAAGCAAATCAAAGAGGAGAGTTTGATCCTTTCTTACCTTTTCCTTCCGTTTTATCTAATAAAAATAAGTAAAAAATGTGTGCCAAATATAATTCTTTAAACTTCAACAAAATGTATAACAGGATATTTAATTAAGTAGACATGATCCAGTCTATCTAGGAAGGAACACACATGTTATACCGATGGGTGAATTAAAAAGGAAGTGTGCAGAGAAACCATTCAGCTCAGATGCCTATAGAACAAATACTTAGCACAAGGCAATGTGCTAGACTCTAGAAGACAGAACACACAGAAGTGAAGTAATGTGCAGACTGTGCTCAATCAGTTTATGACCAAGCAGGGAATTCAGAGCTGGAAAGAGACTTCCTAGGTGAGCAAACTTGGGTGCATCAAAAGTGTCTGATACGTTGTCCTAAGAGAGTTCTCATCCCAGACGTTGTGATCATGAACGCCTTTTTCTTTACCTACGAAATTTCTACCCCATCCCACACTGCCACTCCCCTTCCCTTCCATCATCCTTTCTTCAAATACACATATTTTAAGAGTGAGGTATCAACTGTGCCCCACACTGGCTATGTCTCATATTACCCTGGACGATTTCCTTATTTAAAAAACAACTTTTGATTTAATCATTCCACAATATTTATTTATAACATCACATTGTGCCTTTAACATATACAAGTACTATTAGGTCATTAAATATGAAATGTCCAATTTTGAATCAAAAATGTAGTTTATTATATCTCTAACAAGAAGCAGTACAATTAATCTAAGTGTGCACCTAAACTATCGACACAGTTTTGCCATCTTAATGATAGCTTGTTCATGCCAGCAGCGAAGAAGCCTGGAGAGTCAGTGGTGATGAAATCATGAAAGGCGTTTTCCACAGCTTGTTGAGAATTCAATATTTTTCCTTGGAAGAAGTGGTCCAAAGCCTGGAAGAAGTGGCAGTCAGTTGGTGCAAGGTCTGGTGAATATGGAGGATGACAGAGAGTTTCCAAGTCCAGCTTCTATAGTTTGAGCAGCGTTGTTTGTGCACCATGTGGTTGAGCAGAGCGTTGTCTTGCAAGAGGATTGGCCTGTCTCTATTGACCAGTCTCAGTTGCTTAATCACAAACATCCTCAGCATTTCATCCAGTTGGTTGCAGAAGACATCCGGTGTAATTCTTTGACCAGGTTTCATGAAGCTATAGTGGAGAATACCAGTGCTGGACCACCAAACAGACACCATTAGCTTTTTTATGATGGATATTTGGTTTTGGACTGTGTTTCAGCACTTTGTCTTTATCCAACCATTGTGTTGAAGGGTTGCAATTGTCAAAAAGAACTCATTTTTCATCAGACATAATAATATGGTATAGAAATGGTTTGCCTTCATGTCGTGACAGCAAAGAAAGGCAAGCTTTGAGACAATTTCTCTTCTGAGGCTCGTTTAATTCATGCGGAACCCATCTATCCAGCTTCTTTAACTTGTTAATTTGTTTCAAATGGTCCAATATTGCTGGAATAGTAAACCTTGCTGCTAATTCACGCGTAGGTTGAGATGAATTCACTTCCAGTACAGCTTTCAGCTCATCATTACCCATCTTGGTCTCAGGTCACTCATGTGGCTCATTTGCAAGATTAAAATCACCAGAATGGAACTTCTCAAACCATCAACATACTTTGTGTTCATTAGCCACATCCTTCCCAAATATTTTGTTGATATTTTGAGCTGTCTACACTGCATTGGTTCCACAATGGAACTCAGATTCAAAAATAACACGAATTTTTGACTTATCCATGGTTTCACAAGAATTGCTCTTAGAAAAAATTTCAAAGATAATCACAAGCCAAAATGTGCATTTAAAAGAATGAGGATGTACCTTCATAACAAAAATAAAACAAGTAGTGTTAAAGTGAAATGTCAGAGATGTCAACTGTCAAACTTAGTACTTAAAGAAATCGGACATCTCATACTTAATAACCTAATATTTGTCAAGTAAAAATAAAATAAAAAATTAAATAATGTGAAGTGTTTAAAAAATAAAAACTTTATATCTATTTGTAAAATAAGTTCTTAATTTTAGGTTGTATCCTTGCTAAAATTGACATTTAACTCCAGAGTAGCATTATTGATTGTTAAGGATAGGTTAATTCTTTTAATACGTTCTGCTTATACTATGATGCAAGCAATAACAGAACCGAAATCATTCCCAGTCTTCACATTTCTAAAGTTAACTGACAAATAAATGCTTAGCACAGAGAAAATTCAAGTCTGTCAAATTAGGGGGAAAATGAGGAATTTTACTGTTGCTTTGCAAAGTTCTTACATTAAGACAGACAAGGACAGGTTTATCAAAGAACAATTTGCAATGAAATATTTTTCTGTCAGATTAGCACAAATCAATGTGGATACTCTGTCAATACCAAAACT
This sequence comes from Eulemur rufifrons, assembly GCF_041146395.1. Taxonomy (NCBI): domain Eukaryota; kingdom Metazoa; phylum Chordata; class Mammalia; order Primates; family Lemuridae; genus Eulemur; species Eulemur rufifrons. The sequence goes on along the minus strand of NC_090983.1, from coordinate 57,968,995 downwards.
TCAGTACTGTGAGGCCATACAGGAAAAGGACTAGTTGCCTTGGTCTAAAAATGACAAAGCTGGTGAAGAAGGCTCATGGAGTGGGTTACCCACCCTCACCCATTCTAGTAATTTTTAATCATTAGGAGGTTATACTACAATACTGCATCAGAGTCAGAAACATGTCACCACGTGCCTTTGGAGGAAAACAGGTGCCACACATTACTGGTTTGTTCCTGGCATCAAGCAACCCTAATTTATCTTCATTCTGATCCTAGGGATGAGAAAACAGTAGTGGTCCAATAGCTATTCAAGCTCTCTCTAGAAATGGGATTACTATTCTTGGGTGGGAACAAAAATGTCTACCCATATAATTGAACAAGAGGTTTAGGAGTAGAGATTTTAAAGGGAGAAAGAGATGCAGAGCTTCAGACTGATCTGGGTATCTCTGGCTGGTTGAGCTTCAGTGGAGCAGTGACCACTGTATTCCCAGACATCAGGGACTGAACTCAAGACACCTGCTTCTGCTTTCTACAAGTCAGTAGAAAGAGTGCAGGGAAGAATATGCTCAAAGTGTTTTCAGGGAGAGGTTAGGAAAAGGAGAAGAGACAAAGAGACTGCCATAAAGACGCTGTTCCTCTGCATCTCATTACCAAAGAAATAATTTGAGAGTACTCAAAAGAGGAAATAATGATCACTGGACTTCAGCAGGTAATCACTAAGAACAAATAAGTTCAGAATAATCTAATTTGTTTCTCTGCTATTATAACAACATCTTCATTTCAAGGGAAAGCCTTAGGCTTGCTTTGTTAAGGCTAACACACATTTGGGGACATGGCATGAATTCTTATAGAGCAATAATAGAAATATCAATTTCTTTTTATATAGGGGGAGTTAATTTTACTGAGCTTGGAAACTCTTTAACTATCAAAAGGTCTCTTCTCCATGCCCTCTCTCACTTTGTCCATCTGGATTATTTAGAGATTTGGCTCAGCAAAAATGCAAACTATGCAATTCAATCACTACTTTCTAATCTACTAAATTAAATTAGCAAAGATTACAAAATAATACTAGGAAACACAAAATGCTGGCCAAGGATACATTCCATTTAGCCTTCCTTCAATGCTATCCAGAGTATAAAGTTACACTACCTTTTAAGAGAGTTGTTTGACAACATGGTTCCAAAATTTTTAAAGAGCTATACCCCAATTCTACATCAATAAACGTATCATATGAAATAAATTAGAAATTTGACAGTTTTCTGTATAAGGTTAGTTTTATAGCATTGTTTATAGTAGCAAAAATCTGGAACCAAATTAAATGTCCAGTGATAGGAAGATAGTTAAATCAACTGCAGTGAAATAGCCACAAGATACAATATTATATAGCTATTAAAATTTTGTTTATAAAAGATTTTTAATGACACGAGAAAATGGTTACAATGTAATCCTAAGTATAAAAAGCAGGGTACAAAACTGCATATGTAGCCTAATTGGAAGAATAAAAAATATATGCAGAGTAAAAGAAATAGAAGGAAAGATATCAAAGTGTTAGTCATGCTTATTCCTTAGTGATGGTCCTATGGGTAATCATTTTCTTCTTTATAACTCTGTATTTTCCAAATTTCCTCTAATGAACATATATTACTTTTATAACGAGGGGGAGAACTTCCTTAATAAGGTCCACTAAGATTTGAAAGAGAAGCTGTGCTACAATGACTCATCATTTGAGTAAGAGACTTAAAAGAAAAGGCAGAGAATTGAGCTAAAACTTAAAAGCGACACTATGTAAGTGTGTTTGGTCAGTTATTAAAAACAAACAGCGAAATAAGGAATCCTCAGGTGACGATTAGTCGAGAATCTGAAACATTCAGAGAAAAGCTACCTACAGTCAGACAGACTAAGCCATGTCTCCAGCTGCAAACACACAGGCAAGCACGGAGAAAGTGCTTGGAAGAAAGACACTGAAATGTTAATAGATGTGTTACTTAGGTGGGAGAGTATCTCTTGAGTTTATTCTTTATATCCCTTCCCACTCCCCCCAAAAAAGCATTACTTTTATTATGACAATCAAATTTATTACAAATGTTTAGCTCATCAAACAAATGGGACTAGCATAAGTATCTGCAAGAAAAAGAATAAATACTGACCTTTGCCTTTATCATGCACAGAAATTAACTTTAAAATATCTGCAGAGCTAAATATAAAGGCAAAAATAATTTTAAAAAAAAAACTTCTAGAAGAAAAAATAGGAAAAAAAATAGAAAATCTTTTCAACCTTGAGATAGGTAAAAATTTCTCAAATAGTATACAAACGTATAAATCATAAAAAATAAATTAAAATTTATCAACATTTAAAACTTTTGTTCTCCAAAGGATACCATCAAGAAACCAAAATACCAGCCACAGAATGAGAAAAATATTCATAATCATATATCTGACTCATATCCAGAATGTATAGAGAATCCCTATAACTCAGTAAGAAGATAATCCAATAAAACATTGACAAAAGTTTTGAACAGAAGATATACAAATAGCTAATAAACACATGAGAAAACATTCAGTGTCACTGATCAGGGAAATGAAAATTAAACTCATGAGATACCACCAAATACCTATCAGAATGGCAGAGATTAAAAAGACTGACCATACCAAGTACTGACAATGATATAAAGGAACTGTAATTCTCATACACTGTTGGTGGGAATGTAAAATGAAAAATCCACTTTGCAAAACTATTTGGCAGTTTCTTAAAAATTTAAACACACACCTAATATCTGACTCAGCCATTCCACAGTTAGAAATTTTCCTAGAAGAAATCAAAATATAGTCCACATAAAGACTGTACATGAATATTCACCATTATTCATAATAGTAAAAAAAATAGGAAAACAAAACAAATATCCATCAATAGGTGAATGAATAAACAAAACATAGCATACCCATATAAAATTACTCATTAATAAGAAGAAATGAAGAATTTATACATCCAACATGGATAAATCTTAAAATAATTAAGCTGAGACACAAAGGAGTACAGATAAAATTCAAACTGATCTGTAGTTTGAAAAAAGCAGATTAGAGGTTGCCTTTGGGACGGACTACAAAAGGTATACAAGGAAACTTCCCAGGGTGAGGGGAATGTCTTGATGACTGCAATCAGGGTATTTGTTTTATGTAAATTATACCTGAAGTAAGTTTATGTTAAAAATTCAGAAGACTGAAACAAAGTTAATAAACCTATAATTTACCACTCAGTAACTTATTTTTAGATTTAAAAAATGCTAATACATTATACAACCAAATAAAAAATGTCCCACCCAGGCATCCCCTAAATTACTTAACGACCTCCTCACTTGTGTGCTGTGGTTTTTACCTTTATATTCCTAACACTGAGAACAGAACTGGTGTTCCATTTACTTTTATCAGATAAATGGACAGATGGATGGATAAAGAGGTGGAAGAAATAAAGGAAGGAAAAACTAACCCTAAAAAGGGTGCAAGAATGAACAAGGAAGCTAAAAAAAATAATTTTTTGTAGACTCCAAAATTATCAGAACATAAAGCCTTAAGTTGAAAAGGGTCATAGTAGATACTTCACGAAAATTAGGCAGATCTTGTCCTGAGTTGAGCTCCAACCAGTGCTTTTCATTTAGTTTTCAAGTGTAATCTTCTTCATGTGGATGAAAAAGTAATATATGCCTTCTTCAGATGGGATAAAAGGAACTGGTTTAGGAACCTTCCATTTGAGAAAATTACTGTCATATAACCTCACTGGCCAATATTTCAAAACACAATAACCTACTCAATAAACTTCATATCTATATCTCTTCAACTAGAATTTTAACTGAAAAGCAGATTTTAAGTAACAATATGATCGATCATTTCTATACTGTTTCATTTTCCTAAGAAAACAATTCAAGCATAATGGCATCTTCACACCTTCAACTGAGCAAGTGTTTATGTTTTTAAAAACCTAGGATTATCAAGGACTTGACTCATCATACTGAAATGATCTCTGTATATGTCTATCATCTCTGCAAAGATAAGGGTTATCTTCCCTTGGCACTTAACACAACACTGCATTGCTAGAGAGGTAGAACTTAAAAAAAAAAAAAAAATTCATTGAATTGAATAAAGTGATGGTAGCCTTTTTTACTACAAGAAACCATTAACCCATAAAGTTGCACAGCTCCCAAGCTCATGCCTCCTTAAATTTTATGTATTATGGGAATCAAGGGTATAATATAACTCCTAACATAACCTCATATCAAACACCACTTTCAAAAGGGCTACTTCTAATTTCCCTTTCATTAAATGTCTAAATAATGCCTTGTTTTTATTTTGTTTGTTTTTTAAGACAGAGTCTGACTCTGTCACCCAGGCAAGAGTATGGTGGCATCATCATAGCTCACTGCAACCTCAAATTCCTGAATTTGAGCGATCCTCCTGCCTCAGCCTCCCAAGTGGCTGGGACAACAGGTGCATGCCACCACACTGGTTAACTTTTTCTATTTTCAGTAGAGAGGAGTTCTCAGCTCTTGCTCAGGCTGGTCTTGAACTCCTGACCTCAGGCAATCCTCCCACCTCAGCCTCCCACAGTGCTAGGATTACAGGCGTCAGCCACCGCATCCAGCCTGTTTTTTTTTTGGTTTTGTTTTGTTTTGTTTTTTAATTATTTTTTTTTAATTTCAGAATATTACAGGGGTACAAACGCTTAGGTTACATAAATTGGCTTTGCACCACCCAAGTCAAAGCTACAAGCATGCCCATCCCCCAGACAGCATGCACCACACCCATCAGGTATGAATTTACCCATCCCCTCCTCCCCACTCCCACCGGCCTGATCCCAAATGAATGTTACCTCCATGTGGGTACATAAGTGCTGATCAATTAGTACCAATTTAATGGTGAGTACATGTGGTGTTTGTTTTTCCTGGTTTTTAAATTACTTGGTGTTATGCCCATTGAACATAGCATATAGGAGGGTAAGAATCTGCTTCATTCATTTTTTTCAACAAGTGTTTAATAAGCTTCACACAGGGGTGAACAAAATAGACTGTTCCTTGGCCCACATGGAGCTTACTCTTTGGTGAGAAGATCACGGGATCTGATCTCACTAGGTGTGTCCAGGACCAGGCATTCTTTCTGACTTTGTTTTTAACAAATTTAATATTAACATGCTAAAATAAATATTGTTTGTGAAATAAATTTGCTAAAGTTAAAACAAAAAATATGTAATCTTTCCAACCCTTAAAGTCAAACTCTTGGAGATATATTTGGAATGCAGCACATAAAATAATAGAAGTTCCCAAGGATACACCTACATTTATGGAAAAAGAAGCCATTGATCACACCTACTCGAAAAGTGATTTGCCTAGGCTAAATTCACCTCTCCTATACTGTATGGTTTAGAGTATGGTGTTCATTGAATATTTGGGAAAAAGTATTTTAGGCTCTCTTTCTCTTTTTTTTTTTTTTTTAATTGCATGATCTATCTCCACAGTTGCCATCTCTATTTGCAAGTGAGGGTCCCTCTGTTTGGGTGACATAAAAATCAGATTCTTGAATTTTCCTATGAGAATGGTAATGTTGCTGGTTGCTCATGTGATATCTAAATATAAAAATTCCCTTAAATCAACACACAGCAAGTGGGCACTTTGGATGGTGTCAGAACTTTTAACTTGAACCAACTGCTAGCCTTTCCCTGACAAAAGCATTTCCTTAACTTTAAGCTCAGAATCATCCTCTTACAGTTGGTCAGTGGAAAGAAAGCAGACCTGAACCTGGTTTGGACCCTGAAGAAATAACTTTATGCTATCATTCAATGAAGACAAGCTCATGACTTCTAAGGAGGGTCAATCTAAGAAAAAAAAAAAAAAAAAAGATCAAGAACATTTTTACACATTTGGCAAAAATACAGTAGATCAAGTTTTCTGTGTTATCCAAGGTTTTCTATAGAAAGAACCATGAAATATGTTCTTCTTGAAATTAATTTCAAGTAAAAGCTCACCTCTCTAGATAATCTTTTAAATTTACAAGTTCACTTTTATCTGGAGAGGAGAACTATAGAGACAACTATACTTTCCTGGTTGCTAACAAGCTGAAAGCTAAATTTACTTCTCAGTGATTGTAATTATATCGTTCTGGGTTCCTGGTCCAATTCTTTTTCCATGCTCAAGATAGTTTTAAAATCTTGTTTTTAGCTTTATTTCTCCTACTTTATGTTTTCATATTCTAAGTTGCCTCAAATCATCTCTGAAAAAAGGCAAGGAAGAAATAAATCATTCGTTTACATCATATGGTTACATCAACTTGTTACACAACTTATTCAACTTGTGATTCCTCTAAATATTTCTAGAGTATGTCACATTGACCCTCTTTTCCCCAAGTCATATTCAATATGCCATTTTCTGCACACATCACAAAGCTCCTCTAGTTTAATTATTAAACTCTTGCTTAGTTTACAACAACACCATCAAAAAATATATTTTTTCTCACAATGTTTCCTCCCCCATTTCTAATAAGTGGCATACTCTCAAAATATATGGGCCATGCCATAATTTCACACTAATTCTATGTCTAGGTTCACAGTACTCCTTTATAGAGACCTTGGGGACGACCTGCATGGGTTGTTTCTGGCCTCTGACAATGGAGGACAAAAACTGCAGAACCAGAGAAGAAAGCAGGGCTGAGAACCGTGCAGAAACCAAAAGAAAACTCAGGAAGGAAATCCAAGGGGGTCACCATGACAGATCAGCCCCAAATAGGTACAGAAGCAGGGACATCATGACCTAGGACTCTGGATATGGGAGACAGGGAAGAAAGCAGGAAGTAAAAAGCCAGGGAGGTGGACCCTGGGCAAAAGCCTAGGATAGAGACTGCTGATTGAAGCTTGGCGGGCTCTGGCCGATGGCTGGATTCTGGCTTTAACTGCATGGTTTTTATTGGAATTTTGTTATCTCCCTTCGTGCTTCCCAGCTTGAATCGGTGCTTACCTCTTCCCTGCTCTGTTTCTCACAAATATCTAATATTCCAATGAGCGATAAGCAGAAATTAAAACTGCAAGGGGGTCAAATGCAAAGCAACTATTTTCTGAATGTTGATGGTGGTTTCCTTTCCTCTCCTTGGCCCCTGGGTTAGTGTCCACCCCTCATCATCTGTCCGTCTATCCATGGAAGAATTCTCCCTTTAGAAATCATCTTCCCACACAACCTACATTCTGCCATAGAAACCAGCAACCTTCCCTTTGTATGCTTAAAACAATAAACAGGTATGTTCTGGCGCAATTCATGTTTCAAGTCAGGTTAGCACAATTCAAAGGTAGAGGTATGATGGAGTCTGGGCATTCCTGCAAAAACAATAACAATAGGTTTCAGGGATCTTAATTCTAGGTCCCTTCCTTCTAATTTAGGAGCTCTATGGGGTCCACAGATAGGTTTCTGATGGTCCATAAACCTACTTAAACTGCCTGCAAAATGCTATGTAAATGTTAAATATGCACTTGCGTGAGGGCAGGGGATGGGCAAGCTATAGCTTTAACCTGAGTTTTTAAATCCATAATCACCTGCCCAAGGGTAAGAACTACTACCTGTTTTACCCCTCAGCCCCCACAGCCTGACTCTACCCAATCAATCCTCAGACCACCCAGCTCTTAACCATGAATAAAAAATAAAGTTCACAGCCCACCCTTGTACTCAGAAACCAGAGTACGTTTTCCTTTATCATTTTACTTGTCTTATTCATTTTTACACCACTAAAAGAAATTTGTTTGCTGAACAAATAGAATTAATTAATCTGAGGCGTTCTACTTATTAGTCACTGATAGCAAAAAATCACTCACCAATAACTAATAGAGACAAATCTAATCAGAGGCTGATGATTCCTACTTTTTTAACTGAAAATAAATATAAATGATAGTAATAGGAGCAATTAAGTGTATACATGCAGAATAAAGGCAAACAACCCCCAAAATGTAGCCAAACAATATTGCCCTGTTTGATTAAATCATGTTTGCAGCTGCTTTGAGATTTTAAAACGCAGAAGCAATGCAAATGTGAATTTTCTCTGCAAATTCTCCTTGCAGGAGTGACACAGCAGGAAGGAGTACGATTAAGTCAAAAGCGCAACACAGGTACAACTTCTGACCACCAACAAAGATGCAGGCTGCTGCAAAACACAACCACAGTCCTTTTCCAATCGTTTTCCTGGTTTCTGACCTGAACTTTGTCATTAGCACATATTACTTACTCTGTGAAGATTCTGATCTCCCAATTTCCGACCTCGTACTTTCAGCAGCATTATTATGTATGCTTTAATCCTAGAGGATTTTAATTTCCATTTTTTATTTGCACTAAGGAGGCTGCAGATTATCTGGTATAGAAATCCCCTAGAGTGAGGATCTCTTTATATAAAATAATTCCCCACACTCATGATTCTTTATGTCAGAACAATAATAGACACAGGCATTATTATTGAGGATTTAGCTAGTGGAAAGCAATCTCTCAAATCAGGGATAGGACAGCACTCTATAAAAATAATTATTATTCCCTCCTCTGGGGTGGTTGTGGGAAAGCCTTTGTTCATTTCTGCAACATGTTAAAATGTATCATTTCTATATGGCTCCTTTTGGGGGAGGTATGCAGGAGCTTAAGTAAATAACAATAGCTGACTTCTGAGGGACAGGGGAGAGGTTCTTGCAATACTGTGGAGTACATCAAAGGTATTGGCAGTTTAATGGCAGAGATAACCTCCCTTTAAGGTAACCTTAGACTTAATAGACCTTTCTACAGTTTCAATACCAATCACATAGTAGTGAATAGGATGGGAAAAAATATATATGTCCTTTCCTTATCTCTCAATATGCAACTTGAAGTGCAAGGCCAATATGATAAGTTCAGAGTCTTTAGACATGGTGATTTACTGAACATCATAAAGTCGATTCTAGCCTAAGAGAGGTTACTGGGCATCAGCTTGATTTGTCCTTAAAGTAGTCTTGATAAAATACTGAGATATGACCCAAAGGCTCTTTATAAAAAAGATGCTAACACTGAAAAGAGCAGCCTAAAATAATTCTCTGAGAAACAGGAGGAAAAGTAAAAAAGGACCAGGAGTTTAGAAAGAGAAGAAAGCAGAAAATTGAAATGTACACTCCACCAAATCTACAAACACCCAAATTCACATGCTTTGTCTGTTGCACTGCAGTGGGGCAGACCCAGGAAATCCAGTGATGGCTTTATGGGAAGGGGAATGAAGGCTTGTCTGTCTAGAGTGGAAGGGGAGGCAATGGGCACGCTGGGCATGGGTCACACAAGACAAAGAAGATGAGGAAAGGAGACTGAGCATGCAAACCAACCAACCACGTCTAAGAGCCCAAAGAGGTAACAATTCTAACAGACCCACTGCCAAAGAGAGAGGTTATGTTAAATTCTCCTTTAAGCAAATATAGGAAAAAATGAATAAGTACATTGAAGAGGAATCAACAGAGAAGAGAAAGAAAAGCATTCAGTAAACAGCAAGCTCCTTATAACTTCTACTGAATAATGGAAAAGTAAAGGCACAAGTCAAGGAAAAAAAAAAGACATTATTCATTTGCATCTTTGAAACTATGAGCAGAATCTTTGCAACTATAACCAGAAAGAGTTATACACAAGAATACAATGACGTTATTTCAAAACTCAGTCTGGGTAAAAAAAAAAAAAAAAAATCAAGTTAGTCTTAAAACTGTGTCTTAGTGCCTTTTCACATTTCTTTTTCCATTGCTACCACACCCTGTTGTTTCCTCTCCTTTTAATCTGCAGAGCACAGCTAGAAGCTGCACAGTAGAGCTGGAAGGCATCCCCTAGAGCAGGAACGCTCGGGCCTCCTGACTCACCCACCCCCGCATACCTCCACAGCAGGCCAGACGCAGCCGGAGCCAGCTGCTCCCTTGCACACTGACATTGCAACAGCTACACATTATTCTCAATTATATTTATTTCAACAATTCACCACATGTTGTCTTATATGGTTATTTCATTTTTCCTATGTTTATATCTTTATTTTCTTAAACTAAAATATAATAAGATCCATAAAGGACAAGGTTTATGTTTTATAATATTCCCCAGGGTAACCTGCCCAGGAATTCAATATACATAGAGATGAATGATTATGTGAGCAGATAGTAAGTGCAACATTTCCTGTTGCTCCAGAACTGGTTCCTAGGATGCTAAGCTAAGGTTCAACAGGCATCAGGTGCCCCGTATTCTAAAGGGTGTCGCAAATAGGAGAGACCAGTCACTCCTTCAAGACTTATTAATAATTGGCCAAATGCCTATGCTAGCCCCAACCATGACCTCTGAGTCCCCCAACTCCTATTTTTATTTTAAAAAGTGGGGGGAGGGGTGCAGAATGACAGAGAATCATGATGAATTATCAATCCAGGGAGTGAATGGGGCTCCCACTACCAGCCCCTCTGCAGAGTCCCCAGAGATTCCTCTACAGATAAGAGAGGTCAGCAAGGAGGGAAGGCTGGTATCTCACTTCCTAGATAGATACCTGCTTTAGGAAGCAGAATTATCCATCGGCCTTACCCCTAATGACCTAAGCAAGGAAAAGAAGACTTAAAAGACACAGCGGAGTGCAGAGAAGGAGCAGCCTTCGAGTGTGCATGCACACCCACACCTATGGCGTGGTATGCAAAGGAATCAACCAGAAGGTAGCCAAGATCAAGCCATCTTGCCATTACCCCGCTCCTGAGGACCAGGTGAAGGGAAGAAATGAAGCTGGCTTAGACCTCTTCAAAGGATCCTACCAGGGTTCCCACTAACGGCCAGCCTTTCAACAATGCCTGCCTCAGAGGACAGTGGCAGCCAGTTCTTAAAGAAGCAGTGACAATGAAGAGAAGAAAGTTGTCCAAAACGGGGAGAAAGAGCTAACTGTGTCCACTCCTCAGGTAGAGAGGACAGATGTGAGGGGAGAGGATAATGGCTAACTTGGATATGAAATGGAACTTTAAACTAGACTCAACTTTTTTATATCCTAAGTGACTGGAAAATTGTGGCCGAACGCCCATGTTGCCCTTAAAAGGTGGCAAAGGAAGATTCAGCAGAGCTTTCTGAAGGGCAGAGACTGAAGAAAAATAAAACTTTCATTTTTTACCCCAGAAAGTCTAGATTGTTTAATAAACTGATTTAAAAGAAATGAATGAAGGATTATTAAATATCTTTTAGCACTGATTTTTTTTTTCAGTTCCCTATTCTCTTTTAGATCTTCTGGAAGGACAGAGGTAAAAGAGACAGAACATTGAAAAACATAACAGGTTCTTCTTAGCTACTTGGACGTTGCTAAAAATACTCTAAGCAAACACTACGCTTCCCTGCAACAGAGCAGTTAGGCTAATGCAGTCAAAAGGCCAATCTAACTAGGATCCTTGGTGTGATTTACAATGTTAGAGTTTAAAATGGTATAGCCCATGCTGTGGTAATAAACATTCATTTTAAGCGCTTTAGAGGACTAATAATTCATCTGAACATTCTCAGAGAAAGCTTTCTCTTTCAGGGGAGGGAGCAAAATGGTGCAATCAAACCATAAAAAGAGAATGGATCAAAGGACAAAAGCCCCATCAGTTTTTCGACTGAGCTGACCTTGTGTCTACTCCACTGCAAGAAACTCTAGAACCAACTCCAGACAAAGGTGCGCAGTTTGATTTTATTGAATCCCCAGAGCTTCTCCATTAAGACAACAGAGGCCATCAGCTGGCAAATTCTCCACATAGGGACTTGAAAAGTCATCTTAAAGTATCCACTGCAGCATGCTCTAACTTACACAATTTGTGCAGACGAAAGGCCCAAAACTTGGGGGTGTTGGGGACCAACCTCTCCTCCACAGGGCTCTGTGTGTCAGAGGGTGGTTTGCTTCCTTAACCAGGGCAGAAGCTCTCTGGTGCTTTTTTGAAAAGAGATGTATCTCTGCAAACAAAAATGAGCCAAAGGGTTTTAAAGGGGACTTATGACTTAAATAAATATTTTGTGGCCAGGTATGCTTGACAGCATCTTCGATATCCAAATTCATTAAAAACTCCACCAAAACTCGTATTTTCCTTCAGAGATTAAAGTTACTTAACTGCTTACCTCACTTGGGAAACTCACTGAGCTAAGTAGATTACCAGAGGAGAGTGCAGAGTTTTATTTTCTGAAAATTTTTGAAAAGAATAGCTCCCATATTTGTGTGATAGTCTGACTTCTACGTGGCCTGCAGGCTGAAAGCTTGGAGGATAATCTCTAGTTACTCTATGCAGCCAAATTCTGATTAAGATCCTTACCAAGTGATGGGCTTCTATTGTGCCACAGTTTCCTAAAATACAGTGGATATTTTTGACCGCCTTCTTAGTCTATGCTTTTAAGTTCGGGTGAATTGGTGTTGTTTATTGCCTTTCATAAACATTTGGGCCAAACCAGACCACTTTTAAGAGGCTATCTCCAGGCCCCAGGCACACATTGGGGCTTCGGTAAATGAAACCTGCTAGAAAACACTACCCGAACTGCCCCTGCCCTCCAATAACTGGCTCTTGCTTTGTTCTTTCCACCTCCTTTCCTGCAGATTCTTGCTATTCTCCAGTTACATCTCTGCCTTATCTCCTAGCCTTAATACCTCCTGACTACCAGCTACTGGCATCCAAACTTGGCACCATATCCAGGTACTGAAATCATCTTTCCCCCAACTCTGCAATTCCGCAGGTGATTTCTTGGGCAATGCTGCTTGAGTGATTCCACCCCAGGGCTTCCTTTACCTGTGTAATGCCCTTGGCAGCATCATACCGCCTAAATGTGGTCAGTGCCAGCAACAGACTGAACTATCATGGTATTGACGAGATGGTTTTCATCACCATTTGCAAAAGGAAAACTAGTGATAGCCCTGATAACCAGTGGTCACTGAATGCCTTATAAAACCGTTAAGCCCTTGCCCAGATGCTCTTTGAATTGTCAGTTGATGCACCAAAAACAAACAAACAAACAAAAACCCAGTGTAAAATAAGCACTACAGAAGACTCAGGATCTCTGAGAGTGAGATGAAGAAGATCATGATTCCTCTGAGTTAACCAGTTCCCTCTCAGCTACCATATAACATCTAGAATACATGGCTAATGTTGGATAATGACAAGAATGGAGGTAGAGGAAAAACAAACTCCAATTTCTAAGTGAGCAAAAGTCCTGATAATTCTCTTACCATGTTGCCTCTTGTCACCTTAAAAATATTTTTATTATTTTCTATTATCTACAAAATGAAATTAAAATCCTGCAGCATAAAATCCACAACCTACTGTCTGTCAATCTTTATTTCTGGCCTTTTCTTTAATTGCAAGTTATCCCATGCAGTGTTTAAATCAGTGCCCACCAGGATCAGATAACACAATTCCTGCTTAACTAAACAGGAGCATTCTAGGCAAGTCAATTAACTTCTGAGCTTTGGGTTTTTTCATCTGTAAATGAGAATAATATTAGTATCTGTTTCACAGGGTTGTTAGAAGTAAAGGCAATAGGCAATGGGCATTTAACACATCGCCTTACGCATGGCTAGCAGGCAGTAAACGCTATCTGCAGTAGTAATTATTACTCCAGCCACCACGTGAGGACTTGCAATTCTTTCACTATGCACTGTACTTTCCTGACCTGGGTCTGTGTTCACATCTTCCTTGGGAAATAACCAGACGTACATAGGGTGGCATTGTTTGTAATAACGAAGAATCAGAAACATTCTACGTGTAGAGAACTGGGTGTTAGATTCTAAAGGAAGGGACTTCATGGGAACCAAAGATTCAGACCTCTATTCAGAGATTTCGTAGGAAGATTGCAAATTACCTTGTACTTTTAAGCAATCCTTTTTATCAGCTAAAAACGCTGAGATAATAAACTGTATATTCCATATGATTATCTCCGGTACATTATAAAGAGAGGAAAAAAAAGTAAGATCCATACATGTATTATCTTCTTTGTAGCATTTGGCATATACTAGACACCCTACATGTGTTCCACAATAATAATAATCCAAGGTCATGGAAGTTCACTGCCAATTTCAGGGGAGCTTGAATGTTAGGAATGTGGCAGGCATTGCATCAGGCCCTGTAATACCAAGAAATATGGGATCGGGAAGAAGGCATAACAAAAATTAGAAAAGAAGTTGTATACCATGAACTAAAGAGAGACACTTAAAATCCTCTACTATCAGAATAATGGCCATCCAAATATGTCCACAGGCAAATCTCAGGCACCTGAGAACATGTTACCTTTCATGGCAAGCAGGGACTTTGCAGATGTGATTACATTGAGGGCCTTGAGATGGGAGATTACCCTAGTGGGCCCATTCTAATCACATGGGTCCTTATAAGCAGACCACCTTTCCACCCAGTGGTCCCAGAAAGAGATGTGATGACAGAAGCAAGGTAGGAGAGATGTTAGGTTGCTGGCTTTGCAGATGGAGGAAGGGGGCCAAGAGCCAAGGGGCACTGGTGGTCAGCCAGAAGCTAGAAAAGGCAAGGAAATAGATTTTCCCCGTGGGTCTGCACAAAGGAATGCAGCCCTGCAGACACCTTAATTTTAGCTCATTGAGATGCCTGTTGAACTTCTGACCTACAGAACTACAAGATAATAAATTCGTGCTGCTTTAAGCCACTGGGTTTGGGATAATTTGTCATGGCAGCAATAGAAAACTAATACAAAGGCCAACCAATGAAACCCACTGGGCAGCAGAGATGTCCCACAGTACCACCAGCTGACAACTGCATGAATTTTACCAAAGAAGTTTGCTGGCACTTTAGGGATTGCAAAACAAAGTTGAAGTTATATTCCAAGAAGTCTGGTTTCAATGGGGAAAGAAAAGTTAATACGAAGAAAGCCCCCAAACTGAAATATGCTTGTTACCTTTCCAAGACTCAATATTTCGAGGAAGAAATCTTACCACTCATTATCTCCAGGGATATGGTAACTGAGAACTGAAATAACTTTGCAAACAGTCTCCAGAATTATTCATCTCTGATCAAGAGGACAAGTCCTAAGAGACAACCTTCCCTGATAAAACTGGAGAGGAGAATTTTTAGAACGCTAAGAGCAGCAGGTTACCTCATCAGCAGCCAGGAGAGGTGGAATATAAAAAAGGATAAGGGAGACAGGCTGTGCATAGCGACAGGAAGGATAACTTAAGATACTAAGGCGTTTGTTAAAATTTCAGGCTATTACCAGCCAAGGTATCAGGTAATTAACATTGACTTAAATGCCAACAAAGCTTTTTAAAGTACCCACTATTTTTAAGACATTTTCACTTCATGCCTATCTGTGCAATGACATTAAAAGGCTCGTGAGAAAGAAGTTAAGAGTTCACGGAAGATGTGAGTGTCTTAGAAGTACGACCAAACAATCGGTCCAGCATGCATGACCACTGCTGGTCACAGCACTGTGGGACTTAGAAGGAGAGGAGAGCAAGGAGGCTGCCCCTTTACTTCACCACTCTTAAAAGGTTGATATTGGGAGTGGTGGGCAGTGGCTCACGCCTGTAGTTCCAGCTACTCAAGAGGCTGAGGCACTTGAACCTAGGAGTTCCCAGCTGCAGTGAGCTGACTGTGCCACTGCACTGTAGCCTGGGTGGTGACAGAGAGAGACCCTATCTCTTAAAAATAAAAAAAAATAAATAAAAAAATAAAAGGTTGATATTGGGGTTCGATTCCGGGATGAAGAAGACATTTTTTACTAGGAAGTTTTTTACCAAAGAGGGTTCTGGGGAAAGAAGCATTTCACACTTTAAAACTTGAACTATGAGGCTTGATCCAGACACCTACAAGTAGGTACAGACAACAGATACTGGTGACAATCCCAGGGGAGGTCATCTAAAAGCTGGGTATAAATGAAAGGCAGAGAATGTTTGTGCAAGGCCCTCTTTTATAGCTGTGCCACAGAAACTGTCCCGGAACTTCTTACAGCATGGAGTCCATGTTTGTTTTAAAGGCAGGGTATTTAAAAGAACAAAATAGATTATGTTGAAAGGATTAACTTACTTGGGAGTTTTTGTAGATGAAATCTAGCAAAGAAGTATGTTTTTTTTAGTACCTTTCCACTATAAAGAACTGCAAAAAAAAAAAAAAATCTCGTGAGGCATCTGATATGAAAAAGTTTGTGAAACATGCCTTTTGTTAAGAATGATTCAGTTGGCACTTAGTACATATCTAAGGGACTATCACATGTTAGATATTTGTGTAAGGCTCTAAGAGCATAAGGGAGATCTCTCATCTCCAACTGTTACATCCAACACATGTTACTTTCTCTAACCCCAGGGTGCTCACAGCAAACGGCCAAGGGAGGATTTTTTAAAGAATAAGCATTAGAAGGAAGAACCCAAAGGAAAAGCTTTAAGAGGGAACCCTATCTTTGTGTTCTATCACTGGTGAACAAGTTACGCTTGGAAATCATTCAGTTTTGTAGCCTCTCAGTTCAGGGCCTTCATTAAAACCCACTGCTAAGAACTCAGCCCTAACACAAAGTGAGCTGCGACACAGATGATGACAATCTCTGCTGACCCAAGAGCCACACCAGCTCCTGAGTAATGACATGTGCTTTGACACTGGGCTTACTCAGTTACGTATCTTCAGGTTTCTCAAAGTTTAAGAGCATTTCACCAAAGTCAAACTTCAAGGCTAAAAGGGATTTCTTACTAGGCAGTTTTCAAACATCATTTTTGCACATACAAGTTTTTATATGCTGCACTACAGAAAAACTGAAAATAATACTTCTTAAATAATGTAAGTTTTGGCACATTAAATCAAAATATAAGGCAGCCATGAAAAAGGATTGTATAGATTTATATTCACTGATATGAAATGATATCTAGGAAATACTACTAAAATAAACATCAGATTACAAAACAATATGTGTGGTTTTATCATTAAA
Source organism: Eulemur rufifrons (assembly GCF_041146395.1). Lineage (NCBI taxonomy): Eukaryota > Metazoa > Chordata > Mammalia > Primates > Lemuridae > Eulemur > Eulemur rufifrons. The sequence goes on along the minus strand of NC_090983.1, from coordinate 57,952,104 downwards.
TGTTTATACAATGACATTTAAAAATTTTAAAATATATATTATCATGTATGTAGTGAAAAGTTTAGAAGAGTATTTATCAAGAGGCTAATGATGATCTATCTCTGGGTGGTGAGATTATGGATGATGTTATGCCTTGATCTTTTTTCTTTTAATTTATTTTGATTTTTTAAATTTCTAAGACAACCATATATGGCTTAAAAATAAAGAAGTAATAAATATCTTTAAAGAACTCCATACATTCGCTGTTGTTCAAAGTATTCGTACTTACAAACAATGTCTTCTTATCGTCAGGGGAAAAAAAGACGACGTTAGCTCATAATGAATGGTTTTTAATTCTTCTATTTTGCTTCCCTTATATTACCAAATTTTTCTGAATATAAACCTTCTTTCCAGGAGGACTTTATATTTGCAGAAAGCAACACCCTGCACTCCCTATAGCGCCTGTACTCATAATACCTCCCTATATCACACCATCAATAACACTGAATTAGCATCAGAAGATCCAGATGCCAGCCAGCCGGAGAATTAGCTCTGTGACTGTAGGAAAGCCACTTAGCATCACCAATCTTTCTTCTTCATCTGTCGGCAGCAAATGTTGGACGAAAGGAAAAATTAAATCAGGCAAGTGATGTGACAGCGCTTTCAAAATTATAAAACACTGTAAGTGCTGGTTGCTATTTGCATCATCATTTCAGTATCCCCTCTGAGAAAAATATTTTCAGATATTCCTGTCACAATATTTAATGATGAGTTTATCAGAGAACATTGTTAAAAGAATATTTATGTGAAGTGTTAATGAGGAGGCAGGTACATGTAACAATCCCAAAAGTACAGGCGTTTCTTACTGCATTCAAAATGGAACTGAACAGAGCCAGGCCACAGGGTCAAGTGGAGAAGAACACAGACCAACATGTGAAACAGACCTAGGTTCAAGACCCATTTCTGCTTCTTATGAGCTTTATAGCGTTAAGACAAATTATTTCATGACTCTAAACCTCACCTGCGAAATGTCAGTATCGACAGGATTGATGTTATGGTGGTTGTGTTACAATTAAACAAGACAAAGCAAATGACATGCTTACCATAGTTCCTGTCACACAGTAGGTACTTCAGCTTTTTAAAGGACACCACTAACAATAAAGCCAAGATGTGCAACAATGACTCCAATTGCCAAAGAAAACAACCAAAAGAGAACATCCAAAAAATTAAGGAAAGTGCTGAGCATTTTTTCAGATTAAAGAATCGTATTTCTAATACTATGGTGTCTACATAATAGCATACACCACACTGCTGAAAAACAAACATGGTCTTGCCAGAAATAATTTAAGACTGGTAAGCTCCTTACCAAAGCTTGACACTGTCCCTGGATTCATCCTACCCATTACTCTTCTCAAAATTTGGTTGTTGGGGGAAAAAGAAAAAAACAAAACACACTGGTTACTATGGGAACAAGCAAGTCAAAGATAACATCCAGACAAAAGGGCTCTCACCTTCCTCTAACTACTCATAGCTCTTCTTTTTATCTCTCTTATTGCATTTATCACTTTCTACCTTGTATTATAGTCACTTGTGCAGGATCTGATCTCTCCGCCTACACGGTAAGCTCTTTGAGTGCAGAAATCGTGTCTTATTCATCTTTGGATTTTCAACAAAGCCTTGCACAAAGAAAGCAGTAAATAAGTAGTTTATTGGGGGGAAAAAAAGAACATGTACAAAAAAAAGCATTGCACAACTGAACACTGTGCCTACATTGTTTAACCTTTCCGGGGAAAAAATTAATCAAGGCTCCCAGCCACTTGACTGGTAAGAATTATGCAATTAACCCTATTTTACAGGCTAGAAAACAGTTTAAGAATTTAATCCCTTCTGAATAATGATATGACAGAGTTAGAATTCAGGCATCCTAACACTAAAACAGAGACCAATGTTGTTTCTAATAGATAGAGTTTTCTTTATGAAATCATAATTTACTAAATTTATTGTTTAAAAATAGCTAAGTGGACCTTTTAATGGAGAAACTAAAATAATAAGTTGAATTAGGCAGCAATTGTCATGCTGAAGGATTTTTGTTAAAATAAATATCCTATTCCAGAGATCATTTTTCCCCACAAGCAGGAAGCCACTGTGTTGATCCAGGGTCTACTGCTATTAATACATAGTATCATTAGGTACTCCTCTAATTTATTTTGTAAATTCATGAATTTACAAAAAGGTAAATCCATTACGAACAAGTAAATGAGACATACCATACCAGCATATCTATTATGCCAATTGTCAGGGTTGCCTTCATTTACAGCAAAACCGTAAATGCAATCCGCAGTAAAAGCTGTCAAAGCATTTAACATAAAGGAATTCACAATTTTACTAACAAGTTTATCATTTCTCTAAATCACTGAGCCTGATTCTAAGAAACACATGTTTTATGTCACATACATGACTATTTTATTTTATGAAAAATATACTAATGGCAAAATACTTGTACAATGTTTGACTCAAACCAGAAATTGTATTACCATCTACTGACAGTATATAAATCTCAAGGTGGGCCACTGGGTATTTTTCTCCCGAGATATGCTTAGGAGGATTATCTTTATCTTGTACCTGACTTAATGATACTCAATTTTTTGATAGCATAGATGACATTACCACATACACAATGCACAAGAGAACATTTGCAAAGGACATAAAAGAAAAAAGAAAAATCTACATTTTAACTATCTTCAGCATTTAACATTGAGATGTAAAGTCTAATCCTATTTCTCCAAATACTACATATAACAGGTCAGTTTTAAAAGCAAAGTAAAGCAATAATATATATCTCTTCAAGGAAGAAATCACCCTTTTGCTTCCTCAGTCTTTTGCTTATGATCACCAAAAAATATATAAATAATGGAGAAATATACTACCTGTAGTCAATAATGTATTTGTCTTTTCTATAGTATGTGACATTTTGAAAAGTAAAATATTTCCTAGTTTCCTACTCATGGATGGAAAGTGAGGTTTATGGGGAGGAGGGGGTGTGTGCAGTGAGGAAGGAAGCCATGTTGCTAGCAGGTAGGTCTGTTTGACTATGTCAAAAACAAAGTCAGAGTAACCTTTCCACAAGGTGGAGAGGGCAGCCACCCACATAGCATTAGCTAAGGACTGGTGAGAAGCCAGCTCGAACTGAAGTCTCCTACCCACCAGCCCATGGAGCGCAACACACATAAATGCCATGCCCGGATAGCCTCGGGGGATAAGAAAGGCAAACACAGTTTTCCAGTACCTGCTAGCCACACATTGTACAGATCAGTGATTCACAAAGGCAGAGTGAGGGCATATAGAAATGCATACATATGTGTACATGTGCATGTGTAGATGTATGCATGTATATGTATATACTTGTACGTACACATACACATGTATCAGAGCCTTGACATGGAGACAGAAACAAATGAGGATGGTGCAAAACAGGGCATGGATTTTAAAAAAGCTAATAAACACTAGCCAAGAACAACCTTCCAGTTTCCTATCACACAGGCTGGTTTAGGAAATAGCTTGTTTGGGCCCGGAGGTGGCACAAAGGATCCAGAGTAAAATTCAAATGGGGAATGGGGCATGAAGAACCATCTGGCAAGGATCAACGCTAGATGCCAGGTTTTGATACTCAAAGAGCTTGTAGCTTTGAAGATTCTAAGAAAAGGAAGTCAGACCTCTGAGGGGTGCTGAGGTGAGAGAAGGCGGTGGGGGACTGCTACCTTGCACACAAGAGATCAGCAGGTGGCAGTTCTATGACTCCTATCCATTTATGACTTAATAACGTTTCTAAAACTGGAGCCAACGCTAGGCTCACAGAATCCTCGATCAATGTTTTAAATGTTGTGTTTCCATTTCAGTTATAATCATAGGCACACACATACATTTACATTCTGGAATATCTGGATAATGTCCATTTCAGGGACATTTTGAGTTCATAACCATTAACCTCGGGTGATCTCTCGTGCAGCCTGTTAATCCTTCCACATTTCCCTGGAAAATTTATTTTCCTGCTCTCCTACACAATTATGTCTCCTCTCTTCTCAAACCTCAAACACCTTTTTTCCTTCCTTACTCTCAACTAAGGATACTCCTCATTTTACTGAGAAAACACAGACAGCAGAAGAGGACCGCCACACTCCTGCCACCAAATCTGCCAACCTTCTTGCACCTCTGCCTGCCTCCCCTGCCTGCCTTTCCCCTTCTGGTGGCTGCACTGTCCCACAGGTGATCTCTCATCCCCCTGCCTAAGGGACATCTACATGATGCCTGGGTATTATCCCTGCTCACCCCTTTGAGGACAACAGTCTTGCAAGGTCCCCTCTCTCATGCAGTTTTTCTCTGTTGGCTCATCATTCCTACTTGCTTTTTTAAAAAAAAAAAAATCCTCATTTACCCTATATTCTCACTGAGCAATCACTCCATTGCATTGCTGCTTCCTTATCTCAAGAATTTGTAGTAAGAGTTATCTGAACAAACAAGTTATCTATCCTTATCACCCCATGTTCTACCTTGCCATTCAGTATTGAATCCCACTGGATCAGCCTTTTGTCCCTCTCACTCCACTGAAACGGTCTTGCCAAGGTCAAGAATGTGCTTCATTTTGCCCAATACAGTGGTGAATTCTTAGTTCTCACTGTACTTGATCTATTAATAGCCGCCAGTGCAGCTTTACACGCCTTTCTCGGAACACTTCCTTCATTTGATCTACAGGACCCTCACTCCCTCCTCTACCTCGCCAGCCTCTCCCTCTCAGTGGGTTGACTGCTCATCTCTGCACCGCCTGTGAGAGGGTGCCGGCCTACTTCTCTTCTCTACCTTCACTCACTCCCTAGGTGATTCATCGGATTTCACAGCTGTAAATGCCAAATGCACTGGCAGTTCTCAAATTTTATCTCTAGCCCAGACGTCTTTGAAATGATGCATCCAAATGCCTGCGTGACATCACCACACAGATGTCTAATTGACAACTCAAACTTAACATGCCCCAAACTAAATTCTTGATTCTCCCCCACCCCCAACCTACAATCCCAACTGTCTTGCCCATTGCAGGAAATAGTGACTCCATTCATCCAGGCCAAACCCTTGAGTAATCTTTGAGTTTCTTCTCACCAACCCAGAATCCAATAAACGCTTGGATTCTCCCCAACCCAGTATCCAAATAAGTGCTCACCACCTTGTTGTCCTCATTCTGGTCCAGGTCACATCACCACTCACTGTATCAGTGCAACAGCCCATGCCAAGGGACTCTCGCTGCCACCCTGGATGGTCTGTGTAGGGTCTATCCTCTATAAAGCAATTGCTCTTCTTAAAATTTAACTCAGATTACATCACGCCTCTACTCGCAGGCCTCCAGTGGTTTCCCACCCTCTAACAGTGAAATCCAGTCTTCACTGCAGGCTCCACAGCCCCGTGAGATTTGGCCCCGCTACCTCTCTGAGCCTGTCACCTTCCACTCTGCCCACACTGCTTTCCTGGCTGTGTCTGGAATTGCTTATAACAGGCTTCCTGCTTACAACCTTTGCACTGCTGCTCACTCCGCCTCACAGCCTCATTCCTCACTTCCACTAGGCGTCCGGCTGCTCAAATGTCACTTGACTTAGAGAGGCCTTCAGTGGTAGGCGCAATTCCAAGACAGCCTCAGTATCCCCGTTCCCTGGTGCATGTGCCCTGCAGGGTCCTCTCTCCTTGAGTATGAACGGGACCTGCAGATATGACAGGATGTTAGTCACTCCTGTGATTAACTTATGCCATGTGGCAAAGGTGAAGGGATTTTACAGACATGAATTAGGTTCCAAATCAGTTGACTCTGAGTTCATCAAAAGAGAAATTATCCCAGGTGAGACTGGCTTTGTCAGGTAAAAAATAAAAAAGAAAAACCACCTTTAACAGGACTGCGGCCTTGGAGAGCAGGGGAGATCTCCTGCTGCTCTTGAAAAAGCCAACAGTCACACTGTGAACTGTCTGTGGAAAGGAGTGGCCTGTGGGAGCTGAAGGCCTCAGTTCACAACCGCAAGGAACTAAATTCTGCCAGCAACACGAGTAAGCTCAGAGGAGGACCATGAGCTCCAGATGAGCTCGCTTTAATCTCAGCCTTGTGAGACACTAGCAGAGAACCCAGTTAACTGCAGCCAGATTTCCAATCTACAGACTGTGACATAATAAATGGGCGGTGCTTTAAGTCACTACATTTGTGGGAACTTTTTACACAGCAATGGAAAACTAGTACACCTTCCATAATGTAGAATAACATCCCCCTTACTTTCTACCCTCCTGATGTAGCTTCTCCTTCAGGGAACCTGGTATCATTCACATATATAATTTAAATATTTGAACTGCTCCTCTCCCTGGCTCTTAAATGTGAGCTCCTTGAGGGTAAGAAGTTTGTCGTTTCCTTCATCCACTGCTACATCATAGCACCTGAAACAGTGCTGTGCACACACTAGGTACTCAATTAATATTTGTAGAATGAATGAATGAATGTATTTACTGTGTACATTTACTTTAGCACAGAGTGATCACAAAAATGCAGTAGCATTTAAGTTTTAACTTTCAAAGGCTATTTCTCAAGGTGAAGTACAAAGACATCCATCCCCCTTCTGTCCTAGTCCAACAATATATTCTGAGAGATCTATGAGTTTGCAAATATGAAAAGCTACACATTAACAAATAGCTTATAGTTGTTTAGAAAAAGAAGGACACCAACTGCTATGGACTGAATTGTGTCTCCCCCACCCCCAGATTAATATGTGGAAGCCCTAACCATTAATGTGATGGTATTTAGAGACGGGGCCCTCGGAGATAATTATGTTTAGATGACATCATGAGGGTGGGACCCAAGAAACACCAAAGGGCTTGCTCTCACTCTCCACCATGTAAGGACACAGGAGGAAGACAGCTACCAGAAACCAAGGATGCCAAAACCCTGGTCCCAGACTTCCAGGCTCCAAACTATGAGAAAATAAATTTCTGTTGTTACAGTCACCCAGTCTGTGGTTCCTTCTTATGGCAGCCTGAGCAGACTGAGACACCAACAATTAGGCATCAGCATGTGTTCACTGAATAAGTCATACTAAAATTCATTTCTATTATTTGAAATTAATAGATCCCTTTATGATATCCTTCTGAACAGTTAGTTAGATATCCACTAAAAGGCAGTGGAATCAATTGGATTTGTTTCTGGTTGAACAACTGTGCCAAAGAATGCTAGTTAATTATCATAAGCCATTCAGAAAGTGAGTGGTTTCTAATAGATGCCAGAATACTCTGTCCTCCCTTAAACTACTGAACACCTTAATCAATGTTTTAGATAAAGATTAAAAGACAGGTTCATCAGATTGGTAAGTGACACATTTCCAAACATTGCAACTAATATGACACATTGACGATCATGATTGAAATACATGGTCGGCAAGAAATAAGTCAAAACCAACAGGTTAATTATCATAGTGATACTGACGTCATACCTAGAATTTTAAAACATGAGCTGCAGTTCAGAATTAGGCTTGGTAGCCCTTCAAATGGAAAAAACAAAATCAGCTGGTTTTTTTTGACTGCTGAGTCAGGCTGAACTTGTCACCAATGAGCATGGACATTTCAAAAGGCAATGAAAACATGGGCTGATTTAGGAGAAATAAAGAGTGTGAACTGCACAAATCACATGATCTTACTTCTGTATTCCAGCCTGCTCAGACCACATCTAGAGTCCTATATTTAAATATGGGTGCTACATTCAAAAGAGACAAGGGTAAAACTGGGAAATAACTGCATTAAAAGAGTTCTGAGGTCAAATTGGTTTTATATAAAACGAAGCCAAACAAATTCCTTTGCTGAAGAACTTCTTGGAACACTTGATACATCAATATTCCTTGTGATTTCCAAAAAACGTGTATGTGTGTGGTGGGGGGGGTATGTGTGTGGTGGGGGGGGTGTGTGTGTGTGTGTGTGTGTGTGTGTGGGTTTGTACAGAGAGATGGGTAATATGCATTGCTTAACTAATTTGAACATCAGACCCTTTCTTCATGGAGCATGTTGTAGGACTAGTGATCTAAGCCACAAACTTATGAAAACAACAACCTAGACCCATGAGAGAAAAGGTAATAAAAGCAGATGCAGGCTAAATGTTAATAACAGTGAGCAACCAAGATTACGAAGGCAATATACAAACTGTATTTATGAAAAGCAAGGCTAAAGATACTTACATTATTTTGTCTAGGAAAATAAAAGAACTAGCCTTGTAAATACACAAATGGTTCTCATAAAAATAAGGGGATGCATTCGCTTTTCTATTGCTCTAGTACCTGTAGCAAAACCTCTGGAGGTAAGGCTCAGGAACAGGTATTTTGACACATTCTCCAGAGAACGTGATACTTTCTCTAAGGAGCAGAATTAGAGCCCATAGAAGCCCCAGAATAGGAAGGTTGGTTGAATCAAAAGGAAGAACTACCTAATAATTAAAGCTTTTCAGTATCAAAGCAGTTTTAGTATGCACAGAGGCTAGGTAAACATCCAGCAGGGACACTAAGGAAAGATTCCTGTACAAATAAAGTAGAAGATTGGATTGTTGGATTCTAAAGGTCACTGCCAACACCCCATACTCAAGTGAGCTAGACGGCAGCCTCCCACGCTAGTGTCACTCACCACTACACTCAATGACAAACACTGAGCCTGGCAGAGAGCAGGTTCCCCATCAATAGTGGCTGAATGAATGAATAAACAAGTAAAAAATAAATGAAAAAAGTACGTGGTTCCAAAGTCAAACAAAAAGGGCTATTTCATTCTTTGTCGATTGCTAAATTTGCTAATTGTTAATAATGATCATGACTTCTTTCAAATATAAGGAAAATAGTCCTGTAATAATTTCACTTCTTGACTGGGAAATCAACTCTGAATTAAATCACAGCAAGGGTTATTGTGAGGTTCCCCAGTCAAGTATGTGAAAATGCACTGCTAACTATAAATGACCATCAGAAGGGGTGATCATGGCAACGATAATCTACTCTGACGGACTATGAGAACTCAGAGGGCTGGAAACCAACCTTGAGAATGAACTTGCTTTTTATAGCTACAACTCTGAAAATGTCTAGTGACCACATGCTTTGTTTAATTGTCAGAAAAACCTATGTATAACTCCTTTTAAAACACCTTCAAAAATGTGACGGTATTCTGATTGACCTGGTCAACTGGGCTGTTTACAATTAAATTTAAATGATTTTCTTTAGACTTGAGATACCAAATTCTTAACAAATAATATGACAATGATGGATCTTTAAATTAAAAAATCCTCAAAATAGAAACAGCATTCATTCATGAAACTATAGACAAAAACTATAATCAGGCACCATGTTTGTATCCATTTCCTAGAAGACTGAGATTTCTTTCAAAATATATCTGTCATTTCTCCACAGTGGCTGATCAAACCTGCCACTGAAAAATGTTCTAAACAGGCAACTTGTAGTACAAGCATGGTTTATTCCTGTCAGAGACTGACTGCTGAAGTGTGAAAGAAACTCATTAAAAATCTCTTACTGTGATCTTACATTGTAAAAGAGAAAAAAAGAAAAAGAAAAGAAAAAAACAAGAAAGAAAAGGCAAAGAAATAAACTTAATGAAAGGTACACTGAGCCTGCAGACATACTCATATGGTGTTTTTCTTTCTTATTCTTCTTTAGCAAGCAATTAGAAGAGTGCAATTCGTCCTGGGAATACAGCATACACTGGTTGTTCAGGGAAATCAAATAAGTTAACAATTTTATTTTATGCTAATATTATGAAAAGTTAACGAAGGAGATCAGAATGTTGTACCATAGGAAAAACAATGCAGAATAAACAGAATTATTTACCTTAATCTTAAAACGAGGTTCACGGCGCAAGAAGCTTCTCTGTAGTCTTCACTAGCATTGGGTTTGCCCTTTAAAAACAAAACAACAAACAGTAGATATTAAAAACTTTCACAGGAAAGGACTGAATGAAGTCACGATATCCTCTGATTCGTACAGCCCTTTCTTTCTGGAAATTTCCAAACCAGATCTTCACACACAGAGGCCTTCCCTGGCCTCGTAACACTTCTGTGAGAAGGCTGGAAAGATGCCTAGCTCCCATCACAACTGTGGATGCGACTGTCTCACACATAAAGCCTCAGTCACAGGATAAGCACCATGAATAACTGGCATAAGCTGTCGTGAGTCCAAAGAGGGCCAGCCACCTAAGTGGCACCTTGCCACCCAAACCATGGGCTGTTACCTGTTGGCCTTGGTGATACACAAAGGTTGGGCACCTTAAATCTTTAAGTGCAGAGGAAGGTGGAACCCAGTAGATTAAGCCACTGTTTATCTTTCCTGCCTTTCTCACCTAGATCTATTTCCTTAAATATAGATTATTAACCATGAATGCATCTACTACACAGTCCCTCCCTATTCCTACAAATCCCTAGGCACGAGCAGACCTTCTTGTTGGAATAGGAAAAACAAGGCATTTCAGGTCAAGAGTGGGCTCTGCCACTGACCAGATGGAACCATGAGCTAGTCATCCTCTGAACCTATTTTCCCATTTACAAAATGGGTGTAACACCTGCCTCAAGGGGTTGCTGGAAGAATATAATAATACATATGAAAGTGAGTCATAAACTATAAAATGTCATGCAGTACTTGTTATCCTAATCACTTTTCCTGTTTCCTTTACTCTCTTTGCCTTCTGACTCATTATTATTCTTAACTTGCCTATTTTTCTTAACTTTGCCTTAACATACAATCAATCTCTACAGCTTATCTCAAAGTCTCTCACTGAGTTGCCTGATACAGTGTAAAGACCTAAACTGAATCCCGGCTCATCCTCTAACCAGTGGTGTGACCTGGGGCAAGCCCCCTAACCTCTGCAAGTCTTTGCTTCCTCAGCTATAAAGTAAGGGCCAGAGATGAGCTATCTGCTAGTCTATCAAATAAGCTTCCTGCAACCACGAAATCCTATCACTCTCAGCATATCTCCAATATGCCGCTGTTGCATAAAACACAGATCAGATGAAACAGAAATGAATTTAATTGGAATATGCAGATTTTGAAAAAAAAATTATGATCCTAAGGCTGGTAATGTTTTCTAGCATAACCACTCAGAGAACAAAAGGGCTTGCCCGTTAATTATATAGCAAAACCAGAATGTGGGCCTGCACTCTGCTTCTGTGTTCACAGTCTTTCCCCTGGATGGCTCAACATCCTTTATCACCACCCAACATGACGCATAGCACAGGTCTTCTGTCACAGAACTTTTGCAAATATGCATTATAAATGCATTTCACAGTCACTGGACTATTATTTTACATGGCAAGCTGTAGAGACGAACTGGCCCATAATGTTCAATGATAAAAGAATTATGAAAACAGGTTATAGAAATCCAACCCAGAGCAAAAAAGAAATGTATCAATTAATTAACCACAGTATTTTGTGGCTGGAATATAACAGGATGGTGAGTCATTTTCTCTCCTTCTCTTCTCTTCCCCAGTACCAGCAATTTCAGAAGCAGTCGAATAATCAGTTCTCACTCTTGAACCTATCATTCAAAGGTTGGAGGTCCTGCAATGCGGGGTCAACAGTAACCCATTAAAAAAGGGAGCTTATGAGCCCCTGATTTGGAAGCACTACCCTGAAATTGTCTATCTTTCCAAAATGTTGGTTTTTCTAAAAATCTGTCTGTAGAAACGCATCTCAAACAGAAAGACTGACAGAGAAACATACCTGAGAGTCATGCACAGAGAGGGACTGTATTTGCTCGGGGATACTGCTGGCATTCACCGCGATCTGTTAAAAAGAACTGCTGTTACAGAACTCAAGAAAGCCAAAAGGAGACATGGTCACTGTAGTTACAGTAAGTCCCAATTATCAGAAACAATAATTTTCAAAAGCCCTTAAAGCAGTATTCCCAGGGAGGCGTTTGACTACCTGCCTTGGAATCACCTAGGACAAGTGTTAAAAACCCATGGACCCCACCCCAGCCTATGATTCAGAATTTCATGGAAATGGGAAAAAATCTGTACCTTTAACAAGTTCTCCAGGTGATCTTTATGCTTTTAGAGTGGCACTGAGCTAAAGTGAAAAGGCATGGACTACATGATATTTTAAACCTGATAACAGAAAGATGTCCTCTAACAATATTGTCTTGTACAATTTCATCTAAAGTTAAGGGACCCTTAATGAAAGGAGGTTAGGGTTAGTAAAACCTGCCCCTTTATTCATTACTTTGAGCAACTATTCACTGTATTCAAAAATATGTCAGGGTAGTTAGATTTTTAAAAGACATTTTCCCCAACAGAAATTCAAGCTGGAAACTCAAAATCAAATTATCTTTGCCTCAAGCCTTACTTTTGTGAACTCTGCCCTGGAGCAAAACTTGAAAGACAAAAATGAAGAGACAAAAACTCAAAGAGAAACAACAATGAAAATGATAAGGAACAAAAAGAACCTCCTATTTCTAAACTTACTATCAATTCTAAAACAATCAGAAATTCTTTGTGTCAAGAGTTTTCTAAAGTTTAAGAGCATAAAATTCTTACTCTTTGTGCTTCCCTAAAAATACCGATGTTAGTATTGAAGTAACAAGGAGAAATATACTGATGTCTGCAATTCATGTTGAAATGCATCAAAAAGTTATGGTGAACTGAAGGATGAACAGATGGATATGTATGTGATGGAGAAAATATAACAATAGCAGGACCTAGGTGACAGGTGTGTGGTGTTCACTATAAAATGCTGTAATGTTGCTGTATGTTTGAAAATTTTCATAACAAAATGTTGGGAGAAAATGACTACATTAGAAGAACAAACAACCTGTATTCATTAACCAGCCAGAGGGCCTGGGCCTACACCAAATGATCTCTTGTAAAGGAATCTTTCAGGGTGATTCCACAATCTTAACTTAAATTTGAGATATAACCAAAGGCCACACCAGCACTTACAGCATAGTCTACCTTCAGTCAAAGAACCACTGCAATCTGAAACACTTTAGTGGCATTTACTTGCAGGTGACAAACTTCTCCTTCCCCTGGGAAGACCCCCTCTCCCGCTGCAATCATCAGGATGGAGAGCCAGTCAAACGGGCTGCGGGCTGGACCCCAGGCACACCCTGCAATCCCGCTGTGTAGGTGTAAGCCTGAATACAACGAAGGGACCAGCCTCTGCTCTCACTGTTGTGCAGCAGTGCGGTGATTCCTCAGAAAACGTGCAAAGACGCACAGGAGTGCTGGAGAGGGAGGCCCTCGTGCAAAACATCTTCCTGACAAACCACTGTAGTCCTCCAAATGTCACCACTGTGGATCCATTCTATGGGATTAGGGCATGGCCTTTTGGCCTCCTCTCTTAAATGTAAAAACTTAGAAGAAAGCTAACACATTAAGCAGATGTCAATTTATCAGATTTTTGCCCCCTCTTAAACAGTTTGCTCTAAGACAGGCATTTGAGAGAATGAGTGTTCTGATAGGAAGGGGAGAGGAAAATAATAGATTAATGTTGAACACTGCCATGGAAATAGACCTCGATGGAGATCTGGGATAGGGTGAAAAAGAGGAAAAGATCTAGGAACAGAGAGAAGAAAGGGACGTCTGCTTTTCAATTTTTCACGGAACTCTGCCTAACCATCTCATTTTCTATTCTTAAAAATATCATAGTCAAATGCAATGTGTTATCCTGGATTGGATCCTGGCAAAGAAAAAGGCTACTAGTGGACAAACTAAACTAGTGACATCCAAATAAATTCCAGGGGTTAGTTAATAGCAATGTAGCAGTGCTGGATTCTGAGGTATAACAAATGTGCTGGGGTTACACAAGCAATCAGTGGGAAACACAGGGTAAGGAGTGTATGGGAACTCTGTACTGTCTTTGCAACACTTCTGTAAATCTAAAATCATTCCAAAATAAAAGTTCATTTTCAGAAATAAAGCAGGTTTCTGATCACAAATCTAACTTTCATTATAACTACTCAGAAGGCCAGTTACCTGCGATAACAACACCTTTTAGAAAATGGTATCATAAAAGTATCAAGTTAAAGCAGTCTGATAACTAAGGCTAACCATAACATTAATCAATTTAGAAGGAGAAATCAAATCTTTCTCTCCATCTACATGTGGATATAAAACAAACACGTATGAGAGATCACAGGCCTTTGGACGACATGCTTTCACAGAAATAAACTTAAAAAGTGAACAGTAGTCTTAAAAATCATTAGGCAATAGCAATGAGTAATAAAAACAAAAAAAATTGGTTTTCACATTGTTTCTAAACCTCTAATAAAATTAACTCAATTTAAATCTGTATCAAATATATTTCCTCCTTAGAACAAAATCCCGGAGTTGGGAAACAGAAACGTTTTCCTAATTAACCTAGTCTAGATTCTTGATAACAAAACTCTTCAATAACACCTCTTGTGGGACCTTCTGGGCTTCAGCCAAAAAACCTTCCCATCTGCTTCATTACACTTAATTAAATAAGGACAACTTTCCTAAGGGATTTCAGAGATGTTTTCTTTTTTCCTTTCTGGTTTTTTTTTGGGGGGGGGCAGATTTCTGATAGATATTTAAAATAAATCTTCAGGAATTCTGATCCCACAGTCCTCAATCTTCCTGGATTCCAACATGGACTTCGGGATTCAGGGCCATTTGTGCAGCTTTCCTAGTCAGTCCTCAATTCTGCCCAGGAATCAGAATCATGTGAGCAGCTTTTTGAAAATAAGAGGTGTGTGGACATCACCCCAAACCATCCAATCAGAACCTGGAGGTTGAGTCTAGGCATCCACATTTTTAAGGACTGCAGTTTTTAAGACGTAGAGCCGGGGCTGCGAATCATTTATTTGCATGTCACCTAACTGCAATGCTGCCATGAAAAAGAAAGTCATTTTAATAGAAGGCTTAGCAAATGTTCTCCTCAATTAAGTGAAACCAAATAAAACTATACATTTAAAGATAAAGTCAATTTGCTTTTTACATAGAAAATTAGAGTATGATGCAAAAATAGACAAAATGTCACAAAACCTATGATTTCAGAGTCTGACAAAAAGAGATTCCAAAACCGCTGGTCAAAAAAAGACCACTAATGGGATAATAGCTGAGAAGTTTTATATAAGGCAAGACTCTATATAAGCCAGGAAACACCATCTAAGGAAGCTGGTCCTTGCGAGTGCCACCCCTTCCCCATACCGCACCCCCGAGATAAAAATGGTACAGCCAGCAGACTCTCTTCTCTGCTTTTATACAATTCCCACAGTGCCTACCCCAGGTCCACACAGAAATCAGCACAGATTAAATATTTGTTCAATTAATTTTCTTATTAATATTAGTGTTATTATTATTAACCTTTGGTCTCCACTGGCTTCTACCAACCAAGTGAACAGGATGATAAATAAATGAAATCAGGATGAATTATCAACCTGTTATAAATTATTAATTACTAGTGGGTGACTAACACTTTGCAAGGCTATTTCTAAAATATCAGGTTAGAGACATAGGACCAATTTTTCAACGTTGACGGCTATGAATCTCAAGCTGGCTGTGAATCTCAAGATAAGTGGTGTAATTCTGAAACCTTACAGCTTACACTGGAAATTCTCTTGGACTTGGTAGGATCTCCAAATATGGTCCAAGGTGAGGCATATCTTCCCAATGTCCTCCTGACAAACACCCAACTCTGGTCTTCTCAATCTTCCCCAACTGATGCTGTAATACTTGGACATTCTACCTCATAATTCCTAGGAGGCCAAATAACCCCTTACAAATTAACCATTCCTGAAATACCCCTCCATTTATTGCAACATCTTACTCCGTCTAAACATGGTACTACTAAGGCTACCTTTTGTGAACTTCACCTCAATTATAAATATAATGTCTTCTGATCTTTATCCCCGCTTCCGACCTTCTCATAAATACTGTATGCCTATTCAAGCACTTGTTTAATGTTTGCACTTTCAATGCATAGGTATTCATGTCATTAACAAACATGTATAGAGTGTCTACTATTTGGTAAGGGAACACAAACATGAATAAAATATCATCCCAGTCTTCTACTGGCTTATACTCAAAAAACAACTGCGATTTAAATGACAAGCATTATTGAAAAGCTTATTAAAATGTAAATACTCTGGCATTTAAATGTGTCATTTGGCACAGATAAGCATTTTCATTCTCGAAGATGCTTAAAGGTATACGGTATGCTGTCAGAGGCTGTATACATTGGCACAGCTACTGATAGCAAGTGCAAAAAGTCAAAATCAGCAGACACTTCAACAAAGCACTCACAATTCTAAATCTCTACTTTACTCGTCCATGTGTCCACCAGTATGCATACATAAGAAAGTCAATGGAATGACGTATGTTATAGCAATCTAAGCACTCACCAAGAAGGAAATGGTTAAATAAACCATTTCCATCCATCCAATGCAATACTGTGATAGTTTAAAATAAAGAGGCAGATCTACAACATCTAATGTGGAAAGATTTTCAAAACAATAAGTTGCAAAAATATTTATAGTTTTCATAATTCCATTCATGTTTTTAAAAATGATATACTAGGTTTCTTTATGTACATATTTGTATGGAAACAAACAGAAAAATATCTGGAAGAAAACACTGTAAACTGATAACCTCTATTCACAGGGGTTGGAGGGAGCAGGAAAAAATGGTCTTTCAGTTTTTACTCTTATTTAATTCTCCTGTATGTTTTTAAGTCTTTATTCTGTTTCTTCTCAATAAGGCCCATCCTGACCAACCTGTCTAAAATTACAACCTCCTACCACATTCCCTTGCATCCTTACCACGTTATACTTTTTTCTATTACTCCTAGCCCATTGTTAAAAATCACATAATGTATTAATACTTACTTATTAAGGCCATTATATATTGTTTATATACTCCCATTAAAATGTAAGCTCCACAAGGACAGGAATTTTTGCTCTCTTTTTCTCACTGGTCTACCTCCAAAACCTACTAAAACAGTGTACATAGTAGGCACATAATATGTATTTGCTGAATGTCTATGTATTTGACACTTTTTAATTTCCTTTATAACAGATAAATACTTCAGTCTTCGCTTATGGAAAACAGTTTGGGGTAGTTGGCAAATCAAGAGTGCTACTTTAATTAAAAGCTGAAAGGACACAGGAACCATCATTGTAGTGTCTGTTAACACAGCTCTGGACACTCAAATGCCAATGCTGTCAAAAGGAAAGAGTGTCAAAAAACTGTCCTGAGAAGCTGTGCAATGGCAGGGGGGCTGGTTACTTCTAAAATCTGGTGGAAGTGTTTTCATGCAAACATGTGTATCTTTTCACAGAAATAAGAAGCCCATTTATATGCTTCCTTAATTATAAACCAATATGGAAACAGACATATGCCATTGGGAAATCAAGTGAGTCTCGTTGCAGTAAAGTGCCTGTGACTTTCAAATCCCACTCAAGAAGGTCGATAGAGAGGCTCGAGGATCAGTTCACAGCAAGCCATACATTATTCCCTCTCCTGTCTATGGAGAAAATACTCTTGCCAAAAAGATACTGCTGTTATCCAAATAACAAATCAGTCAACAGAGCAATTTCACCAAGCACATAGTAAGAGTATGTTGGCCGGGCGCGGGGGCTCACGCCTGTAATCCTAGCACTTTGGGAGGCCGAGGCGGATGAATCGCTCTAGGTCAGGAGTTCGAGACCAGCCTGAGCAAGAGTGAGACCCTGTCTCTACTAAAAATAGAAAGAAATTATCTGGCCAACTAAAAATATATGTAGAAAAAATTAGCTGGGCATGGTGGCGCATGCCTGTAGGCTGAGGCAGTAGGATCGCTTAAACCCAGGAGTTTGAGGTTGCTGTGAGCTGGGCTGATGCCACGGCACTCACTCTAGCCCAGGCAACAGAGCGAGACTCTGTCTCAAAAAAAAAAAAACAAAGACAGTATGTTAACAAATCTTCATGAGGAAAGACCCACACCTAACAGCCTGTACTAGCAAGGCAAGATCCCATGAACAGTACTCAGTGACGGTGTCTTGTAATGAACCAGTAACAGTGATTTATGCGTCAATGATGCTACTTGAACCATGTCATTTTGTTCTATGTCTAAGCAGAACTGACATTTTTGGTTACAGTAGCTCTCAGAAATAGATGAACAACCTGGACTCTGTACCCTGGATAAAATGGGATAGTGGGCAAGGAGAGGGCAGAGTTTGTGAAACCTGGTTAAGATCATTCTAAAAGCCCGGCACGACATCTGTGCGGCCAGTGCGTCCCACTGTGGGGCTTGTCACCATTGCTCCTGACATAGGGGAATGACGTCCTTGATCAAAGCTCATGTTTTATGTATGAAATGGAGAGATGAATTCATATGATAAACACAGGAGAAAACAGAAAAACTCCTTCTCTCTGAAGGAGAACCATCATCGGGAGGCAGACTGAAAAATCCCTGGGAAAGGCCCATCCGTGTGGCATGAAAGGTGAGGAGAGAAGGCAGGGAGGAGAGCAGGGAGGGAGGAGAGCAGGGGAGGAGGAAGAGTGGGCAGCTCGCTGTCCTCCTTACAGGGCCCAGCTGGTTACTGTCACTTAAAACAGAATGATAAGAGTCACTCCATTAAATCAAAAGGAAACGTCTGCTAATTAAAAAAAGTTGGGACGGGTATCATTTGTAGCCCAGAGTTTTCTGTTTTCTTAATGAGAATTTATCAAGGTACACGTTAATTACTAGGTCTGTAAAATATTTGGGGCTATTTAAATATGCTCCAATTTCCTCTAGGAGAATTAGCGAGTCTTGTGAACTCCAGCCATCATTAGTCATTGGGCATTAGAATAAGTAATCACATGGAGGAAGTAAATCAAAAGTGATTTCTTAATCAAAAAATGACCATTCCTCAAAGGGAAGCTGTTAGAAGAGTGCTCCTGGTCTACTATTTACTCACAAGGTTTTAAAACCAAGACCAACAGATTCAACCTAGAGTTTCTTACCATTTAATAATATCTGCTTTATCCTAGACTAAAAACCCAGAGGAAATTTTGCCCGTATGCTTACTATGTTTTCTAAATGACAATAAAACTAAGAGTTAAAATTAATTGATTACCTAGTCTGTAACAAGGACTCTACTGGGTGTTTTATGGACATGATTTCATCAATCCTCATGGCAACTTTGTAAGTACTGTGATCATCCCCATGGCATCGAGACCTGAAAGTTTACATGCTTTTCCTTTTTTATTTTCCTACTCCATGAGATTCTGAAGTGTCTCCCCCAGGTATATGAGACTTGGATATCCCAAGAAGGGAATGAAGTGGGAAATAAATAATAAATAACCACAGCTCACCTCTGGATTTTCTTCTTTTACTCTTCGTGACTGTAAAACAATTATGAATTCGTTAATACACACACACGCACACACAAACCTCACAAAAGTAAAATTTACACTGATTAGCTAATTGTCATAAACGTCATTTACCTTTTCTTGAGAAAAAGCGGCTTTCCCTTCTTCACTTTTTTCATCCATCTCGTCGTCACTCCACTCCCAGTCACCGTCTTCGGTTTTATGAAGGTGACCGCTTGACCCAGGAACTCTTCTTACCTGCATCAAAGCAAGGCCACACGGTTCTTCATCAGTCGCATGTGTTACACAGCACACACACTACCGCGAAAGTAACCTGAGTGGCTGTGAATCCAGGGATTACTAGAGGTTAATACCCCAAAAGAGTACATGGCCTCCAGACTCTGACACTCACCCTCTATCCAAAAATACTGTGTTCCTGAAGTGCATGACTATATTTGTATAGAGCAAATGTTTTGGGAGAACACCACGCACGTAAGCTGTTAAGTATCAAGCTCATTTTTCACTTTTACTTCAGTTAACGCTACTAGTTAAAAGGCCATGTGGCAGGCTTCAAAACTGCCTAAGGAAGTGCATGCAAGCAACGTCCTGCTGACCCAGCAAAGGCGGGGAAATCAGGAAGCCAAACGAAGCCTGCGACACTAGGGGTGCCAGCGATCTAAAACCCAAGTCGACAAAGCAAACACCCTTCTGTTGCCTCCTTGCTCTTTTTCAGAACCTGACATCATGCTTGTTTTCCCAGGAATTCTGTTCAACCTACTTGAGCAAAACAAAATCAGACTATTGTTCACACACTTTGTAGCATTTATGACACGTGTGAGATTGACAGGAACACAGCTTGGTAAGCAGCAGCCGTGCCAGTGTTTGGATGATAATCAGTCTTCGTCAATTATTTCACATTGTTTTGAGCTAGGGCGGAGATGTAGTCCACAGGGCACGCTTTCCAAATGTCTTTGTGGTTAGAAAAGCAAAATTTTAAAAGGACAGGATGACTGAAAAGGAGTCTCTGACCAGAGTAATTTGCCTTAAAAAAATGTGCTGAAACGTAATTAAACAAAGCACTGTAGCAGGTGAACACGATGTGAACGCAACAACAGCCAGTGTCCAATGATGCAGAGAAACTTCGAGTGGAAAGGGAGCTTCCAGACAATCTAGCCCCTTCACATTACAGAGGAGGAGAGGAAGGCCCAGAAAGTGACCCAAGATCACAAAGTTCTGAGAGCAAAGTCAAGGCAAGAAGCAAAGCCTTCAGACTCCCATTCAAATGTAAGTCTCCTCATGCCATTGAAGAAACATCAGAAAGAAGTTGTCTAAAAATGTCCTGTGAAGACCCTGAAAGACTGTGATGTAAAGAAAGACTATTTTCTGTAACAGACAATATTTAGTTATATCACAGAAGCATCATTTAACCCAAGGGAAACGCCACAGAACTTCAACTTAGGTATCTATACATGTCAGGCCAATGTGAAGTCATAAACAATGCTTGCTAGGAGGTGGGTTTGACTTGAGGGCATTACCATACAGAACATCATCCTGATCACTTGGTCTAGAAGATTTGAAGATTTGAACACCAACACAGAAAGTTAAAAAGCAAGTAAAAAATTCTTATTCATAATTGCAAATAGTTATGCTCAATTTTTTTTTAAAAAAAAAAAATCCTTTTTCTCCACTTCAAAAAAAAAAATATTTTTTAACCAATTTATCTTCAAAACACTTAGTACTCAGTGAAAACTCTCTGTGCTTGGCATAAGATATTTTTCTTACTTGCATTTTGAGCTGTTGTAAAAAACCTATTCAAATGATTGTGATTTTAATGGTGCTTATAGATGCTGGCTAAGTACTATAGAAAAAATGCTGAAATGCACTTCAAGATTTTCAGAACAGATTGTTCATTTTACAGCTACAAAGAAATGGCTAAGGAAAGAGAAAATAATTTTCTGTTGACATATACAATAAAATTAATTATTTTCTTAGCAACACTAATCATGCTGATAGCAACATAGCGGGACATATCTTAATGACTACATTTAAAAGAAAGAATTATCTATTATAAAACATACTGTTAACTAAGAAGAGACAAAACAAGTAAAATTATGTATCAGAAACAGAATAAAACTCTACCTTTACTAAAACTGTAGAAACCAAGGGTTGCTGATGAATTAGTATTCTTCAAGTACCCACCCAAGAGACTACACCAAGGAAATCTCTCTTTCCAGAGAGAATCCCGCTTTATACCCTAAAATTTAGTTTATGCCCTTTCCTGTCTCTGGTTCTATATTTACAAGATGTCGGTTTCATTTCCACAAGAAGGATCCAACTATAAACAATAAAATGGCCATTCTCTTCCATTTTTATTTTATTTTAGAACCTCGCTGTCTCCTTCCTAGTTTTATTTGCTGGAAGAGAGAAAAATAAAACAAAATGTCTAGGATTATAGCTCCAAACATTGAAAGAAATGGTGTGATGGGACTTAACGCAATAAATGTTGGTTAAACAGGTTAAACAAATAGTATAAATGTTGACGAAATTAAGACAAAGAACACTCAAACATCTATGTAGGGAAAAATATTGGTGTAATAGTCACAAGAATGAGAATACAAGTTTGTCTTTGAGAATGTCCCCTCAGCTTACTCCTAGGAATAAACTTGCAGCATAATTTGAAACCCAGGTTCCATGGTATTTTTATGTGACATTGACTCCTACTGAAGAGACCAGAAATCAATTTTACAAAGTTACATCCTTGTAGGGATTTTGTAGGGATGACGAGAAACAACCTTTACATTTCAGAGCCAACTAAGTTCCCCATAGTTTAGCAAATGATCTTCTTTTTAGGAACTGAAGAACACTTTGCAGAGTAAAAACTTAAAAAAAAAAAAAAAAAAAAAAAAGAGGTGTGTAAAAGCTTCTATCTGCCCCTCGCCCACTACAATGATGAGAATGGATATTATTCAGAATTCTGATTGTAGTAACTATTACATTCCTCTTGTTCTAGTAAATAATTTGCTCATTTAGTAAAGCCAAGAGGTGGTAGAATGAATTTATTCTCTACTTTATCTGTCAGGGATTTAAAAAAAAAAACCCTTGCTTCTCAGAAAATGAGCTAAATTTAGGGGATATCTAGAGGAATTCATATTCTCACAAATCCCTCGGGTCATAGTTGGCAATAGTGAGGTTAGAAAAGGTTTCACATGCAGTAATGTCTATTCCTGAGAGTGGGCATAAAATAGAATTAAGCAGTTGGTATTTATACCACACATGAAAAGGAAAGTAATTTTTTCTTCCCTTTCTCTAAACAGCACCTTTAGGAAAAGCCATTAAAGAAATGAACCATGTACCTCCACGATGATAAGCTGAAATAAAAAAAAAAAAAAAAAAAAAAAAAAAGAAATGAACCAAAGTTCCGATTCCCACAAGAAAAGAAAACAGGCTCAGCCAGACAGACAGGGGAGCAGTGTGGTTTACTGGCCAGGTCTGGTGGCCACCAGGCAAGATGGGAGAGGCAGGGCTAGGACGCAGCAGCCACAGAGAGGCGATGACAGCAACGTGGGGAACAGTCACTAGAGCGGCCTGACGAATCACTCCAGTGGTGTCACTCTAAACAGGAGCCATCTATAAATATTAGGTGTCACCACCTCTGTACATGTTCCTGGTCCCTGACACCAGAACCAGGACGAAGGACATGAAGGAGAGCATCAGAGCCAACGGATGAACTTTCTATCATAGGGCACGAAATATGTCAGAAATGCAAGCGTGTGTCTGTGACACGCTACTGAACAGAAGAGGAATATGACCCAAAGAAATGCTGACCAAAATTTAACAGAATTATCTCAATCTGACACGCCCACCTGCCCAATAAAAGCACCTGCCAGCTTCTTCCACTGCTGCATTACCTTCTCCCCAGACACGGGGTTTTGGAATCTCCTCGGAATGAGTTGCCCCCTCATTGGGAACCCTGCACTCAGCCTGTCCCCCACCTGCTGAAGACACTGCCTGCCAGACTACAGCCAACACCCACGTGACCCAGGAGCCACCACCCTCACGTCTGCCTGTCAAGGACGCAGCAGAAGGCCACACACAGTAACATTTCTGTTATCAGGCATTCTACTGACTAGAAGTATAAAAAATATTTCTAACTATTTAATAATTGCTGTTTATAACTTATTTGAGTCGCTGCCAAGCAAACAAAAGCCTTCTAAATCATGGAAAATCAACAAACAAAATTAGACTCAGTAAGGTTTTAGCAGTACATTATATACGCTCACATGGCCGCCCTGTGACCACCGCCTCTCTCCACTCCTCCGTCCTGCACCTACTGCCTGGCCTCGCTGGTGGGAGGGCAGGAGATTCACTCCCCATCTTCTAAGGCCTGGCACCCAAAGCTGCCTCTCTCGATGCTGCGTTAACTAGTCCGCCATGCCACATGTGTGTGGATTGCCATGTACACAGCCAGAGGTGTCCTCCTAACCAACCCACACCTAAGAAGGAAGCCCTGGGGCCAGCCATGACATCCATTCTCCAACCCTTGGCAGCTGGCAACAAGAGCCCCAGTCATATAGCCATGCCACCTGGGGCCATTACAGATGACCACCGGCCACTCCTAGCTGTGGCACCAGTGCTGCTACAACCCCGCTGCTCCAAGTGTCGTCACGGACCAGCAGCAGCAACAGCACCTGGGAGCTTGCCAGAAATGCAGAATCTTGGGCTCCACCCTAAAACCCCTAAATCACAATCTTCCTTTTCAGCAAGATCTGCAGGTGGTTCACATTCTCAGGCTGGAGAAGCACTGTGCTAGACAACACTTCCACTCAGCTTCAGCCTCACCCCAGCTGGTACTTGTCTAATGCCAGGAACTCCACCGTACGCACCTTAAATATATTAACTAATTTAATCTTCACAGTAGCCCTATGAGCTGAGAATCATTTTATTGCCCCAGTTTTCAGTTTTACATGGGTAAAGTTAAACAAGGGGCCCAGGCTCCTACAGCTGGGAGGTGACAATGCTAGGATCAGAACCGTAGCTCTCTGTTCCCAGCCTCCACTACTGCTGCTCCCAGCAGTGCCCTAACCTCACCGAGCCCCAACCGCTTAAAATAACTTCATCTGCTACCCTGAGAGCACCAAGTCCATTCAACTGATACCCACAGCCCCTCTCTTTCTAACCAACTTCACACTCTCACCCTTCTTAGCCTCTTTTCCTTCTGTGTGCAAGGAAAATGGATTCCTTCTCCTTTCCAAGACCAGGGCCTCCTGCATGCTCCTCGTGTAGCTACTCACTGGTTCCTTCCTTCAAGACACTTAACAGCCAGCCAGGCCCAGGCTCCTCTACACTCAGCCATGAACATATTCAGGTCTCTCCTGTACTTCTACCAAAAGGGGGTGAGTGGGGAGGAACCCCTTTGATTTTGCTTCTTCCTTGAGAATCACTCCACCACTGTTCCTTTTCACTGTCAACATTTTTCTAAAGATAGTCTCTGATTGCTGCCCTCACTTCCTATCCCATCCTCACTCTTTAATACTATACAAAATGACATCTCTCCCCACTAGGCCACCAAAACCACTCTCTCTCCCTTCAAGATGTAATGACTTCCTAATAGTGTAATTCAGTGCTCTTCTCTGTGGCCATAACGCCGTCTTATAAACACAGCAGAACCCCACTCTTTCACTTCAAGCTTTCGCATTACATTTCTCCTCCTACTTCTCTTGTCATTCTCTGTCTCCAACTGTCCTTTGTTCTCTGTCTTCACCATAAACGTGGCTGCTCCCTGCCCAGTACACACTCTCAGCTCACCAGACACTGTCGCCCTGAGTGAACACACCTTCTCCACAGCCTCCCCACCCTCATCTAAGCTGAGGGCCTTGGAAGTCTCACCTTAGTCTTGTTTTCCAAGTGCTCTGCTGAATATGAACATCATATCAATTTCTCAAAATTGAGTTCACCACCTCCAACCCATCTGTTAATCCTCTACCTCCAGCCTCATTCTGACACTTCTCCAGTTAGCCCCTTATTCTTAGTTAATGCCTTTGAACTCCATCGCAGCCCCCACCCCCATCGTGCTGGCCAAAGGGCACAGTCATACAGAGCTCCTAACACAATGCCTACCATATAATAAACACTCAAAACACAACAGACGCTATTATTATGAATACATTTAACCTTTTTCACAACCCAAATCTATCAAGCATTACATTCTGCAAATCTTACCTCCTCTGCTGCCACTGTGCTGGGTCAGGCCCCCTTTGATGTTGATCTCTTGCCTTGCCTATTAAAACAAACTACTAATCAATCTCCAGGCCTCTGACCTCTTGCCTAGTTTATCCTTCATATTGGCCCATAGGGGCACATAAGCACTTTCTCAAAAATACCTACAAGAGTTCACTGTTGCCTACAGGATGAGTCCAGATTCCTTAATATTCAAGTCTCTCCATTCCCTAGGCCGTAAATTACCTTTCAAGACTTATTTTCCACCACATTCCTTTAGGATACCCTACAATCCAGTCATGTACAAATTGCATACTTTCATGAGTCTACCATTTTACATACGCATTACACAAATATCTTGGCCTAATCTACTCTTCCACATTCTCTATCTATTTTTTCCTTATCCAAGAAGCTTCTGTTGATCCTCCCAATTGGAATCCTACCTGTCCCTGTATATCATTCTACTTTGTATTACATTTGACAGAAGACATATTAAACTATATACTCCTTCAGGGCAGAGAGCTTGCTTTGGCCATTTTTTAAAAAATCACTTATTTTTTCATTTGGTCAACAAAGTTTTATTGACTGCCCACCTTTATAACAAGTTCTAGACCACAGGTGAATAAAATAAAAGCCTATACCTTGGAGTAGTTCACAGTCCAGAGAGGTGGACAGCCATGTAAGCTAATAATTCCAATAAAATATGAACACTGTAACAAAGATACAAATTCTGTGAGTCCACAGGAGAGCAGATGACTATCTGTCAAGGGAAAGTATGAGAAGGTGGTTTTTAAGGGACCAGTAAGAGCTCAGTGTGCAGAGAAAGGAGTTATTCCACCCAGAAAGAAGGTAAGAACTTAGTGAGTTCTACTGACTCATGTAACGTGGCTGGGTCAACAAGGACTGGTGTCTAGAGGTTGGTTTTTTAAAAAATGGCTAAGAGTAAGGCTGGAAAAGCTGTGTGAAGAACCTGTACGATCTGAATGTCAAAGCCAAAGGCCTCCAGGACCCAAGCAGAAAATGCAAAGGGAAAAGCTGGCACAAGATCTGACGAGGACGTGTCCACTGTGAGGGAGCACCAAGTGCTGCCTGACAGCTGCCACAGGGAGGCAGCCCCAGTGTTGCCAGATCTTCTGATTCTTCTAGAAAGTAGATAATTTAGATTTTTATGTGAAAGCTCTTGTTTTTTTTTAATGTTAACAAGGATGTCAAGTTTCAAAAAAATTCCTCTGCATAGCCTAAAAAATAATGTGCCTGTGGGACCAATTTTCCAAATTTGGCCTGTGAGTTTACACCTTCTGTTGTAAAACCGGTCAGAGGGTTTCGAATGCAGACAATGGGGGGAAAGCTTGCAGGTGGGCATAGGGGAAGGGAAATGATCGAATCTGCATTTCTGAAAGCAGAGCAGAAGATATGCTGAGACTTGAGGGTGACAAAGGCCAGCAAGAAATCAGCAGTCACTAACTAGAACTAAACACCCCCAAACTGAGTGACTTAAAGCAGCCACAACCACAGAAGCTCCATGACTGTCAGACTCGCTTCCATGGTAGCTGACAGTAAGCACGAGAGAGCCCAAGTCCGGACAAGCCTTTTCCAAATTCCTGACACACACAAAGAGCACAAGATAACGAAGTAACTATTGTTTTTAAGAAGGTTGTCCGTGAGGGCTTAAAGGAGAGCAAGGAAAATATTACTGGAAGCTAGAGAAAAGGAGAATTCTTATGCAGTGACAGAGAGTTTGGCAACACTGACATCTATGGTAAAGTGGGAAATAGAAATGTGCCTAATGAACTCAGTGATGGAGCCAAAGAGATTTCCAGGCAAAACACTTAAAATGACACCTGAGTTCTGCTCACTGCCAATGATAAAATGTGAGCAGAGAGAGATGAGGTAAAGAACAAACTGTTAAATATAAAGCCATTTCTCATGCCCATCTCTCTAAAAATCAAACAATTCTGAAACCAAGAAATGGTTTCCGAGTAAAAATTTAAATCCAGGCTACAACCCTTTGTTAAGACTTCAGAAACATCCAAGGGGGTGCCCTCGTAGACACTTTCAACATACCTAAAGCTTTCTGAGGATCTTAAGAGCTTGCCTTGTAGAATCCCAGCATTGAACAGCAGGGATTCTGAGAAGCACAGGGCATGGCCCCTCAGCATTCTCACAGGCAGGCATCTTGCGGTCATGGGTCTTTCTAACAGAGTGAACCCAGTAAGGTTCACAGAAAACCCAATAAAATTTTAGATAATTGTACTACAAAATACTGCCAAGTTAGACTAAAAGAAAGAGAGAGAGTACACAATGAAATGAGGCCTTTGGATCCCAAACTTTTGCCGGCAGGAAGCAGTCTGAGAAGGCTACTCAGCTGCAAACACTGGCTCTTTCTTACAGAAAAGGAAGGGTGACTTAAAGAGCAGGACCTGACAGTGGAACCAAGAGCCACAGAAAACAGTGGAATAGGACAGAGCCCTGATTAAGGAGCTGGCAACACACAGCGGGCTAGATTCCAGAACTGCCATAGACCTATGTGCACCATGTTTTCCCCCTTTTGGGCAGGCCTTTAAGATGCGTGCCCTCCCGTTGTATTTTGGGTGGATGTCCAGCAGGTCTCTTAAGTTCACAGGTCTTCAGATTGATAACTCCAGGAGCTACACCCAGGAAACTGGTCCTGGGGAGCCTCATCTGTACCCAGACCACAAGCCTGATGCCACAACGGGATGAAACTTTTAGCAGCTGGAGCGTGTATTTTGCATGTGGGGGAGATGTGAATCGTCATGGCCAGAGGGTAGACAGAGGGCAAACCGTTTTTTCCAAAGATGCCCATAATAATATCTCCTGCCCAACATGTTTTTCTAGAATCTTGCCACTCCACTATCAAGAGATGGAGTCTAGTGCCCTCTCCTTGAATCTGGGTGGCTTTGTGCCTTTATCTATGACCAACAGAAATGAGACAAATGAGGCAACATGGCTTCCAAGGCAAGGTCAAAAAAGATGATGTGACTTCCACTTTGCTCACTAGTTGAAGTCTTCAGGCATCACATAAGCATCCCAACTGCCCCAGGGCCTCCCTGCTGTCAGAATGTAAAAAGATAGAATAAAGGAATGAGGATATGAAAATGTTCAATAGGCAATTAGAAAAAATTCTAGAGAAACAAAGATTTTTATAATTTAATAATAATAATTCAAAACACTGGGCTAGCTCAGGGAAGGACATACTTGGAGCAACTTCCTTATAAAGCTTGAACACTTTCTAATGTGAAATGAATCAAATTTGATACATGTTGCTCTTCAGATAATGATAATGGGATTTTGCAACTTCAGAAATCCAACACAAAAGGGCAAAGTCTTGAAAGAGAATGTTCTGGAAGTTGGACGAGAACTATTCGGAGAAAGCAGCACAAAACACAGAGAAGCAATTAGATTATTCTGTTTTAGTCCTATCAAACCTCCAATATGGCATTTCCCCAAGTTAAGGCGACAAGAACAATGACAACAGCTAAGAGCCACAACAGCAGCATCCAATTTTGTGACTATTGTCTTTGAAAACTAAAGCTCCTGCTGGAAAGGGTGCCAAGCTGACTTTAAGCTAATAAAGAAAACAATAAGAACGTTCTGTCCTGGTAAGACAAATAACAGACGAGAAAACACTTTATTTAAACATCAAAGGAAAAAAGAGATCGTAGATGTCTGGCACTGGAGCAGAGCAGAAGCTGCTCCGGGTACAGCAGTAAGCTGAGTTAACTTAACTGCAGGAGAGGTGGGGACGGAGAGAGAAAAGCATGCAGCCAATTGAGCAAAGCTCCAGGCAGGCTGCATCAGACTGCTAGAACCAGAATAATTCTAACAAGCAACGCAGAAACACACTGCAATGGTTAGTTTTAGTTGTCAACCTAGTCACTCTTAGTTGTCAACAGTGCAGTTATTCACTCAAACACTAAGCTGGGCATTGCTGTGAAATCATTTAGTAGATGTGAGTAAAGCCCGTAATTGACTTTAAGCAAGGGAAATTATCCTTGCTAATCTGGGTGGGCCTTCTTCAATCAGTTGAAAAGCTCTAAGAGCTGCCCTGAGGCGTCTCTGAAGAAGAAATTCCACCTGAGGACAACAGCGTCAGCCATGCCCTTCCTGACAGGCTGCCCTGTGGGTTTCAGGCTTGCCTAGCCAGCCCCCATAATCAAGGAAGCCAGCTCCTTGCAATATATCTCTTCCTATGTCTCCTACTGGTTCCATTTCTCCTGTTGAAGCCTGACTGATGCATACGCTAAAAGCCAGCAGCCTCACTATTGGTATTTATAAGCAAAAGGCAAGTGAGCTAGCAGAAGAACAGTACCACTAACAGCATCCACTGGCTTTTGTTAATGGAACATCTTAATGTCTCCAAGTGGAATATTAAGAGGAATTAAATGGAAAGAACAATAAAATGAAAACTAAGATGATATGAATTACCATAACTTAACAAAGACTGGATTTTTACCATGCAGAGACTCCTAATGTAAAGATCAGGGGTTAGTTACTGGTTAAACATCATTTACGTTAGGTCTGCGTAATATAATCAACACCAGCACCTTTGGAAAAGCTTCTGTCAAGAACTAAATCTGCTTAGGGATTAACGACCCAGGGAAAAAGACCTGGAGAGACACTCAAATGCATTGATTTTTGTGGAACGGAAACTGCACCCAGACTCAGCAACTAAAACACAGAACGTAACACTGCAAACATTCGTAATCTTATAATTTTACTGAGATATCTGATTTTTTGAACATACACATTTATATAAACATCCAGGACAACTTTTAGCTGTCAGTATCAAGGAGCTCCTTCATAAAAATTATTACTAATTGCCCCAAAGATACATTTTATGTATTACTCAGTTTACAGTTCCTGGATAAATGGCAGCAATAGGTTTTCTGAAAAAGTAGGTCAATACATAGTAAATTTCCAGTGTGCTCTCCATTATCAAGGACTAAGTCAAGTCTCATCACCTGTATATAGAGAGAGACACGATACACCTCTTCCATGTGAAGAAAGCGTAGACAGCAATTGCTATCCTGTCCCCCACCAGCAGAGCTTTATAGTTTAACAGGGTGTGAAGCTCAAATAGCATATTTTTATTCTTTCTGGTTGTAAAAATTAATACAAATCCATTTTGGGGAATAGTATAGAGCCAATAACAAGTATCAAAGAGACCATCACAATATAGCAAGTAGAAAAAGCTAATAGAGAACAGTGTCCATCACTGTGTACAAGAAAACGAGAGAAGGTACGCTTACACGTGCCTGGATATGTTCATATAAGCACAGAGCATTTCTGGAAGCATTTACAGGCTGTGGTGACGGCCACTGGGTTGAAGGGGGACTTCTTTTTCACTATGTTGTGCACTTCAAGGAGGATCCATAAATGACACTCTCTCCCCCTTCCTAGCTCTGAACCAATTTAGAAATAACACCAAAAAAGCATAGAAGGGACAAAATATCACCCTTATTACTTATAAAGGTGATATCTGAGACTGTGGCTTAATTGTTAAAAGTTCCTTCCTTGAGGAACTGATCCCTGGATTGAGATAAGACTTGCCCACCGGTCCTCAGCAGTGTCAGTCGGTACATTCCTTCGTCACACGAGCAGGGCCACGGTGGCCCAGAGCTCCTCTCCTGATGAGCAGGCCAGCTCGCCAGCTCCAGGAGGAAGGGCAGAGGAAGGGGCTGGGCCACCCTTTTATGCCCAATTTCTTCCTCCAAATCCACCAATCAGATAAGTCACTATGAACACTGTTCTCACGATGGGCACCCTAAAAGCCCTGAGTTAGGCATTATAAAACGTATCCAGGTAACAAAAACATTTGTACCCCCCCTTAATATTTTGAAATAAAAAAAAATGTTCCAGCATATACGAAAATGTGGAGCTGAGAACGCACGTGCCCTAAAGGTAAGACGAAGTTAAATTGATTCTGAGTCCTCACATGTGATTATTTTGCAATTAGTAGGAACCAAATATATACATACATTTGTTGAATGACTGAATAACAATTTCTGCTGCCTAAAGGAGGCCCTGCCAGAGCAAACTCTGTACCACAAGGGAACTTCTCTCCATCTTTTCCCCAGAAAGGGATGTCAGGGGCTAGTAACACAGTATCATAGAATTGCTGAGGGGGCATGAAGAACAAGACAAGTTAAGAAGACCTCATTAGTTCCTGAAACCCTTTGAGCTTCTCACGTCCATAATCCCCAGAACCAACGTAACTGGAATTTGCCGCAGTGAACAGAAAACCCTGCTCTGTGAGAGACTGTTCACCCCTGTGAACCAGCAACCAGTACAGACACTACTAGTGCATAACAGGTACTGTGGAAAAATTAGTTGAACAAATCAATGAATAAATAATCCCAGACTCAGGAAGTTCTGGGCCAAGAGTCTATCACGTCCTCGGAAAACGACCATCTTTTGCCATCACAGACCTTTTCACTGTGGTGACATAGTTAACAGAGATGAGTACAAGGAGGCTGAAGGGCTTAATTTATTCTATCTGCTTAAGCAAAGCAGCAGCTGGTGTCAAGAAAACCCTGGGTCTTCCTCTAAGCATCTGAAGATCCTGAGAGGAAAGGCATAGTTCTAAACGCCAAATAACAACAGAGCTGATGATCAAAATGGATGGGCCCATCTGCCTCTGAGATGACATATTAACATCCTATCGTGCTGGGAATAATTCAAAGAAGCAAACAAGTCCATGTGGGTTCACTGAAATCATTTTCCCTTTGTAATCAACTCATTTCACTGTCCTGCTGTCTGCAAAGGGCAGAACTTCAGGTGTGAGGTTAGAAACACAAACACACACACGTGCGCACACACGCACACACACAGCACTCATGCTTTGGTTTGAAACACTGAAGTGTCTGATTCCAGCACAAGTTTGAACTAATCAGAAAGAAAAAAGGCCGAGTGTGGTGGCTCATGCCTGTAATCCTAGCACTTTGGGAGGCAGAGGCGGGAGGATCGCTTGAGGTCAGGAGTTCGAGACCAGCCTCAGCAAGAACAAGACCCCCGTCTCTAATGAACATAGAAAGAAATTAGCCAAACTAAAAATAGAAAAAATTAGCCAGGCATGATGGTATGCACCTGTAGTCCCAGCTACTCGGGAGACTGAGGCAGGAGGATCGCTTGAGCCCAGAAGTTTGAGTTTGCTGTGAGCTAGGCTGACACCACAGCACTCTAGCCCAGGCAACAGAGCAAGACAGGAAGGAAGGGAAGGAAGAAAATGAAGAAAGAAAGAAAGAAAGAAAGAAAGAAAGAAAGAAAGAAAGAAAGAAAGAAAGAAAGAAAGGAAGGAAGGAAGGAAGGAAGGATAAAAGAAGGAAACGCCAGTATCTGCATCACAAGGTCTATATGTGGAAACATGCCTCATATTTAAATTTCTACTCTCTGCAATTCCACCTCTCTTTACAGATCACTCCACTCAAGTTGCCCTCCCATGTCTCTCTCATTCAAAAGTCACAGAAATGTAAGGAGACAAGAACCCTGCATTCCCATTTCCACTGGAAGCTAAAGCCTATGGGGAGGATAAGGTAGAACCTGCCCTGAAAGCTGCCCAAGTCCCAGATGGTACAGCATTACCATCACACACACACACACACAGTTTAGCTGTGCTGTCTTATTCCTCTGTTCTTGGGACAGGAAAGACAGAAAGATTATTACTCTATGTGCAGAAAGAGTGACAAGTGTGCCACAGAAGTATTAAAAATGAGAGAGAGACCCTCCTCTTCTTGGCTACTACATTCTACTACGTTCACTTTCGTTAAATCTTTTTTTTAAATGGAAATGTTCACAAATGCATATAAAGTGAGAACAGGGTAATGAACAGTTATCAACATTCTGCCAATCAGATCTCATCTACACACCCCAACTAATTTTGCTTTGGTATTTTGTAAAGCCAATCCCAAACATCACATCATTTTACCTGTAAATACTTCAATGTGCGTCTCTAATAGACAAGGACATTTTAAAACATCATCACAGCATCATTTTCACAAACAACAAAATCACTGATAATTCCTTAGTAGAATTTAATATCAGTCTATGTTTGACTTTGTCCCACAGTCTCAAAAATGTCTTTTTCAGTTTATCTATTCAAAACAGGATTTAAACAAAGTCCACATGTGGTCTGCACATAAATCTATGCCAGTCCTTATTAGGGTCTCTCTTCAGAAGCTAAACATCACATTCACTTAAGGAAGCTCAGATTTAGATGCTGTTTTTCAGCCAAAAGGACAGAGTAAGAACTTCATAGTTTTCCTACTGCTAACAGAAAACAACACCTCCACAGGGACAAGACACCTGTCCTTTACATCCCCAGAAAAATTCTCAGTAATAAATAAAAGCTATGATGGAGGCTCCAATGAAAAAATGCTCCAGACAGGAGTTTTATTTCTGGGGCAACATCTCAACTGTGCTTCAATTCAATACAGAAAAGGGCCATAAATTGTATATTTGTTAATTCATTTCCTACTAAAAAGAGAAGTGCCAGAGGAGCAAAATAAATAACACAGATTGACCTGCAAAAAAGTTCTGAAAAACTACATATTCTAATTCATTTATCTTCCTAACAAGGACAATATCTAATCAGCCATTGATTTTTTTTTTAAAAGAAAACAAGAAATAACATAGTTGTATATTCCCATGGGCTTAATAAGAAATAAAATGTAGTAAAAAAAAAAATTTTCAGAACCCATGGTAAAGGATAAGGGAGACCAAGTATTGACATATAGATGAGTTTCCCAAGTAATCCAAGTCTCACTGTAGGATCTAATCCTCCTCTTCTAAGAATCTAATCCTCTCATCACATCTGCTAATCAGTAGTAAAACTAAGTATATTTGGGAACCATAATTTTTTTTCTTTTTGTGCCTAACCCCAATAAGAGTCCAATGGCCACACTGTAGATAGCTAAGAGAGGAAAGGCAAGAAGGCACTCAGAAAATTCAGAAAATGCATAATCAGTTCTTGGGCTGAGAGGCTGTATGCGGGCTACAAGCTCCCAGGGTGTCTTTTGCACGAGATAGTCTCAGCTATCACTCCTGCACTGTGCACATCCATCTTTCTCTCTCTGGGCCACACCCTCGTGTGATTTGCACACGTGTGTTAGTTGTCTACCATGCATCTCCCTTTGGATGCCCCACAAGTAACCTCGAACTCAACACACCCAGCACATTAAGCATCTTCCCCAGGAAAGGTTTCCTCCTACCGTCCAAACAGTCTCTTAAGTCAGAAAGCAGGAAGTCAATCTCAGCTTTTCCACAAATCCCTCCCATCCTCTCACCCTCCCAACCCCATGAAAACCTTTCAAAACCTGTCATGTCAACTCCACCTCCTAAATATCTCTTCTACCTATTCTGTGCCTGCTCTGCCTAGGTCCCCACCTGTCTTCACCTGCACGGCCATCAGTCTACCAACTCCCAGTCTACCTGCACACCAGTCTACCTACCTGGCCCCCGCTTCCAGTCTTGATCCTCTGAACCACAACACATTGCTACCAGGGAGCTCTTTCTATCACTGCATATCTATGCTTAAATCCTTATCACAGTTCCCCAGAGATTTCAGGAAAAATAAAATAAAACAAAACAAAACACCCTAAGATCCTCAAGACACATAAGACACTTTTTGTTCCGACACCCGTCCACCTTTGCATATCTTCCCTCTCCTTCAATCACACAAACCATTAGGCTTCCAACACTTTTCAAAGTATTCAACCATGCTTGTCCCTGAGATGAGCTTCCTTGCCTTCTGGAGAAGGAAGACTGCCACATACCCTATACAGGACATGTACAGCACCAAGTCCCCAGTGGGGTCCTCCCGTACACCCCCAGCACACTGTGTACCATTACCATCACAGCATTTATTCTGGCACTGCACTGTTATTTCCTAACCAAGTCCACCAATCTGTGGGGCCACCACCTTCCCAGTCATCCAGGCTCAAATCCATACCGTCAACTTTCGTTCTTCTCTTGGGTCACTTAGCAAGTAAGACTGACCCTTATCTCTATAGCCCCAGCATAGTCCTGGCACTTGATATATGAAAAACAAATGTGCACCAAATGAATAATTGTGAACCACTGCCCTCTACAGTCTTCCATGACTCATACCCTACTCTCTCATCTTCGATCTCTTTCTCCTCCTCCACGCTGAGCGTCTAAATATACACAGGTCTCCAATGACCTCAAAAACCTCCTCGCATCCCAACCTACGCATGTCTCTTCCTGCCCTTTACCATCAAACTTTGAAAAATTACTCACTTGCACTTCTCGTCATCTCTTCACGCATTCACTCTGGCTGTCCAGTTTCTTCCCTTACTATGAAAGGTGAGCTAACTCTGACGTCCTTTTGTAAGTCCTCATTTTCTTTAACCTCTTTGCAGCACTCAGACCCGCTGACCACCTCCACACCTTGGTTCCTGTGACAGCACTTTCTCTTCCTCCTCCCACAGCTCTCTCCACCCTCCACATATCCCATAACTGTTCCCCCAGGACTCCTCTGTTCATCTGTAATGTCCTCCATGGTGATCTCCTCTTAACATAGGTTTCCACAATCACCTCTACAGAGGAAACTCCTAAATACAGCTCTCTCCAGTCAGAGTCCCTCTGGACCTACACATTTCTGCCTGCCTACTGGACACCTTCAAATGCAAGTCCCAATGGAACGTCAAGCTCAAATGCATCCTAAAGAACTCCTGATCTTCCCTCCTGAACAGCTCCCCCTCCAGTTCCCACCAGTTTAAGGTACTACTGTCCTCCTGCCTGCACAGCCTCAAACCCTTTCTGTCCTCTTCCCCCTCCAGTGTGTTTGCCTCCCACATCAATCACTTAAAAGGCTCTTTCAGTTCTAGCACTTCAATGACTCTTATTTCCTGGTCCTACCCTTCTGCCACAGTTCTAGTTCAGACCCCCTCCATCTCATGCCCAAATGTCTTGAACAGTTCTGCCAGCCCGTACCTCCTCCTTCAGACTGCCCCCCACTGCCCACTCCTTCCAATCCACTTTCCACAGTTGCTCCCTTGCTTACGGGGCAGCCGCCACCGGCTCCCTGCAGCTCCCAGCACCACATCCCAAGCCCACAGCTCCAACTTAGGCTATTCCCATTTTGGACCCCACCCATCTTTACAACCTCACTTCCTGCTGCTTCCCTTCATGCAGGCTTTATTCTAGCCCAAGGGTTCTCAAATATGCCTGAGCATAAAATTCACCTAGATCATTTGTCAAAATGCAAATTCTGAGCTCTAACCAAGACTCACTATGGCAAAATATCTAAGGTCTCTTTTGGGGCAAGCTCAGTGCCAACAAGGAAGGAGCTTTGGGAGAAAGAAAGTAGGGAAAAACTAAAGAAACAATCTTCAATTAGCTGCTTCAATTATCTACAATTAACTTGTCTCCCACAGTACTGATAGCTGCTCTTCAAATCAAATTTTGGCACTGGGAGAGAAAAAACACGGAGGAAAAAAAATGCTCAAATCCCCACTATTGTCAAAAACCTGCAGAGTCTGCTAGCCACTCATGTATCCTACTATTCCTCTAATCACCAAACCTCCTCAGAAATCACCTATGACCCTTCAATATACATACATGCCTACCAAGATGAAGAATATGCTTTTCTTTTCCTTGTTAAAAGACAATCCGCTAATTATGTTGACAACGAAATAAGAAAATCAATTCAGAATCTGGGACTAACGATCCTAAATCGATAGATGCTATTTTCCCAAGAAAAAGAACTGTGAAGCAGAAACCTTAATACTTACAAGTCTATTGCATTTTTTTAGCATTAATTACAGTATCTATCCAAATGTTAAACATAGGTTATAGTGTTCAGGTTCATGTAGTTTTATATTTTCATACCGCACACACACAAATACATATTTTTAATCTAAACACTTTACATGTTTTAAATTGATTAGATTTTTTTAATATAAAATAGATTCACATTATTATAGAAAATGTAAGAAATAAAAGAATAAGAATGAAATTAGAATCCTTCCACTGGGTGACAGTACAGCATAGCAGTTTACCAATAAAAGGGCTTTTGCATCACATTTTGACACTATCTTCCAACGTGACCACTTGGTTAGTCATCATTACTTAACCACTAAGTCTCACCTTCTTCACCTGTAAAACAAAGTGCTAATATCTATTATCAGGTTATTATGCAGATAAATGAGATGATGTGTGTACAACTTAGTATGTGCTCAAAAAATGCTGGTTTGTACTGAATTCTACCCTGGAAAAAAATAAATACTGGATGTGTCCTCACCTTCAAGAACTCTCGGCCGGGCGCGGTGGCTCACGCCTGTAATCCTAGCACTCTGGGAGGCCGAGGTGGGCAGATTGTTTGAGCTCAGGAGTTCGAGACCAGCCTGAGCAAGAGCGAGACCCCATCTCTACTAAAAAGAGAAAGAAATTATATGGACAGCTAAAAATATATATAGAAAAAATTAGCCGGGCATGGTGGTGCATGCCTATAGTCCCAGCTACTCGGGAGGCTGAGACAGGAGGATCGCTTGAGCCCAGGAGTTTGAGGTTGCTGTGAGTTAGGCTGACGCCACGGCACTCACTCTAGCCTGGGCAACAGAGTGAGACTCTGTATCAAAAAAAAAAAAGAACTCTCAGGGAATGAATCACTGTGTGCTACATATCCAAATATATGGACTTTTAAAACCTGCTATAGACTTACCTATGTTCTTAGAAATATGCAACCTAATGTAACTATTTTTAGATATTTCAGATAATCATTATGAACACTGATAATAAATGAGTGGATGAAGATGACATCAGGCCACAATTTTTCTCTAAGCTCTCCATACAGGAAGAAAGATGGGGGCATTCAGGTTATAATGTTATAATGAGATTTAAAGTATTAATGATACAGTGTGTGAGTTAAAGATAAACTTCCTCATGAGACTTTTTCCATATTTATATTCTGAATTATACTCTTATAAATAGATAGGTTGAATCTCCTTAGCTCCCTTATACTCCGATATCATTTTTAAAACCCTTGCAATAGACATAATTGTGCCCAAAACACTATAGGGGAGAGAGAAGAACAAGCTATTAACTTATTATTCTATGATCCTTTCTTGACACACACTACCATGGGTCCTTGTCCTACCAAACTTGATTTCCTAACACCAGCCGGGGTTAAAGTGGACAAGTACCACCAAGTAGACCACTTTCACCAACACTCTAAAACTATTTAGGTAACATACCACTGTTGGAGATGACTTCTCAGAAAATGCCAGAGTTCTGCATCATGGCTAACTGTTTTTTAGTCACTCAAACCCTTCACATACCACATCTGTCTGAAATATTAAAGTGCCCCATCTGAAAATGCACAGTGGACTATATTTGCTCATGTATCCATTTCACCCTTTCACTAAGTCTTATGCGTTTTCACATCTTTTTCACACAGGAATCCATTTCATGTAGGTTCCACAGGGCAGGACTCTGTCTGACTTGTGTATCCATGAATGCTCAGTACCTGGTACACCAACTGGCACATTCCAGGTGTGCAGTCAAGACTGGTGGGACAAATGAATGGATACAATCATTAAAAGCATGAATTTATACAGGTGTGTCACAGGACTCTGTTTCAGTTGCTTTAGAACATTTGACTTAATCATAATATATAAAGGAATTGAAAGTAAAAATAGTATTTAGCACTTATTAAGTACTTCCTGTGTACTTTTAATTGTACACACATACCTTGTGTAAATGGGTATTATAGACAGAGTCTGTAAAATGGACTCTCATAGGAGCTAAATGATTTTCCAGAAGCCTCACAGCAAGCTAACGCTAACCCTTCCTCAGAATTCATATACGGTAAATGAAACAACTGTGTAAAACAATACTAAGTAGTCACTAGATTTACTCTTCTTTATTCTTTAGTCAAATATTCCAACCTAGAACAGTGCCTCACATATTGTAGGCACTGAATAAATGTGAGGTTTTTTTAATCAAGTGCACACATTTTCTGTAATAATTGAAATAAATATCTGGTGCAAGGGAAGGAGGGGTGAGCAAGGACAACTGCAAGTGTCCATTGTCTCGCTCAAGGCCGGCACAGTAATTTTATGCTGGCACCCTTTACGTCCCCTCTGAAAGGAAGACTAGAGATCTGTATGACAAGGTGGTTTTGATACTATACCTGTTGCACTCTACCATACGCTATCCTGGCCAGCTTACTGCAGCAGCTGACAGCGGCCCCGTCTGCCTTCCAGATGCTGAATGTGATCAGTGAATGCGCCACGTACTCCTGACAGGGATGCTTTCAAGGGTATGTCATGTGCAGGCCAGTGACTGTGAGCCAAGCAAGCATCAATCACGGACACCCTATTTACAGGGGCTGTTTGTCCTGCCTCTCCTACACCTCCATCTGAACTGCTTTAGCTCCTGCTTTTGTCCTCTGCTCTCATTTTTGCCATCTGCAGCTCACTGTTGCCACTCCACTACCAAACCCTGGGGCTCTTTCCTCATTATTTCTTTTCTTGCCTCTTCCTCCTATTATTTCCTTTTTTTCAAAAAGTGACTGCACAGATTGTGTTTTCCAAAATGATCAAAAAGAGATCTCCTGTCCCACATGCTCTTCTTATAGTGTGTCACTGACATTCATCCCATTAATGGGTAGAGCCTATGTTCCTACCTCTCTTGAATCTGGGTAAACTTGTAACTGTAACAGAAGTAGAACCATGTGATTTCCAAGGCATGGTCATAACAAGCCATAGAGCATCTGCCTGGTCCACTTGGGAAGCTCTTTCTTAGAACCCAGTTACGATGCTATGCGGAAGAGAGATCACATGGCGAGGTCGGGTGTAGGTGTCCAGCTGACATCTCAACTGAGGTCCTGGCAAAAGGCCATCTTCAGTTTTCTCCAGCAATGTGACTGGGCCAACCTCAAGAAGCCACAGTCACTCATGGGTGCAACTTCAGGAAAGCACCCAAGCCAGCGCTCAGCTTGGCCTAGCTGAGCTCAGTCATGCCCAGAACCAAGAGAGACAATAATAAAACGGCTGTTGCTGAGTTAAGCCACTAAGTTAGGGGGTGATTCATTACACAGACATAGATAATAGTCAATAGTGACCGAACACATCAGAATGTTTCTTAACATCTACAGAGTGAAATCACCAATCCAAGCACAAGTGGGACTGTTAATCTTAGAGTTAACTTCTTTGTTAGCTTTTTATTAATGTTCATTACAAGGTGGCTACTTTTACGGTCCAAAGAGGGATCCTGTGGCTTTATTCCTTAACTACTTCTAAGAAGAGAGAGCTATTCTGGAAACGTAGATATTCCTGAAATCTAATTTTCAGAAAGCCTCAATTTTACCATAGTATTTGTCAAACCTCAGCTACACCCTATAAGGTACTAAGCTTTATATATTATAGGTTAAACATATATGTTTTTCAGGTTGTTGATAATTCATGTGTTTTTTAACACCAGTCTATAGCAAACTAATATAATTCAAATTCTATAAAACCCTGTAAATTTCAATGGATTGAGAGTACCAGGTTGATACTAACCGTCATAATTTCTTCATATCACAATGACTTGGCAATGCCCAAAGACATGTAGCCAAAGTAAGCATTTTTTAATACCATAACAAAAACATACAAAACAAACCCACAATAAGAAACCCAAATGTCACTTTACAGCAACAATACAATTTTAAAAGTTATGTCAGATTTGCTACTGAGAAAACTCAAGGGACAGAGGTTTCATTGCTTTTGAAATGGAGACTCATTCGTCTAGCCTATTTCAAGTGGAGAAGTTTGAAAGCAAAAGGGCCAAAGACAGGCCACATGGGAAAAACAGGAAAAAGCAAAATGCCTGAGTAATTCTTAGATGGGCAAGTCAGACTCTGAAAAGTCAATAGCAGGCGGGTCCACGAATCAATTTTTCAGTTTATCATGGCTAATGAAAAATTTTGCTGACTAGTTCAAGGTTTATATTATATCCAAATTGGGAAACTTAAAAATCATTACAGTGGAAAGGCTCAAGACCAAAGCTGAAGTCTAAAGTACCACCTTAGAAGCAAAGCACACACTACGCCAGCCTTCCCAGCTGTTCTGCAGGGGCAGAGATGGTGCTGGGACTTCAGGAGAGCTGGGTTCTAGCTCAGCCAAAGGCAGCCACGTGACCTGGGCCTCTTTCTTCATTTGTTTAAAAAAGAAAAAGCTCACATTTATTGAGTGCTTACTTAGTATACTGCTTACTGCACTATACTAAGAACTTTTTCCTACACTATCTTTTTTATACATACAGCTTTATTAAGCTGATGGTGGAAATTTCATGTTTCATGTGTATTTCATGCACTAACATCATTCCTGGCTTTCTATTTACCTTCTTATCCTTATCTTCCTTCATCTCCTTTTTCTCATCTATCAAATGTATTTTATCCAGTTTTTACACTGTTTGCATCTTTGCAAGCCATCTCAAATCTTTTCTGAAATAGAGAAGCAAAGCAATAAACACATCAAAATGTTTTCAAGTAGGCTTCAAAATAACCCACAGCTGTAGGCCCTGTCATTAGACTGTGTATTTTCCTAAGCAAACTACTCCCCAAGAAACAGAAAACATTGCTCCTCTTTGTACCTCGGCAGTGGGGAAAATGCTTTTATAATATTCTAAATTAGACAAGTGTTCCAAAATAATTGCGGGAAAGAGAAAGATAGTGCCCCCAGGATAAAGAAGAAAGCAAACACTCTTTGTATACTCGTGAAAACATACGA
Organism: Eulemur rufifrons; assembly: GCF_041146395.1. Classification (NCBI taxonomy): domain Eukaryota; kingdom Metazoa; phylum Chordata; class Mammalia; order Primates; family Lemuridae; genus Eulemur; species Eulemur rufifrons. The sequence continues at coordinate 57,909,822 of NC_090983.1, read as the reverse complement.
AGGTTATTTCTCTTAGACTATCTCTTTAAGATATTTTTCCCTTTTTTTTTTAATGTGTAAAATTTCTTAACACTTTTTTGATGGCTGAGTGGTGGTACTGAAGGCCATAAATAATGATTTGAATTTGACAGTTTCCTAGGAGAAAGCACTCAAAATTTCTGTAAACTTTCTTTTCTAAGTACTTATTTAGATCCTACAATGTGTGTATCCATGTATTAACTCAGTTCTTTCATTTCTAAGACTTTACCTTACTTAAGGAGCAAGGCACTAGTACCAAAAGATGTATTCACCCAGACAGAAAATTATAAACCACAAATGTCAATCAGTTCAGCACTGGTTCAAAAACCTACAGTATGTGCATAGAAACAGCTACTATATGCTCATAAGAATTATATAGAACCACACCAGTTGACAGGGGAAAAAGTCTAAGTCTTTTATTGAAGAAAAGCAAGGAAACCAACAGTGAGGACGGTATGAGGTCACGTGTAAAATGGTACACGTCTGTGGATATATGTCCATATATCCATAAAAAGATAACTGAAAGGATACGTTAACAAAATGCTAAGAGTAGTTATCCCCGGATGGCAGTATTTTGGGGAATTTTTACATATCTGAGTACTTTATCAATTAATTTTTCTCATAAGCATGTATTTTTTACCAAAACAATAAATTTTCCTCAAATGATTTAAAAAAAAATCTCACAATGTGCAAAGCACTGTCCTAGTCATCAAGCAGGAACTCAAAATGAGAAAAAGAAAGACATTGCAAAAGAAACAATTATTGCAAGTAGTATATGACAGAGGTCAGAGTGAGTACACTGTGCACACATCACAAAAATTCAGAAAAGAAAAGGGAAACTGCAAAGCTGTGTGATAGAAATTATGTGCACACGCGTCTGTGTCTGTGTGTGTATGTGTATGTGTGTGGGTGTTTAAAGATGGGTAGGATTTATGAAGGTATAGACCGAACAGAAGGAAGTAATATTTTCAGAAAATGGGTGCAGCAGTAAAAAATCTGTATCATATTTTCCAGGACCACTAATTAGGGCTTCATTTTAGTTGAAGCATAGCTTTCTGATTAGAGAGTAAGAGATGAGGGTATTAAAAACCATGACATTGTGGAAGACAATTTGGCAACATATACCCAGATTATAAATATATATACCCTTGACCCTGCGTTTCCAGTTTGAATATTTATCCTACTAAAAAATTAAATCACATACAAAATGATTCACATATGTGAGTAAATAATGAAGCAATGTTTATCACTGCAAACATCTGGGAACACTTAGAACTGATCAAATAAATTATAATATGTCCTACAATAGAATATTATGTAGTAATAAAAAGGAATGAGAAAATTGTGCACAGATGTAGAAATACAGTCAGTGGAAAAAAATCAAGGCAAAGACCTGCATAATATGTTACCTTCCGGGTTGAAATGAATAAACACTAAGACTGTGTATTCAGATTTGAGCAGATAAACAACAGGTGAAGAACAATTTTGGAAAGGTGATCCTGGCAGTGATTAGGCAGGTTGAACTTTCAAAGCACTTCTTTATTATAAACTCTAGTCATTGCCTAAAAATTTGTTAGTATGAGAATGAAAGAGAACTCAGCCCACCCTACTCATTCTGATGAACTTCACAGCTTCCCCATGCTCGCCTCCAACCTAGTATTTACCGGGAACAAAATAAGGCCTGTGCTCTCTTAGGGACAAAATAGCAATTAAACAGAACCAACTCCAGACCATGCAGTTACCTTGAAGTCATTTTATAAAACAACAAATCTGGCAGATCAGACACAGTCCAAAAGGCAGACTGCCTCGTTTCAGTGGGCCCACTTCAGATAATTCCCACAACATGGTGTTTTCTAACTGGCATAGGAAAAAAGGGTCTTGTGAAAGGGAGCCTGGGCTTGTAAGTCAATTTCAAATGCAAGCTCAGGCCAAGAAGGTGCAGCTGTAAACCCTGGAAAATTAAAGAGAAAATTTTAAATAAGCAAACACCATTTCTTAGAGAAGCTTATATCCGCAGGAAATACCAATCGTGTCTTGTAGAAGGATTGCATGCACATTTAATTGAGATTTTTAAAGCCAGGGTTTCAGGATTAATAACCAAAATGGCATGACCTTGTGTGAGAAATGACTCCATTTCTGGGAGAAATGAAGTCGGCTGTGTCCTACTGAAGGGCTATATTTATTCCAGCACCTCACTTTAGCACTGAAATTCAAGGTAAGAATTCTGTCTTCCTTAAAGAACAATGAGGGTTTCATTTAAGGCAGTCTTACCTGGCGGTCCTAGTGTACAAGCCCTAAGAACGGTAGTACATCAAGACTCCAATATATTTTTAAAGTAACGATACTCAGTCTAGAGGCAGGACTGCATACTATTTAAAAATATTAGCTTTGGGGTAAGACTGCCTCTGTGCAAATCCCTACTCTAACGTTTACGAGATGCAAGACTCTGGGTAAATTTCATTTTATGCACTTCAGTTTCCTCATCTGTAAGAGATATAGTATTACCTGACTTATAGGGATTCTGGGATGATTCAATGAGAAAACATCAGTCAGGCACTTAGCACAGTTTTTGACCTAGTTTGAGCTCAATAATCTATTATTATTACTCTTGTTACTATTGGGTTATTATTAATACCTCTTCTCCTATTGGCTACACATGTATTAAAACTAAAATTTAAAAGAATAGATTACATCCCAGATTAGTTACACTTGGGATAAAGCTGTTTAAACTATAATCCAGAATTATATGGACCACATGATAGTATAAAAGTCATTCAAACAAAGCTCAGAAAATCATTTTGATGATTGCTATTTTTATAACAGATTAGTCACCTACAGAATGGTGGTTGCTTCATATCACACAGTTTTATATTTTAAAAATCATCTAAGGTGATTATGTTACGATAAACATCTGCTTAGCAATAAAAGCCCTGCTTACAAAATACTTCCTACTTTAAAAATAATTATTAGTTAACTGCATAACTATTAAACTGAAAGTCAGAGGGTGACTGCGATTTTATCCTCAGGTATTTTTCTCAAATATTCGAAACTTTGCTTTTTTTCTTATTTTAATTCCCATATGAATAACTTCACAACACGATGAATGGGTCTTACAAAAACCCTCTGGTCTTGAATTTAAGGCTCTTCTGTAACAGAGCTTGCTGGAGGGAAATGTTTTGAAAGGTCTTGGGAATCCGGAGCTTCCCAGAAAGGTATCTAACCTCGCTTATCATATGCCTGCTTGGAAGAAGAAAACATCTGTCCTAAAAGGAATTATAGGGTAATTATACTTAGTGTATAGAAAGCACCATTTCTATTTGTCAGCCTCTGTAAAGCACTTAAATGTGGAATTAGCTCAAACATTTCTTATCAGGGAATTGCCATCAAATAAAGGAAGTCTGGACTCACTGACTCACTACTTGACCTTAAAAATATCATTTCACATCTATGTAACTTTGTAAGACACAGACAGTCTCTCGAAGTCACCGGCCTTTTCTATGCCTCACAGGTGCACTGAATAGTAAAATGAAAATGCGTGGAAATATAACCCAAACTCTGGGACATTCTTGGGAACTTTACTCATTTTCACACTCCTTATTAATCCAGCAAGGGTTAATAGCTCCCGTGACACTGTTCCTAGAGACTGTGCCCTGTGACCACACATAATGGAAAATGTTTGTATTTTCCTAAGCCTTAAGTAAAGAACCCAAGAATCACTCACTTTATAGTGACTCCTGCTTCGGCACCAATGATGCCATTACCAACTGGTCCACTTTGGTGATTATCAATGTGTGCAGTCAAAACATTTCCAAGCCAACCAAATTTTAAATGTCCTCTTCCTAATTCCAACACAACTGTTTCAACAACCCTAGCAAGATCCTACTTACCACTTTGAAGTACACGTTGGAAAAACAAACTTTCTAGAATGTTGTCCGGCATTACCGAGCCTCAGTCATAACTGCTGGAGTTAAACGTGATCACCTCTGAGTCAAGAGCACAGTTTGGGAGATGTCTTGACCCCATGATGTAACAACCTGTGACCCACTTTTGGAAAACTCCCTTTCTCCAGGGTTCTCTCACTGTAGTCAAAAAATGATGGAGCACTTTTGCTAATGTTCCAGAATTTCAAAGACTGGGGGCCATAAAAGTCACTCCTGCCTTCAGAAGGCCTCTTCTTTGATCTGTCAGAGGCAAGGAATCGCTACTAAACTCATTAACACTTCTTAATAAATCAGTATGTGTTATTGATGCATATTTCAATTCCCATTGCGAACATCACATTTCTATCATACTATGAGTTTAAAAGTGCACTCTGGGTAGGAGCACTATCTACTTTAATTCTAGGTGAAGTATATAGCACCACACATCATGTTTTAAGAAAAAGGTAATTAACAAGAGCCAAATTTACTGCACACTTATTCTGTATTGGGCACTAACTTAAGTCTTGTGGAGTGTTCTATTTTATAATCACAACAGTTCAATGATGTAGGTGCTATCACTACTACTCCACTTTTTAGCTGAGGAAGCTGAACTTTGAAGAGGTTAGGTAACATTCGCTACTGAATGAATAGCATTGTTGAACCTGTACTGAATGTACCATGTACCATGGTACCATGAATACCATGACTGGAACCTAGGAAGTCTGACTCTTTATTCTGTTGTTATATAATATTTGACACATACAAATAACATACATTCATATATGTAACTTTTGAATTATAATAATAATACCCAACTTAAAATATTGCTATAGTGACACACAAGCCCCTCCCCTGTCCCAGCCCCAGTCATTACCATGAATTTTTGTGTTTTGTCCTTTACCTGCTTTTTATCTTATTTTTTAGAGACAGGGTCTCACTCTGTCACCCAGACTGGAGTGTAGCTGTGCCATCATAGCTCACTGCAGCCTTGAACTCCTGGGCTCAAATGATCCTCCTGCCTCAGCCTACTCCCAGGTAGTGGGGACTATAGGCGTGCACTACTATGCCTGGCTAACTTTTTTATTTTTTGTAGACATGGGGTCTCACTATGTTGGCCAGGCTGGTCTCAAACTCCTGGCCTCAAGCATTTCTCCCACCTCAGCCTCCCAAAGTCCTGGGATTATAGGTGTGAGAAACCATGTCCAGCCTGCTTTTTTAAAAAATAAAATCTCAAAAGTATATCCCTAAACAGTATATCATTTAGTTTTGCTTATTTTTGAGCTTTATAAAAATAGTGCCATTCTGACAATAGTCTTTTGCAGTTTTGCTCCTTTTTACTCAGCATTACATTTCTGAAACTCATCTATACTGTTCATTCCCACTGCTGTGTGATGTTCTGATGTGTGGATACACAACATGTGTTTGTTCCCCTGTATAAGTTTATCTGGGCTATTTTCTTATGTTTACAATCACAAACATTGCTGTTTTGAACATTCTTGTAAACATCTGCTGGCATGGTGCACAAAAGTTTCTCTGGATATGAAATGTTCTAAGTGTAAAACTGCTGGGCTACGGGATATGGACACACTTTTTACAGGAAGGTGCCATATTCTCTTCCAAATCGGTTGAGACAATTTTCACTCCCACCAGCTGTTTATAAGAGATGCAACAGTTCTTGCTCTGTTGCCCGGGATAGAGTGCAGTGGCGTCATCATAGCTCACTGCAACCCCACACTGCTGGGCTCAAGTGATCCTCCTTTCTCAGCCTCCCAAGTAGCTGGGGCTAAAAGCACGCACCACTGTGCCCAGCTATTATTTCTATTTTTTGTACAGATGGGGTCTTGCTCTTGAGCAGGCTGGTCTCCAACTCCTGAGCTCAAGCAATCCTCCTGCCTCAGCCTCCCAGAGTGCTAGGATTACCGGCGTGAGCCACCTCACCCAGCCTAGAGACGTAACAGCTCTACATCCTGAGCAAAATATGGTATTACCAGGCTTATTAATTTTTGCTGATCTAGGAAGGGTAAAAATGGTACTTCGTTGTTTTTCTGATTTCCATTGTGTTGAACACTAATGATGTCGTGCATCCTTTGATGCGACTCTGAGCCATTTGTATTCTTTATCTGAGAAAAAGCTGTTTTTGCGTGTTATGTTCATTTTCCCATTGATTTGAAGAAGTACTTTATGTATTTTGAATACCAATCACTTGTCCACTGTATGTCTTAAAAATACCCTTTCCCAGTTTGAGGTTTATCTTTCTATTGCATTAATGGTGTCCTCCAATGAACAGCTATCCTTAACTTCAATGTAGTTGACTTTAACAGTCTTTTATGAATAGACCTTTTGAATCTTATTTAAGAAAACCTTCTGTGCCCCAAGGTAATAAGTTTTGTGTTTCTAAAAGTTTTAAAGTTTTCCCTTTTACATTAAGTTTTTAATCAGTTGGGAAAGAAGTTATAGGCATGGTGTGGGACAAGATGTCTTTTCATGTGGATGTATATCTATCTTGTCCCAGAACTCCTTAATAGAACGGTCTCTCCTTTCCACATAGACCTATAATACATCTCTGTCATATGTCAAGTTTTCCTTACATATGACAGTCTATTTTTGGGTTCTTTATTTTAGTCCATTGATCATTTGTCTGTCCTTAATATCGCAATGTCTCATTGAACTACATTGTGTATTCTTGAGCCTTTATGCTTCAAATAAATTTTAGAATCAGTACCAAGATTCTCAAAAATCTTTGCAGAAAATTTGATTTGGAACAGTATTGACTCTACCAGTCAATCTGGGGATAACTGGCTTCCTTACTGTATTGAGTCCTCTTATCTATGACTATGGCTTTTCTGTCCTTTTATTAGGTTTTCTTCAATGTCTTCCACTAAATTTTATACTTTTTCTCCCTAAAATTCTTATATGCCTTTTGTTAGCTTTAAGGTACCACAAATAATAAATAATAACCTGTTCTGTCTGATACCTATAGACTATACGACTACTTAGTCTATTTGTTTTTCTTGACTCGGTTTTGGGAAGTTATATTTTTCTTTAGAATTTATCCATCTTGTCTACATATCTGGCATACAGTAATTCATAGTTTATTACAGGTTTTTAAAAACCTGCTGAAAGTATAATTTATTTGTAACATCTTTTTTATTGCTTCCAATTTCATTAATTTTTGTTCATACCTTTATCAACTCCTGCCTTGCATTTTCTTGAGATTAACATTGTTCTTTTTCTAATTCAGGTTAGTTGCTCAGCTTATTAATTTCCATTTTCCCTCTTCCTGAAAAGACCTTTAATGTAGGTCCTTTAAGTATAAATTTTGTTTTTGTTCATCTGAAAATATTTTAATTTTGTCCTCATTCTTGAAAATTTTAATTTTCTCTCAATACTTTTAAGACATTAAGTAATTCCTCTGTTTTAAGGCTTTGATTGTTGCTACTGAGATATCTGATGTCAGTCTAGTTATTATTTCCTTACAGATCCTTTGTTTTACTTCTCTAACTGATTTTAAGATCTTATCTTTATCTTTGGGGTTCTGCCATTTCACTTCAAAGTATCCATGTGCAGATTTCTTTTGTATTTGTGCTCAGAATATTTTTCCTGTTTCTATGAACTGATAGCTTTCATAACTTCTGGAGAATTATTCAAATATTACTTCTGCATTTTCTCTCCTGTGTTTCTCCAAGACTATGCTTAGGTTTAAGCCACGATTTCTCATTCTGTATTCCACATCTTTTTAACCTTTCTCCTAATTTTCATCTCTCAGTCACTCTGGGAAGTCTTTGTAATTTCTTCATTTCACCTATGTCTAATCTGTCTAATCCTCAAATCTTTTTTTCATCTGTCTAAACCCTTCCTTTGTATATTTTTTGTTTTTTATTATTTTAACAGTTATTAAGTTTCATTTCTGAAAGCTGTTTTTCAAATCTGCCTGATTTCCACATACACTCCTCCCCCTCAGGGACAGAGTCTCACTCTGTCACCCAGGCTGGATTACAGTGGCGTCATCATAGCTCAACATAACCTCCAACTCCTGGACCCGAGAGAGCCTCCTGCCTCAGCCTCCCAAGTAGCTAGGACTACAGGCGTGCACCACCACGCCTGGCTAATTTTTCTATTTTGTGTAAAGATAGGATCTTGCTTATGTTGCCCAGGCTGGTCTCAAACTCCCGGCCTCAAGCAATCCTCCTGCCTCAGCCTCCCAAAGTGCTAGGATTGCAAGCATGAGCCACCACACCTGGCCTTGCCTGGTCATTTTTGATATTTTTTTGCTTGTTCATTTTGGCGATTCTTTTATTTCTTTAGACATGTATATATGGTTGTTTTTACAGGATGCAGAATGTTGATAATTCCAGTATCTGAATTTCTTAGAGAACTTAAATCAGTTGCTTACTTCTAATGCTTTATTTATCTTTGGAGGAAAGTGTTCCTTTAAAGAAGATTTGTGTTTGCTTCTGCCAAAAGCCAGGAGACACCATCCACTTAGACACATTCTGGGCATCTTTCAAGTTGCAGGATTATAGGCTTAATTCAGGAGTCTCAGGCTCAACTTTTAATTGTCAAATTTAGAAATATATAAAACATCCATGTATGAATAAACAAGTTAGACACAGCTCTCTTCCCTGGCTGCTGCACAGCTGACACAAGCATCTCCCCCCAGGCAGTCCAGCCTACACACGTAGCACAACACTCTGTTTCAGACTCCAGCTTTTTCTGTCTCTTCTTCATTCTTTTATTTTTTTCTCTTTTTGGTCTTCACTTTCTGTGAGCCCCCAAATGCAACATAATCAGTGTTTAAGGCAAAATCTAGTTATTAGGAAACGGGAAAGCCCTCAGCTTATCCAATCTGTCATAATTCAAGGAGCGGGAGTCCTGGAATCTGCAATAGTAGGCCCAATACTAAAAGAGTAGCTACAGTGTTATTGATAAAATCGCCCAATTTATTTTATTTCTCACATGCACACTGTGAAGGAAAAAGTACTCTAAAACAAGAAAAATTCATTCCAAAAACTCAGCAATTTTATCCTTATAAATTCAAAAAGGAGGTTTCAGTATCAAATTGAATTCCTCTTTCCAATGCTTCTGTATGTCCTAAGGCTACCGGGAGTTTAAATATGACATGCAATGTAAGAGCTTTCCTTACCCTCAATTCCAACACAAAAGACCTGCCCTCCCTCCCTCCAAATACTGCGAAGAAATAAGAACTCCATTGAATCTTGGTTGAAGGAGGCTTGAAAGACATCTGGCGCAACCTCCCAGTAAGGCAGAAATAAGTCCCATCATGTTCATTCATCTGTCCAACATCTGCTGAGCACTTATCTTGCCATATACCATGCTAAGCGCTGAAGACAGAGAACCAAAGAGGATGGTCCCTTGCTCTTCAACGAACTTAAAATCCATTAATTCTTATTTTTGTCATGTAGCTTCAGCTTAAGCAATATTTAAAAAAAAAAAAAAAAGAAAGAAAGAAAGAAAAGAAAAGAAAAGAAAAGAAAATCACTGAACCAGGAACCAAAAGTAGAAATGGGGGTCTTAGTCACTAAAAGTCTGTTCAATCACCACAGAATTCAGTATCTCCTCTCTACACCAAGAGGATGGGTTCAGACCACTGGTCATCAAACTAGACTCTCTGAACTCCTTAAGGTTCCTCAAAAACCCCTATATTCAAAATGTTGGATTCCTGGTTAAGATGTTTTTGGTGCTTCACAGAATTCTGGTTTGGGTCACTGTTCCACAACCACGTCTACCTCGTGGTGCATATAAAAAATGACAGTATCTGTACAGCATACTGAGATCAACTGACGAAGTGATTCGCAGCAACTGGCCCCAGAACCTCAGCGGTCTCGGCCCCTGCCAACTGCCCTGGGGGGTGAGGGGACTAATTTCAGGGCTCACCGTCCCCACTCTGGGTCCACCAGTGTGCTCTGGCCACCAGGTGGGAAGCTCTGGTTGAGAAGAAAGATAGGGTACCTTCCAATTCTAGAAATCATTTACAATTTTTATTTCGGTCTATTTAATGTCTGGCCAGTTTCCACTATTAGAAATTCTCCTATAAAATGAGCTTCAAATTATTTCCCAACAACCCTCTTCTCCATTGTCCAAACAGAAACTCTCCATACCACTTCATCTCCCACCCCCTACTAGGGTATGCCAAAGGCCCACTCAACATGTTGGATTGCCGCACGCCTTCCTATATTACACATCAAAGAAAGGAGCACTATGTAGATGATAAAAATGAGTGCCCACATTAATAATGCCAGTCAGTGTGCTCTGGTGACAGCTATGCCCACTTTAATGATGAATGTAAGATCTATTAAACAATGTCAAAAAAAAAGCCATGGTAAAAAGCACCGTGGCTCTGTTTCACGTGGTGTGACCCAGCTGGCAACTGGCAGAGCACGACCAAATAAGACCGGACATTACACACAACCAGGACGGGCCACTGCTGCGGCGTTCGGAGTGAAAAGGGAGAGCTGTAAATGGCAGAGAGGTGGAAACAGCATTGTCCAAGGGCCGGTAGGCGAAGGGAGGAAAGTGGCAGATGAAATGCGGGCATTTTAGTTACAGCTGTATGGTCATAAAGCAGGACTATCAAACAGGTTTTCTGTAAAGTGAGTTTAGCCATATGCCTTCTTCCCAAACCAGGCGACAGAACAGAGGGTCTGTCTCAGTCACTTGTGCCAGCATCACCTGGCCTGCTTATGAAAAATGCAGAGTGCTGGGTCACATCCCCAGACCTACAGAATGTGAATCTCTGGCCACGTGGCCTGCGTATTTGCACAGTAAGTTTCGGAACCAGTGAAGTAGTCGTTAAGTTTCAGTAAGCAAAGGGGACTAGGCGGGTACCTCTTGAGGAGGTAAGTAACAGAAAAGCAGGAGGGACCCGGACCCCATGGAATGGGAAAAGGGGCTGATTTAGATGTCACTTATTACTGAAAACTTTTACTTTGTTCTAATAGACAAATTCATTATTAACTTTTAAAAATCCACTAAACAGGGAACCTTTCTAATCACAACTTAAAAATTCATCAGTAAATGAAGAAATCAGAAATCTTATTAAAACAGAAATAAATAATTGAGTTCTGAGTAAATGTCAGTAATTCAGAGTCCTTAAGGAAACCAGTAAGACTATATATATTGGCCGAGGAGCAAGAACAATTTTATCTAAAGAACAAGGTTGTGGCTGCTGGCTTATTGTGCTCTACAGAGACAGGAAGGAAGAATGAAAGAGCAGGATGAAATTTGCTAACCTCAGCCAACAATTTCCTTGAAAAAATAAAAGACAATCCTCGTATGACATTTAAATACTTCCTTATGTTCGCTTGTTATAACACACCATTTCTTCCTTACAAAACCTTCCCTAACGCACAATGAGGAAAGAGAGGAGAAGGCAAGAAGGCATTTACAGAATCCCTGTGACGATCCAGACGCTGCATAAGCATTTGGTGAAAACTGTCGCGTTTCAACTTCACAAAAACCCTTGGAGGCTGGGAAGGTGAGGAAATCAAGGCTCTCAGAAGCTGTGTGACTTTCCCAAGGTTCAAAACCACCCAAGGTGGCCAAGCATGGCGGCTCATACCTATAATCCCAGCTACTCGGGAGGCTGAGGCAGGACTGCTTGAGCCCAGGAGTTCAAGGTTACAGTGAGCTATGATTATGCCTCTGCACTCCAGCCCGAGCGCCAGAGAGAGATCACGTCTCTAAACAAAACAAAAACACACAAACCAAAAAGAACAAACGAATCAATCGGCCAAGGGGCAGGCAGGATGTAATCTCAAGATTAAACATACTTTTTTAAAAAATATCCTATGCAATGACTCAGGAAAAATGGGGTTTCCAACTCTAAAAGTTACGAGTAGTTAAGATCATAAGGGATCTGAACCAGGACACCAGCATAGAATGAAAGCAAATACAAGAGGAAAAACTCAGCATCGAAACTGTATACCTTGGTGCTATCCTTGACTGTAGAAGCTGGTCGTGACCAACACCTGGCACAGCACGAAAGGCTGACATCGGCCCTCCATAATGAGCACTCTACAGCCACAAGCCAAGGGATGATGAAAATGGCTTGGTCATTACTTTCAGGCTGGCAGCTGGTTTATCATTTGTTTGTTCTGGACAGAAGAGATTACAGTGACCGAGAAATGGGCAAAAACGCCTCCTAACACTGCACATTCAGCCCAGGCCCCACACTGAAAATAATTCTGTGTCCAAGGACAGGCTGAACAACAGGGCTCCCATACTTTTCACTACCGATGGCTCTTTCCTGACTACCTTTAATGGCCCCAAGAGTTCAGGACCCTAAGCTGGGACCTACATAATAGACTCTATATCAATCAGCTTGAAGTACCTGGTACATTCTCATCTCTCCTTAACTTACTGAAAGTCTCAAGGTTGCAAAACTGCCAGAAAATCAGGAATTCTCTCTAAAAAACAGCTAACTGCAGATCTAGGAAAAAAACGAAATAAAATAAATGTACACAAATAACATTTCAATGCCAAAAATAAATAAGAATATTAAATGCCATATGCTAGGCACTGAACTAAGCATATGTATGTGTATGTGAGCATGTGTGTTTGTGTATCTAAGTAATATATTATTCTACATATGAGGGACCTGAGATTCGGGCTGGAGTATGAAATACAATAGCTCCCATTTTAAGCAACAGTAAGGCAATGTGCATCAATAATTATAAGCCATATATTCTTTGACCAAGCAATTGTGTTCCTAGGAATATAACCTAACAAAATACGTAACATTTGTGCAATAATGCATGTCCATGTATAATAACGTTCATCCCAGTGTGGTTAACAAAAAAATTAGAAACAATTTAAATGTCCATCAACAAAAAACTATTACAGTCACTCTTATAGTAGAATATTATTCAGCACCTAAAATGATAATGCAAATCTATGTTTGTTGACACAAAAAGATATCCATAGATACCTTAAAGAAAAATGCAGGGAAGTTGCAGAGCAATAAATATGATGTGATTCCAATTTTATTTTCTGCAGAAATTACTCCTCAAGCTGAAATTGAGGTTTGCTGAGGATGGAAAGTACTGACACTTCCAAGCAGAGGGAGCAGCAGCACGTACAGGGGCCGTGGGCAAACCGCCACATGGAGAACTCAGGGTGGAACGTGCAAGAAAAGGCTTAAAAGCGAGGAAGGCACCAGACCATGCCAAGCACTGGAGGCCCACTTAAGGATTCTAGTTTCACCTCAGAAGCATGAGAAGCCACTGAACAGTCTGCATGTCACAGACAAGGCACAGGGGGGTTCAACTGCCACTCAAGGTTACCCCACGAGCAAGCGGTAGAGCCAGGGCTAGCTGGAGTCTGCCTCAGGAGCTGAAGCTTGGTCTTAACCTTCAAGCACAGACTTCTGGGGTCCCAGCTTCCTGACCAAGAGCTACTCCTGGGCCTTTCCTCTCTCCTTCGTCTATCTCCTACAGCTTTCCACAAAGTCACAAAGAAAGCCCACCTCTCAGCCAACACAACTTCAACTGGCCTTTTACATTAGGCTTACACTTAAGACTGAAACTTTCATTTCTTAGCTCTTTTATTACTCTGTAAGTTGTACAAGGGCTCCTTTACTTTGTGTATGTCTGTATGTGAGAAAAAGAAAAGTCATTAGATATTCTTCCATATCAGCATTTGAATTTGTTGGAATTAATTCAATGGGAAGCTCAGAAAATCCTAAATCAAAATGCAACCTGAACCAGGTCCCTTGAATTTTAATTTGTTTTAAAACTACCAAATTTCAAAGTTAAAAAAAAAAATTATAGGAAAAAATGATATTTCTGGCCTTTAATACAGTCCTGAATCTTTGTTAAACCAATCAAATTTAATTATTCTAAAACAAGCAGACCCTCCCACCCCCTGCTGCCTTCACCCCATTCCCTGTGACTGAACAACCACAACATAAGAGTCTGGGAAGAAGGAGGACAAAACGTTTGGCTTCCTCCTCCTGATAATGGACTTCTTCCTTTCCACGTGGTGCACAAAGTTCCATGACTTTCTGTCTCCTCCACCTTCCCTTCTCCAAAATGTCATACTCGTTTTAAAGATTTACAGGATCATGATGCAAAAAATTTAAATTATTTCCCCTAAATTAAGGGATAAGTAATAGGTAATCCAGAACTACAGAGTATTAACAACTAATTTAAAACTAGTTTTGGAAGACCTTCCTAGTTAAGTGTGGCTTCAGGTAACAGTAAAACGTACGTGCACCCTGCTGGGAGAAGAAAAGGACAATAGAGAACACATGCTGAGTGCAGGGACTCACCTTTTGCTGTCAAGTAATCCAAAGTGCATAATTCACAATTACTAGACAATAAAATCTACCCATTCTGCTATTATGATAAAGTGGCAAAGGTGAAGAGAGTTAATTCCCTCACCTAAGACTCGCAGCAAGTTGGTGCTAACAAAGGATTTTAAACCTCGGGTCAGCACAACCCTGAGTCCTACACTTGAAATACGAGAATCAGCTGAAAAACATCTTAACTATTCTCTTTTAAAACTAAAAGTAGATGTGCTTTCCCTCTCCTCTTGCTCTCACATCAACTCCCACAACAGCCATCATCTCGACTTCACAATCTTGATTGCGGAATTTCAATTCAAAACATGCTTAGTATTTGCTAATGGACCAAGACACTGTGCTGAGTACCAAGAACACAGGGAATAATCTGACACCATTCCTGCTTCCAGAGAGTTGAGAGTCCGGTGCAGAAAGCAAAAGTGTATGGAAGTAAACTGTAAATGACACTAAGTGCCATAACGGAGCCACGCTCAAGGTACAGACGTTGTACAGGCAACAGGCTGATGAACTGTGCGTGGTATGAGGTGGATGGTACGAGAAAGATTCACGGAAGAGGTGCTAGGCCTGGAAAGACACAATTTCAAGGAGAGATTTCTAAAGAGAGGGACCGGTACATGCACCTTCATGGAAAACACAAGTGGGCATTTCAGGAGTGAATTGGTAGAAAAGTAGAATCAGGAATTTGGTAAAGGTGTGTCACAGCCTGAGGTGGCCAGTGGCCAAATGAAAGACTGGAGACACAGACCATGGGAAGCCTTGTGTGGTCCCCACCCTCCAGATGACATGGACCTGATCCTTTAAGTGGCAGGAACTTGTATCTTATCCTATAATTGACAAGAAGCCATGGAAGAGTTTGAAATCAAGGAGAAGAAGATACAATCACATTAGTTTTGACAAAATCAAAAACCCATCTGCTGATAACATTTTATAGTAGTTTTTCTCCAACTCTAGTCAAATTCCTTTCCGTTCTTCGTGGTTTATGTACTTTCAGAAGAAATTGTGTACTCAGGTTAGAGGGGCTGGGAGGCTGAAGAAAGGCCAGATGCCTTAAGGACAGTCAGTCCCTGGTGGGCCACCAGGGTGCTCAGGGAGCACTGGGTGAACAGGTGGGGGATGGGCAGGCAGCCGGGGACTTCTCTCAGCACACCTATGCCAATTAAGTTCCAGAAAAGTTAGCTCGTACACACAAGCTTTCAAAAAAGGTAGCAAATTTCCCAAAGGCAAAAGTGAAGTACGTAATGCATGTGAATATACAGACCTCAAAAATCTAACTAGATGTGAAAGGAGGCCACTGACTCTGCCTATTCATTTCCGATAACAGAAAACCATCAGTTTTCTACAAACTAACGTTGTAAAAACTGTCTCTTACAATACTTTCCGAAGACATGACCTTATTTCTAAATCTCCAAAAGTGAACCTCCACGATCTGTAAAAGTTTACAAAGCTTATTGTCTTTAAAAGATATCTCGGTCTAAAAATATACGTATTGCCCCTAAATGGGGAACATCAAGCCACAGTTTCCAGAGTGGATCCTTTCAGCTCCAAATGCAACTAGAAAGGAAGGAGCCCTTGTCCCAGAATACATGTTTTTTTTTTTTTTTTTTAACACAATTCACCAATCGAAAGTAATTCTCTGTGATGCTCTTCCCCTTGCTCTTTCCTCTACCCTCACGTCTGCCTAATTCAGCCCCAGCACAAACACCAGTCACGCTCCTGACAGCAGGCACAGTGTAAAAAGAAGAAATCCACGGCTGCAAAGGGTTTTGCAGACTAGAAAGCAATTCCTGGCCACAGACTCCGGGTAAATGAACTATGCTGATAGCACCCCCTAGTGACCAAAGCACGTCTCGAACCAAACGAGCCCTACCTTCCAAACTGACTGAAAAACAAAGCATGTAACGTTCAAAATTAATGAAAACATCCGTGAGTTTATACTCTGGGGACACCTGTCCCAGGGACAGTCCCTGTAAAATCAATAACCTTAAACCCTCTGGCCTGTTCTCTCGGCTCTAAAACAGGAAAAATAACGTCCTCAACCACACCGTCCTCCTCCTGGGATTTACTGCCAACATGCGCCGCTGTGAGACAGCAGGATGCGCGAGGAAACACAAAGCCGTGAGAGCACGTGCACGCTCGGGCCCCCGGATCATCGGGAGTAATTTATAGTAAATCCGTAACACGCGCGGTCACTGTGGAGGTCAGTTCACTTCTCCATAGTTATCCTCACACACTTCGACTCCCTCTTGCCTCGATTCACTCGGCCCTGAGGAGAACCGCAGAGACCGAAAGGTTTTCTGGAAATAGCCTGCCACCACCTGGAACTGACCACAACATAGTGGAAGCTGTCCAAGCCCGTCTTCGAAATCGAGACTTTTGTTTTTGACATGATTTATGTAAAACACAAATGTTAGATTACTTTGATTTCTTAACAGAAAAATGTAATTTAAAATAAAAGTGGTAATTATAAAAAGCATCACACGTCAGTCCCCTGCCCAGTGAAACAATACCCCAGCTGACCGACGATAGCGCCTGGTGTTCACGGCCCCGCGGGGACCTAACATACCTGTGATCCCCCTACTCCAAGGCCGAGACCCTCCACAAAGGCAAACTTCTGCTCCGAGAGCCTTCCACACCGGCACAGACCCGAAGCCCACTGCTGCCCTCTACTGGGGAAACTTGGAATTTGAAATCACCCTATTTCTTCTCTGGTTTCTTGATAGTGTATAACCTTCGATATCTTATAAATTAATTAGAACATTCCACGAGAGGTAAAAAAGCAATTCTGCAGAAACTTAGAGCAATTTTCCTTCTTATTGACTAAAAAAAGAGATAAATGGCAGCAAACTGGGCTGGCTGCTATGTGACGATGTGGCTGGCCGTGGCCAAGGCCCAACCTTCGTAGCCCTCAATCTTCAGGTCTGCAAAGAGAAGCATGGTGAACCAGGAGATATCTCTGGTCCTTCTCAATTTTAAAATCCTGTAACCCTTTAAGGATGACTTAACTAACTTTTAATATTTGGTTTTTCTTTTCTGCTCATATTTCAAAATATTTACAGGTTTATAGTCTTAACATATCATCTGGACTGTCTTATCTAACATATCTTATACTCATAACTTCATTGACTGTTGTAAGACTGTAGTAATTGAGATAAATGTGGACCAAGTACCCGGCCAGCATGATGCATGAAGGTATGTAACAAATATTTTTCTCTCTCTCGTCCCTCCCAACGTCCCCAATCTAACCGCACCATGACCTTTCCCATACCAGCACATATTCTATGCCCATATCCTAAAGCATTTATTCTCTACCACTCTGTGATTTTTGCATGTCTGGTGATGCTCATGTGCTCCCCACTGACAGGCAAGTTTCACTGCCTGGGCTGTGGACCACCTGCACCTCGGTGCCCATGACTAGGAGCGCAGATTATAATGGTAGCAGCTGTTATAGCAGCACCAATCATAAGAGTTACAAAAATAGTAATGACACTATAATAATAAAAGCAGTATGTGTGATTATAAAAAAAATAAAATTCACTATGATGACAACCTGTGTCACTTATTATTTTGTCCCAACCACTGTGTTATACATGTCCTACATGTTACCTAATATAGTCCTCCCAAACACAGGTAGGTATCGTCACACTGGCCCTTTCATGAATGAGAAGCTGAGCTTCTGACACCTACCAATAACACCTGTCAATGGCACCTACCAATAACACCTACCAAACTCTCACTGGCCATCTCTCCCCATCAGCATCTCCAAAGCCCTTTTATCACCTCATTCCCTCTACCCCTGCCAGGTTCCTACATCGATGCTACAACAGGCCCTAATGCCCATGAGCTGCATGGACACCCCCCTCGTGCATGTTAAATGGTGGACTACCCACTCTGAGAGTGACCAGTGTGCCTCCCTTTCCCTGTGTATACCATGTAACTCTGCCTACCCTCTTTACCTATATTTCCTTCCTGTCTGCTCGATTTTCTGATTTCCTCTGAGGTATAATTTAGTGGAAAGAGCACAACCAGAAATAAGAATGGGAGTTCACTCCTGCCTCTTATTAACCGTGTGACCTTGGGGAGGTCCTTTTCACCTCTCACACCTTCATCTATAAAGTGTCATCATAACACCTGCTCTACCTGTCTTCAAGCACAGTTGTTTGGAACAAATAAGGAAGTATATATGAAAGTGATCTGAAAGCTATAAAAGAACACCAGCCGTCTGTGCATTTAATTCTTACTACCCCTACTCTTAGGCTCTTCACAAACACACACACCACCCTTCTCAGGGCAGAGAGGGTTTGCTGCAGTGAGAGAAAGCTCTGGTTCTTGCCCACTGCTGGCCACACCTTGATGGATCCAAAAAGAAAGCATGAAGATGGGTGACTAGGCAACAGCAATGAAATAACTATTGTAATCCTCTTCCTTCTTTCTGTAGGCTTCTGTGGGCCTTTTTCTCCATCCCATCCAAAGCAACAACAATAAATAATCTTCACCACCCACCCACACCCCACCCCACCTACAGGACTCTTTGCTCTCTCCGGATTTCACTATGTACTTCCAAACTTTCCAGTCTTCTGTAGCCACAATAACCATTCTCCCTGTTTACATGATAATCACAACACCACTGTTGACTGAGCACCCTTTATGCATCTGACACAGTGCCAGACACCCTGCACGGATCACCTCTTCCCCTCAGGGCAACACAATGTAAGTATTGCCGGCTGCAGCTTGCCCCAAAGGATCCAGACCTAGCTGTTGCCGACTCCAGACCAGATATAGGGGCTGGAGCAGCACCACCTCCACTTCCTGCCTAAATCTGCCAGTAAAGTGTTCTTTGTACACGAGATTGGTTATAAATCTTAGGAAAATCCTATCATTAATAACCTATGAATGCACAGCCATGATGACATGAAGCATAACTGTTTCCTCAAAATAAGATTAATTAGCCAATACGGTAAATACATTTACTTTACCTTTTAATGTTTAATGTAATCAATGCATGTAATGCTAATGAAGCCCTCCTGTTAAGAAATAACACTTGTGTTTACAACAAAGAAATTGGCAGGTACTACCTTAAGCATGTGATCAAAATTAACATCACCAAAAACATGTGATCAAAGTCAACGTCACCACTAAAGGAAGAAATCAATATCACGTGCTCCTCTTAATATGATACACTGAAAAAACACAGCATCACTTCTGAGCATTCTTGCCAAAAAGTGCAAAAACTGAATCTAACCATGAAGAAACACCAGACAAATCTGAACTGAGGAACATTCTATAAAACATCTGGCCTGTACTCTCCAAAAGTGTCACAGTTGTGCAGGAAAAAGAAAGACTATTCTAGATTAAAGGGGACTAAAGGTGATACAACAACTAAATAATTCTGGATTGGATCCTGGACCAGATAAATGACATTAATGAGAAAATTGGCAAAATTAGCAAAATTTGAATAAGATCTCAAAATTAAATGTTAGTATTTTATCAGTGTTAATTTCTTGATTTTGAAACTTATACTGTTCTTATGTATGAGAGCGTCTTTGTTTTCAGAAAATACACCCTGAAGTATATTTAAAGGGCATTATGTCTGAAACAACATGAAATGTTTTAAAATAAAGAGAGAGAAAATATATACAAAAATCCTTTATACTATTTTTCTAACTTTTTGTATATCTGAAATTATTTTAAAATAAAAAGTAAAAACAAATAGGACAAGTTATCAACACATAGTAAGTATTAAATAAACGTGAATTGTAATCTTCTTACCCACTGATTCCTAAGCACAAGGGGGGATCAAATGTAGCCAAGAACCCTGCAGCCTTAACACGAAATCAGTCTTACAGCCTAATGTGAGAAGTCCTCAGACCCACAAATAATGTTTCAGTGTTTCCAATTCACAGTGGTTCCACCCAAAGATGGCAGTGATAAGACACCCTCTTCCTCCTTCTGATAGTGACTAACCATTTCTACCTTCTCAATTTCATGATTAAGAAAATTTAAGCAAAAATCCTCCAGTAACTGTACTTCCGACGAAAACAAAGGCAACCACAATAAGAATGGTGTGTTACATTTTTCTGCCTCATCCCTTCTCTGGCCAACATGCTTTCTGGCTCAGCAGCTGGCATTTGACATTTGTGTAGCTTTTGGACCCTGGCTCCCTGTGCTGCCATATGTGGGTCTTAGAAAGCCACAGAAAGCATATTAATGTGTGAATGTGGCGATTCAAGGTTCTTATCACTAACATAAAACTTAGACATCGGCTAACTCTGAGGATTAAAAGTTCCTACAGGAGATGCACACAGCCCTAAGCATCCGCCTTCAATTTTACCAGAACGACTGACTCCCTCCGCACCTAGTGAATCCAGCAGAGTAAATGATGAAACACCACGTGGCTGAGCTTTCAACTCAAAAAGATGGTTGGACACAGGCCCCAAGAGAGTCACACGAGAGGCAGTGATGGCTATGAAGACTTTTGTTCTCATGCACAAGATGGTGAAAAGTTGAAAAGTTACATTAGATGCACTTAACTCTGTTCTCGTCAGTCATCAGCAGGCTCTCATTTAGAATACATACAGCGTCCTGGTGTCCAGGAACATCCAATCTCTCATTATCCTTCACCAAATGCCTGGGGTCAGACAGAATTTCCATTTCACAGACAGAAAAATTAGAGTCAAAGACAATCAACATGTTCCCTAAACAACACTATCTGTCAACAAAAGAACCCAGAATAGACCAAATGCTCTGCCTCCAGGAAGAAAACAAATATCCTTAATTTCTACAATTATCAAACACACACAAAAACATCATTCTACATACCAAATTACTAGAGAAGCCACACTGATCTGTTCCCATTTTACATTTGTGTGTGTGTGATTTAGAGAAGTTAATCTGGATGAAGACAAAACCACCTACCCTCATGGAGTTATGTGGCACCCAACCAATGCATCGTGTTCTGGCCAAACATGAGTATGACAGGCCTCGGGCTCTTTCTTGCCAAAGGACAGCAGTGGGGGGCTCCATGGGACTTTCTAGGAGCAGCCACTATACGAGACCCTCTCTCTCTTTTAAATATGAACATTACTCATGTTCAATGTTAAAAATATCTCTTGATTTTGATTACCGTAAGGGAGGAGAAGAGAATGTTGTTTATGATGGCAAATTTCAGATCATTGTGGTTGCCTAAATGTCCAAGAGCTTTGCCAACAGGGCCAGGTGTTGTTTAAACACTAGCATATCAATGGACTGTCTGTTTCTATGTGAAAAAACAACAAACTGAGAAGACAAAAATGATAGGACCTACAGCAACAAGCAGCCTCTGAGGAATGAATCTACACCATGGACACTAGAGCAAGATCAGTTAGAAGGCACCACAGTGAACAGGAAAGTAAGCAGCTGAGGAGATCTCAGTAAAGAGAAGACCAAGGACAAATAACACCAAAGACTCCCCTAAACCAACTTTTAAATGAAAGTTACTTAAACACTGTAAGAACCTAAGACAAGCAAAGACATCCTACAGTGAGAGTTTTTATTGCACATGGTGATTACAATAACAATTACTTCCTGGTGCCAAGTCTGCATGAGAAGCTTCCAACAAGGAAGGTCATGGTTGCTTAACCAGTTATCACACGTCGGAGGGAGGAAGGGAGGATGCCCGCTAGTAACGGGAATCCCTGGAACAAGCGTATGTCAAGAATTTTGGGGGGTTAAGTGAGTGAAAAACAGAGTTTCAAATAGTTTTTTCATGGTACACCCAAGCACATGTGATCATTCAGTCAGCGAATATTTGTGGGCACTTAGTATGAGTAAGACATGCACCGTGATCGTCGCTGTCCTGGGCAGTGCACCTGCCAAGGAGCCTACAGGTGAGGGGTGAGCATAGCTGGTAACCCCAGTGCACTGTAAAATTAGGATTATGACAGGAAAACAGCCAACTTTACGAAGCTCAGGAACCAGGATAACATTACAATGGGCCACTCTTTTTTCGATAAGATGCTAAAAAACTAATTTATATTCTCCCTTTACTCTGCTATGTGACTCTGAGCTGTGTAGCCCCCTTCCATTTGAAGGGGCAGATGACGAAACAAGCCCTGAAGTTTCTGTATAAAATCAAGGAGCAGGTAAATGGTTGAAAAATCACATCTTTCAATTGTTTAAGACACATACAAAATGAGTTTTAAAATGCACGGCATGCTAATATGTCATAAATAAATTTTTACCCAAAAAAAAAGAAAAGAAAGAAAGAAACTTACAGCCTGAAGAGATTCTTCATTTTCTCAAACTGATGGAAGCCCCAAAGGGAAGTATGGGCTGAACAGTGGGAAAATACAGGTGGTTCGGTCTGGCTAGAGGTTAAAATATAAGGCTGGAAGTTGAAATGGTGCCATAAATTCAAGAGCTTGGCCTTTATTAGACAGGAACCATTTTTTCATTTGTTTGCTCTTGTGGTTGTTTTTGTTTAATTTTGGAAACCACTTTTGAGCAATTAAGTGACATAATCAGAAAGTTAACCTTATAGTAACATCTAAGAAAGACTATAAAGCGGGGAAGCAGGGAGAATAGTTAAACACAGCGAAGTTGCAGAGGGAAACGCAGAGAGGACGTGGCCGGTGGTTAGACAGGGAAGATAGGCAGGGGAGGAGGTCTCCTCTGGTGCTCGGAGGCAGGGGGCTCAGAAATAAACAGAGAACGCAGGAAGGTCAGGCTGGGAGGGAAAGCAAGTTATTTGGAGTCACTGTGATAGAGAGGCTGGTGGCCCCGAAACAAGGAGCTGGAGTGAGAGGCCAAAGCTCCAGAGAGAAAGCAGCCTGGAAAACACCTCTTGAGGAACAGGTGACAGGATGAGATCAGATGACGCTTCCAGCAAAAAAAGTGTAAACCATAAAGGAAAAAAAAAAAAAAAAAAAAGTCCTTTGTGGACACGTACTATACAAGCCAATGGCTTTCGAACAGCTTTTTTCCAACTGTGGCTGACAATTCAGATACCTGATCACAAGACCCCCTGCTAGACCCCAGCACCCCAATGAATCAATCCTCCAGGATCCTCCCTTCAGTCTGGGGACAGGAGACTGGTGGCACTTCCACTTTCTAATCTGTTGCCTTAGTGCAGCTTTAGCTTCTCTGTGCTGCCCCACTTTCACTGTTCCCTGGGAGGCGTGGCAGGGTCAGGACACCAACCCCCTCCACTCCCAGCCCAGAACCCCGTTCACCCCACAAAACTTAACTGCTCCAGAAAAGGTGCTCAGATACTCGCCCAGAGTGCGTCATTTCTTGAAGACTACTTTAAAATCTGTTTAAAACAATTCTACAGCATCAGCTAAATGCATTTTTTTATAGAATATTTTAGAAAAGGCTATGTCTGGAAGTTAACATTCAGTTACCTAGGCATGATGAGATGCAATCTCTAAAGCACATGTCTTTGCCAATTTTATTACAGCACAGACAACTCAGATTCATATTGGCTTTCTCTATAACTATCAAAACGGGGGGAAAAAGAACCTCCCTTTCTAAATCTGTGACTATATTATTTTTTAATTATAAATATCTAAGTACAAAACCATACTACACCAAACCAGGGGTTAAATTTTGTGAGGTTTCCTACAATAATGAAATCTACAACTACAAATAAATAAAACTCTAGATAAATACATATATAAATAAATTTACTCATGCATGCCATTTTAAAAAATCTGAAACCTACAATGGAAAATTTTTCAGGTAATCATTAACATAACTTAGTTAACATAAGGCAGACTACAATGGGAACACAGGTATTTTATGAGGACATAATTGTATCTTACAGATATTCAAATAACCATTAAAAGCCAGTTTTGTTTTTCATTTTCATCATTTCAAACTGCTTAAAAACCGCTCATTCCTCTTCCGTCAAACCCAAAGGAAAGACATTCAAGGATGTTTTGCCTCTCCACTATTTAAACCTCATCACATTCCCTCTTCCCTAACCTTCTTTAAGCAAAGCTGATAAATGGAAAAATGAAACCATTTCAGTTTCACATTGTTTCCACACCCAAACGCGTAACAACAAGCTGAGATAACCAAAAGGCAAGTGCAGTTATCCGAGTGATCACTAACTAGATAACCTCTAAGTAGCATATCCGGACTATGTGGAAATCTTTTTCCTATTTTTCTGTGGGATTCATTTCCCAGAGGGTGAATGGCCCCTACAGGGTCATGAGAGCTGATAGCTCTTACCTTTTTGGCTCTTTGGGCTATGTCTGGTGTTCTTGTCAGAAGCTTCTCAATCAGGTACTCTCTGTTCTGCAAAACAAATAATCCCACCAGTTTAACATCAAATATGATACATAGAAATTCACAGTGATTTCAAAATAGCAGATTTACTTGGGTTTTTAAGCATGTTACCTTGGCTTTCTGGAAGAATTTGCATTTTAAAAGTTCTGCTGCTGTGGGCCTGAAAGATCAATAATAAATTAGAGTTGAAACAATGACCACTTAATAAATGCACTGCCTTGATGAAACAACTTAACCTTAGAGTATTTCTGGGAGCCCAATTTTAGGAATAGCAAAACCAGAAACTAAATTAATCATAAGCCGGCACCAGATAAAATAGTGCCAATTTTCCAGTTCTTTCCAAACACCTCTACTGCAAAACACATAAACTCCAGTAAGTTAAGTGCTTGCGGTATAATCAATTTTCCATCCTTCATCTTTACACTTCACTAAGTGAATTCAGTGTTTCTAAAAGGTGGCAGACTGACATGCCTGTGAGCTAAATTTCTGTATTTATTAAGAAACCGTATAAGCTGCAACATAACCTTGTCAAAGAAACTACAATCTACTGTGCTCTTTGATTCCCCAAGAGCAGCAGTTACTACAAGGCGTCCATGCACCTCATGGTCCAAGCTCTGTCTGCCCACTGAAAAAACCTGTCTCAAGTATATATGGACCACTGCTTTTCAAATGAAGGTAAATGTGACCGTGATTAATAAAATGCAAATTCATTTAAAAGCATTACTAGATGAGTCTGATTATTTCCTCATGGTGTCATTTGTTTCTCTATATTTCCTGCAAACTGAAAGTTAGATCTGAAGGCTTGAATAGGTTTAATTAAGAATTTGAGGCAAGAACACTTCATAGATGGTGGCATGCACCTCTTAACTACAGCACCTCACAGGCAGGTACTATTGGGTCACTGCACTGTTAGTGATGCTAAGTTTAACCACTTGGTCCCCAGGCCCCAAATCTCTCCATTGTAAAGGCCATGTTTTACCCACTTCAATTAGCAAGTATTCTGTTGGGCAATACTTTGGCATTGTATGAATATCCTGTTCCTGGAAACAATTGAGTGTTAGCATCTTTGCCTTAATCATTTCATAGGAAGTAGCAGAACACTGATTTACTACTTCTATCATTCCTTCTGTGTTTATTAACTGACTTTCTTCCAAACAAAATAGCTTCCTTCATCAATAGTTCCTTCCAAAAAAGCAGCTATGCAGGCAAAAATCTAATCAATCTAGAGTGTAGGATGGCCTGCAAGACAACTGGTCTGATCTCTGCAAAAAGTCAAGTGTCACAGGAGAAATGGGGAGATGTGAAGGACTGGTTCTAGATTAAAACAGACTTAACAAAACATAAAACCAAATGTTAACACACAGCCCTTGACTGAATCCTGGGCTTGGGGAAGATGGGGCAGGAGCTACAAAAGACATTTGGAAATAATCAGAAATATATGAATATGCTAGATATTAGACAATTTTAGGAAAGTATTGTTCATTTTCCTAGATGTGGAAAAGTATTATGGTTAGGTAGGAACATGTCCATATTTGAAGGAAGTGTAAGCTGAAGTATTAAGTCTATTACTTACTTTCAAACAGTTCAGCAAATAAAATGTAGGTAGATACAGCAATTATAGAAAATATTAATAATTGTTGAATCTACGTGATGGTATAAAAGTAAACATTGTACTGTTTTTTCTTTTTCACCTTTTCTGTATGTTTTAAATTTTTCAAAATAAAAATTGGGGGGGGTAGGGAAGCATTACTGAATTATCACTAGGTGTTCTCTCAGGCAATGATTACCAAGGGCATAAATAATATTTATTATGTTGGGGGGGGTGCAAGTTTAAAAGGAATCCTCATATGTGAAACTATTGGAAACCAGTGCTTTGGAATCAGGAAGCTCCACTATAATGTTCCCAGGGACCAAACCCTAAGTGTAAGAAAGAATTAGGAAATGTCATTAAAGCATATCCATGAACAAATCCTGTAAGTCTACAGGAGGCATAAACTGTATTTCCGTGCAAAGAAATTTTCTATTTAAACTGTTATGCTTTTTTCTCAGATTTCAAGAACACTGGTTACACAAGAACCCTTCATCTCCATATCCCTTATAAGAAGCAGCTGCTAATTGCTAGCTGCTTTGCATAAATAAAGGTCTAAACAACAGGTGGGGCCATGAATTTGCAGCTTGTTAAACAGGCACTAGAACACTACAGGACAACTCTTCTACATGATTTAACTTTGGTTGTTATTTTACTGTATACTCTTTCAGATCATTGGCAATGTTTTTGGCCTCCAGGTACTCCAAATTCATCCTTTCATTCTCTCAGTAAATATTTATTGAGCATCCACTATTCATCAGGCATTACGCTGGGTGCTAGGCATACTACAGTGAATAGGACAGAGGTAAACAGTACCTTCAACAAGGCACAGTCTAGCAGATAAGAGTCAGTGTGCTGTTTGACTATAAGGAAAGCACAACACTGAAGCCCCTTTGGATGACTGGGAGGAAGAAGAGCTGCTCAGAGAACATGCAGCAGAACCACTACACAGCGGACTGAGAAACAGACCACGATGTCCTGTTTGGCACCTCATAACATGAAAAAAATTTTTAAAAACCAAGAAGCATCCAAAATAACTTAGATTTGATTTTTTAAAAGTGAAAAGAATCCTAACATGAAGAAAGAACTCAAGGCCACTGTCATGTTTGAAACCCTCCTCTAACTTTAGCTCTGGCTAATAATACAGAGCTAAAACAGCCTCCCAGCTAGTCTCTCTGCCACTTCCCTCATCCTCGTTCCAACCCATCATCCACCATCCACACTGCTTCCCAAGTTAGCTTTAAAAAAAAAACAAAAACAAAGCTGATCATCTCTTACCCATCCTAATGCATTTCAGTGGCCTAAGAGAGAAGCAAGTTTTCTAGATCCTGACTCCATCCTCATCTCCCCACACCCTACGGTGGGTGACTCTATCCTTCAACTACCATGATATTCTCACTCGTCGCTTGCTCCTTCGTGACAAAGCACACACAGCTTTTCTTGCTTCAAAATTTTTTGTAACCAACTGGCACACCCTTGCTTGTCAGTCAAGAGCCAATTTAAATGTCATCATCTTCAAAGATACCTCTCCAGCTCCTACAAGTGGAATGCATTACTCCCTACTCAATGCTCATGCACCATGCTACCCACACGCCCATCATGTAGTTATTGGTTCCAGTGTCTTCCCACCTGCACCCCACCAGGTTACACGCCCTTTCAACACAGGGACCACACAGGATTCCTTTTTACATCCCAATGCCTAGCACAGAACAGAAAGTGCTACAGCTCAAGTCCATACTATCCATATAATCAGATAAGGAGGTGAAAGCGATGCTGCTAGACATCTGGACACAGTACTACAACTCCTGGAGCTAGATTTGGCTAGCACCCAATTCTAAGCACCTGTTCAATACAGTGGCGAATAGGAGAAAGACGTAATGAAAACAAGACTCGCGCTAACAAAAAAAGGAAAGGGGACAGTGGAGGTGTTAAGGTGGGGAGCCCAAGTGCTACCCTGTCTCCTCTGCACCAGCCTCTTCCTTCTGCACGCAAAGGGTCAAGTGTAGGACGATGCAGAGAGAAGGCTGGGAAATGCCAGACATACCTTGAGATACAAGGCTGGGAAAATACTTTCCCTTCCCCAGCAAGGTCATTTCTGTGGTAACCAAACATGGAGAGGGGAAAGGCACGCTGCAGAGAAAACTCCTTTCTCTGCGCTCCACTCTACTTTTAGCTTCATCAGTAAATGCAAAAACACAAGGATGTAAGAAATTAGAAGTGGTTTAAAGAACCCACGTTCTTTTTTCTTTTTATATAGGCTTAAATGTTAACTCATTCCAACTCTACAGAAAGAATAACAAAATAGCAGGTCACTGGTTCCTTTTGTGCTTAAATCAGCTGAAGTGTTTATAGCATTGGGGTAAAATCCTCCCTGTGCCAAACTGTCTCCATGAGAGAGTATGAAAAAATGAAACTGGAAGACAGAGGAAAATGATGGAGGAAAGAAAGTGACAGAAGGTGTAAAAAGAGCTGAGATACCTGCTGCCCATATGGTTTTAGGGTTCTTTTTGCTGTCAGTTTTTTTTATTTATTTATTTGTTTGTTTGTGTTTTGTGCCATAGTGGGACCATCAATGCCACCTGCCTTTTAGCTGAGTACTGCAGGAGAAAGAATTCTGCAAGCACAGTCATGTCTCACATGACTGCTAACAATCATCTAGCAATCCAGTGTAACGTAAGTACAAACACTGTTTTACAAGAAATGCAAAAATGCTATCAGCAACCAAAATAATGGTCCAGGATTTGAATTACGATTCAATTGTAAATCCTTAAAAACAATACGGTAGTCTGCAAGTACCAACATTCTCAGAAGAAAATCTCTTAGAGGACTCAGCTAATACATATGGATGAACCAAAGTCCACTGAGACTTAAAATAATTTTCAAAGGACTCAAGATGAATATGATATAGCTTAAATAGTTCTAACAATTTGCATTAGTAAGTTCTAACAGCACTTTGACCTCAGGCAAAGCTGCTTTTCTCCCTCAACCCACTCCTCAAAAGAAATACTCCAGTCTTACTCATTTCTTAAGGGATTTATCTATGCAACATCCATCCCCTTGTTGCTCAAAGAAAGTGCTGGTTCTTTTTACAGTTGCCATCCATACAAAGCACGCAATCTACAAGATTAAGGCTCATTTTTTAAGAAATAGCAAGATGTTCTGCAATGCAAATATAAGCAATTCTTTATCTATGCCAATGCAGAACACAGACTCGGGTGAGGCAAAGGGCTCCAACACCCCAGTTCTACTTTATAAGGAAAGTCCCATGAGCTCTCAAGGATGACAAAAAACACAGCCTACTCTCAGATAGCCTGTGAGTGCATGTGTAAGAGTGAATCTGCTCTGGTCACTATTCTCCTGCAATATTGTTTCATTCGTTGTTCAAAAGGCACTCAGCAATGCCAGGGCTTTGGCACCAGTCAACTGGGTAGGTGATCTATACTCAGACAACAGAAATAATAAAAATTGGTAAAAAATTTTCCATTTACTCCTCAACATACTCAAATCTGGTTTCCGTTTCTAAAACTCTTTTCAATGGGTCCAAATTACCATTGAAAACTCCCAATTGTCTCCAATGTTCAAGAAATAGTACTGAGTATATAATACAGACCAGACACTGAATATAAAGATAGTGGCACAGGTTTTCCTTCTAAAAAACTTACAAACTCATGAGAAATTTAGGTGTGCAAATCAATAAACGTACACAGTGTAATAAATGCTACAAAAGACAGATCTTCAATATACTGTAGTTATTGCATAAAAGTTGCAATAACTCCACTTGGTCAGGAAAAAAGGCAAACAATGGATGGCAATCTCATTTCCGGGGCACTTAGGGACTTCCCAGGCACGAGGCTATCGTGCATTGTCTCCTCCCATCCTCACAGTGATCCTGTGAAGCAGCTATGATTAGGCCCAACATACAGACAAGGAAACTAAGCCAGGCGGATGATGATAAGACAGAGCTAAGAATCGCAGCCAGATGTACCCAACTCTAAGAAGATGCGGCATCTGAACCAAGCATCGAAAGACGGGTGGAAAGTGGACAGAGGAAGAGCAGGAACTATTGAACAGCATAAGCAAAGGCAGAACGGATTAAAAATACAGTTTCTTTCAGAATTGTGCAGCAATTAAATGTGTACTTATTAATTTAGTAATGAATACATGCTTTAAAATTACATCCTATATAAAAAATATTCAGCAATAGTGTTTTTTTCTATTCTTACATTTCACAAATCATTTATTCCCCCTAAACTCCTCACGTACATCAACATCTGTGTCTTTTCATTAAAAGAAAGAACCACCTGGGAAATTGGTGCACCACTAACAGTCTGTTATAAAGAACAACTGCACAATAGTGTGAACTATTAGGTTATAGAGAACATACCTAAAAAAGGTCCTTACACTATTAATACTTTGTATATCAGTAATATTATTAAGAGAGTACTCTGGGGGAAAGACTTTGTAAGAATTTGAATATATGGCGTATGGCTCTTTTATAAAGGATTTTTTTTTTTTTTTTTTTTTTTTAGAGTATAGGGAACCTGACATTTGCACCTATATAATAAAACCTGGAAAGACTTTCAAGATCATTAAGAAGTAAAAATGGTTTGCTAAGTATAATGTATGTCAATATAATTTATTTTGACCAAATTACAAACCTCCTAAAGAAATATATTGTTAGATCATAAAGTACACTACCAATTCTACCCAAAGAACTACTATTTTCTTTAAAACCTGGAATTGTGTGACATTGCACATCACAACCACTAGGTGGAATCTAAACTACTACAGTTCAAGGATCAGAAAGACCATCAGTAATAACCCAGTACTAACTAGAAAGGCAAGTACTTCTCTCACTGGGCTACAGAGGATCAAATTCTGCTTTCTTGGTGATGTCAAAACTTTACTTTTGGAGATGACACCAAACAAAAGGGAAAGACAAGCAAATATTGAAGAACAAAATTAGAATCTAAGAGCATTTTCACCCAAAAGGATAGTGAAGAAATAATCTCAATAGAAGATCAAACTGGAGGGAAAACAAGCCCTACAGATCAAATGTAAAGGCCAGCTGAGATGTTCAAGCAGAAATAGCCTATAGGTGTAACAAAATAATCATCCCTTTCACCATAAATAGTTCACGATGCTTGACAGCAAGCAGTCTTTAGGCCTGGCTCCATAAGAAAGGTGACGGATGAGGAAGAGATTCAAGGTAAATTTAGTAAATGTAAAGGAATGAAGAGAGCATCTATTAATACAAAGAATGGGTAAAATTAGGGAAACTGTGTTTAATCTAGAGAAGGGTAGCCTACTCAAACAGTAAACTACTATGTAAAGGTAAAAGGCTTAGCAAGTTTCTTAAAGAATTTAAGAGAAAAATAAAGGAATCACTTGTACCAGCAGAGTCCTTCCCTGAAAAAGAAAGTTTCAGAAGAGAAGTCAATTATGACATTTAAAAACGTAAGTATCCGATTGGACCCTTGGGTGGATAAGGGTAGATAGTAACTTCTCAGAGGCCTCTCCAGGTCTACATTAGGATAATGCCACACACAGCCCAGTCCTTACAGAGGGACCTTACCCAGGCAAGTCCTGTGGGGGGGTCACATCATCAACATTCTCCTTTAAGGGATAAAGAACAGTGGGCTCCATTATCACTACCCAGGATATTTCAAAGTCACAGAAATTAAGAAGGAAGAAAGGAACTCAGAACTAACAGACTCACTACAGTGCAGGGCAATAACCCAAGAATAAATAAGAAATACTGAAGTTAATTTCAAGCCATTTGCTTCTGTTTACATGATTAATCTTTCTAAGGTAAAAATCTCCTTAATCTTCTTTACTGATAATCTTTTAAATAGCACAAACAACTTGTTCTGCAACTAAAAGGAAGCTCATGCAAAATTCAATAGCTCTGCCTGGTTTAGACTGGAGCTAGCAGGATATTCAAATCCTGAGAGGTCAGCTCAACCTACACAGTGCACAATATTAGCTCAGCTTCTGAATGCAGCACTGCCAATTTCTCTTGATTTCAGCTTTACTTCAGTTCCTTTGATGACAGAACCCACACCTAACAAGCACAGTGAATCTTATTAACACCAAAAATGTTCCTCTGCCTCCCTCGTCCTGCACTCACTTCTCTCCCTCTCGGACCCACACTGCCTTCCACTGGCAGGCAGGAAACCTGGGGGCCAGAGCAGGGTTTCCCTCGAGACTAGAAGTACCTTTCCAGTGTCCTCACACAGCCTTTCCCCATCCACAGACAGAGCTTTGTCATGACTCAAACCAGGTCATTAACTCATCCACTAGGTTTGACATACCTTTTGGAAGGATCTTTCTGAAGACACAGTGAAAGTAATTTTCTAAAGGACTTGCCGTACTTTTTCATCATTTCTTTATCCTCTACTCCTGTTTCTAGAGTGGGTGGATCGTTTTGCAAAGTTAACATTAACACCTGCAGCAGAAACAAATATGAAGACAGAAGCTCAGTATAGCAACTGCTACAATCGAGTTTTCAATTTTTCACACAAGCATCAAAGACCATTTTTTATTAGATACAAACGTACTTTCCCATGATTTTAACTTTCCAGAAATTGTGTATTGAAAGTATTCATTTCCCTTTGCAAATCTGTTCATGTGCCCTTTAACCTTTTTGTTATTCTACTAAAAAAAACTTAAAAATTTGCTCTATGTGTTAAGAATGATCTCCTAAAGGGACCCAGACAGAGCTTTCTGGGAACTGGTTCTCAGACTGCCTGGAGCAGCATGTAGCTCCAGCACTGGCTGGTTGGGAAGGCGGGTGTAGAAGGGAGAGAAAGAGAGCGCCAGTGAAGTAGGGAATGTTCGTGTGTACACATCATTCATAAGTAAGGAACTGCCTGTACTCAAGGCTTCTGTAACACATTACCAGCCCTAAAAATAAAACCACAACATCCCAGGAGGTAACATGATTTCCTTTAAAAAAAAAAAAAATGAGAAAACATACAGAAAATTGTTAAAAGGCTTGGCAAAATGAAGACAGCAAGACACTGAAAGAAAGACAGCCAGAATATAACTGAGTTGCTAAAAATCCCATAATCAGATCAAAAGGACATGCTGCTTTTGGAGGGGGACAAAATAAAATAAAACACAACTTTAAATCAAAATGGTAAAAATTCCACTCTTTCACACTAACATCAAAATTATTTGCTTTGAAAAAAAAAAAGGAGAATGTGCAGGAAACTACTGATCTATAAAATGAACAAACTTCCTTAATGTATAAATCAGCCTTAATTTATGCAAATGATATACATGTCAAGACTCTTTTCAAACACTTTCAGAAGTGTGAATAGATAAAGGATGAAAGTGACAGTTTATTGTTTGTGGAGGATAATAGCTGACAGGAGAATGGGGGGGACTGTGAACTTCAAATAAGAGCCCTAGAGGATTTGAGGCTGGGGCTAACAAGGCGACTTTGGATTCAGGTGGGAAACACTAAGAAGTGGGGAAAGAAGGAAAACAAGAAATAAGAAAAACTGCACGGAAGGAAAAGTCCTCAGAGTTACTTCTGTGCTTTTTCTCCAAAAGGTCATTTCAATTGTTTACACTTCAACTTTAAATTTTCTGTTAGCAAAATCAGGTATGTACACACACACACACACACACACACGCACACGTGCACAGCATATGAACACATATATATAAAATTTTAACTCTTAAAAATATGCATATAAATATGTAGAGAAGAACATGGAATAAACCACACTAAAACCTTAATAGAGATGGCCTGTAATTGATGCAATTATGGGTGATTATTTTTCTTCTTTAGTTTTACTTGTACTTCCAAATTTTGTACAACAAGAATGTATTACTTTTTTTAGTAAGTAAAACTAACTTTTTTTATCCTCAGGTTTTTTTAATCCTCCTAAACTTTTCTAATTGCCATAAATAACCATGAGACGACCAAAGGCCACATTCTCTGTAAAATAGCTTTAAAATTTCCACTGAACTATTTCAGCCTCAAAACAAAATCCAGTTGGGTAAATTAGCCCTGATACCACTATCTCAGAACCAAGAGAAATAATGAGGTAGGCCAGTTAAAAAATTAACAAAAACTTGAAAATAGTACCCAAAGCACATGTGACTTCCTAAAAAACACTGTGGCTTACTACACACTACACTAGGAGAGCAGGGGTGAAAATGTAGACCATTTTTTTTTTTTTAAAGCCTGAAAATCTGGGAAATCCATTTGCAAAGTTGACATCACTATAATCTATTTTTTTAGATTTTCTTTGGCAATCTGGGGTCGTTCTGCTATCAAAAGAGTAATGGACAGCATTTGCCATGGTGACCAACCTCCATCAACCCATCTGATCACATTCTTTCCTCAACTCTGTACTAAGAATGTAAACCAAGCTTCAAAGCTGGGAATGTACTACGGTTGTCCTGTTCTGCCCACTAAGATCAGACAGCATTCAAGTTGGCTGCATCCTTCCATTAATTCCCCTCAGGTCTAAAAGAAAAATGACGATGTACAAGAGAATGAGAGAACAGATTCCATCCAA
The DNA here is from genome assembly GCF_041146395.1 of Eulemur rufifrons. NCBI lineage: Eukaryota > Metazoa > Chordata > Mammalia > Primates > Lemuridae > Eulemur > Eulemur rufifrons. The sequence goes on along the minus strand of NC_090983.1, from coordinate 57,875,172 downwards.
CTGCATTTCAAACCCGATATATTATTTCCAATTATAATTACTTTCATAGGAGGATATTTGTGATAAGGCGCTGCTCCTGTTGCTAATTCAATAGCAGTTATTCCAAAACTCCACATGTCAGCCTTGAAGTCATAGCCTCTCACCTAAGAAATCATAAAAAAAATAGTTATACAGCAGGCATGTTACACATCACAAAGTCCGTATTATGTCAGAAATCCACAGCTTTTCATGCACAACTTTCACATTAGTTTGCTAAGAGCTAGCAATCAGGTGTTAAATCTTAGGGACATGATGCATGCTACTAAAATGATCTGACTGAAATGTTAGTACATAAATGATATGTATTATGTCCATCAAAATATCACTTTTTTTTTTTTTTTTTTACCTGTTCCATGACTTCAGGGGCCATCCAACATGGGGTGCCAACGAATGTTTTTCTCACTTTATTTCGGGTAACATCACCCCCTGTTGCTAAGAATGCACTTACCCCAAAATCTGAAAGGTAAAAAAAGTCACCCTTATTGTATGTAAGACACTATTGCTTATCAATTCTGACTTTTTGAATGTATTTCTTCCTGGTGAGATTTCCAGGGTGAAGAATTGCTCCAAATTCTCTCAGGTATGCACCAGGGCAGACCTGCCAGCTGCCATCCCCTACACCTTAGAGCTTTGGTCCGAAAGCCCCAGGCCACAGATCAGTACCAGTCTGTGGCCTGTTAGGAACCGGACTGCACATGAGGAGGTGAGCAGCAGGCCAGCCAGCGAAGCCTCATCTGTATTTACCATTGCTCCACATCACTTGCATCACCGCATAAGCTCGACATTCTGTCAGATCAGCCGCTGCATTAGATTCTCATAGGAGCGTGAACCCTACTGTAAACTGTGCATGTGAGGGATCTAGGTTGCGTACTCCTTATGAGAATCTAATGCCCGATGATCTGAGGTAGAGCTAGTCAGTGCTGGGGAGCGGCTGCAAATGCAGATTATCATTAGCAGAGAGGTTTGACTGCACAATAAATGTAATGTGCTTGAAGCATCCCAAAACCATTCGGCCCCTGCTCTGGTCCATGGAAAAATTGTCTTCCATGAAACCAATCCGTGGTGGCCAAAAGTTTGGGAACCGCCCCCTTAGAGCACACCATCATGGGTAATGGGCCGGTAAGCCTGCCAGCCCAAAAGCTCACCATACCAAATTATATTTTCTACTAAAAAGGTATCAAAAGTCATAACTAATCATAAAGAATTATACGATCAATCAAAATATAAACACATTTCCAAAGCCCTAAATGTAAAAGGTCTGGGCTTTTAGCTAAGATACATTGTGGAAAGTCATTTAGAAGAATACCACTGGAGGCAGTAAAACTCTATGTGGTGTGGTTCCTTTTTATGTTTTGCTTTTATGACTATTTTCTAGCTTCTTTTATTCCAAGTCATCAATGTTTGGGAAGTTAATTTTTTTTAATAAAGAACGAATAACATCCATCTTCCACATTCCCATGTCCTTGCTTACACAGAGCTAGCACCTTAGCCAAAATCATAATGGTAAATCCATAAATCTAGGTACATAAAGGCAATATGCCTAGATTCGTGCATGTACAGTGATCAACACAAAGGAAAAGCGTAGTCAGCAAAGATTGTTTTTTTTTTTCAATGTTTGCTTTCTGGACAATTTTCATAAATACAGATGGAATGGTTTATAGAATTAAGTAATATTTTTCTTGATACCCATTATATACTGTAAGTTCTTTTTGTGAGATGAATTAATTAGGCATTTCAGATAAGGTTGAGTGACAGCAATTACCAAAGAACAACCTCAAGTACAAACCAAGGTCAAAATGCATTAGTATTTGCTTTAGGCCTATAACATTAAGTTATAGAATTGTGTGACTTAACAACATTGTAACTAGTTCCCTGAGTGGAAATATAGTGGCTCTTTCATTTTATTTACAATTTAAATTTACTCACACTCCCAATGGGATTTCAACTACAAGTAAAAGGAATGAAAATTGACAAATGGAGTCTTTGTTCTAACGGCTACTCTCATGTTTATATTGAACAAATGTGTATTTTGAAAAATTGCTATTTAATTTAATTTGCATACATGTGTCAAACTCTAAAATTCTTTGAATTCATAAACTGTGGTCAGAAAACTGAAGTCTTGTGAAAAGAAACCTCTGGAACCAGTTTATCAGTTTCCCGTGAGTGGGAGAAGATGCAATTCATTCTCTTACAAAAGACTTAGGTGAACCAAATTATTTGTAAGCATCTACTATAGCTGGCTAGAGGAAAAGAACTGATAAGTCTTTCAAAATTATTAATTTTAACCTAATTTATATTTCTGAAAAGAAGTTCAACAATGAATACATTTTTAATTAAAATAATTTTAAAACAGGATAATATTAAATAAATATATATCATCTGTAAATAATTAAACATATGGGTAAAAGCAGCTTTAAGGAAAAATACATGGTTTTACAAGCAGTTGAAGCCACCTGCACCCTAAGTCTCTTCCTAAAAGATGTAATCTAGATAAAAATCCATAGTTAACATTGGATATTTTTCCAACTCCTTAAAAATAATACTTGTTTACATTAGACATTTTAAAAAGCTAGAAAAACAGCTTAGAAAGATGTATATGGTAGCAACTCATTATTGACAATACTCCTTCAATATATCTTCCATGATTCACATATTTATTCATAGCCTCCACTTTGAACACTCACTTTAAAGTCATAACCAGATGGTTAAATGTTTTTAAATCTCAGAACAAAAATTTCAGGAGCAGAAAACACCAATCTTAACATCTACTCACTCTCATGACTATAGAATAAATACCCGGTTTGCTCCTATGTATGGCTAATGTGTATGCAGAAAGATTTGCTTGCGTGTCCTGAGAAATAGAACATTTTGCCCAAAGTACATAGTGTGCTTATACAACAGGAAAATTCATATAGTCTATTGAAACAGCTTATGTATGACAGTGAGAAAAAGGTGGCAGCACAGAACCGTGAAAAGCTGTCCTTGTTTCCTAAGGGGTTCATCTATACAGCCAAAGGGAATGGAGCCAGACACACCTGGGTCCAACTCATGAACATTTCTCTGGCAACAGGGAATCAAAGGCACAGAAGGAGCCAGTCCATCTTCCTACCTTCACAATAACTGGGGGATATGGGTAAAAGCTGCTTTAAGGAAAACAACCAGAAAGAATACTGTCATCCTAGTAAACTAAAAAGCTCTAACATCTTTTGAATCTACCCGCCTTTTTCCTTCCCCACAGCCTCTGCCTTGGTGTGAGCCACCATTATGTCTTGCCAAGATTCCTGCAGCAGCCTCCAAAGTCCGTGCACCACCCTTCTGTCCCCAGATCCAGGCTCCAGCAACCAGTCCTTTCTATGCCACAGACCTGAGCCCTCCTTGAAAGCCGTTAAAGCTCCCTGTCCCCTCAGGATAAAGTCCAAATCAGCATGACTTGAGACCCTGTCCCTTTTCCTCTCCCGCCCCATCTATCACGACTCTCAGATTCAGAAGGGGAGCTCCAGCCCCGCTAAACTACTCCCTTTTTGTTCCCCGATTCCATCACCTCCTTAACCTTGCCAGTGTTGCCTGTGCACATGATGCTTTGTTGTCCAGGTATGATGCCCCTCCTGCATGAACAGGACCATCAGCAGAGGGCATTCTGTGCGTCCTTATTAATGACAGAAGCATCTCTGGTTGTCCCGGCTCTTGGTGAGTGTCTTATGTGCATCCGTCACCTTCACCTGATTTGTCACGTACGATTTAAGTCTATTTGGTCATTGTCTTATTTTGACATGTGAGTGCTACTAAGCCTTGTGGAGGATCTGCAGAATTTTGAGGTATTTTGAGAGTGGTAGCTCTACCAGGAAACATCACAATACTAACAGGCAAGAACTGAGTATTACAGGGGGTAGGCCTAACACTAGACGACCCCCCAAATGTACGACTCCAGCAAGGGACTTAAACTTTCTGGGCCTCTGTTTCCTTAGCAGGCTTTTTATTTAAACCTATTCTTATGTTACTTGCACACTTATAAGACTCTCCTATTTCTTTTTAACATATATAAATATTCCTTACAACAACTGTTAAGTAGATCAATAAGCTACTGTATTCTGCCATTTAAGAAACGAGGCAAGTGGACTGAGGGGATAAGCATTAACATTTTACAGTGGAAGACAGAAAACAGGAGAAAGCTGGTTTCTCGACCTTCAGAATATTTCCAACAAGGTAGGATAAGGCACGAAACACAGGACAACAGAACGTGTAAAATCAAACGCTGTGTTGTGTGTGTGGAAGCAGCAGAGCTATGACCGCAACGGCCATGAAAGGCCGTATCCAAAGTGGGCCGCGGACCCAGCCTTGCAGATGAGGTGAAGCGCTGGACAGCAAGCCTCACAGGAAATGAACTCCAGACGAAGAATCAGCCTGAGCAAAGCACGAGCACTGAGCCAAGGAGGAAAACTGACAGCTGTGAGGGTCAGAGACCCGCATAGCTACAGGGGCCAGGCAGGAATCTACAGAGGGGAGGGGGGTCCGGAAAGCCAGCAGTGCGATCTCAGTGACAAGGGCACTTGACACTTGGTCTCTGTGTTGGGAGACCTTAGGGAGTGCGGCCCCCCGTGTGGAGGCTGGAGGATATTCTCAGCACCCTCCCACCAAGGTCAAAAGCAGGCTTCTGCTGCTCAGCAAGAGGCAGTTGCCATGGAGGAATGTGGACCTGGAGTTGCTGGATCTCCCAGTGTTCCCAGAGAAGCCAAACATCAGGATCTTTATGTGAAAGCTCCCTTTCGTATTATTGTTGGCAACAAATGCATTTAAAAAAAAAAGTGGAAAAGCAATTCCTCCTGCCTAATTTAATCTGCAAAACTAGTCTGCCGACTACATGGTTATGATGTCTAAAATTTACCTAAAATACTTCAACATACACCACGTGATATTATGTCTGTGACAGCACGACCCGGGTGATCAGCTGGCACTCTACGCAGGAATGGCCCGAGCTGGGGGTTCTGATAGCACTGGATTCAGGGTGCCGGAGGCAGCTGCTTGAAGCATTTCTATTATCTGTACCTAAACATGGATAAGTACAACCAAGGTGAATGTCCAAAATGGGTTATCATTAGGGAAAACAGTGACTTGTTGAGGGGCACAATGCATGTTAGAAATGGGCTTTCCTTGGTGAAAATAAAGGTTTTTAGCACATAGGGAGAGGCTAAGACAGTTTAGGTATACTCCCCACCTTGGCATGAATAGAATAAAAGAATCTGGTCAGGCCCAACTGCAGCCTATGTCCCTATGTCTGATTGGATTCCTAATAGCAAGTGTAATGGTAAAAGAAAACTGCATGTAGAGTCTTGGCATGTCTGACTCTAATGAATTTTTCACTCACCTGGAAGGGAAGAGAGCAGGGATTTCCTTGAGCTTACAGAACAAACTGTCAGAACTATTGAGGGGCTTGCTAATGAATGGCAGAATTTGGTCTGAAGCTTGACTTCTTAAAACCTTAGAGGGAGGCCATGGGCCAGAAGCCAATCTTCTCCTACCTCGAACTTCCACAGCAGCTACTATCACTTTTGAAAAGGAACCTGAGTTGTGCACAAATTGGCTTAGGTCAATTCAACCTCTGATTAGAAAGTAATGGAATCAATGTTTGAGAGCTCAGCACTCCTAAAATGTCTTTATAATGGTTTAAAAGATCTATTGATTCCTAAGTGGCTGGCTGGGGGTCTGAGGCAGCGGAGCCCCCATAGCTTTGGGGGTCCCTGAGAGTTCCTTGCTACAACAGCCTCCTTTCCCCAGAGACCATGATTTTAGCAATAAAAAATAGGGGTAGCACTGGACGAGACTGTCGAGGGGCCCAACCACAGAGTCTGAGCATCAGGTAAGCGAACTTGTACCTGATGCAATTAACAACTGTTGCTCTCTCTAAAGAAGAAGAAAATTTATAAAAAGAACCATATGCAGGGCTGTTCAGGAAAGGAGAAGGACTAGAGGCAAGCAAGTCCACAGCTATAGCCCAGGAGTAAAATCAATAGAGCCTGTACATGGATAGAGACTCTGGAACAGGATTAGACAAATTCTTAAGAAAATATGATGATTTCGTGGATATTGGAATTAAAAAACAGGAAGGAACACATAAGATTAAATGACTTGCCAAGGAACACACAGCAAGTTATTGAGGGTCTGAATAAAATCCAGTCTTTCATTAAGGAGTTAGCCACTTAGCCCTCGTCTCCTTTTCTGGAGAGTTCAGTGTGTTTTCCTTTATTGAAAAGGAAATGCAAAATGGAATAATGGGGTTAATATTCCACAACTCCTAAGCTCTTCCCTGAGTAAAGATCAAGTTATGATTACCCAACACAGAAAAACTGGTTTGAGGTTCTCTGGTTAATCCTAAATGTCATAGTTACATCACCAAAAATAATCCCTTTATAATTTGGTTTGATTCCCGGTTGTTGTTCCCCCCCCCCCAACCCCCATGAGAGACTCTCAAGACTTGACTGGCAAAACTGAAATGTATTAAATACTTCTAAACACCCAGGAGCGCTTTTAGGGCTGCCAGCAGCCGGCCTTCCTGAGTCCCACAGGTTTCCTTAAAATGTAATACCACCAACGTTGGATGAATAAAGAAGTACATTGTGACTTAAATTATGCAAGCTGTATAATAATGAGTACAAAACAGAAGCAAATATTGTCTTAATTCTCTTAGAAACAGACTATAGAAAGTTTTTTTAAAAATGTATTTCATTCTTTTCATATTATTTTTGCACTAGGATGTGTGTCAGTGTGTGGTGCCCGCTAACGTTCAGCATCCACAGGGCGTGCACAACAGCATGCAGGGTTGGGTTTGGACACCACGGGCTTCCAGAGTTTTGATTTAGACACAATTGGGAAAATGCATTAATTTAAATAGAATGACTATCACATGACCTGAACAACACAAACAGAAGAAACATGCTAATATGCCCAATACACTATACTCAGAACTAAAGGTGCCATCCTTTGCTGGTAATTTCCAGATGCCCTTTCCCCCAATTCTCTTGGTCACAGAGAAGGAAAACACCAACCAGGGAAAATCATGGCTTTAGCAGATACAGGATCAGAGGATGCCTCTTCCAACTGCGCTCCAGCCTACTCATTCCACCAGACGAACCTTCCTGAAGTGCAGTTCTGATCACAGCACTCCCTGGTCAAACTCTTTCTCCCTCCAAGGCAGGTAAAAATAACAAGGAAGCCCATCCCAGGCCGTGACTGACATGTGTGTGGAAGGCAACAGGCTTCCAGAACTGTTTCCTTCTGACTGCAATCAATGCCTATATAATCATCACATACCTCAGCGAAGTGCTTTTAGCTTCTTTAACTGGCCAAATCACCATTTGTCAGTTTTATTTTTTTTAACTGTATAGTTAAATCCAGCCTTTGCCTACCAGTTCTTCTGTTTATTTTTGTTTTTAAATCAAATAGGGGCAACTTTTCACTTTCCTGGAGCCTCGCCGTTGTCAGAATGTCACCAGACCTCCAGGCACTGTCAGCCAAGCCTAAGAGCAAACGGGGAGAGGGACCCCTCCCTGCTGGGAACCCCTCCCTGCAGCCCCAGGCAGAGAGAACCTGGTGCTGCACTGACTTGGAGGGGGCAGAGGGGATGCCTCAAGCCCCCCAGGCGGATGTCGCACGTCTGGGTACCTGCGCTGTGCTCAGCACAATGCAGCACACCCAGGGCAAGAAACAGGGCACAGGGCCCAGCAGGCCATGTCAGGGTGTGGCGAGACCTGGGACAGTAGCCACCAACACTCACTGGGCTGGCTTCCTTCTTGAAATAATGCCACTTTGCACACAGGAGTAGCTTTCTATCTTACAGCGGCATTCCAGTGCACCCACAAATGTGAACCCGTCGAGAGGTCCAACGTGTGGTGAGGTGCATGTGGCCCCCGTCCAGAGGCATATTGTGGGTCCTGACTGTTTCTAGTGAGTCTGCCACCAGTGATCCCTAAAACTAACGGGGAGAGGACAGGCAGCTAGGGAGGCCACAGTGCGTACAAAGGAGCCAGACTTTCACACCGAGGGGCGCTCTAAAATCGAACAGGCCTGAATCTTAAGCCCCAGTGATACTCCCTGTTCATTTACTTAACTTCTTTGAGCAACAGTTTCCCAAGCTTTAAAATGGGGAGCTTAGAATCTAGTAGGTTCTCAATAATATTAGTCCTGTAGGACACACTGTTGGTTGACCACTCGACATCCATACCCTGTTCTTCTCTACCAGAATCTCGACTGTGTTTGCCAGGCCTTGGGGGAGTAATCTTACTGAGCTAAGTCCCTCATGGCGCATGGCTCTTTTTCACTGGGGATGGTCTGAGGGTCTGCCTAGGAGATCCAAGGGGAATACCGTGCAGGCTCTTGTGGGGAAGTTTTCCTCCTGAATAAAAGACCCACCCTACAAGGCTCCTCTGCTTCCCAGTCCCCTTCCTGTTTGGGAACAGCCTTGTGAAGATATGATGCTGGGCGTGGAGACAGCCCATGAGGGCAGGCGCTGCCCGGCATGCTGACGGTGCAGAAAGGAAAGTAGAAAAGGGTCCATGACCCCTGTGATACCCCTGGGCCTCTGCACCAACCCTGAAACCAAAAGCCCCAGACTTCTTGTTATGTGAGATAATTAAATGTCTCTCTTGCTTAATCTCCTGTCAGACAAGTACTCTGTTATTTGTACCCAAAGGCTTCTTAACTCTTACAATCTCTTGTCTTCCCCCAAGTCTAGCCAGGTTTATTCATACTTCTCGACTGCTAAGGGTTAACCATTGCATCAGAGGCCAAAGTCATTGCAATCCCCAAAAGGACTTGGTAAAAAGCAGCAAGAAAACAGTTTAGCACACAGTGCAATTTTGGATTTTAAAACAGCTCCAGTATTAAGCACAGCTTTTAATGCTGGGGGCACAAATCAAAACAAATAAATGCACAGGCATCTCAGGAGGGGAAAAAAAACAACGTACTGCAAGGAGAATCTAAATCACTTTTTTCCAATAGTGCCTATTTGGGCTTACAATTGCATAAACCTCCAACAAACAGAACAACGTACTTCTAGGAAAATAGGAAAGAGAAGTAACTTCAACATTCTAGTCTAGACCCTTTCTACTCAATGTGAGGTCCACAAACCAGAATCATCAGCATCCCCTGAGAGCATCTAACTGTAGAATCTCCAGTCCCACTCCAGACCTGAATCAGAATCTGCACAGTAGCAAGATCCTCACTGCACACCTCGAGGCACACTGAAGTTGCAGAAGCACGGCTCTAGGTTACCATCTTCCTAGCAGGTGCCATGGCATGAGTCAGTAGGACTGGAAGACCTCAAGGCACAGCCGACTCCACAGCTTCCCTCTTTCACCTCTTAGATGAGGAGAACCATAGCAATGGAGAAAGAGTAGCAGGAAAAAAAAATTTATGTGTGCACATTCATGTATTTTCTCACACAGTAAGTCCACAGGCAACACCAGAAAGGTAAATCACATGCACACAGAACTGTCTACTCCAGTGATTCTCAACTGTGTCTAATGTGTCTAGCAAGAAAGACAAATTCATACACATGGCACACTTCTATGGGAATATGCAGATTTTTACAGAATCTGTTTTTAAATACATGAAAATAATTTATAATCACAATACTTATTAACAATGTATCAGTGACAGCTGCTCACTGGAGCTGCCATGGTACAGGGAGGGAGGCCATGGGTAAACACCACTCTCAGCACAGATTTTTATGGCGCCACTCCTTTCTCTCCCACTCACGAAAACCTCTGATGAATTGCATAAGGGTGATATCATCACATTATTGGAGCAACAACCTTGAATCTGCTCATCTTTTAAGCAAGTCAATAAATATGCTGGCATCTTATTTACTATTAGTAATCAATTATTCACACACCACTACAGATTGGGACACACCATCTCTTCTGCTCAAGATGGAGCCCGGCACCCCAAGCAGAACCAGACAGGACCAGAGAGTCCTCTGACACCCATAATCCCCCACCCTTCTACCAATCAGGCTCCTGGTTTTCATTTCTACTAATTCCTTCTTACACGCAAATGGTATTTGATGGCCCAGTTTGGCTCCACAGGCTGTGGTACCCATCTACAGCATTGTGTCCAAGGCAGTCATGATCAGAAAACATGATCCTGCAGTATGTCCCAAGTCTTGGCCTCAGAGAGTCATTTATCAGCTACTCTGAACAAATCCATGTTCTCTGTCTATTAAGCAGGGAAAGGTAGTCCTGACCTTCTTTGAAATACCAAAGAATGACAATTTCACAGCCTTTTCTGACAGCAGCAGCAGCAGAAAAGAAATGAGAAGACATCATCTTTTAAGTCGCTGAAGGTAGAGTTTCACTTGTAAAAATAAAAGAAACGCCAAGAGGCAAGCCTTCCCATGACTAGGGTCTTGTATGGGTAGACTCTGGACACTGCCACCAACAAGTTTCCTTCCTATGTGTTAGAATTTTACTTGTAAGGGAAAAGTTCTTAGCACCTGTTTGCACTTTATACAAGGAGTCAAATCATTTCACAATGACACAGAAAAATTGTAAGAAAAATTCAACAGAAGGATTCCTGGTAAAAATACAAAGGCCACACAAGCTGCCATCCCCTCCTGGATTCCTCAGCCATTCGCACAGTCAAGACAACACAGGCTTAAAAGGGACAAAAAGAATAAGTGGTGATCAACGTCCATTCATATCTGGCTCACAGTTAAGGTGACTGACACAGTCAATCAGCCACAGCAGTGACGGAGAACAGCAGTGTAAGATAATACCAAACTGCAGATGGTCTGCCCGTCTCTGTCACAGCCACAGAACCCTGCCCCAAAGCAGGTGAATTTCGGCTGAGGAGTAGTGTCAGAGGTCATGCCTGGAGGAGCAGCAGCAGCAGAAGGAAGAGGCGCTAGGAAGGCTGGAGCAGGAGTCCCCGGCCAGCTGTGCTGCAGGTTCTGGGCAAGAGCCAGCTTTCTCAGGGCCAGCCATGCACATGACCGAGAGCTCACCCACGGTCAACTTTCTAATAAATACGATAATCACACTGAACCAAGAAAAACCAGAGAACACTCAAGTCACAAATCTATTCTTCCCTGGCTCCTCAATGTGGGGGTGGAGGGTTATTTTTAAGGATGCTCTGATAAAAGCAGCCACAGGACAGATACTTGGTTTATTCTCCCCTCTGTGCTCAAGATCATCCTCTGATTTCAATACTTTAAAACAGGCCTGGAGGCATCTTTAGTGACTGCAGCTAATGGGGGCCATTCAAACATTCTCATGCAAGATAGATCCTTGGAAAACATCTTGTCAATTTTTTTTCTTTTACAACCGAAGGAACTGAGCCCAGAGGTGGCTAAACTGTCAAAAGGCATGGATTTAAGAAGCGTATAGGGGGTGGCGGGAGGGAGCCCAATGGCAAGGACTGAAAGTGAAGTCTGGGGAGATCTGAGAGGGATGTGCTATTATGACCTTCAGAATGACCTTAAAGAAGTGCACAATTGCTCAGCAGTCCTCAGACCCTTCATCTGAAAGACCTACTGTGCTGAACTGACAGAGCCATTGTTAGGAGAGCCCCAGGTAAGCATATCACGTGGATATTAGGTTTCCCTGGCCAAAGGCATGCTTCTCAAGTCAATGAGGGCTCCCGGCTGGCCACATCCGCAGAGACAGGCACAGGCAACTTAGATCAAATATTAATAAGTTTAAATTTCCAATGCAATATTCATATACCTGCAGGTGATCTTTTTCATACAAATCTCCATTCAACTAGCTCTACTATCAGAAGCATCCATTAAACCACAATAGCCCATCTGTACACTTTAAAGAGATGGTCCCTATGGAACATGATTAAAATAACACACCACCAGTTGCTACACGTATTTAAAGAAACAATTCCCATCGTTTCCACAAAGTTTTGAGAAGGATTGGTGAAATCTTCAAAGACTCTACAGAGTTTAAAGTCTGTAATAAAGAACACCTCATGTTTAAATTCCTAACATTGAAGAATCACTAAACTATGAGAATCATACATTAAACCCCACTGCTCAGTATTCTTTCAAGCTAAATTCACCATGTAGCCAGGCATTTGTTAATTTACCCAACAACTATTTACCAAGATCTTATTAAGTCCCATTTCCAGTTCTAAGCATTGGGACTACACAACAGAAACCCCTTCCCTTAAGGAGCTGAATTTTAAGATGGTGCTGGGGTCAGAAGAAGAGGTAAAAACAGGTAATAAGCAAAATTACAAAATATAATATACAGCAGCAGTTCTCAGACATTAGCATGCATCAGAATCACAAGAAGGCTTCTTAAAAACACAGATTGCTGGGCCCTACCTCCAGTTTCTGATTCAGCATGTCTGGCGTGAGAAAGCACAAGAATTTGCATTTTTATCAAGTCAATGCTGATGGCGCTGGTCTAGGAGCACACCGTGAGAGCCTCTAATGTAGGGTACACCGATGTGTACAATAAAGAAAAATAGAGGGGGGAACAGAAAGTCTGGGGTAGATGGTTGCAATCTGAGGCCATAAAAGGCTCACTGATATGACATTTGAGCCACGATCTGAAGGAGGTAAGGAAAAGAGTATTCCAGACGGAGGAGGGGAGACAGCCAACGCAAAGGTCCTGAGGCAGGAGCATGCCAGGCACGGAGGCCAGTTTGACTGGAGTAGAGCAAGGGAGAGGAAGAAGTAAGAGATGAGGTCAATGAGATCATGAAGGGCCAGATCTTGTAAGGCCTTATGAGCCTTACAAGGATTTGGACTTTCACTCTGGGACAGGAAGGGACTGGAACGTTCTGAGGAAAGGCATGATACAGTCAACTTGTTTTTTAACAGCATTCCTCTGGATGCTGTGCAGAGAACACACCACCAGAGGCGCAAGGGCAGAAAAAGATGACCTCTTAGGAGGCTACCATAATAATTCAGACAAGAGTGATGGTGCCCTGGACCAGGATGACGGCAGGGGGCTGGTGAGCTGTGGTCAATAATGGGATCTCCTGACATACTGGACAGGGTGCAAGGTGTGAGAGAAAGACAAGGACCAAGGAAAACCAAGATTTCTGGCCTATTCAATGGAAGGAAGGTCCCGCCATTAAAAGAAGTGGGGAAGACTGTGAGGATGGCAGAGGGGTCACAGAGTTCTTCTCTATTGAAGTTAGACAATTTTTGGAGTTGAAAGGAAATTTGAGCGCCTAAGAACATCATTTCACAGCTGATACAAACCATGGCCAGCAAAGAACTCGGCTGAGGGCGCCAAGTGAGTTAATGAGATGATCCTTGGCTACTGTGTCCTCAAGCGTACTCTGTATAATCAAGCGTTATGTTATATTCCATAGACTATAAATACAGGTTGACATTATTTAAATTTCCTAAAAATCTATAATCAATGTATGATATACACAGTAACTTAAAAAATGTTATTGACCAAAAAACCATTCCTACTGATAATACATATTTAAGATTTATCCCCAGGACAATCTATAAAATTAGTCCTAATATAGCTAACTTAAATACTCCAGGTATATGCATTTCCCTCCATGCTTAAAAATTTTTGAAATTAAATTTTGATAGTTAACTGTGTGATGTCTGTTTCTCCTGAACTCTAAACTCCATGACAGTAGACACGATGTCTCCGTTGCTTACCACTGTGTCGGCTCACAGGACTGTGCCTGGAACACAGCAAATGCTCAGTAAACAGCTGTCAACTAACCACTTCAGACACACTGAGCCCAAACACCTAATGTCACCTTTTCCCCAGGGAAGGAGCAGTCTGTAACATATAGAGGTTCTGGGAAACAGAAAAATAAACGAAAAAATAATCAAACAAAGAACTGAGTTAAACTGCTCTGCATTAAGTCTAAAAACTCTTGTTTTACCCTCAGTAGTTGTTGGTAATATATGAAATTTAATTTAATAATGATATTGCAGGCCCTTAAAGGAAGAAAAAAAGAGAGAAGGAGGGAGACTGAGTCCCATCTGCTCCACGCCCCCCAGATACTCTTGCTTGGCTCAGCCCTGCCCCCATGCAGCTAAACGTGCACAGCTGAGGAAAAACTCCAGCGGGGGGCAGAGCAAAGCCATTCTCCTCCGTTGGGTTCACCTGGTAAGACCTCCTTAAGATGCTCAAACAACTGCTAGCAGCTGTTAAAGGATGGGAAGCTACTTAAAATCTCCCCAAGTATTTCTCACTGATGGTGTACAGATGGAATGGAAAACTAAGTTTCCGCAATTGACTGCATTCCTGGTTCATACTAGAGGTTTCACCAAATGTTACCATTTGCCAAGATACCAAAACTCAGGGAGCCACATGAATTCATTTTCCTTATTTACTTAAGCCAAAAAATAACTCATACATGAGAATTTTGTCATAATTCATTGACAAATGAACTGTCCCTGAAACTCAAAAAAAAAACTGGGGTTCACTATAAAAGCACTTTGTACCCCCCCAGCCAGAGATTTTTAATTTGCATGTGTACTCTATTTTCTGGTTGCACCCAATGTCTCGATTTGCATTCTCTGCTTCACTCTTCCTTAGCTTTATTAATCATTTCACTACTAATTGTCTAAGGTAGAGTTTGTCCAAAATCAGAGGTGAAAAATCCTCATTAAAAACACCGTTTTCAGCCTTTAAAATATGCAGTAGTATATACAGCTAAGTATTTAAAATATTTTCACCTCCTTCTGTTAAGCTGATGTATTCTTACTTGAACGTTCAGCTATGCCATACATCTGCACCCTCTGCTACCAACAGGCACGTGTCCTTGCATAGCTCACAGACCAGACAGGGTGTCTAACGTGCCTCCAGTCAGACTGAACTGACCAAGTTCATGACCACCTGCCATGTGTCAGGCCCTATCTGAGGGTGTTGAGATGAACAACACAAGAGTTTCTACCTCTGGGAAGTAAACAGCCTGGAGGTCACAGGGGAAGGTGGAAGCCCAGTTTCAGCAGTGCCCAGTAGGCTAGCTGGGGTAGGCACAGGGAACCTGCAAACCACCAGGGTGGGGTAGTAGGGGAGAGGGTTGGAAAAGGTTTCTCAAGGAAAGAATGTCCGGTATTGAGTCTTGAGAGATGAGAAGTTATCAGGGTAAAAAAAAAGGGAACTATAAATAAGAATTTATAAGAAATTCAAATCTCAGCAGAAAACACCTGGAAACAAGGCTGGAAAAACAGGCAGGTCCTTCATGTGCCATTGTGAGGAAGCTGGGGCTTTATTTATCAACAACAGATTTATACTGAATGCAAGAAAATGATATGGCCAGGTCTGCATTGCAGATTCTTCACTTTGGTGATTTTGGGGAAACTGATGGGGCAAAGAAAGAGGAAGAGCAAAGCAACACTGGTCAGATGGAGTATGTAAAATCCTGCCTCCTTGTGGTCCCACAACACCCTTTAGTTATTTTTATACTAAAAGGCACCACCCCCAGTTCAATACAAAAGCAGTAAGAGTTAACACTAATCCTAAAATGGAATGTGTTTTAACTCCTTTAAGGCTCTTGTATATTCTCATTACACAGGCGTGCAAAATGAAATAACTTAGTCACATGGCTAGAAGGAGCCACACCAGGATTTGAACCACGGCTGTCTGGTGTCAGAGCTCATGCTCTAGGCCAAAGTGCTCAGAAATATGATGATATCATCATTTCCTAATTCTGACGCCTCAGGAGCTTTCAGAGCTTCCCCATGCTCACTGGAGGCTGCCTCTGGTGCTGCCTGGGTGCCCCTATCACCTTGAGCTGCCTCTCTTCCCCACAACACAAGAAATAACTCTTCAACACCCCTAATGCTCCCCCATCAAAGTGCACTTTATCAGGGCCAAAGAACACAGATAGAAAACAAAAGAACCTAGAAGCTATGGATGTAAAAATGCAACCACCTTTCTCTGGCCCCTTTAAGAATAATGTCTAAGTATTAGAAGCAAGTTAAGTCTCCTTGCATGTTTTCCTGCAGTTTTAGTCATGGGGTTTTCAGTGTTCAAGGGGCAGACTGAAGCAGAAAATGTATTCAAGGCTGATAAGGATATGAACTCCTTCCAGGACAACAGAGATGATACCTAAAGTCATACCAACGTACCTTGGTGAAAAACCTAGGGCATAAGCTTGATTCAAATGGGCTCAGATACATTGTGACGGGTGTGACAGTAACTTCCTCAAGTTCTAGGCTGCCTTAGCTCAGTACCAGATTTGATTTCTCTGTTAGGAAAAACTAGGAATGGGAAATTCACATTTGTACACATAAGCACTGTTTTAGTCAATTTGGGCCACTGTAACAAAATACCTTAGATTGAGTGGTTCATAAACAACAAAAACTTATTTATCTCAGTTCTAGAGGCTGAGAGGGCCAAGATCTAGGTGTCTTCAGATTCACTATCTGGTAAGGACTCACTTTCTGGTCCATAAACGGTGCCTTCTGGCTATGTCCTCACATGGTAGATGGAGCAAGGCAGCTTTCTGGGTCCTCTTTTACAAGGGCACTAATCCCATTCGCCAGGGCTTAGCCCTTGGTGACCTTATCGCCTCCCAAACACCTCCTACCTCTGAATGCCACCGCATTGCTGATTAGGCTTTAACACATGAACGCGGGGGAGGCCCACAAACATTCAGACCATCACACACACAGCCCTAAAAGGCAAAGGTAAGTATAAATGAGCATGAGATCTACCTTATAATATTAACATAATGAAGTACTATGCTTCTAGAAGGTTCTTCAGAAAGCAAATGTTTTAAAAATCAGCATTTTTAATAGCACATTAAGTAGTCACTATTTAAAAAAAAATCCTGAAATAAATGGATTTGCAGTAACCACCCTAAAGTGACCTGCTTGATATGAATTTCTATTTGCTTAAAATAGTCTCTCATTAATTCCAGACAAACAGGCTTAGTCACTTGTCAGACAAAGCACCAAGCTCTTCCTGAAGATACAACAGAGCATCAAATTGGAAAATAAAATGCTATGCCGTGGGAAGAGCATGACTTTCACGTAGCCACTCCCGCTCCCATCACACAGTGCGGCAACACCTATCACATTTACCAAGGCATCCTACCCTAGTTTTACTATCAGGGAACCAAACACACAGTGTCTCTAAGCATGGAAGATAAAATACGAAGAAAAGCATCTTTTTTAAAACCCTGAGTAGGTTTCACTACATCAAACCTAAAGTTTTCCAGTCTGCAAAGAGGAGCGTGTCATTACTGAGCTTATTTCTACACCAAAGGCCACCTGAGATGACTGCTTCTCCTGAAACCTTCCCAGTGACACTATGTATTTCAACTTGAAGGAGCAAGGAGGAAGAAGGTGCTGAATATGTTCCCTGACCCACAGTAGAATGGATTTATGCAGAGACGTATAAGAACTAGTGGTTGCTATTGGTATTCCATCCGAAACCAAGGTTATTTAAAGCCAGATTTCGGGTCCTCTCTCTGAAAATCTCACAGACGTGGGAGGTCAGGCCCTGCAGTCAGACTGCCCGAATCCGAAGCCTGGCTCCACCACTTTCCTACGTGTGACCTGGGCAACTGACTTCCCCACACTGCACCTTAGTTTCTTGCCTGTAAAATGGGCGTAATAGCACCTTCCCCATAGGGGTATGGTGAGGACTGAATGAGTCACAATGCACCCCGGACCTACAACCTGGCCTCACACACAGGAAGCACTCAGTAACATCAGTTACTGATTTTATATCCACTGTCAATAGAAGTATACACACTCCCACAGGATTTGTGCAGTCGTAAACAGAACCAAAGCATATTAGCCTATTCACCACACTTGTTAGCTGCACAGTAAAGCAAGGGTGTCTCATAGTCCAAAACAGGACCTTTAATCTCCCCTTTTCTGATAGACAGCTCTGAGTAAGAAAATTTATATACATGGTAGAGTGAGTGATTTTTTTAAAAAATAAAAATTATGTTTTCTATTAGGATAACAAAAACGCCCTTTCTTAAAAACAATGCAATGCACATAATAATTCTCTCAAGGTAGGCAATATACATTACATTCAAAGAAACGAATGCAAACTAAACTTTTCCCCTGCTTAACTTTCAAACTACAGGGCCTAAGAGGTAAAAACATACCAAAGGGAAGAGGGCAAAAACAGTCTGGGTAAAAACAACGTGTCATCTGTCCAAATAAAATAGGGAGCAACAAAAGGGGACAAACTCACTCCTGCTGTTGCTGTCTCTGCTTTCAACTCTTCCACTCACCTCCCCTGTCTCACCCACCAGACTACGATGACAGCAAAAGGCCCAAAGACTCCTGGTCCTGGTTTTTGTTCAGACGGTGACCAACTGCCTGACCAAGAAAGTCAACCTCCTATAAAATGAGGACAGCAGTAACATCTACCTGTTCCAAGAAGACGTTAAAAATGCTTTAAGGCAATAACCTTATTTTATAGTGAAAAAACTGAAATCTTAAATACTGTATAAATTCAAAGCTGTACTCTAGGTCAGAGAATATGGGGGAGATTAAACGTGACTTCTAGAAAGCTGTAGCTCCAGAGATACAGAAATGGCACAAATGCCTATTAAATGGCCATCACACATCCGGGAAATGGAAATTCCAGTTCAGGGTATTACACAAGCATGATGTCTGCACACCCAAAAGGATACCCAGGAAGGCCGGAGTGGCTGTGACACAAAGTCCTCACCCTGTGCCAGGCACAGAAAAGGCACAGCCCTTTACATATCAATTCGTTTAATCCTCACAACCCCCCCCCCCCATGTGGGTTCTTTCTGCATAAACCCTTCTGAACCCAGCAGCCCCCGCAGCAGCACAACCTCATTCTAGGTCACACTCAGCACCACCCACAGTGAGGAAAAAACCCAGAGGCCTGACATGGAAAGAAAAAGTCAGGAAATCTTACCTCGGGGGATTCCTACTGGGAAAATGAAAAGGACAGTGTGTTCCAGAAGGCCCAGCAAAGGCTCAGATCATTTAATCTGACAAGAATAATGGGATGAGGTGCCGGGCAGAGCTTCCAGTAACAGAATCAGGCAGGGGGAGGACGGCCTTCACATTTCAAAGGCAGCTATTTCAAAAGCTGCTATTTTGACCCTCTTAGTGAAAATTGATCATTTCATCACAAAACAGCAAATTAGTTAGTTGCACTTCCTTATCTGCTTTGAGCAAGATTAATGGCAAGTTAGCTTCTAAATTCCGTAATTTATAAGTATTACCTTTACATAACTCATAAACCCCCTCAGAGATGAACCTCTTGCAAGACAAATTTGAGGTACACATGATCTCCAGTCAGTGCAAGGGAACATCAGTGTGATCCTATTATTACTACTGTAGTGACAGTAGTAATAATAGTAACAGTAGTAATAGTAACCATAGTAGTAGCAACAGCAGCAGCCGTGGTAGAACAGCAATTAATGATAATATTTACTGCATGCCTACTATGTGCCAGCCACTGTTAAGATCACTGGACCTTGATTTCACAAAAAAAGATGAGGTACGTTGTATTTTTATCTTTCTTTAAGGGAACTGAGTTTAAAGGAGACTTGGTAACTTGCCCAAGGTCAAAATGCTACTAAGTGGTGGCCTAAGAACCTCAACCAAGCCTGCTGTTGACACCAGAGCCTGCCTCCTTAACAGTTAGACTGCTTGGGGCTGGATGGTTTGAGATTTTTGCCCACAGATGTTTGTAGCTGTTACTTGCTTAGTTGAAGTACTTTTCAAACTGTCCCTAGCCTGTGGGGCAAGGTCCACTGGTGAGGACAAGATATGCATACAAAAGGCACTAACTTAGACAGCTCAAGAACAAAATTCAGTGTTAACAATGATGAGGGCCTCCAAAAGAGGGAGGGAGGGGATAGATGAATCAAGAATAGCCAGAGAGTGATAATTATTGAAACCAGGTGATGGGTACAAGAGGGTTCATCCTACTCTTCCCTGCAATGACAGGGACAGGCCAGTACAGGGAAGGAGTGTCCAGCCAAAAATGCCAAAAGCATCATACCGAGAAATGGTGATGGCTAAAAGGATTGCTGAGACAGACTTTCATGGACATGGGTAAAGTGAGTATGGACATGGCTAGATTTTATCCTAGGCCTTTCAGGTTACTCTGGGGCCAAGAACAAAATGAGAAGCTGAGCATGGAAGGTGCTCACCTGGTGTGTTCATGCAATAGACATTCACTGCATCCCCTGTCTACCAACTGCCAACAACAGCCCTGGTGGGTCAGACTTAAGAACATAATAAGACCCAGATTTTCAGGGCTCGCAATTCTTTCAGCCACCTCTTCATTAATTTTTATTTAGTATGTACAATATTTTGAACTTTCAAACTCATCAAAAAGCTTTTTCAAAAGTGCTTTTCCTGCAGTTATATCAATATTTCTATTATTCGATCTGAAAGGTAGAAAATATAATAAAATTGAAAGTAAAATGGTTCTTTAGCAAAAGGCTATGTACTGAAATAGCATTTTTTTTTACAGCATGATCTGATGAAGATGTATCAAAACAACAGGAAAACATGTTATCCTTCAGACCCAAACATTCTGTAAATATATGTCATGTAAAACAGGACAGTCCAGATACATTCTTAAAAGAGATTATATGCATTTATTCATTTCTCAGGAACGATTCTACATGCCTTGAAACTGTAACACTTCTGTAAACAAGTAAAGAATTTTCATCTTTATTGGCTTTACCTGCTATTTGTACTGAACCGTCTTCACCCAGAAGAATATTACCAGCTTTCAAATCCCTATTAGAAAAAGAAATAGAGAATAAATTGTGGTGTATAGACATTATGGTTTATTGACTCACTCAGGAAGATTTTAAAATATATCATACAATGTAGCTCTTTGACATATTTTATAAATATTAAAATTTATTATAAATTTTAAAAGTTACAAGGATACACTGTCATTTTATAGTTTACTTCTGGGGGATAGGATTTTAGGAACAAATATTTTCTGTGACATCATTATCCATATTCAATTACATCACTCAGAGTAGACTCTTGATTTTATGTGTCAGAGTTAGAGCCTGTCCATAAATTCACAATATTGTCATTTTATCAAGTATTAAAGCCCAGTTTATGTACAGCTGTTCTACTTCCACTTAAGTTTATCTGTGGTGCAATTGCACATTAATTCCATCTCCTTCTAAAAAATGAATTTTATCAGCCTCTCCTCCGGCAAGATACTAATTGTAAATACTCATTATAATATTAGATATTATGATTCTTTACTATAGAAGCTGTGCAGAGTAATCTTAACACAATTTACAATTTATAGGCTTGATTTCTAAAGTAATATTTTTTCTAATTATTGAAAAATATAGTAGATATTAAATATATAGCTCACTTATAGTTTGGAGTAGGGGGATTACATTATTAGTGTTACTCGTAAATGGTTATTTACTTGCAAAAGTTGCAAAAATTCCTAAGAGCCCAAGCAGCACTAACTCATTTGAAACATCAGGCACTCATGTTCTGTGCTATTTGCCTATTTTAAAGAATTGGCATTTTATGTCACAAAAAAAGATGAAATTAGTGCCCCTTCCTTCCTTCTCACTACCATGTCAAAAATAATTAACATATTACAATATTTGGAACAGGACTGCCTGTATCAGAAAGCTAGAGATGCTATCCGGTTCAACTAAACACACTTTAAGAGTAGTTATGTTAATTAATTTTTTAACGAGTCCACATAGTACCTTTTATATTCTGCTCTTATTTCAGTGAAAGCAAATAAATTAATCCCAAGGATACCAATAGAATTCATCAAAATTTATTGTCTCATTTCTTTCTTAAATCCTTTTTCCCCCCTCTATTTAGCCTAAGTTAGAAATAACATCAATACCTACCTGCTGCATGTGTTTCCTTAACATTCTTTACAAACTCGAGCTCAAGATAGGAACAGATGAATGTAAACATCTCTGCAGATGCCATACCTGTGAATCTGACCATTCCTATGTAGATAGTCTAAGCCTTCCAAAACCTCTTTAAGAATTGTTGCTATTATTGCCTCTTCCAGAACTCCATTCTTATGCTCTCCTCGGTTGACAATGTATTTTATGATATCCAACATGGAACCTAAGTGGACAGACAAAAGAATCGGAAAATTTTATAAACACCTTCATTACCTTTTCAGAATAAGACTCCGCTATTTAGGGGAAATTAAATGGGAATATCAATATATTGGGTTTTGCTTGTTTAGTTAATGCAAGTATTGCCAAGGTGCACAAACAACTGAAGCGCAGCCCCATGACCAGAAACACTAAATCCGGCTTTGTAAGAGCACTTTCCGTGTGAACTTAGTGAGGAAGATTCCCGATCAGGAACCAGAAGATCATTCATGGCCACTGCACGATTAGTCCCTTTTCCCTAGAGATATAATCAATTATAGACTTCAAAGAAGGTTCAAGAGATCTGACTGACAAAGAAAGAAGTAGGAGGCCAGGAAAAAGGAAGCATTGACCTGCTGAGAGAAAGGACCACGGCTCTTCCTGAACACATAAATCCCAGGTAGGACGGGAAAAGAAGGATGTTGCTTCTAAACCTCTGCTTATAACCAGAAGATTCCTTCCTGTGACACTACACAAACTTTATTTTCATTTACCTGATGCTTGATGTACTGACGCTTACGATAAAGAAATAATAACTAGTACTTTGTTACTATTAATACATACAGAGTAGTATCCTTGGCACTGTGAATTCATGTTTCAACACATATTAATTAATATTCCAAACCTCTGGGTCATTTTAAAAGCCATAATTACCTGGGGGTTCAACATTTCTGAAGAGTTAACAAACAGCTTACCTCAGGACCTGAATTTGGCTCTAGGGCTCTTTATAATTAACTAAGAGGATTGAGTTTCCCTGTCCGATATTACTATACCAGACTAGCTGCCCGCCCCTTATTAAGAGAGCCAATGTGATGAAATAAAATAGAAGAAAACAAATGCATATTTTCCCCCTCAGAGAGAAACAAAATCAGTTTATTCATTGGCTCTTGGATTTTTGTGTCATTTAGAAAATGATAATTCCAAAAACATTTCACAGGGATACACCATACCGGGCACCTATGCATTTCTGGCTTGCTAAAAGAGAAGTGAACAAGAACCCACATCTGCCCACATTCTCCTGTGGAAACCTGTTTAAAACCTGTTCCTCTTACCTAAAGCCCAGAGAGACTAAATTGGACTCTTTTAAAAAGTCAATGAAATTTTCTATCAGATTCGCCTCTGAAAAGAGGACAGAGGATATTCTCAAGCTTGTAAAAGTAAAAGGTTAATTAAGGTGAAATCTTCAGCTTGACCAGGGTAGTATCTGGGACTCTTCAGGGGTCTCAGGTCACCAGCATTTCTCATTTCCTCAGAGTTGGTGGAAAATTCACTAAGATAATCTTGTTGGCAAAGCATAACCCTCTGCAGAACTAAGGGGCGGTCCAACCTGGGCAGGCTTCCTTTTTCTTTTATTCTTTCCTTTTTTCCTATCCTTTTTAATTAAAAACTAAAGTAGGCACTCAAGGAAACGATGACTAACAGGATTGAGGAAGACTAGGAACAAAACAGAACTAAGTTCTCCCAGACTCCCTGCTGAGACCTACACAAGCGGACCCAAACCAATTACGATGTCTTTGTCATCTAATTTTTGGGCCTTTACTTGATCTAACAGAGTTTCTTTTAAAAAAAAAAAAAGTTCAAGATGTGTTCCTTGATTCAGCCTTCACTGGAACTGGGTCTGCAAACGAAAATGAGCTCTATCATATAAATTCTGCCAGTTTTGGCTTTGTCCGTTCAAAGCAAACTGTTCTCTGCTTCTAAACCATACTTCATGTTTCAGAAAGACACGCAGGGAGTGATGTCCTAGAAAGAGAACATGCTAGAGACGTGGGGATGCCAGGTGTCACTAAGGAAGTCACTCAGGCTTTCCAAGTTTCAGTGCCCGGGTCTGTAGAATGAAGGTAAAAACACTTGCAGCATAGCACCATTTTTAAGTCAACATGTTCTAGAGTCACAAAATCCAGCACCAACATTTACTATGTGTGTGGCGTTGGGCAAGTTGCTTAACTCCCTTGCGCTTTCATGTAATTTGTGAAAAACAGGGATGGCAACACAGGCCATTCAGGGATGTTGTCAAGAGTAAATGAGATAAGGTCAGTAAATTGCCTTGGATGGGATCTAGCCACAGAGTAAATGTTCAATAAAGGTAACAGTTATCATTATCATTCCCTTTCTGAGAGTGATGAAAAGAAATAAAATATAGGAATGTGACAGTGTTTTATAAACTTAATTGTCAATGGCTTGCATAACTTCAGGGATCTGAGGCTATAGAGAGGAAGTTACTTTTCCTTCCCAAATGCAACAATAGGATGAGAATAGTGCCACTTCTGGTCAACACCCCAAGCAAATAATTTAGCAAACATCTCTAATTGAAACAATGTTTACTGAGCACCCAATGGACAGCAGGTTCAATGATTTCAACGTGCATTTGAAAGTTTTTTCTTCATGAAGTTCACAACCTGAATCTGCACTGTCCAACACTGTGGCCACTAGCTGCATGAGGTGATTTAAATAGAAGTTAATTAAAATTTAATAGAAACTCGGTCCCTCCGTCACACTAGCCACATGTCAAGTGCTCGAGAGTCACATGTGATTAGCAGAAAGCAGATGGCACAGCTATAGAACATTTCCATCATCACAGAAAGTTCTAATAAACAGCTCTGAAATAATTCAGTATATTGCAATGTGTTAAGCACCTGGATAATGTTAAAAAAGAAACAGTTTAAAGAGAAATGACTGGTTAACTGCTTTGAAGGGTAAGCAATGGCTACAGAAAGGACATGACCTCTTAGGGCCTGGATGGGCACATGGAAAGGGAAGGAGAGGAAGAGCACAGGTCAGGGCCCAGAGGCACCAGAGCACGTAAGGTACTCAGGGGCAGCACCTGTACCTGCAAGGTTAGGGTATTTAACACATGGAGGAGGGGACACACATACTCTATGAAGGTAAGCCGAATTATGAAAGACTCTGGGTCGGGTGCAGTGGCTCAGGCCTGTAATCCTAGCACTCTGGGAGGCCAAGGCAGGAGGATCGCTTGAGCCCAGGAGTTTGAGGTTGCTGTGAGCTAGGCTGATGCCACGGCATTCTACTCAGGGCAACAGAGTGAAACTCAGTCTCAGAGAAAAAAAAAAAAAAGGCTCTTAAAGATCAACGCTAAGAAATCTGGACTTTATCCTCTAAGCAATGATAAACCAAACAAACTCTCAAATACAGGAATGAGGGGATCAAATCTAAAATCTTACTCTATATGCTGGCTCCAACAAAAGGCAAAGAGAAAAAAAATAAAAACAACCAATAAAACCCACTTACCTCCACTTAGTAACTTCATGACCAGCCAAAGTTCATCTTTTACCACGAAAGAAGTGTAATAGGTCACTACGTTGGGATGGCTGCATTGACTCATGGCTTGAATTTCTTTCTGTAGAAAAAGCAGAACATGACATAGTACCACAGGGTGAAAAGTTTGAAGCAAAACACAAGTGAATCACAGCTGAGCACCTGGGTAACTTCCTGTTCAAGAGCATACCCCGGGGGCGGCCTAAGCCATTGCTTCAAAGAAGTTACATAAGGACTAACTTTCTCACCCTCATTATCAACTCTCTGGAATTAGAAAGTTCTCCACAGGAGATCATAGAGGCCTGGGGACCAGCCATGAGACAGAAGAACTTGAGATCACTGCAGCACCCAGCTGGACCCCCACTCTGCCAGCAGAGAGCCCTGCCACGTGGGACTCAGTGCCTTCTCCCTGACATGAAGGCTGGACAGCGAGATACAAGACTGGGAGAGCGACTAGGAGACCTGCGTGCTGGTACCAGCCTGAACTTCGGTGGATCTTAGCTCCTCCCTCATCCAAAAGGGGGTAAGACAACTATCCCTGTTTCTCAGGACTGCTGTGATGGGAAATGAGAAAACACATACGAAAATGCTAGAGTATCATTTCCCAAACTAGCTGCCACGGTAGATATTCCGTTAAGAAAAAAAAGGTGAGGTCGGGGGAGTGGGGCAGGCAAAGTAAAATAAGCTTGGGAAACATCAGATACTGTATCTCACTCTAAGAGAAGCACAGGGAATGTTAGTACTGTCAAAGGCTCTGGGAAGTCCTGCAGTAGATAAACTCTCCTAGTTTAATCCATATTAGCAAAGCAGGAAAATAATGCGTTGTGGGTTTTACAAACACTGCTATAGAAAAAACAAGTTTTACGTAAAGACATAAAATAACAAAGTTTTGAAATAAGACAAATGAAAACCTTCAATAAACCACATTTTTCTGCAATACTCAAGTTCATGTTGGTTTTGGTTTGTTGTTTCAAGTTATTGCCAGATGACTACCATAAAGCTCTGGGCTAATGCAACCTTCAGTCAAAGAGGAACCAGACCAGCATAACTCACTTTCAAGATGCTATCCAAAAACCACAAGAACAACCTAAGTCATCAAAGAAATCTCATTTTTTCTATTAAATATTTATGATGAAAGAAGAGTGTATTTTTGCATCCTCTAAATATATTCACTAATAATGAGCTTCTAGTTAACTTTGAGTTAACTCAAAGTTATCTGAACAGAACACTTCAATTTGGGCTATCTTTGCATATCCAGGACTACCTAATCCTCAAATTACCAAGATGACCCCATATGTCAGAAAATTGCCAAAATGCTGTAACATGTAACACATATACATTCCTTAATACATAGGTTTACTTAAAGTACTTTTTACCAAAGATAAACTCCTAAGAAATTCACTAATTTTTCTATTTTCTTTATATATACAACATTTTCCCTTCATCATTCCCTTCATCCATTTAACTGATTACAGGTTTTCTAAATCTGACACTTTTCAATTCAGCAACTCTTGTCCTTTGAACAAGATCTGAAACCTGAGGTCCGGTTTCCATCTGTTTCCGGTGTTAGGTTCTGATACCGTAAGGCACTTCTGAAGGAGAAATGGAACGCCCGCCCGGGCCACTCCTATTTCAAGGCCCGTGCATCGGCTCAGTGTGGGGCTGGCCCACTTTGAAGGCCTGCAGCATCAGGCAGGGTCCAGTTCAAACCGATGCCTCTGTGTTCACAGAAATGAGAACAATGCTTCTTGAATGCAGGTGTGCTCTAAAATGTAAATGAACGTCTTTCTAGCTCTGTAAGTCCATACTTCCAAATCATTAATCAAAATGCACAATAAACAACCAATGCTCATAAGAAAGGAAATTCCTTTTACATCAGAGGCAAGGTTGGGTCAGAGTCTGGAAAAACATTTTTTTTTTTTTTTAGCCCTTTGCATTTAGATGGGCTGGTATCACTTTCTGCCCAGAGTATCAGGTTCTCTGACATTGCAGTGAGCACACCGTATATGCGCGCGTGTGCGTGTGTGTGCAAAACACTATTAGATAACCCATGGATATAACTTACCAAATTCTACTCCTTCAAAACTCTGGGTCTTAGAGACACCAGCTGGACATTAAAAGGTCCCAAGAATTTAAAAAGGAATTTAAAATGGCACAGATACTGCCATACCAATACAACCAAAGGAGCAGCGTAAGACCGGTCTAAGAAGGGGTAGGGAGCCCGAGAGGGGACCTGCGTCAGTCTGACCACGTGTCACCCCGAGTCCTGCTCCCACGCAGCCCGGCTGTCACCTGCACTACCAATGACCCCCACAATAAGTAATGTTTCCACAAATGGGACAGAGATGGACTCTACAGGCCTATCTAATCCTTATTTTCGTTTATATATAAACTTTTTGTTTATTTGCCTTCTAGAAAACTATAAGAAAATAACTTGAAAAATATAAATAGGATTTCCCCAAAACTACCCTCTCCATTCCTTTTCAAAATAGTGATGATGGCTGCTATTTGGACCCTTCCTTGGTAACAATCTGCCAACTAAATTGTCCAAGCTTTTCCCAATGCCTTCACTTCTTTAAGGAGAAGACATTTATTCCCAAACATATTCATTTGTTCCTATCCCTAAAAATGACCAAAGCCTTGCTCAAAGTTGAACAAATTGAGATAATTAATAAAAGTGTTTTAGCCAATTCTTCCTACAGAACGAATGAGTTCTAATACCCTATTCCCTTAATTAGGTCACAGCCCATGGTAGAAGCGTGAGAGCAGTGCGTCCCAAACTTGGATGTGCACACAGATTGCCTGAGCAACTGGCTAAAATGCAGATTCCGATCCAGAAGGACTGGGGCGGAGCCTGAGAATCTGCATTCTAACAGGTTTCCATGCGGTCCGGATGCAGTGGGTCCAGGAACCAGACTTTGAAAGGCAAAGCAGTAGTCTGAGCTTTGAAGGAGGCAGAGAGGCACCAGGGTTGAAGGAATGAGAGCAAGGAGCACAGGCTGTCACAATGACAGTGACAGGGTCAAAAGTGCCAAGCAGGAGGTCAGGCCAACAGCACCGCCTGGCAAGTCAGACTGGAGGAGAGGGACAACAAAGCTAGAAATAAGGGAGACTGGAGTACTAAAGTGGTTTGAATTCCACATGGGCAAAAATTCATTGGGACAGAAAAACAAGAGGTCAAAGTTGGAAGAAATCACAGAAGTCTGAAATCCAGGCAAACACATTTGCCAAAAATATAGTCAAGGAATATGACAAAGTGGCTCCCTTAGAAGCCAATGAAATAAGACTCAGACATGTCATCAAGTGCCAAACCAAGCCATGGCACAGTGTTTAACCTTTTCTATGGCTTAGAGAGCTGGGTTTGTTCGTGCATCTTCATCCAAAATGCATCACAAGTGCAATTTCACAAGAGCGGGAACACCAACCTAAAGGGGGTAGCAAGTAACATGCCCTCCCCAACCGCTACAACTGAAGTGGCAACCACGCCAGTGCCCCTCTCCTGGGAGCCATGTGGGCGGAAGACAAATCAAAGGGGGACACCCACACACTGCTGCTGTGCCAGCCCCTCAAAATCTGCCAAACCAGAGCACGGCACAGGCCTCCTGGAGGGGCACACTAGCTTTAGTGGGGAATACATAACACATAAAGTATCCTACCCTGGAAATATGAAGGCTTGGGAAGGACTTCCCCGCCCCAAAATAAAACTGTAAAAATTAAAAAAAAAAAAAACCATGTTTAAATATTTATGAGAGATTTTCTCATATTGTTATATGGCCTTTGTTATCCCCCCCCCCAAAAATATTATTTCTCCTATAAATAGCACTGAGGTTAAGCAGGAACTGAGATTAACAAGCATCTGAGCTTCCAGAAAATATTTAAGAAAGGCTACACTTGAAGTCACAGCTGGCTTGATTACCCAGGCAGGTTATCCCCCATCTTTGAGCCTCAGTTTCCCTTTCTGTAAAATGAGATTTATACTACCAACTACATAAAATTACTGTGAAATAAGCAAAATGAGATACATAAAACTCCTTGCAGGATGCCTAGCACATAGCACAAATGTTAAAAGTTAATTTAGTCTCCTGTTCTCGATGTCTCAGTTCCTTCCTGGCATGTGAGCATCCCCACATTGATCACTCGTCTCAGGTGTGTCTCAGGTGTCCCAAGTTCCTAAGCCTCAAAGGCACAGAGAGACAGGCCTTGCCAGCAGCATTCACCTTTTCCTATAGAAATGTCACAAGGCACACTCATTGGCCCTGCTGGCTCAAGGAGTTTCCAGTAACGCGTGGACAGGTCGATTCGGTCACAGATTTTTAGCTTCGCTCTCTGATTCTACATTGTCCCGATCTGTGCTTTTCCTAGTTATTTCACCCTGTGTTCAATTTATACCACCTTGTCATACGTCATGAATCCTGGTAAGCTGCCTCAAACTCTTTTGGAATACAGAGTCTAAATATGTACTTACACAAAGTGTTCAGAACAAAGAGAAATAATATAAGTTTTGAGATATAAGCATTAGGAAAAAGTTAAAGCCTCGTTTCTTTTGTCCCAGAGACCATGAGATTCACAAAGCACTGAAGGAAAGAGCTTTTGTTACTGAAAAGGAAGAGTTTAACTGGATTCTGAATTCAAAACATTAAACTATGCTTAACCAAATTAGCATATTTGCACACCTT
Organism: Eulemur rufifrons; assembly: GCF_041146395.1. NCBI lineage: Eukaryota > Metazoa > Chordata > Mammalia > Primates > Lemuridae > Eulemur > Eulemur rufifrons. The sequence continues at coordinate 57,845,119 of NC_090983.1, read as the reverse complement.
ACGTAAATCCTAAATAAATTCTTCTTTATCTGACAATGGTGGCAAAATATCCTACTTGGGTACTTAGTTAAGAAATAAGACTACTCAAGCTCTAACAACATGTGCAGTTAAATCTGAGGAGTTACTATTTCTACTTTTATTCTAAAGCAGTAGATCTCGACCATTGCTACACATTGACATTGCCTGGGAAGCCCTGAAAACCCAGCGTCTGTGTCCCAGCCCCAGGGAGGCTGATGTAAATGGGTTTAGGACGCAGCCTGGGAATGAAAAGCTTCAGAGGCTCCCCCGTGAATCTAACGTGCAGCCAAGGCTGAGAACTCCTGCTTTCCAGCTAATCACTGAGATGAACCTCTCTTTCAACGAAATGGTGAGAGGAACATCTAGCTCCTAGGCACATTTGCACACTGCAATTTAATCTAAAAAGGAAATCTATATATATGATTTACAAATACTATCAAGCAAAACATGTATTTCCAAATGCAAGATATGACCAAATACATCTTTAAAACGTATGCAATACCCTCCAAGCATTTAAAAAATTCCTTAAATGATATGGGGGTAACCATACTAAATGAAAACATTTTGTAGAAAGTCGTTCTCCAGCGTTCGCTTCCATAACATTAGCATCATTACTAAAGGTAACCTATCAGTATTCATAAACAACCAAATACTGTAAGTAGCAGTTTTAAAAAATACAGAAATAAATTTCAGTGATTTCAAATGTCAGCCAAGAAATGTAAGAAAAATATTAGCAAAGTTCTTACATACAAGGGCAATGTATTTTTCTGTACTGTCATTTTCAATCATGAAAAATGTTATCGTGAGCTTTGCTAATTATAAAAAATTATATACCATTTATGTAGCAAACTCCTGCCTCTTTTACAGGAAATGTACCAGCAGAGAAAAACCTGTTCAAAGAGGAGTCAAATATTGTCTTGTACCACTTACAAATGAATCAACAAATGTCCCTTGCCACATAGCTTTGTGATTATTTTCATGTGATTTGGTATCTGAGTTTATCCAAGAAGAATCCAATTGAAGGCAGGATTAGAAATGGAAAATGTAGATATTTTGAAGACAGGGAAACATTTTTAAGAAGTTAGGAAAAAGGAAGCATAAATTCTGTGACAGACTTAATCGATCGATATTTGTAGATAAGTTTTCAAAACTAGCGAGAGTAGTTGTAAAAGTGTAAAATGTCATGGCAGTTGGAGGTCTGGAAAATTCCTCGAAAGCAGCAGGGAAGTCACCATGGGCAAATACCTACTAGCTAACAGAAGAGAAAGAACATTCCAGGGTCTACTTGCTTGGTTATGATATCTTGAAATTGGACGCTCTGCAAAAACTGTCTTAAAAAATTAAAGAATTTTGCTTGGAAATGTATAATTATTTTCTTCAAAAGAATCAAGGGGGAGAAAGCAAAGAATAAAATAATAATACTAAAATACTAAAAGAAAACTTAATAGGGAGGAGCCATTTTCTTTCTGAGTTAGCTGAAAAAGTTCTTCAACACACAATAATGATGATGTTATGTGGGTTCTGAAAGCTCTGAGGTTGCTATCATGGAATTGGAATCAGACTTAGGTACCAATGACTGTTTTTTGATCATTTAATTTGTTTGTGATTGGGAATCCTGAAAAGAGTCAAGTTGAAGATGTCATTAAAGACAAACAGTGGCTCCCATCTGTGGTCCCAACTACTCAGGAGACTAAGGCAGGAAGACCATTGGAGCTCAGAAAAAAACTGGAGGCTGTAGTGAGCTATGATCACACCACTGCACTCCTTCAGCCTGGGAAACAGAGTGAGACCCCATCTCTAGAAAAAAGCAGAAAAAGATAAAGAGGCCTGGTGGCTCGTGCCTATAGTCCCAGCTACTCAGGATGCTGAGGTGGGAGGATCCCTTGAGCCCAGGAATTCAAGGCTAGCCTAAGCAACATAGTGAGACCTTGTCTCTTAAAAAAAAAAAAAGAAAAAAGAAAGGGAAAGAACTTTTCTTGTCAGCCAATCTGTACTGCTAGAAACTTCAAGGCCAACTTTTGGCACCACTGCTATATTTGGCTTCATCATCAAATGATGAGAACATAAAGTGAAACATGTCTTTTTCTTTCTTTTTCCTTTTGTGGGCTTCTCCTGTCCCATGCCTGGGTGCTGTGCCATCTGGGGTTCTGTCAGGGGAAAACCCTCCTGCAAAAGTGGCCGAGATGGGCCAGGCACAGTGGCTCGCTCACGCCTGTAATCCTAGCACTCTGGAAGGCCGAGGCAGGCAGATATTTTGAGCTCAGGAGTTCGAGACCAGCCTGAGCAAGAGTCTGACCCCATCTCTACTAAAAATAGAAAGAAATTATCTGGACAACTAAAAATATATATAGAAAAAATTAGCCGGGCATGGTGGCACATGCCTATAGTCCCAGCTACTCGGGAGGCAGAGGCAGGAGGATCACTTGAGCCCAGAAGTTTGAGGTTGCTGTGAGCTAGGCTGACGCCATGGCACTCTAGCCAGGGTGACAGAGCAAGACTCTGTCTCAAAAAAAAAAAAAAAAAAAAAAAAAGAGTGGCAGAGATGACTCCTAACACTCTCCAACCTTCTCCCTGAGTATCTTACAGTCCTTTTCAGCAGCAGCTTAAGTACCCAAATCAAAATAAGAAAGAAGATAACCTAGGCAAGGACTAAATCATTTGTCTCACGTGAAGCAACAACATTTTCCAGAAGTCTATGCAGATGACACAAGTGAGGTATAAAAAAGTGAGACATAACTAAAGTTCTATTCAATCTGGGCATGCTTTCCCCATTTTCTCCTACTCTGAAAATGATTATGTGCTGGGTTTCTGTTACTGAGAACATATAAGCCCAGAAACATAAATGTCCCTGCAATGTTAATTTCCGCTCACCTTTTGAACATAGCATGTTAGACACTTCAGCAAGCCATTTCTAACAAATGTAAAAACTACTTAAAAGTAAATTCAATTAGTGTATTTAATTAATATCAGAATAAACTATGGTATGACTTTGAAATTTGATGTTCTAAAAATGAAAATTATTTTCTCCAACCAAATCATACATATTCCTAAGCTAATACAATTTTTAGAGCTGTAAAAATAAATCAGTTTTGCATATAGTATTTAGTCTCTAATTTCTTAAGAATGTTTTCATGTCTTCAAAATACCCCAAAATTTTTCATTTCTAATCCTGCCCTCCATTGGACTATACTTCGATAAACATAAACACCAAATTGTATGAAAATAATACAAAGCTAAGTGGCAAGAGCCAAATGACAGTACAAAACTTAATGGCTAAGACCTGTAATGCTCAAAATAGTATTAATACATTCAGTGAAACAGGCTTACATTTTAATGCCATATCCCGAGTATAAAAGACTCTACAACAAACAGCCAAATGCAATTTTTTACCACATGTGATGCAGAATGAGCTGGGATATGAATAATTAATTTACTAATTTGAAAATTCCTAAATTCAAAAAGAATGGAAAAATGCTTTCATAGATGCAATAAAGAAAACACATAAACATACAAAATTATACTGTTTTGAGGTCAACTTAAAAAGCTGGAAGCTTTTTGACCAGTATAATCTTTCTATAATACACAAGATCTGCAAAGTATCAACATAATTCCAGAAAATTGCTAAAACAGTGCAAATAAGTTTTTTGGGTTTTTTTTTTCCTTAAACCTCAATGAAAAGGAGGAAGGGGGAGAGAAAACCAAAACTTCTGTCTATAAGAAATGTTCAGAGGTTCCCAAATATTACAATTTAATTTAAAAAGGATGACAGCAGCTATGTCAGATAGTGGTTGGGGTAACTATTCCTCTCAAATGATCATTAAGCCAAGTAAATATTTAGAGTTTTATTCTCCAAAATAACCTACAAATCATGGCTAATTCATTCCCCTAAGGAGTGGAAGGAAGGAAGGAAGGAAGGGGAGGAGGAGGAGAGGAGGGAGGGAAAGAGGGAATGGCAGATCAAGAGAAAGTAGAAATAATCAATAAAAGAACACTAGCAAAAAGCAAAATGAGGGCAGTAGCTTTGTTCTGATAAAAAAGTTCTTGCTTTATCTACAAATACTGCCTGTGAGATAGAGCAAAATACTTTTATAAAGATGATACAGGAAAAAAGGGCAGATGCCAGTACTTGCCCAGTTCAAGGCTATTTAATGACTAGGAAATTCTTTCATTAGGTACATAGCAGCAACGATGGCACACTGTGTACCCAAATCTAAGAATTTACAGTGGATTTTTATGGTCACACCATAGTACTAGAGTGACTTGACTGTAAGCATGATTTGATAGTAATCAATATTTTTGTAAAAGTGATTTTTTTAAAGGGATTTGTTAAAAGAATGAATTTTTAAATACACAGAATCATAGAACTTTGGTGATGAAAATCAATTTTTGCCAGAATTCCTCACCGAAGGAATGAGGACACTGAGGACCAGAGGGGAAACTGATTTTCCAGAGTCACTGGTAAGCCCTTGTGCAGAGGAGTCGAGCAAAGCGAGCAGGTCCCCTGACCCAGGGAGCTCTTTTCCCCTCTCACAGTGTTCAACAGTCATCACTTTTCTATAGCCATTGTTTTTTTGAAACGACTTTGTTCACATATGTCATCCATCATAAACTAAAATATTTTAATGAGCATTACATAATTTCATAATGTAATCACATAACTATTTTTTTCTTTCTATCTTTTTTTTTTTTAAAGAAACAAGCACTTTGCCTACTCTCATGAGTATAGCTCTCCTGCACCTGAGAATTAAACTCCAAGTTTTGATGGCATTGATGTATGTGTAGTGATAAGAAAATAAGGCTGAGTTTTCTGTGACTAGATACCAAAGGCAGACTAAAAATACGAGAATTTGAGTCTAGAGAAAAAATTTGAGAGGGATGTAGTTAAAGTCTAAAAATATTAAAGTAAGGTGATAAACCAAAATGTTGATCAATCCCTGGATAAAATACAGGAGAGTACCCTGAAGGTCAGAAAGTGGGTTTAGGGTAAATAAAAGGAAAGACTATGTTATATTTACGGAATTCATTTTGTCACCTGGTGATGGAGGCTGAAAAGACAGAAGACTTCAAACAAGGCAGATTAATTCTTCACTCATGTAATGGATTTTAAGGGAGCCCAAGTGTGCCCTAGGGTAGCCTCCCCAACCTTTGAGGTTGACCACAAACCAGAGAACCAAACTCTTGCAAGAAACCTCGAGGCCATCTTCACACAGAATATACTATTCTACAAGACAATGGGTCAGACTCATTTAGCATGTCTTAATTCCCACTGGAAAGCAAGAATTCCCTCAATGGACTACATTATTAGAGAATAATAACCTGTCCACCAATCTGCTATACCATTTTCAAGCAAACAGAAAAGGTACAGAAAGATATCTCCAGCTCAAAAATCTCACCAACCCAAAACAAAAATGAAAAGACTCATTTACTAGTTTACAGGCTCTCCAAGGAACAGGAACCCTCTTTGTTCTCCCCTCACATATCTCAGTGTCTAGCATCTAGTCGGGTTTAATAATTACAATATTAACAAGTTCTGCTCTAAAACTGTAAGTATCTCCCAGAGAGTGTTAAACTAATTATAATTAGTCATTTATACCACGGTGGGCCTGACAAATGTGGGGCTAACAACAAAAGTGGGATTAACAAATCTCAGAAATCATCAAGACATCTATGACGAGATGGTCGGGAATATGGAATAAACCAGCAACATCTCCTCGGCCCCTGGAAACTGAACCACTAAGATCATCATACCCAGAGATCAGGATACAGTTAAAGGCCAAACTCCAAAACATGTATGAAAATTCAAAATAATGCATAGAAAAGCATTAGTTTAGACTAATTAAATGCTAGTAACATCATACCAGGGAAAACATTTATTCTAGAGTGTTCTAATCTAGTTGCTGTTAAACTACTAATAAAATGAATATTTAGTGAGCAATATAGCCTTGTACTCCCATATGCACATCCAAAACTCATCCTTTTTATGGGCCTAAGCCTAATACAGAAACTCAGTAAGTATTTACCAAATAAATAAATAAATGCCTATTAGATCTGTAACTAACTTATCTTTGCAGGGTATTACAGCACTCATTTCAACAGTATACATTTAAATCATCAATTATTAACACTAATGATCTCATGTGACATTTCTTCTCCTCCCTTCCTTCTAAGAGAAGTTGACACTATAATTAGTATTTTGCTTCAGAAACCATGACCACTTGAATCCTACTTTAGGATAACCTGGAACCAACTCCATGACAAAAGGAGAATCTACTCTTAGCCTCCACCACATAAAGAAACAGAGTCCAGGGCCTGTTATCCAAAACTGTTGTGTGCCATCACTCTGACCTGTGTGTGTGCAAATCCTACCTTACTGTGGGACAAGAGGGGGTGGGGGTGGGGGGGGGAGGTGATACAGTTTCATCAGGGAGACAGAGGCTCCAATGGCCAGCAAATAGTTGATAATTGTGACTTCTGTGACGTAACACTCTCACAAGACAGAGATCCCAGTGGCCATTGTTTCTTTTAAGAACAATGGTTTCCAGTTAACACATGGCACAGTCTGTGAGATGATGCAGTGCACTGACCTGTATATAATACACACTCGTGGAATTAAAGGATTACTAGGATACCAGATGTCTAAACACTGCCAAAATGTGAACCCACCAAAATAATGAAACTGCAAGCAACAGCAGTATCAGAAGTTGAAAGGACGACAGCAACTTTGCTCCGCACAATCTCATGTGCCAATAACTGGGCCACAAAAACCTGGCAACATTAGGCTGCCAATACTGTGAACTCTATTTCTTTTTGTTTGAAAAGAACCTGGGAGTAGTACCTGCTAAAGAATCACAGCCATTCTTCCCCTTTCTAAATAGATCAAGACACCAAAAGGTCAAAGGTTCAAGGTTGAGGAAAGATTAAAGCAATAAATCTATCTCTTTTTAAATGAAAAATAAGTAATTATGCATACATGCTATATACTGTTACAACATGGGCATTAAGGAGGAAAAAAAAGGAGAGAAATAAATTAGTATTAATATGCGAACTCATAAATCCTAAGACCTCAGACTAATGGAAGAAGTACAAAGCCACAAAAGCACCAGTCCTTTGACAAACAGCTCTGCCTAAGTTACAAGCACTTCCAAAATGATACTGCTGTGCTTGCCAGTCTCAGAGGAACAAAGGAAAGGGACTGGAATGACAGCCTTCCTGCTGACCTCCACCCAGACCCTTACACAACTACTGTCACTGTCGGTCGACAGCTGATGACAAGCCAGCAAAGGGAAACATGAAGGCTGTGGGCAACTGGAGCCTTGGTAGAGACCTGAGACCACAGCATCAGCCCAGAAGACTGGCTCCAGGGCTGTCGGGCACAAGCACACACAAACCTCACACACACTCTGCATCGAAATTCTGCCAGTGCCAGAAAGGTGGCTGTGAGACCTCTAACAGTACACCACAATCAGGGGCAAATCTTTGGGTGATATTTCTAAATAGTGCATAAGCTTAAATGCATACTCCAAGTTTTAAAAAAAAAGTTAATGTACACTTATGCATAGCCACAGAATTTCAGGATTCCTACAGGGATCCTAGAAATCTTGCAATTCAATTCTCTTTAAATAGCACAGAGCTGTTAGGTAACTCAACTAAAGTTTAAAAAAACAAGTTAGTCGAAGAAGCAGGACCCAACTCTCCTGACAGTTTATTCAAAGCTTTTTCCAACTCAGGGAAAAGTGACCTTGAAAACTAGTTGGATGACAAAGGCACAATTTTATTGGTCACCAAGACAGCAAGCACCAGACAAGCAACGCACAGTAGTAATTTCAGTAAAAGCACAAGCTGAAATTTTGAGGAGGGTAAAAACCTTAAATGTAAGCAAATTTTAAAAATTAACATTAAACTTAATTAACATTAAATTGCTTTAATCTGAGTTTTAGCTGGCAACCTATTGCTTCAATCCAATGAAATCTATGCATTGTGTAGCCTAGTTTAAAATGTAAGGCCAAACAGATCTGGAAAAGTACAGCTTTATACTTGTACTTAATTTATACTATAGTGTACTGTAATTAAGCCTGAAATAAAAGCTATATTCTGAGTAAAGACAAAAAGCTCTTGTTAATAACATTCCACTCGCAATGGAGAATGTAACAAAAGGCTTCTTCATTTGGAGCCAACTGTCATTATACTTTGTAGCTTGTATGGAGCTATTGGACTAATATTTGTCCTGGGATTAGCGTTGGGAGAACCAATCAGTTAACTCCTCCACTGCAGTTTTCTATTATCCGCAAATAAATGGCCAAAAGGAAGAAAAGAAAATTGGCAGGTAGAACGACAACTATATTTATGAGATTAAACTCTCAAACCCTTCACAGTTTGCCGGGCAACTAATAACCATTTGCCAAGCTGTTCATTTAATAATGAGTCAGCTAAGCCAAAAGCAAATGTTCCTTCAACCAACCAATGCTACTCCAGTCATATCCACACTGACAAGCCCCAATTATTTCTGTAATGAACTTCGTTTAGAATAAGAAGTGCAAATTGCCATGTAAGAAAAACAAATGCTCTCATTAGCCAGATACAAGCTAGACTGCATTTTTAAAAAATAACTCAAATTTATGTGATTTTGTAATTTATGAAAGCCAAATTGAACAACAAATAACATGGGGGATACTTCATATTTCTGTCACTTTCTATACCAAGGGCCAGAAGCTTACCACCCAAAACCATAGTCGGTAATCCCATGATCTTAGGTCATCCTACCAACATACACCTTTGATAAATACAATGGAATGCTAATACTGAGACCAGTCCCCCTTGGTGATTATTTGGACCCAGCAAAGTACTGTTTGTCAAAGCAAAGGAAGGTGTGCATTATATGACACAATGATAAGGCACAGTCTCATTAATCTGGGGAACAGCAAGCAGTAGGGGCTACTCCCCAAGAAATAAATACGTGTGCCAAAATAGGAAAGATAAGACTTTCCTCTTCTCCCACCCACCTCCACGTACCCAAAGGTTAATAAAAGCAACCAGCAGGTATCCCCTTCACCTCTACTTACTAATAGTTCATCCATACTGGTCTGGCATTTTTCCAAGTTGATCCGCTTTATTGCTACACGTTCTTGCCTGGGTTTGCACAGGGCAGCCTGAACCACAGCAGTCGCTCCGCTGCCTGAAATGGAATGAAAACAACAGCTGTCAGATGGCACACTGTGGGGTTACTACTCGGGGCCTCTTTCCTAAATAAATATCTGTTTTTGTTAAAGTCTTCTACTCAAGGTATTCAAAACATTACCATGCAACACCTTTTTAATTAAGAGTTTCCCTTAAATCCTAAAATGATTATCGGGAGGAGAAAAAAGAAAAACTGATTCTTCCAGACCATTTATGTCTGAGGACACACAGGGACAAAAGCATCTACACACAACCCTGCATGGAAGCCATTTCCATCCTCTGGTCCTGGCAATGTCTAACTTCGGCACCTTTAAAATATGTCAGGCTCTTCGTCCACCTCAGCCCAAACCAAACCACTCCAGCCTGGGGCTGCATCAGGGCTTCCATGAGATGCTGTGACAGTCTGCTTATCTGTCCTCAGCACCCTTTGCACTTATTTCTTCGGAGCTTACTCTACAATTAGAAAAACAGGAATCAACCCTAGCATTCTCATGTTGAAAACACAACTTTCAAGGATGCCAAGCAAAATGATGCAAATGTGTAATTACAAAAGCTCTTGGCATTCGTATAAATTTTCTATTCCTAAGGTTTCATGATCATTAGCTAATGCACTCCAACTCCTAAGAGACACAGTCATGTCGTTGCCCATATTTTATAAGAGCAAAATGTAGGCGTGTAATGATTTGTGGCAGAGCACAAAGAGCTCCTAATCGGCTTTATATTCCACAGGGGCTAAAAGGCCCCTTAGGTTAAGGCATCTCAATTCTGCAAATACTACCAAAAATGTCATGTGCATAATATAAATCCTCTACCACTGCAAGACAGTCAACGAGTGAAGCAGCCTGTGCTCAGGGATGTGCAAAGGGGGCCAGAGGTGACAATCTAACCTTCTCCCCAAAGTTTTTCTTCAGATAATGTTTCTGAAATGAGTCTTCAAATATCATCATAAAAAGGAAGGCTGGGGGGACTTTTGGCAATAAGAGAGAGAGATCAGTATTACTGTTCCTAATACATGTGACAGAAAGTCATGGCAGAAAGGCATCTCTAGTGCTAATCAAGGCTTTCCCACCTCAAGGAAGCACCCAAATGGGTGCCTACAGGGCTGGAGCTCTGCCCTTTCTTCTGCCCTGTGGCCTCATCATCAGCTCTGGCCCCCTGACCTAGTGAGCCCAGCAGATTACCCTAATGCTCCAAACCCAGAGCTCCAACTTCCAGACTCCCCATCCTGGGCGGGCACAGTGGCTCACACCTGTGATCCTAGCACTCTGGGAGGCCGAGGTGGGAGGATCACTTGAGCTCAGGAGTTCAAGACCAGCCTGAGCAAAAGCGAGACCCCGTCTCCGCTAAAAATAGAAATATTAGCCAGGCACAGTGGCATGGTAGTCCCAGCTACTTGGGAGGCTGAGGCAGGAGGATGGCTTGAGCCCAGGAGTTTGAGGTTGTTGTGAGTGAGGCTGACGCCACAGCACTCTAGCCCGGGCAACAGAGTGAGACTCTGTCTCAAAAAAAAAAAAAAAAAAAAGAGAGAGAGAGAGAGAGAGAGAGACTTCCCATCCAGAGAAGCCCAACCTGTGTTCACTGGGGAAGAGAACTGACACCTGACACCCACTGCACAGGGCACACTTCACTCACATAAGTCTCCTTACAAGTCTGTACGTTTTTATTAGCCTCATTTAAATGTGAGAAAACTAGGACTCAGAAAACTTGCCCAAGGTCACGCGGCTAATAAGTACCTGAGCTGGCATCTGAGTCAGGTCTGCCCGACTCCAAGATCTGCGCTTTTGTTCTACTTCCCAGAAGCCAGAGCACACCCTTCGCCTCCTCACCTTCCCTTCCCTGTTTTGGCCCTGTTAGGTAAGTATTTTCTTCAGTCCTATATGGTTCAACAAGAGAGAAGCCACCCAGAGGAAAGGTTCACCTGAGCTGCACTCACCAGAGCTGCTACTGACAGGTTGTTTAAAAGGGGCTTCCTCCCCCTAACCTCACCGCTGGCCCCATCTGCTGCTGCTCCGGGTCCCACCAGGTTGACCTCACTGGCCCTGCAGATCACAGCACGTTGGGTTCAATCCAGAATGCTTCAGATACCAGAGCCAAACACTACAAAGAGCCCTGCTGATAACAAAGTGTATTTTCCAGGCTCCAGAATAAGAGACCATCACTGAAGGGAGCTGCGGAGAAAGTGCTAAGTAGCTGGTTAGTACTGGGCCTGGGATCCAGCAGAGAAATCAACAAACATCTTTAGCTGCTGACTGGAAGCCATCCTCAGCTCTACCTACTATAAATCTCCCCACAACTCTACTCCTTCATCCTTAATCCACATTCTAAGATATTCTCAAATCAGGGGGATTGGAAACCAAGACAGAAGCAAACTCCCAGAAAGGACAAAACAAGTGCATGTAATATGGAGCTGCCTCTCATAATCAGTTATGTCTTTGACTGTCAAAGACTCCTGACTTCCATGGGCATACAAAGAATATGGACACAAATAAGAATTCTAAAAAGTGGGAGGGGGTAGGAAATTTTTTTATTAGAGCTTTACAACTAAACAACTGTTACTGCTTTACAACTACAGCTGACTAAGGAACAACTGGCTACTTCTCATCTCTAGAAAGAATAAATACTAAGAAGCTTCAAGACCTGAGATTATTGTCACAGCATGAAAGGATTTAATCATTCATTAAACAACTTGGGAGATCCTACTCTGAATCCAAAGATGTTCTCCAACTAAAGAGAGATCAAGAACAAAGTTAAAGGTAGACAGCACCTTAAAGATCATCAGTCTGACCCCTCACTTTATGAATGAGGAAGCAGGGTCTCATGAAGGGTAAGGGATTTCTCTTCCCTGCAGTAATTGATAAACATAGGATTAGGACCCTAGACATCCTTATTCCTTGTCTACTATTCTCTCCACCAGGTCAGTATTTTTTCAAACTGCCAGTGAGAATCCATTGGTCATGAAATCAACTGACTGGGTAGAGGCCATCATTTTTTGAAGGAAAGCACCAGAATACATTAAGGGCAAGAACCGCTTTATGAAACTTTTCCTTCAGTTATACCCAAGCTGAAGTACAACATGTTTTACTGTGACTGATGATCAAAAGTTTGAAGCCTGCTACTGCTAGATTAGGATTCCCAGGATTAGAGTAAATCCGTGCTTTAACAGAAAAGGAGGTGACCTAACCGCATAATTCTAAAGGACATTTAGAAATGATACGAGGACCATCTTGCTTTAAGTATTTTTATGCACTGTGATGATTAAAGAGGAAACTAAAACTGTGGGGCTTGTAAATCCAGGAAGTGGACAAGTGTTAGCAACATGAAATAAAATAGTAGCAACTGACATATTAAATAGCACCCTGTATTTATTTTGAATAATATTTGATATTTATACACAACTCACTAGCGTTGATATTGTATTTTCAATGAAGTATTATGCACTGCTTTGGGAGGCTCTTCACATTTTAGGAATTTCTCATTTTATTCGTGACTCCCATTTCAAGTGAAATACATCATTCTGTAGGATTATGATCTATCTGCACTAACTAAGAGAATGAGGCTTTAAATCCTTTCAATTCACTGGTTTAAGTCACTCTGACTCAATTCACTTTTGCTAAGTAACTCCAAACTAAGAATAGCTACCTAGAACTTTTAGATAGTAATTATGGCAATGGCAATCAAAGGCAGGAGATTCCTCAAGTTCATTATCAAAATGCAGACTTTTCCTTGAGTTGACACCTCTTCTCATTCTCCCCTTAGTACTGCCACTGATAGGAAGGTAAATCACTGGAGAATTGCCCAGCTGCATTTTACACTTTTAGTTATGCAAAGAAATATTTCATGGAAAGACAAATTAGTATTATAACTTAGGATTTCACGAAGCCTATAAGAAATTAATGTGAAGAACTTCAGTGTTTCTTTTGTAAAAATCATTACTGTAGTCAATTACAATCTGAACTGTATGTTCAAAGTCCCTACTCTTATGCCCCACACAATAAATTCCTCTTTGCATTTAGTGCTAGGGTAAACATGTCTTTCTCCCAAATAACTTAACAGATGATGAAAAACACATAGCATCATATTTCCCTTTACTGTCCTAGCCCAGGTTTCCTGTGATTTCTTCACCTTGACCTCTGCATTATATGGCCCCTATTGTTATGCTTAATTTAGTGGTATTTCCATTACTTGAAGCAATGTTCCTAGAGTCTACCAAAGTAAAACCTTGAAACATCACAACCTGACCACTAAATGTGAAAGAATGTGCTTAACAGACACAAGAAAACTTTAGGCACAAAAAAAAAAAAAGCAGCAAAAAGACGTTTGCTTATATTAACTCATCAACAAATGATAATTAAACCCCTACCATGTGGCAGCCATTTTGCTAGATGATAAAGGTCCAAAGGTGACCATTCCTGTTTCAAGCGGAATAAATCCTTCTACAGGACCATTTCCTAAGTAGAGGTTAAGAGGGTTGCATGGAATGCTGGCGTGGACTGAATGTGTCCCCCTAAAACTCACATGTTGAAGCCCCAACCCCTAATCTGACTATATTTGGAGATACAGTAACAGATAATTACCTCCTTTATGAAGGTAATTAAGGTTAAATGAGGTCACCAGGATAGAGCCCTGGTGCAGTATGATTAGTATCTAAGGACAATAGAGAGCGTACTCTCTCTCTCCGCCCTAGGAGAACACAGCGAGCAAGTCCCTCCCTGTTCGCAAGCCAGAAGACAGCCCTCCCCAGAAACTGAGCTGATCAGCACGTTGATCTCACTTCCCAGCCTCCAGAACTGTGAGAAATAAGTTTCTGTTGTTTAAGGCTGTGGTCCCCAACTCCCCTGGGTCGCGGACCGTTACCAGTCTGTGGGCTGTTAGGGACCCGGCGCAGAGCTCCGTCGCCCCACCCCTGCATCAGTGGAAAAACTGTCTTCCATGAAACTTAGGAAAGGGGGCCCCTCACCACCCCCCACCCCACCCTGCACAGGAGCAGGAGGTGAGCGGTGAGCAAGCAAGAGAAGCTTCATCTACACAGCCGCTCCCCTTTGCTCGCATCACTGCCTGAGTTCGGCCTACCCCACCCCAGGGTACCCCCTCCCGTCTGTGCAAAAATTGTCCTCCATGAAACCAGTCCCTGGTGCCAAAAAGGTTGGGGACCACTGGTTTAAGGCACCCAATGTATGGTTATTTTCTTATGCAAGCCCAAGCAAACAAATACAAAAGCTTCTCAATGTTCTAAGTCACTCTTCCACTAACACCTATGGTAAACAATGGAGTAATAACTAGAAATTCTTAGCAACTTCCTAATTAAGTCAACAGCAAGAGGCAAGATTCAACTAAAGGGCCTCTGGAAGGCCACTGTAGTTCCCAAGTCTTAGGTTAGTTAAGAGTCTTGAAAAGAAGGCTAGACAAGGATTCTACTCAATCGTGATATTCATTCTCTCTATGATGTTGGACCTAATTTCTACCTACACTACAGCTTCCTTAAGAGGCATTAAAAAAAATCTGCCTGTAAGGCTTCAAAACATAATGTGTTTCATAGCCCTGGAAAACACTGACTCAATAAATCTTAGGCTCTCTCTCTGGGACTCATTTGTCCGTCCGTAACATGAAGGAGGTAAACTATATCCACAGTTTATATGGTACCCAAGGGAAAACAGGCCAAAGCAGCTCCAGGTCAGTACTAAGTTTCATTTTGCTTAGCACCGAGAAGATTCCATTGGTTTAAAAGGGAGGAAAGGAGAGCTAAATTTGGAAACCAAAGAACTAAATGATTTAAGAAGTCTGATACAGCATGATGAGTTTAAGAGTTTAAAAATATAAGAGATAACCCAGAGAATTCGGGAACAGCTATCAATTAATATTCCATAGAAAAACTTCTTGCTAATAATGTACTTTGATATCTAATCTTTAAAAATTATTTTAAAACATCTTTGTTCATCCAGATTGCATGGGTTCATATCCTGGGCCACGCCATATACTAACTGCTTCTCCTTGGATGAGTTACTTAACTTCTCCATGCCTCAGTTCCTCCTTTGTAAGATGGCAGTAATAGTTCCTAGCTCATTAGGGTGCTTGTGAAGATTAAATGAGCAAATACATAGAGAGTCTTTGAAACTGTACCCAGCATATAGTAATCACTAATTAAATCTTAGTTCGTATTGCTCCTTAGGGTATTCCCTCCAGGTCAACGGTATCCTGTCAGCTTGTCCTTTTAATGCCACACAATATTTCACGGTACTGATGTACCATAATTTATTCAGCCCTTCCATTGGTGAGTATTCTCTTTATTTCCAGTCTTCACCCCGATATGAACAATGTAGCAGTAAACATCTTGTATTTATCAAAAAATCAGTCCATTAGAACTTGTTTGTATGTTAAAGATAAGATGTGGTCAATTGCCCAGTAACCCCTTCTCACAAATGGCAAGATTTTTTTTAAAGGTATTACATTAGCCTTTAACATTGATTATGGCCACTGGAAGGAATTTCTATCATCATATCCTACTTAAAGAAGGAGCATGAAATCCAAACTTTAATAAGAGTTTGGCCATCTCTAAGCACATGAAAAGACTCCTTAATTATGCTTACCTGTCCTTGGCCAGCGACTAGAGTCCGGGCTGGGACCAGGCTTTCTTTTTAGCAGTGCTGGCTGGTAGTGTGTAGTAAACAAAACAAATGGCTTTGGCTCAGCTGATTTCTTCCAATCCTGTCTTTCTGCAGCTTACTCTCTGTGCTCTATTTATAGCATGTGTCCACCCTCAAAGCTTAGGAGGCCAGTGAGTCACATGAGGGCCAGAAGCTGGCCAGGGGAGGCCTTGGGCAAATGGACACAAGTGTGGGCTCTACAGGGATGCAGTTGCCACCAGATGAGATCACTGATTGACCTGGCATGGTAAGACTGTCTGAATTTTGCAGAAAAGCTGCAAATCCAGAATTTTGTGTGAGAGCTCCTAATATGATACATTTGGTGATTAATTTTTAAAATTTAAAAAAGCATTATGAGCCTAGCAGAAGCTCACCACAGCCTGTATTTTGCCTGCGTGCATTGTTGCTATTTGGCTTCAAAGGCATATCCTTCTTCACCCAATGGTCCAAATTTTAAATTATTTGTTAGATTACCCATGTGAGGTTGTCATTTTCCCAGATCAATAGTCCCATGTCACATGGTTGGACATAGTATGGGCATGTACTGACCCAAGCTGATTTTCTACGTGTCCCCCTTTACCGCATCTTAACTGTTTCACACAGAGAGAAACCCTCATCCCAGCTACTCCTCTGTCATCTGGTGTGTTCTATATGAAAGGAACACACGCACAGTAAAATCTCAAGTCAAACACAAAGAGCAGTAATCGTTAGACAGGTGTTACATGCAATTGGCTATAATCATTAATTTACAGAACAGACAGTCCTGCTGGCCTGTCTGAACAAACACAAACCAAACCGTGTGTCTCCATTGGACCTGGCACCACAGGACCATGTTTCTCAAGGTAGCTACAAACTGGTGACCCTCCTGAGTGACCTAGCTTGTGTCACTGCCAACCTGGCTGAGTTCTGTCCTTCTGCCTCCATCAGGTTAGCGGTTAGAACAGGTTAGCAGAGCCTCATTCTAGGGCTATTGGAGAAGATTTAGAGCTTACTTAAAAAAAAAAAAAAAAAGCAGGCAATGACCAGGGTGCCAGAGTGACGTGGAGAAATGGCCACTCGGCAAAATGTACTTAATGTTTCACTGCTGACCTGAATAAACTACCTTACTTGGGAGAGCCCGGCTTGTTAAAACATTTAGAGGTCACAAACCTCACTGAAGAAAAGCAGCCCTTGTACGTAACTCATCAAGAACCATCTGATAATCCACAGGAAAACAAAAGTAGCCTGGGGTTCTGATTTTAAGAGAGATAGAGGGAAACTGGTGTGTGGAATCAAACTGGAATGAACATAAATAAACTCACCTTGGACCTCAAGCTACATCTCAAGGAACAACTAAAAACACAAAACAATAAAAAAACTCTACACTACACTTACTAAACACCCAAAAGGTACCTGGGTTGAGATCATCTAACATTAAAAAAAAAAAAATCAAAGTTTAATAACTATAATAATTTTCAATGAAAATGAAAATGCTTATTGAGGGTACAGGTGAATTCGGGGCACCATGTTAAGGAGGAGCTCTATGTATGGGTTAAGGAGTTATAAAATAGCAGACTCTGATTTCCATTTAATTCAACCTGATTAATATTGGCATTTACTTGCAGGCATTTTTATTTTCTCAATGATACATGTAGATTTAAAAAAACACTCTGTGAATAGAATTACTTCCCAGTTTAAGAAAAAAACAAAATATTTAACAATTAGTCTCAAGAGCACTTTCTTAGAGGTTCAGCCCCTCAAAGCTAAAATCATATTCTAGGATTTAAGTTCTAATGCTGAAGTAGAACACATACCCCTCATAACCTGTCAGTGAATGTATGTTTACTTTTTAAAGAAAAGACCATCTCAGCCAGGCACAGTGGCTCACGCCTGTAATCCTAGCACTTTGGGAGGCCGAGGCGGGAGGATCACTTGAACTCAGGAGTTGGAGACCAGCCTGAGCAAGTACCAGACCCCGTCTCTACTAAAACTAGAAAAATTAGCTGGGTGTCGTGGTGCACACCTGTAGTCCCAGCTACTCCGGAGGCTGAGGCAGGAGGATTGCTTGAGCCCAGGACTTGGAGTTTGCTGTGAGCTAGGCTAACGCCACGGCACTCTACCCAGGGCAACAGAGTGAGACTCTGTCTCAAAAAACAAAAAGAAAAAGACCATCTCATTTTGATGAAGGGTGGGGAGGGGAGGTCAGCCTAGCTCCCCTAGCTATGAATGAATCACTTGAGATATCTCCTTCTGGAAGAGCCCCAAGCAGTCAGTCACTTCCTCACTGCTCCCAGGGACTCTCTACACACCTCATCCCAGCACTTACTGCTTATGGAGCGATCGCCTTTGGCCCTACTCTTCCTAGAATCAGCCCTCCTACCTAGGCCACCGCCTGGAACACAGAAGGCCCTCGCTAATTGTATAAAACACACATCAACCCATCACTGGGGAGGCCACCTGCAGACAAGGGAGGTGATGCTGGGTTCCAAGCTGCGCTACACAAGGGATATCGGGCACTGGTGGGCTACACGATTTACGAGCAAGGAGGAAGAGCGCTTTTATTCAATGTCTTATCTCTGGATTTCTCATCATGTGTTTTTTTAAGTAGGTAGTTGTGGGGGATGTGGCAGTTAACTTCAAGGAACAAGCCTAGGGAGGCCATCTGCCTTGAGGCATTTCTGATTTGCAGAACATCTCGTTCAATTCTAAAGGCAAGTTTCACAGGAGAGCTCACTGTGAAGAGCAGCGTTCCACCAGAATAGGCTGGGAACCTCAATTTTTAAAAATACAACCAACTGGCCCCTGCTCAGAATGTTGGAGCCACACAAAATGTGACTGACTAATACATACTAGAGCCTTCGATAATTCTACTTAAGCATAAGGAGAGGACATAAAACACCCGACATGAAGAGGTGACAGACAGGAGCCCACGACAGCCCTCCAAATCCATCTCAGGAAATACTGCATCAGCCCTGGACTGCAGGATGGACACATTCCTACAGAGAAAATATGAATGTTTTATTCAGTAAAAGGTCACTTTGAAGTCCTTGCCCCCTGTAAACTCAAAAGCCCCATGATCTGGCAGGATTGAAAAACTTCCTGTTCTGCTCTGAGGGGGTAGTCCAACTCCTCCCAGCAAAACCCACTGGTTTCACTGATTAAATCAACCAGATGGAAGCCAACATCCTACAAAGGAATGTCCATTGCTATTCACATAGATAAACAGATACGCCCACTGGCAAAAGCCAAAAGGCACAAGTGTCTTGGTTCAGTATGTGTGGCATGGTGGTGCCCTCTGATTCCCTGCTGCTCCAACCTCAAGCCACCTGGACATGGGAAGGGCTTTAAATACAAAAAGAAGAGCCAGTACCTACTTCAAGGTCAGTCCCATTCCATCCCTTCTAAGCTACAAGGTCAGTCCCATTCCATCCCTTCTAAACATGGAGGTTGGCTTCCTATAAATCTTTAATTGGACACAAGCCTGGGGGTGCAGCGCTTCACAAGAAGACAATGCACATTTAGGGGGGAAAGCTCTTTTCTCCCAGCTAATTGCATCAGAGCTTGTGCTAAACAAGGGTTGGATTTTCAGCCTCCAGGGGCAATGTACAACTTGGGTGGCCTTCAATCAAAGGCTATTGGCATATCTATACTTCCATCCTATTAAAAAAATAAAGTTGGTGTCTAACCCCCCAGGACAACCCCAGATCCAAGAATTGGCCCCATGGGGAGGCCCTGGATTTGGGCAGATTTTGTCAAAGCTTCTAAGACAGGATAACTACCTAAGATGTCTGTTTAAAAAAGCAGATTCTTGGGCTCATATCCAACCTATTGAATCAGAAGTACTGCAAGTGGAGGCCTGGAATCTGCATTTTTAATAAGCTACTCCAGTAATTCACTCATACCCTTAAATTTGAGAATCGCAGCTCCTAGGTATCACCTTCTCTCCCTACCTCCCACAGGATTCTAGGGCTTGGGGAACTTTATCAGTCAGGGTCCAGTTAGGAAAAGAGAAACAATGCTAGGTATTGCAACAGATATTACTGAATGGAAAGATTTGGTACAATAGGTATAAAGGACAAAAAAGATGGGGCAATAGAGTACCCGCAGGAAGCAGCTACCACCTCTGGGTAGGGCTGCAGGAATCCAAGAGAGGAGGTGGGATTATCAGGATCTAAAAGTTTAGAGGAGGAGACCCAGAGGGCTGGGACCCTGACCTCTGAAGGTGGGGCACTGGCCCCTGAGGAGGGCCCTCGCTAAGTGTCCACGTTGGGCTGGGACTCAAACATCCAAGGCCTGGCTGGTGATGGCATCTCTGAGGGGCACAAAGAGGCTGCCTCCAAGACACAGAAAGGAACTGGTCACCAGAACCAAGTGCTGGCAGAGGGAAGGACCCTTTCTAAAACAACAGGCAAAAAGGATGAAGCACGTCCCTCCTCCCCCCTCCAGCCTTCCAGAATTCCCCTCACATCCCGTATTAGCAGAACTTACCAGAGAAACAGCAGGCAAAGAAGGAACAAGGTCTGCCAACTACCAGCCCAACACATGAAGCAGATTCTAAAAGGTCTATCTGGAGTTCAGAGGTAATCGCTTAATAAGGAGCCAGGGCAGTGTGACGTCCACCAGCTCCAACAAGCCTCACTAACAATGGCCAGGCTTTTTTTTTATTAAACTCTCATTTCATGATATCTTCAAACACGGTTCCTAAAATGACCCTTCTGAATATCTAACATTGCCCAAATGTTCACGCTGTACTTCCAAACCCAGCCCCAGCCCAGGCGACTTCCTCTGGGTCCTGTAGTCACTATGATTGGGCGTCTAGGGTCAGACAGCCCTCAGCTTTGTGACTTCAGGTAAGTTGCTTGTGTGTCTGTGCCTCCGAGCCCTCAATTGTAACGAATGACAATAGTCTCTACCTCACAGGACAGCTGTAAATATTACTGAATGTAATAACATTCTGTATACAGAAGTAATAACATAAACGTACATGTGTGCCACGTCAGTGTTTGACAATGTTTAGACTGTTAGCGTTCACAATATCAGCAATACGATTATCCCAGACACTTGAATAGAAACTAGAACTAGGTCCACTACAACCTTTTGAGAAAACACCTTTTTATCTCCACTCCCTATAATCACCTCTGTTCCCACTCAGCCCCAATTCCTGACAGCTTCCTATTAACTTCCCCTCTTCAATCCTACACCTGCTAGCCAGCACTGACAAGTTTTATACCATAAAGAGTGGGTGCACAGAAACTTATGCAGGAAAGTGATTCGTTGGTCAAGATACAATTAGCCCCACTTCTCAGGTGGGGCTACCACATCCATGAAGCAGTAATTAGCTAAAAAATTCCTCCTAGCTCCAGGACAGAGGAAAAGCAAGTCCATTCACTTTAATGCCACTTACCCCTCCCTACCTCTCCATCTGTTTAGACTGTGCTCATAATCGAACCGCTGCTTATCTGGTCTCCCTTGGCAACCTGAGGTTCTCCCCCAAGTTACAACCATGGAACAGGAAGTAAGGCCAGCCCCTGCATGGTAGAAGTCTTCCCTCCCCCTCCCTCTCACCACCTTCCCGCTTTCACACAGAAGCGGGGGCATGATGCCACAGTCTGAAATTACAGCAGAAAATAAGAGCCACAAGGGAAGAGGATGTGAATTGCAGGAATGCAAATGTCCAGGGTAGTGGAAAGCAGTGTGCAACCCCAGGAGGCCGTGAGAGCATCTCTGAGTGAGAAGGAAAACACCAAAGCACCCTGATGAAGGGCCACACCACCTGCTAAGCCCTGGTGGCGGCAGCAGCAGCATGCTGGCCGTCCCTGCCTCAGCCAGCCCCACCCAGGTGTTCCTCCTAAGGGAAGCCACTTGAAGATCCCACAACATCATAAATGTGAGCCTTGCAGGACACCACGAGACTGCTCCCTCCCGTAGTCTTGGGCTGGGGGCCAAAGTGTTAGGACCGTGTGGGACTTGAAAGGTGTGGTGATAGCATAAGGGGCCACACCTGGGTATCTTGTGAAAGCGCAGATGTTTATTGAGTTGGTCTGGGCTGGGGTCTGAGCTCTACACTTCTACAAGCTCCCAGGTGATATGCTGCTGCTGCTGGTTCGTGGACCACATTTTGAGTTGCTAGAGCACAGGGACACAGCTTCCCTAAATCATCCCCGGTTCCTGGCACTCACCTCTTAACAACGGAACAGAGAGTTTAGCAACTTCCTGACCAACCTCTTAGTCCCCTATGGGGGGAACCAGGAAAGGAAACTTGAGCCCTGGGAAAGCAGATGCCTTAGGTGTCAGAGATGAGAGGTACCGGCCTGGGGCAGGGTTTCTCCTGCCTGTAAGAATCCAGAAAGAGCAGATCCTCCTCTAAGGAACCATAATTAGGGATTTTATGCATCTTTAGCTCATCAAAAATGAAGATTCAACATTCTGCCAACCCACAACACATAAGTTTACTATTTGATCTTTCAGGTGCATTTTCAGAAATTCAATACAAATGAAAAATGAAGGCAATTCTACATCCTGCCTTAGTAGACAAAGCATAATTAAACTTCAGAATTATATCCAGCAACTATGGCTGAAATTAAGTTGAGCTGCAGTTATCTGGAAATTTATTTTATTAATCCAGAAAACATGACATCTCAAACATTACCCGTAACTACAGATACACAGTAAACAAAGGTGACCAGCCAGATCATTGCATATGCTTTTATTCTACATATATTCAGCCTCTAGTCACACTCACATTAAATAAATTTTATAACAGCAATACTATATCTAAATTTAACTTATACAGATGACCTGGTATGAAATTATAAGAAAGAGAATCATTATAAACATTTTTTTAATTGAAACTACTTTCTTATAGCATGAGGCCCAGGTCCGCAGATCTGTGATCCATCTCTCTAACTAGAAGCACATGTGTATTCTACAGAGAGCTGCTTAGGATAGTGCGAGTTTCAATATGAGGTACAGTCACACATTTACTACTTTTTTTTAACAGGTAGGCTGATTAGATAAGTTTTTGTTAAATTGACCTTTTATTAGTAACAGATAAACGTCTTTATTTCTTTCTGTTTCACTTCTCAACTTAAATGACAGGAAGCGTTTAGTTTTATGGCCTTGCTGTTAAGTTTTTGGTTAACCAATGCTTCTACCTGGAACTCTAAGCTCTCAGAAGACAGTTACCTACTCCCTTGATTTGCCTTGTTTGCTGCCAAGATAACGTCTCCTGCATAATTTAATAAAAGCCTATTGGTGATAATGACCACGTTCTCAGGTTTGGACTCTGGGCTGTGGCCTATTAACTACACTGTATGGACCAAAATCCTGTAAGAGCCCAAGATTCAGATTCAATTTCCTAATGTGTCAATTAGCTTCACTTTGTTACATGTGAAACATGTAACCCCAACCTGTCCCAGAAATGAGAACAAAACTGATAGAGCGGTATAACAACTCCACCACAAATAATGGGGATGGGGTGAAGAGAAGTGACCGAATACACATGACCTACTATGTATAATAATTATAACAATATTTCATCACACAAAGAATAACAGCATCTTGGAGCTGAAAAGAACAGTCACCAAAATTTACATCTTATGCAATCATAATATCAGAGCCTGTGTACTTTCTTATTCAACAGATTTTATTGAGCTTCTACTGTGTGCCAGGCACTATTTAAGGTACTGGAGAGGGAGCACAGAGCAAAAAGGGCCTGCCCTCCACAGTTTACATTTTAATGTGGGACAGGATGTGGATTTTTTTTAAATCATGAATAAGATAATTTCAGATTACAGTAAGTGCTTTGATAAAAATAAAATTGGTGGGGAGAGTACTTGAGCTATGGTGGTCAGGGAAGCCTCTCTGCGGTGGTGACATTTGGGCTGATGAGAAGAGGCTGACCATGCAAAGATCTGTAGGCAGAGTATTCCAAGCCATGGGGACAGCATGTGTAAAGGGCCTGTGGCAGGAACAAGTTTGGATGGCTCAAAGAACAGCAACAAGGACTGTGCAGCTGGCACTTGTCAACTAAGAGGCAGGTGGAAAAGAGGTGGCAGGACAGGTTGGCAGGGGTCTAAACACAAGGAGAGAGTCCTGTAAACTGAAGTGAGTGCTTTTAATGATTTTTGAAAAGGAGAATTATAGAATCTGGCTTACACTGTAAAAAGGTCACTCTGGCTGCTACGTGGAGATAAGATTGTCTATGGGGCAAGAGTAGGTACAGCATGATTGGCTAGAGAGTTGCTACAGATGTGCAGGCATGGATTATACTGATGGCCAAAGCTAGGGTGGCCAGAGCGGAGAAGGAGAAAAATTGTAGGATTTGGGAATATATTTGGATGTAGAGCCACCGGACTTGCTGATGGACTGGAGGTTAACTAGGGGGAAAAACCATTTAGGTACTAAAACTAAATATGTAATCACCTCTACTATAATCATCACTAATTTTATAATGAATAGCCTTGATTCTCTCTTCACTCCTCCCAAAACTCTGCCAATGCTGCCCCCACCCCGCCCCCACCACCAGAGTATGTTCTGCTTGCTCTAGATGACGATTTAAAGGCTTGGGCTGCCAAGCATTGTTCAATCAGCCTTCAACATCAAGACCAAGGAAGGGTGAGGACACAGGGGAAGGAATGGTGGAAACCCAGTTGCTGCCATCTGCCATTTACTGAGTGAGCAGAGACGAGCGGAGAGGGGAATGGGCTTCCACGTGTTCAAGGGAGATTTGGGGGGAAAGAATTTGTTTGGTCACCTCTCACGAGTGAGTATGCATGTGTGCTGCCCTCCTATGAAGAAATGTTGTATAAAACCAAAACAGGAAGTATAAATATTCGGTAGTTGTAGGTATTTTTTTCCATCTAACTCCTTTTCTTTTAGAGGCTTAAAACAAATAATTAACAAACATACTAAACAATGACAACGAGTATGTTAAAAATATCCCGTTACCTAAACACAATTATTTTCAGGGTTGCATATACATTCCCACCTTTATTCACACATATACATCACATGTATAGTCACGATAATTATGACTTTGAATTCTACTATTTTCATTGAGAATTAGACTGCAAACACTTTTCACGTTTCTAAAACATGTTTATATTAATTGTACCACAACATCTCCACACGTTAGTGAGCCATGCACCCTTAGAGCCTAGAGCCTTTATCCCTAAAATCAAGCACTTGAATACTCCTTTATCTCAATGTTGTATAATAATTTTAGGGGGATAACCCACCTTTGGTGCAAATAAAAGCCAAAACAATGTCAAGTGTGCAAGCTTCAAGGCTCTTGGTAAAGGTGCTGTGTTTGGTAACTCATGAAATTTCTTTCAAAATCATTTACCTGTCAACAATTTTCCAAACTAAGTGAGCAAAAAGAAATACATACATTTCATTTAGGGATTACTTACCTAGGATACCAGAATAGCTCACAAAGCACAGCAGGAAATTGGCTGAACCTACACCAGAGAGTGCACACTTTTTTTTTTTAACGGGGGAATGAAACATAGGTTTAGCGAGGACATCACCTTCTCCAGCACTGTAACTTCACCAGTCTTAGCGTTCACTAGGTGGCTAAGTGCTACTGGCAAGAGTCCACAGTAAAACGCTGCAAGGGCCAACTCTCTGAATGTTTTAAGGATAGTTTTACATTGAAATAGTTCACTATATTTAAACATGTATGGATAAATTTAGGACTGTATATATATCATACAGATAAATGTTATAGAGAGAGATTACTATACTGTATTCTAAAGGTGTCTTTCCTTTAAAGCTTCCTAACTCCTCAATGCACATCTAAAAGAGTTTCATATGCTTATGCAATTGCCACTTTCCCAGCTGTCCTCTAGACTCTTCACTATGGCATCGTATTTTAGGCAATGCTAAAAGTAGTAGGGGGTGGGGGAACTTCGGGAAACTACAAGAAAAATCCTGCATCCCTTGATACCCTGGTATCTAAGAGATTACACAGCTCAGAGACATCAGGTTGACACCACTGAAGTTTGTTGTCAGCTTTAAAAGGAGGCAAGCAGCAGCCTCTCTGTGAAGACTCTTAGCAGCCTGGGAGACCAGCCCTCTTCCATGTTTTTGTTTGCTAAGCTTAACTGGTGAGTCCAGCCCTTTCAGGAGAATGTCTGAAGGAGAAAAAGAAGTGCCATCTACAGATCAGATACCATCACAGGAGAAACTGGACCCCATCCTGGAAAACTGAGGAAATTATTCAGTTTTGCAAAATTGTATCATATTTCAAAGCCACTGGTTGAGAGGCACTGCTTTAAGGAATTACATGATGATTCTGTTTGTAAAAGGAAATGGTAAACCTGTATTTTAACATTTATGTCAGTGCAGGTTTTCACATCTTCTGGCAGAGCTTACACTGAACAAAGAACTCAAAAAGACATCCAAATTCTTTGGACAACAACAAGTATTCAGCCATATCAAATGTTGCTTGAAATAATTAAGCTGTCAGCATGGCCTTTGAAATATTTGGGCTATAAGAGTATCTGGATGTCTTATTAGATTTCAGGATAGTATCTGACCTGCATTACAAACCTCCACACTCTCTAGCAAGAATCAAAGTGACCAAACAGAGCCAACAAAATAATGCACTTTCCATTCACCTTAATTTCTCTCTTGAACCTTTAAGTAACATTTTCATGGATTTTTCAAATCTGTGCATCAAAAACTGTATGTTAAAACACTTAAGAAATGGAAATTGATATGAGTGATGAGACCAAAAAAAAAATCCATAGAAATATTAACATCATTAGCCTTAGAGATCAGCACACTTTAAATTTTCAAGACCCAACTATCACCTGACTTCACTTTCAACTCTAAAACAAACATATTCAAGTTAAAACTGGAATTAAAAAATCTATTCAGTTAAGCAAATTCTTTCTCATTTTTTACTACCATTTAACCAATAAACATTCACCTTTTATTTACCAGTTTATAAATAATTATATGGCCTTGGCTTAGTTTTCTGACTCTGAAATCCACAGAAATGTCTACTTGCCTTGGGCTCAGGGGCCCAACACCGACAGAACCACCTCCTGTTAACTCAGGTAAACTAAGACTTATTTGACAGACATTTTAAATGCAAGGGTTGAAAAACAGCACCCCTGAGCAACCTGGCTCTTTGGTTTACACGTTCCATCTAAGATTCACATTCACAGCTTAGAACTCACTAAATTCACCTGACAGGACTTTGAAGGGAGTTAGTTCTCCTGGGGGAAAACTGCCAATGAGGAGTTAAAATTTTAAAGGCACGTCTCATGTGGTTTACATTTCCCAACTACAGTCCCCAGCTGACTTTTACTTTCTACTTCACACTTTCATTTATTAAATACGTGATGGAAATTCCTTCCGAGATTTTCTTTTTAAATATTTCGGATTCGCAGCCCACACTGCAGAGGCCAAACCTTGGCTGGCAGCAAAGACGCTGTGTCTGACAGAAAGGTGTGGGTAGAACATTTCCCACAGAAAGAGATCTCAGAACACACGCAGACCCACAATTCCAGCACAGAGAGGCACTGATGGATATTTATGGGCAAGCCTGGGCCGTTTATTTGGTTCCCTCTGTCAGGAAAGTACAAACATTCGTTTCAGGAGAGAGCAGGCTCTGGTCACCATGGGTCTGCTCAGTGAGCCGGCTTTGAACCACAACTGCAAAAAGAAACTCCTTAAAGTACTGATGCAGTCAATATTATAGCCTGCCAGGCATAATTCAGTGAAAGAAAAGAGAAACTAAACACAAGTCATTGACAAGTGGTCGGAATATAGTCACTTTCACCCCACTCCTAAAGGAATGTAGCTTGGAGCTGGGAGAAATCCTGTCCATGTTTCACTTGTTGCTCCCCAAGCCTTCCAGGACCAACTGAGAATAAAAACCACCCCCTTCCA
This sequence comes from Eulemur rufifrons, assembly GCF_041146395.1. Classification (NCBI taxonomy): domain Eukaryota; kingdom Metazoa; phylum Chordata; class Mammalia; order Primates; family Lemuridae; genus Eulemur; species Eulemur rufifrons. Next base: position 57,817,403 of record NC_090983.1, on the reverse strand, counting down.
ATCTGCCCTTGCTCACCCCAACTCACAGTTCCATCAGCCAATGAATAAGGAAATTTTTCTAGCCGGGGTTCCTGAGCCGGTTCCCAGAAGACTTCTTAGGACACTGAGTCAAAATAATGTTCAAGGAGAATATCCAATAAAAAGATATCTTTAGTTGTCATTAAAAGCAAGAACAAAGAACAGCTTTGTTCAGCTTGAAGCAGCTCTGAAAAATCACTCTCTGTCAGTGGGCCCAGAGAAACAGAAAACTAGCCAGAGATGAGACTTCCCAAGAAGGCCGAGGCCCCTCCTATATGTTCACCTGGTAGCCCTAAAGCCAGCACTTCTCCAGGTGTTACCTGTGGACCACCTGAGTCAGAACCACCTGGGTTACTGCGAAAAAGGCAAATTCCTAGACTTGGCCAAACTTCCAAACAGAATCTCTAGGGATGTGGCCTGAGGGCCTAGCAGATTTTAACAAGCTCCCAGGGACGCCCTTGCACAATGAAGTCTGAAAACCAGCATCAAATTCAAACCATACTGTGCATGTCCCAACGTTTTAACTATTTTCTCCAACAGAAATCATGGACACAGTACATTAAAACACCAAGTGCCCGCTTCCAAGTATAGACACAGTCCCATTCACTCTATACTCCCACAACCCTATGAAGTATTTTAACCTCTTATGCCTGAGAAAACTGAGGCCCAAGGTCACACTTTTCCTAAGTGGCAGAGTACACATTTGTATCCAGGTCTTTCTGACAGCAAAAAGTTTTCCTTTCACATGACTCCCTCTACTTCTTTCCCTCTAGTGGTCATTTGCAGAGGGTTGGCCATGATGACCCCCTTCAGTCCCACCCCAAATGCGGCCACTTCCATCACAGGTGGCAGTGGCCAAACTGCTAGAATGCTGCATCTGGACTGGGTCACTACAATTTCAGAAACATAATACGTGAAAATTTTTGGATCTAGAGAGATTAAAAAAAGAATAAAGAGGGTAAAAGAAAATAAAAATTGTAAAACTTAACTGAGATGAGGCTGGGCGACTACGATCATATACAGGAGGTGGAGAACATATATTTTCCTCTCCACTTCAGAGCAACTAGCTGACAGGACTTAGGTTAGATATGCAGATGAACTTTCTGATGGGGAACAGTGTAATACTGGCATGGAGGTTACATAATGCCAGCAAAGGACCTCTGTACGCAGGGCAGGGTTTCTCAACCCCGGCACTATTGTCATCTTGGGCTGGATAATTCCTTGTTGTGGGCTACTGTCCTGTCTATTACAGGATGTTTAGCAGCAACTCTGGCCTCTACCCACTAGAGGACAACAGCGTTCCCTCACCCCTCCCCCAGTGTGACAACCAAAAATGTCTCCAAACATGGACAAATGTCTCAGGGGGTGGGGGCAGGAGGACAAAACTTTCCTCACTGAGGACCACAGCTCTAAGAGTTAGAGGGGACCTGCCTGTAAAGGGGAGAGAAAGGGGGTGGGGGAGGGGAGGTGTCAGGGTCCTGGCTAGCCCAGTCACAGAGGACTGAAATCGCCTGAGGGAAAAAAGGAAGAACAGGGATAATCCAAAAACTGGATAACCTGCCTGAGACGGCCAAGAATCAACTGCCCTCAGGAAAAGAACAAAAAGAGATGAAGCCAAAAGAAGGTAAAAGAAATCCTGTTGCCTTATGGGATCCAGATATAAAAGTCAGGGCTCCACAGACTCAGCTCCTAGGAAGGTGCTCTAGCCAAGGCCAAGTTTCTGAGAAAGAACATGTCGGAGCTGTCACCATGTCAGAGCTGAGTCGTCTTTTAAATGGTGTTGACGCGACACTGAGACTGAACACCCTGGCATGTGAAACACGGAAAAACAAGGGGAGAAAACACAGAGGCCGCTCTATCTTAAGGGCCTCCAGCCACTTGAACACACAATAATAGATTATAAAGTTTGAAGAACGGATACGTGTTCTTGAAATGCTTGTGAAAGGCACCAGGTGTTTGCAGAGTAGAACAACTACAGGGATTTTGAGGGTTTAAAAGGGACAGTCTGCATGTCAACGGGAATTTATTAAATGCCTAAATACACAGGGTGCTGTGCTGGGAACTGTACACAAAGCAAGGTCACCACGCCTGGCCTCGCCCTTGGAATAGACACCTTAACACACCTTTAAAAGGAGGCATCATAAAGATGCAAGCAAGACGTGTTTTCTGTGCCCACCAAGGCTGTCCCACCACTAAGCCCCCAACCCTCCACCGTCAATACAAAGGAAAGAATCTGTCATTCAAATAGGAAGACCAGGTAAACTGGCAGGAAATCTATCCACAACAGAAACAAGAGGGAAGGTACAGAAGAGAGCAGCAGTCCCTTAATCCCCTGCCCAGGGAAGGCACGACCTGGGTCCACACGGTGGCTGGTGGAAACCACTCTGAAGTGCTTTCCCCACCACGTCAGTCCATGTTCACTATTTACCAAGGACTGAGGTCTCTAATAACAAGGAGAACTACAAAAAGAAAAGTATTAGCCCCTCTAAAGATTTTCTTTGTCCTCATGCAAGAGTCCGAATTAGGCATAGAGGCAGGTAAGTAAGGAGGAGATAATTTCTGATGTTTTTTTTGGTGCCACATCAGAAGCTAATACAGTTAACTCTGTTCCGGCAAATTTTAAATCCCTGGATGTCCTTTCTCACTATATCTAACAAAATTCTCTCAGCAAGTTCCCTAGGCTTTCCTTTGTGTATGTTCAGAAAATACAAATTCCTCTGAACACTGGTATAAACCAAGCACAATTATGAAGGTAAACCAGCTTGGTTAAACGTAAAACACTGCAATTTACTTTGAGATGTATGGGAAAAGAAATAAGATGAATTAACAGATGAACAGAGCGGGTGGGTGGAAGGATAGGTAAGTGATAAAGCAAGTATGATAAAATATTAATGGTGGAATACAGGTAATGGACATATGGGTATTCACTAAAAATTTCGACTTTGCTGCATGTTTGAAAATTTTTCATTACAATGTTGAAAGCAATTTTTAAACAATAACACTGCATTCATCTTAGAATGGGACAAGGGGAAAAATCAATAGTATATTAAGTAAAAATAACAGGTTATAAAAACATTATGTATAATCTCAAATTTGTGAATACACAGTAAATACCAAAATATTAATTGTGGTTATCTTGTGGAGATGGGCTTATAGGTGACTTTTATTTTCTTCTTTGTGCTTTTCTATATTTTCAAATTTTTCATTTATCACCATTTTTTCCCACCACTTTTGGCTCAGAGAATGAATAGCTGTTGAAGAAAATATATGTTGTGGTTTCATAAAAGTTTCTAGCTTACAGAAATTAAACAGAGGTACTGCAGATGACATTACCAGTTCCTGGATCATACAAGCTACACGAATCAAGGCACCCATTCCCATTAGTTTATGTACTAGTTAAGCAAACTGTCAAACTTTGAATAATGGGTCTGAAATCTGAACTTTAAAAAATCTTTAATCTCTTTTTCGTTTTCTGTGAGAATAGCAGGGAAGGTTTTCTTTTTATCTGAAAGACAATCTACACAAAGTGATACATAATTTAATTATTCCACTGTCTTTCTCTGATAAAGCGAATATTTTCTCATCAAAGTTTCAGTCGTGAGCAAGCACTATACAATTTAAAAAAAAAATGTAATTTATTAGCCCATTTTCTCTATTCATCAAATCACAATGAACAAACTGAAACTTCAGTTCCTCTTGACCCAACTTAAAAATCTTGCACCTTCAATATTCTAGGGCAAAGAATTATCAAGTACCTGTAAATCTAGACAATAAAAATGTCTGAACTCAGATTCACCCAAAAGGAAAGGCACGACTGTTATCTCTCCTGCCTCACCTATTTCATCTCAAGAGTGTTACTAATTATGGCAAGATTGCTCAACTTCCCTCCTCAACACAAGTATATACTGCAATTGGAGTGACTAGTCTTCATGGCAACCACATGAGTCAAGAGGAAGTAGTAGTAATTATTAGTGGTCAGCACACATTCATCAGGTACCTACCGCATATGTGCACCTGTTTATATGGGTCATTTCTGTGCTAGAGTTTGCATGGAGTTCACCCACCCTGGGAATAACAGACAAGCCAGAGGTTCTGCCTTCTCAACCATGCTTGGAGCCCTTAACCTCTAAACCACTGAGTTCTGGGTAATATTTCCTGGCAGGAAGTATTTCTGCCTTAAAGATGGGACTTCATATCTACATCTGCCTTCCAATTTATTCTTATATTTTAATTTTACTTAGTTGTGAGTAGCAAACATATGTCTACTTCATAAAGCATCATCAACATCCTGTCTTCTGTCTCTGAGTAGCTCATCAGAGGAAATCTATATTAGTCACTGTGCTAAAGTGGAAAATAACCTATTGGTGTAGCTGTGTCCAAATACCTCCTCTTTCTGCATAGTGCATTCATGTTTGTATTCCTATGCCTGGTTCTGGAAGTAAAATTCAGATACGAACATTCACTGGTTCTCTTACAAACCAAATTGTATACCATAATCATGGTGTGGGTAAGGTGGTGGGGCCAGGGACAGGAGAGGTTGTAGTTAATTGCCCCACTCTGTCACAGTTACTTTCAAAACTCACTTATTGATCATTATTCATTTTGGCTCCAGAGAAAGAATGAGACATCTCAATTGAAACTAATGTCCAAAAGGAACCTGAATGGCACCTTTAAAAAGTATATCTTCAGTCATCCAGAACCTTTGTTTCTCTCACTTTAGAAAAGATGAAAGAACGCTTGAGTCCTAAGCTGAAGACCACATAGCTTCCTTTTACAGAAAGAGAAGCAGCTTGCAAGGCAAAGACTATCTTAATACCTTGTGCTTAGTAAACAGACTGAACCAAACTGAACACATTCATTCAGTGAAGTGTTTGCATAAGGAAGCTACAGAAACTTACTGTTCTCAAGAATGTTTCCTCCCCACCTCACCTGTAGAAAAACAGCACCAACTTCCTCCCCAACCTTAGTGTTCCAATCAATAAGGCCTCCAGAAAGAAGTCTGCTCTGGCTCACCTCTCCACCTTGTCCTGGGCCAACCTGCCTGATCCCACGCCCTTGGGAAAATTACTCAACCTCTCTGAGCCATTTGAGATGTGAGAGACCTGGCTTAAATGTCTAAAGAGGGCTTACTGGTATTACTTAACAACTGTTTAGGACATGCCTCAAAGAGCACTGAGCTGCAAAAGAACTCATCCCATGTGCCACGACTAATCTTAACCCATACATTCACAACTCCAAGTGTGCTCACAGCACAAAACTGTAAGCTTTAAGTAAAGGTCATGTTTCCACACTTTTTTTTCAAACAGTAAATCACAATGGCAAATTACACTGAAGACATTCTTCTGACCATCGACTCCCTCCTGGTTCCCTTGTTGATGTTCCCAGTGTGGCCTGGCTGGTACATATCTTTCTGGTCCTTTGTTTTAGGCATTCATACACATATCTTTGAAACCAAAGAAAAGATATAGCATAGGACTACAGACTCTAGGACAGCCAATCTGGAGAAGCTGCCTCTGTCGAAACTGAATCATATTAAGTGCATAAATACCCCATTATCCATTTGTCCTGTTGCTGGATGTATCTCCCAGCAACGATTCCTACACGTCCATGAGGGCATGAACAGAGATGTTCCCTGCAGTGGGACCAAGAGTTGTGGGGACCAGGAAGGAGCTGGAAGGAAAGATAAGGAAACCCATGGTGACAACAAATGTCTAGACATACGCAGCAAGATGGACAGATGGATTAATCATAGTGCTAAAGAAAAAAGTGAGAAACAGTAAGAGCCACAGCACAAAACTATTTGTGTAGATTTAAAACATACACAAATCTCATCTGCTATAATAATCACACATATCTCACATGATTCCTGTGGAATGGTGTAAAACACTAAAACAGTCCCTGTTGCATTTTAAGCACTTAGTAAATATTCACTTTTAGAGAAAAAGATGTTCACAGTATATTATAAACTTTCTATTATAAAACTTCATTTATAGTATCATCCTTTCTCCTAAAGGGTTTTTCTCCCCATTAAAAAAAGTATAAAAGAGTGGAAGGCTATATTAAAAATTGCTTAGAGTGGTTATCTCTGAGGGGAATATTTATATGTTTTTAGCTTATTCTCTTTGCTTGGCCATATTTCTATAATGAATATACATATATTTTTTTCTTTGATCCATAATGTTCCTTTTGATATGGTTCATGACCGGGAAAAAAAAATAGAAACATCCTAAAAATCCATCAATGGGGAAATAGTTCAATTGTGGTACATAGGATAGCAGAATATTCGATAGCCAATTTTTGTCAATGTGAGAAAATAACATAATGTTGTGTGAAAAAAAGTAGGCTCTGAAATCGCACAGGTACAGACCTGAGAGGCCTTCGGACAACAGTGGTCGGGCAGCATCGACTCCGGAGCCAGCCCCCACCTTCACACCCTGCTGTGCTTTGTGAGTTATTCTGGTATCCTAGGTAAGTAATCCCCCGGCCACTCGGTCCCAGGCCAGCCACTCTGCTTCCCTGAGCCTCAGTCCTTGTCTATGAAATGGGGGTGATGGTAGTTCCTGCCCCAGAGGGCTGCTGCACATATATGGGAAAGACGTAAAAAATAACAATAGAATGATGCATCATGTCCACTAAAAAGTAAATTTTATCATGTCAATTACACCTCCATAAAAGTTGATTTTAAAGTATATACATGCACACAAAAGTTCACATATTGCTTAATTCTTTTTAAATTCTTAGAAACAGAAAGTGGACTGGTGGTTGTCAGCGGCTGGGAAAGAAGAGAATGGAAAGTAAGTGTGGAACGGGTGTGGGGAGTGATGGAAATGTTTTAAATGTACTAAATGCCACTAAATTGTTCACTTTAAAAGGGATAATTTTATGTTATGTGAATTTTCCCCAAGGGGAAAGAAAACATGCAAAATAGTAACTTTTTTTGTAATAACATAGACAAATTAAAGGATATACAGGAACTTTCAAAAGGTTGACTACGGGGGGAAGGAAAGGGTAAGGGAACAAGGATAATGAAAGTCAAAAAATAATGTGACACAGGATAACTGAGAAAGGCCTTGCCCGGGCCACTGAGAACAGGGCGCTATGAACTGAGGTAAAATTGCAAACCCTCTACCCTAGAAGTACAAAAAAACTGCGCTGGTGTGCTGCCTTTTTTGTGTGTTTTAAAGAAATGCTGTTCAACTCTACTCATCTTGCCATTTGTTGTTTTTACCCACTGCTAAATATCTTGGAGCTGCCTTCATGATAGCACACACCGTCCTTTATCAGTGTGGTCTGCAGGTCTAGGGATATACCAAGATCCACATGTTTTCAACTGCTTTACTCAGTATTTTGCACTTGACCATACATAATATGCCAATTAATGAAGGTTTCGTAATGAAGGATCAAAAATCGTATACAATTGCCTATGCCAAAATAAAACCCAATTATGAAATAAGTCTAAATTTTAATTATTTTTCATGCCTCCTTCATAGCCAAACTGTTTCCACAAACCACTCCCACTAACCAAAACAGCCAAGAGTCCAATTACACCCTCCCTCACACTTATGTCCACATCCTCCAAACTGAGGTTGATTTTACAGGGGAAAAACGTTATCTCGGTAAGAGTTCACTGTATGGTTCTTTGGTCCAAGATGGCCCTTCTCTAAGCCCCCTGATGACCTGGCTGGCTGTTTGGTATTAAGTTTAAAAGCCTGGAATAAGTTCAGAGAATACACACAGCATTAGTAATAAGTCCGTGAAGTTTGCCTTGGACCTTCTGACTCCTCCAACTACCATGCTAAAAACCCTACTTTTTCTGGATCTATTTCCCAAACCCAAAACACCAACATGTCACCTGCTTAAATATGGTGTATCTCACCGAGAATTTTGTTTTCATCAAAATAAACTCAAAGGCTGCCCTTTTTAATAATTAGTCACAAATGTCAGTTGCCTCAAGGTGACACAGAAGAAACAAACCTGACATTTGGGAAGAAACAGCAGCTGGAAAGAATCACATAAGAAGAAAGAGGAAAAAAAAAAAAAAACAGGGAAACACTCCCTTCTGGGCTAAGACTTGTACTTTAGAAACCTAAAATAATATGCCTTTTATCAGAGCTGGGGTAAAGGTCATCGCTATGGTCCTTGGGTGGAGGACAGAGCGACCTCTCAAATGAGCTTTGCCCTGCTCTCAGGGGACCCGCCAGAGAGGAGGGTCTGTTCAGGTGCCAAGGGCAATCTGGCATCTCTAAGGACCGGGCAGTTATGCAATACAATTATGCTTTTGCATAGCATCCCTCCCACAGGGCATTCCAATAAGCTTGACAAAGGGAATCATTCACAGACTGGATTAAACCAAAGTGAGGAGAAACACTGTAACACGGAGGAAAGGCAGGAAATGTGGTCCAGATATGAACAAGGCTCCCAGGCACCTCCCTCCAAGGCCTTCGTCTTCTCACCCAATAAGAGGGGCAGAGGTAGAAAAGGGCAAGGTGACCAAAGGCACATGGAAGGTGAAGAGTGAATCAAATCTAAGGGAGACAGAGGAAAGGCCTACCGTCTCCAAGAGAAGGTGCATCCTTACTTTTGGCAAAGGTAGAATGATCTTCTGTCAACAGCCTTGGGGTTGGCTTGGGTTTTGTTTTTGTTTTGTTTGAGGCCAGCTATTTATTCTCCTTATTAAATAATAAACACAAGTAGCAAAATATTTTTCTAATTTATGACTTACCAGTCTAATTTATTTTGACAGAAACAGAAGCATGCCTGCACACCAAGGCAAAAGTTGTGTTTGGCTGTTTAAAGACCGCCTTGGAATTCCTGCAAGAAATTCCTGGGTTTGGGCAGTCCAGGAGAAGGGGCTAAATGTCTTTTTTCAGTGATGTGAGTCATCTAATGAAGTGGCGAATCGCCATTCTCAGCTTGAGCAAACCTTACAGAAATAATCAGTCTTTAGGCAGAGAAACATTGTTAGAAGCCGCCTTCAAAAGAAGACATTATTCTTATGCTTTCAGCCTTCTAAAGGCAAGGCTAATTTCTCCACCACACCCCTTAGGCACAAATGATCTCATGAACAGGAGAGGACTTTGATCTCCTTGGGAGGTCTCGGTCACCCCCCAGCTTGATGACTACTTGCAAGCCTGCCCCTTCCCTGTACCAAGAAGCTTTACCCAACAAACCTGGGAATGAAGCTTTCTAAAAAGCAAGCCTAGGAGCCCAGAGGGACACTGGCTGGGGTAAGGTTGGCTCCAGCCCTAGGTTCTTAGCAGCAGCAGGTGTGCTGTCAGGTAAAGGAGACTTCTCTCGGGGCGCTAGGCTGTATTTCCCCAAGGTGTTACCTTATGCATCTAAATAGTCACAAAACCAAAATCGGTGATTATGTGTTTCAGTGCAGCTCTACCAGTCTTCAAAAGCATCCCACTCTCCTAAATTATGCAAGAACATTCCACAAAGGGTGCCTGGGAAGTAAGGAGTTTGAATTCCTTAAGGCATACAGGGAATGCATTCCATTACAGATCCACCTTGCTCAATTTCCTATGGACCTTCCTTACTGGAGAAGATTCAGCAAGAGTTAGAAACTCGCACAATCAGAGAAAGGCTAGTCTCAGGATTCAGGAAGAGAACAAACTAATTGTTCCCACATTTTATTTATAGTAACCTCTACCACCTTCCTCTACAGCAGAAATATAGATCTGGAAAAATCAAAGCATCACATAAACTCACCTTTCAGAAACTTTTTATTATGTGAAGAGCACAGATTATCCTATTGCTTGCCCTACTCCTCACAAAAGAAAAAATATATATACAGTTGTCCCTCGGTATCCATGGGGGATTGGTTCCAGGACGCCCTGCAGATACCAAAATCCCCAGATGCTCAAGTCCCTTACATAAAATTATGTAATATTTGTACATAACCTACGAACATCCTCCATACACTTTAAATCATCTCTCTATTACTCATAATACCTAAGGACAATGTAAATGCTATATAAGTACTTATTATACTATATTGTTTAGGGAAAAGTGACAAGAAAAAAAGTCGGTATGTGTTTAGTACAGATGCAACCATCCTTTTTTAAATATATATTTTCGATCTGCAGTTTGTGGAATCCATACATATGGAACCCACGGATATAGAAGGCTGCTGGTGTATGTATTTAATAGTCGAAGCCAGCCCTGGAAACGCATGTGTTCTAGAGAGGGGAGGAAGAAAAAAGCACAATTATTAATACTAATTCCAAGGTAGTGTCCATGTGCACGTCATGATTTAGATAGAAATAGCTTACTAGCAGTAAATCACTTAAAGTTTCTGTACTTTGAAAATATTCGGACACGTAGGAATTACATAAACATCTTTTAATACCATGTCACCATTAAGGAGACAATAAATGGAAATTACTGGCATGACTTTTGCTGATAGGAATCGTGATGGAGAAAGAATTTAAACAACACCAGACCACATAAATTGGATGAGAGTGACACCAACCAGCCCTGTGTTCTGCCCAACAAAGCCCTTCTCTTCTGAATCATCAGCACTGCTGCTGTCACTTGCTGAAGGCCCATGGGACCGCAGAGGTAAATGAATGTCCAAGTCAGACAAGCAAACTGTAAAGAACCACAAAAGCTAAGAAAATTCCCAAAGGAACATCTTGGAAAAGTTCACTTTCACAGTACTCACATACATCATCTTTTCAGGAAAGCTGACTGGACAAAGTCCTACCATCAGAAATCATGACCAGGGGGTACAGAAGCCCCACGCGTACCAGGATAAGAACGGAGGACAGAGATACTCCCGCCCCCCACTCTCCCACACCTCCAAGGCAAATGCTCAGCCAAGGTGGGTTCGCTACAGCAAGAACCAAGTCACTAAAGAACATGACTGTTCTGAACATTAGAGGAGAGGAAAAGGGTTTAGAGACAACATCATAACGGTGTAACATTTCTCCAAAGGTAACTCCAGGCATAGAGAACAAAGGCAAGAACACAGAATTACACTCCCCCTCACCACCAAAAAAAAAGTAAAAGAAATAAAAGCAGATTCCAAAAGGTCTATTCCCTAAAAGAGAGGTAGGGAAAGTCTAAATTGGACACAGAGGAGACGATTAGGAAAGTTAGAAGAATGATGGATGTTAACGCAGCCATTCAACAAATAACATCCAGCTCCCACCAAGTAGCACAAACTGTGTTAAACATAACTCAGGGTATAAAATTGGGAACAGACATGCTTCTTATTCTCCAGGAACTTAAAAGCCACCCAAGGAAATAAGCTTATGCCTAAGTTACTTCATTATGCAACTACAGGTGATTTTCCCTAAGAATCATATGACTCAAGAATTTGTGGGTAAGCATTTAGGTTGAACCTTGAAAGAGTCATATAATTTATACATTAGGGGAAAAACCATGAAATGACAGCACTCCAGAAAGTAGGCACGGGAGCAACAGGCAAAAAGGTGGGACCATTTATTTTCAGAAAGCAAGAAATAGTACTTTTGAGGAGTAAAGATTGCTTGAAAAAGCAGACTGGGGCAAGATCATGGGGCTTAAATAAGACACAAGAAAAACAAAATTAAGTCCTCAAACAGCAGAGACAGGTCAGGGCAACAAATATCACCTTCTATGATCAACTGCCCTACCTCTGAAATGAAATCAAACAAAGCAGTAGGAAATTTGGGATGCTTTGTGCTTTTCTCTGTTCCTTTCCCATGGAGCACTGTTTATTGAGCAGAGAAGAGGTGCCCAATTAATCTCACACTAATCTTTATGGGATACTGTTACCTTGACTGGGCAGTGAGTGAAGAAATGTCCAAGCAAAAGTCTCGATTCTTGCACCAGCCCTGTGTGGTACCAAAGTGACCTCAGGGGCCCAAACACGTCCTTTTGTGTCCAGTAAGTTAAAAAAAAAAAAAAACCCACACAAAAACAAAAAAACCGAAATACTGCAGATAGTTTCAATGTGTTCACACTTTCCATCTACACATAACGCTCACCTGATTGGGCAACAGCCCTGCAGAGTACAGATAAGCCAGGTACTAAGGGGACCTCTTCCCCACCCCACCCCCAGGTGGAAGAGGTCTCTAGTTCTGTCCCCTTCCTCAAAGAGGGGAAAGCTTTTCCTGTGACTTCTTTTACTTCCCTCCTGCTAAATCACAGAGGGTTGTTTGTAGGTCTCTTTTGTCCCTCAACTGTCCAAACCCAGTGCCAGTCAGACAGATGTGCTTGGCTAGAGAAAAAGAAAACATATCTAAACCCATTCCTGGTCTTCTCTCCCAGGGGTCTGGAGCAAGCAAACATTCCTCTCTTAATGCAAAAAAACTCTGGTCTCACAATTGCTTTCCCAGCAACCTCAATGTTCTCTAACCGTCCAGGTTTTCCTAAAGAAGCCGTTTATTAGTCAACCTTTAAAAGGATGAGACTGTCTTCACCACCTCACAGATGCCTTCTAGGCCCTCACAAGTTACTTTGATGTTAGGAAAAAAGGAGGAGTCAAGTCCCTTTAACCTGCTTTTCTTGTTTTCATTCATATTTTTTTATTGCTAATTTTGACTCACAAGTTTGCCTTAAACTTTAACATTATTTACCTATCTTATTATAGAATGCACCCCAAAATGTAAAGGCGTGCTATGGGACATTCTCGAAAGAGAGGAAGAGCCTTCCTTTACTTGTATACTTGAATATGGATCATAATCAACGTTTGATCTTGGTAACAAATTTTAACATGAGAAAACAATGGACCAAAACTAAATGACTCAATTAGCAACAGCAATAAATGCCAAACAAAGCTGAGAACTCTTCTGCTGGGAAGCAACATGGATGTAGTGAATATGCTATTGGTTTACCTGGCTAGAGTTCTCCTGGGACAAAGAGAAAACCGCTCTAAGTACTATATCAATAATGGTTAAGAGTGGATTTAGGGACTTTGGAAAGAGAAACTCAACCTGATCTGAGCAAATTTTTTAAATCTTCGTGCTTCGGTTTCCTCATTAGCTTGATATGAGTATTGAAACGAGATGTGCATGTAAAGTGTTTGGCAGAGCAGCTATTAATACAGCACTGAAGTGGAAGAGATGATGAACAATATGGCCACAGTGCTTGTCTTTCAAAGAGATGACATGTTATAGTCAACGCCAAAAGAGATGTCAAAATCAAAGGAAAGGGCAGGCGTGGTGGCTCAAGCCTATAATCCTAGTACTTTGGGAGGCCAAGGCGGGAGGATCACTTGAGGCCAGGAGTTCAAGACCAGCCTGAGCAAGAGCAAGATCCTGTCTCTACAAAAAATAGAAAAATTAGCCGGGCATGGTGGCACACGCCTGTTGTCCCAGCTACTTAGGAGGCTGAGGCAGGAGGATCACTTGAGCCCAGCAGTTTGAGGTTGCAGTGAGCTATGATGATGCCACTGTACTCTAGCCAAGATGACACAGCAAAACCCTGTCTCAAAAAAAAAAAAAAAAAATCAAAGGCAAGTCATTTCACTTAGATCAAGAAAAATAGTCCATAAAATCAAAGCCAATATTTCTAAGGAAAATTCTGGCTCCTAACAGTTCTACGTTAAATGCTTGTGTAGCTTCTTCTGGATGAGAGGGAAAAAAAAAAAAAGCTTTTTATTGAAATTATCCAAGATAATATAATTGTACATGTGTCCAATTGAGATTAAGATTATACACACTGACTCATCACCAGTTAAATGGTGCCTCCAACTAAATCTAGTCTGCACTGCAGGAACCATTTTTTTATTTTTTTTCCCCACTTATTTTTTATTTGTATATATTCATAGGGTACAAGTACAGTTTTGTTACGTTGATACATTGCATTGTGGTAAAGTCAGGGCCTTCGGTGCACACACCACTGAAGCAACACACATTGCATTTTTTAAAGTGGGCCAGTTCATGTAATATTTTTCTGGTAAAAGGTAGAAACTTCAGCTTCCAATACTAATACTAACCTAGAACACAGAGTCAGAAATAATGGTAATTCCTTTTGCTTCCTGGGTCTATTTCTTTTGCACTGGAATTATTTTGTTTACTTGGTTAAATCATAGTGAACTGCGGCTGATTTCAGCACCGGCACGCAAGTGTACACGTGAGCAGGATGATGACAAGTAAAAAATTCCACTACCACCAGGTAGTGGTGCCTTTGTTCAAAGGCACAACTCAGTTAAATTCATATCCTGTAGTCATTCGTTAAGTTCTTAGAACAATGGTAAATATAGTTACTGGGAACAACAAAAAACCATTGTTTCTTTTCACTATTTCTCTTCCGTGTTGAAAGTTTAAACACTGATTGTCTCAGAGTCCAGGGTTTACATACAAGATAAAAAGATAGTGTTAATGCATGCATATCAAGAAAACAGATACACACACCTACATATACATTCAGTTGGCATGAGCATTTAACCCATGTTGGTGTAGGCAGCACTAAACTTCAGAAATTATTTTTATGAACAGAATTGCCAAGTTTGATCAAAACGTTAGCCCTGCCTCTCCCTACAATTCTGTCTTGGAACAAACTTTGCAAAATACAGTGGATGGATGGAATTTCACAAATTGGATTTAAAATCCTCTCCTTTGGGATCGACAGTAACTATATGACATGCTGTTGATGAAAGACAGAGGACTCTAGAGATGGGGTGCTGAGTTACACATCTCCACTGGAGAATTACCTCACTGGGGTGTAATCGTTTAACTATCTGTTTCTCTCCTGCAGACCTTCCAAGTTCCTCAAGGTCAGAACCCAAAGGGAGCTTCCTCTTTATATCACCAAGATGTAGCAATGCTTGGCACACACTGGAGCTCAACAGAGACCAAATAAGTACATGGAGGATAACCAACCTATGCTCTCGTCAAGTAAAGCAGGGAGATTTAAACTCTGACCTTCGGCCAGCTCACAGCTAGTTGCTCAGGTCCTTCCAAAGAACAGACTTGGCCTTCTCCCCTCACTGTTGCATGATTTGAGAAGCATGGTTCCATCTGCTCCAACATGTAAGGAAGAACTTTCCTAACCCACACGGTGCCTTGCACTACCTGCCAGGACATTACAGCCATATTTAAAGCGTGGTGTATTCGCATCTTTTTTCTTTTAATAAACATTTAAAAGATGTTTAAAAATGTTTAACACTCTGCTGCTTTGGCTGAATTTTCTAGTCTGGTTTCAATGTTTGGACGTACATGAGCGAAGCCGTACAGTGTCTCCCCTTGGCGTGGGAATCGCTCTGCAATAACAAAATTAAGTCCACTGCCAGCACTGTCCAGTGCTTTCACAGCTGTCAACACTTCAGCATTGATGCTAATAACTTTTCTGAACCTCCCATGTCCCCATCATTGGTTTGGGCAGATGACAGGCCTTGAGGATCGCTGCTTTATCCAACTTATTTATCAACTGCATTTTTTGGTACTTTGTATGATAAAAGAAAGGATGAGAGGGGGGAGGGCAGAGAGTATTTTTAAAAGAGTCCTCATCTTCTCATGTCATCAAGATGTCATCTGCAGAGCCCTTTCTACCAATATAGCATTAATTATTTTGAGGACATATAAAAAGTGGTTTGCAATACAGGCACTTCTGTCCATAATTTTCCTATTTGTGAAATGTTTAAATAGGTGCTTGAATTATCATAAGATGAATTCTTTTTTAACCTCACAAAAGAAATCTGTTAAAATATTAGTATTAAAATATGTAAAAATTAGCACTAAAACATAAGACTTGGAGAGAGAAACTTTGTCTATTTTAATTACCATATAGTAGGTGTTTAATTAATGTTTGTTGAATGACAATGAATCCTCTCCTCAGTGAATTCTCAATTACCCTCACCAATGGAAGGGTACCCTGACGTGGAAAATATAAATAGTGAGAGCCTCCACACACGGAGGACTTTGGATGTGAAACAGGTATAACAGCACCCGCCTCACTGTGCTGCTGTCAGGACTAAGGGAGCTAACTGTGAAAAGCTTTTAGCCCAAGAGTTGACACATAATAACTCCTCAGTGCTAACTGCTTTTATTATAATCACCGTCATCGGTATTTACTCTGTGTTACACATTCTTGATCTTTAATGCTTAATTCAGTCCTACAAGGCCACTACGAGGGTCCATATTTTGATGATGAAATACTATGAAGCTCAACGAGGCCAAGTAACTGGCTCGCAGTCACAAAGCTGGTAACTGATGCCACTGGGATGAGAACCAGGCTCGGCCTGGAGTTTCAGCCCCAACTGCCATGTGATGCCACTTTAATAATAGGGACCTTTCTTCTAGAAATTCACTCCTTGGCCTGAAGTTTGAGAATTGTAAAGGCAGCTCAGACAGCAAAAGCAGAGCAGCCAACGGGAACCCTGGAGGGCAAGGGCTTTGCAACCAGACAGGGCTGGGTTCCAGTCCAGCTACATGACCTTCAACAGGCTGTGACTGTCAGGGCGTCCACCTCCTAATTTGTAAAACTGGGACAATCACACCAACCCCCGCAGGAATGATGAAAGGATCAGACATAAGGTATGTTAGGTAATTGATCCAATCCTTAGCACACAGTGGGCGCTCCGTGTTTGTATCAGAATCATCTCGTCAGTTTGAATTGCTTTTAAAAATCGTCATAGCATGAAGGAAAAAAACCCTTTCCAGAATTTTGGTTCTGATCAAAGATTACTTTATCTCAAGAGATATAATAAAATTCTCCCCCAAGAGGCAAATAATTCTTACACATAATTTTTCCTGTCGATATAATTTTATGCACATATACACACAAATATATCTTTTGCCTCTATACATATAAAGAAAAAAGATGACAGTCATATTTTCTATATATAATCATATTCACACACACTTGGGCACATACAAGGGGAGAAATAAAAGAATGTAATGAAAATTAAATCAGAATAGAAAATGGGAAATTCTTTAAAAAACAAAAAGTTCACTTTCTTAGAGCATTATTATGCTACAAAGTAACTGATAAAGAGACATCTATGTATATATTATTATATCTACATACTATATTACATTGAAAAAAGGTTAAAAATAGTGACATATAGCCAAAGGGGAATATGGTTAAACTTTTTATTTAAATCTGATAATCAGATAAACAGTCAAATATGTAATAAAACAATAGTATGAAAATTCACTTTATTATTTCACAAAATGAAAACCAAAGGAAAGCACATTTACAAATACACTCTAAGCCAAACACTGGGTGATTTTCAACTCTCCACCAAAGCAATCAAATAGAAATTAACATGCCTATCAGCTAAAACCAGGCTGTCAAAATGAAAGCTTTAAATTAGACATGTCCTTAGCAAAAAGGATTGAAAACATTTTTCTCCTAAATAATAAAGAGCATTGCACAGTCTTAAGTAATAATAATGTTTAATTTTTGCATATTGTTAAAGAGGCATTTTTAAGCAGAATTCAGACCACCAGAAGAAAGTTTCCAAAATGAAATCAGACCATTTGGTTGTCTCTTCCAGATATGTTGTTGTTCATCTTTCTTTTATCCAGCAAAAATGCCTACAAAATCATAATCAAAACAACCTTTTAGTAAACAGGTACTTACACACTGCCTCTCAAAATCACATAACATTTCAAATGATCTGAAACCAAACTAAGACAGTGCTTTATGAATATGATTCTCATTTTTAAAAGTTAACAGGGAAACTACCCTCTGAGAGTCTGAGGGACACAGGCACCAAAGTTAAGGACTAAACAGCTCTTAGAGTCACTAAAACATTCAACCTACTGGCCACTGCTTTGAAAGTGAAGCAGAATGGGGTTCAGGACGGAGAATAAAAGGGGAAAAAGAGATAATTGATAGTGACCTCGGGAGGAAAAAAAGCAGCCTAGAGAAATCGCAGAGGGATATTAACAATCTTTCATCTCTGAAATACTGGACTGCCAAATACATCATAAAATCAGGGTAGATCAGATTCTCTTCCCAACATTGAGGAGAAGATACTGCTGAGATAAAACCGTTGACATAGGAAAATGAGTTCTTCCTGTAGTATCGGGTTCCAGGTATATTTTTCAGAACTTCACCATCCTTACATAAACAGGAAGAGCTACTTCATAGTACTTTAAATCCAGCAGAAAAGGCAAGATCATATCTCAGGATTCAGGTATCAGTATTTCAGAATTTGAGGCAATTCACAACTGAGACTGGGTGTAAGTTTTCCCAATACACACTCCATATGGAAAAAGGGAGGCTGCTTCCTAAGGAAGCATTTACTCACCTAAAAGAATGAGCTGTGTTTTATGTACACCATTTAAGGATATGTATTTTTTAACAAAAAAGTACATTAGATCAGGATTACATTTTGCTGATTAGGAGTGATATTTTCTGTCTCTGTCTCTCTCTTTAAAGGCAAGTGTCATCTTGAATAGGTGGCCAGTTACTTACCTAAGAGTGGTGTTACAAAAAACAATGCCTGCCACCCACTGTGGTCCTTTCCCAGGCAGGAGCTTCTGATGTTATGCCCTTATCCAAAGAGGGTGTCTGAGCTTAGGGCAGTTGAGTATCCTACCAAGATACCCTGGTGGAAACTAGATTCTCAATCTTTTGCATTAAGATTAAGAAATAACTGCACTCTAGCCTGGGCAACAGAGCAAGACTCTGTCTCAAAAAAAAAAAAGAAACAAAAAAGATTAGGAAATAAAGAAGGAATCCAACAATTAGCAGCCGTATCTGTGGCTAAAAGAGAAAAGGAAGAGAGAAGCTGCATGGGCCATAAGGCACTACGAATGAGCCAAAATTCCGACTGAGCAGAAACTACATGATGGGGAAGAGATGCACAGATAGTAGATAAGGGAGCCAGATAATATTAATACCAGGAAGAGAAGCACGTAGGCATGAACAAAGCAAACACACACTGATTGACTAGTTATGCTAAGCTTAAAAGGATTCAGAATAGAGAGAATCCCAAAATTCCTGCTGGTGAAGTCTTATCTACTTCCACGGTTTACGAGAACACATTTTACTGCAATTCGCAAAGACCTAGGTGGTTCAACTTTTCCTGTACTGCTGTGACACATGGGATCATGGATAAGATTCCTGTCTCCCTCCCACATCTGTCTTTATAAAGAATGCTCCATTACTTGGATAATTTTAGTGGGTCCCTGTCCCTTGTAACCTAAAGGGCATATTAATCAATTTTGTTATATTCTATAATCCAGACTTCTCATCAATTTAGAAACTCTTTCCATAAATTTGTTCACAGTAAGTAATAAACTTCATGACATTTCATTTTTTAGTCCATAGAATGAGGAAACTTTCACTCCCTAAACTCAGATGATAATTTTTCTCTTTTCCAATCCACTACAACCCTACCGTACCCCATTCACAATTTTCTCCTGGTCTTAGATATTTTAGGTCTGGTTCAAGTAGGGGTAAGGCAAGACGCCTTCTCATTCTAACTCCTTTTTAGCTTCAAGACCAGTGATAGAAGCAACTAAACTGGCATTTCATTAGTCTAACAACTGGATGAAATTTTCACAGTATCTATCAAAAGTATCAACACAATACCACTGCCCTGACCACCCCAATTCTAGGTATCCTTCCCACAGAAATATTGAAAACCTAGAAAAAACTGATAAATTCATCAATAAAGGAATTGGCTAAATAAATTAAAGTGCATCCATAGAACAGAAATGGATCTGTGCCAGAATAGGCACTTTTTTTTTTTGAGACAGAGTCTCACTCTGTCACCCAGGCTAAAGTGTGGTGGCGCCATTATAGCTCACTGCAACCTCAAACTCCTGTGCTCCAATGATCCTCCTGCCTCAACCTCCCGAGTAGCTGGGACTATATGCCTCACCACTATGCCTGACTAATTTTTCTATTTTTTGTAGAGATGGGGTCTCGCTCTTGCTCAGGCTGGTCTCCAACTCCTGACCTCAAGCCATCCTCCCACCTCAGCCTCCCAAAGTGCTGGGATTACAAGCTACTGCGACCAACCTCAGAATAGGCATATTTTAAATGAGGTGGATTTCTGAGAAATGACCTAAAATGATAGCTGTGAATATTTGTAATGTGTATATTTTACTAAAAATATACACAGAACATATACAGCGGTAAAACATTCAAGCAATATATATTACTTTGTAAAAGTAAAATTTACAAGTTGCAGAACAATATGTACAGTTATCACATTACATGTATAATTATAACATTTTTGAAAAATCTATATGGATATGGATACATAGGAAAAGATCTGGGCCAGGCCTGGTGGCTCACACCTATAATCTCAGCACTTTGGAAGGATGCGGGAGGAGCGCCTGAGGCCAGGAGTTTGAGACCAGCCTGGTCAATGTAAGGAGACCCCATCTCTATAAAAGAATTTTTTTAAAAAGTTATCCAGGGTTGGTGGTACATGCCTGTAATCCCAGCTATTTGGAAGACTGAGACAGGATCGCTTGAGCCCAGGAGTTCAAGGTTGTAATGAGCAATGATCACACCACTGCACTCTAGCCTGAGTGACAGAGCAAGACACTGTCTCTAAAAAAGGAAAAAAAAAAAGATCTGGAATAATACACACCAAATGGGGGTCATGGAGTATATCTCTGGGCGAAGGAAATTAAGGGTTGCTATTTTCACCTATTTGATTTGTAAGTATTATACATATGTAATTTAAAATATTTTTTAATAAAATAAAGACTAGCCATGCCAAAAGCTATTTCATCCTTTTGTTCTAAATACTATGAAATCCTTGAAATCTAAAAGTCCAAAAACTTCAACATATCATCAAATTAAATTGCTAGACATTCATTTCTCCAACATGCCCATGAAATCAGATAGCTCTACAAAAAGATATCACATGTTTAATCTAGAAAATTCTCACTGCCAGCTCTAGGCTAATATGAAAGGTCAATGTGAAATCTGAAAGGCATTACTCTGTTCAAACACACCCACAAACAATAAGAAAGTTACTGACTCTTAACTTCTCTCTATGCCAGAACTTTCTGTAAAATGATTTTACTTCCAATCAGGAAAGTATCAAATACCAGAATAAGGTGATGCAATAGTACCCAGAGGACAAAAGGCAAAGTATAATAGATACTTCTAAGAAATACGAAATTGTAACACAGACATTAAGATTAGATTGTATGAGATGTATTCTGTGATTTGAAAACATTTAAATATGAGAAAAAAATACATTCATACACTCTTTCCAGTAATCGTAAAGTATGCTTGACCATCAGTGTATACCAAATTCTCAAGAAACAGATCACTTTTGCCAAGCAAGTATTAATCTAAGATTAGTTTATTTATCTTGCTCTATACAAATTAAATGTGAAAGTACTTGGAATGCAAAAAGGTAACTATTTGCAAAAATATCAATTTATCCTTTTTTTCAAAAGTCCTATCCCATTTAAACATATACTCCTACACCAAAATTCAAACAGTTCTGAGTGATGAGATTACTGGTGACTTCCCCCACCCTTTTACTCAACTGTATTATACAAATTTTCCACAATGGCTATTATTGCTTACATAATATTTGGGAAGTTTAAAATAAATAAGCTTGGAATTTTTAATAACCTCAGAGGTCTAGGTAACACCCTTTTCTCAATGCTCTTTCCTTATGTGAGGAAGGGGCCTTGGCCAACCACAGGAATGACACTCTACAATTCTAATCCCATGTCCAGATCTGTTTCCCCTTTGCAATAAAAAAACAAATCACTTAGCATTTAAATCTCTAACTTTATAGAGATAACAGCCCTCTTTCCACATCTAAAAGCATATATTTTATGATAAAGGCTTTTACCAGAAAGACTTTACAATTTAATAAAAGGTATAACTGCACATCTCTCTTCCTTCTATTATTTCTGCCAGTGACATACAATAAGCTAAAGAAAATCGGTGAATTCTGTCAAAACTAATAATTTAGGCTTCTAACCTTTCTATCCTAATAAGCTAATGATTCTTTTTTAAAAAATGACTATAAGACAGGCAGTAAAATATTTCTGGATTGACTTCAAAGTAAAGAAACTTTCTCAATTATCTAAGCAACAACCTACCTTTAAATTGGGCATTGCATAGACAACATGATATTTTTAGGGCTGTGATAGATCTAGTTCAGGTGGCAGGAGAAATAATTACATATGCATGCAAACAATCTATATTTTTAATGTGGTGTTGAGTTTTAAGAAGGGCAGTCTGGAATAAAACACCTCAAGGCTAAAAAAGGATCAGCATTACACACACACACACACACACACACACGCTCCTTCGCCTTTCAAATGTCACATTAAAATTGACATCTTTAGATTTTTTAGCAAGCTATACATTCCAGAAGCCACTTTCATAGCAAAAAACACCCTGATGGTTAGTTCAACACAGCAAATTAGCCTATGAAACCTATCATCAACCACCAGGGTGAAGGTGGTTGGGTAATTGGTTCCTCCCACCACAAGTTAAAAACAAAATTTAAATGAATGACAAACATTGTATATTCACCATCCTTGTGCTAAATAAAGATGCCGTGGCACAGAGTTTGCAAAGGCAGCAATAAGGATTCCTCCCCTCTTTGTACACATGTCCCTTTGCCATGTGATTCTACCACTCCTCCCAACAAGCAGAGAAATCTATTTCCCTTCCCCTGGCATCTGAGCCGGCCTTGTGATGTGCTTTAGCCAACTGAATGTGGCAGAGTGACACCGTGTGACTTCCAAGCCCAGGCCTCAAGAGTCCTTGCAGGCTTGCTCTCACTACCTCGGAACACTGCTGCAGCCAAGGAACAAAGTACAGGCAGGCCTCCTAAAGAATGAAAAATCAGTGGAAAGTGAGGGCCAGCCAACAGTCAGCACCAACCACCAAACACACGAGTGAGACCATCTTACAACACATGGCACGGGACTGGCCCCACGCTGAAGAACTGCCCTGCCCAGCCCAGCCCAGCCCAAATTGCTAACCCACAGTATTGTAAACAAACAAAACGGCTGTTATTTTAAGCCACTAAGTTTTGGGGTGGCTTGGTACACAGCTATAGGTAGGTGAGACAGGGAACGTCAGGATCCATGGTCAGTGAACTGAGCCTTTCAGTGTGGCAGAGGCACCCAACCCAAAAAGGAGCTGCTGCTGAAGTATTCTTGGAAAAATCATGTTGCATTTCCCTTGCCTTGACCCCTTGTCAAACCTGCCAGTTTTAAACTTGGATATGCCCCTGAGTTCTTATTCTCTCCCTTCCTCACCTCACGTCTGCTCAGGTCTGAGGTGTGCTGCTGCCACGTGCTCATCTTTGCTTCCGCATGGTCCCATCTTGTCTCCCTGGCCTCACAGACCTGATTCTGGAATCCCACCTCCCACCCTAGCACCCTCCACTCGGCCGGCCATCAGCTGTTGCTTTTGCTACCCCCACCTCTGTACCAAAGGCTCATGGTAATCTCAAACCACAGTCCTGGATAATCTCATTACTTTTATGAAACAGTGATCCAGAATCTATTAAAAATAATAGTAAGCAAAAGTAACTTTAAACAACTAACAACACTGTCAGGCTAAAGAGTTATTTTGTAAGGTTAAATACTTATTCCAATAAAATGACCACTGCTTAAAACATTTTTGGAAGTATCTTAAGAGAAAATCAATGTCACCTTGGAAAATGAGTCTCATTTCTTCACAGTAAGGCTGATGGAAAGGGGTAATTTAAAAAAATAAAATAAAATGGAGCTATAAAAACAAAATGGACACCCCCCCCAACCATATCCCCCTGAAGGTAACAACACTTTCTGCATACATAAATTCTAATATGATTAATTTTAAAGATTATCTTCCATATTTTTGTCACTCTCTTTCTTCCAAGTAGTAGCTCCAAAAGACAAGAGAATATTTAATTTTTTTTTGTTTTCAGAGACAGGGTCTTGCTATATTGTCCAGGCTGGTCTCAAATTCCTAAACTCAGAGATCCTCCTGTCTCAGTTTCCCAAATAGTTGGGATTGCAAGCATGTGCCCAGCTAGAGTATTTAATTTTCAACTGCACACATCTGAAAATAATTTCATTTTTTAATATGATAGACTACATGAACTATAACCTATAAGCACTAGCAAAACAAATGTCTGACTGTACCTTTTACCTATCCTAGGGAACTGAAACTTCAGTTATCTCTCTTTTCCTTTAAGGCTAGTTAAGCAGATCTGTAAGTTACAAAGCTGCCTATATTACTTATTTACAAAGCTAAAGGACAGGACGTGAAATTATAGCCTGCAGAAAGTCCTGCTGCGTCTATGAAAACAATTAGGAAGATGGCTGTAGATGAACTGAAGGCTCATCATCTCTTAGCCATAGAGATGGTCCCTTTTTAAATAACTGATGAGCATTTATTTTAGTAAAGATAAACAATCTAGCACTAATCTTGACTTAAGCCAAAAATAGTACTATTCTCAAATTCATCCTAATGATCATAATTTGAAACTACACAGAAACACTTGCCCCACCTACCCACTCAACTACCCAGGAAAAGTGCCATGTTAAAAATGTTTCCACAACAACTCTTGTTTAAGGTCAGGCACCGGGTTTATGACTCCAGAAACTCAAAAGGGCATATACAAGGAAAAATTAAAAAAGGATTACATAGTAAAACTTCCTCTGTTATAGTCCCAGTCACTCAAGAGACACTAAATGTGAGAAAATACAGACTGTTCCTGAATCGCCCAAAATGAAACCCACTTAATCTCTCTACGCATATTTTTTTTTCTACCCCTCACTCATTAATACCCTCTCCTAACAAAGCAGGTATCCTAAACAAATAGTGGTTGTTGAATTTAAATTTCCATTAAGGTACCAACTTAAATGATGTGTTTTATTTGCTTTGTGATCTATAACTTAGAATAAACCATTAATCCTTTAATCACTCAAATACCAAAATGTTTCTAATTCAAAGGAAAAGAAGGGAATGTGATTAAATCCACTGTTTCAGTGATTAAAATTAACATAGGTATTATTTTTCCTAAGTAGGGTTAATTTCAGAAATTTTTTGTAATTTCATTTTTAAAAACCTATTTAATCAGGTCTTTCTTCATAAATAAAAAAGAAAAACTGAAGTGATTTTACCACATCCAACCCCAAGACTCTAAAGTTATTTTTTAAGGAAAGGTAACATTTTGATACTTCTGAAAATACTAGATTTCATTTGGGCACAATCTCTGTTTATAGAAATCACAAGAACATTTCCAGAATGAGTTAAGTAGGGAAGATTAAAAACTCACACTTCAAAATTATCTCCCTAAATCGACAGGGGAATCTATTTCACCATGCACAAGAATAATTCTTCTCCTCAAAATATGAATTGATTAGCTTTCAAATAGGGCACAGAGTGGAAACAAAAGACTTTAAAAATCAGGTTAGTGATGCCTGTCTCCTTTTTGTACTTCTAAGTCAGTGGCAACACTTTAGATGTTATGAGAAGGTGGCCTCACACTATCCGTAGCCACTGTAATAATATTTAGTCAGTCTTTGAACACTGCGGAGAAATTACGATCCAGCACTGGCCCATACAACTTTCTGTGATGATGGAAATAGCAAGTCACCTTGCTCCTGAGCCACAGTTCACTACTGAGCATGTGCAACCGAAGGGCTGTATCTTATTTCTTTAATTTTACTGAATTTAAATTTAAACAGCCACCTGTGGTGAGTGGCTACCGTGGTGCTGGCCCAGGGTGGGGAACCTGCAGGCTTAAGACCACACGTGGCCTTTTAGGGCCTTAAGTGCAGCCTTTTGACTGAATCCAAATTTCACAGAACAAATCCCTTTATTTTTATTAATACATTTTTGTTCGTCTTTTATATTTTTATTTTATTTTTAAAATGAACGTATTTAAAACACGAAAGAATAAAATGTTTCAACACAATGATCCTCCCAGATTGACCAGCACAATGAGAACATGAGTGAGCCATAAGGGCCAAACTGACGGCGGCTGTGATTTAGTTCTAACTCCCCCCACCTGACTGGCACCACTCCTGCACAGGGCCGGCTGGCGAGAGTTTATGGGGACCGAGTAGGCCAGTCTGTTATCAGCTTTTGACAACAGTGCACTGTGTTTCTTCTATTTGAAGTGGAATTTGTGAATAGCTGCACAGCTCAACTGTATTTTTTAATTGTCTACCTAACAACCCATGATGTCAAAGACCAAGAGAGCACTGAAGGAAGAAAACAGATTTTTTAATGGGGACTGGGAATTGCAATATTATCTTGTTTCTGCTAAAGACAAGATGATTTGCTTACTTTGTGATACTGCAATATCAACGTTAAAGAAATTCAGTGCTCATCTGTATTATAACACTCATAAGGACCCCAAATATTTTAAATTAGAGAGAGAAGTGCGAAAGGTTGTATTGCAGAAATTAAAAGATGAAAAGCAAAAGCAAAGAATTCTTTCAAGCAGCAAAAAGACCTGGAAATAATACCACTGAAGCAACTCATAAAGTAGCTTATATACTTGGGGAAAAAAGGGAAGCCATTCAGTGATATAGAAACTGTGAAAGAATGCATTGTCGAAGTTGTAGGATGCTTAGACCCCAATAACGTTTCAAAGTACAAACACCTGCCTCTTTCAAGGAGAACCATAGCTGATCCGGCAGCCTTCAACTTAACAGAACAGCTTCATGCAATACTTCAAAAGGAAAATATATATTATTCAATCACTTTAGATGAATCAACTGATACTACTGACCAGGCGCAGGTTTTATATTTCATTAGGGTCGTAACAGAAGATTTTCTTTGCTATGAAGAGTAACTTGATTTGGGTACTCTTGAGAACAGAACATGGGGAATAGGTATCTTCAACAATTTTCAAGATAAATGTCATGAAGTTGGACTGAGTTTGGTAAATTTAGTGAGTATTTATACAGACAGTGAACCTTCCATGACAGGAAAACAAGAAGGGTTTATTGCACAGATATTTAATTTTAACAAAGTATTAACAGATCCAGATGCTCTCATTTCTTTTCATTGTTATCTTGCATCAGCAAAATCTCTGTGCTAAAGCAACTATTTTAAGTGACACTTTACAACAATTTATAAGTATTGTTAACTATATTCATGCAAATGCAACACGGGCATGGTCAGTTTCATAACATGCTATAGTTGAACAATGAGGTATTCAGTGTGGATTTGCCATATCATTCTAAAGTGCGTTGGCTATCACCGGGACAGGTGTTAGCCAAACTATTGTCTCTTCAAGAACAGATAGTTAAATTTTTATGAAGAACAGAACCAGCAATGTGAATTACTGAAAGATTTCTATAGGAATGCAGCATTTCTGTGTGATATCATGTCAAATCAAATAAACCTGAATAATTCTTTACAAGGTAAAACTAAGTCTATATATGTATGTAGCTATCTATGTAGCAAAAAATCCAAGCATTTGTAAAAAAGCTATTTTTTCAAAACACTTCTTCAAAAGGAAATTTCAGATGATCATCTTCCCCATTTACCAAAAGTCATTGATGAGCAGGATGATATATGTGAATCATATGAAGAATAAGTAGCTTTTATAGACCTATTAATTGGAGAATACAATGAAAGGTTCGCTGACTTTGATAATCATGATATACTCAAATTAGCATTTCAGCCTCACCTAGGTGACATCACCAAAGCACCTAAAGAACTACAGATGGAACTGATTGAGCTCTCAGTAGATGACATTCTAAAGTCATTGTTTGATGCTAAGAAAGATCCAATTGAAATGTGGAAAAATGCAGAATACCCATGCCTTCAGCAACATGCCCAGAAAATGCTTTCTTGCTTTTCAACCACTTATTGCTGCAAACCTACATTCTCCTACCTAACCAAAATCAAGACACCCTTAAGGTCACAGATGACTGATACCCATGTAGAGGATCAACTAGAGCTGTGGACCTCCATGCTGCAACCAAATGCTCAAATGCTTTCCAACAAAAAGCAGACACAACAAAGTCATTAAAAGGTTAACTTTAAAATTAACAAATAGTTTTCATTTTTTGAAATTATTAAGTACACAATAGTTAGATTTTTATAAAATAATGTACATTTTTAAGTATATCCAATTGAAGTTTCTTGAATGTGGCCTTATTTGATTACAGCTAAATTAATGCGGCCTTCCAATATGAAACGGTTCCCCAAATCTGTGCTAGCCACTCTTCTAGGAATGCTGTTGCTGCTCGGATTGTTACAAAGTGTCAGCCCGGCAGAAGGGACCTGACTCTAGTGTACAAACTTTGCTCCAACTAATGATCCAGCCATGAGGTGTATCTATTTCATACACTTTTCTTCACCCACCTACTTGCTTTGCAACACACACAGACACACACACACCCCCAACTCCACCACACTGATAGGTTATAACCAAAGATTAAAAATATAATCTATTGAAATAGACCAGGCAAAAGGTGAGGGTTGAAATGAAGATATTGTATTTACACATAACCAGGTTTACACGTCAAATAAACATGCCTTGATGGGCCAGGTACAGTGGCTCACACCTGTAATCCTAGCACTCTGGGAGGCTGAGGTGGGAGGATCACTAGAGGTCAGGAGTTCGACACCAACCTAAGCAAGAGCGGGACCCCATCTCTACTAAAAATAGAAAAATTAACTGGGCATCTGGTGCAAGCCTGTAGTCCCAGCTATTCTAGTGACTGAGGCAAGAGGACGGATTGAGCCGGGGAGTTTGAGGTTGCAGTGAGCTACAATGACACTACTGCAGTCTATCCAGGGCCACAGAGCAAGACTCAGTTTCAAAAAAAAAAAAAAATTCCCTGATGAAGAAATATATGTATATAAAAATCATTTTAACAAACCTAAAGAAATGAGATTTTTTACTCTGATTCCTACATGGTAAATATGTTCTCAGATACAAGTTTTTGAAAACAATAATTATAAAATTCATTGAATCAATAATATTTCTAATTTCTTCCTTCCCACCAATAAGGAAACAATGTGATGTAAGTGGAAGAACCTACTGAATTAGGGAGGCATCATGAGCCTGGGATTCTAAGGATTTTTGCACCATAGGCAGTTACTTCAACTTTGGCCATTATTTAGTTATAAAACAAAGGAGCTAGAAGGGATGTTCCCTTCAGTCTATTCTAAAATTAAATTTCCTTATTCTCCCTATATTCTTATGTCATTTCTCACTTGGGAACTGACTTACAAAAGCCAGCTGACCTGCCATTCCTTCTGGTAGGGACCCTCTTCTGCTGCTGCTCTTCTTCTGCTCTCTTGAGTCACCCCATAATTAAGCGAAGGGAGATACTGACATTGACAGTGAAAGAAAGGGGGGGGATTCAGACGACTCAAATTAAAATCTAAGCAACACAAAACAGGTCAATAGTCACCAACCCAGAAAATAGAATCCTTTTTCAATCGCCCAACTAAACAGGGCAGGAAAGAAAGCAATTGGAATATCCCTTATTATGAACCCTTGTACAAACTGAGGCTGCCAGTTCAAAACAAGATCATGAATTCTTCTAAAACCTCAACCGTCAATAGAGCGATTATGTGAAGTCTCAGAACTGTCACAAGTCGCTGGCTTCCAAAACACTCTGCCAATGAACGTTTATCATTCCTAGGTCAGAAAGGGCATCCATCTCTACTTTCCATCTAGTTTTTCTGGCAAATCGTTCCAATAGTGACTAAAGGTTAGAAACCTGACCTTTAACCTAACCTATAAATGTCATCAAAATGTATATTCTTACCTAAGGGAAGAACCACATGAGAGCACCCGCAGTACTGGGCTTCTGAGAGTTATGCTAAATGCCTCTTACCTGGAAGAAGTTCAAAAGTAAAACCAGAAATAAAATGAATGTCGAGGTCTCTACCAGTTGTATCTTAAAATGATGTTTTTTCCCATATATCAAAATATGCAGTCAGTCTAAAGGTCAATTCATCTAATTCCTCAATGTCCAAGAAGTTTCTTAAGGCTAAGCCGGAGTTTATTTTCAAATAACTGTTAGGTGAGTGAGAAGAAATTTGAAATATATCAACATTTACTCACATTGGATTCTAAAGTATTTATCTGAATCAACTCTAGAAATAAAGCTCTGCCAATCCATTCTCTAAAGGACTGATATTTCTCTTCTGCTTTCTACTTAAGCCAAGTCTGAAATGCCTTTTTAATTAATATATTGAAATCTTGTCTATTATCAAAAACTTGACCAGTGAAAAGCACTTGAAACACTTCAATCACTTCAACCACCTTGGAGTTGTTTCCATATAATTTAAACAAAACTATCCTGGAGAAAAATGTAAAGTCTCACATGATTACATGAGGGATTATATTTAAATAAGAAAAAAACTTTTCCCAAAAAAGACACTGTGGAGGAGTTACATCATTTATTAGATCAGTTTTGACTTTAAAAGAAAGACCCAGTTCAATGGTCTTAGCATGTACCACACCCATTCTATCACCCTCAGTCCCTTATAATTTTATAAAAACACAACTCCTGCCATCATAACAACCTTTGAAAGCCACCTGTTCTGCAATTCTGCTCCTGCATGTTACCTGGATCCCTGATCTTTCCCAGCAGTCCTGATTTCTACACAGCAAGAGGCCCCGCAGAGCTTCAAGGTGAGGGTTATATATAAATACCTGAACAGCAAGAGAGAGATCACTGGCATACTCAAGAAAGGAAAGCTCTAGTGTAGAGCTTTTGAAGAAAAGGGCAGTGCCGGACATCCCTACCCCACCCTACAATGTCTAAGTAAAGGGACACCGGAACTGTGGCAGGGAGCTCTGGGTCCTTTAATCTGGAGAGGCCACCTCTCAGTCCTATGCCCCCAGGAGCACCAGGCCTCTGCCTGCCTCCACAGCATGGGTGGGTGGAAGCACTCAAAGTGCTTACTCTGGATCTGCGAGGATTAATGAGCTAATTTCTACAGAGCCCTTTAAGCTGATTGGCCAAACACAACTAAATAAGCGCCATCATTAACCACAGACAAGATCAAATCCTCAGGATCCAGCCAGGCAGATTTTCAGACGTCAGGCAATATTCCTCTTCCACAAGGTGGGGAGGGAGCGTTTGGCCCCAGAACTCAGACCTTTACCCAGAAAACGTTCATAAAATATTTAATACGAGGTGTGGCACATGGACATGAGAGACCCTGTTCTCAAGGAGGAGTTAATAGTCTAGGACCAGGCTGGGCAAGAAACAATGGCATACAGTGGGGGAAATGCCAGGGACTGAAACACCCAACAGAGCCCAAGGAGAAGGAGGCTCTAGGGAGATTGTTTCTATGAAAAGAAATCACTGTTCGGGGACTTAAAAGGGAGCCCTGATCAGGTTGCTGGCTACCTGGTTGTGTTCAATTCATGAACATGCACCAAGATATACATTTTGATATGAATACTTTTCCACACGCATATGATACTTCAATAAACGTAAGACTTAAAAGGAGAGACAGAGCTCTCTGTTATATAGACCAAAATGGAATGGAAGGGTCTATATAACAGAGGGAAAACTTGCCTAGAAGAGGCTTAGGGAAGCAAGAAGCATTTCAGCAACTGCGAAAGGTTCCCACTGGCTGCAGAGTCCATCCTGAGACTGGAACAGCAAGCAGGGCTGGAAAGGGAGGCAAGAGACGATTCCCAAAAGGTCTTAAACACCTTGCTTCAAGTTAATCCTGAGGAAGATGGGAGAGCTACTACAGGTGTTTAAGCCTGAAAGCAACATGACAAAAACTTCTGGTATGGCAGTATCACTTTAGTAGCAATACATAAAGCTGGTGAGGAAGTTATAATCCAAATAAGAATTGATAAGACCCTGAACTAAATCAGTGGTCGCCAAGATGAAGAGTCAGAGACAGATCAAGGATACAGAATATTTAGCACTTGGTGACCAACTAGATGTGGGAGACTGATGAAGATGGGAAAGTGGAGGACCAGCAGCATGAGGGCTTTGAAGAATACAGAAGGAACAGGATTAGGACGGAGGTGAGGATGGAGAGGCAATGACTTTAATTGTGAGTACGAAGTTCCTATAAAACATCTAAACAAAAATGTAAAAAAGGTAGTCCAAATACCAGTCTAAAATCAGGGAGACCCTTGGCATTTTAGGTGGTCACTGAAGGCTCAGACGGAGAGCTATGGATCCTACAGCCAGGGCGGGCAGGAAAGCAGAGAAGTCCAGGAGAAAGGGAGGGCAGGGGGAGCCCAAGCCATATCCCTTCCAGAAGGAGAAATAAAAGACAGTGCCTACTCCTGCAGAGAGAGGGAGAGAGAGCAGGACTGCAGCGTCCACTGGCTGCAGCCACAGAAGGCTCACGGTGATTTTAGAGAGAACAAGTTGGGTTTCTTACAGAGAAGGCAGAAGCCAGACTGCAGTAGGCTGAGAATGAATGGGAGTGAGAATGAATGCTTCCTTCAAACAGTTTAGCAGTGAAAAGGAAGAAATGAGATAACGGAGTAGCAGAGGAGAAAGGAGGGAGAAGAGTGTTTTGTTTTGTTCTCTTTTGTCGTTTAAAGATGAGAGAGAGACCTGAGAATGTTTCTAAGTGGAGGAAAAACCGAGTGGGAAGGAAGGCAATCGGGAGGCAGTGGTGATGACTTTATCTGAGAACCAGAGCCTCTGTCCTCTCACTCGCTGGGACACACAGTGAGTGTTGCTTTTAGTCAGCAGCATTTCCTGCCAGCATGGCAGCCTCCGGGCAAACTCAGAGGTGGAAGAAAAGTGCAGTCTTAGCAGGTTGTTCTCAGAGCCCTTTCATAATGGGCTGTTCCTCCCCACAACCTTCCCGCAGGATGCTCTCACCACTTGTCAGAGAGCCATTTGGCACCGACACCCATGAGCTGTCCAGATCGCCAGGAGCTCCACAGGTCTCTTCGGCTTCCTCCCCACAGCCACGGAGGTGCAGGGGAAGCCAGGCCCAGGGGGCCTCCAGCGCCCCTCAGGAGCCCCTTCCAGCCACCCGCTGGAGGAAGGAGACTGGGGGCAACATCTCCTCCCCACTTCCTCCCTGCTAGAAACCCAGCAGAGAAACTCTTCAAGCCACTCCAAAATCTTGCCAAAGACAGGACTGGGTTCTTGCC
Organism: Eulemur rufifrons; assembly: GCF_041146395.1. Classification (NCBI taxonomy): domain Eukaryota; kingdom Metazoa; phylum Chordata; class Mammalia; order Primates; family Lemuridae; genus Eulemur; species Eulemur rufifrons. Next base: position 57,784,426 of record NC_090983.1, on the reverse strand, counting down.
CGATAACTTGAATCTGATTAGCAAATGAAGTCTATAGTAGTCATGGCTAAGACTGATTGAGAGCGTGCTGTGTGCCAGGCACGATTCTGCATGCTTTACGTTCTCTCAATCCTCACAACCCTATTTTTATCATCTCCGTGTTACCAATGAGGAAACTCAGTACAGACGCATCTAACTAATTTGCTCAAGGTCACAACGCCAGTGACCGCCATTGCAGGACATGAAACAGCAGGCCATCTGACTCCGGAGCTGGCACTGCTGCAACCTATTTTCAAACACCATCAAAAAAATGTAGTGTGTGACAAACCATAAGAGTCAGGGGAAATTCATAACATTATCAGTCACAAATCAAATGCATGCATAAAGCAAAGACTGCAGTCAACTTACTGTAAGTTTCTTTTTACTTTGAGACTTTTCCTCTTGTGGTAGTGAGCAACACACTTAAAAGACCATTTCTCTTGTGAATATAATTAATGCCACTGAATTGCACACTTAAAAAATGGTTAAAATGGTAAATTTTTTAGGTATTACATATTTTATCACAATAAAAAAATAAAAAAGTATTTCTATATACATTTTTCTCCTTATTAAGAAAAGTAAAATGAAATGGAAATCAAAGCCCCATCTTAAGCAAAGCATCTCAGGCCTCTTTAAGTATTAAAAAAAAAAAAAAAAAACTAATCAAAGTCAGAGAACCAACAGCAGCACCAGGCAGGTTGGTATAAAGGTCCAGAACAGAATATACACTCCGTGCTCCAGCCCCCTCACCCAATGTAGCTACCACTGTCCTTGAATTGCCTCTAGGACATCTATAAAAGGAGTTATAATTCCTAAACCATAGAAATCTGGAGAAACTCTGAGAGCACAAAGTAGGAATGCCCTGGGCTGTCTGCAGATCTCATTAGAGGAGAAGCTGTTGCTCCTTGAAGACCTGGCCACTTGCCCTATTACCTGGGCCTGGGGAAAATGCACCTGAATGGATAGGCAAAGCCTCACAGGAGAGAAATAAACAGCAGAGGAATCCTCTATCAAAGGATGGCTAGGATTCTAGAAATCAAATTCTTTTTGTTAACTAAGATGGATGGCCAAGTGTTACTTTTAGATCATTCTAAGTGACCACCCAGGACAAAAATAAAGCAACGCCAAGAAATCAAGTACAAAACTGATAAAGAAAGGCTCATCCTGAAAAAAAAATCCAAGAAAATCAAACATACTCTGAGGCTAGATTCTATTTCAGTGTTTCTCAGAGGAAATCAGCAAAGGTAACAGCACTGGTAAAATTAACTAATTCAAATACAGAAATTGACACTGTGATGACTAGAACTCTTTGATGCAGAACTGACGTTGTTCCATTCTATTACAGATGTCCAAGTCAACATTTACATGATTCACCTTTCATTCTTTGTTTAGCAAATACAGGTAATACTATTAACCACCAACAAATAAACTAATTTCTCAATTGGCATAACTTTAAGTGCCCCCTATACTTCTAAAGAAGGAATTTGGGGGTGAATTGAGAGGAGATGTAAGGAACAAAGATTCATAGAACTGAACAGTGTAAACAGATTGGAAAGCTTTCAAAGAGCAGTTACTTATATAGGAAACAGAAATATTTGAAATCTACTAAGAATATCAGTGGCTAAAAGAAGGAATTTATAATTTCACAACACTTTTAACCCCTCTGTAAATATAAAGCCCCCTCCAAGAGATTTTACATCATTTCCAGTTCATGCATAAACTGCTGAACCACATTACTCCTAAGAGCATTACAATTTCTCCACTGACCTTTTACAACACAAGTACCATACAACAAAGAGAAAACTTTATTTTTAGACTTGCAAAATCCTGTGTTTATTTTTCTAAAAGAGAAGTCAAACAACTGAACCTGCTTTGTTTGGATTTTAGTAAACTTGTTCTCTCCTAATCCTGTGGGCCCCAACCTCTGCCCAGAAGGAAATGAAGAAAAAGTGCTCTGTGCCCCCGTGCCACGCTGGAAAGTTAAAACACGGTGCCTTCTTTGGCTTTCTGCTCAGGCACATCGGAGCCTCCTGCTGGTCACAGTTCACACTGCTGGAGTCATATCATATGACACCTGCCGTATGTCAGGTAGAAGCAAAGGCTGTCAACTGGCATTCATGTTGAAACCGGTTCAGTGCTTGGACCACTAACTTCTGCGTGTAATGTAAGCAAAAGTGCCTAACCACAAGTTCACTCTTAATCACACAACTAGCATTAAACACTAAATGGAAATGGGTTTGTAATTCCCTATAAACATTTAGCCCTTGCAAAGAACTATTCCAGCAATTTGATTTTTCAATAACAGGGCCTCCACACAGGTTATGCCAATTGAGAAATTAGTTTATTTGTTGGTAGTTAATAGTATTACCTATCTCTTTTAGTTGGTAAAATAGGAGATAAATTTAAAACATAGAAAAGCCCTTCCCATAGGGTGGATGTGCAAAAATCAGGGTAGAATAAGCAGGTGTTTTCTCAAATTTCTCAGGTAAATTTCTTTATTTACACTAAATTGACCAACCATAATTAACAATGCTGTTACTGCAAACAGAAAGAAACCCTGCAATTAATCCCACTTAAACTAAAATGAGATTTTATTTATTAGTTCACAAAAGTGGTCATATTATTTTCAAAAGGCAAAACTTGCATTTTAACCCGAACAATTAACCAAATAAGCATATAAGCTAATTATAAGTAAATTCTCCCAACCTCATGGACCCTATGGAAAACTATTTGACAGATATCATTCAACATTAGGGCCCACCTTTTCATGCTGGGGACAGAGTTCACAGCTGGTTAGGGAAGGCAGGAATGGAAATAATTAAGCACCTCACAAACTCTTGCTTAGACTTCAAAATCCAGCTCAAATATGATCTCTTCTAAGAAATACCCTGCTTCCTTCTCTCTCCTGGCAGTCACTCTCTCCTTTGGGTTCTCCCAGCACTTACTCATCCCTTCCTGTAGATTCTGCTCCCTATGTCTTCTAACAACTTATGAAGTCCTTAAGGGCAAGGATCATTTTTATTAATTTCCATGCTGCTAGCACCTAGCACAATGCAGATCTTCAGATTTTGTTGAGCAAATAGCAACTGTAGGGTTCCATACTATGATGTAAGTAAAAAGATGGGCAGAACAAGCCACCATACTTTGCCTTGGAAGAAGCAGAAGGCTTCTCCAGAAATAGTCACCCAGGCCTTGGAAGCTGAATGAGATGCACTACACAAAGATGGGCACTCAGAGGAGAGAAGAGCCCATGCAAAGGCAGCCAGCAATGGAAGACCAGATGTGCTGTAAGACAGCAGAGTGTCCAGGGTACAATTAAGGCAAGTACAATATAGGAGGAGGCATGCAGATTGAGAATAAAGGGGCATATGTGCCCCGTTAAAGGAGTTTTCCTTGAATATGCTAGGTTTTGCAAAGCCCCTAAAGCTATTTAATCCAGGCAGTATAACATGAAGACTCATCCCTTGAGTGACTTGGGCCAAAAATTATGAAAGATCTGGGTTTTCAAAGAATTTTGCCTACAGATGCATATGACAGGTTATCTGGAGCATTTATATCCTAAGTTACTGACCTGCCCATCATTTTCTCATATACATGTATTTCGGTCTATGCTATGTTTCATTCACACAGTAGCAGATGATTAAAGTTTATTTAAACATCTAATAACATTCTTATAACTGTTTGAAGTTTTTTAAGAGGGAAGTGGAGAAGAATTTCTTAAAGTGAAAGAAAGAAAAATATGTAAGATAATTCTGAATTCCTTTTCCATCACCGTACTTCAACATCAAGATTATGGAATGGCAACATCCCACTGCAGCGCCAATAAGGTTAAGAAGCTGAAGGTCCACTTTACCTAGAGGCTTCCCCTAAGTGACAAGACTCTCAAACTGAAGGATCCAATAGGGAAGGTTCTATGCAAAGGGACAACACAAATCGCCTGGCAGCCTGGCCCTTCACGTGCTTGGCCCAAGGAAAAGTAACGCCAGCGAATTTGCCAGGTATTTAAAAATGTAAGATAAGGTGATATTTGTGAGCCGACTAGAAAGCATGGAAAGGCAGGGAGCAGATCGCCGACAGCCTTGGGTTTCAGTCTTGCAGCTCGGCCCTGGACCAAAAAGAAGCATCGGCCCGATGCGGGGCAGGCGGCCAGGGCGCCCGCTTTCCCCGGGTGGCCGGGCTGGGCGGCAGGCGGCGCACCCTGGCACCGAGGGAGGCGGGTACCGGGGCGCGCCGAGCGGCGCGGAGAGCCGGACTGCAAAGCGGGCGTGAAGTGGCGGCTGTCAGGGAGGGAGGCCAGCATCCTCCCCGGTCTCGGGAAAGAACTTGGGCCTCCGCGGCTTGTACATGGCCAGGTTACCCACGGCGAGAGGGTCACGACGGGAGGCAGAGGCGCGGCTGAGCCCGCAGAGTCCCCCAGGACGCGGCCCCCGGGGCGCGGCGCGGGGGCGCTGGAAGCCCTGGGCGGCGCCCCCGCAATCCCACCCCACCCGCGGCTGCCTGCCCGTGTGGCCACCGGCCACAGGCTGCGGCCCCAGCTCGCGGGGGGAGATAGATGGGGCTGCGTTGCCAGGTCCCCCGCTCCGCCGCCCCGGCGATCCGGCAGATAAAAGTTTGCAGCATGCGGTTCGTCTGCAGTGCGAGTCACATCCGCCGCGCCGCCTCCTGCAGCACCAGCGCTCAGAAAACGAACAAATAAATTACAAAAAAAAAAAAAAAAACTGTTCAAGCCGGTAGGCCCCGAAACCGGCCGCTCTGCCTCCCGGGCGTGCATGCAGGCGAGTCCAGCATCCCAAGCCCCCGCCCGCCCCCAGCCGCGCCTCCCGCCCGGCCTCGGCGCCCGGCCTGGGCCGGCCCCACCGCACCCGCCGCACTGACCGATAACCTCCTGCAGCTCGTACGCGTCCCTGCAGATGGGCCAGCCGACTGCCTGCGCCGCCGGGGCCGGAGCCGGAGCCGGGGCTGGGGCCGGGGCCGGGGCCGGGGCCGGGACCGGGACCGGAGCTGGAGCCGCGGGCGCCGCCGGGATCGGTGCTGCTGTCGCAGCCGCTGGGGCCGCCGCCGCCGCTGTCACCGGGGCCGCCTGCTGGGGAGGCTGGACGTGCACGGGCGAGCCGCTCGGCTCCGCCATGATGATGCCGGAGGATAGCAGGAGGACGCGCCGGCGACGGACGACCTTCCACTTGAAACTTCCCTTGCCTCGCCGCCGACACCTCTCGGCCGGCGCACGCCCTCCCCGCCCGCCGCCGCCGCCGCCGCCGAGGCCAGCCACGAGGGGAGGGAGCGAGGGAGGCCGAGCCGGGCGGAGGGAGGAGGCAGCGCCGGCGGAGGCGGGGAGGGGAGGAGGCGGCGGCCGCCGCGCTCGCCGTGCGCCCCAAGCCTCGCGCGCGCTTTTCTTTGCTTCCGCGAGGGGAACCGCCGCCCCGCAGCCCCCTCCGGCTCTGCTCGCGGCCGGGGAGGCGCCCACCGAAGGGAAGCGAGGCCGCTTTGTGTGTGCTCTCGGGGCCGGCGGCCCTCGCCCTCCCCCCTGGCCGCCTTCCCTGCGCCTTCGCCCCAGACAATCGGGCTCTCCAGAAGACGCCCCCTGGGGACCCCGAGGGCGGGGTCGTTGAACGGCCGCCAGGCTCTCGGATTCAGAAGTCTCCCACGACTAAAGAGAACCTGAAGTTCATTTACAAGTTAGCAAGTGAGACACCTACACGGCGTCCGTTTGCAGGACGCCAGTTAAAAAATAACCCAACTTGTAACTTTCCGGAGCTTTACCTGCCAATATCCCTTTCCCACCTTGCCTAATCTAATCGCGGTGCTTCTACTTTTTCTTAGTTAATGAAACCCGATTCCTTAGGTCCCCCCTGGCTGTTCGGAGACTTGCATCATTTGTTCCAAGCCGCTTGAATCCCAAGGAGATGATGTAAGGGGCTATGGAGTTAGGATAAGAAATGAAGGAGATCTTTAGACGGTTTACTTCAAATTCTACACCCTTAGTAACATGCCACATTAACCCGTTAGGGTACTGAGGCTGGACATTAGGCGTTTTTTTGACAGAGCGTACGTGGTGTACAAAGAATTTACTGAGGCATAAATAAGCTGCGTTGAAAAGTTTTAATTAATTGTTGTTTTTTTCAGCACCCCAAAAATAACCTCATCCTTATAATTACTTGGTGAAACCATAGGTCTTCCTAATTACAGGTGTCATATTCAACATTGAACGTTCTCTGTGTTCACACTATTACTGTCTTGAGCAGTGAACCAATGCTCACTTTGGCCGAAGATTATCTTATCTGGTTTTCATAACTACTGCTGAAGAAATGAATTAAGAATAACAAGTACGAAATAAAAATTCTAGGAAAGGTCATGACTTTGTCTCCTGAGTTTATGTACAAAGATACCCTTAAAGTTTTTGAAAGATAATTCAGAACACACCCAGAAGTTTATTAGGAGAAAAGTTAGTTGTCTAATCAGAACATCGATGTCAACTGAAGATGAATGCCCTTTGTCTCTTAGAGTACGATAGAACAGTTGGGGTAAGGCAGCCACCCTGCGCATGTCTTTGAGCAGAAGTCTGTGCTGAACTAAGTGTACTTTTTTTTATGTGTATATTCTTTTATGCAGAGGTGTTCAAAAAATTGTATTGATTTTAATGTCTGTCAAGAAACAGAGTTTTGGTAAACAAACAAATTCTGGGACTCTGAGGAACAGGGGATCTCTTTATACCAAGGCACAGCTGCTCACCTCTTCAAGTCCTGCTCCCAGCCCACTTCCAAAGAACTTCTAAGGGAAAAGAAAAAATGATGAAATGAATATGACTTCCATTTTGTCGTATGAATTTATATTTTGACTTTCAAACCATGAAGTGAGATTATGAAGGCCAGGCAAGTTCTTGGGACTCAGTAGGAAAACATAGTGCTCTCAAGACCAATATCACAGATTTGAACCAAACACAGATCATTTAGTCTCCTACAAAGAACAGCTGTTCCATAGTCACAGACCAGATATTTGTCCCCAGCCTACCACCTTCCAAATGGCTACCAGGATGACAACTTGTAAGATTGGTTGATTCTGTGTAGACCCATCACTTCTACCAATAAATCAGTTTAAATAAGAATGTCCTCATCGGTGCCCTTTGGCATCATTTTTATATATGAAGAACAGAACATGAATAACAGTTTTTAATTATATAATAGTGGCCAGGAGCAGTGGCTCACGCCTGTAATCCTAGCATTTGTGGCGGCCAAGTCAAGAGGATCCCTCAAGCCCAGGAGTTCGAGACTAGCCTGGGCAACATACCCAGACCCTGTCTCTACAAAAAAATAAAATAAAAATTAGCCGGGTATGGTGGTGCATGTCTGTAGTGCCAGCTATTTGGGAGGCTATGATCACCACTCTACTCTAGCACAGGTGACAGAGTGAGAGCCTGTCTCAAAATAAATAAATATATATATATATAAGCATTAGATTTGATTTTTAAGTTAGTATTTCTATAAACAATTGGGTAAAGTGGTACTTAAAAATATATATATTTAAAAAGTACTCAACTGATACGTAATTTTCTCTGAAAATCCATTGCTAAATTTAAGATGAAAGATGGTGAATGAGGGAGTGTCTTTAAATTATAAACAAGGTTTATTTCCATGCATAAAAATACATTTAGTCAATGACTTTAAAAAGTAGAAAGGAAAAATAGGGTCTAAATTTTTTCAAAGTGACAACTTTCTCATTATGTGTCAGAGTTTCTCAACCTCGGCACTATTTTGTGCCAGATAGTTCTCTTTGTTATAGAAATCTGTTCCACTGTGCTATGGTCTGAATGGATGCATGCCCCCAAAATTCATATGTTGACATGTAATCCCTAATGCAATAGTGTTAGGAGCCTTTATCCTTTAGGAGATGCCCTCATGAGTGGGATTAGTGCCCTTATAAAAGAAGCCAGAAGGAGCTTGATCACCCGGTCCACCAAGTGAGGACACAGAAAGCACTATCTTCGAAGCAGAGGATGAGCCTTCACCAGGCACCCAGTTTGCTGGCACCTTAATCTTGGACGTTTTAGCCTCCAGAACTGTGAGGAACAAATTTCTGTTGTGTATAAGCTGCCCAGTCTAAAGTATGTTGTTATAGTGGCCAGAACAGACACCCTGCTCTCTAGGTGCCAGTAAAATCACTACTCCTGAAGTCGTGACTATCAAAAATGTGTCCCAAGGCCAGGTGCAGTGGCTCATGCCTATAAATCCTAGCACTTTGAGAGGCCAAGGCGGGAGGATTGCTTGAGGTCAGTAGTTCGAGACAAGCCTGGGCAACACAGCAAGACCTCGACTCTGGAAAAAACAGAAAAATTAGTCAGGCGTAGTGACACATGCCTGTATTCACAGCTACTGGGAAGGCTGAGGCAGGAGGATCACTTGAGCTCAGGAGTTCAAGGTTGCAGTGAGTCATGATGAGGCCACTGCACTCTAGCCCAGGCAACAGAATGAGACCCTGTCTCAAAAAAAAAAAAAAATACCTAGACATGGCCGTATGTCCCCTGGAGAGCACACCACTGCTGTAGGTAAACCAGGTATACAAAATTTTCATTTTATAAACAGATTATTGCAGTGGTTATTTGCTTTACAAAGAGCTTCTGTAGGGTTCAATTATTTATTCATAAACCTTTTGAACACCTAAGAGAGGATGTGTAGTGTAGGCCTTGAAGAAGGTGTCGGATTGAAATCTTGCCTCTAACATTTTTTTTAAATCTCTGTCTTTGGAGTTACTTAAACTTTCTGAGTCTTGATTTCCTCGTGCACAAAAATTAGCACAATGATGCTTCCACATGGGTTATTATGACATAATTTGTATGTGAAGGGCTTAGGATAATAGTTGACACATAGTACATGTTCAATAAAATGGAAACCACCACCACCATCATTATCACCCTCATTATTCTTATCTGCCAAGATTTGTAACAGGATACAAGGACAAAGATACATAGTAACCACAATAATGCACTTTGCAAAATATAAGCTCTGGAAGGGCAGAAATTTTTGTTCCTTTAGTTCATTGCTGTATCCTAGTACATAGGATAACATCTAGCACAGAGTACACTCAGTAAATATTTGTTAAATGTTAGTGTAACACTGTTTCAGTGTATAAAAATGTGCTTTTAAGCATCAGAATGAGTCAGTAATGTCAAAGGTAGATCATATGGGAGGACACTAGAGGCAGAGAGACTTACTTGGAAGCCATTTCAATAATCAAGTTAGACAAATGTGTATGTGATTTAAGCCATGATGTTAAGAATAATGATGAGGAAGGTAGATTTAAAAATTATTTAACGAGCAGAGAAATGGAACTTGATGACAGATGAGATTCCTTTAAAAGGCAAATTGCCCCAATGAATTAAAAAAAACAGATGTACACGAATGCAATTTATAGAATGTTTTAGAAATGCATCAACGGAAGGAATGGGCAGTTCTCCTGATTGACAAATGGTCTTTTTCCCACGGCTAACCTGTAATCTAACACAAAAGTCACCATCGTTTCATGGTGGGAAATAGCCAGATGCTCTTGGGCCTGAAGACAATATATCACTGTATTTGTTATCTCCAGTTCTCTCCTATCCACTCTTTTAGTAAGTCTGTTTGAGGGAAAAGTTGTGAAAGAGCTTGACTTTGATTTAGAAGATTGCTCCCCAAGACAAAAATCAAACATTATTTTGAGTTAGGGCAATGGTAGGGCATAGCGGAAAGGACATGGGCTTATGTCAGATACGGCTGGACTAAAATCCCTGCTCTGCACTTACTATCTGGTGGCCTCTGAGCCTCTGTTTTCTTAAAATAGGGACAATCAGCCCGGGATTGTAGAGTCACTCTAAGAATTCAGTGAGCTAGTATGTGTGACATGCCTAACCCACAGTGCACACTGCAGTAGTACAGTGGATGGCTCCAGAATTTCTGACAGAGAGGGGCTCAGGGGTAGCAGTCTCAGGGGAAGGTGGGCATTATAGGTTGAATTGTGTCCCAAAGGAGTTGAAGTCCTAACCCCGGGTAGATGTGAATGATACCTTATTTGGAAATAGTCTTTACAGATGCGATCAAATTAAGATGAGGTCATACTAGATTAGGCTGGGTCCTAATACAATGACTGGTATCCTTATAAGAAGAGGAAGTCTGGACACAGAGCCAGAGACACACACACACCTACACACAGACACAAAAAGGGAGATTGCCATGTGATGACGGAGGCAGAGATTGGACTGATGTCTCTACAAGTCAAGATTGCCCAAAGTCACAAGCCATCACTGGAAGCCAGGAAAGAAGCGAGGACCAGATTCTTCCTCAGAGCCACCAGTAGGAATCAACCCTGCCAACAGATTGATTTTGGATTTCAAACCTCAAGGCTGTGAAAGAATAAATTTCTGTCATTTTAAGCCACTCAGGATGTGATAGTTGGTTACAGCACCTTGTCAACCTAACAGAGAGGGAGACTCTCTAAAAGAAAATGATGTTTATTTGGGAATGGGCATTCATTTACCATAGTAAACTATGTACTTATTCAGAGAGGTGAAGGAAGACAAAACTTTTTAAAGGAAAAATGAGGAGGATTACATAATTTTTTTCTGATAATTATCCTTGCCCACAAGGATCAATAACAAGGGTGGTACCAGTCCGAGGTTGTACAGGCAGTTGCCGAGCAGATGTCCTCACACAAGCATTTTGTGTGTATGTGAGAGAGACATGGCGACGGCCTTTGTGCAAGGTTGTTTTTGCAGTCTTTTGTGATAATTCTGGTTATAAGGGATTCGTGTATGAGAACCCTCCCTTCATGACCCTCCCCATCTCCATTTGTCAGGGTTTTTAACACAAGTGACTCCATTTTGATCTCTGACAACTTTCAAAAGCTCTGAAAAATAATACAGTCAAATTACAGAATTTGGCCTTCAGCCAACTGCATTTTATTTGGTCTGGCTTTAGCAACAAGCACTAATGAAAATTAGCCACTGCTTTGGAACTGACACTCTACCAAAGCCCTGGACTTTCCACTAAGACTTGTTTTTAATATTATTTTAAATGAAAAAAAAAAAAACTGCAAACATAGTAAATACCTGAATGAATTCTCAGCGGAGATGTCAAATGTCCATCTGAAAAATGCATTCAAGAATATGTGAACTTTTCCAACTTTGAAGGCCAAGCCATCTTACATTTAACATAATGATAGAGGTGGCATGTGCTTTCCTTTGACACAGCTGATGCTAACTATTATCCGAAGTCCACGGCTAGTGTGATTTAATTTTATTAGGCTTAATATGATTTAGTGTTAAGGTGTCATTACTACCTATTTGCCAACAATAAATGGAAAGAGGCTTTATTTTCAGCTATATTATTGCAAAGACTGCCTTTGAAATTCATCATATGTGATTTAAGGGATTAAATTCATATGAACTATAACTTTCAGACGTGTGTTTTCATTTATTTCCGAACCAGCTCTTAAAATTGACTTTCTATTGCTTTTTATAACACACACAAATTTTCTCTAGGGACAGTTAATGCCTTTTCATTAATCTCAGCAGTTTTTGACCATGATTTGGGTTCTGACAGAGAGAATACTCACCAGGACCCTACTATCTCTACCCATTGGAGGAAGACTTCTGTATTTAGCAAGGGTTGCCCTTGTCTAAAACACCAGAAGGCATTACAGTCATCTGTGTGACATTCATATTTCTTTTATGCTGTTATCTGTCTAAAACCTGATAGCCTTCTTCCAGGCAGAATGATATAAAAATATAATTTAAACCAAATTGATTCTTTAGTGCTATCTCTATTGAAGAGCCCCAAACAGGAATCTGTCCATTACATATGAAACAGCACTTTCTGAAAATATTTTGTTCATCCCTCTCATCTTCAGATTCTTCCAAATACTAGGGATGTCTCAAAGCCTTTCACTTCTCTATTCAAAAATCCTCCCTCCAAAACCATGCATAAACCCTAAACACTCCTCTACCTGTGTTTCTCTGGCCTCCCCTGCCAGGCTTGGTCTTTGTCGGGAGAGGCATCTTGGGTTACACGCATTCTGAACAACAAAGGAGGGCCAGGGACTGACCTGGCTCGTACAAAGGGAGGTATAAAATAGCACATGGTCTAGCTTATTAATATTGTTTCATTCTATAAATAAATACATTCTTAAGGTCTATGTAGTAGACGGCCGTTTGCCAACTGCTGTGGGAAAATAAAAGACAAAACTATCTTAGCCCTTTAGAATTGTATAACCTAGTAAAACCCCACTTTATCCAGTGTCCGGACTTTCAGAGCCCCAGCTGCCCCCCCCCAAATTTACCAAAACATGTGAACAACACTTAAATAAGGGGGAATCATCAAAACCAGAGGTCACAGAGATGTAATGTGATTGGTCAAGTTTGCTAGTCAAATAACTTATTTTACTACTGACTGGCAAAGTATTTAAAACAAAAATGCCCTTCCGGCACCAAAGTCAAGAATCCCAAGAGAAATGGCAGGGCCTGGCAAGAAAATAAAAATGAAAACCAGAGAAATGAGAGGAGAGAGCAGAAGGAGAGGCAGCGAGAGACACACCGTACACCGTACACCTTTGACATTGAGCACTTTGAAAAGGACAGCAGAAACGGCCTTGAGGAGAGAAAAGAATTGTAATGGAAGGAAGTTCAGGATGGGGGCCAGATCCGCATCGGAGGAGACACAGTCCAGGTGCATGCGCATATGTCTACACAGTGTGAGTAGGGGGACCATGTCACACCAAGGAGCTCTGGCCCAGCACGGCAAGTTGTCATGCCAGAAAACGGGCCCAATGTTGCCAGATCTTCCCGTTGTTTCAAGAGAAGCCAGCAAATCTGATTTTATGTGAAATTTCTCAGTTTTTAAATATTGGCCCAATTTTATGAAATACTGTACAGAATTTGATACCATATACTTAATGTTTGAAAACAAGAAAACAGCACTAAATACAGTCTTTGAATAAATACATATTTAGTGAAACATGGATTGGAATGATAAACTCCAAACCCTGTTGATACCCCTGGAGAGAGGAAAAAAGAGGAAAAGTACACAAAGGGCTTCTATTGCATCTGTGATGTTTTATTACTTTATTTATTTATTTTTTTTATTTTTTTATTTTTGAGACAGAGTCTTGCTCTATCACCCTGGGTAGGGTGCAGTGGCGTCATCATAGCTCACAGCAACCTCAAACTCCTGGGCTCAAGCAATCCTCTTGGCCTCTCAAGTAGCTGAGACTACAGGTATGTGCCACCACACCCAGCTAATTTTTTTCTATTTTTTGTAGAGACAGGGTCTCACTCTTTCTCAGGCTGGTCTTGAACTCCTGAGCTCAAACCATTCTTCCACCTTGGCCTCCCAGAGTGCTAGAATTACAGGCATGAGCTATCGCGCCCAACCTTTTTTATTACTTTAATAAAAATCTGTAATAAAGATAGTAAAATATAAGATTTGTTGAACTTGATGGTGGATGCTTGAGGTTTTATCACATTGTTTTGTCTACTGTTTTGTAGGTTTGAAATATTTCACAATTAAAAACCAATAATACTTCACCGGACAAACAAAACATTTATAGTCCACATCAGGTCAGTGGAGCACCATTTGCAGCCTTTGCATAGCGTGCTTTAATGTAGACCCCATGCTCAGATCAGCCCAATGAGAACAGCCCTTTGGTTGAACCCAGAGTAAGGCACAGGTGATCCAGATTGTCATCAGCCTGGATGGGCATCAAAATCACCTTCACATGTTGTTAATAATCATCATGTTAACAAAATTGAGAGGAAGGTGTACCATATAGCCCTTGCCCCCACACCTACATAGCCTCCCCCATTACCAATACCCCTCACCAGAGTGGTACATTTGTTGCAACTGATGAACCTACATCACATCATTATCTTCCAAAGTGAAAATCCTGTGTGGGATACTATGATGGTGGCTACATTTGTCCAAACCCAAGAATGTACAACACCAAGAGTGAACACTAATGCAAGCTAATTTTTAAAATATCTTCATCAAAATGGCTAGGATGAAATAATATTTAGTGCATTATTTTAAAGAAACAAACTGTTCACCTACCACCTACTATGTGCAAGCTTTCTGCATGGGACTGTGGAACGAGGGAAAAATGAATATGACAAAGTTCCTACACTCACATGAGCTTAATGGAGCAAACAGATGTGTAAACAAATAATTTGTTCCCTAGGGATAACGAAATTTGTGATGTGCATAAGATTATTGTTTTGCCTTCAAGACTCCAAAATTAGAATATTCTATTTATTGGGCCACAGGGTCCTATTTTAACCGTTCTCTGATGGCCTGGGCTTGGCGAAGAGCCCTGTGAAGCTCAGAGAAAAGTGCAGACTGGGTTGGAAGAGCCAGTGCAAACAATTTAGGCTTCATACAGGATCAATCTATGAAGAATTCTGAAAATGATACATTTTGAGTAAATGTTCTTACCTTAAACCAATCAGCTTTATCCACAAAAAATAAGCTGTTTCCTTCATATAAAGATATTTTTTCTTTGATAATGTAAAGGAGACATCAACATGACTTTCTCTTTGAGAAATCCACATGTGAACGAATCACTGAGTGAATTAATGAAATTTTATTTTATTTGTATAAACGTGTGGCATACAAGTGTAATTTAATTACATGCATAGATTGCAAAGCAGTGTAGTCAGAGCTTTTAGAGTGTTCATCACACAATAACATACATCATACCCATTATGTAATTTCCAATCCCCACATTCCCTCGCTCTTCCCAGTCTTCACTATCATTCCATACTCTACGTCCAAGTGTACACATTATTTAGCTCCCACTTATGAGTGAGAACATGCAGTATTTGCCTTTCTGTGTCTGACTTCTTTCATTTAAGATAATGTCCTTGAGTTCCATCCACGTTGCTACAAAAGACATGATTTCTTTTATTCCTGTGGGTAGATGCCCAGTAATGGGATTTGCTGGATCAAATGGTAGTATTAACTGATTTAACTGACCAACATGTAAGTGCACATATAGTAGTAACATTCATCGGGTATTGGGTAGGTGGTGGGGGAAGAGGGGATGGGTATATTCACACCTAATGGGGGTAGTCTGCACCGTCTGGGGGATGGACATGCTTGAAGCTCTGACTCGGGTGGGGCAAAGGCAATATATGTAACCTCAACATTTGTACCCCCATAATATGCTGAAATAAAAACAATAAAAAAATTTTTAAAAAGACATGATTTCATTCTGAATGAAATTTTAATCCTCATAACAAAGATAATATTGGATCCTAACATATTGCTTTAGAATGATTTTCAGGAACCTCTATAATTCAAAGAATTTCCTCTTACAATATAACAATAGCTACAAACTGTAGACTGGAGACATTGTGCTAAGCAGTTTAGATATGTTGTCTCACTCGATCCTCCCTTACACCTAACGATGTCATCACCCAAAACATGATATAGAAAATTTCATAATTATTCTTTTTAAGAGCTAATTAATACTCCATTTATTTAGCCAAACCTCTATTGATGAACTCTTGCTGTTATTAACAAGATTGCAGTGAATATGTACACATATGATATTGCCTATGTCTAAGTATACCAAAGGGAAAATTCCTAGCAGTAGGATTACTGGATCAAAGGGTATGTGCATTTTTTTAATTTAGAAGGATATTCACAAATTTCTTACTATCGGGATTGTTCTAATTTACACTCTTGCTAACGATTTATGAAGATTTCTTTTACAGCACACCACGATTATTAAACTTCGTGACTTTTGCCCATTTGGTAGGTGAAAAAAATATAACTGTAGTTTTAATTTTGTTTCTCTTGATTGGTGGGATACTGAGCATCTTTTCCTATGTTTAAGGGCCATGAAACAGTTTCATTTTGAAAGAAAAATTGAACAAAAACAAAGGTTCTGTGAGGACTGTGCTATGCATTTGGAGTGATGAGCAGAAATAGAGATGACTTGACATTCATTCTAAACTTTCAAGAGAAACTGGACAAAGTAATGTTTTTCAGGACAATAGAAACTCAAGGAAACTTGATATTTCCAGTATGAGCTGAAAAGAAGATTCCAAAATCTTGAATGAAAAACTCCAAGAACCCAAAGATCTAAGGAAGTATGCCTGTCCAAACCACAAATCAAGGCAATGTTCATTTGTTTCTTCAACATAAATGGTATTGTCCATGCTGAATTAATCCACGAGGTCAATCAGTCAGGCTTATTATGCAGGAATTCTGAAACATTTGTGGGATTGTGTGCAGCACAACTGATTGCTTGATTGTCCGTTTTATTCAACACAGACTCAGTTCCATTAGCGCTCCCCCAAAGTCTGAAAGTCCTTTAATATCCTATATTTAATACCTTCCTTTTTAATTAGCTAAAATGGGTTATTCTTTGCAAATGAACCCTGACAATATATCTTTACGTATTTGTTCCTTAAATGTTAAACTTAAGGGGTTTTTTTGTTTGTTTGTTCGTTGTTTGTTTGTTTGTTTGTTTTTGAGACATAGTCTCACTCTGTCACCCAGGCTATAGTGCTGTGGCATCACCCTAGCTCACTCCTGGGCTCAAGCAATCCTACTGCCTCAGCCTCTGGAGTAGCTGGGATTACAGGCATGTGCCACCATGCCCAGCTAATTTTTTCTATATATATTTTTAACTATCCAGTTAATTTTCTTTCTATGTTTTTAGTAGAGACGGGGTCTCACTCTTGCTCAGGCTGGTCTTGAACTCCTGAGCTCAAACGATCTGCCTGCCTCAGCTTCCCCGAGTGCTAGGATTATAGGCGTGAGCCACTGAGCCTGGTCAAGGTTTTGCGTTTTATCATGGGTGTTGGTAACAGAAAATGCTTCCCAATTTGAAACACAAATCTTTCATAACCAGTACTTTTGAGATCTCAAGAGTTTTGTTTTAATTGCTACTTGTGGGTCTATCAATAAAGCCCTAATTAGATAAACACAGGAGAAGAGAGCAGACATTTATTGAAAAACTATATGCCAAAGATTTTATTAGTTAATTAGGCAAGTATAGTTTATTATCTGAATTTAAAAGGTAAGAAAACTGAGCCCCAGAAGAGAGAAATAACTTTAACAATATTTTGCAGCTAATAAGTAGGAGTCTAATTAATGAAACAATAATGTTCTTTCCATTGTTCTATTGTTCAAAGAACTACTTTATTGGAGGGGGTGAGGGTAGCTGAAATATTTTAACATCCCTGATTGACAGATTAAGATGGTATAAATGATGTAATTATCTAGCAATGAAATCAATTTTAAATAAAAATTTCAAAATATAAGAGAGTATTGCTCCCTTCAAATAAGTCACATTGGGAGCTATGTAGTTATTTTAAGTATTGCCCCAAGTATTTTGAATCTTTTCTTTCAGAATTACCATTAGAACTGGAGTCACATTCTTAAGTATCCTCAGTGGCAAGGTTTTTTCCTTTTTTTTTTTATTTTCTGGTTATTTTTTACCTTTTAGAAAATTGGAATGGCTCTGATTTTAAGGACCAGCCCAAACTTGTTCAAAGAAAAGTATAGTGAATAAAACGGATAATCAAGCAATTATTTGTGCTGCACACAATCCCACAAGTGTTTTAGAATTCCTGCATAATAAGCCTGATTGTTTGGCCTTGTGGATTAATTCAGCATGGACAATACCATTGAAGAAACAAATTGTTTAATCTTAAATCACATCCCTAGCTGCAAGGGAGTCTAGGAAGTATACTTATTAGTTTTCCAGCTTCTACAGTACAGGAAGATGGGGTAGATGTTAAGCACCAATCCACTATATCTACTAGAGATTGTTCATGAACTTCTTCCTTGGATTCAGAAATTAACAGCATTAGTTTTATTAAGTCACTTAATTTCCTGGAACTCGGTTATCTCATCTGTATAAAACTAAGATTACATGTGATCTCCAAGGTACACTCCAGATTAAAAATTCTGAATTTTTAACCATGTTTAAGTCTATACACAAAAACATATTTTTCTACATGTATATATCCAGTCAGTTTTCTAGACTTTCTTGAGTAAAGATACTGGATAGAAAGTCTATAGCATTTCTATGCTAACACTAATGTTAACATAGTTAATGCTATGCTAGCACTTTCAATTGGCTGGGGTTTAAAAAGGTGCATAGAGTACACTCACTCTTTGGAAGGAGAGAATTTGTGTCGGGATGTGGTGTGTGTGTGCGCCCATGTGTGTGAAAGTGCATGTAAACTCATTCGATCAGCTAAATTCTCTCATGACTAAAATTCCTCATGACTAGGTAAAAGCAAACTGGCATAAATTCAATACAAATAGTAGAGACTGACAACAAATTCGACTCTACTTGATGTTTTTGTTTCGTTTTGCATTTTTATATTTGCTTCCTATATTTCTTTTTTTCTAAAACGAATCAGGCCCATTAAACTTTGCAAGGCTAAGGCTTTCAGATATAAAAAATAAATAGCAAGTTGTGGATGTGCCTTGCCATGTTAAATGACTGTTATAACAGTAGAGGTTTGTATTATTAGCTTTATAATTAATTATATATAAATTGGTTGATTACTTATAATTTTATCACTAATTTTATTTTTACGCTAGGCAGAGACCTTTGCATACAATTCATTTCCTTAACATTTCATATATTATCTGTTTATAAGGACTAGTGTTTGGCTTAATAGATTTGTAAAAATGGCTACAAATTATTCTACTGCCTGTATCCAAGTCCCTTTACGATGTGACTTTTCAGCTCCTCTCATTAACAAGTAGAGCCCCTTTTCCTGCTACTGGAATCTGGGTTAGTCTTGTGACTTGCTTTGGTTAACAGAATGCTACAGAAGCAACGTGTGCCAGTTTCAAGCTTGAAACTCAAGAGTCCTTGCACACTCCACTAACCCTGTTGTAAACTTGCTGAATGACTATGTGCACAAGCCTAGCCTAGCCTGCTAGAGATCAGAAATAATAGGAAGAGTGCCAAGACACCTTAGCCAACAACCAACTATCCCTGGTCAACCTGTCAGCTGACCAGTCATATGAGTTACCCCAATGGAGACCAGAAGAACCCGTCAGCTCAGCCCAGTCCACATTACTGACCCATAGAATCACAAATTGAATAAAGGGTTATTGTTTTAAAGAGTAAGTTTTGCGGTGGTTTGTTATACAGCTAACTACTATTCTCAGTTAACTTTATTTAAATTTCCTAACTGCTTCAAAAATTTGGATTACTTCTTTTCAAGAATAGCTCTTATGCTTTATTTTTCTATTCAAAATTAATATGTTAATTACAGAAAATTTGAATAATACCAAAATGCAGGAAGATAAATAAAGAAATAGTATATGATATACTACTATAAGATAACTCCTAATAAAATTTTAGTTTATATATTTCCAGTCCATTTTATAAATATAGACACATTTTTAGATGCTTTGATGTATTCTCTTTCTAAATAAAATTTTTATTTTAAAACATTCTTGAACACTTTTCCATGTAATTGGTAGCGTATAATTTTTTAAATGTTTTCTTAGTATTCTATCTTACATATAATAATTAACTTTAAAATATTGTCAATTTAAAAAATCAATTCCAATTAATTGACATTATGAATAATGACATAAACATATTTACACATTAACATTTCCATTAACAGTGTATAACAGTGCTTATTTCACTGAAACCTAGCCAATACTATGTATTTATATTAAAAAGAAACACTGATTTTGCTGCAGTAAGTGAAAAATATTAATTATGCATGCACATCATGAATTAAAGTTCAATATTTAAGATTTTAAAATGAAATTTATAGTGAAATACCCAAATCTTAGGTGTACCATTCTATAAGTTTTGAACATGCAATCCAAACTTCTATCAAGATATAAAACATTACCACCAAACCCAGGCAGGCCCTTCACTCCCTTCTCAGTCAATATTCACCCTTGCCCTTCAAAGGCAACCATTTTTCTAATTTTTTCCATCATAGATTAGTTTTGCCTGTTCTAGAACTTTATGAAAATGGAATTATATCATATTGTAGTCTTTTGTTTAAAACTTCTTTCATTTAGCATGATGTTTTAGAAATTTCTCTATTCTGTTGTACCTGTGAGAAGTTTCTTCCATTTTCTTACTGAGTAGTATTCCATTGTGTGGATGCATCACAGTAAGTTTCGCCATTCTTATGTTGATGAATGCCTGGGCTATTTCCAGTTTGGATCCATTGCAAATAAAGCTGTTATGAACATTCTTGTGCAATTGTCTTTTTTTTTTTTTTTTTTTGGTGGACATATGATTTTATTTGTCTTTCACCTAGGAATGGAGTTATTAGGCTATTGGGTAGATGTATGGTTAGTTTATTAAAAATTGCCAAGACTTTTTCCAAAGTGGTTGTACAATTATATAGTCCCACCAAGAGTGTATAAGAATTATGGTTACGGCCGGGCGCGGTGGCTCACGCCTGTAATCCTAGCACTCTGGGAGGCCGAGGCGGGTGGATCGCTCGAGGTCAGGAGTTCGAGACTAGCCTGAGCAAGAGTGAGACCCCGTCTCTACTAAAAATAGAAAGAAATTATATGGACAACTAAAATATATATATACAAAAAATTAGCCGGGCATGGTGGCACATGTCTGTAGTCCCAGCCACTCGGGAGGCTGAGGCAGTAGGATCGCTTAAGCCCAGGAGTTTGAGGTTGCTGTGAGCTAGGCTGACGCCACGGCACTCACTCTAGCCCGGGCAACAGAGTGAGACTCTGTCTCAAAAAAAAAAAAAAAAAAAAGAATTATGGTTACTCACATCCTTGCCAGCATTTGGCATTGTCAGCGTTTTTAATTTTAGCCATTGTGGGAATACATAACCAGTCTACTTTATAATGAATTAATTTTGGGAATGGTTAATATAGTCATTCATAATATTTAAAAGGTGCTAAAGACTACATGTAAAAGGTAAGTCTCTGTCCTAGCCATGATCTTACCACCTAGCTTCTTCTGTATTCTTCCAGAGATAGTCTATGCATTTTAAAGCACATACAAGTAGGAATTATTTTTAAAGATATTTTCACACAAAATGTCATCTTTTTTTAATCTAACATTTCAGATATTATTTCATTTCAGTATATATAAAGTGTTTAACCAGTCTTCTGTTTCTCTACATTTAGGTTGTTCCTAGTCTTTTGTTATTTATTGTCAAAAATGCTGCAAATGATTTTCTAGCAGTGTGAATAAAATTTTACACGTGCAAGTATATCTTTAGTGTAAACTGTTAGAAATCAGATTGGTGAGTGTGATAGTTTCATGCATCACCTGGCTACGCTATAGTATCAAGTTATTTAATCAAACTTTAATCTAGGTGTTGCTATGGAAGTATTTTGTAGATGTGGTTGATACCTACAAATGGTTGGCTTTAAACAAAGATTATCCTCGATAATGTCGATGGATCTTATCCAATTAGTTAAAGGTCTTAAGAGCAAACACTGAGGTTTTCAGAAAAGGGAGGAATTCTTCCTTAAGATTGAAGCATTAACTCCTGCCTGAGTTTTTAGCCTGCTGGCTTGCCCTACATATTTTAGACTTGTCAGCCCCCACAATCATATGCACCAATGCCTTAAAATAAATTCTTTATACATTACCCTATTGGGTCTGTTTCTCTGGAGAACACTGACTGAAAACAGTGATTTGAAGAGGAGTAGTTTAGATATTTATGGATATTGCCAAATAGTCCTCTAGAGGACAATTTATATGCCACAAATAATATTTAAAAGTGTTGGTTTCCCTTACGCCTTCACCAACATAGGGTGATATCAGGTGTGATATCAAACTTTCTCCTTTGTGACAGGGTCTCGCTCTGTCAGCCAGGAGTTTGAGGCTACAGTGGCACAATCATAGCTCACTGCAGCTTCAAACACCTGGGCTCAAGTGACCCTCCCTCCTGAGCCTCCCAAGTAGCTGGGACTATAGGCATACATCACCATGCCTGGCTAATTTTTTATTTTTTATTTTTAGAGATGAGGTGGTGCTATGTTGCCCAGGGTGGTCTTGAACACCTGGCCTCAAGCAATTCTCTCACCTCAGCCCCCTAAGTCACTGGAATTACAGGCAGGAGCCACTATGCCTGGAAAATTTTAATTTGCATTTCCATTCATTAAATATTTTAATGCTTTAGTCTTTCTAGACTATACTATTTCATTTGATAGGAGGTAGGAACATAATTTTATTTTTTTCATAGTAGATAATATAATCTGTTATCACAGCCTATGAATTCAGCAAATCATACCATTTATCCCTATAAAATATCACCATTGTCATGTACTAAAAATGTATGTATAAATATTTGGGATACCCCTTTATACATATATTTCTTGGTCAAAGCAAATAAATAGCTTCAAGGTATAAACCTCATTTATTAGTAGGCTATTCACTCCCCACTAGTTTGAAATGCTTCTTTTATCATACATTAAATTATTATATATGTCTGGTTCTGTATTTTCCATTTTGTTTTGTTCTTTTGCCCTTCTATTCTGATTTGACTACTGCAATATTTTAATTTCCTTCTCTTCTTTGTGTATATAATATATGGTAAACCAAGATCCCAATTTTTTTCAAAATTTTCATAGCTATTTTTGCTCATAGATGAATGTTAGGATCATTTTATTTTTTTCTAAAAATTTAGGTTTTAGTTGAACGTCACTAGTTAGATTAGACTATGAAAAACTGGCACATTTACAGGGCTAAGTTTGAACATGATTCTTTCAATCAGGCTTATTTCTCTAGAAAGACAATCATATCATTTATAAATAATGATAATTTTGTACCATCCTTTTAAGTACTTATCATATATATTTTGATTTGGGGATTAATTGCATGGACTAACTCTGAAAGACAATGGTAAATAATAGTAACAATTGATTGCATTGACATCTTGTTTGTGATTTAATAAGAATGTGTCTAATTTTTCCACATCAAGCATATGCCAGTTGACAGTTATGCATAAATGCATAAATACTTCTATGTATGGAGGTGTGGGAAAGAATTCATTCTTTCCATTTTTATTTTACTAATGCTGACTTCTATATCCAGCTCTCTGTCTAATGTCTTCTTGTATGCAAAGATAGGGGATCAGAGAGGCAAGGTGGGTTTAAAGAACAGTTTATATACGTTGTTCAAGTCCATCTGCTAATACAATGCTTCTTTTAGCACTTAAAAATCACTTGAGTGCTTAATAAAACACAGATTCCTGTACAACCATCCCCTCTAAATTCTGATTCATTAGGTCTGGGGTGGGACCCAAGATGTGCATTTCAGGTGAGACTGCCTCTACTGGTCTATGGACCACACTTAAATAGCACTGTACTAATTAATAGGTAATTTGTCCAAGGTCCTCTTGAGCAAGCATGGCCAGAATATCCCTATGACTTGTCATTTAAGCCTTCCTCATCTCATCTCACCTACTTTTCTATTCAAAAGCCTCTACATTTCACCAAAATCCTCTGTTCCAGTGGATCTTGCAATATCACATATTTCTCTACCATTAATTAGCATTTGTATTATGCACAAATGCCTTTTTCCTTTTAATATGTTTCCTGGGTAAAAGCCCCTTGATCAGCAGTAGTAGAACCTTCTTGGTAGTTCCAAAGGCTGGTATTCAGGCAGTAAGCATCAGTACCTTGGGGCTCTCTCAATATGCCCTCTCTTGTTTCCTGATAATAAAATATATGGCTGAGTCCATGGAAGTGAGAAACAAACAGAACATTTCTGAGCCTCCTTTGCAGTTAAGATTAGTCTTGCGGTCAGTGGGATTTAGGAGGAAATGTAATATGAAACATTCCATAAGAGACAGCCCCTAAACTCCCTCTGTCTCCCCTTCACCCTTTCTTCCATTTGGTGGCTTGGAATGAGTTATCACACCTGGAACCATATAACGTTAAGGCCACATACACGGAGCAAGTAGAAGGAGCATAGGTCTCTATCACAATGGAATGCCTCGCCCTGGACCACCTGTCCAGAGCTCTACAAGAAATAAATACTAATTTCTATCCTGTTTAAGTGATTGTTAGTTTGGGTTGTCTGTCATTTGCAGCTGAACCTAATCTTAACTAAATCATTGGGACAATTAGAAGAAGTATCTAAATAGTCTTAGCAAGGGAGCCCTTTGTTCCAGTTTGATGAATTTCAACAGTCTCAAGTTTGTGGTTGCAGGAGTGTAAACACTCAGTTGCCTCTCCTGATCCTGCCAGTGTCTTCATACATCTAATTGACCAGGACATGCTCTCATAAATCCTCTAATTTAGTACATTCTGTTTCTATTGCCATGTAATACATAATATGCCGGAGTACTTAATTACATAATTATATGCTTATAAAGCCCTCTAAGCAAATACATTTATGTACTTATCATTAACCTAAAACATTTCTCTTCTGATAAGTGTTACTCACCATTTCCACATCTGGTACATGATTCTTTTTGAATTTCTTCCCTTACCATAAAAAAAAGTGCCTCTCTCTCCTACCTCTTCCTCTGGATCAATATTCCCCCACCAAAAAACCAATAAACAATCATGTATATATTTATGAGTATATTACTATATGTTTTAAATTCAATCTCATTATGTCCTCTCTAAATTTTTTCACCATTTGTGATTGTTAAATTACATGTTGACCAAGAATTAATATTTGAAAGAAATGAATACTCAATAGTGTGTAAATATTTGTGTCTGTGTAAATCAAAAATTATAGACTTTAGGTTATAATTTTACCAGGTGAAAAGCTTTGAAAAGAGAATAATCTGTAGATCCACATACTTAAGTGCTACGTTGAAATTGTTCTTACATTTTTTTTCCATTATGGTAACCACAAAGATACTATTGACCAAAGAACACCATTGGAGATTAGCCAGGGGTAGCAGCGATCTTATTTAGGTTTAAATATATATGCTCTGTTTCTCATTAGCATTATAGTGTATTGTTTATTTTTTCGGCTTGTTTTTATGTTTGATGATAAGGGCAAGTGGATTTTTATGATACTCAACTGTTTACATATAAAGTTTTGCTGTGTCTCCCAAAACTATACTGTCTACCCATGAATCAATAGTGACTAGATGTCTTGTTAAACTTACTCATTATAGGAAAATGTGCTTGATCACCTAAGTTATTAAATGTGTCAGTTGTATACTATAGCCCACTCACACCAGCTTGTGAAAGCTGATTGGGTGTATGTCTTCCCAACTCTGCCTTCAGTGACTTCACATTATTACCTTGAAATCAGCCAGAGTGGGAGTATTTACACCACAGAAATGGGCAAAGGCCACAAATCAAACCTCTTTTTCCACCCTAGAGAGCTAATTGTAAAACATTTACCAGAACACCACTAAAGATATTTGTTTCAAGATATCTAATTTGCTCAGTTAAACTGTAAATGAACTCACCAGACTCATGTTAATTAATCCACCATTACATCAACTATGTGGTTTTTGTTAGGCATGGAACATTTTGATTTGCTCTCTTATATATGTAGAAAAATTGAACTGATTTCTGGTAGAGTTGATTCAAAAAATTTTTCTTTACATTTATATTTGCTATTTGAATTTCTCCATTTCCTTATTTAAATTAAGCCTACTTGATCTATAAAAACAAGTGGAGGTATATCTAAAGATTCCCACTGATAGTTTTTTTCAGTTTCATTTTGTATCTGACAGTTGTTTGTATATTTTAAGGTATGTCATTTGGCTTATAAAGGTCATTGAATATTATGTTTCCATTGTGGATTCTACCTTTAATCAATATAAAAGGATTCTTTGCTCCATTTGATGATTTTTGTCTTGATTTCTACTTTGATACTAATAATGCCACTTTTCCTTTCTTTGTTTTACCCTTCGTACATAACTTTATTTTAACCTTTTTATTATTTTGTTTTCATTGGGACTTTTATTACCAAGTTAAACTTGGAAGTGTTTTTTTGATCCAGTATGAAGAACTTTTTTATTCTGTAGTAGAATTCAAGCTATTTATTATGAAATGAATAAACTTGGTTTTCCTTAAGTTTTTATTTATGGAGGCAGAAATTGGAGTGTCATGGCCACAACCCAAGGAATGCCTGCAGCCACCAGAAGCTGCAAGAGGCAAGGAATGGATTTTCCTCTAGAGCCTTCAGAGGGCATGGCACCCTGACATTACCTTGATTTCAGCCCAGTGATACTGGTAAATTCACAGTTGTTTTAAGCCATCAAGTTCATAGTAATTTGTTACAGTAGTCATAGGAAATTAATATAGTTACATTTCAATTTTTGGAAAACCAGTTCGAACATAGACTTTCTACCAATGTCAACATACATCCATATGAGTTTGGTGATTTAGAATATATTTTATTCTTTTCTCCCAACTTTACTGCTTTTCGGGAGGAGGAAGGATTATCCAGAACTTTAAATTTCAAGTATTATTATTAATTTCTTTTTATGCATATTCTTTTTAGTCTCAAAATTATATTAATTTTACGAGTATTTTCATTTTAACAATTATTTAGACCCTAACTCTAGGTTTCATTAATTACCACTAATTATTTAAACTACATTGTTGATATTTTAATTTTTTTAATACTTTGGACCAATCTTTGATTGCCTGGAATAATTGGTTTTTGTAATTTTTTAGTTTTAGTTTTAGAGACAGGGTCTCCCTCTGTTGTCCAGGCTGGAGTGGAGTGGCACAATCATAGCTCACTGTTGCCTTGAACTCCTGGGCTCAAGCAATCCTCCTGCCTCAGCCTCCTGAGTAGCTGGGAGTGCCAACACACCCAGCTAATTTTTTAGTTTTTTGTAGAGATAGGGTCTTGCTATGTTGCTCAGGCTGCTCTTGAAATCCTGGCCTCAATCAATCCTTCCATCTCTGCCTCCCAAAGTGCTAGGATTATAGGCATGAGCCTCTGTGCCAGGTCTGCCTGGAATAATTCTAAGAAGTGTATGTGATAAACTTAAAAAATATTTGCAGCTAATACTACAAGGTGTGCTTATATATATAAGAACAATAAATACATAGAGGGTTGCTAGCAGTTAAGCAAAACACAGCCCAATTAATAAATAGGCATAGGATATGAATAGACAGCTCACAGAAAAATAAATACAAATGATCTTTAAACATGAAAGGATGTTTTACCTTTCTTTTTTTTCGAAAGGGGTCTCACTATTTTGCCCAAGCTGGAGTGCAGTGGCTACTCACAGGCACAGTCATAGTACACTACAGACTCGAACTCCTGGCCTCAGGTGATCCTCCCACCTTAGCCTCCTCAGTAGCTGAGACTACAGGTCCATGCCACTGTCCCCAGCTCTGTTGCCCAGGCTGGAGTGCAGTGTTATAATCACAGCTCACTGCAGCCTGGAACTCCTGGGCTCAAAAGATCCTCCCACTTCAGCTTCCCGAGTAGTTGGGACTACAGGCAATGCACCACCATGACTGTCTAATTTTTATTTTTATTTTTATTTTTGGAGAGATCTCGCTATGTTGCCCAGGCTGGTCTCAAACTCCCGGCCTCAAGTGGTCCTCCTGCATCCTTCCAAAGAGCTGGGATAAAGCCGCACACCACCATACCTGCCTGGTTTATCTTTCTTATAATAAAAGAAATGCAAATTAGAACTTTATTGAGATATAGTTTATTTCCTGTCAGATTTGCTAAATTGCAAATATGTTAGAGTTCTTGGCTGAAAATCAGTTTCTTTCAAAATATCAAAATTGTCTTCTGGCATTTAATATTGTAGAAATAGCTGATACCAGTCTTATTTTTGATTTTTTAAAAAATCTTCTTCCAACATGAATTAGTATGCTTTTGGAAGTTTTTCCCTTCAGAATTTACATTTAAAATTTCTTCATGATATATCTATGTATTTATGGCCTTTAATTAAAATTTGGTATTTGCTGAGTCCTTTCTATTTGAAGACTAACAGACATTTTCCTCTATTATTTCTCTGTTGTTTACCTTCTACCTGGTCTCTTCTCTGTTTCTGGAATTCCTGCTAAACAAATATTGAAATTTTGGGTTCTGTCCTTGTCTCTTACCTTTTCTTCTTCTCCTTTTCTTTTTTTAGAGAGATGGGGGCATCATGCTGTGTTTGGACTTCAACTCCTGGGTTCCACATCCTTCTACCTCAGCCTCCAGGGTAGCTGGGACTGCAGGCCTGTGCCATGTGCCTGGCTTCTAACTTTTTCTTTCATCATTTTGGATTTCTTTGACTTTTTCCTTTTAATTTCTGAGAAAATTACTTGAACATGTTCTCTAACTTCTTGAATCAATGTTCTGTCATATTTCATTTGTTTTTTATTTCTTATTATTGTTTATAATTCAGCAGTTGTGATTTACATTCCCAAGAGCTCTGTCCTACTCTCAAATATTTTCTTTATCATGGTTACCTGTTATGCTTTTATCAATGTATTGTCTCTGTGAAACTTGTTGAAAGCATGCATTAGAATTTTCCAAATTTTTCTTCTTATTTCTTCAGGAGCAACTTAATGTGATGATTCAGATTGGCTCCAGCTGTTCAAAATGTCATATATTTTTCTATATCTGATTATTTTCTCTGATCATTCTACAGAAGGGCATCTAATTGTTCCACTAATAATAATAGCTAATGTTTCTTGTGCACTTACTGTGAGGCAGGGCTTGTGCTACATGATTAACACATACCCTTCTATGTTATCTTCACAACAACTGGATCTAAATATTATTATCCTCATGACCGATGGCCACTGCAAGTTCTCCACCCCTCCACAAGAACAAGGCTGCTTCGAGCAGTATCCTGCCCACATCCCAACCCACCCACCTGCAAGGGATGAACCACCCAACCAAAAGGAGAGTGCATTTCCCTCACCTGTGTAGGAGATTGATTTTTTTTCCCAGCTACTACCTCTGAAAAGTTTTCTATAGTACACAGCTGCATTCCAGTTAGCTTTAGCGTTGCAGAAAATTAGCAGGGTAGTTCTATTTTGATTTTCCAGCCAATTCCAGCCACAGTAAGTAACTGGCTTCATATGTCCTTCACAGACTTATTTAAAAGGATAATACTACATATTTATCAAACTAATATAATCTCTATAAATAATTCATATCACTGAGGCATTGGAATCAACTCTGCATCATCTCTCTGTATGGGTTCTTGTTGCAAAGTCTTAGACCTAGAAGTCAGTAATGTTACAGTAATTTTGTTTCTAGTCAGCATAGAGGTCCAGCATTCTGTGGGCATATAGAGTGATACGGAGGAAGCAGGATGTTTGCATACTATACCACCTGTAGCAGCATAAAGACAGCTGGGCTACCATGCCATTTCTTTGCCTTGTACAGTTGCCCTCATTAGGGGTAAGTCACGGTCGGGTCCCTGTTCTTCTCCTGACACTGCTATGCTTACCATGTGTAAGCCTAAGTGTGAGCCAGATTAATGGGTGAACCAGCTGGGCAGGTATTTGGGCCAATGTAGATGGTTATATTAGTCAACTGTCGCTGTATAACAAACCACACCAAAACCTAGTGGCTAAAAACCATGATTATTTACTGCCATTTATGTGTCCTGTGGTTGGTGGGATTGGCTTATCTACGCTGGGTTAGTGGCATGGCTCCATTAGTCTTGGCTGGGTTTGCTCTTCTGTCTGTGCATCAGCTGATGGGGCGACTCTGCTCTACTTGTTTCTCATTCTCTGGCACAGTAGGCTAGAGGGGTGAAATGGAGATGCAAGAAGAAATGCAGAAAGAGTCATGGTCTCCTATGGCCTAGGCTCAGAACACGCACACTGTCACTTCTGCCCATATGCCACTGGCCATAAAAAGTCACATGGTGAGTTCAAAATCAAGGGGCAGGGAAGACAGTCACTGATGGTGACAGCCTGTAGTTGCAGGAAGTGGTAAAGAATTGGGATCAATAATGGAATCTAGCTCAAGAAATGCATTGATCAAGAATTCTTTGTTAAGAAACTTAAGGTTTGAGATGAAACCCCCCAAGGATTTGTATGCTTGAACTAGCTGATTACTGAACTGCTTTCCAAGGAGGGATGTTGGGTTAACCACAGGTATTTTCTTTTACAGAGTGGGAGATGTGAATTTGGACCAGAGCCAAATGCTTGGGAGGAGCAAGAAGAGACTTTAAGCTACTACCATTCTTTTATTCATGGAGTGTTTAACCTCACCTATAAATAGATGCTGACCAATAGAAATTCAGTTTAATAGGACCAAATATTTCAGGACAGCCAAGGGCATCTGCATATTCTGTTCCACCTCGAGCTAGAGGAAGCCTTCCTGTAGAAGCTGCCAGACTCAGATGGGCCTGCACTGACTTCCTGGAGCCCATAGTGCATCCAGCCCTCCCTGCACTAGGTGGGGACTGTCATTGTTGTACTGAAGGGCTTTTTCTCATTCTCTTTCAAATCAAATTTGTTTTTTGCATGTAATGTGCATTGAATTGGGACAGCCTTCCCCGCAGTCCTGTACCACCTGCAGTCTATTGTGCGGCAATTCCTCAATGTCTGCAAAACAGATATAATTTTTTGTTTTGCTATGTAATCCATACGGTGACTGGTGTTTCCACCAAGGTCTAACCTGGAAACAGAAACCACCTGAATCCTTAGACCAGAGAATCTTTAATGCAGAGAATTGGCTACTCACAGAGATGGGGCCATGAAAGCAACAGCAGGAAGCCTCCACCATGCCCAGGTTGGAGGGACAGGGGCACAAGGTCACGCATGCATGCTGGGCCTGATTACCTGGAGTCCTCCTCCACCTCCCCCTGCAGCTGCTAGAAGAAACCTCCCCAGGAAGAGGGAGCCTGACCTCTCCCTTCAGTTCTCCAAGCTCCTCTGGTGCCTCCTATTGGTGCCAGCTGTCAACAGGGCCCAGAACCTGGGAAACTGAGTGCATGGTCAGCCTCCTTCTGCACCCAAATGGAGCGGGGAGAGGTTAAAGGAAGAATCTTCAGGCAAACCGGCCAGGGCCAGCAGGCTCCCCGCCATCCAAGTCACTTTAAAAACCCTGGTGTGCTCACCAAGAGTTCTGTGAATCCCCAGGAGACCTGTTCGGGTCCAAACTCCCCTTCCATTGGATTTATTAGGTTGAGGGATAATCTCAGCATCCTAAAGGTGCTATTCTTATTGACCCAGAGAAAAACTTTTCTTAATTTTCATTAAACAAAACAAAATGAAAAAGAAAACTTACAAGACATTTGTGAGCATATCCGACGCTATGAAGATTTATAGGAAGAAAGAGATTTACATAAGAGTAAAACCAACAACTTTCAAATGATACTAGAAAGTCTTGTGCTTTAAAATAAAAATAAAATAAAAAAAAAGGTCCCATGGTCATTTCTGCAGATTGGGCTTCTGTCTTTTTCCATCACATCCAACCTTCATCTCTACTCTCTTTTTGTACATCTTCACTTTGCCTTATTCCTCACAGGCTCAAAAAAATAAATACAAAGTAACAATTTGCCTCCCTGGCCCCCTTGGCTTTTCCTGTTTGTTTGTGTGTTTCAGCTCTCGGCAATCTCACCTCCCAACTCCAGGCCTTGGGGTGAAGTTTTGAAAATGCTATTGGAAGGCTGTCATAAGGGCAGAATAGTTAGGGAGTTCCTCTGCCCGTGCCCCGCCCCGCCCTAGAGAAGCACATCCTGCCCAGTTTAACATTCATCTCTGATTTTTTGTTTTCTCTGAAGCATTCTTATTAAAGTTGCATGACCTAAGCCAGGATAGGTCTGGTAGATCCCTACCATGCACGTGCAACTTCCACATGAGAGACACATGTACGGGGAGCAGAGTTCTCACTTTGCCATGTGGTTGCATCTGAAAGATGACTAATGATAATCTTCCAGACACTTCCTGAGGCAATGTAACAACCCTCTCCTCTAAACAACAACATGCTGGACACTTGCTGATACAAGGAAGCTTTACCTGACATAAGTATCTAGTACAAGCTAATTGCTTCTTGTCTGTAGAGGGAATGAGAGAACTATCTGAAGCTGCAGCACTCGTCCGGCTAGCTGTGCCATGTCTGCAGCTTGCCAGGTGCATAAAGCTACCAGGAGATCAGTTGCTGGGAACAGTAGGAAATATGGGAAATTATAGTTTACGTGCACATGACATATATGTGGGAAATTGAGGCTAAGCGTTTTAACTGAGGAGATAGTAAGTAATCTAAACATTCTTTTTCTAGTATAACTCTTTGTTTTGTTTTATAATCCATTTTACAATGAAAGCTTTCAACAGCAATGAATTTTTTAAATGAAAATGCATGTTTTGGATAATTTTACTTAGCATTCCTCCTCTCTTTTTTCACAAATTATCTCCAAAAATAATTCTCATTTTAAAAAAGTCTAGTTAGTTGTGTTTTGGCTTTATTATTTACCTAGAAACAGTGTGGAGTGTTAATTAACAAAAAGAGTCTCCTCACTGGAGTTTGCTCAGGATATTTAGAGCCAAACAGTATGAAACAACTATAACTACTTGAAGCCAGAGAATTTCTGCCAGAAATTTTTATAAGGAATTGTAGGTTTTTTTTTTTTTTTTTTTTTTTAGACAAGAGTCTCACTCTGTTGCCTGGGCTAGAGTACTATCATAGCTCATTGCAACCTCAAACTCTGGGCTCAGGTGATCCTCTTGCCTTAGCCTCCCAAGTAGCTTGGGACTACAGGTGTGCACCACCACACCTGGCTAGTTTTTCTTTTTTTATATAGAGATGAGGTCTTGCTATGTTGCTCGAACTGGTCTCAAACTCCTGGCCTCAAGCAATCCTCCTGCCTCAGCCTCCCGAAATACTAGTATTACAGGCATGGGTCACTGTGCCATACCAGAACTGTAGATTTTTAAAGGCCTCTATTGTTTGCATTCTTATTACAAGGCTAGAAAACCAAGTTCATGAAACTCTCTCCAACTGTACTATCTAAAGTTTAGGTGAATTCCTCTTTGCACAAGTTTCCCCAAATTTACCACAGTTTCTGGCCTGCTAAGAAGTGAACTTGCATATTATCCGTGAATCTGGGATTCTGAAAGCCAAAGAACAAGACCAAGCCAGTTTTCCTAGAAGGGCTTTGTCAGCATTGATTCCACATAGAAAGTACAACCCTTGCTCCTTAACGGTGGACTGGTTATGCCTGAGTGTAGAGATTGAGTCACAAGTATGACACATCAGATATAGCCTTAGTTGCACAAATAATTAGTCGACTTTTTTCCAGTAAAAGCAAGAGAGATTCTTACTAAATTTATGCAAATAACTATATTACCATGAAAAATAAGAATACTTGGTAAAAGTATTTGCTTCTTTTCAATATGCTTTCTTATTCAGCCAAGCTGGAAGTTAGAGACAAAATAAGAAGAAAGGATAGGGGCTTCCATATATAGATACATTTGAACAGAAAATAGAACATCAAAATTAATACCAATAATATTTCCCAAAAAAGCCAGTACAATTAAACATCCCTCATCGGTTCATTCTATACTATGTAATTAATTCTTCGAGCCCTGTACCTTGAATCACCAGTCGGTTTTCATGAAGTCATCTGCTTCTGGACTAAAAAGAGTCCTGGAAATCTCAGCTCCGTCCTTTGGTATAGTCTGAAAATTGTCTAAGTGTTGTCAGCTCAGAAGCCAGTACTGAGAGATTTATCTTTGAATGGTACAGTCCTTCTGAGACTGCTTTGTTGAAGACCCAATTTCTGTCTTATAGCTTAAAGCAGAACCTTTAGAAAAGCATTAGAGCTGCAGTCCCCAATCCCTGGGGGCCATGGATCAATACTGGTCTGTGGCCTGTTAGGAACAGGGCTGCACAGAGCCACACAAGGCCACACAGGGCCACACAGCAGGAGGTGAGTGGCAGGCCAGGGAGCAAAGCTTCATCTGTATTTACAGCCGCTCCCCATTGCTGGCATCAGTGAATAAGCTATGCCTCTTGTTAGATCAGCACTGGCATTAGATTCTCACAGGACTGAGAACCCTACTGTAAACTGTAGGGTAAACTGTGCATGGGAGGGATCTAGGTTGGCACTCCTTATGAGAATCTAACATCTGATGATCTGAGGTGGAGCTGAGGTGGTGATGCTAGTGCTGGGGAGTGGCTGAAAATACAGATTATCATTAGCAGAGAGGTCTGACTTGCACGATAAATGTAATGTGCTTCAATCATCCGGAAGCCATCCCTCCCCTTCCCTCCCCTCCCCATCCCCATGGAAAAATTGTCTTCCATGAAACTGGTCCCTGGTGCCAAAAATGTTGGGGACCACTGCATTAGAGGAATAGAGAACTACCTTGTAATGGCACAACTAATTGGCTGTGGTTAATTTATTACAATAGCCAAAAAAATTAGACTGGAGTAGAATGTCATCCTTTATTGGGGTATAATATGTTACTATTTCATAAGAAAGTGATCAATATGTCTCCTGATGATAAAAACATATCATGGACAGCGAAGGCATTGATACTTTTCCAGAGCCTTCTTTTCCATTCTGGAAAGTGTACAGTCTTGGAAACATTTATATTGAACACATTTTACCAATGCTAAATATCCTTTGATTTTACAACTCTTTCCATGCAATTCTTAGAGTAATTTTAAGCTAATTAAGAAATATCAGCCAGGCACAGTGGCTTACGCCTGTAATCCTAGCACTCTGGGAGGCCGAGATGGGTGGACAGCTCGAGGTCAGGAGTTTGAGACCAGCCTGAGCAAGAGCGAGACCTCGTCTCTACTAAAAATAGAAAGAAATTATCTGGCCAACTAAAGATATATATAGAAAAAATTAGCCGGGCATGGTGGCGCATGCCTGTAGTCCCAGCTACTCGGGAGGCTGAGGCAGCAGGATCGCTTAAGTCCAGGAGTTTGAGGTTACTGTGAGCTAGGCTGATGCCACGGCACTCGCTCTAGCCCAGGCAACAGAGCGAGACTGTGTCTCAAAAAAAAAAAAAAGAAAAGAAAAAGAAAAAAGAAATATCAAGCATAAAACAAGTCTAAATATTAATAATATTCTTCTTTTTATAGGATGAAAGAACAAATCTTTGTGATTTTCCAAGGTCCCTCTGGGAAATCTCAGATAGTTTCAGGTGAAAAAAAGTGTAGGTTTGTTTTATTTGTTTTTGTTTTCTGAATTTAGAGTCTGATCTTGAGAAGGCAAAAATCAAGAGAGTTATCATAAACCTGGTCACTTGACTTAGCTGAGATTATGGGGGGCTTGAAACTGCAGCCCACCCCAAGGTCTCTTTTTAGTAGTTTATACAAAAGTACAGTTTTTAACCACTAAATCACAAAATAGAGCTTTTTTAATTCATTAGCATATTTAACATGATGTGTATACAAGGACCTTGAAAGAAAACTGAAAAGAATTAAGGGAAAGTAGGAGCATATCGGAAAACAATGAAGACAGAGGTGACCGGCATGAAGTGAGTGTGATGAGAATCTATCATGTTGCTCTAGGGCTCCCCCCACCCCCTGAACAATCTCAAGCCTCCAGTCCTGTGAGCTTTCTAATTTTTCAACATTTAATCGTTTTTAAAACAAGGTGATGTTCTTATACGATGCTACCTTTCTGGTCAAGTTTGGTCTGGGATAGGCCCCTGGTCCAAGCTGCCTAAGCTGCAACATTGTGTCCCTCTGGACACAATTGGACCAGGCCCCAAAGTCCCTGAGAATTTCCAGTTGAAACTCAGAGAGCTTTAAGATGGTGTCTCCACGGTGGAACATACAAGATATATAACATTTGGGAACCCTTGAAGCACACTCTTCTTCCCAGGGTGAGGAAGTTAGTCCTTGGCGTCAGAGAATAAAACCAGCATTCAGGGAGGCAGAGATGGATGACAGGGTGTCTTGGTGAGGGGACTCCCTTGTTCATTCGTTCCTGAGGTCTGGCTACATCAATGAATACCACATTGGCGTTGGTTCAAACCTCGCTTAGGTTTCGTGACTCAATCAATAATTTCCCCTTTGAACTTAAACTAGGTTTTTGTCATTTGCAAAGAATTCCAAAGGCAAACTGCCTATTTCACAAATTACTTAGGGATCGCCTTGTTTAAGACTGGGTGTATTCAGAGTTTCAACTATTATTACACAGTTTAGGTATTTCAGCTCTTCTTTAAGACATTCATGTTTCTAAAAGTCACATCTTTAAATTAGATGCTCTTTCTGTTAAATGGCTGCAGTGCTTGTGAAAAAACTTGTTGAAAATGTATTAGAGAGGCCAGGCATGGTGGCTCATGCCTGTAATCCTAGCACTCTGGGAGGCTGAGGTGGGAGGATCGCTTAAGGTCAGGAGTTTGAGACCAGTTTCAGCAATAGCAAGACCTCGTCTCTACTAAAAATAGAAAGAAATTAGCCAGACAAATAAAAATAGAAAAAATAAGCCAGGCATGATGGTGCGCACCTGTAGTCCCAGCGACTCGGGAGGCTGAGGCAGAAGAATTGCTTGAGCCCAGGAGTCTGAGGTTGCTGTGAGCTAGGCTGACGCCATGCACTCTAGCCTGGGCAACAGAGTGAGACTCTGTATCAA
The DNA here is from genome assembly GCF_041146395.1 of Eulemur rufifrons. Taxonomy (NCBI): domain Eukaryota; kingdom Metazoa; phylum Chordata; class Mammalia; order Primates; family Lemuridae; genus Eulemur; species Eulemur rufifrons. The sequence goes on along the minus strand of NC_090983.1, from coordinate 57,747,957 downwards.
AAAAAAAAAAAAAAAAAAACTTATTGGAAATTTAAAAATCAAATAGCAAAATGGCTTATGGCATTTCTGTTCCCTACCATTAAGAGATTCAGAACCCAGTGCAGCGGCTCACGCCTGTAATCTCAGCTACTCAGGAGGCTGAGACAGGAGACTCGCTTGAGCCCAGGAGTTAGAGGTTACAGTGAGCTATGATCATGCCACAGCACTCCAGCCTGAGCTGCAGAGTGAGACCCTGTCTCTTGAAAAAGAAAAAAAAGGATTCAGAAAATATGTATCATCACACATCTACCATATAAAAATGGCTATGGTGGTTTATAAAATGCTGTTGTCAACAATTTTTTTTTTAGAGAGACAGGGTCTTGCTTTTGCTCAAGTTGGTCTTGAACTCCTGGCCTCAAGCGATCCTCCCACCTTGGCCTCCCAAAGTGCTAGGATTACAGGCGTGAGCCATCATGTCTGGCCTGTTGTCAACACTTTAAGCCAGACTTTCTTGTCAGAATGTCTGGCAGTTGAAAAATCTGAAAAATATTTTTCATAGATAATTAGTTCTAGGGACATGTCTGTTGAAATATTTCTTTTCCTATTTATTCATTTGATTTTCTTTAACATCGTAATTCCTTATTTAAGGATAGGTAATAGGACTTTGTGAAGACTTCTCAATAGGATATTATCTTAGTATATAGGGAAAAGTATATGAAATTTGAAGTAGAGGGTGTCTGTGAAGAGCAAGGTTAGAATCTGGTTTATAGAGTTTAAGGAGATGTACCGTTTTGTATGAAACAAGATTGGATTTCTATGTTCTAACTCCTCAGTCTCCTGGGTACTCTGCAGCTAATTTATTATGAATGATGGATGGAGCTCTCCTTTCCAGGTGTCCTCTTCACTGCAGTGACCAGAGAAGAACATCAGTGGTCAGAGAGTGCTGCTAAAATGAGGTTGCCGCGCGGAAAGGACTTTTCTCAGGCTGGCTGTGGGGCAGCTCCAGCCAGGAGCAAGGGCTAGTCCTGGGGGCTCCTGCCTGGTCCCAGCCCCGTCAGCTTTTGCCAGGACTTTCCTAAGGATGCTGTTAGATCTTTAGTACTGAGTAAAGAGTGAAGAATAAAGAAATAAAATAATTAAACTTATTTAAATAAGAATGGTTATTAGGGAAACATTCCTATTACAGGCCTAATGTTAAATCAGAATGGGAGAAAACCCTGTTGACAAACAAAACAGTAAAATCTATTCCATTCCTGTTTTCCCTTTTTCTTTGCCCTAACTAAAAAGATTTGCAGAATTCCTGAGAGACTGTAACTGCATAAGGCCCCTCTCCCCCTATCTATTCAGCTTCCGTGTAAAACCTGGGGGCCCTGAGATGTTTGCAATGGTTGGAATAACAGGAGTGTGCATCTGTGGGCTCCAGAAAAATGCTTAGAATCCCAGAAAATCAGTCATCACCAGCCTTCCCCTCCCTCTATTTTTCATTATGAGATTTAGAGTAATAAGCTGACTGCTTTTTGGAAGGAGACTAAAGAAAATATGGTGCTATTTTGTAGGTACTCATCTGTAACATTGTTCTAGAAGCTTCCATCTTTGAGTCAGGTTTGGTATGCTCCTTGGGTCAATAATGTTTTTTGGTTTTTGGTTTTTTTTTTGAGACATAGTCTTGGTCTGTCGCCTGGGCTGGAGTGCAGTGGTATGCTCATAGCTCACTGCAGCCTTGAACTCCTGGATTCAAGTGACCCACCCTTCTCAGCCTCCCAAGTAGCTGGTACTACAGGCATGTGTCACTATGCCCGGCTAATTTTATTTTTTTATTTTTTGTCCAGGTGAGTCTCAAATTCTGGCCTCAAGGGATCCTCCTGCCTCATCCTCCCAAAGTGCTGGGATTACAAGTGTGAGCCAGAACCCAGCCAACAACACTTATGAATGTTTTGTGAGCCCAAGGAATCTCTAGCATGTCTCTTGTTTCCCAAGTCTCTGAAAGTTCGTGACCTCAAGGGAAGGGGCCCTGATGTTGGTAACATCTTCAGTGGGCTAAACCAAAATTTGAATATGTAATCTTTAGCAATTGAGAATGTTCTCACACATTCTGTGAAATTTCTTATCATTATTAAGAAATATCAGTCATATTCATTCTAAATAGAATTGACTTGAATATAAAATGTGATCAATATTAGCTTTCTTAACTACACTTCCATCAGTAAAATCTACTATTGTTTTAGAGGTGAGAATTACAGTATTGGCATATCGGTTGATTTTAATCAGGATTTTGGTGCATGTAACTATTATTTCTAATCAACTCAATGCTACAATTATTTGTAACATCCCTTCTTCATGTAAGGCATTTGTTTATAGTGGGATTGTTTTGGTCCACAGTGTTATCCTTAAGCAAAACAGAAATGAATTCTGAGTTCTCTGTTGTTTTCAATTATCTGAGTAAAAAAAAAAAAATACTACACAAGTATTATCTTTTGGCTTTTACTTCTATGCAGTCATGTGTTTAGTTAATTTGTTATGCTTTAATGGCAGGACATTAGTGGGTTTCACATGTGTGTTGATGTAAGTATTGCATTTCACATTAAGAAGCCAAATTCAACAAATAAAAATTAAGTTTTGGTGGATTCAATGTCATATTTGAATTGAAAAAATAAACAAATGGATAGTCTGTGAGAAAAGAGGTAACTATAGCTCAAAAGATTAGAAAAAATATGTTCTATGTTAAAACATTTCTGGAGATTATTTTAATTCTCTCTGTTGTTTCCTTTTGGGTCCCTAGAATTTTACAGATTTCCAGGGAAATAAACATTTCTTGCCACAGTCCAGTATTACAGATGTGGAAGGTGTAGCTGTATTTTTAGGTTTGGATTGTTTTCAGATAATCATACATAATTTTCTGGAATCTTTCACCCGAAATGAAAACTCTGTGTCACAATGATAAGATCTGACATGGCTTGATTTTTTTCAATAAAATGGTATCAGCTTGTTTACTTATTACTTGTTTCTTTTTCATAACATTAGAAGAAACAAGATACAGACAACTTACAATCTACTGGTTAGTCTTTTGATTGCTAGAATTTTGGGTATGTAGAGGTTTCATTTAATTGTGTGTTCTGTTAAGAAATTCTACCCTATTTTCTCCTTTCATTTCCTTTTCAATTCACTCTGCTTATAGACACAAGGAATTTGTTAGATAAGGCCTCAAACATCCTGAAAGCAAATAAAAATATTTTTAAAATTCAATATCAGTTTATTGCTGTCATATTTTGCTAGATTATTTGCCCTTAATCATTGTTAAGAAATAGCAATTATGGTCTACAGACATACCACCCTGAATGCGCCTGATCTCATCTGATCTCAGAAGCTAAGCAGGATCAGGCCTGGTTAGTACTTGGATGGGAGAAACAGCAGTTATGTTCATATTTTTTAAGTAATTATGGCATTCATTCTAAAATGGCATCCCTTTGTTTGTCTAACAAACTATCCCAAAATTTTGTGGCTTAAAACAAAAACTGTTTTATTATATCTTATGATTTTGGGGGTCACAAATTTGAGCAGAGTTTAGCTGGGCAATTTTTCTGTTCCACATAGTGTCAAGGGAGGTCATTCAGTGGTGTTCAGCTGATGGTCTGAGGTTCTAAGACAGCTTTACTTATGTAACTAGCATCTTGGCCTACCTGGAAGGCTGGGCTCACCTGGGACTGTTGACTGGAGTACCTATCTGTGGCCTTGCCAATGTGGTGGTCTCAGTGTAGTTGGTCTTCACTCATGGCTGTTCTGAGAGCTAGGGTTCCAGTGATCAGAGCATAAGCTCCAAGCTTTCATGATCTGGCCTCAGAAGTCACATGGCCTCACATCTGACATCTTCTATTGGTTGGAGCAGTCACAAGCTTGCTCAGATTCAAGTGGAGGGAACATAAATCCCATCATTCCATGGAAGGAGTGTCCAAGAATTTTCAGTCATGTTTTGAAATGACTAAATCCTTCTTTAAGAGGCTTTCCCCCATTCCTTCTTCTAATGTCTAAAATACTTTTGCTCTTTCCTTATAGATGCCTAGAAATGATGCAGTTCTAGAAAATCTATAGCTTTAAATTTGCTTATGGTGGAGATTACAATTTAATGAAATATATATATTCCTCCTACTATTTCTTGCCTGAAATAAAGGTGCCAGTATCTGTGCTTATAATATACAAAGCTGGAAATATCAATAACTCTCTTCAGCAGGAAAGAACTCATTTAATGGTGGACTTTATGCTCTATTTCCATGACAAAATGTAGATTTACTTTGAAAGCTGAAAATCGAAAAATATAATTCTAGCTTATTAAATGTAATATCCTAAGAAAAACATAGAAATAGAATATTCTCAAAGTTCTGGTTTTTAATTTTATTGCAAATATAAATATTTTATACTTGAAAACCTTTCCTCTGAGCATGTCTCTACAAATAACCAAGCAAGCAGTGATTGACGGATTAGGCTTACTAATATTGCCTTCCCTTTTCCTAAGTGAGATGTTCTACTTACATTTTTGACAGTTGGAAATGATTGCTTGCCAACACTGTCAATGATATGTTGAGTAAGAAATCGTGTTCTTCTATGTAGTTTTCTAATCTCCTATTTCTTTTCCTTTTCATATCCATTCTTCTTATTGAGATGAAACAAACAATTAAAAATGATTAGAAATTATTTGTCTTCCCTTTATCAGGTCCATTTATTCTTCGCTTAATTTTGTAAATTTATTCTTTAGAACAGGATATAAAAGATGCCACTACTCTGCTGGATAGTCCCCTCAACAATGACACTGTCCTATCTAATCAACTCCACCACTGGCAACCCCACCCCACAGGGCCTGAGCCCATCACCCTTACTCTGTTTCGAAGAAGGGTCGTAGAACATCTTCATCTCATTCTGGCAACAGAGAACCAGATGGCTCTCTGGCCTGCTATGTGTTATATCCCAATTGCTGGATTATAACAGAATGGTGTTGGTAGAATGAACCCTGGACTGGAAGCCAGGATGCTTGGCTTATCAAAGTGTAGTGGACGTCACCCTGAGAAAATGCCCGAGGATAACACTACTCCTATGTCTTAATCCACGTGTCTCATGTGGGGCTGGAATCCTCTTCTAGATCCAGAGCTGGGTATTTGGCCCTAGCTTGGCTAAGCCCCTTATCTCATGCCCCGGCACAGTGCAAGGGTGAGCATATTCTCCAGGTAAATATAAAAAGAATTAGACTTTGGACTTCTGCTGCACTTAAATAGAAAGAAGTATTCTTTTTCTACTGGGATTGTTAAAACATAATCCTTACGCTTCTGGTGGCCACATTTGCCATCACGTACAGAAAACCTGCCGTGAATGAAGTCTATTAGAGGAAGGCAGAGGCAAGGAAAGGACAAATTCCTCGTTAAATAATTTGAGCTCTGCCTGAATTCAGAACTACACCCTTGACTTTTCAGTTACAGAGTCTATACCTGTCCTCTTTGATTCTGTTTATAAGTAGTTCTAAAACAGGCACAACTCATTTGTAGCATAGGAATCAGATCAGCATGTGCCAGAAGCGGTGAGAAGTCATTGACAGGGAAGGTGTATAGCACAATTTTGTCAAATACCAGCTGACTATGTATGTGTAGGTCTAATTCTGGACTCTGCATTCTGTCCAAATGATCTATATAGTTATCCTTACATCAATACTATACTATCTTGATTACTGTGGTTCTAAAATAAGTCTTGAAATCAGGTAGTGTAAGTCCTCTATCAGTTCTTTTTGAAAATTATTTTGGCTATTCTAGGTGGTTTGGATTTCCACATGAAGTTTAGAATCAGCTTGTCAATGTGGGGAGAAGTGACATCTTAACAACATTGAGTCTTCTAATCCATAAACTATGGTATTATCTCTCCATTTTTTAGTCTTCTTTAATTTCTTTTGGCAATATTTTGTCATTTTTAGTACACTGATCCTGCACATATTTTTAGTAAATGTATCCCAGGTGTTTCATGCTCTTGATTCTATTATAAATGGTATTTTTAAAAATTTCAAATTTCAGTTGTTTGTTGATAGTATACAGAAATGCAGCTGTTTTTTATATATTGATATTTCTTGGGCAACAATGCTACTTTCATTGATTAGTTCTAGCAGTTTATTGAAAGATTCTTTTGGGTTTCCTATATATGTGATAATGTTGTCTGTGATAGAGACGGTCTTACTTCTTCTTTTCAATATGTATGTCTTTTATTTTTCTCTTGCCTCCAGTACAATGTTGAATAGAAATGGTGCAGACAGATATCTTTGCCTTGTTCTTGATCCTAGGGAAAAAGTGTTCAGTATTTCACCACTACATGTAATGTTATCAATAGCATTTTCATAGATATATTTTATCAGATTGAGGAAATTTTCTTTTATTCCTGGTTTGCAAAGAGTTTATATGTTATATTGTTGTTTTATCCTGTTTTGCTTTATCTTATCATAAATTGGTGTTGAATTTTACCAAGTGCCTATCCTGGATATGTTGAAATAAACATATGATTTTTCTATTTTATTGTGCCAATATGGTAACTAACATTGGTATTTTTTAAATCTCTATTAAATTATATATTTTCTTACATATTCAATAATACTGAATTATATATTTCCTTAAAACAAAGACATATTTATTAAAATTAGGAAACTAATATTGATTATAATAATGTTATCTAACTTACGGGCCTTATTCAAATTTCTATGATGTCCTTTTCTGTCCAGGATTCAATCCAAGATTATATTTTGTGTTAACTGTCATATCTCTTTAGTCTCCTTTAACTTCTAATAGTTCTATATTTTTCTTCAACACTTTTGAAGAGAATCGGTTACTTATTTTTTTAAATATCCCTCAATTTGAGTTTGCTTGATGTTTCTTCATGATTTGATCAGGTTAAGCATTTTCGGCAGAATGTCAAATAAGAGATGTTATGTCCTTCTCAGTCATCATTTCAGAAGGCACATGATGTCAATCTGTCCTATTACTGGTGATAATTCTAATCACCACTAGGTTTCTCCACTACAAAGTTACTATTTTTCCCTTTGTATTTAATTTGTCTCTTACAGGGAAGGTATTTTGAAAATTTATAAATATCTTATTTCTCACCTTACTTTCACCCACTAATTTTATCTTCCATTAATAATTCTTGTCTGGAGAAAATTATTACTGTGATAATTGCCAGTTGGTACTTACTTCCATTATTCCTTCTACATTTATTACAGTGTCTGGTGTTCTACCATAAGAGGGATTTTTCTCTTCTTTCTTATTTTTTATTCATATATATATCGAATATATTATAATATTTTATTTGTATAGTTTTCATTGTCCGGAGTCTTTAAGTTCACTTATTCTTTTCTTTTACTGTAGTATCTAATGTAGTAAGTCTATCTAGCAAATTTTTCATTTCAGATATTTTAACTTTCAACTTTAGAAATTTCACTTGGCTAATTTTAATAGTGTCTATTTCTTTCCTCATTGTATATACATTTTTCTTAAATTCTTAATTATATTCACTGTGGCTGATTTAGCATAATTTTTATTCATTTAATTGTTTCTGTCATCTCTGGGTCTACTTCTATTGACTGATTTTCTCCTGGTTATGGGTCACATATTCCTGCTTCCTTGCAGTTCTTTGCAGTAAATTTTTATTGTATGCCTTCTATTATGAATGTTATCTTATTGAATATATGAATTTTGTTATCTTTATTTGAAGAGGTCTAGATTTTCATTCTTACAAGTAGTTAAGTTGCATCTTATATGGAAGGTATTTTGAAACTTTATAAATATCCTGTTTCTCACCTTACTTTTACCCACTAATTTTATCATCCACTGATAATTTGCAATAGCAGATCCTCTTGATATTTTTTTCTTCCTTTCTTTTTTTTTTTAGTGGTAGAGTCTCACTATGTTGCACAAGCTGGACTCAAACTCCTGGGCTCCAGGGATCCTCCTGCCTCAGCTACTTGACTCTTTGATCTTTTTGAAGCCTGTTTTAAAGCTTTGGCAGGGCATGTGTAGAGTAACCTGTACCATAGTGGTTATTTAGCCCTAGTCTTAAAGCAGGACCTTTCCAGGGTCTCTATTGAATGCTCCAGTTGTTCAAGGAGGTCTCTCCACTCTAGCTCAAGCATAGACCTTGAATGTCTTTCAGTCCTATGGAAGAACTAATGGTTTTTGAGCTTATAGTTCCCTGGTAATTATATTTGCCTAACCTTAATGAGTCTTATCCTATGCAGGTACAAATTAATATTCAGCCAAAGATTCAAAGATTTCTACAGCTTTTATTCTATGTAGTTCCTTTCCCCCTAGTTTTCTGTGTCACAAATTCCAACCTCCCTTAACTGTCTTCTTAGCTCAGTGAGACCACAGTGCTTTGCTTGGGCTCTCCCCCTTTGTAACAGGGCCTGGAAGGTGCCTCTATGCAATAATACCCTAGGTAATTGTAGGGTTTACCTTACTTATTTTCCTTCTCTCAGGGATAACAGTCATTTACTGCCTGTAGACCTCTGAAGACAGTTGTTTCATATATTTTACCTAGTTTTGTAGTGTTTTACCACAGGAGAGCTAGTTCAGTACTAATACTCCATAATGGCAAAAGCCGTAAGTTCCAACACTATAAGTTTTTAAACCAAAAATAATTTTTCCAAGAGATATAATTTTAAAAAGTATTTAAAAATGATTTTTAGATTACCAAAGGGATATTGGATAAAAAAATAAATGTGAGAAATCTCCAAGGTAGTTAACTGAGGCTACCTTCACAGAGGCCAAATGAAAAACAAAACTTTAAGACCCAAGTAGTAATTACAAATTGATATCACGATTTTTCCATGTATGTCCTTTCCATTTTTATCTCTCTACCTTCATCCTCCAAGGATAAGCAAAATAGTTTTCCTCTAAAAAGAAATTAATTAAGAAATTAATGAATATTTCTTCTAAAAAGAAATATTTTAAAACAGTTTTGATTTAAAGAAATGATTTAAAATAGTTATGTGGAAAATATTTACATACATAAAATATACCTTTAAAAATACCCTAAGTGGAAAATTGTGTTAGCTAGATAATTACATAAATAAATATAAAATCTTTCTGGTTTCCCTCCATCAATTTAATAATAATGGCAATAATAATAATAGTTAAAACTTATATAGACTATACTATGTGCCAGGTAATCTAAATACCTTATATATGTTAACGTGTTTAATAAGTCTATGAGGTAGATGTTATAATTTACTCACACTATCACTGAAGAAACAGAGCTACAGAGAGATTAAGTAATTTTCTCAAGGTCACACAGCTCGAATGATTCAAATGTATTCTGAATAAATTTTGGAGAAGGTGCCTCTGTCCTAGCCAAAAAGAAGACTTTATTAGATAATCATTTAAATTTATAATCCCTTTTGATTGCTGGCTGAAGTCCCAAACTCATATTCATATGTAAGGAAAAGCTTGCCAGATTAAATCAACTGAAAGATTGCCTGCATTTATGGCACAAGACTTGTATCATCATAAATATCCCGTAACTGAGACCAGAATTTAGGAGAAAAGTGGACATTCACATCAACAATGTTATTTGGATTGAGAAAACTATTTGTCTTTTTTGCTAGCATTACAATAGTTTTTAGACATTGTTCTTGTATTTTTAAATGAAACCAACATTCTGGGTTGGTTCGCTAAAAGAAATTCTTTTTGTTCTTAGAGGGTTGAAGGTTGTGAGACTTGGAAAATACCTATACATTCTGAACTCTTGGCAGGAGACAAAACTTTCTTTCAGCACATAAAATCTTTTTTGTTGTTGTTGTTATTTCAAAGTATTACGGGGGTACAAATGTTTCTGGTTACATGGATCACTTTTGTAACGCTTAAGTCGAGGTTAAAAGTGTGCCTGTCATCCAGATAGTGTTCATTGTATCTGTTAGGTGGGTTTTTGCCCTCACCTCCCCTCCACTGCCCCCCCGCCCCCACTTGATTTCCATTGAGGTTTACTTCCCTCTGCAGCACAAAAAATCTTAATGATTGAATTTTATGTGTGTTAAAAGCCCCACAGGAGAATTGCTCATCTTGTTTGGGAGAGAGTCTACTGACTGAGGCAGAAAGTAGCCGCTAACAGAGGGGAAAAAGAAGGTGCCCCCTGGCAAAGGTGGGGATGCTAGTTGGAGAAGCGGTGACCTGGGGTATTCACATCTTTGGAAAAGGAGGAAGTATTTCCTGGGACCCTACCCCACTTAGTGCATGCTGTTTTTGTTCACAACCAAACCAGAAAGAAGTGCCCCACTTAGGTGAGTGAAATCTAAGAGCCAAGTTATGGTAGATTGGAAAGATCTATGGATTCTTCCAGCAACAGCAGAGACATTATAGACCTGCTTTGTCAGGAATACATAGCACATCTCTCTAGGGGCCTGAAACCATTGGCAGGCATGGGGAAATTAGCACTACTTCCTCAGAGATTCCCTTTCCTCTGAGTCCCTGGCTGAAATGGCTGAGGACATATATTGATTACATCTGAAGTGAAGTGTACTATTACCTGACCAACACGGCCTGACATGGGGATACAAACACATCTTTTCTGGGTAGGATGATACCAGCTGAACTTGTCCCTTTTACAGCCTCTAAGAATTGGGGAAAAAAATGGTATCCTTTTCCCAACACATACGGTTAAAAGGAAAAACAGTTTTAAGCCAGAATATGCAAATTTTACATTAAAGAGAAAATAAAAATACTTTCTGGATCTTCAGATGGCAATATTCTAATAAATTCAGTAATGCCGAGCCTGTGTTTTCTTTCTCACTCTCATTTTTAATGCCTCCAGCATGTGTTTAGTCTGCCCATTCAGTAATCCAGCATAGCCCCACTATGCTGCTCAAGTGTACAAATTTTCTTCACATCCCATCTTTATTTTAGTTTTGAACCTACTTGCCAGACATTCTCAACCATACATAACATCAGATGGTTGTATGAATATGTAGACATGCTAAGATAATAATTCTTACTTTTATAAATTTTAGGCCAAGGCTTAGAATTTAAAAGAATTTCTATAGCTTTTTTGCCTTTCATCATCATAAATATCCTATAACTGAAACCAGGATTTAGAAGTCAAAGAAATAGATTTTGGAGGCAGATGGGTTTAAAGGGTTTGATGGGTTTGATGGGTTTGAGGTTTAGCACATTGACCTAGAAACATATTTTGTTAAACATTTCTTCTGGAAAACAAGAGAACTGAACAATTAAAAACTTTGATATGGCACTGGGTAGAAAAATATCTAATAGCTACCTATAATAGGTTACAGAGAATTGGAAAACATTATAGTGGAAGAGTGAGAAAGATTGAACCATTATGCATATTAATACCAATATGATGCATTTGTAAATTTGTGTCATTATTAATCTATATGCAGAAATTAACATAATTTTATAATATACAATAAAAGCATATGTATTGAAATGAGTATTTCAGATCACTATCATTTTAAAAAACATTTTATGACAACAACAAAAATATTTTAAATTAGCAGTACTATTTACCAAAATAGAAGTCAAGAAAAAAATTCTGTGATTTTGAAGGTGGGTTAACTCATTTGAAAGTGGGGCAATTTTTGCCGTGAATTTTATTTAACACATATACAAAGTCTGTCATGTATAAAACCATGTAGAAAAACCAATTATTTGCAATGCAGATCAAACTTCACTTAGAACTTGGTAAACAAAAAAGTTAATATTTACAAATATGCTATTTATGTTGAGATAGGTATGAAAATTATTAATAAAAATTATGACTTACTGGAATTTAAATATATCTTTAAATTTCTTTTATTGCTTGCTCAAAAAGTGTTTTAAAGTTAACTTTACCATTTTAATACCTGAATTAACTTTTCTTGGTAGGTAGACAAGTCCCATCTGCTAATTTATCAGTTATTTGTGTCACTTGCCAATTGGAGTATTTTAAAATGAGGGCTATTTAGACAAAAGCATAGACTATTAGCTGCCTGTCTTCATAAGTATCAACTGCTCTGCCACACCCAGGGTGCAAGTAACAACAAATCTATTCCTTTTTCCGAAGTTACATTAAATTGGTTTAAACCCCAGCCTGCCAGATTGGCGAAAAATCCTACAGTACACTCTTCCAGGGGTCCCCCATTCCCTACCTGTGCTCATCAAAAACTGTGGTGGCTTTTCATTCCAACAAAAAGATCCACCCACTTTCATTTCTATGTGGGGAAGAACTTTGTGTCTCAAGTCTGCTGTTGCCTGTGGCCATTGCTCCTCATTGCCACACACTGCCCCTCTTGACTGTCCACTGAACTTTCAGAGCCACAGGGAAGTCGCCCTCAACAAACTTTTGCCAGAGATCATCCTAAGTTTGCAAAGGAGGCCGCATCTGTGGGTGACTTCATCCAACCAGGGTTCCTTTCTGGGTTCCCTAGACATCACCTAAGTGCCCATGCAGCTGATTCTTCTGCCGAGAGGTGGTATGCTTGAGCTGATGGGTGTGGGGGGATCAGCCCATCAGAAAACATGCAACTGCTGTCTCCCTTTCCAGTCTCAAAACTTCAGGGATGCTGGGGAAAGAGTTGGCCTATCTTTCTCAACTAACAAAACACAGAATGCTTATCCCATACCCTTAATCGAGAAACAGAACTTGCTTGCCTTTGAGTAGGATTCAGATTATGTTTAATGGGAAATACTTCCCCGATCAGTCACCCTGCCCAGGATGATCCAGAGGAATCTCCAGCGTCTATTTTGCTAAAGCAACAAGTCACCACACCACTACCAACAACAACAGAATTCAAAACAGAAGTTACATCTTCAGTGGGTCACCTGCCACCTTTATAGCATAAAAATCTGCAGGTGCTTCTCTATTTTTTTAAATATCTACTGTTTCCAATGAACTATCTGTATGTTCTCTTGGGTGCCAGTTTTAGGTAAAAATTTTAGATGGGACTTTTATTTTATTTTAAGAAAAGCAGCAGGTAGCTACCTGTATTGTTGTCTATTCTTCAAGTAGGATAAAGAGCAGTGTGGTCCAATAGAACTTTCTGAGATGATGGATGTGTTCTATATCTGCGCTGTGTAACATGGCATCCATGTGGCCATTTGGAACTTAAAATGTAGCATGTGCAACTGAAAACCTGAAATTTAAATTTTATTTAATTTTAAATAATTTAAATTTAACCAGCACATGTGGCTAATAGCTACTGCATTGGACAGAGTATTTGCCTTAATTATTCCTTCTGAAATAAATTAATCACAATTCATTTCCAGAGTAAATCCTTTCCCCTACACTCTGAGTTTAAATGTGACTTTAATAGACTCCTCTTTAGAAACAAAACAAAACACTCCATCTGGTATTTTTAAAAAACCCTGAAAAGATGTGTTTTTGTTCTTTTATCAAAACAAAAGCTTGTTATAAACTTGAGAAGCAGATATTTTTGCTGGATGAGCCTAACCCATTGGCCGTTCCCTCCTCCACAGCATGGCTTTTATAAGTTAAACATTTGCAGTGGTAACATAAATAATTTCTCTCCAAAATGAACACACACTGAATTCTGAGTGCAGAGAGGCAGTCTCCACCACTCTGCCCCTCCTCAACCCATCTTCCTGTCAACATGACCTGTCTCACTGAGCTGTTCTATGAATTGATTCATTTATGAAATGCACTTTTTTGCTTCTTAAAAATAAGACCCTACTGTGTAGAGAAATTGAAAATTAAAAATAAATGTGAACTCATGTTATTTCTTTAGACGATTTCTTTGTTAACTTGCCTTCAACTAAAACAAGACTGAGTTTGGTTAATAGTCTCACCCAACAGACTCTGGTTTATATCCCACCTCAAAAACTAAATATATACGAACCTCAATTGTCTTTAGCAGGAGGTATTTTAATTTACCACAGGGCCACAGTTTTGTCCACGGTTATTTTTAGAAGCACATTCAAGGCCAGGCACGGTGGCTCATGCCTGTAATCCTAGGACTTTGGGAAGTTGAGGCAGGAGGATTGCTTGAGGCCAGGAGTTCAAGACTATCCTGGGCAACACAGCAAGACCCTGTCTCTATAGAAAAATAGAAAAATTAGCTGAGTGTTTTGGCACTGCCTATAATCCAAGCTAGTCAGGAGGCTGACGCGGGAGGATCAACTGAGCCCAGAGTTTGAGATTACAGTGAGCTATTAATATGATCATGCCACTGTACTCCAGCCTGGGTGACAGAGCAAGACCCTGTCTCCAAAAAAAAAAAAAAATTCGTATTGGACAATTGTATCCTCTGCCACAAGGGCTAAAGTTAGATGCCAAAGATCCGTTTATCTTCTCTGACACTTAGTGGGCCCCCATTCTCTAAAATTATTCCTAAATGTTTGACCACTCAGAAATAATTCCAATGTTCAAATATTATATATTTTGAGGTAGCTGAAAAGTGAATCTGTAAAGCAAAATCATTAATTTTTGATTCTGTGACACAAAGGCTAAGAAATGTCATTTGGAAAATACTAAATCTATATTTAGAAAGTCTAATTTGTGCCACTTGAGGTCAACAGGTCTTTTAACAAACAATTGACACAGCTGAGTCTTCAGTAAACATGGTTTAAAAACTGCCTCTCTAAGAAACTGTTGAAAGGAATTATCATTCAAATTTAGTTAGTGGTTTGCACAACAAAATATTTTCTACTCAAATGAAAAATTATGCTAATTTAAAGAATATATTTTCTCCTTGACTTTCTAATATAGTGGCCTGAGAGATGTACCATGACTGTAATAATAATTTATTCAAGAATTCAAAGCCTATGTAAGTCTATATACAGTCTATACAAGTATCATGCAAAATTGTGCTTAATTTAAAATGCCTTCTACTGAAGAAGGAAAGTCATACATCAGAAATGTACCAAGGGGATATGTGAGTAAATAATGCTAGGAAATTTAGGCGGATGCCTTAGGAGTTTTCTCCTGTGGGTCCAAACATTAAAAAGAATTATGTACTGAAGGAAGTATACTTGTACCAAAAGGTAATAACAGTGCATCACTGGCTTGGTCTCCGAGTCCAAAATGGGATTGATTAAATCTCTCATCTACACGATATGGCTAGGAACAAATACATGAGAAACACATAGATATACATTATTTATTTCTGTTGTACTTAGCACAGTGGGATCTGTGCCCTTTAAAAATTAACTACTTAGACACTGAGATGGGTAATTTGAAGTCAGTGATGGATTTGTTACACTGAGTATGTTCCCTGTCCTCATCAAAGAGCCATAGGAATAAAGGGACTCAAATCATAGTGGAAATGTTGCCTAAGGGGGCAAAATAAATTTCCTAAATGAAATAATGAGATATGAAAACCATTCCCTGAGAATTGGTACAATCTCTGTCCTGAAATATCTCAAAAATAAGGTACTGCCCATCTATCTGGTACTGGTGCCTTAAATGTAGCTTCTTTGGAAATAGGGGCTATACTACAACTAAGGCTGGGAGTTGCCCATGTGTGGCCCTAAGTCTAGGATGTAGCTATTTCTTTCTTTCCTTGGATATTTGTACCGTGTGCCTTGCTACATACCTTGCTTTACAACTGAGCCAAAAGAGCTCAATAATTATTTGTTGGATCAGATGAATGAAGGTAGAAAGAAATGTAGTTTCTATTGCTACATCACAATAGTAGCCCATATTTAGCAGCTTAAAACACAAATATTTATTATCTCATAGTCTGTGTGGATCAGGAATTTGGTAGTGGCTTAGATGGGTGGTCAACGTCTCTCATGAGGTTGCCACCAAGGTGCTGGGCTGTGGTCTTCTGATGGCCTGACTGTGGCCCTAGGATCATCTTCCAAGGTGGCACACTCGCATAGCCCTAGGCAGGAGCCCTCACACTCTCCTGACCATTGTCAGAAACCCTTGGTTCAGGAGTATCCTGACCAAATAGTAACAAGCTTCTTCCAGAGCAAAGATATACAAAAGCAAGTTAGAAGCTACAATGCCTTTTATGACCTAATCTCAGAAGTCATGCTCTGTCCTTTTACAACATTCTATTGGTTACACAAGTCAACCCTATTCAATGTGAGAGGGGATGGACTACACAAGGGGCATGAATACCAGGAGGTGGGGACCTTTGGCTTTCTTGGAGGCTGGCTACCATGGAAGGGTTATTAGAACTGTATTATAGTGTATAATACAATTATACACTATAGGTCTGTATTGAACCTTGGCTTGAAGGTGAACAGTCATATGCTGTTGTGTGCTCATCTGGAAGACAATTCTTTCCCATCCACTCTCCTGGCCACCCTTTCTTTTCCATCCTGGATGTGGCCCTAGGGAAAATTGTGAAGCATCTTCTTTCACGTACGTTTATTTGGCACACAGATCCCTTTCTCTCCCATCGCTAATGGTATTCCATGTCTACACTCCTTTTATAGATTCTTTCCACCAAAATGTACTTATTGTTTCCTTTTTCCAAGGTTGCTAAATCAAATCGTTGTTTCTGATTAATATGTGCTCATGAGCTAATGTGTTAATACCAGTAAGTAGCAGAGGAGGCATTTTAAGGAATGTCACAAAGATGAACTGTGGAATTAGGCTACCTGTGTTCCGATGCCCTCTCCAGCTGCATACTTGCCATGCTTCTTATGAGAGTTTCTTAAATTCTTTTGGCCTCATCTGTAAAATGGAGGTAATCATAGAAGCTATGTGGTGGGTCCTGATCAAGCCCACTGCACTGAAACCTCAAGTAAGCCCAGTGACATAGCAAGAAACAGAATGCAGGAGCGTATAACTATAGCACAGTAAGAATTTCCTCCCATGGTGACAAAGTGGGCCCAGAGAGCCAACAGGGCTCTTCCCCACAGCTGAAATGGTAAGAAGGTAGTGAGTGAGCCTACAATTCTGCAGCTCAATGGATTCATAGATTTTTTACTTTGTTCAAATTGGATGTGCTTATTTATGGTAGAGATAAAAAGAAGTACCCAAAAGCCAAGTCCATTTATGTCCTCTGTATGCCTTTTGGTGTTTTTTTTTTTTTTCCTATTTTATCCTCATGGATAGAACCTTGTTTATAATCCTTGATAATTTCATGGGCTGAGCAGTCCTCGTAAATGTCATAACACACATGGAGTGATGAAGGAAGTAGTTGAGAGGTGGCAGATTTGTACCCAGTGATTTATCTGGGGAGCATGCAAATCCTTAAAGAATCTCAGTGGGGCAAGACCCACTGTGGCTGGCTGGCCATGGCAGGGTCCTCGAGAGCCATTGAGACAGGTGGAAGCAGAGACCAAAGTCGGCCCACTGTAGGAGTCTGGGAGCCACAGGGGCAATTATTAATATTAGGGAGCAGGCGGCAAGCACAATGAAGAAATGGGTGGAGATCCCAAGTTTCGATGTACCTGGAATTAAGCCAGAGGAAATGGAACTGTGTAAGGAAAAACAAGGAGTCAGAATGTCAAATCAGAATGAAGAGGAGTGTGGGGTGAGCCAAGAAGCAAATGGATAGTCCATGGCTTAGGACAAAGAAGGCGAGAGGGCGGATCACAGGGCGAAGAAAGAAACTAGGTTGCCAAGGACCAGCCTGAGCATCCTGATTTGCTCTCTACTGCTCAAAGTGCCTGTCCCTGCTCACACAGGTGATAGGGAGGGTTGAGTAGATGGGATAAGTGAAGAAGGAGTTGCAGGAGGAAGTTTAGAAGAGGAGGAATTTTTTACCCTGAAGACAATCCTCCATGGCCAGTTGCCTACTCACCCTGGTGGAGTTCTGGCCCTGTGACTCCCTTGCATTTCCACGAAACATTTCCTCAGGCCAGCTCCTGACCTTGCCAGAGTCTCAGATATGACATCATGCTAATGCTTCTGTCACCATGGGAACCTGAAAATATTTATCTGCAACCCCCACAGATGGAACATAAAATCAATAAACATTAGGCTCCATCAGTCTTTGAAAATATGCCGCCATAAGAAATACAGAAAGAATTTACCTTTTATTATTTTTAAAAACAATTAAGAAATTTAGGCCGGGCGCGGTGGCTCACGCCTGTAATCCTAGCACTCTGGGAGGCCGAGGTGGGCGGATCGTTTGAGCTCAGGAGTTCGAGACCAGCCTGAGCAAGAGCGAGACCCCATCTCTACTAAAAATATAAAAGAAACTATATGGACAGCTAAAATATATATATAGAAAAAATTAGCCGGGCATGGTGGTGCATGCCTGTAGTCCCAGCTACTCGGGAGGCTGAGACAGGAGGATCACTTGAGCCCAGGAGTTTGAGGTTGCTGTGAGCTAGGCTGATGCCATGGCACTCACTCTAGCCTGGGCAACAAAGTGAGACTCTGTCTCAAAAAAAAAAAAAAAAGAAATTTAGACTGTGGACTGGGTATTAGATAATATTAAGTCATAATTATTAATTTTTTAAGGTGTGACAATGGCATTGTGGTTACCTTGGAAAATGGCATCAATGCTTACAGTTTTAAAGGCCTAGTCTGGTATCTGGATGCAATCTCACTAGAGGATCCCTATTTTGTAATTGTCTTGGTCCATTTTCTGCTGTTGTGACAGAATACCACAAACTGGGTGATATATAAAGAAAAGGAGTTCATTAGGCTCATGGTTCTGGAGGATGGGAAGCCCAAGATCAAGGGTCTGCATCTGTTGAGGGTCTTCTTGCTGGTAGAAGGGCAAGTGAGCACATGCGAAACAGAGAGAATAAATGGAGGCTGAACTTTTATGCTTTTATCGGGAACCCAATCCTGCCATAACTAATCTACTCCCACAAAAATAGCACCGTTCATGAGGGCAGAGACCTCATGACCCAATCAACCTCTTAAAGCTCCCACCCCTCAACACCGTTACAATGGTGATTAAATTCCAACATGAGTTTTGGTGGGGACATTCGAACTGTAACAGTAGTGATCTTGTTTGATCTGCAAATCCTCTCCTGTGGAGCTGACATCATATATTTGACACCCTCATACTGGGCACAGCCTTCGTCCTGATCCACTCATCTTGCGCTGCCTCATCCTCTGACTATAGCGCTCTTGCTGATCTTCTAACTTCTGATGTTCTCATCTAATAATGGCCTTTTTTCACCCCTTAGACCTGAAATTGGGTGCTGCATTTCTGGCGTCAACATCTGCTTTCTTCTTCAGCTATAATATGAGCTCTCCTTCTGGAGATAATGACATGAGTTTTGCTAACATATATCTTCAATCCTTACATCTTGGTTTGGTGTATGGGTATATGGTGTCCTTGATGGATTTGTCACTAACATAAGATGGGATCTTCACATTGATGACCACATTTATTGCCTTCCTTGAAATATGTCTGAAACATGTCAGCTCTTCTTTTCCTATTTCCAAGTCCATGTTTTCCTTT
Source organism: Eulemur rufifrons (assembly GCF_041146395.1). Lineage (NCBI taxonomy): Eukaryota > Metazoa > Chordata > Mammalia > Primates > Lemuridae > Eulemur > Eulemur rufifrons. The sequence continues at coordinate 57,728,630 of NC_090983.1, read as the reverse complement.
GGGCCCCCCACTAGGTTTGTTTCCTATACGTAGCATGCTTCCTATACTTAATTTATTGGTTGAGTAGAAATGATTGGCTTACACTATATCCAATGAATGACCAAAATTATTGTGGCTTGGAAGCTCAGCCCCATTCATCTCTCTTCAACAACTTATCAATCATGCTACCCTAGGTACCCACTTTTATACTCTGACCCTGTATATTATCAAATTATTCTATAACTTCTAAAAAATGTTTGCAATAGTTTACTGTATAATAGAGAGGACTTCATAGAGTGCCTGGCTTGGTAAACTTTTGATCCTCACAGATCTGTTACCAAAAGCTCAGCATTTGTCCTCAAGGCCTCATCACAAGAACGAGAACAAATGGTGTGAGAAGGAAAGAGAATTTTGTTACTTTGACAGCAAAGGAGGAAAATGGTAGATTCCCCTCTCAAAAAATCCAAATTTCCTGCACATAAGCAGAAATACAGAGCTTTTAAAGGGTGGGTTCTCAGCCTCAGGAAATTGCTGTTCAACTACAGTTGATGATTCTAATTGTCCCATTGCCACTGAAAACAATCCCATGACCCCCCACCCAGGACCTCCCTCCACCAGGTCTGGGGTGAGCCGTCTCCTGTAGCACAAAGAATGAAAGACTTAACCTCGTACTGCTAACCACTGGCCTGAGGCAGGGATGCAGGTTTTAGCTCTCAAAAAGGAGTGGAGGATGTTTTAAAGAGACAGAAAATATTTTTGCCCTTTTCTCAGGCCATTCCCTCCATTACAGATCCAGAACTTGAACTTCCAAATTCCAACATAAAAATTCATAGGAGTTATCTAAATCATTCACTCACATCTAGAGTAGCAAATTCTACATCTTGCTATTACATAGTGTCAGGGCTCAGAACACAATACTCCGAAGTATGGTGCCTTGGCATACTGAGTACTTTGAACAGAACGAGACTGGAAGGAGTTCAGAATCAAGATCTCTCTTTGTGTCCTCCTGCTTCCTACCCCTCTTTCTCCCTTGGTGCAAGATATAGAAACCAGAATTCCTCTTCCCTGAGGTGGGTCATAGAAACTAGAATGCCCCTTTCCCAAAGTAACCATAAAGGCTAGAAAGGTCACTCTCTCCCTTCTCCTTTCTCCCTTGAAGACCCTCATTTCAGAGGGATCCTGCCCCATATCCTACAGAGAGGCCAAGAAGAATCTGAATAGACAGCCTTGCTGGGCTCCCCCACCACTCAGTCTATCACTATTAGATCACAACCTTTTGTCCATTCATATTTCTGGGTGGTTATCCATTCTTCATAGGGCCTAAGCATAAAAACAGACAATTTTTCTTGGGTCTTTGGGTCTTCATTTCTGAAGTCTCCCATGCCCTGTGAAACTTTGATTAAATAAATGTGTTATGCTTTTCTCTTGTTATCCTGTCTTTAGTTATAGGAGTGTTGGCTAAGGCCCTTATGATGGGTGAGGAAAGTATCACACTATTCTGCCTCTACAATAGTAAACTCAGAAAACATGAAAGCATTTTGGAGTAAACAGTGACATCTTTAGAAGTTGGTATAATCCATATTGACAACCTGCATTTGCTCTTCACTTGGCCAGAGAGAATTTCAAGCAGCGCCTGTGGTTTTGCTCAATTCCAGACTCGCCCTTATGTGGTACTTGGGTCTCCTTGCTCCAGTGAAGGCACTCTTTGGAGCAGCATGAACTGAGGCCCAGGCAAAGAGGAAATTCATCCATTTTCAGGACATGGCTTGTACTTGACCCTAATTGAATTCAATTAAAAGTATTTACTAAGTTTATTTGGTCTATAACCCATTACACTAGATGCTAGAATCCTGGAAGAGATTTTTAAAAATATAAGAAACAGTCTTTATCTTCAAATAGCTTTCAGATTAATAAAAATTTACACATATAATTATGGTAGAACAGAGAAAAGTAAGAGGTCTGAGAGGGCCCCTCCCAAAAAAAACCCTGAGGGAGTTTGAAGAACAGAGACATTTAGGCAGTTGAGTAGAAAGTGGGTGGTGTGAGGAGGCATTTAACACAGGCCTGCAATGATAAATGTGATTTTGACGGCAGCAGTAGGAGAGGGAAGGGTGGGAAGCTGCAGTGTGTTTCCTTTGGCTGAAGTTAATGGAATTTTTAGGGGGAAAAGTGGGAGATAAGATTGGAAAAAGTGGTCAAAGCTCAATTATGCAGAGCCTTGGATGTCTGTGTACGTTCATCAAGCAATAAAGAGAAGCTCAAGGCTTCCAAGCAAGGAAAATACGACAGAGCTTCAATTTGGGAAGATTAATCTGACGAGAGTATGTAGGATGGAATAGTGTGAAGACATGGCGGGCAGTACATAGGGAAAAACAAATGGGGTCCAAATTAGGATGAATGTTATGGTAATTGAAAGGTAGAGACAGAAGGAGGGACCAGGTACCTTTTTATTAAGGAAAGAAGCAAGCATATGGTTATGGAAAGTACATTTGCATTTACAAAGCATGGCATATAAATGCAAGGTTTGGTGGAACCAAATGAATCACAAATAACAGTTATTAATAAAACAAGATTTCATGATACCACCATCAAGTTTTACATCACAAACTGGAATTCTGATTCTCAGACTGCCAAATGCAGCAAGTTGACACCTGTCCCAGTGAGTTCCTATCTGAGATCTCCTATCTGATGATCAGCCCAGGATTTATCAAAGACTATCTGTCATTGGAGATGGCCATGTCTCAAGGGAAGAGTAGACAAGAACAATGTATGAAGAAAGGTTTGGGGAAAGGAAAAACTCAAATGCATTTTTTAAATGTGAAAAAGAAAACAACTGAAGTTAACATTATTATTGGAATTAATTCACACAGCTAACAAACTTAAGTTCTCTTTTGTAAAACTGCACAGAATGAATAAGAATTGAGACTTCACAAGATCTGCTGTCTCCAAAGAACAATCTAGCAATCCCAACCTTTCCTGTAGTCATCAGCATTTCCCCTCTAGAAGGAATATAAACTAAGTGCCAACGCTGTTCCATTATCACCTACGTTGGGGTGCAGAGAATGATATCCCAAGGTACGGTGCTTTGGTGTGCTGAGCACTTTGAATAAAAGAAATTGAAAGGCCTAAGAAGCTGCCTCAGAACAAAACTTTCTAACATTCTCTTATTTCTTTTCCCCACCTCAAGTGCAGGGAGGGATTCTCTCTGAAATTTCCTCATCTGACTAAGGAAGCTTCTTTCCAAAAGAAATACAATTGTCCTAATACCCCTTCCCTAAGGATCTCATAAGTTAATCAGGAAAGATTAACCACTAAAAGTTATCACCACACCCACACAGACTTTTCATTTATTTTTCTGAGGGCAGCTCTAAAAGGTTATTGGGAGACTTTATCTACATAATATGATAACCTCTGCTCACAGTGCAATTCTGCCCCTTTCCTTCCCATAACTTGCTAGTCACATTCAGTTTATTAAGAGAATCATTTATAAGATAATATCCGCCTCTTAGGTCTATTTATTCTCCCTAAAAATCATCTACTACCCCTCAAAATTGCCACATTTCCCCCATTTCTCTCTCCCCTATTAAAAAGATATTTAAAAATCATTTGGCCCTTCCTTGAGGGTCTCATATTTATGGGACTTTTGTATCCATGTACACAATAATAAATGTGTATGCCTTTTTCTCCTATTAATCTGCCTATTGTCAGTGCATTTTCAGCAACCTTCAGAAGGCAGAAGAGAAGCTTGCCTTTGCTCCCTACACTTAAAATGAACCCCCATAAACACTCCTTTGTAAAACTCCAAACCCAGCTTTGAATCAGACATCCCCCCAAACAGAATACCCTTTAACAATAGCAGAAAAAACTTCAAGAAAGTATGGGGGTGGGTGAAGGGAGAGCCCCAAAGCTATATAGATATAATAGTGAAAATAGTTATATTGAAAAGATAAATAGAAACTAGTAAGTACTCTGAATATTCTGGTATACATTTGAGAACTTTTTCTAGAAGGTAGAAATTATTGAGTCTTCAGGGACATAAACCAGAGCAGTTCCCTAGAAGGTTCTAAATGGTTATTGGCTGCTGTGATCACAATCTGTAAATACTGGGAGGTTATTCCCCTCATGGGCTTCGTGGGTAGAGAATTTAAAACACTTTCTTAGACTAAGCAACTCCCCGCCCCCCACCTGCACTGCATAGTTTTGAATTTCTCTTAGTGAAAACAGCTTCCTTTCATACATCAAAAAAAACTGTAGCATAATTTTAAATATGATTGCTTTTCCATTTAGCCTATATAGCTAAAAATAGGCAACTTTAAAAAAACAAACATGTTTTTCCTGTCGCTGTTTGCAGCCTTCAAATTTGTAGCAACACTATAAATTCATTCCAAATGCAGAAATCTCAAAGAATTATGCCTTTCTGAAGAAATAATAACATGGCTGGGGGTGGTGGCTCATGCCTGTCTGTAATCCTTGCACTTTGGGAGGCCAAGGTGGGAGGATCGCTTGAGCCCAGGAGTTTGAGACCAGCCTGGGCAAGAGCAAGAGCAAGACACCATCTCCACTAAAAATAGAAAAATTAGCTGGGCGTGGTGATCTGTGCCTGTAGTCCCAGCTATTTGGGAGGCTGAGGCAGGAGGGTGGCTTGAACCCAGGAGTTTGAGGTTGCAGTGAGCTGTAATGATGCCACTGTACTCTAGCATGGGCAACAGTGAGAACCTGTCTCAAAAAAATAAAAGAAAAATAAAGAAAGAAATAATACCACCACCTTCAATGTTGAACATATTGTAAATTATATGTAATGGTTGATGGGGAAAAATTTGTGCTTGTAGCCTAAAAGGTAAAATTTTTCAGAGTCTTCCCAGTTCTATTCTTTCCTTTCAAAGAAATTTATTGCAAACTAGTATATTCATTATTCTCTATTGAGTACACTTAGTCACCAATTACATGAAAATGTATTATAAAAATAATTGCTTTTCATCCTCATTAACCAACTATTAGGAAGAAAAATGAGAAATCATTTAGCATTTTATTAATTCTAAAATAGTATTTCTAATGAATCCTCTTATCAAGTTATATGTAGAAAAGCATTTCCCTCCCTATTTTCTAGTGAATTAGGCAGCACTTGAACAAAAAGATAGATACTCCCATTATGAACACATTACAGCATTCCCCATGGATACGGAGACAGCAGCATTTGGGGGGGAAATTAAAGCTTCCCTTCCCACTCTTCCTTCTCACAGGCTTTGTAGCAGGTTTAATTGAACCTGGTGCACCCTCCTAGCTTTTCTACACAAAATTTACTATTTATTCCTTTTGAGTAATTGCAAGAGAGCTAGCGCATCCTTTTAGATGACGTGTGTCATAAGGCTCAAAAGGAGAGGGAAGTGCTCTCAGATGGCTCCATAAACCCACAGGGAGTGGGCCAAAGAACAAAAGACTCGCACATGCGTTTTCCTTCCAACCTTTTATCTCTGGTGGATGCAGGTGGGGTCTGTCTTCTCCACCCCCACGCCTCATCTGTAGCTACACTTAGCCTGGCTCATTTCCTGAAATAAATAAAGGTTCATCTGGGCGCTACCTGTGTTACAGCAAGTGTTTACAGTAGGTGGTCCCGAGGTCAAACCGAGCCACTCACGGAGATACCTTTCGAGTGCCTCTCGTCTGCTCGGGGAGTTGAAATCCCAATCCGGGTTGGTCTCCAGTGCTGCTCTCTGTGCCCACGGTTCCACGTCCAAGGTTCCTGCTGGAACCTGGTCCTGGAGCCACCTCCAGGGTCCCAACTACAATCCGGTGTCGTTCTGTGTTAAAAAGGGTCAGAAGGAGCTGGCAGGCCAGGTGCAGTGGCTCAGGGCTGTAATCCTAGCACTCTGGAAGGCTGAGGCAGGAGGATAGCTTGAGCCCAGGAGTTTGAGGTTGCTGTGAGCTAGGCTGACTCCACGGCACTCTAGCCCGGGCAATAGAGTGACACTCTGTCTCGGAAAAAAAAAAAAAAAAAAAAGGGAGCTGGCGGCAGTCTTCCCAAGTGGGATGGTGGGTCTGAAAGATGGATTCCAGGAGGTCAAGGAGGGCCTGAGATTTTTCAGAGTATGCCAGGGCGTGGTGCTTCCAGTTCAGAAGGTCAGTGGTGGAGAAGAGCTGGTAGTACACAGGACTGGCTGAACGGACCCATTGTCCGTAGACTGCATAGGACCTTGCCCCTCACGCAGGGGCATCTGGAGGGCTGAAGTTGGGGCCTGAGCTGACCACAGCCGGCGGGTGATGGGAGTGTCGGTGCCTGGTTGGTCCAGAACTGGCAGCAGGGAGACTAATGGTGGCAGGGTGTCTGGTGGATTTGGGGGCACTTCAGGAGGTGTCATGGTAGAGTTGTAGGGCAGTGGTGGTGGATCCCCTCAGGAGCTTCCTGATGGATGGGTTTGGACAGTTTGGGGTCTCTGGTCCTTCGGGCCACAAAAATCTTGTTCTGTCCCTTATTAGCACAGAACCAGACTCAAGGGGGAGGGTCTGAGCAATCTCTAGCCATGAATCTATGTAAGGGAATTGGTCGGGGTGGCCGAAAGTCCCAGTCACGATTCTCTAAACTGCTCCCACAGTGGGGAGGTCTAAAGTTCCTGCTGGGGGCCAGTCGACCCCGAATGTGGGCCACTCGTGTTCACAGAGGGCCCTAAGTCTACTTGGACTCAGTATGACACCGTAATCTCTCGTGAAACCCTTCTTAAAGTTCTTTAACATGCATTTAAGGACTGTAGGCTTAGATTCTACACTACCCATCCTAGACCCTTGAACAGTGTCGCAGCTTAACAAGGGTGGGGGTTTCTCTCAGGTGTCCACCTGGCTGTGTCCCTCTCGGGAACTTAGGCGCGTCTTGGCTAAGGTGTGCCCATGTAAACCCCGGGCCTGGTCACTCCCTTTGGGGGAGTGAATCACCGTTATGTCATAAGACGCCACCCCAGAACCGCAGGTGAGGACCCACTCAGGTTCCGTAGCTGTAGCCGTGGAACCACAGTCACTCTTCACTCACTCTTCGCTCACTCACTCAGACAGGCAGAGGTCACACATTCCCGCCCTGGGAATTCCCTGCGCTCAGGAGGTGATCAAGCTCCTCTTCTGTCGTCTGACGGGCCTGACTTGGACGGGTCCCGGGACCTTACCTGGTCCGATGCCTCCACACCTGATTTGACTTGTCCGTCTCTCCGGCATGTCCGGGCGAGTTCGGGACCCTGCGGCCGGCGAGAGCTCCTGAGGAGCGAAGATATTCTGCAAAATGGCAGCTGGCGCCGGTTTGCTTCTGTCGCCGAGGTCTTTCGGGTCACTGCACTCATCCCCCAACCGGTGGCTTCAAGGGGCCAGTGAGGTCGGTTTTCCCCGTCCGGGAACCAAAATGTTATGGCAAGTGTTACAGCAGGTGGTCCGGAGGACAAACTGAGCTGCATATGGAGAGTCGGAGAGTGGCAGAATCATTCGCTGGTGGGCTCAGAGGGGTCTTGCCATCAAATTCTGAACCCTGTCTACCCGATTTTTCCCACTTTTATTAAGCTGGGGTGGTCGGAGGGGTGGGGTCTCAGGTGGCTAAGGTAATAGATTAGTTGATGGGCCAGGTAATAGGTTAGTATTATGCTGATGCGGGTCTTCCATGAGGGGTGGGGTCTCAGGTGGCTGATGGGGGTTTTCCTTATCACCTGGTTGACTTTCACACCAGTTCACAACACCTACCTTTGGTTCAGGGCTATAGATCATGGTTGGATTTCTGTCTGAATTGTCTCGTTATCCTTATCAATAATTTGGGAGTGGACTAACAACATGGAGTTTTAGCAGGTCTGAAGGACCAGGGCTGTAGTTTAAGTTCCTTAGCTGCCTTTTAAATCCAGTAGAGGTAAATCAAATCTACTCAAATCAATAACATTTAGTCGTTACTAGCTGTGTGCAGGACACAGAGGAGCCAGTACAGGATAAATTGCTAAATGGCTCATAGAAAAGGTCCCAACCAAGTCTAAAGCTGGGAGAGGAATTTCTAACAGGATTCAGCTGAGGCTGTGTGAAGAAGGAAGCAATTGACTTGGGGCTTGAAGGTCACAGAGGATTTGAATGGGCAGAAAGAGAGAGTAATCCCTGGCAGGTGGGATAGTATGAGGACAAATTCAGCTGACAATATGAGAAGTGCTTTGGGAAGACTATGTCACAAGTAGTTTGGCTATAGCAGTGGTTCTCAAACTCAGAATCACCTGGAGGGCTTATTAAAAACACGTTCCTAGATCCTCTCACCTGCCCCCACCTCCAAGGTTTCTGATTGAATAGGCCTGAAGCCAACTGATAATTTGCATTTCTATCAAGTTCCCAGCTAATGCTGATGCTGGTGGTCTAGGGACCATACTTTGAGAACCCCTAGGTGAGAATGTAGCATTTCTAAAGCTGAAAAGATGAATGGAACCAATTGTGAATGGCTCTGAAGTTCAGGCTAAGGAATTGGGTTCATTGCTTAGGCTGTGAAAACTGCTGAATGGATTTTTTAAAAGGTGAGATGGAGTTGAGAAATGAAAAAGGTGTGTTAGGAAGGGTACTCTGATCACTGTGCTGAGAAAAACATGGAAAGAAAAGGACTCATCAAAGGGGATTTTTGTGGTGGGTGAGGCCCAAGGTTTAGGTCCTTAACAGGGATGTGGAAGACAGACTAGCAAAAGAGAAGAGATGATGCAAAACCTCACTCATTTCATCCTCTTTTAAACTAAATTCAAAGGTATATTTACACAAGAATTGACAAAATAACTAACTAGCAAAACCACTGAACTAGTCAAATCCTCTAAACTAGTCAAAGGCTATCAAAATTTAGGGCAAAATTTAGAAGTTTGTTAAAAATGCAAATGCCTTCTAGGTATACACCCAAAAGAAATGCAAGGGGCTCTAACAGATATTTGTACACTCTTGTTAATAGCGATGAAGGAGCTCAGGAAATTTCACCTCAAAATATGACTCCTTGTATAAAGAGTATTTTGAATTAAAGGCCCTTAGAGATGAACAGGCCTCAGAAGGGGCTTTCCCTCTACCTGCATAAACCAGACTGACCCATCAAAAAGAACAATTGACTTCCCTTCCCCTCCCTGTTATCTCAATATATTGCAGGAGAGAAGATCAAGAATATAACCAGCCTGGCCCAAATCCTTTTAAATATAATACCTGTCTCTGAGGTTAATTTAATTTCCAAAGATAATCATTTACAAGTCAATCTGTTTCCCCTCATCCACTTCATTTCCAAAGATAATCATTTACAAGTCAATCTGTTTCCCCTCATCCACTTCATTCTCCCAAGTATCTATGCATCCTCCCTAGTAAGCGCTTAAATTGCTGCTCAACAGAATTATCTGTACTCCTCATCGCCCCCTCCTTTTTAAAATGAGGGTATAAAAACTTCTGGACCCCACTGGTATCTGCGATTCTCCTCGTGTGCAGGGTAAATGAATCTCTTTCTCTTATTCATCTGCCTAATTGTGGACTGATCTATCAGCAAACCTTCCAGGGTGAAGGGGAAGTTTCCTTTCTTCCCCACAACAGCATTATTCACAATAGCCAAAGTGTGGAAACAACCTAAAAGTACATTGACAGATGGATTGTTATTCAACCTTAAAATTTTTTTTTATTGAGGTAAAATATACACATATACTTTACCATCTTTACCATTTTTAACCACATAGTTAAGTGTTAATACATTTTATATTCTTTTTTCTCCCTCTTCATCCACTCTCATTCCTCCCCTTCTTGGCCTCTGGTTGCTACCAATCTATTCTCTATCTTCATGAGATCCACTTTTTTAACTCTCACATATGAGTGAGAATATGTGATATTTACCTTTCTGTGCTTGGCTTATTTCACTTAGCATAATGGTCTCCAGTTCCATCTGTGGTGCTGCAAATGACAGGATTTTATTCTCTTTTATGGCTGAATAATATTGCACTGTGTATATATACCACATTTTATTTATTTAATCATCCATTGATGGGCACCTAGGTCAAGGCCATGTTTTGGCTATCGTAGATAGTGTTGCAATAAACATGGGAGTGCATACATCTCTTTGATATACTGATTTTCTTTATTTTGGGGGTATATTCAGTAGTGGAATTGCTGGATCATACGGTAGTTCTGTTTTTAGTTTTTTGAGGAACCTCCATACTGTTCTACATAGTGGCTTGGCTGTTCTAATAGTGCACATTCCCACCAACAGTATATCTGGGTTCTCCTCTCTCCACATCCTTGCCAGCAGCTATTATTGTCTGTCTTTGAAATACAAGCCATTTTAACTGGGTGAGATAATGCCGCATTGTAGTTTTGGTTTGCATTTCTCTGATGATTAGTGATGTTGGGCGTTTTTTCATACACCTGTTGGCCATTTGTATGTCTTCTTTTAAGAAATGTCTTTTCAGAAATGTCTATTCAGCTCTTTCACCTATTTTCAATTGGATTTTTTTTTTTTTTGCTATTGCATTGTTATATGTTCTGGTTATTAATCCCTTGTCAGATGGATAGTTTGCAAATATTTTCTCCCATTCTGTGGGTTGTCTTTTCACTTTATTGATTGTTTCCTTTGCTGTACAGAAGCTTTTTAGCTTGATATGATCTCAATTGTCTATTTCTGCTTTGGTTGTCTGTGCATTTGGGGTGATAACACACGAAAAAAATCTTTGCCCAGCCCAGTGTCCTAGAGCATTTCCCCAGTGTTTTTTTTTTTTCTAGTAGTTTCAGATCTTAGATATAAATCTTTAATTCATTTTGATTTGACTTTTGTGCATGGTGAGAGATAGGGGTCTAGTTTTACTCTTTGGTATACAGTTACCCAGTTTTCCCAGCACCATTTATTGAAAAGTCTGTCCTTTCCCCATTGTATGTTCTTGGCACCTTTGTGAAAGACGAGATGGTTGTAAATGCTTGGATTTAAATTTAAGTTAAATTTAAATTTAATTTTCTATTCTGCTTCATTGGTCTATGTGCCTGTTTTCATGCCAGTACCACGCTGTTTTTGTTACTATAGCTTTGTAGTAAATTTTGAAGTCAGGTAGTTTGATGCCACCAGTTTTGTCCTTTCTGCTCAGGATTGTTTTGGCTATTCAGGGTCTTTCCTGATTCCATATAAATTTTAGGATTTTTATTTCTATTTCTTAGAAGAGTGTCATTGGTATTTTGATAGGAATTGCATTGAATCTGTAAATTGCTTTGGGTAATATTGTCATTTTAACAATGTTAATTATTCTAATCCATGAGCATGGAATATCTTTTCATTTTTTTGTGTCCTCTTCTATTTCTTTCAGCAAAGTTTTATAGTTTTCCTTATATAGATCTTTTACTTCTTTGGTGAGAATGATTCCTAGGTATTTTATATTTTCTGTGGCTATTGTAAATGGGATTTCTTTCTTGATTTCTTTTTTCAGATTGCTTGCTGTTGGTGTATATAAATGCTACTGATTTTTGTATGTTGATTTTGTATCCTGCAACTTTATGAATTTGTTTATCAGTGCTAAGAATTTATTGTGGAGTCTTAAAGTTTTTCTAGGTATAAGATTATGTCATCTGTGAACAAGGCTAATTTGAATTCTTCCTTTCCAATGTGGAAGCAATTTATTTCTTTCTCTTGCCTAATTGTTCTGGCCAGGACTTCTAGTACTACGTTGAATAAAAGTGAACATCCTTGTCTTATTCCAGTCTTTAGAGGAAAAGCCTCCATTTTCCCCCATTCAGTATGATGTGAGCCATGGGTTTGTCATATATGGCCTTATTTTGAGGTAGGAAAGGAAGAAAATTTTGACACATGCTACAATTTGGATAAAACTTCAAAAGATTATGCTAAGTAAAATAAGCCATACACAAAAGGACTAATACCGTAAGATGCCAGTTATAGGAGGTACCTAGAATAGTCAAATTCACAGAGACAGAAAGTAGAATAGAGGCTACCAGGGGCTGGAGGGAGTGGGGACGTAGTGTTGAATGGATATGAAATTTTAGTTTAGAATGATGAAAAAGTTCTGGCAAGGGGTGGTGGTGATGGCTTCATAATAATGTGAATGTATCCAATGCTACCGAATTGTACACTTAAAAGTTAAAATGGTAAATTTTATGTTATGTATACTTTACCACAATAAAATAAAAGATGCAAATGCCTAAAGTACCCCTTCAGCTAGAGAATGTGATTCAGTTAGTCTAGGTGGGACCCAGGAATGTGCACTTTAACATCTTGCCCAGGGGATTCCAAAGCAAGTGCTACAGGACAAACTCCTCTATTTCGTCTCTAGGGAAAAGTAGCCCCTTTGAGTAAAGTCTTTTGTGAGAGAAGGGATAGGGTTTTGCTTAAAGGGAGGGTTTTCCAGATACCACTTAGACCAGCAGATTCTCCTTCCTAAGGCCATAGATGTCCATAACATTGCCGTGACTAAAAGAAATCCTAACAGAAACCTTCATCTGGGGCCCCGCTCACCATTTGTAGATGGCCACATGGGAGAGTCTCCTCTCCTGCACCTCTTGCATTGCATGTTTTCTGTAGTAACTACTAGAAACAGAAGTAAAACGAGCAACTTAAACACAGATAATGAACTCTGTGAAGTTGAAGCAGAAAGCCTTAATTTTATGGCTTGAACTTTGTACAATTATTGACTGACCGAGAGCTCTCTACAATGAATATTAATTAATGGGAAGCAGGAAACAGTCCAGAAGAAAGCAGAATGGAACACAGATGAGGATAATGGGGGTTGAAGTTGCGGAAGCAGGATAGCTACTAAGACTGAGGATCTGCATTAGGACCAAAATGGAAATACCATGTCAGCTGCTGTCTGATGATTTAACCCTGGAGACCACAGAAGTTATTAGCCTACACTTGTGTATTACATAATTCTAGTATAAAGGAGATTTACTTCTGTGAGCCTTTTTAGGAACTGAGAATTATAAGATCAATTATACGTGACTCCAAATAGAAATTTAGGGAGAAAAAACCAGAAAGGCAGGCATCAAAAAAGAAGACAGACACTTAATATACAAATTATATAGCCATAAAATAAAATACATTTTAAGGTTTTTTTTTTAAACTGGGAATATGGTATAGGGGTGGTACAGTGATAATTTTATGTGTCAACTTGGTTGGGCCACGGTGGGGTGCCCAGATATTTGGTCAAACATTCTTCTGGTTGTTTCTGTAAGGGTTTTTAGATGAGATCAACATTTAAATCAGTGGACTTTGATTAAAGCAGATTGTCCCCCCCTCCATGTGCATGGGCTTCATCCTAAAAGCTGGAGGCCTGAATAGTACACAAAGAACAGCCTCCCTAAGCAAGAAGGGATTCTTCAGCAGATTGTGTTTGGATTTCATCTGCAACATCCACTCTTCCTGGTTCTACTAGAACATAGGCCCTCCTGGGTCTCCAACCTGCCAGGCCATCCCACAGATTTTGGACTGGCCAACCTCCATAATTGTATAAGCCAATGCCTTACAGTAAATCTCTTTCTATATATGGACACATGCTATCGGCTCTGTTTCTCTGGAGAACCCTGACTAATACAGGTGGTAGATGAGGAGATCTGTAAATGTTTCTAGTAAGTTAGGAGAGGTAAAATGTGTGATTATGGTGGTTTTTAAACAGGTCAAATTCTTTGACCTTCTTCTCATCAAGAGCTGAGGTATATGTCCCCACCCCTTGAATCTCAGTGGGCTCATGACTGCTTTGAAAAAAAGTATGGCAGAAGTGGCACTATGTGACCTCTGGGGCTATATGATAAAAGAAAGTCATGCAGCTTTTGTCTTGTTCACTTAAACGCACGCTCTTCGAGCCCTGAGTGTAAGAATCCCGAACACTCAGAGACAGCCATGCTATGAGGAAGCCCTAGCCACGCAGGGAGGCCCTATGCAGGCTCTCTGATGGCAGCCTCCACTGAGCCCAGCCTTCAGGTCACCCTGGCCCAGATGCCAGACATGAGAGTGAAGAAGCTTGTAGCCGATTCCAGCTCCTGGTTAGTAGAGTCTTCCCAGTTGAGGCCCCAGACATGTGAAGAGGAGACAGGTCATCTCCACTAAGCCCTTTCTGAATTCCTGATCTGTAGGATCCATGAACCTGAATTAATATAATGGTTTAAAATTTTTAAATCAAATTCTTCCTTAAATTCTTTTCAGTGGCTTTTTCTACCTTAGGAATCTTTAAGGATATAATCATTCCTGAGGAGAGAAACTTAATTTCTAATATACATGTGTTAGTTGTTAGCAAACTGCAAAAAGTTGATTCCAAAGAATATTTTCCAGTTTTCCTCAACTTCTCTTTTGTCACATTTACAATACACAGAATTTTTTAAAATCCATGCAATTACTGCAAAGGAAAGCTAGCTGAACTATTGTGGAGCCTATCTGTATTTGAAAGTATTGTCAAATACTATTGCCTAATTATGATCATGCTACTGAACTCCAAACTGGGTGACAGAGTGAGACCCTGTCTCTGGAAAGAAAAAAAAAATACTTTTGCCTATTTATCTGACTGAGTAAAAGAGGTGAGCACAGGTTTTTAGTGGGGTTTTATAAACCCCCAATGATTGCACTAATTTCGGTTAACCAAGGAGAATATTAATATTGCTCAATGCAAGAAATATTATTAAGCCCTATTATATGTAGATTTGGGGCTGAAAATAATTAAGAGAAAAATTGCTCTTGAAAAGTGTATATTAACTACTATGATAAGGTAAATTTTTTATTATCTCGAAAGTGTAGTTACATCACAATCATCAGTGATTTATAAAAGAGTTCCTTGAAATTGAGTTAATTCAAACACATTCATAAAGTTTTTATAGTGTCTGTTACTCTACTGGATCATATGATGAATATTTTAAAGGTTAATACAGATACATAGAACCTGACCTTGTGAATTTTTTAGTCTAGCGAACACAGTAAGGTTCACTCACTTGAAACAACTAGGCCATAGACCTTGGTGGAAAAGGTACATTCACACAAGAATAAAGGAGAATTACTTCTGAACCTACAGAGCTTTTATGTTGGACATAAAGAAAATAATTTCCTGAGTGATGGGATATGCATGATTTCATTTCTTTTTCTAAGGAGTTCTAATAGTTTAAATTTGGCAAGCTCCTTTCTGTGTTTTCAACTTGGTTAGCAACAAAACAAGGAAAAGAAAAAACAAACAAAAAAAAACTCCTCACAGAACTGGCATGCACTAGATCTGGAATCTTGGATTGGCTCATTTTGTGTTATTTTCAAGTGTTATGAAACTTGTGTCTTGCTGTAATTAAAAATTTTATGAAAATGACTGTAGATTAGTAAACAATCCAGGCTACATAAAAATTTGTTTTTTCTCAGTTCTGTTTAATACTAAGAACTAAACTAGCCTTTCTCCCTGCCTGCTTCATATAAATAACTTGGTCCCTCCAGATCTCAGTAGTCTGTAATTCTGTTTCATGTCTCACACACTCCTGTGATTTTCAGAAGCAGAGGGGTGCTCAGAAAGGGCAAAACAAAGTCAGATTTGGGGTAACAAAATCACATTAAACCCTTACCATAGGCACTCTACCTTGTGAAGGAAATAAAAAAGAGATAGCAAGCAAAATTCTTGCCTTCAATAAACTGGTAATTTAAAAGAATTAGTAGCAGTAGTAATATGTAAACATTCCAAGTCTTATAAAGATGAGTAATTTATTTTAATGAACTTATTGGACCTCACAACTCTGGCATTGTTTTCCCCCAATCTTTCCTCTACACTAGCGGTCCCCAACCTTTTTGACACCAGGGACCAATTTCACGGAAGACAATTTTTCCACGGACGGGTCGGGGAGGAGCTCAGGCGGTGATGCGAGTGATGGGGAGCAGCTGTAAATACAGATGAAGCTTCTCTGGCTTGACCACGCTCACCTCCTGCTGTAAGGCCTGGATTTCTCACATGGCCCCTGGCTTCCTCAGAGAGAATGTTCCAAGGGACAGGATTTGGAAGTTGCTAGTCTCGTAAGGCTGGGCTCAGAAAGTGGGATAACATCACTCCTGGCAAATTCTGTTGGTCAAATCAGTCACAGATTCAGCTCCAGTTTCAAGGGGAGGGGATGTAGCCTTCATCTCTCAGTAGGAGGGGTGTCAGAGTTTGAGGCCGTCTCTAATCTACCCGTATCCCCTTCCCCTAAAGTCCCTGTGGCTTCGACCCTTGGTAAGAGTCCCAGTGTGGTTTACTGAAACGTTAGAAGCCACTCGATATAGCTGTGGCTGACTCCATTTGGGATCGTGCTGTACCTACGAGGCCATACGCCAATGCTGATGATTGCCTAAACCTTTCTCATGTGCTTGCTGCACGCTTTTGGGCACTGTGCTTGGGCTGCCCAAATGATATATGTGTATAATAATTATTATTGTAAAGAAATGGGTCACATGATCATGGAGGCAGTCAAGTCTTATGATCTGCAGGGTGAGTCAGCAAGTTAGAGACCCGAGAGAGCCGACGGTCTAGTTCCTGTCCAAGTCTGAAGGCCCGAGAAGCAGGAGAGCACATCGTGTTTTTCCTGTCTAAAGGCTGGCAGGCTTGAGACTCGGGAAGAGCTGATGTTTCAGTTCAAGTCCAAAGGCAGGAAGAAAGCTGATGTCCCAGTTCAAAGGCATTCAGGCAGGAGGAATTCTCTCTTACTCAGGGCAGGGTCAGCCGCTTTTCTTCTATTCAAGCCTTCGGCAGATTGTATGAAACCCACCCACATTAGGAAGGACCCTCTGTTTCCCTCCGTCTACCAATTTAAATGCCAAGGTCAGCCATAAACACCCTCACAGAAATACCTAGAATTATGTTTGACCAACTATCTGAGCACCTTGTGGTCCAGTCAAATTGACCCATAAAATGAGCCACCACTCAGGCTCAGTTTCCCCAGCCCTGCGTGGTCTCATGAGCCCCTGCCACACTATCCCTTGTGACAAAGCCTGCTCCATGACAACAAGAGCTGCTGTTCATAAAAAACAATGAAATAATGTAATGTCTTTTACAGGAACTTGGATGGAACTGGAAGCCCTTATCCTAAGTGCAGTAACTCAGGAATGGAAAAACAAATGCTGCATGTTCTCACTTGTAAGTGGGAGCTAACCCGTGGCTATGCATGGTCACACAGAGTGGAATAACGGACATTGGAGACTCAAGACAGGGAAAAGGGGAGAAGGGGGAGGGACGAAAAATTACGTTTTGGGTACAATGTACACTATGTGAATCATGGGTATACTGAAAGCCCAGATTTCACCACTAATCAATATATACATTTAATAAAGCTCCACTCGTGCCCCCTAAATCTATTGAAATAAAAAAAAAAAATTTTAAAAAAGAGCTGCTGTGTCTGAGTTTTAAGAGTGACATTTCCTTAAGACGTATCACTCCTTCCAATAATGGTGCCATTGCTGTATGACTTGTCATTTGTTTATGAGGACAATTGAACAATTACTTAATAGCCAAACCAGGCAAATATCAGGTACCGGAAGCACAGTTGTCTCTGTGTGTATGTACACATTAGATGGCTGTGCAGGGGATCACCGAGGTGTTTGCAGGAAAAAGAACTAAGCGACATCAATGATCACAAAATGCTAATGTTTGTCTATTGCTTTGTAATTTGCAAACAACTTTCATCTCCCTTAGCCCACTGCAGGCCTTGTGATCCTTACAGGTGGTATTGCTATGACAAAAGCTGCTCTGGGAGAAGATAGTATCATTAATAACAACAGCACAGTGCCAAAGGGTAGACCTGGATAGTCTCCTTTATTTTCACAGCTATTATTCATTCATTTACGTTCATTCATTTATTCCACAAATATCTATTGAGTGTTGGGTGATGGAGATATATCAGTGAGAAAAAACAGATGTGTCTGTTTTCATGGAGCACGTGGATTATAGGAGACTGCTGTTAATTAAATAATCTCACAAAACAACATATTAATAAATTTAGAACTATGATCAACGCCCTGAAGGTGAAGTACATAGTGGCATGAAAGAAACATTTGGACTAGTCACTGTGGAAGCGACCACTGGATTTATTCTGGAAGAAAGGGCATTTACAGGGGTAAGGAACTGGGGACCACCCCTATGTTCCAGGTGAGGGAACAGCTTTTGCAAGAGCCCTGTGGTAGGAGCGGCTGCTTCTAAGAACTGAGAGACAGCCAGTGCACCTGGAGCACAAGCCCAGTGGGGTAGGTTTTGTTACCTATACTCATCCCATTTTACAGACAAAGAAAATGACCTTGAACAGAATTCGTCTCTGGGTTTCGTTTCTTGGGTTTCTATTCCTCCCTGTACAGCTTGCTCTTTGAAACAGGCCAGTTTCAGAATTGTTTTCAAGGAGGAAAAAAAAATGTAGCATGACCGGGGCGGGAGAAAAACATTTCCAGGCATGAAGTCCGGATAGTGTTGCAGAAAGACATGAGCTGGGAATTTTAAGTAAGGGAGCTGAGCTCCTGCGGAGAGCTTGGAGAAGGGGTGACTAAGATCAAAGCACCCCAAAGTAAGGGGAGCGGGTGTATTGTGATCAGGATTTGGGCTTGAAATAATCGTGGGTCAGTCAATCCATTCACAGCAGAAGATGGTTCCAATGCTCGAGCAGTCTCATCTGTCACACTTTTCCTCCCGAGTGGTTTTTAGGAATAGGATCAATGTTAATCTGAATAAAGGAGTTTCACTTTTGTCCTCTCTGGAGAGTAGGATTGAATGAACTCAACGAGTTCTCAAATTCCTAGTGATTCACGCAGCCGCAGTCTCCTGAGTGTACGGTGAAATATGAACACAGTGCTGGGCAGAGCAAGACTACACTCGAAGGCTCTTGGCCTCCCAGACGGAGGAGAATGTTTTGTACCTAGAAACTTTCCAGAAGTCACTACAGGCTAAAGAAAGACAGTACTGGTCAAGAGGAAATACTAGGGTGTGCCTAAAGGACACGAGGAATGCTGGTACTGCCTCTTACCAGCTGTGTCAGGTGGCGAAAGTCATGCTGCCCCTTTGTTCCTCAGTTTCCCCATCTTTACACAAAACGGCTTCCAGCCATTGCACAGTGGTCTGTACAGATGAACTGTGCAAATGTATCCTAGCAGCTTGTAGAGAATCTATACAATTACAGCCTTTCCTCTTTCTCCTTTCAGGGTGAGGAATGGCAGTCTGGGTGACTCAGCAAGAGGGGGGAGGAGCCGGGGAAGGGGAGAGGGATGATTCAGACAGTGTTTAAAAACAGCCCTTGCAGGCACAAGTATGAAGCCATCTCCAGCCCCAAGATAACAGCTCTCCCCTTTCCTACAATTTTCTTCCTGCTCCCACCCCCACCCTGTCTCTCTTAGACACCTCTTATTATTTATTCTAACCCAGCTTTATCCATGTAAAATGTTAGAGGTTATTAAAATGTTCCAAGATAGGAGCAATAGCCTCTTTTTTCCTGCTCCCCTAAGTCATCACGCTACTTAATGGTGAGGGCCTGACCCATTAAGTTCCTGAAGAGTAGAAACCCCTGCATGCACCTGTAGTCCCACCTATTCAGGAGACAGAGGAAAGAGGATGGCCCAAGGGCAGAAGTTCAAGGCTGCAGTAAGGTATGATCGTGCCACTGCACTCTAGCCTGGGCAACAGAGCCAGATCCTGTCTCCAAAAAAAAAAAAAAAAAGAGACTGTATTTTGCAATTTTTTTGTTCAGTGCAGAACACAGTGCCTGACACATGGTAGTTAATAATGTATACTGAATTACTGAGTGACTCCAAAACAACCTTTCTTAGTTCTCCCAAAATTTCCCATTGCTTCCATGCCTGGATCACAGCTAATTATGAAAGAAACATTTTCCAGGAAGTAATACATGTAAAACATCTGAGGTGCATTTGCTTATTGACACAAATGCACCTCTAATGGGTCAAAGTTCAGACGGGGGCATGGATTTAGTGACATGTGGAAGGAGGAAAATGGAATACCTCTAGTCAGTGAATTTTTTCCAAGTACTGACTACTTTAAGCCAAACTTATTCCAGGACTCTAGGATTCTGGCTTTGGGTAACTGTTCTGAGTGTTCCCTGTTAGTCTTATGCAGGGGAAAAGAGATTGAGATGATGGTATTTGGTGGGGACCCAGCCATCTCAACAACCACATCCAGCCCTGCCTCCGCTGCGGTCTCACTCCCTGTGGCAGCCGTGCAGGTGTCTGCACGGAGAGCAAAGCCAGGCAGTTTCACACATTTTATGGAATCCAGGAGGATTCCATCCCGGTCCTTAATACAGATCCCAGGTGAGCTATTCTGGGACCACATGGATGATGTTTTGCGCCAATGGCAGACATAGATCTACAGAGGAGAACACCATGAAAAGGAGGCTGGCGCTTTGTTTCCTAAAATAGTTTCAAATTCTCTGTGCTCTGGATCTGGCCAATCCAACATTGAGGGAAGGAGCCTCCCAAGCAGACACTGCACCGCCCTGGGACCCTCAGTCTCAGTGTTCCTCCTCTTCCGACAGGCAGCGGGCAAGAGGCGGGGCAGGGAGGGCAAGTCGAGGCTCACGCAGCCGTTAGCTGGGACCCTGAGGGCTTCCCGGACTTTGGTTGCTAGAGAGGGGGGCCAAGGGAAGGACTTGATCTCCTGGTTTTTAAATCCAAGGTCCTTTAGAAGAACCCCAGAAGGCTTTCTACTGTCTCGAAGTTTTCCTCCCTGCAGCTGACTCTGGAATTGCTTGGCTTGGCTTTGTTGACATGATAATAATTACAGTCATTTTCATTAATTGCTCCCTATTTGAGCCTAATTGCTATGGAGTATAATAAAAATTATGCACATCATTCAATGTGCCATATTAACTTCAGCTCTTACTCCATTGTAGTACCAGATTTGGTTCACGTGTACATATTATTGCTCACGTGACTTGGTTATATACACATTTTTTAAAAATAGGAGAAAAGACCTATTTCAATAAGCCGAATCAGTGTAACCAGCAGGGGGGCCTCGGGACCAGGAAAGTTGTCCTTCCTGCTTTTCTCTGTGCAGCCCCTTTGTTCCTCTCTCTGTTTCCTGGTCAGCTGCTTCTGCTTCTCCATGCACTGGGCAGGACATGCTCCTCCACAGAGGCTCCTGAGTTTATACGGCCTCCATCCCCGTAACCAGCCGGGATCGATGGCTCTTTCAGGTCTGACTCCAAATTCCCAGGAGAAAGAACCCAGCTAATCCGGCTCAGTTGATATTTCTGGTTCAATCCAGTGTGGCCGATTGATGGGGTGAAGAAGTTCAAGAAGAGATTCAGGCACTCCCAACCTACGGGTGCTTGGGTGGGCGAAGGTGGCGGTGTTGCTATCTTTACTAAAGTGTGAGACTGGTAATAGTTTAACATACGTGTCTCTACTTCTCCTGGGAGAGTTGCCATTTACCAGGAATCAAAATCTCCGCTTCTTTAAGCCTTTCTGTGAAGTGGGAGTAACAACGTGTAGAACTTGTCTCAGCGTGGTGGTGGTGTTGCAAGACACAACGTTCACAGAGTCCTTTGCACAGTCCCGGCACATAGAAAGCACTGAAAACAATAGTCACCATCATTGCTGTTGTCATGTCTTTGGATCCTTAAACATTTTTTTGATTTTTTTTTTTTTTGGCAGGTATGATTTAAAAAACCATAAAATCCACCCAAAGATTTATTTGAGAAGAATCCAAGAGTCTCGGGGGAATCATCTCCAGAAGTTTTATTTATTTTTTTCCTTCAAATATCTGAACAGCGTGTTAAATATTTTCCGCACGTTATATCCAATTTGGGAGAGCTTTGAAGCCTGGTGTGTAATATTTCACTAATCCACGAGGGGGCAGGCTTCCCAAACATAAGTGCTCTGTGCTCGCGCGCCAGCTCCGGGGGAAACAAAGGGCAGTCCAGTGACGGACAGCTGTGGTATAGGATCTGCTCTCTGTCAGAAATCCAGTATTACCTTCAAGGAAATGTAAGAAACAAAAAGCAACAAAACATTTTCAAGGCCTAGAAGAATTCCCAGCCGCGTGACCACAGTGGCTCTTGCCACTTGCCAGGCCAGGTCTGCTACGAGCCTGTGAAACCAGCAAAGGAAATTTCCAGTGTCCCCAACCACTCTGCCTTTGTAACTGGTCTTCTGCCCCCTTTCTCTCCGTGTCTTCCTACTCCTTCATCCCCCTTTTCTATGAAAACCTATGTTTAGGAAAAATACCTGCAATTTATATTTTATTTTATTTTATTATTCTCTCTCTTTTTTTTTTTTTTTTTTTGAGACAGAGTCTCGGTCTGTTGCCCAGGCTAGAGTGAGTGCCGTGGCGTCAGCCTAGCTCACAGCAACCTCAAACTCCTGAGCTCAAGCGATCCTCCTGCCTCAGCCTCCCGAGTAGCTGGGACTACAGGCGTGAGCCACCACACCCGACTAATTTTTTCTATTTTTAGTTGTCCAGCTAATTTCTTTCTATTTTTAATAGAGACGGGGGGTCTCACTCTTGCCGAGGCTGGTCTCAAACCTCTGACTTCAAGTGATCCTCCCGCCTCGGCCTCCCAGAGTGCTAAGATTACAGGTGTGAGCCACCATGCCCGGCCTACATTTTAAAGAAATAAGAATCCTAGGGATTTTAGTTCACTGTAAACGCTATCAAGAGTGTGACAGTTACTAAAAATGGAACTTGCACTTTCAGATGCCCTCCCAGGACTCATATGAAGAGAAGTGGAGTATTAGTGGTTCAAAGCAAGGCCATGGAAGGTAGATAGGCCTGGGTTTAAATCCTAGCTTACATGCATTACTAGCTCTGTAACCTGGGGTAAGTTACGAAGGTTATTTCTCTTCTTCTGTAAAAGGGGGATAATAGATCCTATCTCATGAAGATTAAAAAAGATAATTCATGTACAGTATATAGTGTTTGGCACATAAAACACATTCAATAGTAGCTGCTATTATACTAAAAGTTTTATCACAGTGATATTACATCAATGAATTATTAAAGTGATATGATTTTATATTACCTAATTATTAGATTTTTTTTATCATGGTCCCATTTTATCCGCCACATTAGACAGTTTCTGGAGTGCTACCTTTAGGTCTGAACTGGAGGAAGAGGGCCCATTTTAAATGAAACGTGGACCTATTAGAGAAAACAGAGAAGGAAAATGACTAGGATGGTGGAGGTTCTAGAAATTATCTTATGAAAATTAGTTGAGAGAATTAGGACCATTGAAACTGAAGAGTGCAAGATTTATGGGGAGTATAAGAGCACGTATCTTCAAATGTAAGAGCCCGATCCTCTGGAACAAGTAGATTGTGTGTTTGTTTCTGTTAGCTGCCTAAGCATATTCATGCCCCCATCTGGGTTAGGTTTCTTTCTTGGGTTAAGGGTTCTTGGAACCAATGTAATGACAGACTTATGGTTGCAAATTCTCAAGGGAAACTTTTCCCCGCTGGAGCCTAGACCAAGACAGAAAAGCACCCTTATTGTCTCCCTGAGCCAATGGGTACATTTCCTGATTCACTCTTTCACCCTCACTATAGCCCTTCCAAGGACTAGGCTTTCTAGAGGTTGCAGTTAACACCCAACATTCTGCAGTTCCAAGCCTCACATCCTGCCCTGGCCTAAGCATTCTAACCCAAGCCTGGCAACTCCCACCCTGGGTGACTGCAGCCTCCACACATGCAGTCACTGCTCTCATTTTTCAGTTCCCTCTTCATTTTTGACCCCAGGGGCTTTCCTTACTTACCTTCCAGCGTTTAGCCAATGTCTTAAAGGAGACTTGTTTTACTGGATCCAGAATTTCTGATTGTTTTGAAGCTAGATGGTTTGGGGTCGTGTAGTTTACCATACACCCAGAGGCAGAAGTTAGTTTTAAAAATAATTAAAGAAAAAATTAATCATCACATTTAGAGAGAACTTGGGAGTTCCTGAGAGAAAGATTTAAGCTCTTTAGTAAAGGAAGCTTGCTAAGGAGGGCTGTGGAGAAGGGGAAGTGGTTGTCCTAGGGAGGGATGAGATCAAGCCAGTGCCCACGCTGGTGGCCCTGTGACGCCATCAAGGGGATTTTCACATTATGGAATTCTGAGGCTGAAAGGATTGAAAGGAACGTGTGACCTGCCCCACAGTATCTGTAGTGAAGACCTAATAGTGAGGCCAAGCAGAAAGTAAGCAAATGTTTAGAAGGGCCCTTTTCTGAAAAATCTCCCCACATATGGGATTGAGGACCCATTGTAAGGAAGGCTGGACCCAGTTAACTATTTCACAGGCTTCCATCTGAGTCTTTGTGTTTGTGGGGGAAGAATGAGCTAAGAGCACCAGAGTTGTTGGGCTCAACAGAATATAGTCAAAATGCTGCTTCCCCTTCCTGGTCATGATCGTGAGAGTATCTCTGGCTTTATGGTATTTTACAATTTAAAGAGTTTCTCTTCTACACACATTTTCTTTGTCATAAGCATCCTGTGAAATAGGCAGAGATTGTTGTCTCCATAGCTGTTTGTCCTAGGACACACAGAGTAAGTGGGCAAGATAGGACTTGACTACTTATCTTTAGGCCACATCATGGGATGCCAATTCTTTTGTGTGACTTGCACCTGTTCTGAAGTCCCTGACATGTCAGTGAGCTAACTTCTTTGGTTATCTCTTTTGGAAGCTGTTGGTCTCTAACAGAAAGTCTCTGTTCTTACTTGGTTTGTCTGATTCTAAATCCATCTTAGAGAAGAGGAAGGTTAGTGAAGAGAGTCTGGTGACGCTTCATTCCACTCTATCACTCCAATCCGATGCCTTTGGTGCCATGCTGCTAGATTATAACCACAGTCAGCTATACCGGAATCACTGCACTAACTCTGAACAACCATTTTATGGAACATAGTAGCTACCAGAGATAAATTGGGGCTTGGGCCCATTCTTTCAGATCTTGTTATCGATTTAAGTATAGTAGGTAGCAAATGTTAATGGCCAACCAATTAGACTAGAGCAGCAATCATCCCAACAGGTCACAATTCTTAAGGTCCTTTAATTGCAGGTTTGTAAAGCTGCCTTTAGTGGGAATGTGCAAATTCCTTTCCACTTCTCTTTTATGCTCCAATCCCAGGTAACTGCTCATTCATTATAGAGGATGGGGTGCTGTGTGAGGACATAAGGGGTTGTCCTAGTCATCTCCCATAGTCTTTTTCTGAGGCTGCTTCTCTCTACAGTATAGAAAATGCTGGCTCCGCACTGCAGTGCAATGTTTTGAATTCATTTCTTCCCCGTTGGCTTCACCAAGGATCTGCATGTCATGGGATCCAGCCTTAAGTCCATCCTGGCTAATGGAAAGTCACCGGAGACACTACATAAGGCTGTTTTTACCAGTTGATCACATTTATTTTAGTTGTAAACATCATTACATATTTCCTCTTAGACCCCACAGGAAACCGTGCAAATAACCGGAAATGATGACACAGAGCACAGAATAAAAGCGGCAGTTCTCGTCAACAACAGCAACAACCACCGCCACCGCGAGATTCCGGGGGCGAAGAGGCCAAGCCGAGAACATGGGCCTGAACATCGCCCCACTCCGCGCCTGGGACGACTTCCTCCCGGCCCCGGACCGCTTCGCCCGGCCAGACTTCAGGGACGTGTCGCGATGGAGGAAGCGCGTAGTGAGCAACCTGCTGTATTACCAGACCAACTACCTGGCGGGGGCTGCCTTGCTGATTGCCGTCGTGGGCTTTCTGAGCCCCCTCGGCACGGTCCTTGGAGGAACTGCGGTGGCGCTGGCGTGCGCGGGGCTGGCGTGGGCGGCCCGCAGTGAGGGTATCCTCTGCCGGATGAAGGCGCGACACCCCACGGCGTTCGTCGTGGTGGTCGTGTTGGCCAGCTGTCTTCTCATATCCGTGTCTCGGGCGGTCCTGGTCTTTGTGTTTGGCATCACTTTGCCTTTGCTGTGGACGTTTATCCATGCATCGTTGAGGCTCCGGAACCTCAGGAACAAGCTGGAGAATAAAATGGAAGGACTAGGATTGAAGAGGACACCAATGGGCGTTGTCCTGGATGCCCTAGAACGGCAGAAAGGAAACATCAGCAAACTCACTGACTATATTACCAAAGTGAAGGAATAAACCTCATTTACCTGGCGATAGGGTTGCAGCAGAAATTGAGTTGCAGTTTGCCCTTGTCCAGACCTACTTTCTGCTTGTATTTTTTAAATAGGTGCTTGTACCACCCAACTATCTATGGCACATGTATGTATAGGCCAAACTATTAACTTCTCTGATGTTACAGAGAGAAGGCCTCAGAAACTGAAAGAAAACCACTCTCCTATTGTGTCTGAAGTTTCAAGTGTGTTTATGAAATCTGATGGGAAATGGATCACACTTATTTCTTTAGGGGAATAAAACAAAAGAATTACGGGTTCTACAGCAACAATACTGTTATCTTGTAGGAAAAAAAATCACTGTAAAGTATCAAGGCAATATGAGTAAACGAACAGGTTGTTCAAGTAGATGATGTCATAGGTCAGCCTGTTTCTAATCCCCTCAGCATCCTCCTCTGAAAATATCCCTTAGCATTGTAAAAGTGGGGTATAAATTATTTTAGTTTTTATTATTAATCTCTTAAAATCAAAGACCATCTTTTTCACTTTGCTGCCTGTTTGATATGCAGTGAAAACTGGATAAACCAGTTGTTTATGCTTTGTTTATACATATAAAAATAGCTGCCTAGAATATTTTGTTAAACTTTTTAAATTTTTGAAATGCTAGTAATGTATTTTCACCAGCAGGTATTTGTTGCAAACTTAATGTCATTTTCCTTAAGAAGGTTACAGCTATGTAACCTGTATTATTCTTGACAGATTTGTTAAAAAACAACCAGACAAAAAAACTAAAATTTGTGTTCTGTTTATATTAAAAAAAAAAAAAAAAACAACAACTAAAGCCAGCAAATATTGTCAGTAGCCTTTTCATTTCTCTGGCCTTGGAGATGTGTTAAAAACCTCATGACTTTGGATGTGAATTCCAAGATCTCAGTCTTTTCCTCTCAGTGCAAAGTTATCAGAGACAAATAGAAAATTGATAAGAGATTTCTGTCTCATAGAGCATTATGTGTAAGCATTGTATAAATGACTTTCACAAGGGTGATAAGCATAGCTCTGTCACATTTAATTCAGCTGAAAAGTCCAGCTAAAACATTAAAACTCCAATTACACACTCTGATGGCCAGGTATTTTATAATATAACAATCAAAGTAGCTGGATTTAAAGGCATAAGCTCAGGCGGCACTTGGGTGTTCATCCATGCAACCTTGCAACCTCAACAGGTTGCCAAAGTCCACTTGCACTGCTCTGACCCCAGTAAAATTGTGAAGTTTGTCTTTGAAGTTCCCAGATTCCTGGATTCATCCCTCTTCTCAATAGAACCTTTCCATTCCCACTCAGACACTTCCCAGTTCTCAAAAAAGACAAGAAAAGTAATTTCTACTGAAGTGTGAGACTGGTAATAGTTGAACATACACATCTTTACTTCTCCTAGGAGTGTTGCCAGTGCACAGGATTCAAAATTCTAAGCCAAACACGGAGCAGAACAGTATTTATAGTGTGCTACCTTTTGGGTAAGGAAATATATAATCGTATCTGCTTATATTTTCAAAGATAAATAATGAAAGGATGAGACAAAAATCTAACAAAAACAATTATCCCCTACCCCCATGTAGGGAGGGAGGGAACAGAGTAGAAAGCACAGGTATGAAAACAATCCTTTTCTGAGTGTACTTTGTTCTGTGGTTTTTACTTTGGAACAGAGAGGTGTGCTAAAGCCAACTTATACGAGCTAGCAAGAGCAAGCTGTTAAGTTTCAGGAATTTTGTAAGCCAGTTATGAAACAGCTATTGTTAAAAATTAAATTATGTAAATTTACTATTAAATAAATTATATTAAACACAAAGACAATATATATTCAAAATTCATCACATTTCAATTATTTTTATTACATTTTACTATTATTTATGCTTCTGAGATTATTTACATGCACTATATCTGTGCTTGGAAATATTATATAATGGTGTACTACTGTGCATCTTCCAAATTGTTCATTCAGTGCCATAACATTGATAGATTGAAATCAGTCATGATAGTAATATTTACTATATTGATAGTAATATTGGCAGAGTTAGGTCTTTTATTTACAAATATTTACCAGCACAATGCCACTTTGGAACCATGTTAATATTTCACATAATTTAAAAGTTAACATTTCACACAATTTAAAAGTTAAATTTAAAAAGAGTAACCACTAAAAATAAGCAAAGTAAAATAAACAAACTTATTAAATGTGTATCATTTAGCTGCCATATCAGTATGAAGAAAAATTATTTCAAGTGAAAAATTATTTCAAAACATAATATTTTGACTGTAAATTCCTACTGGAACATATCCTAAAGGGAAAAGAGGAAAATAATTCTTAATCTGCATTAAGCAGTCTTATTGCTAGTAGTAATTTATTGTTATTTTAAAACTATTATACACATACACATACATTCACATATGTGTGTGCAAATAATTAATTTTCTTATTAGAAACCAAAATTTTTTTCAGTGTAAAAGTCATAAAATATAAAACAAAAAATGTTAAGTAAAACTTAATAATCTTAAATTTAAATCATAAATATTGATATGAATTCATGATTTAGTTTTTATTTCTATAGATACTTATTTCCAGGCTCTCCACTGAATGGGCTTAGAAGCAATGACAACCCAGAAGGAAAAAGGAGCCCTAGCACCCATATTTGGTCTCTAAGTACCATTTCCTACTAAAAAAGGATCAGGGCTCCCTAGATAAATAGTCCATTGCATATCTGGGTCAGGACATATACAAGATGAGCATGGGATATTGTGTTTTTTTCAGAAAGCAAAGAAGCTATCAAAGATGACTGAGGTCATGTCAAAGGGCCTAGAAACCAGTTTGAAGGGGCTCTCTTTGACTAAAGATGGAATAGCTTCAACATATAAATATATCAAAACTCATCAAATACATTAAAATCCATGAGCTCACAATGATAAATATAATTTTAAAAACAAAATCAGTGGTAACTTTAGAGGATACTAGTAAAACAGGTAATTATTCTAAAAACTGAAAAACATAGGAAGAGAGCATTTATTTTGCCTTTTTTGTATGAACTGTACTACTGGGCAGCAAATTATATGATGTAGGAAAGATCTTCTTTATAAAATAATTTCAACAAAAAAATGCAGAAATAGTGGGAGAATTTAATATGATTTAAGTGAATTTATATTATTATTCTATTAACATGGCTCTAGGACATGAACATCAATGACTGTTAAACCCATTAAGTGAAAAACTGATGGGTTAAGACACTTGGACTCACACAACAAAAGGTAGTGTTCCCTAAAAGATGGGAAACAAATGAGGTGAGCCTTATAATTGTACCAGGTATGCAAAGAAGCAGGCAAATAAGAGGCCTAAAGAGAAGAAAAATCAACCAAAGTGGACTCAGAACTGACACAGGGGTTAGACTTAGCAGACAAGTACATTAAAACAGTTTTTATACCTGTATTCTATACGTTCAAAAATTCAAGTAGAGACATAGAAAATACTAAAAGAGACAAAAATCAGACTTCTGGGCCTGAAAATGATAATGTCTGAGGTAAAAAAAAAAAAAAAAAATACACTAATGAGAATAAATACAGAACAGATCTGCAGAAGAAAAGACAGCAATAGAAACCACCCAAAATAAAACAAGAAGAGAAAAACGAACTTAAAAAAAAATGTACACAGCACCATTGAGCTCTGTGACTTCAAGTGGTCTAATATATGTGTAACTGGAATTCTTGAAGGAGAGAGGAGAGAGAGACAGAGGTAAGAAAGAAGAAATAGTTAAAGAAATCATGGCCAATTTTTTTCCAAATTTAATGAAAACTATAAACCACAGTTTCAAAAAATCTCAATGAACCCCAAGCAAAAGAGAAAACTACACCAAGGCACATCATAGTCAAATTGCCCAGAACCACTGATAAAGAGAAAATTTTTAAAGCAAGAGTGTGGGAAGGCATGTTATGTACAGAAGGAATGAAGCTAACAGTAAGTTTCCCTTTGGAAACAAGGCAAGGAAGAAGACAATGGAGTAACATCTTTAAAGTACTGAAACAAAAAGCTCAACCTAGAATCCCTTACCCTACCTCTTTCCATTTTCTACAAAATGGCTTTTCTTCCTTTTCCCTTTTCCTTTCCATCTTGTTAAATGGCTCTGAACCACTTATAAGGTGTGAGACAGTGATGTATAACTAACAGGAGCTAGAGTTCCCAAGCTTGCACATCTATTACTTAAAATAATACATTTGAGTGAATTCAAGGTTACTCCCCAAAAGAATGTAACTCTCAATCATCTAAAATCCATATGCTTTTTTTTTTTTTTTTTTTTGTGAGACAGAGTCTTGCTCTGTTGCCCGGGCTAGAGTGCCATGGTGTCAGCCCAGCTCACAGCAACCTCAAACTCCTGGGCTCAAGCAATCCTTCTGCCTCAGCCTCCCGAGTAGCTGGGACTACAGGCATGTGCCACTATGCCTGGCTAATTTTTTTATATATATATATTTTTAGTTGTCCAGATAATTTCTTTCTATTTTTAGTAAAGATGGGGTCTCGCTCTTGCTCAGGCTGGTCTCGAATTCCTGATCTTGAGCAATCCTCCTGCCTCGGCCTCCCAGAGTGCTAGGATTACAGGAGTGAGCCACCGTGCCCGGCCCATAATGCTTTCTTGAGTGGGAGAAAAAGATGCGGCATTATCGTTAATGTAGCAGGAATTACACATAACTGCCAGTCTTGCCTATCTGTCACTGATCTACATTTAATAGCTCTGATCATCACAAATAATTGTAGTGCTTTATGTCTGCACACACCAAAATCGTTTTTGATTCATTAAAATCTGGGCCTGGTGTGCAAAAACGTTTGAGCACAGCCACTCCAGGTAATAACTAAGAGAAATCCCATCACTGTAGGGAAATCCTGATGGAAACCCTGCTATGGCCTGAAAGAGAAACTCTTGATTGTAATAAATACATTGCTATAATTGTGGATCTTGCATGAGTCTTACATGTGGAAGATTGTTTCCTCGTTCAGTATTTCTTTTTAAATCCATTTTTTTCTGTAGCATCTGAAAAAACTTCCACGCAGGCTGAGATTGTCAACTAGTCCCATTGGCCTCATCTCTTGCTTTTCCTTCAGTGGAACGGAGTAAATTAGCCTACATTCAATCTTCTGTATTCATCAGTCCAGGCTTTCTGAGGTTGACAAATTATAACCGCTTAAATGTAATATGTATGTTTACATAAATTTTATTCAAGTAAAAAGCAAAATGCATTTTAATGGGATGTGGGCAGTGTCTGCACTCACTGTGCCAAGGAACATACTAACAAAGGCAAGAGGTAGATCAGGTTCTTGTCTTGTGGACTTGGGAATTAAGCATTTTGTTCTTGTCGTCTGTTTTTTTTAGATTAATGCTTCTGTCTCCAGCCTTGCTTTTAGTGGCTTTCACATTTCAAAAGGACAGGTGAGGGTGTGGGCTGGGTAAGGGAAAAGAAAGAGAAGTTTCAAATATGCAACTGGAGACCATGTTTCGCTTTAATTTGTAGAATTTCCTAAGTACATGTCAACTCCTTACCTAGAATTAATTTGTTTTTTAATGACAAATTTAGAGGATACTAAAATTTCATTTTCATTTTATGTTCCTCAGTATTCAAGTAGAACCCCGAAGTCCTAAGTTGAAAAGCAGTCGTGTAAACCACAGCGTTTGATTCCGTTTTCCACACAAGGTGACACCAGGCGTTGCAGTTTTGCAAAGGGATTTGTCAGGGCCTGGCTTGACTGGCTGCGGCAGGGGCCTGGGAGGAGACTGCTCTGCAAGGAAGGTCCTCATTGGGAGGTGTAGGGGGGAAGCCAGCTGGGAAGGCCGCACTGAGCAGCTGGCTCTGGGCAGGGGTCTCATGTGGCAGGCAGAACCCTACATCCAGGGAACCACGTCACAGATTGGACAAGTTGTTGAGAACAGCAATTCACGTCCTAGCCGGCTGGCAGAGCCCATCCCCACAGGAGCGCCAGTACAGGAAATCAGGGGGAACAGACAGGCTTCAGGGGCTAAACGGCAGCTGGCAGCACAGGGAATACTGTCTTCCAGCAGCTGCCAGGGTGCAGATGCCACACCCTGGAATATTTGATAAGAAAATGGCAGGGTCAGCCCTAAAGGTACTGGCACCAGGCAAGTTGATCAGGTGCAAGAACCAGAAGAGACTAATTTGCAGAACTGGGTAAACGACAGGAATCAGGACTCGGAAATGGAGCCTAGTGTAGAAGCAGAGAGCTAGCAATGCAAAACCCAGTTTCAAAATAGAGCTTGCTCACCTCATCTACTTAGAGTCTGATCTAATTTTTAAAGTGGGGGCTGGATCTTCAGACTGCAGAAACTTCTTTCTCAGCACTTAAAAAAAATTTTGGTTCCCTGAACTTGTCTATGATACATAGTATTAAGTCAAGATTCTTGGAGGCAAGTGACAGGAATCCAATAAAAATTAGCCTTAAGCAACTACAATGAAAGGAGTGTGCTGGCTCATGTAACCGGGAAGGATCCGGCAATTACAAACACTGCTGGGTCCCAGGGGTCAGATTTCGGGCTCTGTTTTCATCTTTCACTTTTGCTGGCCTCAGCCTAGCGTTGTTT
Organism: Eulemur rufifrons; assembly: GCF_041146395.1. Classification (NCBI taxonomy): domain Eukaryota; kingdom Metazoa; phylum Chordata; class Mammalia; order Primates; family Lemuridae; genus Eulemur; species Eulemur rufifrons. Next base: position 57,696,034 of record NC_090983.1, on the reverse strand, counting down.
GGGTGTGTCAGTGTCTAACAACTAGGTCCCTAGAAAAAAATGTACATATGTACATACATAAACTTGTAAATTTTACTAATATAAAGGATGTATAGCACAACTTACAAATAATAATATATAATACTCCTCATATAAATTCAATATAGCTCATTTATTTTCATAGAATACTTTTGTTGATTTTTGCCAAAGTCTTGTATCTGTAACCAAATCTGATTGTAATTGAGGAACCAGGGTAGTTCTGACTTGAAGGTTAGTTGATACTTTTATTTACAAGAAAGACAATGCTGGCCGGGCCCAGTGGCTTACACCTGTAATCCCAGCACTTTGGGAGGCAGAGGTGGAAGGATTGCTTGGGGCCAGGAATTTGAGACCAGCCTGGGCAGCATAACAAGACCCCATCTCTACAAAAAATAAAAACAAATTATTGAGGTGTGGTGGCGTGGTGTGTGCCTGTGGTCCCAGCTACTCAGGAGGCTGAGGTGGGAAGATTTCTTGAGCCAAGGAGCTAGAGACTGCAGTGAGCTATGATTGTGCCATTGCACTCCAGCCTGGGCAACAATCTCTATTAAAAAAAAAAAAGAAAGAAAGAAACACAATGCTATGGATTGAATTGTGTCCACACGATTCAGGGTGAAGAATGTTTATGGCAGTAGCCAAATTTAGAGGATATTCCTTCTTGGTGGCAGCTGGTAACAAAAACAAACTGCGGCAGGAGGGAAAGTCCAAAAAGAGTTGGCTCCCCCTTCTTTCCTTGGAGATGGGATTATTGGAATTATCAGAATATCACAGGAGATGTGACTCTGCCCTGGAGGCATGGCTGAGGCCTGGAGCTCGCACACTCCTGTTCACTCAGGAACTTTTCAGACTGTAAAAAGCACATTCTCAAAGGCAATTTTGAAAGAGAAAGATTTACATCTCTTTTCTGTCTGTTCAGTTATTTTCAGAAGTTGTGCAAAACAGAGTTCCCGCAGTGTGCCTGTTAGTGAGAGAATTCATAGGACTGATCTTTAACTGTTACTAGGAAATTGTGGGATTAGCTATCTTCCTGTGAATTTTTGTGAGGCCATCCCTTTCACCAGGGAAATATCTAGCCGCTCAAAATTCCTCCCGCTTCCTTACATTATGTGATGGGGCCATTTTCCCTCATGACCCCTGTCTCTTCCACACCCCTGGCCAGTCTTTCATGTTGGCCAGAAGCACGTCCAGTGTAGCTGTTTTCCTCATTGTTTTCCCTACCCTAACAAAGGAGACATAGTCAATAAGCTAAACCAAGGATGTATTGGGTGCTCGCCTGTGGGTAGAATGGCACATCTAGAGAAGTACAACTTTCCAGCCCTCCACTGCTAACTATAACCTTGCCACTGTGTCCTTGTGAATTTCACACAGGGGCTTGTACCTTCTTGACATACTTCTTCCATTAGATTGATTTTCTGACCTAGATTTCCTTTCTAATTCCCTATCCCAGTTGACAGTTCTATCCCTTTGGGACTTTGTAATACCAATGGTGTCATACTGACTTTCTTTTCTCTGTGAAAAGATCAGGTTCATTTTTTCTAATGTCTATATTCTCTAAAAACTTCTCTATCTCTATATTAGGGTGAGTACCTAACACATGGTAAATAGTCAATAAATGCAGGATGGATAGAAATAAACTGGTATAGACATATATAAACCCTTAAATATTTTTTAAAACTCTCTCCTTGCTGTATTTTCTTGAGAATAATTGAGCTTCTTCCTTGCTATTATTCTTTTCTCTGTATTTCATGAACTTATATTTTATAGGTTTATAGATTCTGAAACTTGAGTTTGTAAGCCTAATATCTATCTGCCTCTGGGCTTACTAGGATTCAGAATTACCTTCTTGCTCTCCCTCAAAGAACAATATAGCATTGAGACTTGGTGAGCCCTAAATAGAAAGCCAAGGGTGCAATTTCACTGTAAAACAGCAAAAGAACCAGGATTTCCATTATTCTTTTAGGGCAAAAGATCACTTCTTGCATTATTAGAAGCTGTCTCCTGAGAGACTTACCTGCTTTTCGGAAGGCAGTATTGCGTATTTGGGGCTGAAGGAAACAGGAAAGCAGAGGAGAAAGAGAAGTTTGAAAACTCAGAGGTTTTATTCTAAGATATAAACAGGTCACTGTGGATAGTGTTCTTAAGAGAAACCTACAAATAGCTTTTTAGGCAAACGAACAAAAAGTTAGTCGAAGATTCAGGAAGAGTCATGCAGAAGATAGGACAACTATTGGTTTAGGTTTAGAAAAGAGTAGTTAATATCCGTGTTCTTCTGTGAGTTAAAAAAAAAAAACACACAAGAAAGGAAAGAGTAGTTAGGTCAGAATAGAAAGTTCATATTTATTTTAAAATAGATTGAAGAAGAAAGGAGGGACTGAAAGGAATAATGGAAATATAGCAAGTACCCAGCAGAGGACCACGTTAAGAACAGTATTTGTGGAGGGGACACATGCTCTGTCTTGTTCCTCACTGGCAACTGGTGGGAGCACTTGCCTTAGAGTTATAAATTTTTACAGGCCAATTTTCTAGAAAAGCATTTGGTTTCAGAGGAAATAAATTACTGGAAATACTGAAAATGAAATCTCACGTGATTCAGAATGAAGTTAGAGGTTCTTAAATGAAGAAAGATCACCACGGTGCTCATGCCAAAATTTCCTTTGTTAATGATGATAAGGATTATTCCTGTTTCTTCAACAATATCTCTTTCCCTTCCTGATGTCTGTGGGCATTGGCAGAGCCCAGTGCTTGGATTATTGCTCCTCCCTCTTGACACATTTTATTTCAGAAGGCTCATTGTTGCCCACACATTTCAGCACCCCCGTCTCTATTATTCATAATAGCCAAAGGTGGAAGCAACCCAAGTTTCCATTGGAGGATGAATGGCTAAACAAAACCTACATGCAATGAAATACTATTCAGCCTTACAAAGGAAGGAAATCCTGACACGTGCTACAACATGTGATCCTTGAGGACATTATGCTAAATGAAATAAGCCAGTCTCAAAAAGACAAATATTGTATGATTCCACTTATATAAGGTACCTAGAGTAGTCAGATTCATAGAGACAGGTAGTAGAATGGAGGGTGCCAGGGACTGGGAGAAGGGAAGAATGAGGAGTCATTGCTCAGTGGGAACAGAGTTTCAGTTTGGTAAGATGAAGAGTTGGAGATGGATGGTGGTGATGGTTTGCACAACTATGTGAACGTACAGGACAAAGAGTAACCAAGGCAGGGAGTAACAGGGTGGACTCTACAGAGTGGGCAGAAGGGGCTTCCCTGAAAAGCTGGCGTCTGAATGAGACAGGAGTAATGGAAACAAGTAACCAGGAGAAGGCACCATCCGGCCGAGGACGCAGCAATGTGAAGCCCCTGAGGTGGGAAAGAGCTCTGTGTGCCGGAGGAGCAGAGCAAAGGCCTGTGCAGCTGAAAGGTGGTGAAGAGGAGAGGGAGTCAGGGCGTGTCCTCGCATAGGGGACATGAGTGGCAGTGCCAGTCTGCAAATCAAGTCAGCAGGCCAGCCGTGTGAACCTCCCATGCTGTCTTCCCTCTCTTATGGGGGGATTCTGATTACCCTTATCACTCTACCTCCCTCTTCAGGGAACAGAGATTAAAATTTCTTTCTGGTGAGCTTTCCCAGGTGTGTAAAAGTGGGAAAATATGGAGGCCTGAGGCCTGGCATGGTCCCAAATGCCCAGAAACACAGGCAGTGGATGCCAATTTGATTCAGTTTAGAATATCAGAAAACCAGCTTTTGAGTTTAGGCCCAAATCTCTTCTGACTGTGACCTTTACCTGGTTGCTTCACATCTCTGGAGCTCCGTTTCTCCATCCGTCAGGTGGGATCTGTTATAATGCCTTCCCACGGTGTCGTGAAGATCAGATTAATTGTGACTAACTAGCTGTAAACTGGTGTTAGTATGTGGTTATTATGCCATTGATTTTCTGGCTCTGTCTCATCACAAGACAAGATTTTATATTTATCAAAATTAAATTTAGGATTTTTTTTTTTAAAAAAATGCTACGCATAGCATTTTGGAGAGTACACGGAGGGGAGGAATGACGTGATATAAAATATTGTCTCTGGCAACTCTAGATAGGGTGGCGTCTGGAAGGGCAGACCCCGGGGAGCACACGCAGAGGGCACAATGACAGTCAGTGTGCCTCCCTGGCACAGCTTCCTGAGGCCACAGTATATGGAAACTGGGTTTCCATTTTTCTACGGTCTGTTGGTGACAGAAGAAAAAGGCTTAAAAGAAATAATCTGTTGAGATTATTTGAATTTGTTCAGAGAGTGAATTTTAAATGTCCCAAAGAACTTCATAGATGGGAGGGATTGAGAAACATTAAGTAGGATGAATGGAAAATTCACTTTAATTGTGAACATTTTGACCATAGAATAATAATGTCTTCTGAGATTGGGTCATGCTTTGGCAATCTTTCAACACATTGCAAATGAGGTTCTCAACTGCTGTCTTAGCCCCTATCTAGATAATTGTTTGAACTTTTTACAAGTTGTCATAAGACACATCTAAGAATATTATCTGTGGAAAAATATGCTTTGAGCAAAGTGGGATTGGATACGGGGAGAACACCTTGGGCAAATGATCAAAGAGTGCTTGCAGTCACACACAGCTGACTCTTAATTAGGATGTAAATCCCACATGACAGAGACCATGTCTAGTTGGTCACCTTTGTATCTCCCGGGCATGTCAAGTGTCTGACACATAGTGGGCTATAAATATTTGTCAAATGAATAAATGAGTGAATAAATTAATGAAATGGGGGATCAGCAATTTCTCATTGGCCACCTGTAATGAAGAGTGATTTTTTTTTCCCCAAATGGTGGTTCCAATAATGAATCTATTGAATAAATTGAATCATTTCAAAGGATGTTTGTTACTGTAATAGCCCTTAATCAGAAAGCCGCCTCAGGGATTGTTGGGGCACAAAGCAGAAGGCAGGTGCTGTGGGGAAGAACAATCCTCTGATATTCCAACCCTCTTGCATCAGAAGAGCTGTTTTCATCTGCTTTGCACACTGGGAAACTGTGCAACTTTTATTTGAAAAGATTTTGGCCACTAAAATAGCAATGTGGAAAACTACTGTTTTATAGAGCTGAAACCAAATGATTTAATTGGACCATAAGCAGATAAATATTTAATAAAACCTTTGTAAAATAATGATGAATAAGTATATTTATACGGAAAACTGTGCAACATTCATTAAAACTTTCCTACCTCCCTTTTCCTTTAATAAACTTTGAATCTCCAAATATCTACTTGCACTCTGCTGCCCCTCAGGCATTCTCTGGACTCTTCTCTACCACTTCTCCCAATAGGTCCTTTCCATTAAAAAATAAAAATAACCTGTCACGAATTCCCATTCCTTTAGGATCTGCTCTTTCTGAGGTAACTGTGAATGGTAATAGGTTTGACTAGTCCCATTAGATATGCAACTAATCCTAAAACAGCATCCTTACCAGAAAGCCCTCAAGGAGCAGTTCTTCTAAACTGGGGTCAGAGAAATATTTGGGGCCAAGTAGCTTTTCAGAGCCCTAAAATCATTTCACTTGGTCAGTTGCCCAGAGTGCCCAGGAATAGCCTGAACTATGAAGCAATACTCTTCAAGGAATTATACCTCTCTATATATCTGACCTGTCTAACTGCTCTACTATCGGAAGAAAAATGTTCTAATTAGAAAACTTTTGCACAATTACATTCTTTCCTGTGGATCAAATCATTCCCTGTGTTTCTTCCTAAGATAAGCAGAACCATCCACTAACATTATGATTATTTCTGCCAAGTTTATATAGTTCAGAAAAGTGTCTTCATAAAGTTTCCTAGGAAACTGGAATGTTGGCAAGATGTCATTGGGAACAACGTGAAAAGAGTAGGCGGTGGGAGGAGGAGGAGGGGGAATTTTGCAACAGAATTTCCATAGAGTCAAAATAATACCCATAATGCTGCTGAGGTTCTGTAAAGGCTGAAAAATAATCTACATGAGAAAAATGGCTATAAACACACAAGGTGAAGGCTAATGCAAAACACTGCCAAGCAAAGGAGGCTGGCTGAGCAGGGAAAAACAGTAACACATAGACTATGAGATATGAATCAGCAGAGCTAGATAGTAATTAGTGACTGGATATTGTACGAAGACTTAATTAGTATTCCCATATTACAAAAGAGCACCTGCAAGGCATTGCGCACTCAACCCTCTAATGAGCATGAATTCATGTTGGGCTAGTAAAGGAATAAGAGAAATTGCTGCTGTCATTTGCTTTTTAGGCGGTTGACAAACAAATGCTATATTGTCTTTTTTTTTCTGCCTGGGTAATTTCCCAGGCCTGTTAATCACATTCGTTCTTGGAGGTACCATCTCTGTCTCTGTAGCTTACCATCACTAAGTATTTCCCCGTCAAGTATTTTATAAATCAGGAGACATCGATTTGATATTATTTCATACAATAAGAACAAAAACTGAGGATCTTTCTACAATGCAGGAAAAGTTTCCTTTCTGATAACATTCATAAGTAGTTAAACAAAAACATACTGATCATGAATTTGTTTTCAAACATAGGACATACTTGAACTAGAAATCATTCTTTTATCTATCATTTGTGCTGAGTTTTAAAGGCATCAAGAGCCACGTATCTTTAATGCAAATATTAAAATCTGATGAATTGCCATTAAAAATTATCATCTTTGTTATTTATTTTGATTAGTATTATTATTATTTGAGACAGGGTCTTGCTCTATTGCCTAGGATGGAGTGCCATGGCATCAGCCTAGCTCACAGCAACCTCAAACTCCTGGGCTCAAGTGATCCTACTGCCTCAGCCTCCCGAGTAGCTGGGACTACAGTGTTATTTATTTTTAATGGGCTTAGATGGCATCTATTCACTTATACTTAGCATAGACTCTATCTTTAGCAAGTGATAAAAGGGGTTCAACAGCAACCACAACTGTATTAAACAATATTTTCAAGATATTTCATCAAATAAAAAAAATGTAAGTATGATAGAAAAAAGCCATGACAGTGAAAAGAAAGGAGATATGGAGGACTATGAATTCACTTATTTCCAAAATTCTCTTGGGTTTGAAATAAACATTGTTTTTGTTTTGAAAAAGAAAGCAACAAAAACTAATCATTTAATACACTTGGCTTAAAAAACATTGCACTCTGGTTGAGTCTTTGTGGAAATTTTACAATTACTCCATAAGTAAACTATTAAACTATTGAGAACAAGAGCTTCTAACAGACAAAAAACTAATTCTTAATAATATTAAGCTGGTTTTAGGTTGTGTGGTAGACAGAATAATGAATGGGCTCCCAAAGATGGCCATGTCCTGATCTCTGGAACTTGTGAATATGTTACAGCAATAGGGACTTTGCAGATACGATTAAATGAAGGGTCATGAGATGGGGAGATTCTCCTGAATTATCCAGGCGAGCCCGATGTCATCACAAGGGTTCTTGAAGCAGAGATGTGAGAAGATCAAAGTCAGAAAAGGAGAGGTGGTGATGGAAGCAGAGGCTGCAGTGACACACTTTGAAGACAGAGTAGGGACTGCAGAGCCTCTAGAGGCTGGAAAAGGCATGGAACCAGATTCTTCCTGCAGCTTCTAGGAGGAACAGCCCTGATGACATCTTGATTTTAGCCCAGTGAGACTCATAGCAGACTTCCAACCTCTGGAATCATAAGGGAATGTGTGTTGTTTTAAGCCACCGAATTTGTGGCAATTTTTACGGCAGCATTAGGGAACTAACACATACAGCTTTTGAAAAACAAAAATTACCTCCCTATTCCCACCTCCCACTGAGAGCCATTAGTAAGTTCTGCTGCGTTCACATTTACATATATATTCACAAGCACACAGCTTGCAGAAATGGGCTACCACCCTTCGGACTACTGTTTTTTCTAGCTTGATTTTTTAAATTTTTAAATTTACTTTTATTTAGTTATTTTTATTTTTTAGAGACAGAGTCTCTCTCTGTCTCACAGGCTGGAGTGCAGTGGCATGATCACAGCTCACTGCAACCTCAAACTCCTGGGCTCAAGCAACCCTCCTGCCTCAGCTTCCTGAGCAGTTGGGACTATAGGCGTATACCACCATGCCGCCTAATTTTTATTTTTCATAGAGATGAGGTCTTGCTATGTTGCCCAGGCCGATCTGACCCCTTGGCCTCAAATGATCCTCCCACCTCAGCTTCCCAAAGTGCTGGAGTTACAGGCATGAGCCATCACAACCAACCAATGATTTTTTTTGTTTTTTTACTTACCATTGTGTCATTGACATTTTTCTAAAGACTGTGTATGAATTTTCACCTTTAACTTTGGTGGGGTATGGGGAGGACAGATGTTGTAGCATAGTTTGTCTTAATGTGGCCAATCTAATTGGTGGTAATTCAAGGTGACTTTTTCCCCCATTTCTTTAAACTGCTATAGGCAATATTTGCTGAACACCCTTATGCATCAACAGTGCCTTGAACCAAGAAATTCAAATGGAATGCAGTGGAAAAACTTTACTGCATCTTTGAAAGAGCAACTATTTAGATTGCTTCTGTGATGTATTTGCATCAGCTTTTTGTTGGTAATATTTGAGTAATTTTTGGGCTCCTCTTTATTTCTTCTTTAATACATGTTATGTTTTAGGGTGCCTTTGAGATGATTATTTACAATTTCACATTAAGGCCAGGTACTGTATCAGTCAGGTTTTTTGATAGCAAAACCAAAAACTTACTGATTATACAGAAAAGAAAGTAGTCACAGGATATTGGATAGTTCAAAGATTGGCCAGCAGAGCTGAAAAACCTGCTTGGAAACTACTCAGCCAGCACCCAGCCATAACAATGTCAGCAAACTGGTCCCACACTGACTTCATTGCTGAGCACTCATCAATAGCCTACACACTGACACTGAACTCAAACACTAGCACCACTGCCACTCTCTGCCCCCGAGGCTTCTTCTCTGCCTCCCCCTATCCCACCCTGAGAAATGGGCAAGGCTGCCAGAGCCTGCTAGGGAAGTAGAACTATTAAAGAGGAGGGAACACTTCCAAACTCATTCTACAAGGCCAGCATTACCCTAACACCAAAACCAGATGAGAATGCAACAAAAAAAAGAAAACTACATGCTAATATCCCTGATGAACATTGATGCAAAAATCCTCAATAAAATCCGAGCAAACAGAATTCAATAGCATATTGAAAGATCATTCACCATGATCAAATGGGATTCATCCCAGGGTTGCAAGGATATTTCAACAAAAGCAAACCAATAAACATGATAATCACATTAACCAAATGAACAACAGAAATCATATGATCTTTTCAATAGGTGCAGAAAAAGTATTTGATAAAATTCCGCATCTCTGCATGATAAAAACTCTCAAAAAATTAGGTATAGAAGGAATGTACCTCAACACAATAAAGGCCATATATGACAAACCCTCAGCTAATACCCTACAGAATGAAAAAAGTTCAAAGTTTTTTCTTTACTATCTGAAAAAAGACAAGGATGCCTACTTTAGCCACTTCTATTCAACATAATACTGGAAGTCCTAGCTAGAGCAATCAGGCAAGAAAAAGAAATAAAATGTATCCATATTGGAACTGAAGAAATCAAACTGTCTCTGTTGCAGATGACATGATCCTATGCAGAAAACCCTGAAGACTCTACTGAAAAACTGTTAGAAATAATATACATATTCAATAAAGTTGCAGGATACAAAATCAGCATACAAAAATCAGTAATATTTCTATGCACTAATACTGAACTATCTGAAAAAGAAATCAAGAAAACAATCCCATTTACAATAGCTACAAAAAAAATAAAATAGGAATAAATTTAAATGGAGGTGAAAGATCTCTACAATGAAAACTATAAAACATCAATGAAAGAAATTGAAGACACAAATAAATGGAAAGATATTCATCTTCATGGATTGGAAGAATTAATATCATTAAATATCCATACTACCCAAAGGGATCTACAGATTCAATGCAATCCCTATCAAAATACCAATAACATTTTTCACAGAAATAGAAAAAACAATACTAAAATTCCTATGGAACCACAAGTGACCCTGAGTAGCCAAACCAATATAGAGCAAAAAGAGCAAAGCTAGAGACAACATACCACCTGACCTCAAGATATATGACAAAGCTATAGTAAACAAAACAGCATGGCACTGGCATGAAAACAGACATATGGACCAATGGAACAGAATAGAGAGCCCAGAAATAAATCCACACATCTACAGCCAATTGATTTTTGGCAAAAGTGCCAAGAACACACAATGGAGAAAGGACACAGTCTCTTCAATAAGTGGTGTTGGGAAAACTGGATATCCACATACAGAAGAATGAAATTAGACCCTTACCTCTCACCATATACAAAAATCAACTCAAAAGATAAATGTTTAGAGTGATGAATATGCTAATTTCCCTGATTTGATCATTACAAAAGTATGTATGTATCAAAACATCACATTGTACTCCATAAATATGTATAATTATTATTTGTCAATTAAAAATAAAATAAAACTTCAAGAAAAACAGTATTCCCAAAATGTAGTTTTCTCCATTTTCATCTATTTCAATGCCTGTTCCAAGAATACTACTACTTAGGTAACTATTAATGTTAAATATTCTATAGGGGAAAAATATCCAAGTTTTCTTCTCTTTTCTCCATTTCAGTTCAGATACTAATGCCAAAGGATTAATCTCGTCCTTGTCATGAATATTGTCTTTTTAGTTCAGGGATTTTATAACCTGCTAGAGAAATGAACATTTTATCTTTCTGATTTCAGTTTGAAATTTGACATATACTTTTGCCAGGAGAAAATCTTTTATACACGTCAAAGAAGGAAAAGAAGTAGTTCAATCCTCTTACATTTTCTTTGATGAGAGAAGGAAATGATTTAGTTTGGGGATCATGGGATTATGCTCATAGAAATTCTGATTTTAAAAAATTCATCAATGGATAGAAAGGTGAAAACACTTTTAAAATTTCAGTATTATCTTTTGGCTTTATTATTAATAGACTTTGCATTTGATTAAGGAGAGGGTAGGCAGCGTTGAGAATACGGAAGTTTTTGAAGTAACATTGTCAAAGGCTAAGGAGAATCTTCAAAACTGTATTTTTTTTAAAAAGCAGAAAGGAAAAAGAATATACCAAAATTGCTTCCATGCATGTGTGATTGTCCACAATTGTCCTATATTCACAAAGTAATAAATATTTCAAAAAGCTCCCCCATACATTAGTTGTTCTGGAGGAGGAAGGCCAGAAAGGACGTGGTTATCCTCCGCTGTGTGGATTCTTCCTTGAGGCTGAATTAATTGTCTGTACACAAAAGCAGAGATGGTGAAATAACAGAAGACTAAATGGGAATGAAGAAGAGAGAATCCAGAAATGTTGCAAGGTGGTGAAGGGGGCATGGAAAACCCCTGCTGGTATTTTAAGTTCTGAGTTTAGTTTAAAATGATTCTAGGCCGGGCGAGGTGGCTCACGCCTGTAATCCTAGCACTCTGGGAGGCCAAGGCGGGTGGATAGCTCGAAGTCAGGAGTTCGAGACCAGCCTGAGCAAGAGCGAGACCCCATCTCTACTAAAAATAGAAAGAAATTATCTGGCCAACTAAAAATATATATAGAAAAAATTTAGCTGGGCATGGTGGCACATGCCTGTAGTCCCAGCTACTCGGGAGGCTGAGGCAGTAGGATTGCTTAAGCCCAGGAGTTTGAGGTTGCTGTGAGCTAGGCTGATGCCACGGCACTCACTCTAGCCCGGGCAACAAAGCGAGACTCTGTCTCAAAAAAAAAAAAAAAAAAAGATTCTAAAGGCAAGTTAACCCATAAAAGAGGTCACAACAAAGAAACATGCAGTTTAGCCAGATGGGGAACAGAGTTGAGCTGATCGGAACTTGAACTCCAAGACAGGCAAAGATGTAGTGGCAAAGAGAATGGGCATTCAAACCAGGCACACTTGACTCCAGCAGTTGCCAGATGTGTAATTTTGTTCAAATTATTCAGCCTTTTAAAATTCTCGGTTTACTTATCTTTAAAATGGAGGGAATAATTTTGCCTACATTATATGACTGTTTTGAAGATTACACATTATAATGCTTAAAAGATTTGTTAAATTGCTTGGTAGAATGCTCAGAGAATAGTAAGAACTCAAGAGAAGTTAGCTACTTTGCTTATATGATTTTCTCTGGCCTTTTATTGGTCCTTGTGCAAGCCAGACACACTACTGCCTCAGGGCATTTGCACAGTATATTCCCTCTGCTTATAATTGATTTTCCTTCAGATTGCTCCATTGTTCACTCTCTCAGAACCCTCACATCCCTGTTCAAATGTCACCTGATCATCCTATTTTAAAATGCAAACATCCTATCCCCTTTTCTCATTCTGATACTTCTTATCCTAATTTTTTTCTCCATAGCGGTTATCATCTTCTAATTCTATAAAATTTATCTATTTTCTCCTCATTAGAATTATATCTAGTGATAGGATTTTTATCTGATTATTTTTGTTGACATATGCCTAGCATCTAAAATAAAACCTGGCACATAGAAGGTGTTTGATAGATTATTGCTGAGGGAGTGGTCAACTTCATCAAATAATGCTATTGTCACAGTGAAATACTTCTCCACTAACTTTTCCCATTCCATTGGCTTTTGAGGACTTAATTTTCCCTCAAGTTTGCTTTTGTTTATTTTAGCTTCGTTGTACCTGTATTTTCTAAGGAATTGAGCACAAAATATGCTATTCATCCTCTAAGTGGACATACCGCATTCATCCCCTAGTAGGCTACTACTTTTCAATAACCACTCATTTACTTTATTGAGCTTCTGAATAAATTACTAGGCAAAAACAGTTGCTGCTTTTCTATGGCAAGAGAATGGAGACAAACCAAGTTAACAGGAATCCATCTGTCCATTGCCACCCTCCCTTTGCTGCCAAGAGAACCCCAACTTGCTAACCCTAGAATGCAAAACACAGGAAATATAGACAAAACACATCTGTTTTAAAGGAATTTGGATTAGATAGAGAAAAGAGGAGTGGAGGGGACAGATGGGAAAATAAAGATTTATGGGGAAGAGCATGGCTTTGTGTGGAAGCAAAGCTGGCCCTGGAAGACCTGCATTTCAGAGCGACGAGAGCACAGTGTGCCAGCTCCAATGCCTCTTGCTCCGAGACGGTGCGAGGCCTTCCCCACCACTCTGACTCAGACCAGCTCACCTCTTACTCTACCTGTCTAACTTCGTGCAGAGCTTTCTTCTCCCTGCTGCCTTTGATTAAGTGACAAACCTTCCCCTCTCTTTATTTTTTGTATCTTAGAGCAGTCAACATTACTTCTGCTGTATTTCAGATAACTCCAGTTTCTTCAGTCAGTGGGTTTTCTTGTCCCAAAGGTTTTCCCCTCCTGTTTGATTTTTCAATTTTTCCGAAGGGAAACACAGCCAAAATAAGTTATACGCCTAGGATTTTTGCTTTTTTGTGGTTATTTTATCCACAAGAAGTTATTTTACACAATTACAGAATGTTAGCCCCTGAAAGGCTTCCAAGATCATTTAGACTAACTCATTCATTTTACATTAAAAATAAAAAATGAGGCCCGAAGCACAGAAAGGACTTTCCAAGGCCTCATAATTCTTACTACTTGGGATACTCTTCTTTTTAAAACTGTTTAATTAACGTTTTTATTGGAAAATATAACGCAATTATTTTCTGAAATAAAACAAAGGGGAATATAATAATTACTGAACAGACTGATTAACACTAGGGCAAAAATAGAGCAACGCCAGGCCCTTCCCACATACACCCTCAGACTGAGGCAGCCACAAGCCTGACTTTGAAAAATTGTGGTAAAACACACATAACATAAAATTTACCAGTTTAATGATTTTTAAGTGTACAATTCAGTGGCATTAAGTGTATTCGCATTGTTGTGTAATCACCCCACTACTCATTTCCAGAGCTTTTTCATCTTCCCAAACTGAAGCTTTGTACCCAGTAAACACTAACTCTTCAGATATTCTTGATTAAGAAGGTCCCACATTTACTTGAGTTCTGGTCTTTCCAATGATAAAAAAGTTTTTAGAGCAACGTAGTGATTTGTGCGCGTATCAGTTGAAGGGAGAAAGGTAGGATTAGAAAATTGAAGCTACATGATGATGTTTTAATGTTTAGAGGATTTTAAACATCTGTGGCAGCCTTGCAAGGAAATTAAGGCTGAAACTGATCATGTTTCTAAGGTGAAAAGCAAAGAAAAGAGTACAGATGCCTGTCATCAGGAAGTGCCAGTAAAGACCCTTTGTAAGAGCTCTCTAGGCTCAGAGCACCTGCTGCAGAACACACTCTCCCAGCCCCTCAGGCTGCCCCTCTGGGCCCCAAAGTTGGGAGCCACAGTCCCTTAGTAACTGATTCCAAACAAACTACAGCAGAATGAGCTTTTTGGTTTAAGAACATAACTTGTAGCCCCAGCTTCTCAACATTTTATGACTTGGAGTAAAGTAATGGAATGTTCACAACTCCCCCATCTGAGTAGTTTCTCATCACAGATAATAATTGCCATTTTTCTCTTGCCAACCACATAAATAATGTCATCTTTTTTCCCACTTGCAGAGTCCAGGAGCAAAGAAGGGCCCAAGCAGGTTAGTGAGAATTCCAGGGGGGCTAGATAGGAGAGAGACTGGGTGGAGGGAGGTAGAGGCTGGCAGAAAATACCGTCTTCCTCTCATTCCCTTTCCTCCCCTAGAACATGTGCTGTCAGGGGAAACCAAGTTACAGTGAATACCAAGGGCATAATCTGAATACAGACAAAACCCAAGTGCATGATCATATTCTTATAATACCATTTGTCTTAGATATAATTGCGTGCATGGGCAAGCGAATGCAAAAAATAAAGATATTGATCACATTATCATTAACTCCATTCTGAAATATTTTTCCTCTGCATTAATGAAACCAAAGCCACAAACTTAACAGAAAATGAAAAGTCAAAGCCAATGAAATGCCACTCCCATTCTGGCTTGAGGGACTATGTCGCTGGTTGTGCTATTCTGAAAAATAAAGCCCTTTTTTCCTTCTCAAGTATCTAAGGTCTCAACAGTCTCTAGGCTGAATTAGTTGGACCATAACTGAACGCCTATAAAAAAACCCAGAAATTCTATTGTATTTTAAATGAGTCTCAATTCTTCTGTTAACCTGTGGAAAAGACCTGTAGGTTCTTTATTAGTACTATTAAGTTATAAAATTATTTTTTTTAAATAAAAACCATCTCTACCATTATCCTCAATTTCAACCTTATTATCATCACCGAGACACATTCCTCTCACACTGCTCGTGTTCCATCGGACTCTGGGTCACTTGCCTTCACTTCTTGAAAGGCTCTTACATCTGCTCTCCTTTTTGTTCCCAATGCCACACCCCTTTTACTCATCTGACCCATTATAATAACCACCGGCCTCTCAATGCTTTATTTTTCAGTCTTTATCAGACTTTCTTATTATTAGAGTTTTCTTTCCTTAGGCAAAACAAACAATCCAAGCCCATAATTGTGTTTTCTTTAAGTCTTTCCCCACTCAAAACTTGTTCTTAAGCCAGTCTTCTCTTAACACTTCCAGATTCCATCATCATCATCATCACCACCACCACCACCACTGCTGTTATTTTTTTTATGTCACTCAGTTTTGGGAGTCAATTTGGAATATAGTTCTCAAATTTGATAGTGATGAATTATGGCCACACACCTCTTCCCTGAGAAGGAATAAAAATGTGTAACAAAAAGTCCGGAGTGCAACAAGGGTGCTGGAAAGCATCTACATTGCTAGGATGAGACGTGTTTTGCAGGCAGGTCATCAGCAAGTGGCTTACTAAAGATCCAGTGGAAAGACATTCAATGATATCTGAGAAGACCTTCACATCAGAATGAGACTCCATGTTTTTAAACCTGGGTTCAAACAATCTTCTCTTTCTAATTCATTGTTGCAGTCATGATCTTGAAACTGTAGTTTTCCTTCATTGTTTCAGAGTCTCAGACTTTGCCAACAGTGTGAAGGTGAAAAGTGTCTTTGATATCACAAGATGATTCATCAAGAATCACAACGAAGCCACCACTCTTCACACATTTGATGGTTAGGCTTTGAGTACCCTGGGGCCAAGTCTTTATTTTCCTGCATGTTGTGAGTTTTTGACATGCAATTTTTATTTTGAGAGGCAGATAAGTGCTGAATTTTGGATTCCATTATAGAAAATGCTTAGTTCTCAAGGATCAGATGATTATTTTCAAATACATAAATGAGCATTTTTTTATATAGCAGCCAGAGTAATCTTTTATAAACAGAAATCTATTCCTGTCATATCCCCTTTATTAAAGCCCCAAGACCTTGAACTGGCACACAGGGCCCTGGTGGCCTGGCCCTGCTCTAATCCTGGCTGCCTCCTCCTCACTCTGGCTGCCTTGGTCCTCCTTCACTTCTCCCAGCAGGGCAGGCCTGGAGCTCTCACATACTGCTCTTCCTCTTGTCTAACTCTTTTTTTAAAATATATATATATATATGTTAAATTTCAGAATATTATGGGGGTACAAATGTTTTGGTTACATAAATTGCTTTAGTACTGTTTGAGCAAAGTTATAAGTGTGTCCATTCCCCAAATAGTGTGAATTGTACCCATTAGGTGTGAATTTACCCATCCCTTCCTCCTCCCTCCCACCTGCTGGACTTCTGATGAATGTTATTTCCATATGTGCACATAAATGTTGATCGATTAGTTCCAATTTAATGGTGAGTACATGTGGTGTTTGTTTTTCCATTCTTGTGATACTTCACTTTGAAGAATGTTCTCCAGTTCTATCCAGGTTAATACAAGAGGTATTAGTTCACCATTTTTTATGGCTATGTAGTACTCCATGGTATACATACACCACATTTTATTAATCCACTCATATATTGAGCACTTGGGTTGTTTCCACTTCTTTGCATTTGTGAATTGTGCTGCTATAAATATTTGAGCACAGATGTCTTTTTTATAGAATGTTTTTTTTTTTCCTTTGAGTAAATACCCAGTAGTGGGATTGCTGGATTAAATGGT
Source organism: Eulemur rufifrons (assembly GCF_041146395.1). Lineage (NCBI taxonomy): Eukaryota > Metazoa > Chordata > Mammalia > Primates > Lemuridae > Eulemur > Eulemur rufifrons. Next base: position 57,678,923 of record NC_090983.1, on the reverse strand, counting down.
AGGTCTACTTTTAGCTCTTTGAGGTATCTCCATACTGCTTTCCATAGAGAGTGTACTAGTTTGTGGTCCCACCAGCACTGTATGAGTGTTCCTCTCTCTCTGCATCCATGCCAGCATCTGTTGTTTTGGGAGTTTTTGATAAAAGCCACTCTCACTGGAGTTAGGTGCTTTCACATTGTGGTTTTGATTTGCATTTCCCTGATGATTAGAGACGTTGAGAATTTTTTCATATGTTTATTGGCCATTAATCTATCTTCTTTTGAAAACTTCTGTTCATGTATTTTGCTCACTTTTTAATGGGGTTGGCTGATGTTTTCTTGCTGCTTTGCTTGAGTTCTTTGTAGATTCTTGTTGTTAGCCCTTTATCAGATGTAGAGCATGCAAATATTTTCTCCCATTCTGTAGGTTGTCTATTTGCTCTATTGATTGTTTCCTTGCCTGTGCAGAAGCTTTTTAATTTAATCAGGCCCCATTTATTTTTGTTGTTGCTATGATTGCCTTTGGGGTCTTCTTCATAAATTCTTTGCCTGGCTAATTGCCATGTTTTATTCTTGTATTTCACTTCTTTAACGTTTTTTCTGCTGAGTCCTAACAACCGTCATGTTAACATTTGAGGAATTGTTGAAGTGCATGCCCCTTTGGGAGAATATGCTAAGAGAGTGGTGACTTCCCCCATGACCCTCTACCCCTGAGAACACACTCCTGCCATAAAACTAAGCTTCTGCCTTAAAGTCTAGCGGAAGCAGGCAACAGGGATCCACACTTAAATTAATAGAGGAGGGCCTAGGATGGAGAAGAGTGAAGGAATTAGGAATTCTGGACAAATAGAGAAAAAATTCCAAGCCAAAGAATCTGGGCACCAGCAGTGGAGGGTGGAGCATGATGCTCAGCATGGTTTTCCTGTATCCCTACCCCTCAGCCCAGACAGGATCTGTATGTGAGGGGCCTCACATGCAGGAGGAGGAACCACCCAATTCCCATAATGTACACATCTCTTATGAACTCATCCCAAGCAGATAATACATCACCAAACCTATTAGAAGGGCTCTACAAAAAAACAGTATAACAAAACTCTAAAATGTCAGAGACTGTGTATGAGTAAACTGTTAGATAATCTGGATGAGGGATCTTCATGGCCTTCTGTCACTTGACAATATCTGGAAACCCAGGATGATACACTATTACTAAGAGAGAATGGAACAGAAAGGCCTAGAACATTCCATTCTCAAGAGATAATTTATATGTTATAACGAAGAGAAGGGAAATCAAAGCATAAGATGCTCTTCAGTCATGGGCTTTTGCACAGTCAAGGGAATTGTTATGTGCTTACTGCTTTGTTATTAAAAACAGAGAACACTCTCCTCCCAGTGCCCCGAATGAGAAAGGGAAAGTTGCAACTGGATGTCATCACTGTGTGGAGAGGCCAGTCATGTCAAGGAAGAGAAAAGGAACCTAGTTATGTTGACAACTTTTAACTTTGATGAACCTCTTTCTGTCAGCCTCTTCTCACTTGGGGAGGTGGGGGAGGGAGAAGGTGGTAGAGAGAGAAGTGGGAAGACCTTCTGGAGATCTATAAGAGAGAAAGTTCACCTGTAAAGGGGGAGCCAAGGTGGATTATAATTTAACATAATCTTGAAAATAAAGAGATTTCGATAAAAGCAAAACAAAACATAAAAGCAAACTATTTAAGCTAATTTGGACCTTGGTAATAAGAAGGTAGTCTCCCTTGACCTTTGGCTAAAAAGTCCTTTTAAAAAACTGGTAGCCCAAGAAGGAGGGCTACATTTTCAGGGAAAGTTGCTACACAGTCACAGAACTGTTAGTTTCTAGCCAGAGTTTTTGAAAGTTTCTCTGTGTCATTTTTGGTTGTTGTCATTTATCCCTAACTCCATTCAGATTAACCAATGAGAGAGGATTTGTGAGTATTTCTGCCCATTAATTTATTTATTTCTAATTTTTAAAAAACCTCATAAACTAAAAATAATAGCAAGTCCCATGAAAGTAAAAGCTTAAATATTTTTTTCTGGCCGGGCGCGGTGGCTCACGCCTGTAATCCTAGCACTCTGGGAGGCCGAGGTGGGCGGATCGTTTGAGCTCAGGAGTTCGAGACCAGCCTGAGCAAGAGCGAGACCCCATCTCTACTAAAAATAGAAAGAAATTATATGGACAGCTAAAAATATATATAGAAAAAATTAGCCGGGCATGGTGGTGCATGCCTGTAGTCCCAGCTACTCGGGAGGCTGAGACAGGAGGATCCTTTGAGCTCAGGAGTTTGAGGTTGCTGTGAGCTAGGCTGACGCCATGGCACTCACTCTAGCCTGGGCAACAGAGTGAGACTCTGTCTCAAAAAAAAAAAAAAAAAAAAAAAAAAATATTTTTTTCTAAGATGATGGTTTCTTTTAATTGGAAAACTACCTCGAAGACCTTAGTTTAAAAATTCATGAGATCAACGGATCTTTTATCAAGTCACACATTTGTTCTATCAAGCCATTAAGATCATGTGTTATTTTGAAATCACTGAATTACAAAAATTCTTATGGAAACACATCTCTTACATTCTCCCTCCAAAGGGTGGACAGAAAGGAAGTAGAGGTGATAAAATTTCAAAGCATTGCTGGAATTTAAAATAAAGAAGTTTCCAGATGCATTGAGATTAGTGATTCTACACTCTGGTTGCCCAATAGAATTACCTATTTAATGTTATTCCAGGCTTTTATTTCAACTCAGCTTTCTTAAGATACATCTTTGATTATTTCTTCTATTTCAGATCTTTTCATCTATCCCTCCCATTTTACCACCACTGCCAAACTCAGCTATGGGAGCATCTACACTTCTTAGAAGTGATTTTCATTCTGTCTCCTTTTTGGGATCAACTTCTCTCTCATCTCTTTATCTTTTCATATGGACTCCTACGGAGTTTTTCATGACTCTATTCTACTTCATGGATTCTAATGGCATAACATTTATGGCTTATAATAAAGAATGTAAATAATAACAATCTACATTTGTTTTATTATATTTGTTTTCTTTTTAAAGGTTAATATATTTATTACAAAATAATTAAAATGTTAAAACTTGATAAATACAAAAACACAATGATAACACACAGAAAAGGAAGTATATTTATCACACATATAAAAAATGTTCAAAGAAATGCAAAATTATTTAAATGTTATTTTATTGTGTATCAAGGTAGCAGAGACTCTTAAATGTGTCATGCCTAATAAAATGAAATATGCATTCTCAGGACTTTTGGATAGGACTATAGATTATTACCACACTTTGAAACACAATTTGACAACATTTGTCAGAAACCTTAAATATATTCATTTCTAAAAACCAGCATTAAAAAAAGTCAGCCATCTCAATGTCTCTGATTTTTCTTTATGAATTTCTGCTCTTTTGTCATAATAGCCATGACTCTGGGCATCCTATTTAGAATTCCAATAAATGTTTTATGATTTTTTTTCTAGTTTCCATATTAAATCAGTTTGGGAAGTATACATATCTTCTGAGTCGTCATCAAAGAAAAATCTCTATTTTCTTAGGCAGCAAAGTAAGAATCATGATAATATCTACTTCACAGCATTATGTAAATTAAATGAATTTTTATGCAGAACGCTGGAATTAACTAACTGGTGGGATTTGTGTAGTTTACTCTGTAACCGGAGCCCAAGTTCTTGATTGTGAGGCTGGTATGATACGGCCAATAGCATTACACTTCTAGTATGTTTCCCAAATTGCCTCACATTGCTGTGAATAACATGGACACATCAGGTTACCAGTATGTTCTGCTACGGTGGGCATGGTGGAGAACCTCTGGAGAAGAGAAACTGGAGGAAGGTTAAGGTGTAAAGGCCATGGTTTTAAGGGGAGACATTTCCCCATATCTGCCCAGTTTTGCTACGGGTAAATGCCAGCATCACAAGGCAACCAATGAGATTAGAGCAGGTAGTTACCCTTCTCTTAGGGAGCCGTTGTTGTGAAGATCATCCCAGGCAAGAAGGAACTCCTTAACTATGAACTTAGCTATTTCCACAAACCATCAATATTTTTAGGCCTTATTTTCCCGACTCCTACTTCCTAGTATTCTGGGTCAAAGCAGATTTGTCCCATCATAAAGGACCTACAGGGACATATTGTTCCTTTTCATCTATCTCAAGTCATTGCCTTTTAACTTAGCTCAGTTGACATAGAGTTGTAATTTTTCAGAAGAAACTTGAATTGCCAACTAGAAGAGAAAAAAACTAACAGAATAAAAACACACAAAATGAGCTAGTTTATAATTTCCTTTAAGATTTTTCCCTCCCTTTCTACCTTTCTTCCTTCCTCTTTTCCTCCCTTTAATTCTTTTTCTTCTTCTATTTTTATTTAATAAATGTGGTGAGCACTGTGCTGGTCAGTGGGGAGTCAGGGACAAAGAGGCACAATTTTCTTCCCCTAATTTGGCTACAGTTGAGCCAGATAGTGGCTTGACTGCTCTAGCACACATAGAATTACATAGATCCATTCTCTAGCTTCAGTTCTAAGTATGCCTAGTCCCATTTCAGCTCATTTTAGTCTAAGCTTTTCTTTGAGCTTCTCAGCATCTGATATTGCATGTAATTTATTTTTCTGTGACATTTCTGTAGTTGCTTGGCAATGTACTTGTATTACTCTGAACTACCACCAGGTGGTGTCTAATGCTGGAGCCCATAGTTACCAATTACTATTTATTTAAATAAATTTATGGTGAAGTCAATTTTGCTTTCAGTATAAAAATACGCCCTTAAAATACAGTAATCATGTGCCACATAAGGAAGTTTCAATCAGCTATGGACCACAAATGTGTCAGTGGCCTCCTAAGATTATAATGGATCTGAAAAATTCCTACCACCTAGTGATGCTGTGGCCATCACAATGTCATACATATACATATTCTATGTTTAGATATGTTTAGATACACAAATACTTACCATGTGTTACAACTGCCTACAGTATTCAGTACAATAACATGCTGCACGAGTTTGTAGCCTAGGAGTCATAGGCCACACCACAGCCTGGTTTTGTAGTGAGCTATACCACACGGGTTTGTGTAAGTACACTCTATGGTGCTCACACAATGAAGAAATCACCTAATGATGCACGTCTCAGAATGTATCCTTGTAGTTCTGATGGGGAAACGTGACTGTATAAAGTCCTTAACCATTTGCTCATCCCTAAATTTTGCATAACCACAACTAACCAACATTTGTATTCTGTTTTATATTTTTCCAAGTATGTTTATATTATTATTTCTTTTGAAATTTCAAAATCATCATTATTTGAGGTCAGTATGGCAGGTGTTTTTATTTGCCACACTTACAGAAGACAGAGAGGTTAGGTGACATGGCCAAAGTCACATATAGTAAGTACTAAGCAGTAGAATAAGGATGGCAGGCCTGTTCCTCTGATTCTATATCCAAGCAATTTGCTTAACATTATGCTATAACCACATGAATGCAGAAGAAACACCCAGGTAAAAGTCCTGTAAATGTTAAACTAAAGCCCTAGTATTATAAATCTCTACTCAATTATCATCCTTCGTGTTGCTTTTAGGAAATCGTTGAAGTTATGTTCTGCATTTGACATCCACATTTTCCAGGTGTCTATGGCTGAGACCCACATAGCATTCACCCACCTACTTTGCAGCTTTAGATGAAGTGTTAATTGCCATTGTAATCCTCAAAACTCAATAGTCTCTGAGTTCAATATTCTTTCTTTTTTGTCTTATTTTGTATGATAAGAGACTGCCCCTCTTACTTTATTTTCCTTGAACAGTAAGGACCCCTAAATATGACATACATCTAAAATGATATGTTAACACATGACTGTTTTTTCCTTAATTAAAAAAAAAGCAACACTTTCCCTAGTAACCAGGTGTTCCATTCTGTTATGAAGCTCAGCTATTATCACTGAATGCTTAAATCTATCTTTATCTTCTTAAAAAATCCAAACCATTTTTTTCCTTACAGGCAATTTAATGATGCTTTAAACATAGTTTAAAAAAAAACAGTTAACATGATTTCCTCAGGATTATCCACTCATGGACTAACTCATGGCAAGCCAGTGAGATTATAAGTATACTTAGAAAAAAACAGTAGTCATAGCAATTTACATTTAACGAGCACTCACTGGCAAACAGACACTCTGCTTAACCATTTAAAATTTCTCACAGCTCATTTAATCTTCATACGAACTTTACACTGTAGATACCTTTATTGTCTGCATCTTCTGGGAAAAGAAACTGAGTCTTAGAGAGGGGTAGGAGCCTCGGCCAGAGTGAATGATGATGCTGAGATCTAAACCTGGATCTGCCAGGACACAGATCTGGGTCTGCCTGACTTTCTCTTTGTGCTCATCTTAAGGCTTCTCAGGCTTGAGGATAAGCCAGACCGATTCTGTACTCTTCTAATTAATAACCTGGCCTATCGAACTCCTTTTGTTTTCCATTTTAGGGCCAGGAAAATGTTTCAACCATCACCACCATTGAGTGCTATTTTACAGCAGGGAAAAATCTGTGCATGGCAACTCAGGGGAAGGGGATTCTAATGGTTCATACTAATGACTTGTTCTGTAACCTTGGGCTTTTAGGGAGTTTTGATGTCAGGAATGTATCCTTCATGTTCTCATAATCTTAGGATGTGGGCGAGAAAAGAGGCCTCATGAAAGAAAAGACATTTAAGTTCTTTGGACCTTAAAACACACCTTTGTGGGTGTGTACTGAAGATACAAAGGTTATTGTAAATAATTTAGCTGCCTCAATTACATAAGTACCATCATTTGTTCACTAACTACCTGCTGTGAGCCAAGCACTGTGCTGGGGATAATGACACAGGAAAGAAAGACACTATCAACAACATTCATCCAACAGAAATATACTGGACACCTATTTATGTGGTAGTAATCATACTTGTTGCTAGAAATACAAAGATTACTATGACTTATTTCTTAATTTTAAAAATCTCCCAGATTGAAGGGGAAGAGGATATAGATTCAGAAATTGAAATAAAATATGGTAAGTGCTATTTTAGGTGCCATGGCTTTAAAGAATGCCGTAGAGAAGAGGTGAAATTTGATCTGAGTCTTGGATGAGGAAGAAGAGTTCTGTGTTCGAATACAGGCCTTTCTGTTTAAAGTCTTAGTGCTACCAGGGCAGGAGCACTCCAGACTAGAGTTTCTAGATTGTAAGAATTGACCTTTTGGTTACACTCACCTCAGCCCATTATGTTGTTCTCTCAGGCCTCCAGTCCGGTCAGCCTCCCAAGTGGTATCAGTAGTTGACTGGGTCTCTGCCTCCTCTGTGGGCTTCAGGTTTCAGGTGTCCTGCCTGAAATGAGCTTACTTCTTAATTAATGAAGCATCCTTCTCCTTCACACCTCACCCTCGTTCCAGGACTGGCTCTCACCTGTGATCTGCCCCACTGCTAATAAGCTCTTTGCTGTTACTAGCTTAGGTCATTCTCCAGGTGATAAGGTCATGACATTCCAGGAGAAGGGGAGGCATGAGCTGGGGATGTGAGTGTAGAATGGCACAGTGTGTCCAGGCGATGGCAATGGTTAGGGCAATTCCAGCTAAGGTTTGGGGTGGGAGTGGGGGGATGGGGGGTGGCGCATACTAAGCTAAGAAAGAAAGGTCGGCCCAGATCGGGTGGGACTTTGTCCTCATTACATTAGACCTGATCCAGTAGGCAGTGTAGAGCCACTAGCACTAGCAGGTTTGGGGCAGGAGATTGAGGTAATCATATCCCTGTTTTAGGAAGATGACTTCAGTGTGGGGATTGGAGGATGAGGTCATGGAGATGGGGAAGCTTATTATGGGAGGTTTGCTTTAACCCAGGCAGGAAATGACATAGTGTGGACTCCAAGGCTTGGCAGTGGAATGGAGAGGATAAGGAAGGTTAGAGAGATTGTTTCAGAAAGGAAACTGATAAAAAACAAAACAAAACATTTTGATTAGTTGGATTAGAGGGAGAAGGGAGAATCAAAGGGGATTTCTCCTTAAACCTATACAGAGAAGTTTGTGCCAGTAACTGAGTGCGAAATATATAAGGTGAAGCAGGTTGGGCATAAGAAGACCAGTTCTGTTCTAAACATGTTATTTGAGGACTGAATGGGGAAGTGAAATGGATATGAGACAGCCAGAGAAAGCTCAAGGAGTTAGTCATAGACTTTACAAGAGACATGGAACGTTATTCCAAGGCTGGGCACGGTGGCTCACGCCTGTAATCCTAGTACTTTGGAAGACTGAGGTGGAGGATTGCTTATGGCCAGCAATTAGAGACCAGCCTGAGCAAGAGTGAGATCCCATCTCTATAAAAAATAGAAAAATTAGCTGGGTGTGGTGATGCATACCTGTAGTCCCAGCTACCAGGGAGGCTGAGGCAGGAGGATTGCTTGAGTACAGGAGTTTGAGGTTGCAGTGAGCTGTGATGACACCACTGCACTCCAGTCCAGGTGACAGAACAAGGCCCTATCTGGAAAAAAAAAAAAAAGTTATTCCGGATTGGTTCAAATCAAACCAAAGATGAAACAGAACTTGGAGACTGAGTGACAGATATCAGGACCCAAGGGGATGTGATAATTAACTGGTTTTAGCACTCACTGAACATCTAAATTACTTAGGAGCCTTTAAAAAATTAGCACTTTCATTGAGATACAATTTACATACCATAATATTCACCCATTTGAACTGTACAATTGAATAGTTTTTAGCATATTCAGAATTGTATGACCATCACCACCACCTTATTTTAGAACAGTTTTATCATCCCCTAAAGAAACCCTGTGCCCATTAGCCATCACTCTCCACCCCCCTCGACTACCTTAAAAAAGAAAAAGGTTGCTGTCAAAAGGGTATGATATAGCTCATTCTCATGAAGAGCTGACCTACCAGGCCACAGCAAGGGCAGGAGATGCACTAGCTTTGGAAGTCCAAGCAGAAGAAACCGTTGGAGTCTTTCTTCACAGTGATGCCAGTTGATGGCTCAGCACTCACGTCTCTCCTTTGTCGTCTCTACTCGGTTGACAAATTCCAGAGAAGGAAACTCAAAGTGATCTAGATTGGCTTCTGTGTGTATCTCCTGTAACTGTGACTACTCAGAGACCTCTGGTCAGGGATGCTTGTCAGAAACAAACAAACAACAACAAAAAATCAGACACATTGCTGTCTGGAGGAAGCAGTTTCAGTGAAGACACCATATTGCGTCTGGTTGGAGAGTGAATTTGAAGTGAGGAAATACAGACAGTACGTGAAGCCTTACTGTTCAATAAGTCTTTACTAAGGGAACAAGAAGTACACTGATTGTGTTAGGGTGGGGGTTAGAAAGGCATTCTATGTTTTTGTCTTTAAGATATGATGTCCTTTTTAAAATTTTTTATTTAATTTTATTTTTTAGAGACAGGGTCTTGCTCTGTTGCCCAGGCTGGAGTGCAGTAGTGTGATCACAGCTTACTATAATCTCAAACTCCTAGGCTCAAGCAATCCTCCTGCCTCAGCCTCCCAAGTAGCCAGGATTACAGCGTGCACCTGTAATCCCAGCACTTTGGGAGGTCAAGATGGAAGAATAGCTTGAGGCCAGGAATAAGAGACCAGCCTGGGCAACATGGTGAAACCTAGTCTCTACAAAAAAAATTTTTTAAATAAAAATTAGGCGGGAGTGGTGGCATACACCCGTAGTCCCAGCAACTTGGGAGGGTGAGCTTGGGAGTTGGAGGGTGCAGTGAGCTGTGATCATGCCACTGTACTCCAGCCTGGGTGTCACAGTAAGACCCTATTTCAAAAAAAAAATGTTATAAGGTTATAAATGGACTTTAGTAAACCATGCTTCCCCACCATAACCCCTAGGGCCATGGATGTAGTTTATCTTACCACTCTCCAGGACTTGAAACCTTGGTTCAGAAGATGAGGCAAGAGTGTTGCAAATCCGCTCAGGGGTAACTTTATTGCCCGAGGGTGCACCAGGTAGGCAGTACCTAAGTACTTGGTACTGCCAAAAATGTACCAAGGAAGGCAGTTTATATCACTTCAAGGCAGGGTTGTCATAATAACCAAGCAAAAATGGCATAAAGACCATATTTACCTTGCATACCTGCAAAGGGCATCCTTGGCAAGTCCAAAGATCTCTCAATTTAAGGCCAGATGACCCTGGCTGAGATGTCAGACAAGATCTGTTCCCCCCTGAGCCTCTCTCTTGGCTTCAGAATGGCTTGAACCCAAACATCAGAAGCCTTCCTGATAGCACAGCCCTAAGAAAGAGCATCATGGCAGATTACGCTCTGATGAAAGAAGCAACTAGATGGTGCAGGAATTAGATTAGACACATTTGAGTTAGAGCCCCGAACTGTGTGTCACTGGGCAAATTACTTATTCTCTCAGAATCTATTTCTTTCTCCATAAAAGAGCAATTTTAAGATTAAATTTAATATGTGGATGAAAGCATTAGATTGTGAGGCTGGCACACGTTAGGTGGGCGACCAGTGTTGGAAATTGTGGATCATGATATCTAATTTGATTAAAAGTTGTGTAGGGTCACTCGTAGAATCATCTAAAAGATACTTGTGAAATTCCTCTGTGGATAGACTGTAATACAAATTCAAAGTAAAAAGGAGTTAATCCCTTTACCAGAAAAAATACAAAAACAACAAACAATAATAACAACAACAAAAAAGGAAAGACTCTTGGCAATTCATAAAAACAGATCTGCTCTCTTAAAGACTACGAATGAGATGCAAATTGCCAAGGCCATCACTTTTTGATAAAGCGATGAAAGTGAGACAATAGATAACGCCGATGCCCCCATCAAGCAGCCCTGGATCACCTCCCACCACTGTTGTCAAACCCTCAGTAACTCCGCAGTGCCATTCCTGTCCCTTCTGGTCTTCCTCTGTCGTGAGTCCCCGTGACCTTTTGGCTCCCTGAGCTTGGACTGCTAGCCCTGCACTTGTTTTCCCAGTTCTGCATTCTTCCTCACGCTGTTCCCTTTATGTCTCTCAAAATCCTTCTCCCATCCCTACCCACAACCCTACCAATTTTCTCACCCTTCAAGACTCGAGCGGATCTGCTCTCCTGTCTAAAGCCTTCCTTGTCCATATCTCCTCAGACTCACCGCAATCTGCTCCAGAATCCCACGGTACTGTTTATCTGTGGAACTAATTTGGTGAGCTAATTCGAGGGGGCACGCGCCATTCTCTGAGGCTGCCCAGCATGTACACCCCCTTCCTGCGCGGGCAGGAAGCAAAGCCTCCCACTGTGGCGGCTTAAGATGCTCAGACGCTTTCCCAGCCTCCTTGTGGGCGAAGACGAGGACACGTGATGGAGTCTGAGCCAATCAGATGCGTTCACCCCACGTCAAAAGGGAAGCTGGGGGCGTGGAGAACCGGAGACGGTGCCGTCAGCCCTCAAGCAGCTGAGGGTGATTCCTGTGCAGGCAGCTGCGATCAGCCTCCTGAGGCCATGACGGCAGAGATTCTAGCAGTAGTGGCAACTGGACACACCGATTGGTCGTTGCTGTGTGGCAGCAGTGGCAAGGTCTTCACCAAACTAGCTTCATGGCATGATTTGGGGCGTTTGTCATGGCCGGTGTTTTCCAGTCCTGATTTTCCAGCTTTGCTGAAATTTGGGGGCTAAAAATAGGAGATTTCAGCATAAAACAGGAAACAGCTTAAAATGGAAAACAAGGCCTCTCTGGGAATTGCTTACTTCTTGTCTTCTTAGAACCCTGCCTCCAGCCACGTTAGTAGGCCTTCCTTCTCGCAAAGTCTTGCCCACAGAGAGATTTGTAGCTATATTTTTGGATATTGCCATGTTTAGGAGGGAATGCTGACATTTGGGAGGGGGCTGAGACACTAGTTGTGCTGCAGTGTGCAGGACAGTCCCACACAATGAAGAATTGTCTGGCATCTCTCACCATTTTCAAATGTCCGCAGGTTTAAAAAAAAAAAAAATCCTGTTTATAATTATCTGAGCCTGAATCTGAATCTGTTTTACATATAAAAACAAAACATTTGGGGCTTTTTGAGGGATGATTGCATTTGGATTGGAACTTCTCCAACAGCCCTTCATTATTTGGGTATGGCAATGGCGTGCTTGTGGTTTGTTAATGCAACACATGAGGGTTCAGTGCCCGATTGTCACCGCTGAAGTTGCTGGATTCTGTGGATAACACAAGCATCTGACTCCTTCATTATGTATTTTCTAGTATGCTGGCTGAGCATGTGTATATTGTATACATATTTTAAAAATTATTTCTCTTTTATTTCTCTTTTGTATTACAGTTAGGAAGATATATTAGATTTCAAAACAAGATTATTTGAATTTCATTTCAGGATAGTCATGGTGGCATTCTAAATTACTTATTATAAAAAGGAGGTATTTGATCTAGTAGGGTCACAAACCATGACCCTAAAGCCTTCTCTTACTTTTCCACAGTCTTCTAGCCTACCTCGCTCAACCTGTTTGTTATTAATACTAAAGATCCATCAGCATGGAATTTAAATGTTATTCCACTTTAAGATAACATAATTTTCTTCCTGCTATATACAGAAACACCTTTAGAAAATGGCTCTATTCTTACAACCACAACACTTTGGGTTAATACTGATTGAAGTTTTAATGGCCCATTTCAAATACTGATGGGAGAGGGGAGCTTTAAAACCATCAACTCTCAGGGTCCCGGGAGCTCAATTTCTCTGGAAGCTTTATTGGGTGTAAAGAGCATATAGTGACCCAATCCATACTCTACACTTAAGGACCACCGAGAGAAGAAAGATTTGCTTTATCTCTGGATGCTTAAAAGGATTTAAATATAAGTTAGCGTAAGATTTAAAAAAGAGAAAACAAGTAGCATTATATTCTATTTTTCTGTTACCAGCCATCAAATTCTGGATGGCAAACTTTTGAGCAGGATGAACTACTTGGCCTCATGTTGAGAGCACAAAGAGATTCCCCAGGACAAGGTATCCTCAGTCAGCTTGTGTGCAGATTGCAGATGAAGCCTTGGTGCCCAGCTAACAATGCCTAGAGGCTTTCTTACCTGTTTCAGACCTCCTCTTGAATGATAATAACTATGAGGATGCCATTTTAGGGAGAACACTTGATTTTATAAAACAAACTGGGCCTCATCATATTTTACTAGTGGCCCTTGGGTGGTCTTCATCTACCTGTTTTTGCTGGAAATCAAAGTGCATTGGTGAAATGCCTTTTCCAAGCTTTACTATTTCAGCATACAGAGCAAGCAGCTGAGGATTTTCTACATTGCCTCCACCTGTGTGTACTCAGAGACATGAATGTACATAAAAGGGGAGCTATGGTTTTAAAGAAGACTGAGTTTTAATCGCTTTGAAACTGTATAAATTAACATGATTTCCAAAATCAACAGTGTGAGATTTTGATTTTATCAACTCAAAAATCCTTGAGAGATGACCTGTGGGAGTGAAAATGTCCTGGAGATTTTATTCAAGATGAGATAATGCATATGAAAGTGAAGTCCCACACAAATGTAAAGTATTTTAGGATGTGCCACCAATTGTCACAGTCTCCAGGGAAATGATAGAAAACAAATTTGCAAACAATGCAATAAATACACTGCAAAGCTGTATTGTCATATTTTAATAGCTGCTCCTTGAATAAAAGGAAAACTGAAAATAATGGGAAACTTCTCAGGACATTAATTAATAACTTTTTAATTTTTATTTTATTTTATTTTGTTTTATTTTTTTTTAGGAGAAGGAAAGAGAAGTTTATTACTTTTCCAGCAAAGAAGGAAAAATGGTAGACTCTTGTCTCAAGAAATCCAGATTTTCCTGAACATAAGCAGAAGTACAGAGCTTTTAAAGGGAGGGCCCTCAGTTCTAGGCTACTGTCATTAATAATTCTAATTGTCCCATCTCTGCCAAAGACAAAGCCTATGACCTCCACCCACCAGGGAGGCCATGCCAGGGCCTGGGATGGCTGAGCTATCTCCTATAACACAAAGAACAAGAGACATTCCCTAGACTCCTCCTGACCACTTATCTGAAGCAGAGATGTAGGCTTCAGTTCCCAAAAAGAGTAGGGGAAGTTTTAAAGAGACAGAAAAACATCTTTTTGTAATTTTTTTTTCAGGCCATTCTCTCTGTTACATATTCCCCACTCTCAATTTTATGCTTCCATATCTGTGGGAGGAGGGGCGACTACTCTGTTACATATTGCCCCCTGTCAACTTTACACTTCCATATCTATGGGAGGAGGATTGATGTTGTCATCAGGCTACTTCCTACTGAAATGGGGGCAACGTTTTAGATGGAAGGTTTATACTTATGTATGTCATTGCAAATCTTTGGCAGTATATTTATAGCAACAGAAAAAAATCATAAGCAATAACTACAACAGTGAGGATTGGCAAGGCAAAATGGACTGTTGCCTTGGGACAGCGCTGGGCTAGAAAGAAGCATGGGACCTCTGAATGCAGAGCTATTAGTTACACCCTATAGGCGATCCGAGAGAACAGCTTCTGCAAATTCAGAGATCACATACAGCACCGAACAAGGTTTAGGATGACAAACCCAGCAGCAAGACAGATCAGGTGAAGAGGTGATAGCCTGCAGAAATCCCCACTAAGGAGATGGCTCTCCGTGATTAAGTCACCTAAAGGCTGGCCCCCTCCACTGGGGGCTTGGTTCTCCTCTTCCATGGGACACCTCTTTACTCTGATATGATGGACCCAAGGTTTCACTTCTCACAATTTCATGAGGTGTGAGTTGTCAGAGGTACTTCATAGGGTCCCTTCCACTTCTCTGCTTCCAACTGGGGCAGAGACCTGAAGGAGGAAAACTCATACATAGCAGTTAGTACCTGACCCACTCATTTGACATATTGCTTCTTTACTCATAGTTATATTACCATATTTACCTCAAGGTGTTAGGAAAGGTCTCTCATAAACTATTTCTTAGGGGCTTAACTTAAGCCTGGTTCTGAAGGCTGTCTTTATTCAGAGGAGGACGAGCAGCAATACCCTATTCTACTCTTCGGCATCAATTTTAGAAGGCATGTAATTTTTATTCTAGACGTAGAACTTTGTTTATTTGCTGGGTTCATTATCACACTGTATAGAGGAGGGGAGACTATGAACATCTTGATGACCTGCAGGTTCACTGAGTCCACTGTGTCCAGCACCTTGGAGAAAAGGCTCACCAGGTTCTCACTGAGGCTCTGCTCAACAAGTTCATGGGTGACCACAGGACATTGTGCAGCAGATCCAGGTGCAGACTGCAGGAAGCAACACCAAAATGGAGTAGTCACCTTATGAATGCCCAGGGCTTCTTGAGCTGGGTCCTGTCTACCATGAGGCTGTCAGTCCAGAGACTGAGCCAATAGTTAGAAGCCAGGGTGGCAACAAGAAGGGGAGTCCCAGGGCACAGACAGCTTGACCTTCGCCACCTGAACCTCATCTGCTTCTTTTGGTTTCCAGATCCCTTTCTTCTTGGTTGCGACGGTGCTTGCTGACATCTTCCCTGTAGGAGGAGGAGCTGCTGAGCGGTCTCCGCAGCTACCTGTCCATGGCATCCATCACCAGCATGCCATTTGCCATCTGTTTGGCTTCTTTTCCCAGGATTGCTGATGCCTGTCATCCTGTCATCCTCCGAGGCTTGTTCCTGCTCTGTGCTGGCCTACAAGTGCAGGGACTCAGCAAAGGCCCCATCCCAGGCCAGCAGCTCCTGGTAGGAACCCATCCTGGAACTTTAAATGCTCTTTCCATTCCCAGCCTGAAAATATATTTACTAATACTGAGTGAAACTGCCAATCATTGAAAGGATTGGGACCCCCCCATGTTGGGCTCCCTATGTGGAAGCTCATCTCTGTCTTTGGATTGTTTTGAGCACGCAGACACTTTGTTGCAAACAGGGTCCTCCCAAATGAGGTCCCACCAATCCATTAAGGAAAGCACACAAACAGTCCATTGCAACTGGGGTCCTCTTAAAGGAGGCTCCCCAAATCCATTAAGGCATCACATCCATAATGTGTGCATTCATGTAGGTACCTCATAAGAGGCTGAACCAAAACTTTGGGTAGGAGAATGAGTCCATGCAAATTCTATCTCCACTTTGTTGTGCCAGCCCAAATGGCAGAGTCCCAATCTTTAGCTTTAAAGGGGGTCTAAATCTAGCTGGGGCATCAAGGCCCCAGAAAAAAGATCGCCTCCAGCAGCCTCCTTGGCAGCCTTGTCATTGGCCTGACTTCTTTTTGCCATGCTGGCCACCTGCTTGGGCTCAGCCACCGCCTGTATCAAGGCCATAATTTCAATGGCACACTTAATACTATTATCTCCCACTGTCAGGACATGCCTCTTCTTTCAAATGGCACTATGAGCATGTATAATCATAAAAGCATATTTAGAGTCCATATAAATGTTTTCCTTTTTCCTCTAGATAACTGCAATTCAGCTTCCTGGGCTGAAGTCCCAGGTGGCAGAGCCACTGCTTTGCTCACCGCACATCCAGTCCCTCGTTGTCCGTAAAGCTGTTCCATTAGTGAAAAAGATCCCCATCTTGTTCTGACATCGGCTGATCTCACAGATCCACCCTGCTAGAATACAGTCTTCAGAACCTCCAAACTGTCATGTTGTAGAGTGAAAAGGGTGGGTGGCGGGATTGAGAATAGACACAGTCTTTAATAACAATTTATCAAGGAGGCCATTTTCTTACAATATTGTGCAGTGGCTTCCAGAAGTATGCCAGTGGCCTTGGGATGCCTCTCAGCACCTATACTAAGACCCTAGGCTCATTCCCTGTCTTTCTCCGTACAAGGGCTTTACCATCAGTCTGGAGTCTGGGCTCTAGATGTCATTCCCAGGAACCCCAAATAAGTTATTATAATACAAGTTTACAAATCTGTCCAATTGTAGGTTTGTAAGTCCCCTGTTAAGTTTTCATCAAGCAGGGCAGGGGAGCCCTTTTAAAACTTCTAATACAGTCCAACAGCACTGTAAAGCCACCCCAGTCCCAGGATCCCGTCATTTAAATGCTACATTCAAGTTCCTCAGCCGCAGCTTGCTCACGGCTGCCTCTCTCCTGTCTGGCTCCTCCCCACCACTCTCTGCCTGGCTCCCTGAGTGCCGGGCACAGCTGGTGCTGGGTACAGGGCTGCAGCCGGAGGAAGGAACCCCCAGACTGCTTCTGTGTATGCAAGTTGGCACCAATCGAATCCCCACTCTCAATTTTTCCCAGGGTTCCTGTGGGGATATTTGGAGGCAGGGAGTTTTGGCCCCCTCCTTCACCATCTGAGTCCTGAACTTAAAAAAAACCTTTTTCTCTCCTGGGGGCTTTTTACTATCTAGAGGCCTTTGTTACTTTTGGGCAATTCTCTTTCTAATATCTTTCTTTTTACAAAAAGCATACTAACTGTACATAAATTGTCCTCTTTTGATTACAGAATGTCCCCTGGCCAAATTGAGTTTTCTGCCTGGTCTTAGAAGTTGAGATCATTCCTAACCCCGAGCTATGATTTAGTGGGCATGAGACTAAAAAGTTCCTCGCAGGGGCAGCAGGCGTTTGGCAGGCTGGGGCTCAGGCAGTCTGCCCTTCTCCCACGTAACAATGGGCTGCGGCTCTCCCTAGATCATGCATTTACCACCCACACAGGCTGGGGGAAGCGCAGAAAGCAGGGGGCTCCCTGATGCCCTGAGGTCGCCTTGATCACGTTGGCCACAGATGGCCTGTATGGCACAGGCAGTGTGCAAATATGACGAAATTTTAGAGAATACATTAATTTTCAGGATGTCCTTAGAACATGTTAAGTACCCTATTCCTGTTCTAGGCAAACACCAAAGGCAGATATTTTATCAGGGTTCATCAGTGTTAAGAGAGCACAATACGCAGTTGCCCTTGGCTGGGATCCATGGAGATGGGGGAAGGCACCACTTCCCAGACTGCTGCCGGCCTCTGGCCCCAGCACCTCCCTGGCCTGTCAAGCAAACGCGCCTAGTAGCCAGTCAGGCAGCAAGGTGTTTGCTGCCCCAGGCTGGACTCTGGACTTCTGGGGTGGGGCTGTTTCCCGAATCAGTGCAAGTTCAAGCCTGCAGTGGCGCCTTCCTACAGACTGCCCTACTGTAATGGGCACCATGGCCACTCCCCTGACCCCCTTCCAGGGAGTCAGTGCACCCCCCACCCTGTCGCACACATGCCTGGTTGTGTGGGCAGTCGGGCAACTCGCGCTCTCTCCCCAGCTCCCTTGCCACGTGGTGTGGGCTGTGCCCACCAGTTCCCCATTCTGCTAGGGGGAATTCAACTGTTTAAGTAAAACACAATATACCATTAACTTTATTTCGGGCCTGTAAGACCTGACTTTAGATAAAATAATTTCAGTTATAAGACAGTATGGTTTAAAGTTTCATTTAACAGCCACTTTTCCTCACACTCCAGCACATA
The DNA here is from genome assembly GCF_041146395.1 of Eulemur rufifrons. Classification (NCBI taxonomy): domain Eukaryota; kingdom Metazoa; phylum Chordata; class Mammalia; order Primates; family Lemuridae; genus Eulemur; species Eulemur rufifrons. The sequence goes on along the minus strand of NC_090983.1, from coordinate 57,660,501 downwards.
CATTGGATTATGATAAAACCATTTTCCTTAGACATAGGTTCACAGTTATAAGTTAACCATTCAGCTAAAATTTTTCCCAAGGGACTTTTAGATGGAACTTTTCCATGTTGCAATAAGCTTCACAAATAACAAACACAGACAATACAGAGAATTCTCAACACCAAATGCCAGGCCTATCAAACAAATGGAAATGCAAAGGGGAAGAAAGCCACCCCAAATGGCACTTCAGACAGTGCCCCAAATGCCCTGCCATAGGGCTGGAAGGTTTGTAAAAGGGAATCCAAAGGCAATAAATGCCACCCCCAACTGGAAGGTTCAAAAACCCTCCCCAAATGGGTGGTCTAATCCCCCAGTTCCCTGGGGAACCTTCTCCAAATGGTGGCCTAGTCTACCTGTTCCCTGGGAAATGCAAATGAGCTCCAAATCCAAACCAGGTCTCCAAGTTCCACTAAACCATTTGATTTTCCACCCCAAATTGGTTCCTCAGGACAAATCCAACAGGGAGGTCTGAACACCCCCCATATGGGGGGAAACAGGGTCTCAGTGTCCTGGGGAATTTAATATACACTTGGCTGTGGCTGTCACAACGCTTCCCAAATCTGTTTCCTTCTCCTCAGCTCAGTTCAGGTTGGTTGGAGCTGCATCCATTTAGGAAGAAAGAGATGGGACTCCTCAGAGCTAATCAGGTCCTAGCAGCTGCTAGGAGAATCTTTCTTTCTTACCCAAAAAGGCAATGCGCCTGCCCATGGTTTGACCCAGAGCTGCTCCTTGCCTTCTCCAGTAGTTGCAGGGTGCCATGCTATTGGGAAGCCAATGGCCCACCCCCAAACACCAAAATCTGTTACCAAAAGCTCAGCACTTGTCCTTGAAGCCACATCAGAAGAACAAGAACAAATGCTTTGAGGAGAAGGAAAGAGAATTTTATTACTTTGCTGGCAAAGGAGGAAAAATAGTAGACTCTTCTCTCAAAAAATCCAAATTTTCCTCAATAACTTTTTTTAAAGATGGATTTTGCCTGTTTGATTTTGAGTCAACCAGATATAACCTGAGTGACCAAAAAGTACAGGTTTTTTTTTCCCCCAAATATGCCACTTTTCTATGCTGGAAACATTTGTTCAAGATGTGATTCAACTGTATCTGCCACACTGAAGAGCTTTAAAGAATCCCTTTACACTTAAGTGTTAATTATTGCTTTATTCTTTTCAGACCATTGAGTCACCTGGTACTCTCTCATCATTGTCTGTTTGTTTGGTTTTCTTTCTTCAAATGCTAAAGTGGCCTGGTGCTTTGTCTCAATCTTCTTATTTTCATAGCTCCCATCACAATCTCTCTTTCTTTTTAATCTTTGTCAGTTTCTTAACTTTGACCTCAAGGATGTTTTTCAGCCCTTAGAGCAACTTGCAGCTTCCAAGACTCTGATGTGCAAAGATGCATTTCACTTTGTGAGAACTACCTGTGCCTTGATGTGGTTATGATACTTCCCTTCTAAGAGTTAGGTAAGGCACAATAACTTGTTTCCTTGACTTACACACTGACTCGAATATTTATTATGCATAGTATCGGGATATTTGGAAATACAAAGATGGGTCCCTCCCCATTTCTTGACCTTAAGACTTACATTACATAAAATAAAATGGAAACAACACATGCTAAGTGCTATAGAACTGCTGTATCCAACAGAATAGCTGCCAGTTAATTGCCTATTAAGCAGTTTGAAGTGTAGCTAGTCTGAATTGAGATGCACCATAAGTATAAAATACACGTCAGATTCCAAAGATTTCAAAGATTTCGTGCAAAAAAATACAAAATGTCTCCATTTTTTATATTGATTACATGTTAATGGGATTATATTTTGGATATGTTGGGTTAAATAAAGTATATAATTGAAATTAATTTCATCTGTTTCTTTTTACTTCTCTTCACATGGCTCAAACTTACATATGTGGCTCACATTATTTCTGTTGGACAGCATTACGACAGAAGTTTAGAGAGTAGTGGAGAGTACTTCCTGTGTGTGATGGGGTGGACAGAGAGGGGCACAGGGAGCAGAAAATTATCTGAGAAGAGGTGATATTTGAGCTAAGTCTGGAAGGGTGAGTAGCCTTTCGACATGCAGAGTAGAGAAGGGACCTCCGCCAGCGGCAGAGGCGATGCCATGTGATAGGCAAGGCAGCCTTTGGATGACATCTCAGCTCCTCTTATAATTTAGTGCAGTGCTTAGAACAAGAAAAAGCACTCAACAAGTGGTATCTCATTTACCAGGATGTGAACGTGAGCAGGGTTAAAGATGATTTAAAAGGTGTTAAAATGACATTTAACCTAAAAGTCATTTCCTCAGCTACTATGCCAGAGACACCACTGTTAACGTCTTGCCTCTCTTTTCACATCATTGCTTATTAAATAATTGCTTATAATCTGAGTGAGTCCCAAATTTGACACAGCACATATTCAGGAACAGAGGGAAAAAAGATACATCTCCCAGCTGATTTTCACTGTCCTTATTCCATAACTGCTTTATAATATTTTATAACCTTTGTGTGTGTGTGGTAGGGGGAAAGGTTAGAAGTCTTTCCTTTTCCTGTTGAAAGCCTTGGTCATTGGGAACTCCAGGAAAATATTCAATGGTCCACATCTATCTACATCAAAATTATGCATGGCTCTGGAAACTAGAACAAATTCTGAGAATAATGGAGCTGCAATTACCTTAGTGACACAGGATAAGTTTGACATATTCCCAAATCCTCATTAAAGCAGTTTGGCTTTACCGAAAAGCTTCATGACATGCTGATACCTTACTGAAGTATTCCAAGAAACTAATATTAGACCAGAATATGATAGGTTACTTGAAGGGTAATCAACTGGAGAGATAGTTGTAATTTCATACAGAAGCTAGTTTCTGTTAAAGACTAGTACTTGCCACAGGGTGGTGGGCTAGCAGTTGTGAGGACTCCAGCTATGGTGGTGGTCCCAACAGATACATTCTCTCTTCCATCCTAAGGTTCAGGCTGCAGGAATTTTAAGATGACCTCTTCTAGAGGAGTGAAAACAAAGTCCAAGCACAAACCCCACAGACCTCTGTCTTCTGACTTAGTTCCTCATGCATTTTAGCTTCTCTTTCCCCTGGTTATCTGTTAAGAGAGCCACAAAAGGGTGTGTATTAACAGCCCTCATTCACCTCCAAGTTTTGCTTAGTAGCTACTTGTTTTGTTATAATAAAAATATCTAACACTATTGAGCACTTACTGCTGTGCTGAGTAGTATACTATTTCTTTTAATCCTCATACTACCACCATTGATTTGGTATGGTGGTATTATTTTGGTTATCTATTGTTGCATAACAAATTACCACACAATTTAGGGGCTTACAACAACAATAATCAGTTATTATCTCTCATGGTTTCTGTGGGTCAGGAATTCAGACAAAACATAGTAAGTATGGTTTATCTCTGCACCAGGTCTGGTGAACTTGATGACTGGGCCCTGTAATCATGTGAAGGCTCAATCATTCACATGTCTAGTAGTTAATGCTGGTTGTGTGCTATCAGTTGGGATACCCATACATGTGGCCTGGGCTTTCTTATAATATAGTGACTGTGTTCCAAAGGCAAGTGTCCTGAGAGAGACAGAGAAAGAGAACCAGGTAGAAGTCCATTGCCTTTTATGACTTAGCTGGAAGTCACATCACTTTTGCCACATTCTTGTGGTGAAGACAGCTATTAATACAAAGTTTAGCCCAGATTCAAGGGAAGGGAATATAGACCCCATCTCTTAATGAAGGAATGTCAACGTCACTTCATGAAAACAGCGTGTGGGATGGAATATATATATTGGTGCAGCTGTCTTTGGAAAATATAATCTGCCACACATCTATATTTTACAGATGAAAAACTAGAGGCTTAAAGAGGATAAATAAATTGCTTGTGATCATGCAACTGGTAAAAAGAAAAGCCAAGATAGATATCTACTGGTTTCCAGAATCCATTCTCTTAAAAAAAAACAACCAAAAACTATTAAAAAAGCCCCACTAAATTATACTATCTCCCACCCCAAATTCTTTCCAGCTTTAAATTCTAAAAAATGATAAAATTAAAATAATTAATTTCAATTTGTTATAAAAAAAATGTGCCACAGACTTCATAAACCTGAAGGAGGGGATGGTAATATGACATCATGATAATTTTAATGTCCAAATTACAAGAGCTTGAGCCCTAGTGATTCAAGTCTTTGACCTCATTGTTTCCCCGAAATGTTCCCTTTCTTTCCCGCTATCTCTGTAGTTCCTAAGGAGGTATGTCTCGCTTGCCCACAACCCCACCTGTCCTCCATGTGACAGCTACCATGTCTTTGCTTCCTTTGCCGATGGTGGGACTTTGGAGAACACCAGGGACAAGAAAGCTGGGTCTTCTTGCTACAGTAGCCGCTGGGGAAGCCAGAGGGGAGCTGGTTTTGCACAGAGGTGGGAACAAAGACCCGCATTCTAACTCTGGGCCACACTTTGCCCTGTCACCTAGGCAGAGAAGCAGCATTGCCTTTCCTGGAGAGTGGCAAGGTCGGTGAAAGCTGATCCTTCGATTTCATCTCCACATCATTCTCATTTCCTGTCATTGATGCTGATAAGACCAAGCAAAATGATTCACCCCATGATTCATCCCACCCTTATGCTGTCTAGGATAAGCCATAACTCAGTCCGGGTCTCCAAACTCACTCCAGTAGGGTTAGGAACATTTATCTTTTTCCTTCCCACCAGAAACCTGCAACAAAATCTACAGGAAGAAGCTTAGCTCAATAACAGAAGAACCCACATACCAAACATAAACTCTGACTTCTAGGACTAAACCTGGGTCTTTCGATTATTGGTGACCTCACAGTTTCTGCCCAAACAAGGGTTGGACATTTACTTTTCATTTGTATGCCTCAAAGAACAGGGAGGCAGTTTTGCCAAAACAAAAGAGGAGTTAACCCAAAGATAAGTTCTCTTTTTGTACCCTGCTCAAAGCTGTGGAAAACAGTTTTCCCAGACTTCTCTCTACTCTGTCAAGATATCAAGGCCACAGATTCCTCGTAACAAGAAAAATTCTCCCTAAGATGTAGCTCAGAAATGGGAGCCCAGCCATGGGAGAGGCAGGAGAAGGCTCTACGTTCCACAGCTGGCTTTTCCCTTGTGGTCTTAGGATGTTACTATTAATATTATACTAAGGGTAGTAGTAACAGTGCTGGTTGTAATAATGAGGACGAGGAGACGAAAAAGGACGAGGAAAAGGAGGAAGAGAAGGTGCAGGACAGGAGAAGTAACATGGATTGAATTCCTACTAAGTGCTTCACAGGGCTAAATGCTCTCATCTAGTTCTCCCAACAGCTGTGGGAGGTAGAGACTGTTAGGTATATCTGCAAAAATACCCCAGTTTTTCAGATGAGGAAACTCAGGCTTAAAGATGTTGAGAGTTGAGAGCTGTTCAAGACCACATAGCTTGTAAGAGGCGAAGACGGGATTTAGACCCAAGCATTTTCACGCCTAGACTCTTCCACAGTTCATATCAACTGTCTTCCTACCCCAAACTAGCCGCTGGCTGTTGTTTTCCTAAGAAATCCAATTAGACCAAACCTTATTAAACATTCACTATGCGCACAAATCTGTGCCAGGCCCTGGGATGATAGAAATTAAGTAAGAATTAAATAAGCTGTCCCTGGCCTGAGGAAGCCAGTGGTTTAATAAAGAAGACAGCATGCACGGTAGAGAGGGCTCGCAGGGTCCTCTGGGGACACCGAGTAGGGAGGGATTAGTTCTGACTCTGACGAGATCTAGGAAAAATTCCAGAAGGTGATTTTTGAGATGGAAATTAGCTTGCAAATACAATTTTGATAGGTAGAAAAGAAAGCAGGGAAAAAGCATTCTAAATAGGGGGAAATAATATGAAGGGAAAAAGGAAAACAAAAGGCCTATTAAAACGCATGGTGTGGGCCGGTGTGACAGCTCACGCCTGTAATCCTAGCACTCTGGGAGCTTGAGGCGGGAGGATCACTTGAGGTCAGGAGTTCGAGACCAGCCTGAGCAAGACCCAGTCTCTACTAACAGTAGAAAAAATTAGCCGGGCATGGTGGCACATGCATTTAGTCCCAGTTACTTGGGAAGCTGAGGTAGGAGGATTGCTTGAGCCCAGGAGCTTGAGGTTGCTGTGAGCTATGATGATGCCACTGCACTCTAGCCAGGGTGACAGAGCAAAATTCTGTCTCAGTAAAAGATAATAAATAAAATAAAATAAAATAAAAAAGCAGGGTGTGGAGAGAGGAAGGTTGAGTTGTCAGGGAATGGGTGGAAAATTAGATGGTTTGGGTGAAAACTTCAAAAGATGGATCAGGAAAGAGAGAGTGGAAGCCACTCATGATGGGCTCCGCTTGCCCACGAAGGAGTCTGTCCCACAGATAGGGGACTGTGGGACAGACTCCAGGCAGAGGCTTTTGTACAGAGGAGTGGCAGAATTATCTAGGTGTTCCAGAAATTAGACAGCTCATGTAACTGCTATAATGGACAGGTCTTTTAGAGCCACCTCACATACTGCCCAGCTGGTTGGGGCACCCCAAAGGGAAGGCTAGACTCTCTGGGCAGAAATCCATGGAAACCGCATCTTTTGCCTCCCCTCCAGGGTTCTATTTTGTTTCCTTGTGTTCGAATTTGGTGGCTGTGTCTTTCACATGGCTCTCATGTTACTTAGATATATTCCGATGGTGCAGGAAAAGAACGGCTGAGATGTGTGCTTAAATTCTCAACCAGAGACCAAATGTTGACCATTGGCAGTCACTCCCAGCGAGGGTAAAGGTTTGCAAGGAGGAAGAACTTGCATGGCAGGAGAGCAAATCCATCACAGGCCTGAAGGTGACGCAAGGGAGGGAGTGAGGGGGAAGGGTTGCCTCACAGTTAGGGCTTTTTTCTCTGGGCCTCTTTGATAACGTTTGTTCAGCTTTTTTATTTTTAGCCTTAAACAATGAGAAAAATGTGCCATTATTGAAAGCCTAAGACATGAAGTTTTTCTAAATGATTTGTTATTCCTCTTTGATACTGAAGAGATCTTCTTCACTGAGATCTATGAAGAGTTGATTCCTAGTTAATTGGCATTTCTGAGAACAGTCTGGAGTCCAGAAAACCAATGTTTGCAAAGACCAAATTATCTCTTTACCTTGGCTAACCTTGAAAAGCCTGTGCAGAAAACTCTATCCGCGCTGCCTGGTAGGTGAGAGCAGGTGAAATCAGATATTGTGAGAAGATAAAGCAGGCTTTTTGCCTCAGCGAAAATTTCTTCTTTCAAATTGACAACAGTTTATAAACTGTCCAATTCCATGTAAGCGGCCATGTTTCCCCTCAGGTGTTGAGCAGCTAGAAAGTGAGTCCATTGATCACAAGAGTTACTGGCTGGCCACAGAATCAGGGTGGTATAGAACACATAGAAAACCTTATCCCATGTTTAAATATGTTAAGATTAATTGAGGAGATAACACATGCATGCACATTTATGCAAACTGTTCACCAAACCAGTGGGATAAACTCCTTGATCCTGTGGCCCAAGCAAAGCTAAGAGGAGACAGGAGTATCTGGAGCGCGGATATGGCTGCTGCTATACATCGGGTGGGCCCAGGGGCCAGCACTGGGGGCTTGCTCGAGGCATTTGGCCTGGACTTCCTAAGTTTATGACATGCCTCAAATGTAGACATTTGACCTTACCAATGTAGGTCAAAATGGAATTAGAGTTCCCAAGAATCACTGGAGGCTCTGGAGAGAGGAGACATTCCGCAGCAGCCTTAAGTGTGTGTACCAGACGTTGCCACCCATTGTGCTCTATAATTCATGTTTTTAAAACAGATTTTATAATTATGATGGCACAACTATATTGCATTGTGTTTGTGTGCGTTAATAACGTTACTTTGAAAAGTTTGTAAAATGGTTAATTTTGTAATTCTATAGAGCTATTTTACTATTATATATTTTAATATGCTGGGAGCCTCAAAGAATTTAATTAGGTAGAGCCTCACCTCACCTCACTGAGCCCTGAACATGGGGAAACTAAGGGGCTTCCTCAGCTTGTTTCCTTAGTCCCAGCCACAGAAAAAAACACCTGCAGCTTTGGAAGACAGGTGTGCATTAACAAGAATTCTGTTTGTATCAGTACCTAAGCTCGCCCATTCCAGTGCTGCTGTCAGCATGGAGCTGCCCTTCCTCGCTGAAGCACCCTGTAGCATTTTCTTGTTCCCAAAGCATTTAAGGGGTTGTCTATAAGTCTATTGTTAAATCCACCAAAAACGAGAATCTATAGATTCTGTGTAAAGACAGCACAGAAGAGGGTTGAGAACATTCCAGACCAGGAAAGTAACACCGCATAGTGCTGTTAGATAATCCTGCCAAGTGCTCACCATGGACTGTATGAAAGGGTTGGCCTCGCTGAAATAACAGGAAATATCTACTCTTGCAATTTCCTAGTAACAGTTACAGATCAATCCTATGAGCTTCCCAGCTAACAGACACCCTGCAGGAGTTCTGTTCTGCACAACTTCTGAAAAAAGCTGAATGACAACAGAAAAGAGATGTAAATCTTTTTCTTTAAAATTGTTTTTTTGAGAATCTACTTTTACAGAGTCCCTGAGTAAACAGCAGGAGAATGAGCTCTGTTGAGGGCAGAATCACATCTACTGTGATAATCTCCTCTCAAGTAAAGGCGGCGGGGAAACCAACTCTTGGACTCTGACATCCTGCCATCACTTTTGTTATCAACTGACAGCCATCGCTATTTTTTTTTCTCTCTGTCCCCCTTAAAATCAGTGAGTCACTCAGCCTCAGTGCTGGCACCTCCCTTCTCTTTCTTCAGGATGCCACACCATCTCCCTGCTCCCTTCTCTCCCCCCTTTCCTCTTTCTCTTTCACTCTCTCACACACTCTCTCTCCTCTGAGAAGATAAAATAAACTTCTTTTACTTTTATATATCCTAATCTATGCATGAGAAATCTTTCTCTCCCCGAGCCATGAGCATCTAGTGAGCTTTCCACCCTGACGCTCTCCTTTGACTGATTCTGGTCAAACTTACCTGAGATGGATGGTTTCAGTGGAAAGGTTTATGTGTGTGCAACTTTGGATTTGATTAAATACCTGGGGCCCACACTGCCTACACACAGGCTATCCAGCCAGCTTTCTAGCTGAAGTTCAGAACAAATCTTTGTTGGATTGTTAGAAAGAAGTAAGTTTGATATTTAAAAAAAAAAAAAAACCCAGCATTTTACTCATTTAGCAATGATTTACTGAGCAGCCACCAGGTGCCAAGTGCTGCTTGAGGCATTGGATAGAACAGTGACCAGGACAGCCCAGGCTCTGCTGTCCCTGAGTCCACACACCCTGAATGGAAAGACGGGAACAAAAAAGTAAACCCACAAGGAGATTTCAGACAGCCATATATGGTGTGAACACGATAAAATGGGGTGATTCGATAGAGTGTTAGGTAGCAACTTTAGATTGTATGATCAGAGTTGGCTACCAGAGGAAGTGACATTTGGGCCCAAGACATGTACCTACATTTAGAGGTTTTTATTATGTCCCACAGCTATCTAGAGCTGCCTGATTTGGAAAGAGTTCCAGAAGAAACAATAGTTACCTGGATAGTAATAAAGTCTATTAGGCTATTCATAAATCATCTCGTATATGGTTAGTTATCTCTCAGTGCAACCAATATCCTCTGAAGACATTGGATTTTCGATTTTGTGGAAAGGGCAGGCTGCTTGCTTGTGGGGAAAGTGTCAGGGCGGGCTGGCTGCTCCTGGTGGTTGGTGCTTAGTGAAAATTGCCTGGTATTAATTACAACCCTTTCCCTCCCTTCATTTTTACTGCTCTAAAGAATTTTTTCCTGGAGGGTCTTTTATTAGAGGTATGATGACATCAATGAAACTGATTTTACAAACACCAGTGGAAATTTATCTTACTGTTTTAGTGTGACATCTAAAGTGTTTTGCTTTTTGGCCACCGCTCTGTAGCCAATGAGTAGAAGAAATACTTTCAAAGAGGCTGTTGGCTCAATATCAATGTGTGGCCCACTGCTATTTAAAGATGCAGGGCATTTCCAAGCTTTCCATAAGGGAACAATTAAACCACTGCAGGTAACAAAGAATTAATTTTGAGGGATATTAAGCACCCTTAATTAGCACATTTGAGTTTCGATTCTCCCGTAGGGAAAATACTCTCATGGCAACTTGCCATGTCAAAGCTTCTAAAACTTCTCCCTAAACTTAAAGCTGCAGTCAGTTTTACGATGCAAATGAGGACTGCAAGACTCTTTTAAGCCAAATCATTCATAAGCATTTAAGAAGCCCCAGGGCTTCTGGATTTTGTTAATAATTTCTGTGGCAATCACTGGGGAGGTCTTCTGAAAAATATATAGCTGGTGAATTCAGACTGCCTAAATCTTCTAATAACCCACATCTGTGCAGATTTTTTAAAGCTTGTTTTTTTCCCCCTAACTCCTGATTATGCTGTAATTTAATTGCATTTTGAAGTTTAAGTGAACTTAGAGATCATAAAAATGCAAGACAAATAGAAACATCTCAGCCTAGACACATCCATCACATGAAGTTGGTCGCTTATAACACCACATGCAATTAGGGCAGCAGAAGGTATTACAGTTTACTGGTCTCAAATTCAATTAAATGAGATCAATTAATTCTTTGGAATATTTACGATGTGATTCTCCTATCTAAGCATCTCTGCTGCATTAAATTTAATTTAACAACGAAAGTGGGCTGATCTGTTTGTTTATTATATTGAATGTTATATTTTTTAATTTTAGAGGAAAGACTTTTAAAATTATATGTGGTTTCCAAATTTGACCAGGTAGAGATTAACGTTAATGATTGCCAAGTAATAAGTATTTTAGACTTGGACATACCCATCTGCTTACATGTACTTCTGAAGGCAACATTGATGCACAATTGTTACAAGGCAAAGTTACCTTTGAGGTTCTACTCTTTCTCCTCAGATCCACACCTGAGAGTGAACTTGAACTCTGTCAGCTGTTCATGGAAAGGAAAAACACAGTCATCTGATCTAGTATCAGATGGAGTGATTTATGAAGTGTAATCTAATCTAATCTGATCTAGTATCATATGGAGTGATTTATGAAGTCTAATTTCCCACTATTAAAAACAGCACAGAAAAAATGTCCAAAGTACAAGGGAAGGAAGCTGATAGGTAACAGATACTGCCAATATAAACATGGGGCCTAAGTCCCTTGATTTTTTTTTCTTTTTTCCAATGGGATTCTGCAGACAGCTAGACTCATATTCAGATATGGCCCTTTGGACACTTCAGGACTTGGTATAGGGTGAAGCAAGAAGTGATTTATTTATTTTGCTTTTAAAATTTCTCTTTCTAACTTATGAGCATGCTTCTGACAGTAATTATCTCTGGCTTTTCCCTTTCTCTCTCCATTGTTTTTGTTTTTTTTTTACTTCATTTCTTTTTTCCTCTACCTTCTAAGAGAATAGCAGTTTAGGAAAAACAGAAGACGTCCTAAAGTATTAGTGCATTGCCTGGTATTCACTGCTTTAGTTTGTGTTATCAGAGATTTTGGGTAGCAGCAGAACAGGGTAAGAGGCTAGACCATGTGTGCAAAGCAAAGAAATGTGGTACAGCTTCGAATCTAGGCTTACAAAGAAACCTGCCGGTAGCTACAGACAGCAAGCAATAAAGGTTCTGGAAGGCCAGAGTAAGCATTTGGTATGAATATATGAGCAGTCAGAGGGACAGAGGCAGACATATGGATGGCGAGATGATTTAGGCATGAAACAATAGACATAATGCACAGATGACACCTTAAAAATAGGGCCCCTTTTGTGTAAGCCACTTATCTTCTTATATACTTCCTGTTGGTCTATAAGGTCGAAAACAGCACCGTGCTTCTTTTGCTCATTATATGTTTATTACTTGGCCTTGGGCTTTGCCACTATTTATTGAATGAATGAATGGATTCTGAGACTGAAGTTCATCCTAGGGTATTACAGTCCAGGATCTGTAGGTAGAAACACAATTCCTCCTCCTCCTTCTCCTCTACGTCTTCTGCATCTTTCTCTTTCTCCTCCTCACCATCAAAATAACTGAAGCTACTTTTTATTGAACACTGACCATGTGCTAGGTGCTATACTATGCGCTTTATATCCATTATCTTATTTGAAACTTACAACAACCCTACGGGGTAGGTGATGTTTTCTTTGTACCTATTTAATAGGAAATTGAGGCACAGAGCTTGTTACTTATGAATGGTTGCATAATCAGTGAATAGGTGGCCCTTTCTCCAAACACAGGCATTGGACTTGAGGTTCCATGCTTTCAACCATTGAACTATACTGTGTCCTCTATTAGCCTCAACATCAAGAAAATGAATCCCTTTAAATTGAGATTTCTTGGTTTGAACCTCCATGTCTCACTCTGAAGTGAGACTATGCCATGTGACTTGCTTTGGCCAATAACATGTGAGCATTGGAAGCAATGTCACTTTTGGGTAGAAGCTTTAAGCACTGGTGTGTGATTTATCATGCTTCTTTTTCCTATAGTGGTAATCATGAAAGTGCACCTTAAGATACAGTTTTTTCTACCCTGAATCTCTAATTGATTAAAATCTCTGATTAAAAATCTCTGCTGATCCACATTGGACATGGAGTATGAATGAAAAATAACCATTTCTTGCATAAAGCCACTGAAAATTTGCTTTTTCCATTACTGCAGTGCACCAGAACTTATTCTGACTGACACAGATGCTCCTCATTCACCCCCTAAAGAATCTGAATTTGTTCTAGAGCTCTCTACTTAAGGACATTAGTCATTCTCTAAAGATATAAAAGTATGTTAAAGGGATTTGTTTAAAATTACTTGAAGATCCCATATGAACCTAAAAATCAATTAAGTCATTTATATGATGATACCGTATAAGGGTATGAAATAATTTTAAAAACATAATCTGCTACCTTCAGATGATAGATCAATAATAGTTTAATAGTATTCCTTTGTATTGCTTCCTGTATTGCCTTTACTTATCAAACTTCCTTGCATAATTTCATTTTTCTTCCAGGCTTTCACTCTTCCCCCTTTTGAGATGGTTAATGCAAAGCCTCTGAGAAAAGTATCCCTAGAATGAAGTTGCTGAACATGATCAACTTCAAAAATATTCAGATTAAAATTTCCACATTGTGGGCACAAGGAAAAGAAAATTACTAGGGTACATGTCTTCTTCCAACTGAAGAAGCTTCTTAGGGCAAGTCTGATTCTGTTTTGTATCCCTGCCCTTCTTTCCATGGGATAGAAGAAGATTTCACATTAACTACAAAATATTAAAGGGAACTTAGATGATACCTATTTCCAAGTCAGTTTCAGACGGGACATTTCTAACAGGTAGACCTCTGCCTCAACACTTTCCACCATGGGACGTTCACTGCTTGATGGGGCTGCTGCTTGATTTTTAGCCAACTTTGCACATTTCTTCTATGAAGATAAAATTAGGCCTTCAGGTTTGCCAATTAATTGTCCCAAATTCCGCCTCTGGATCTATACAGAACACGTCAAATCACACCCCTGACAGCCCTTCCAATATTGGAACACACATATGGGATCTCCCAACAAGTTTGTCTTCTCTAGTTTCTTCTGTGGTTCCCAGGGTGACCGGAATACAGCTGTCCCCATGGATCACACCTGCTCCTTACGCATGGCTCAAATTCAGTTTCTTGGTCTCCTGAGATTCAACATCCATCTCCGCAATTTCTCAAATTTTCTTCAGCTTACATCCTCTAACTTTCTTGTTTTTATAAGCTGCCTGTATCAAAACCCAGTCTCTTTACTAGTTTCCACAAAATGTCACTGGTTCTAAGCAGTTTGTGTTTGAGATGTTTACGGTGGCTTTGTGGCAACAACGTCACGAGGAATCACACAGCAGATGCACAGCTTCTGAAACCGCTTTCCAGCCCCCTTACTGCTCCCTTCCTTGCTTCGGCCTCATTTTCTCTACTGAGTAAAAGGAAATTCTTCCACTCTTCTCAGAAATAGTGGCCCACTCATTCTCAGGTGTGAAAGGTTTAGCTTACCTTGAAGGTAAATTATCTCAACAAAGTTTGGGTCTTCTTTCCTCAAAACAATGAAACTTTTACATCATTACTATACATAATAACAACTTCCTCCATTTAAATATAAAACACTTTATGTCATGTCATTTAAATCTTACTTTCACCTCACGCGGTAGATAGTATGATTCCCTTTGTGCATGTGAAGAAACTGAGGTTTCAAGAGGTTGAGTACTTTTTATAAGGAAAAATAGGTTATGACTGGTGAAGCCATACCCTACATTTTCTTTTTAACTCCAAAGTTGGTGCTTTTAGCATGTATACTAAAAATCTCCTCAAGATTCTCATGTCCCTCACTATTCCGATTGTTGTTCACGAGAAAAATTCCATTTTTCAACAAAAAAGTATTCCTGTTAAAACATGGCCTCCAAAGTGAACATATTCCTTTACATATGAAGACAAGGAAATATTTGAAGCTTGCAGACACTGCCTATCAGATGTGTTCAGCTTTCCTATATGGTATTTTTAACAAAGAAATAGAAAACAAAATGAAAGAAGAAAAGGAGAATTTGAATCCCTGTAAAATCTCCAGGTCACCCCTATTTTGTTCACCTGGACTGTTCTATTCATTTTGTTACCTGTCTGGCTCCTGAAGTCATCTGAGTTTGCAATCCCTACTTTTAAATAACATGGCATATTCTTGGCATCTGTGGATTTGATAGTGACATTTATAATTCTTCCCAAGCAACTGAACAGGTCTATGGTTTACTGTAATTTCTAACCTTGCTGTGGGATGAATATGAATTGCCTGCCCTCTAAAACTACAGTTTGGAATAAAGTAATTTAGCTAATGTGTGCACCTAGATCACCACCCAGGTTCTACATCTAACATGGCCTTTCTGTCTTCACATGTCTTCACATTTTTTATTCTATGCAGAAAACTATATGCTGTAAGGTCATTCATGTTCTGTAGAATTCATGAAGATCTTAGGATTTAAACTTCAAGAGTTCCAATTTTTTTTTTCTGCATCTACAGTGCTGAGTGATGATTCCCATGATTCCTACTTGTTAAAATTTTTTTTTCAAGGATAACCAACCAATCTTTTTTTTGGCTAAATGACAAAGAACACAAAATTATTCATGAATCATTAGGCAAATGATCGATCATTCTGCAGGCAAGGTAGGCTTTTTTGTTGTTGTTGTTCACAGAGGCAAGGAACCCTTGGGTAATGTGGAATGTAACTCAGATATTCCTAATGTCTTTACATAGAAGTGATTACTCAAATATATAGTGTTGTGCTTTGTTCAAGGTGATGTGACTAGACATGAATCTTACCCTTGAGTTCTAGATCCATCTAGTCAATGTAAAAATACTGTCCTCATATTACAAGTGTGAAATTAAGAAGATTTTGCTAAGCTCCTCAAGATCATGTCTTTATTAAAGGATGTTTTAATAATCAAAGATGTGCCAAAATGGAATGAGTCAATTTGTAAGACAGTGAGCTCCCTGTCATCAGAGATGTTTAAACATAGTTTGAATGAGCACAAAGGGTGAATTGTACTCATTGGCATATAAGGTCCCTTTCAGTCCTGAAATTATATGTTTCTACATAAAATTAATAATTTCAAGCAATATTTTAGGTTCTTTACTCCTCCTATAAATTAGCCAGATGATTGGTTGGTTGAGTTTTCTGTTTCTCTTTGATTATAAAAGTCTTTGCAGAGTGGAAAGTAGAATTTAGGCTTTCTGGTGAAGAAATATGGTGCCCTGCTGCTATGGTTTGAATGTGTTCCCCAAAAGTTCATGTGCTGGAAATTTAATTGCCATTATGACAGTATTAAGAGGTGGGACCTTTAAGAGATAAGTAGGCCTCATAAAGATACTGATGATGTTTATCTTGGGAGTAGGCTGGTTATTGCAGGATTGGGTTCCTGATAGAAAGAAGGATAAGCTCAGCCCCATTTATCTCTCTGTCTTTCATGTGTACTTGCTGGCCATGTGATGTCTTCTGCCACAGGATGACCCTCACCAGATGTCAGCACCATGCTCTTGGACTTCCTCGTTTCCATTGCCACGAGCCACGTAAACTTCTTTTCTTTATAAATTATACAGTCTTTGCTATTCTGTTATAGCAGCAGAAAACAGACTAAGACACCTGCCCTTTAAATTCTATTCACCTATATGTACATATAGAAAATTCCGTCATGGTTGCTTATACCTAGCAAGTGGTTGAATGTATCTATAAAGTTATGGATGTAAAACTAAGGTGAATTTAATCCCTAACTGGACAGCCCACGGTCAAATAACCTAGTTGTTTCTCACTTTTCATTGGTAATTTTGCAATACATTTGGCCTGCTTAAATTTTTAATGGGATTCTGACACAACATTAGTGGGTTAAAGAAAGCTGCAAGGGGAACATTAGCATTTAAATAGATTTTGATTATTAGAGAGAAGATAGAAAAGCCAGCCAGTGATTTGGTTTAGCTAGGAATACCAGAGTAATTGATGGTTGTCAGTATCAGAAAAGGTTTTCCAGAGGTAGGAACTGTCAGGGTAGAGGAGGGAGGGGAAACTCTTCAGTACCTGGCACGGTTGTAAGAAAGACTGTGAACAGGGAGGGGAGCACCTCCTGCTGGAGAACTTCCAGCAAATAGTGTGTGTTCAATTCCTGTTCAGGTTACAGGACTTTACTCAAACTAACTCCAATGCTGTGAGTTAAATATTCATTTCCTTTCTTAAGATGGCAGGAGATGCTGAGTTCTCTGCACTGCTATGGGCTATTTGCATACTGGGAGGATGACTGCTGTCTAGCTGTTGCCCAAATCACTCTTCTCCAACCCCACCTAATACTGTCTAAGTGAAAACTCAAGAGACTAATACCTAGAAGCAAAAAATAAGTGATTTCAGGCAGTTTTGTCAATCACAGCAAGAAGGTGTTATATTCATGAGGAACAATTACAGAAATAAAATTTAGCAATATTTCCATATTATTCCCAGTGAAAACCAGGTTCCTTTAAAATCAACGAATTATATGTTTAAATGGAATGCTTACATTTAGCACTATCCTGTGTTTAAAGCAATAAATAAGTTTATTTGTATATATATTTAAAAACTACAATAGTTGAGTGTGTATTGTGTACCAGGTATCATACTATAGAACTACTTATATGTTATGATCATAGACAAAATACAGTTCTCACTAAACAAGCAGAAGAATTCTTTTGCCTCATACTGAAGGCCACTTGTAATCTGGAGTCTCAGCAATGTTTCGTTTATCGTCCCTCAGCAAAGCTTCCTCACTTTTCACCTTCGCTCATGCCTTTTCAAATCTTACTCACGCTTCGCTTCCAAGTCTGTTTCCATGCTTGCCTCTTCCTTGAAGTTCTGACCTCTTCAGAGAAGAATGTCTCCTTTCTCCTCTGAGCAGGAAGCCCTTGTTATCTGCAGTACTCGAGTACTTGTCACATACTGTTGAGGGCCATGGTGAGTGGAGCTATCTGGCTTTTCATGTGAGTACAGCTTGCTCCCCAAATAGATGTGGTGTTCTTTCTGTAGAACAAGTACTATAATTTTGTGTTATGCAACTGATAGTGGAAATTCATCTAAACTTCTGGCTGTTGTCCTGCATACAATAAGTGGAGGTTTGTTATAATGTGAACTCAAATGTATGTGGAAGCACAAAGACCTGGGTGTGTACCTGAGAATGAGAGATAAAGTTTGGCTTTGTTGATATTTTCCAGTTGCTTGGAAATAAGGGTGTTTTCTCAGATGATGTTTGATATTCACGAAACAAAGTATGCTTTCCTACTATGCAGTGCAGCCAGTGTCACCTCCCTGCCGACAATTTTTTTTTCACCTTTTCTCTCTCCTTGTCTCTTCTATTTACCGACCAACTATCCACTTTCTCACTGAGCTACACACTTGAATGATGCATAAATTGTATATTGGTTTCCTGGGGCAATAGTTAGATGTCTTTCCTGCACAGGTACAAAGTGGCTTCCTTGGGAGGTGTGCTGTGCTTTGTTCTTCCTGTGACCAATCTTCCCTAGGGCCTGAGCTGAGCTCAGCATAGTGGTAAAGATGTGTACTCTTCGAGTAACGTCCATGGATAGTAGAACTTTGGGGATTAAAATAACAGCAACCCAACCCAAAAGGGGAGTTTATCATGAAGATATGAGACTATTTCACAGAACCAAAAGATGAGAAGGTTATTTGTCCCCAGATACTACGTGGAACCTGGGGCTCCAATGCCAACAGGACTCTCTGTGTGTGTCTTACCTTTACTTAACTCTGCTTTATTATTCTCTCTTTTTGCAAACTAGCTTCTGCTTTTGCTAGCAGGTGATGAAACAAGGGTCTAACAGCCTCTGAGTTTGAATCCTTGAATCCAAGCGTCCAGAGAAAGACTGCCTTGGCCCAATCCTCAATACCAGAAGACAGACTTAATTATCATTTTGGGCCAACGGTTCATCCCTGGACCAATAAAATGTGGTCAGACACGGAATGATATTTTACTCTATTATTTTTCTGGGGTAATCATTTGGATGGAGGGTGGTAGGAAGGGACTATTGCCTAGAGGAGTTTGGCTAGACAGATAAAAGAGTGGATGTTTGGTACACTGCATACAGGTACAGAGGTGAATAGTCTATAAGTCCTTTCCCACATGTTATCTCATGTGAATCTCATGATAGGCAAGACAGGTACTACTGGTACACAACCTACAGAGGAAGGCATTGACATGCTTCCAGAAACTAAGGGACACATGCAAGATTCACAGGTAAGTACTAAATCCTCCTTCCACTGTTTAACAAAACTCAGCTTTCAAAATGTTCCTGAAATCCCACCACCTTTTCAAGGTTGTGAATGGGAGAGTAACACTACTTGCTCTCCTGTTAGTTTGGCTTTTCTAGAAAAAAAGAGAAGTCCCAGGGAAGTATAGTTTCAGAGAAGCAGGAATGAGGGAAAAGGTGAATGAGACAGAGAAAGAGGAGAGGTAATATAAGGGGGTGAGTTCTGAGTGGGTCCCAACCCGGAAATAAGCTGATTGGTTTGTACCATAGGCTATTTTCAGAGAGGCTGTTTGAAGCTACTGTGTGTTTGAGGGGCAGGGGAGGAAAGGAATAAAACTGCTTCCACAGCAGCATCAAAGCTCAGGCCCCAGGGCATTAACTCACCAACACTTACTATTGTAAATGCTTGGGGACATAGAAGAGGCTTCTGGACAGCACAGAAGCCCTGAGGTAGGACACAAGGTATTATCAGGTTACAGAGGAGGGAGTGACATGAGAAACTAGGGGCAGCCACAGAGGGGGTCTGGTGGGCCCAGAAAGCTAGGCTCCACCATGTCATGACCTTTGGCTACAAAGGTGGTGAGAACCCTCCTCTCTATGGCCTGCAAGAATGCAGTTGGTGCCAAGGCATCTTCCAGAGAGTCTGAAGTAACAGTCCAGGAACACGGAACAGCTGGTCACGTGATCTGGAGTCAGGATGGTGACATATGCTCACTGATGAAGACTCACTTCAATGACACCTCCTCTCCCCCACCCCAGAATTGACCAATCCCTTCTTTATGCCCATACTATTCTTCATATGAGTCTAGCATGGATATGTAAACATTAACACAATTATTTGGATTTTTTTCCTCTCCTAGAGAAGATTTTTTTTTTTTGAGGTTGGAGTAACGTTGATTCATTAATTCAATAGTTTCTTGAGTGCCTATTATGTGCTGCGCACTGTTTTACATGCTAGGGATAGAATAGTGGATAAAATAGACACAAATCTTTAACTCTTTGAAGCTTACATTTTAGTATGTGTGTTGGGGGGAGACCAATAAAGAAATAAGTAAAATACATATTGTTGATGGGGACAAAATGCTTTGGAGAATGGAAGAGTGAGTGTTGTAGATTAACTATGGTGGCCAGGGAAGGGATCACCGAGAGAGTGACATTCAGGAAACAGCAGACATGGATTTCTGTGGGAAAAGAGTTCCAGGGATGGAGAAAAGCAAGTGCAAAGGCTGTAAGGCATGTTTGGTGTGTCTCAGGAAGGGCAGGAGGCCGGTGTGACCGAAGCAGAGGAACGGACAGCACAAAGTAGCTGAGTCAGAGAGTTAACACAGAGCCAAATAGCACAGGACATTGTAATGACTTTGCTTCCACTTGGGGAGCGATGAGGACGAAGCAGGGCTTTCAGCACAGGACTGATCGACTTACATTTCAATAGGATTGCTCTGGCTGAGAAAAGACTAGAGAGGGACAGGGGTTGAAACTGGGAGTTAGGAGGTTACTGGGGTGACAAGGGGGGGGTGGAATGCTGGATGCTTGTACCAAGATGGTAGCAGGAGTGGTGAGAGATGGTGAGATTATGGTTTAAAACTGGTGTTGACAAAATTTGTGATGGATTAGAAGGGAGGTATGAGAGAGAGAAGGGAAAAAAATGACTACAGTTTTGGCTTGAGCCAAGACTATGGGAGGAAGAGATTTTAGGGGAAGATTAGTAGTTTGGTCATTAGTAGTTTTTAGATATCCAAGAGGAATTGTTAAATTGACAGTAGATTCAGGAGTCAGATGTTCTGGGAAAAGTTCATGACTGGAGATATAAATGTGGGAGCTATTACTATTTTAGTATTTTAAATACTAGTTTAGTAGTATTTTACTACTAGTACTATTTAGTATACCAAAAAGTTGTTTAGTGTTTTGAAATAGCTATTAGCTATTTTAATGACAGATGGGATAGAGACTGGATAAAATACCAAACGAATGAGTGCAGATAGAAAAGTGAAGAGGACAAAAGACTGACTCCTAGGCTACTCCAACCTCCATGGGTTAGCAAAGTGAGGAATAACTAGGAAGGGGACTGAGCAGAAATGGCCATGAGGGAGGAAGATATCCAGAAGAGTATGGTTTCTGGAAGCCAGGCAAGAATGTTTCAAGAGCAACTGAGCCAAATGCTACTGACAGAGGTATTGAGAATTGCTATGAACCGAATGCTGCATCCTCCCAAAGTTCATATGCTGAAATCCTAATTCCCAATGTAATGGTATTTGGAGATGGAGCCTTCAGGAGGTAATTAGCTCATAATGATAGAGCCCCCATAAATGGGATCAGTGCCCTCAGGAGAAGATATAAGAGAGCTTGCTTCCTCTCTCTCTGCTCTCTGCCATGTGTGGATACAACAATAAAACAGCTGTCTGCAAACCAGGAAGAGGACCCTTGCCAGGTTGGATCTGCTGGCACCCTGATCTTGGACTTTGCAGCCTCCAGAACTGTGAGAAATACATTCTGTTGTTTAAGCGGCCCAGTCTAAGCAGCCTGAACTAAGGCAAGAATTGACTTTTGTGCTTAGCAGCATGAATATCATTGGTGACCTTGAGTAGTTTCAGTGCAGTGGAGGCAAATGCCCAAACGGAAGTTCAAATGAGAACAAGAGGAGAGAAATTGGAAGCAATGGTATAGAGTTTTGCTTTAAAGGAAAGGAGTGAAAAGAGGGTGGTAACTGGAGGGGAAGGAAGAGTAAAGAAACTGTGTGTGCGTGTGTGTGTGTGTGTGTGTGTGTGTGTATGCCCATTGAAAAGATCCAGTAGCACTTACTGGCAGAACCATGCAGAAAATGAATAATTGTGAGAAAAATGAACAAAACACGCCCTGGAACCAGGTCTACATAGGCCACTGAACTAATCCATATATGGTTCCTGTATCAATGGGAATGCGTATTATGGAAAGAAAGGTGCCTGGGTTAGGCTTCACAGGCCGAATGCCTTAAAGGTTTCAGATTCAAAAGGCAGAAAATAATGAGCCTGTCAAGTAGTAGAGCGGAGATTCTCTCATGATCTATAAAGTCAAAATATGGTCTAGCAGCATTTTCAGAGAGCTAAGTTGAGGGGGCGGTTTCACTGAATGCTGCAGTTGCTATCATCAAATAGCAATTAGTAATCAAATAGCAATTCAGTGCCCAGTTTCTTGTACCACCTCATAAATCAAAATAGAGGGCCTTATTCCCTGGGGGAGCCGCTTTGATGAGACGCAGTAGTACAAGGAGCCCGGAAGGTCAAAGATGGGGGAAAGACAGGCATGGGGCCGAGGCAGAGGCTCTTGCCACACCACCCTGCCCCAGTTCCTGATTTTCTCTCTGCTTCTCCAAGCAATGGGGTAGACGGTCCTTTCCCTCCCACTTCTTCTTCCTTTGCTCTATGCGCCCCCTACTTCTCCTTTTGGTGTTCTCTTGCAGTGCAGGACTGGTTCAGAAGCTGAGCCTTGGCCACTACCTGGCTCCCCACCGCCTCCGGGCGCACGGGAAGAGGACTGAGAACCCTGAAACTCCGGTGGGGCAGGAGTCAGCGTTCTGAGCATGTGCGGGCAAGCAGGGGACTAGGGCGGATTTTGGGGGCCGGCTCCAGGACGCTGCCCTGAGCGCAAAGCGAGAGCGCAGCGAGCGCAGGGCCGGACAGCACTGCCCGGAGCAGTGCCCTGCGGCCAGGGCGCAGTGGCGGCGCCCTGCCCTCCGGGCGTGGGCGAGCTGGCCGCGTGTGCCTGGCTGCTTGACGCGACGACCAGCCAATCAGGGCGAGCGGCCCGGGCTGCCATGTGACAGCGAGGCGGCCCCTTTCCCCAGCGCGGCCAGAGGGAGGAGAGAACCGGGGCTCGCCGCGAGCCTTCGAGAGCAGCAGCCGCGGAGGCGGCGGCGGCGGCGGGCGGGAGCGGCGGCGGCGGCGGCGGCACAGGCTCGGGGCTATCCGGGCGCGCATCCCCGGGCGCCCTGCGCGGCGGAGAGCTTGGCGGGCCGCGGGAGCCGCGGGACAGGAGTGGACAAAGCAAGATGGCAGGGATCTTAGCCTGGTTCTGGAACGAGAGGTTTTGGCTCCCGCACAATGTCACCTGGGCGGACCTGAAGAACACGGAGGAAGCCACCTTCCCGCAGGCTGAGGACCTCTATCTCGCCTTCCCCCTGGCCTTCTGCATCTTCATGGTGCGGCTCATCTTCGAGAGGTAAGAAGGGCTGGAGCACCTCCTCCCCTCCCCCTGCACACACACACGCGCGCACACACACTCGCGCGCACACGCACACTCGCGTGCTATGTGGCGCACGCCCCCGCGCCCCCAGCGCTCGCGTTCACGCCTCCCAACCTTTGTGTTTGGGGAAGGGCTGCTGACCCCTCTGCCCGGCTTGCTTTCTGGGAGCCAAAGAAGGTCTGGCTTGCCTGCAGATTTCCTCTCGGGCCGCGGAGCGTTAGGGTCGCCTCCCCTAGTCCACCATGGCCCGACTCCCTCCTCGCGGTGAGGGCAGGCGAACAAAGGTGAGCGGTGGCCGTCCGCGGGACTCGCCGCACTCCGCGGGACTCGCCCCTGTCCACCAGCGCGGCACGCGGCGCTGCCAGGCAGGGCTTCCCAGCCGAGGCTCACCGACACCCACCTGACAGCCAGGAACGTTCAGGACGCGCCGCCGGGAGGGAGGAAGAACCGCTCACACTTGCAACCTTTACACTCTGGCATAAGGGTTGTAGTGACTGTGCTTCAGAAGAATACGCCAGGGACTCCTTGGCTTCTGGTCGCTATTTGGTTTCCAGCCTTGACACTAAGTATCAGGCCCACTGTGCTGGGAAGTAGGTGACAATAGCACTCCAGCTCATTAGTGGTTTCTTTAAAAGAGGACTTGGCAGGATGGGTACATAGCTTGCAAAATGGTGATATTAAATTGATAGCTGTGTCCTAGGAATAATCATAAACTTTTTTTTTGTGGCATCAGAACACACTTAAAATTTTGAAGAATGGTCATATAATTGTTCGTATAGTTCCTCGATTTGGTTGGATATCTCCATTATGGCACACACAAACTTGTGTTATTCTCATTGAATCAGTTTTAGTCACTAAACTAGATTTTGCCTGCCAAGCATTCTCTGGGTGCTATTGAAAAAAACCAGGATTGCAGCACACACTTTTTCGCAACAGAAAACATCATCTTCCCCTTCTTTTTACCCATCCCTCCTCCCACCTAATTCATCGGTAAAGGCTGAATTTCTTAGATCACGAAGTAGAGTTTAGATTCCATTTCTCACTTCCATTCCACCTCTCTGTCCCCGCCTCCAGCTCACCTTGATTTTGTTTCTGTTATCTTGTTTGCTGTTTCTGTTTGCCTAAAACCACTACTGAGGGTGGCAGAATGTGTCTTTTGTGCCATTTGCAAGTGCAAATGGCTACAAAGCTTCATGGAAAGAAAAAAGAATATCTTTTGTTTAAGGAAGGTGTATTTTTCAATGGGCAATACTGTTACTTGAGACAAAGTCAGCGGGTCACATGCAGAAATTGGCTTACACAAAGGAATAGACTACTATTTTAAAATGATTTGGAGTCCAATACAGATATGTCATTGATCTTATCTTGAGCTGAGACTTACTGTGAAAAAAGTGGGTGTGTTTGCAGGTTCAGAGTTACTTCTAGAGCAAATCTTTACTTATGGAAAATATGAACTCATATCTAATCTTGCAGTCTCCAAAGGCGGGCTCTCAGGAACCGCAGGTTGTTCTATGTTGGCACATAGTGGAAGATCCACATACAGTTGCAGAGTGCCATCGGATAGATTCTGTCTGGTAAATTCCGGCTGTGCTCACATTTAGATAGCTAATGTATTTGAAAGAGATGTGCAGTCTTATGTTTTGGAGAACAAAAGCATAACCTACTGTATGCAGAAAGCTGCATTTTCCTGACATCCTTCTTCCCTGTGCTGATTCCAGGCTATTCATTAGTTGAAAAAAATTAATTTATTGGAGAATGGAGATAGCTTTGTACTCAGACTCTCTCTGCCTTTAAAAAAAAAAAGACCACTAATGTAATAGTTGAAAACTGAAAGTTCATTTTTCCTCTTCCTGAACCTTTTTTCTTCCTTCGCGTAATTCCATGACTTGATTTACAGTTTACACAAAGAAGTCAGCTGCTTTCAACTGTCAGTCACAGCAGGTGTCCTTATATTGATGCGTACAGAGTTGGTCATTTTCCTTCAGATCATTGATTCAAGTAGAAGAGTTTTAATGGCCTATATGGAAAGTGAAGATTTGTGGTTAATGTTGAGAATACTAATCCAATATGGCACACATACCACAGGATGCTACTGATTTTTGGAAAGGTGTATAGTTTGGTTCTTCCTATAGTAGTGACAGCTCTGTCTTTATTAATCATTCAGGCTCTCTTAGGTTTCCAAAAATCCCGGGGTATAGTTATATCCAGAGTTAGAAGTTCTGCATGTTTCTCCTCTTCTCAAAC
Source organism: Eulemur rufifrons (assembly GCF_041146395.1). Taxonomy (NCBI): domain Eukaryota; kingdom Metazoa; phylum Chordata; class Mammalia; order Primates; family Lemuridae; genus Eulemur; species Eulemur rufifrons. The sequence continues at coordinate 57,635,174 of NC_090983.1, read as the reverse complement.
CTAAATGACACATTCTGGGAACCAATCTATAATCTTCATTTCAGTAGCATCCATCAAGGGCCTGAATCAATACAACTGAACCAGCTAATATTGTTATCACGGATAGAATTCACTTTCAGTATCCTTCTAACATTTTATGCATAATTTTTCTTTTTCAGTATTCTATAATGTATCACATGATTTAAAGAAGCCTGTTGTGAATCCCTTTATAAAATGAAATGCTTTTTGTAATAGCAATAATTCCTTTGAGATTCTATTCCTTTTATGCTTCTATTGTCACATATTTCAAAGCTGAGAACATATCTAGGAAATACCTGGTTATCTAAGATTTTTATTTTACACTAAATGAGGTCAGTAATGTCTTACTGAGGCTAAAATTGTGAATTTGCATGCCTTTTACTCAGTTTTATGTACTTCTTTCTGTAAAGAGAAACACTAAAGGATTGACTGAATTGGGCTTTGCTCAATTGAACAGGCCTATCATTTAGTTTTCACCCTTGCTCTTGGAGTGTTGACAGTAGAGGCCTTCATGGCCAGAATATGCCACTTTGTAGGAACATATGGGCAGCAATATGGAAGCCCAGCATGGTTGGTTAAAAATGGAGCAGCCTAAGGTCAATGACTTTGGCCAAGTCTCTGAATAGCCCAAAGGTTGGTGGTTTTTAGCCTAGCCTTGATACTACACTTAACGTCAGTACAGATGAGATGCTACTTGACTGACAGAGTGAAGTATCTGTTGTTTAAAAACACAACTGGATGGTTTCTCTTAGGATGAAAATTACAGCATATCCATTACATTATGTTGTTGACTTGATGACAAAGAACAGAATATTATTTAATAATATAACATTATTATCTATTTGATGAATTTTCTTGACTTAATGCTCGTTTAGGCTCAGTAAGCCATTCTCAGGACTTTTAATAAATGCTTCTTCCAACTTCACTTTTTCAAAAATGTATTTTGCTGTGGTATTCATAAGTGTGGGATTTCTGCTGAATCTCTGTTTGAAATAAAAATTCCTTGAGTTATTGTTACAAATGGTAACTTTAATGCATTTTCTTCCCTGAGGATTTAGGAGAAAGATGCAGAAAGTATTAATTGGGAATCAGAACACTCAAATTCTATCAAAACTTACCTTCACACTGGGGCAGCCTTGTAATTTATCTCCACTTATTTTCTCATGTATACAGTGAAGCAAATGGCCTGTGTAATCTGAGGTTGCTTTCACCCTCCCAATTCTCTCATTCCTGTGAGTCTTCTGTATTTGAAGATTACTAATTATTATTTCAGGAAACTTTGAAGCAGGCCAAATGTCATTTTTGTGGCAGGCAGAAATAAATCCTCTAAGAATAAAGAGATTTTTTTTTCCCATGGAAATATTCTAGTCAATGGTTTTGTATATTGTATTTTTCAATTGTATTTTGAGTTAAAAGAATCACTTGAGCTGTTATCATTTGTGCTCCAAAAAGTTATAATATTTCAGAATAACCAACAAGGAAGATTCTGCAGAGAAAGCAGTTGTTCCCTTTTTGAAGGCCTCTTTTAAATGAAACCCAGAGTAGACCTGGCACCTCTTGTGATGACTGGGTGAGAATGAGAAGCTCATTCCTGTCAGGTTGGATTTCAGAATGCCAAGGTATGTGAGGAGTGTCATCTTTCAGGAGGCCAATACCAAACAGTCTTGGCTTGGGCTTATTCAGCCCAAGAGTGATTTGCTGCCCCCAAATCTTCAAGAAACAACAGTGTCACAAAAGAGGGTAAAAAGGGAGGGAGAGAGAGACAGACAGAAAGAGAGAGAGAGAGAGAGAGAGAGAATGAGAATGTGTTCCTAGTCATTAAGGGAAAAGAAGAGGAGCGAATGGTTGCCAGGAAAAAGTGGGGTATCAGGCGAGGTTCATTACTTAAAGAATTTCTTGCTAGATGTTCCTATAATGTACCTTGTAATGAAGAGATTGATATCATCAGATATACTTTAAAGGAGTTTTTTTTAACAATTTGCATACAGACGTGGTTTTTCGCATGCAATCATTGCTGAATATTAAACTCTATAAAAGTACCTTATTTAGCTTGTTAAATGATGGTGTGATTGATTCAGATTAAAACTATGGATACCTGCTCCGCCAGAGACTAGTGTACAAGGTAAGAGTTGGGTTCAGACACAAGTAGGTTGCTTTCTATAGTTTCTGACTGGAATAGGAAAATTGAATTAAGGTGGATGTTTTGTTGGAACACAACCTGAAATCAAAGAGATGATATTCTTTGCAGAACTTTAGTATAGCTTTCTCTTCTAGCAAAATGAAAGGTTTGCATTTACAGGGTGCAGTAGTTTGGCTATTTTAATAGGTTGATTTGTGAGTAAAAGGCATAGCATTCCTCTTAATGGGCAGTGACTTAGAAGGCAGGGAAGGTAGGGGAGATAACTTTAAATTATCACAATGACTTAATATCATCAAGTATTATTAAATTAATACCCTGAGTTTACTTATGACTTTTTTGTTGGAGACACCTGAATTCTCTATGGACAGGGGTGGATAGTTTTCTCCTGGATTCTTAGTTTGTAAGGTATTTCAGAAGTGGTTGGTCTTCCCTGATGGCGAAGGGTGGTGGAAGGAAAATGGAGTTTCACATGAATTTTTTCCATCAGTATACCAGTCTCATGGCTTTATGAGACATCACTGCACCTTCCTTAGGCTTTCCTTGTGTATTTTATTTTATTTTACTTCATTTTTGAGACAGGGTCTTGCTTTGTTGCCTGGACTAGAGTGTAGCGATGTCACCATGGCTCACTGCAACCTCAAACTCCTGGCCTCGAGCAATCCTCTTGCCTCAGCCTCTCCAGTAGCTGGGACTACAGGTGTGTTCCACCACACCCAGCTAATTAAAATATTTTTTGTAGAGATGAGGTCTTACTATGTTGCTCAGGCTGAACTCAAACTCCTGGCCTTAAGCAATCCTCCCACCTTGGCCTTGCACAGTGCTAGGGTTACAGTTGAGAGCCCGACCTTCCTCATGTATTTTACTCACCTGATTAAACCTTGTTGGTGAGCACTAGAATCTAGGTCCATGTCATATATTGAAGGTTTCAAAGGTTTATTACATACACCTACATTTTCTTCCTCTATCACCAGGTGAAAACAGATTTTCTATTTATTTCTTACAAAGTCAGGACTCTCAAATTTTTCTTGTTTTTTTCCCCCTTCCATCTCTTTTTGATCAGTTCATTTCTTAAACACTTTTGAGTCAAGAAATGGAGTTCCAGATTTTGTTTGCCAGTGACTAGTCGTGTCACTTTATGTATCTTAGGAAACATTTTTCCTTGATTTTTTTTAAAGGTAATCCAGATTGCCTCTTCTTGTGTAAAGATCCTTTTATATCAGTGATGCCCCGAGAATCTTTATTCCTAAGATTTTATTCTTTGCTTTCTTCCCCATATCCTTTTTAAATTATTTCATTGTCTTTTTCTTTGTGTCACTCTTTCCTGACACCATCACCTTTATTGACTGCTCCAAACACCTATGCTATGGCATGACTGAACACAAAAGGATGATTCTTGCGCAGTGTCTTTTTGGGATATCTCATTAGTAATGCTGTGGATGACTGCATGCCTGGGGCACATGGTCTGAAGCTTTGCCTTAGTGTTTACCATCTATTTTGTTTGATGTTTGAGTATTGTGAATGACAGCCATTTTACCGAATAAGTTTTTAAATTTTGAAAATAATAGCAACAACTAATATTTATTCCCTAATGACCTTATTACTTTACACAGTTTACTTTATTTAATTCCCCCTCAAGTCCTGGGAGGTAGATAGTAATTTTTACCCAGTTTTACAGATAAAACTAAGGATTGAGAATTTAGGAAATGCACCTGACTTTTTACAACTTAAAATAGCAATGTAAGCATTTGGAACTAGGTTTCTTGACCTAATAATTTTGGTGATCTTCTATTTTAAAGTAAATATCATGAAATCATACTATATATGTTTATATGCAGCCTTATGCCATTTAATGCTATAATCTGAACATTTTGCATGTAATTAAACTTGTTCACAAATATTTTCAATGGCTGTACATTATTCTATGCTGTGGATATACCATAATTTACTTAACTGGTCCCTATGTTTTTGTGGACATTTAGGCTATTTCCAGTATATATGTGTGTATATATATATATCTTTTAATTCTTGATGATTTCCCAAGGAATGTTTCCTAGAAGTGGCATTTCTAAGCCCAAAAGGGTAAATATCTTGGTGTTCTTGATAACTGCCAAATTATCCAGAAATTATACCCATTTGCACCTCCTTATCAGAATGCAGATTATCATCATTTGAAAAAATTTTTACTTTGAAAGAAATGTTACTGTTGTAATGTGTGTTTTTATATTACTCATGATGAACTTATTTCAAATATTTATTAATCATTGGTATTTCACTTTCTGTGAATTCATGTATATTTTCCTATTGGGATAAGGAGATGCAGTTTTATCTTTTTCTTGTAGGAAAGTAGTAGCGTTCTTTTTTTTTTGTTGTTATTTTTATTTTTAATGCAGAATGGTTTTGTCTTGGTCTGTTTCATGGTACATATTTGTACTCTTTTCTTTGTCTCCTACTTCTCCCCCATAAACTAAGTCACCATCATCAGGAAGAAAGCTGCTTAGATTCTGCACAGTGGAAGGGATGCATTCAGGAGGATGATGTAAATGATATCCATGCTTTATTACAGAGGGCTGGGAGAAAGACAGAGGCATCAAGAATGAATGGGTTTTAATGGTGATCTGCACCTGTTGTATTTTCCTGGATAGAGCTAGAACCCATTCTACTAAGTGAAGTATCCCAAGAATGGAAAAATAAGCACCACATGTACTCACCATCAAATTGGTTTCACTGATCAACACCTAAGTGCACATATAGGAATAACGTTAATCGGGTGTTGGGCAGATGGGAGCGGGGAGGAGGGGATGGGTCTATACATACATACTGAGTGCGATGTGCACCATCTGGGGGATGGACATGCTTGAAGCTCTCACTCAAGGTGGGGATGGGAGGCAAGGGCAATATATGTAACCTAAACATTTGTACCCCCATAATATACTGAAATAAAAAAAAAAGAATGAATGGGTTTTTATGAAGGAAAAATCAGGGATGGAGCACAAATTCTTTCAAATTATCTTTCTGAACTTTTGGTTAAAAATGACTTACTGGACTAATCATTAGGGAAATATAAATTAAAACAACAATGAGGCCAGATGTGGTGGCTCACACCTGTAATCCCAACACTTTGAGAGGCCAAAGTGGGAGGATTGCTTCAGGCCAGGAGTTTGTGATCAGCCTGGGCAACATAGCAAGACCCTGTCTCTTTAAAAAAATTTAAAAATTAGCGGGGTGTGATGGTGCACGCCTGTAATCCCAGCTACTCAGTAGGTTGAGGCAGGAGGATCCCTTGAGTGCAGAAATTCAAGGCTGTAGAGAGCTATGATCGTGCCACTGCACTCCAGACCTAGAAGACAGAACAAGAGACCCTGTCTCTAAAAACCAAAAAACAAAAAACGCTTGCACCACAAGCAACAATGAATATATCACCTTATACCTATTAGGATGGCTGCTATCAAAACAAACAAATAAACAAAGCAAACAGAGAACAACAAGTATTGGCTAGAAGGAGGGCAAATTAGATCCCTTGTACACTGGTGGTAGGAATGTAAAATGGTGCAGCAGCTATGGAAAACAGTATAGAGGTTCCTCAAAAAATTAAGAATATTATTACCATATGACACAACAATTCTGCCTCTGGGTATATACCCAGAAGAATTGAAATCAAGGTCTCAAAAGAGGTATTTGTACACTCATGTTCATAGCAGCATTATTCACAATAGCCAAAAGGTAGAAGCAATGTGGTATGTACTAAGCAATATGTCTTAGTCTGTTCACGTTGCTATAACAAAATACCACAGATCGAGTAATTCACAAACAGCAGAAATTTATTGCTCACAGTTCTGGAGGCTGGGAAGTCCAAGATCAAATTGCCAGCAGATTTGCTATCTGGTGAGGGCCAACATTCTGGGTCACACATGGTGCCTTCTCATGTCCTCACATCCTGATAGGGGCAGGGCAGCTCTTGGGGCCTCTTTTATCAGGGCCTTAATCCTAGCCCTCGGGCCTTGTGACCTAATCTCTTCCCACAGGCCCCACCTCCTATCACATCCTATCTCACTGGTAATTAGGTTTCAGCATATGAAGTGTGGCAAGATACAACATTCAGAACATGGCAACACACAGTGGAATATTATTCATCATTTAAAAGGAAGGAAATTCTTCAATGACATGGATGAGCCTTCAATATATTATGCTTAGTGAAATAAGCCGGTCACAAACAGGCAAGTATTGCATGATTCCACTTACTATGAGTGAACCTAGGTACCTCTATGAGGTACCTAGAGCAGTCAGATTTATGGAGACAGACAGATAGTAGAATGATGATTGCCAGGGGCTGGGAGCTGGCACAGAGTTTGAGTTTTGACAGATGAAAAGAGTTCTGGATGATGGTGGTTGCACAACAATGTGAATGTACTCAACGACATAGAACTGTCCGCTTAAAAATGGTTATGATGATAAATGTTATGTTAGTTTATTTCACCACAGTTAAAAATAAATAATAGGTTTATTGACTTTTTAAAAAAAGTCACTTACTAGAAATAACTGGCTTCATTTTCTAGGCTTGACAGTTTTCTAGTTAGGAACTAACATCCCAGTCCTCTTGATCTCAGTTGCATCAAACACTGCCTTTTCTTTTTTTTTTTTTTAATGTCTAATTCCTTTCAGATCTAGGAGAACCCCTTTTCTTTCCAGAATCTTCTGGCATGGGTGTGTGGGCGGCGAAGATTTAAAAATCCAGAAAGCACTTAAGTATCTTGGGGATTTTTTGGAAGGCACTTGAACCAAACAACTTACTTCAAGTCCATTTGTTAATATGACCATTTAATAATAGTAAACTGACATGTATAGAAAAGAACAAAATGTCTTTGGAAAAGCACTTCGCATAGTGTCACGGGATCCCTAGGATTAGAGTGAAGGCATCCTGCTGAGTACACAATCCATTTAAAGCAAACCAGGATAATGGGACAAAATTCTTACAAGGGAAGTGGCCTAGGCCACGCATACATCCTGTGGAAGCTTTGGATGGGTTAAGATCAGATTTGACCCTCTTACCTCCCTTTCACTGTAACTTTACAAGCATTTTATAAGCGAATGATTGAGACATTTGAATACTTGAAGCTGATTTTTCTCAAAGACTGCATATTATAAAGACAGATTGTAAGCATTGGCAGGTACATATTAGTGAATATTCATTTTTTAAAGTTTATTCTAATGCTTTGTCATTGTATAAAATGCTTTCCATAACTCATCTGTGAGAATATTTGAGCATTTTTTTTTTTTAAGGAGAACTTTCTTTTCCTCACTACTGGCCTTCAAAATGGACTTCTCTTGGGCGACTGCTGCTAGCTGTTCGTATTTTTGCCTTTATTAACTCAGAATAGGATTGTGGGGCTTGATTTTGGCAGAAGTGGGGTTAGAGATACACAAATGGTTTTTAGCAGGAGAGATACATTCCTTTTCTAGGTAACGTTTTTTCACACAGTGACCTAGGAATATCATTTGTTTGTCACTTGCCATTGTCTGCATAAATGTCACATCTTATCTTTGAGGTTTTCAGGTTACAAAGCTATTGTTGCTGTCCTGAAACTGTGATTAAGACTGTATTTTCTTTCTTCCTTTCTTTTCCTCTATCCTTCCACCTCCCTCTTTTCCTCCCTTGTTTCTTACTGTCATTGGTACAGATCTTTTAAAGACACAGGGATGTCCTTAGAGAAGAGGAACAGCACTGAGTTAGGAGTGGGGGAGGGGATTAAGAAAACCATCTGAAATCTTGTCCAGGGACACAGTTTGGCAAGTAGCAGAGTAAACCCTGCCAGCTAGTCTAAGTGGCTCTGTAGATCTTGTTTTAATGGATCACCATTTCAAAGCAGAATAAAGACTTGGTGGTTTACTGAGAGTGGCAGTTTTGGACACAATAGCTTGAGTGAAGGAAAATTGAGAAAGGAGCAATCAGTCATTTAGGGATTACGGAGATAGGGAGACTAACAGGGCTTTCTGTGTCAGTGGGTGTGTGTATATCTTTGAGTGCATGGGTAGGCTTGATGGTGATAGTGCATTTGAATTATATTCCTGCTTTGTACATTTAGTGTAATTAATTAAAAATGTATATTCCTAATCAGAATTAAAAGGAAAATGGATGGGATATCCGAAAGATCGAAACCTAGGTTTCAATCCAAATGCTGCCCTTTATCAGCTATGCAGTAGTAAGCAACGTACTCTCTGAACTTTGGTGTCTTCACTTGTAAAACAGGGAGTATGCCCACTTTGCAATAGTGGGAGATTCTGGGAAAATACATTTAAACGGGATTCAGTAAAAACTGTCCCTTAAAAACACATGTTGTATAGAAACTAATTGATACTAGAGTACAAATAATGTGCTGGGCGTGTGTGGAGGGGTGAGGTGTGGAGAGAGGGTGCAGCCTGTGGAAGCAGTAGGGCCTGTTTATATATTTGATCATGGAACTGGAGGATTTACTTGTTCTGTTGAAGAGTAAATATTTAGAGTTTTAGACAGGCCTCGAAGCCCCAGTCTGTGGCACTGTGCCTGCTGAGGGAGGAGAATGCTTCTAAGCCTTTTCTTCTCAACTCTTAGGGATGTGGATTGCATGCCAGGGACCTGCTCCTATTTGGTGGCAGAAAATCATTTCTGAGGGTGGGGTGTTAAACAAGTGACGGGCCGCTGTGTGCCACTGGGAGCCTGGCCCCTGCCCTGGCTTCTGTGCCTTTGGAGAAAGCCCTGGAAAGATGGTCTCCCTCTAGGTGGAGTTTTCTAAGGAAGCTGTGTTTCAGTGAAATATGCAAATATTTATGCAAATATCCCCACCTACCTCCCACCCCCTATCTGGCCCTGATGGTCCTTTTTTATTGCACACAGTTTCAAGGGAAAATTGATTGGGTATTCAACCACCGGCAGACATCACCATTGGCAGACATCACTTTTGGCATTTGTATTGATTTAAGACCTGGGCTGCATTCCGGGTCTGCCACCTGCTAGCTACAGGTCTAGGAGCAAATTACTTCACCTTTCCAAGGTTAGTTTCCATCTGAGACTCACAGAGTTGCTGTGAAGATTAAATGAGATAATACCTGCATTGGGTTCAGGGCAGTGCCTAGCTCATTGAAGCAGTGATTACTTGTTCTTCAGGTTTATTCAAGGTGTATGCACATGCACACACAGTCACTTCCTGAGTATTTCTAGAAGTGAGACTTTATAGGCCTTTTATGTCAAAACTCTATACTGGCTTCTGAAACCCTTTACTGGCATTAACTTTATGTCATGGACATTTATGAGGACCCCATTCCTGTATGATATAGACTCTTATTTTCAGTGGTTGGGGTTGCTGGTGCAGTCATTTCAGTTTTACTTTCCTTATTATTTTTCTTCTTCTCTCTCTTTTCTTTTTCCTCCAAGGAAGATTCTGATTCTTCCAGTTATGGCTGGCAGAAAACAACCCTAGCAGCTTAGTGAAGAACTGGGCCTTGTCCACTTGACACTCATGTAATATACCCTTTGCTGAGATTGTACATTAATATTCAGACAGCTCAGAAATAGGAAATCTTTGAGTCTGACATTTATTGAGTTCTTTCAGAATTTTAAGCCCAGTGGATTATCTTACTTTGATCCTTAAGGCAAACTCATTCTAGTGGCATTGGGATCATATTTATGAAAATTAAAACATTCAAAATTAGCTGAAATAATACATTTATATTTTTTTTCTTTAAGAGAAATAAATCTGCACCCCCACATTTGAACTTCCACCGGTGTGAGTGTGGCCAACCTAGTCTGACCAAATTGGTTCAGAAGGAATTTGCATCTGCTTTCAACTGGAGGCATTTTTCCAGCTCTGCATAGTTTAAAAATAATTTGTGAGTAGTTAGCCATGTAAATAATTTAACAAACCTGATAATTTTTTAAGGCTTTGATAGAGGCATCTTAGGGTGATCAAATATAACATTTATGATGGCTCATCTTTTAAATGAGGAAGTAAGGAAAAGATGAAACCACAATGCTGTAGAACAACAAATTAACAAAAACGGTCTGGATTAATAATTTAGTCATAGTTTAATAGAGCTGTAGACTTTCTACTTAAAAAGGAAATTGAAACTTATTCATTCAAAGACATAAGTCATTCGTGGGTCAGACAACAGGGGTATACTAAAGTTGAGCGGGGTGGGTACAGTCTTCCCTGGGTGCGTGAAATAAGGGGGTGTATTACCTACAGAGGATTCTAAAAAATAATAAAATTAATTAAAAGTTGGTCTGCTTTTTATTAGCACCCTGTGAAGCCACTTCTAAACAAAGAATTGATAGAAGTGGTGCAATACTCCTCCCCACTAGGGTACATGGCTCCTACTCCTCTACCTATCCCCCGTGTCTTGGAATAGCACTGCCAGGCACTGTTTTAGGGCACACATGATCTGAAGATCACACTTTGAGAAATACTGGCAGAGATAAAAATGCTGTTCCACCTTCCATTTTATATGTTAAGATCCTGAGCCCAGAGAGATGAAGTGACTTGCTGTCTGCCACCCACTCAGGTCCTGGCACAGCCTGCTGCTGTGGAAGCCCAGGCAGTGCCATGGGGTGACCATCCCATCCTGGTTTATCTGAGACTGTCCCAGGGAAAACCAAAAGAGTTGGTCACCCTCCCTAATTGCTCATCCTATTAAACCCATTCTGGTCACCAGTCAGGAGTATTTTTACAATAAAAAGGGCTACTCTGGCTCTCCCTAAGGATGGCTTGTGGGAAGAAGCATCCTTGGGGCTTGAGGTGTGTTGCCTGCCCCCACTGTCCATGTAACCACATTTCATGGCTTTTTAAAAAAGCCATCAAAGGGCTTCCTATTAAGTGTGGGCTGGAGCTCCTGAGGGCAGAACTCCTGCAGATAGATACCCAAGGCCAGGTCTTGGTGTGCTAATTCCTCCTTAGCCTGTCTGTGTTACTGAGACCATAGACTTTTTTGTGTTCCTCCTACTTTCACCCAGGGTGTGATAAGTCTAGTTTGTTAAGCTCCCACACTTAAATGGCTGCTTGCAGAATTGTAAAGGGACTGGAGAGGGAACAGAAATAGACATGCAGGTGGTGGCTGTTAAACCAGACGGTATTTCTAAGGCGGGTTCAGGCAGTCAAGTGGTTTTGTGTGTGTGTTTTATGTTCATGGTTTTGTTGAGTTTTTACAGTGTGTGAAGCTTACTTTTGCTAGTGTTCGGTATGGTTTATTTGAAAGAACTAGGCTCCTGAAATAAACATGCCAGTGAACTCTATCTTAGAGTTTAAGGAGGAAAGTGCTAGGAAATTCCAGCTCTAATGTTGTCTCCCTCCGAGGCAGGCTTTAGCTATGGGTCTCTAAGTAGGCAAACAGGTTTGCCAGTGTCAGTACTGTTCTGTGTCCCCCTCGTCCCTCAGGTGGTCCACACCTGGCACAGTGTCAAGCTGTATAAGATTGGGCAGAGAGTAACAATTTCAGACTGGGGCTCATCACTCCCTTGACTGCTGGATAAATTTGCCTACCCGAGTGCATCCGTATCTTCTTACTTCCCCCTCCTACTCAGAACCTATTCTGCCTTTGAAGCCAAAGTCTCCTGGGTAAAAGGCATCTCCTGATTGGGAAGGGAAAATCTCCCTTACCTCTGGCCCTGAGCCCTGCCTGGTTACCAGCTGTTCTGTTAGTACTCATATTTCCCAGGGCCATAGTGAGTTTGGGGCAAATCCACTTAGAAGGATAGTTAATAAGAGCTTTCATCTCAACTTTTGCTAACTTTAATTTTTTGGTGTTTAAAAAGTATGTAATAGATAACATGGAATAAATATTCTTTCTGTTTTCAAAGATAACTTCATGGTTTTAGACTGTTTTTCTGATTAAAAAAAAAAGAAATAAATTTGAGTTATTGCGTTTCAAAATTTAAAAACAAGAGTTTATTGTTTGGCAAGCAGTTTCCCCCTTTTTCAGAGTTGAGGATGAGACAAAAATGTTGCATTAAAAGCAGAACCAAACCTGGTTAGCCTTTCTTTCCATCAATCCCCATTCCATTTTCCAGCCAATGTCTAATCCTTTACTCGGGGGTCAAATCTGAGGAATTTTAGTCCTTTCAAAAGCTTTGCTAAATTGGATGCACTTAGCTGCTAGAAACTTCTTACTGCCCTGTTTTAAAAGCCAACCTAAAAGAGTCAGGATGCTGAATGGGAACTGCTAAAGTAAATAGCGTATGATGATATATTTTGGATGATGACAACAGATTATACTTGTCTTTGCAGGTAAAGCTAAACACCGTCTTTTTGGTCTTGAGGCCCAGTGTTCAGACTTGTGGGGGGTTGGTGGGGAGAGAGAGGGAGAGAAGGAGAGCGTGAGCACAGGCACTGACTGGCGCTCTGCCGTGTATACAGCAAAAGGGAGCATAGAACCCTAGCTTAAAACTCTATCTTGGAGAAAGCCATGTTCAGTCGCCGTTATGCCCCAGTGGGTATTGGCTGTAAACCCCAGCACTCAAATGTGTAATCATCACTCATGGCAATCTTAGAAAGTGCTTTTTTTTAAAAAAAGTAAGGTTTTTATTCTGTATGTATAACGTGCATACAGAAACATGCACAAAACACGCCTAAATGTACACTTTGTCAAATTGTCACAACGAAGTGAATATACTGTGTGCTCGGTAATCAGAACTCAGATCAAGAATACAACATTGCTAGTACCCCAGAAGTTTTCCCCTTTATTAGTTTTTACACATTTTTATAAATTAAGGAAAAATTATTTGCAGTATGAAGATGAAAGGCCTAATCTATGCAACAAAACCTTCTATTCCACTGAAGGTCTTTGGCTGTTTACGGAGGAAAACACAAGCTCTGGTAGTTGCCATTACCAGCAGAGCCTGCTTGCTTCTCTTTGTGTTAAGTTTGTGCAGATGCTTGGAGATGTATGTGTGTGTGTTTATGTACAAAATCTTAGTATTTGGCTATCAAATTTAATAAAGTAAATAAATTATTTAAAAAGAAATGGGAGGGTTGTGAGAATGTGAGTGAAAGACCATAGTGAGAACACCTATCTTCTTTCCAATCTTGTTTAATTAGTGATAATGTTTTGTAAGGATAGACATCAGTAAAGGGACAAAAATACAGTGCCTTTACGCATTTTTTTTTAAATAGGATAGATGTGTAAGTTTTTTGATTAGCTTCTCTGTCCTGTTTTTTGAAGGTAGATGGCCTCACATAATTTGTAGTTTGAGACAAGGGAATCAAAGGTATCATATACTTTGGATTTGAAAAAGCCAGGTGTTTTGAACACTAAGTTTTGGTTTGTGACATTGAAATACTGTATTTGTTTTGAAAATGGTATCTTATTGCAGTGCTTTGCATTTTAGAGATTATACTCACCTTAAAAAACATGTATACTTCAATCTAAATTTTTCTATTTAAGAAAAATTTTCTATTCTACCTTTGGATATATCTTCGATTTCATTTGTCTTCTCTTCTTCAGGAATATCAGTTATATATATGTTAGATTTCTTTTGTCTTCCTTTCACATCTATCATCTTCTCTATAATCATTTTAATATTGTTAGTTTTTTCCATGTTTTAGTAATTTTCTTCACTCCTACCTGCCCCATGTCTTTCACTCAATGTTCATTTGCCCATTTTTTCTGTTGCTCTTAATGTTTCTGTAATCTGTTAAAAACCGTTCCTTTCTGTTGTACTGTTATCTTTGTTTGCATTCTTTCACAGTTTTATAATCACTTTTCTGAACCTTAGTATCTCTTCGACTTTTTTTTTGTTTGTTTTTTGAAGAACAATCATTTTCTTTACAATTTTTTGTTTAAAGCTTTCCTATATTCCTGTGAGTAGTTCTTTTTTGTTTACTTTCTACTATTATTTTGTAATTTTGTGTATTGATTGTGCTGGTTCCTACCCATGTCTTTTAATCCTAAATTAACAGAAAATATTGAATCTCTTTCTGCTTATTTTGACAAAGAGGGTAACTTAAAATCAGCTTGTTAAAATCTCCTATTGTTTTTAGACTCATAGCATAATAGAATGGTTTTCTTTAAAAATAACATATTTCATTGATAAAATCTTAAATACTCTATGACTCCCAGTTTTTAAGCGTATGATTCTTACAATGTTCAAATGGCTGTAATACTTGTAATGCTGAGGTACAAATTTTCCCAGAGCTTTTTTGTGAGGGTTTTATTATAGCAATATTCTTCCAAATCATGCATGTTTGAGATAATTATTTTTTCATACTAGTTTTAAATGGAACTTATGAGTTTTCTTTTTCAGCTTTCTTGGAAATGTAATGATACAGTATGCAATAAATCTTTCGGTGCAGTATTATCTTAGCAATAACTATTAATATTTGTTAATTTCCAGTATATTAATTTTAATTTGTTGACTTTAAAATGTTTCCGTGTCTCACATGATTAATAATGCTACAAAAATTATTTGAGACATTTTTGAATATTTAAAATTATAAAGCCTCTTGATTTAACACATTGATTGCCACACTAGAAAAATTTTTTTTTCTTTGGGGCCACATTGTTTTATTATGAAAATAGAATAAAAACTTCAAAAACAAAATGAGCCTTTCTAATTTAATGAAAAACTTGTTATTTTTTATTAATTTCTGTGTGTGAGTTATATGCAACTTGAAAAAAAGTTTTCTCGGCTCCCAAGGTGAAGAGACGTGTGAGTTACATTTGCTTCATGAGGTTCAAAACTAGCATGAGTTAAATACAACTCACATGGCAGTTAATGTATTAAAAATTATTTTAAAAATTACCTAAAGATATATGTTTATAGTCTCATTGGGAAACTCCTAGTATAAGGGGAAAAAAAAAACCCAACCAATTTTCCATTTTCACTGTTTTCTTAATCTCACTTTCTTTGCTAGATGTGAACAGTATTAGCAGTTAATATGTATGTTGTGTTAGAACTTTTTCAGTTCATTTACCTATATATATATATGTATATGGAAATATAAACTTTTTTAAAAACATGAATGAAGCCAGGTGCAGTGTTTCTCACCTGTAGTTTCAGCTACTCAGGAGGCTCAGGCAGGAGGATCACTTGAGGCCAGGAGTTCCAGGCTGTGGTGCCCAGTGATTGATGATTGTGCTTGTGAATAACCACTGCACTTCAGCCTGGGCAGCATAGTGAGACCCCGTTTTTTTAAAAAAAAGCATGAATGCTATACTCTAAGTCCTACTCTCAAACTTGTTTGTCTTTTTTTCACTTTAAGATCATGCCTTGAAGATTTTCCAATGTCAGTGAATGTAGAGGCCACTTTATTCTTTTTTTTTTTGAGACAGTGTCTCACTCTGTTGTCCAGGCTAGAGTATAGTGGCATCATCATAGCTCCTGCAACCTCAAACTCCTGGGCTCAAGAGATTCTCCTGCTTCAGCCTCCTGAGTAGCTGGGACCACAGATGCACACCATGAAACCCAGCTAAGTTTTCTTTTTTTAGTAGAGATGAGGTCTCGCTCTTGCTCAGGCTAGTCTGGAGCTCCTGACCTCAAGTGATGCTCCTACCTTGGCCTCCCAAAGTGCTGGGATTACAGGCGTGAGCCACCATGCCCAGCCCACTTTATTCTTTTTAATATGATGGCACAATAGCCCATTGTTTGCGTATTTCATTTTGTAAATGGTACAATAACAATGCTATAACTTCACTGTTGTACAGACTTCTTTGTACTTAAGTATATTTCTATAAACTGACATGTAGCTGCTGGATCAGAGGGTGTGCAAAGTAAAACTTTTAATAAAGGCTGGTAAAGCCTTTCAAGAAAAATTATACCAATTTAAACTCCTACCAATGCTGTATGAGAAAACCTATTCCTCATTTCCTCCCTAGCCTTACTTATCCTGCAGCAAATATGATGTAATTTTGACAAACTGTTTTAATCTATAAAGAAAACAGCTGTTTTAACCTGATGACTTGTCCAAAGAACAGCAGATTGGGGCTCTGACTAAGAAGGGAATTTAGTAATATCTACGATGAAAATATATTTTGCTGATCTTTCTTTACCTGAAGAATGGGAATAATAATCATAAAATACATGAGAAATTCCTTCAGGTTTATAGTTTTGAACTTTGCAACATCTATTATAAACATTTATCTAACAAACATATCTCACCCCTTCCAACTAATTGCCTTAGGGTTATTTAGCTAACAGGAATAGTATTTTGTTATATTCTTTTACAACAAATAAAAGTTAATATAAAGTAAATATTATTACCTTGTACAAGAAATCATGAATGAAGGATGTCTTTCCTTGCATGGGGTGTCCTAATAATTTATTATCAGAGTAGTTACCTTATGATTAAACTATTCTGATGGTAGAAACATTTCCATTGAACAAGTAAGCAAATAATAAATAACCAAGATTGAGCAATGACCATGAACTTAGAACTCAAGAAAGGAAGATTTTGAATCTAGACTAGGTTATTCTTCAGTGCAGCTGACTGTCCACCCCACCCTCCCTCCCAGTCATCACATCATCTCATTTTGCCTTTCTGCTTAGGGAAAAGTTATGTTCTTATACCTGTAGGATGGCATGTATTCATATTTTTTGACCTTTATGAAAATGACCAAAGACATAAAAGCTAAAAAAAACGCTGTGAACACTCTTATACTCACCATCAGAATTCAATGATTGTTGACATTTTTAATCATATTTTTCTTTTTTTCCTGTACCATGAGAAGTAAATTGCAGATATTATGACACATCACTCTGGAGTACTTGAACGTGGATTTTGCCTCAAAGAATAAAGACATTCTAGGGTGGCCTTTTTAAAGTAACTTTTTGAAACTGAATTTTAGATTGTGGAATTTGTGATCTTTTTCTTTTTGACATGTATAGCTTCAAAGCTGTAGAAAACTTATTGCTTATGGGTTTGGTAATATTACAAGGTAAAGGAAGACCATAAATTTAGACGGGATGATTAAATTTAATGGATATATAAAAAACAGGGCTAGGAGGGTTACTTCAATGAAAAATGGGTGATTATATGTAATATTTTGCTTGATATTTCATGGAAGTTGTGTCTAACAGTCTGAACTGTGAAACCATGAGTATACAAGAAGTAGCTGAGTAGTTGTTTATTAATTACATTTCTTGGCTTTAGAAAATCAATATGAAGCACATTGGCTCATAAATGAGGCTGTTAGGCTCAGTTATATCAGGCAAACATTTCTTGAGATTATTAGTTCCTGCCCCTCATATGGTAGTGCTTACCCTTCTGTGGATCATGTTTGGTCTTGGCATGGCGGCTTCAAGGCTCAAAATCAGACGTTTGTTAATGTGGAGCACAATTACCCTCTTAGATGCAAGCCCAGACTCACCATTCCTGTTAGTTAGATAAGTCTAAGGCAATGAGTTGAAAAGGGTTTAAATATACGAGGTATGTTTCTTAAATAAATGATCACAATAGATGTCACAGGGTTTAAAATGATAAACCAAAATAAAATCATATTATTAATGTTATTATTTCTATTTCTCAGGTACAGAAAGAGGTTAGCTCATCTCCCCCAAAGCAAGTTTTGGGCAGAAAAAGGAATCACAGCTTCTAGCCACTGTATTAACCATGCTCTTTCCTGGAATCCACTTTTTCTTATCATCCTATTATCATCACCTTGCCCTGTGTAATTCTTGGGGAAGGATGCCGATGAAGAAAAAAAATCGATACACGCATATTGTGAGAAACTGTCAAATAGTAAAATAGGGAATACAGTGAAAAATAAAACTCGCTCCTCAGAGGCAACCAGTTGCAGCTGCCTTCTGGAATTTTTTCCAGGCATATTCAAGCATATATGTCTTAGTTTGGGCTGTGTGTTAGTCAGGGTTCTCCAGAGAGACAAAGCCAATAGGATAGATACAGATATAGATATAGAAGAGGAGATTTATTAGGGGAATTGGCTCACACAGTTACGGAGGCTGAGGCTGAGAATTCCCACAACAGCTGGAGAGCCTGGGATGGTGGCCGCTTGGCTCAGTTCAAGTCCAAAGGCCTGAGAACCCTGGAAGGACTGTTGGTATAAGTCCTGGAGTCCCAAGGCTGGAGAGCCAGGGGTCCTGAGGTCCACGGGTAGGAGGAGAAGAGTGTGCCCTGGCTCTAGAAGAGAGAGGAGACATCCTTTTCTTATGTTTTTGTTCTGTCTGTGTCTGTCTGCCCACATTGAGGATGGATCTACAATCTAATCTCTGGAAACACTCTCATAGACACACCAAAAAATAATGCTTCACCAGCTCCCTAGGTATTCCTTTATCCAGTGAAATTGACATGAAAATTAACCGTCACAGGCTGCTGTAACAAAATACTACAGACTGGGTAGCTTAAACAGTAGAAATTTATTTTTCACGGTTCTGGAGAAAAGGAAGTCCAAGATCAAGGCAAGAGCAGTCTGGTGAAGGCCCACTTCCTGGTTTGCAGAGGGCTGTCTTTTTGCTGTACACTCACATGGTGGAGAAAGGGAGAGAGGGAGAAAGGGGAGGGGGAATTATGTCACTAGAGTCTCTTCGCATAAGGGCACTAATCCCAGTTATGATGGCTCCATTCTCATCTCCTAATTACCTCTCAAGGCCCCACCTCTTAATACTATCACATTGGGGATTTAGGCTTCAACATATGAATTTGATGGGAGGAGGTGGGGGGGAAACAAGCATTCAGTCTATAGCAATATGTGGTCTCTCTGTACACTTTATTTAACACAACCTATATATGCTCTTTTGCACTTTGTTTTTCACTTAATATGTCTCGAACATCTTTTTATGAAAATACTGAAAACTAAACTTTTTTGTTATAATGGGTTGTGTAGAATTTTATTGTATTTTATATATCTTATATAGCATATACAATATGTGTAATCTATTTATCATAATTTATTTATTTTGAGACAGAGTCTTGCTCTGTCACCCTGGGTAGGGTGCAGTGATGTCATCATAGCTCACTGCAACCTCAGACTCCTGGGCTTACGTGATCGTCCTGTCTCAGACTCCCCAGTAGCTGGGACCATAGGCACGTGCTGTGACGTCTGCTCATTTTTCTGTTTTTAGTAGAGACGGGGTCTCTCTCTTGCTCAGGCTGATCTTGAACTCCTGAGCTCAAGCAATCCTCCCGCCTTGGCTGCCCAGAGTGCTGGGATTACAGGTGTGAGCCACCGAGCTGGACCATAATTTATTTAACCACTGTCCTATCAGTGCATCTTTAGGCCATTTCCAATTTTATGCTATTAAAAGCAATGTCACAATGTCTATTTTTGTGCGTGTCTTTCTTTACATGTGTATTACCTTAGGATAAATTCCTATTTGTGTGAAGTTGCTGTGTCAATTTGAATTTTGATAGGTATTGCCAAATTGTTCTCCTAGGGGATTGCACTTTTTTATATTCCCACTAACTGAAGGACCATTTCTAAAAGTATGACTGAACTTTCAAATGTTTGTCAACTGGTTATGTGAAAAAGTGGTATCATTTTAATTTGTTTTTATTTTTAAGTGAAGTTCAACACTTTTTCATATGTTTTAAATCCACTTGTATTTAGTTTTCTGTGAATTACTTGATGTTGTTGCCTTTTGGAGGAGTGTTTATTGTTTTATAAAGGCTCTTTCAATGTAAAAATAAATTTGCTATTTTTCATGTATTCTGTGACTGGTTGCTGTCCTTTTTATGTGTCTTTTGACTTAATTATGATTTTTTTATGGGCTGAAGATTTCAATTTTTATTGTAGTCTGATCAATCAAGGTTTTCCTTTAGAGCTGTTGTCCCGAACTCTCCAGGATGCAGACTGGTACCGGTCGGGGTTGGTGGCCTGTTAGGGACCGGCTGCAGAGCTCTGCCACCCACTCCACCCCGCCATCCGTGGAAAAATTGTCTTCCGTGAAACTTAGGAAGGGAGAGGGCTCCATAAGAGAGGGTGCCACATCGCAGGAGGTTGAAGCCTCATCTGTATGTAGAGCACTTTCTTTTGGGCTGGTCAATTTCCCCAGAAAGCAGCCCTCCTCTAGCCAGCCTGGAGGTTACAAGCCTGCTGCCGCCGTTCTGAGCACTGAGCAATGAGCTGAAAATTTTCACTTATTCCTGTTTTGATCACTGTGCTCATTGTCCCAAAGGCCAGGTTTTCTGTGATTCAAACTTTCTGGGAGTAAAACTGCCCTTCCTCTGCTGGGTCTGGGGAGAGCAGTCACCTGGCTTCAGGGACCCGGTCTGGAGGTCTGTTCCTTATACAGACTTTGGACAGGTCCTCCAAATCCTGGATACCCTGACGGCCAGAGGTGTCTGGTGTCTACAGTTCTCAAACGTTCCTGGTATTCTCTACTCTAAAGCCTTGCTACTCAAAGTGTGGGTCACAGAGCAGCAGCCTCTGTCCACATCACCAGGCAAGCTTGTTAGAAATGCAGCAACTTCAGGGCCCACCGCCGACTTACTGACTCAGAATCTGTATTTGGTGGGGATTGCCAAGTGATTCTTGTGCATGTGAAAGGTGTAAGGCACCTTTCCTTGACTTCCATTACTGGAGGCAGTTAGGCTTCACCTGCCTCCACTTGGCTTCATCAGTTACCCCTCACCCTTCTGCCTTCTCTGTTCCAAGATTTTGAGTGATAGCTCTTATCTGTTAAAGGAGGTCTTGGAGATAAAAACATTTACTTTATTTACTATGTTTAGCAAACATTCTTATAGTATTTCATGGGTTGTTTTTTTTGTTTAAATCTTTGAGCCATCTTGAATTAATTTTGGTGTGAGAAATCAGGACTTCCTTAATTTTAGTGTCAGAAATGGGAATTCCGGATTTCATTTTCTTCCCCCTAATTGGCTAGCCAGTAGTCCTAACATGATTTATTAAATAATCCATATTTTCTTCTCTGATTTGAAGTGCTACCTCTATCATATTGTAAATTTCCATTGTATGATGACTATTTTAATTATTGTAACTTTATAATATCTCTTACTATCTGATAGTACTAATTTCTCTTCATTTTTAGAAGACAGAGTTTCAAAACTCTGAGTTAAAATAAATGATTTCTCTATTTCTCATTTGTTTTCCTTTCATTTTTATTTATTTAATTTTATGTGTACTTATTCAAAATGATAGGGTTGGCTGGGCATGGTGGCTCATGCCTGTAATCTCAGCCCTTTGGGAGTCCAGACTGGAGGATCACTTGAGCTGAGGAGTTCCAGGCTGCAATGAGCTATGATCACATCACTGTACTCCAGCCTGGACAACAGAGTGAGACCCAGTCACACACAAAAAAACCACACACACACACACACACACACACACAGACACAGAAAATGTGTAGGTTCATTAACATGTTTTCATTTCTAACTAGACTTTTAAAGATACTATTAATAAGTAGATATGCTTTTATGGGTGTATATCTTTTTTTTATTATTGACTTTATTTTCTTTTGTTCATATATGACAAATTTGAAGCCATTCCTAGGAGAATCTGTTTCTTCCTATCTTTTGGGAAGGTTGCAATGTAAATAGTGTTAAATGCAATGGAAAGTCTTACTGCATGCATATTATTTACTACATGCATCCAGTTATTTAGTGAAGTCTGGCTCCAGGGAGCTCCTCATGTTCATAATATTAGAATGGCTGATGAAATATCTCATCTTTTGACCCCTGCTACCCTATTGTGCCAGGGTAAGACTGTCACGTGTTCTCTAAGTCAGGAGAAAGACTCATACTCAGTGCCAGCTTTGAACCAAGTCTACTTTCTCAGTGAAAAAAAAAAAAAAATCAAAGGCACCCTCTCAAAAGAAGTTGGCCCTCCCATGATCTCTTTTGCACAGCAGGAGGTTGAAACTCAGAGAATTTTGAGTAACCAGTAACCAGTATCCACTCCAAGATGAACCAGCCAATGAGCCTACAGAGCTTCCATTATTCACTCCAAGTTCAGGGTTGTAAGATTAGCTATGTTATCTTGCACGAATTTTTCTAACTCTGTAAGTCTAATTTCCACATCTTTAAAATAGAAGTAAAAGTTGTACCTACTGCACAGAATTTATGTGAGCATTAAATGAGATAATCCAAGTAAGGCTCTAAGAATAGTGCTTGGCCTGGAGCATAACTGCAATAAATGTTAGCCATAATTTTTGATACTGACAACACCACTGCTACAGCTATTAAAACACTACTGTCATTATGAGCTAGACATTTTTTTAACCTATTACTGTTTTTCTTCACTCCTTCCTTCAGACTTTTTATACCATCCAGACCATCATATGTTGAGTTTTTATGTAACAGATGTGATCCCATCATATATTGGGCTATGATGGAGTTTATAATAGATTAAACCATCAAACAACTTCTATAAGAGATGGAGATCTTTTATGAGTAGCTATTCCAATCATTAGACACTTTATTTTTATTTCAATTTAAAGTTTAGCTCTTACCCAGATAAAACAGATAATTATGTCAAATATACACAGCCTTTATCTTGGAGAGCTTCCTGAAAGTCAAAGAAAACAAAAGGCTTAAAAATAAGGCTGGCAAATTAAAAAGCTGCCTTCAGCTCCTTGCCACTGCATTGATCAAAGATAGTCTGAGTCTCCAGTTTTATAAATGAAAAACAGAAACTCTTCTCTGAGCAAATCCTCCCAGATATATGCCTGATTGCAACCCTTTGAAGTTGACACAGTTGAAATGAGATTTTTTGCATGAATTATGCACTACAGCGGAACAGAAGCAAGACCACTCAGAATATGACTCATCGTACGAGAAAGCTAATAATGGCACAACTTGTCCTGTGCATTTTCTGGGAAACCAACATTCCTGAACTGAGTGAGAGGCACTTGTTGGAGGGTTACTTCAGCTTTTGTGGATGCAGCAGCAAAACCCACAAGAGCTAAGGACTTCAGCAACTGCATAGACTCACTTGTCTTTTGGTGGCTTTTGTCCCACTGACTTCTAAGTCCATTGATCTAGTCCACTGTAACTGATTATTTAAATCCAGTGAGCAGATGGAAAGTTAACATTCATTTTAATTCATTTCAATTAAATCACGGTAGACCTAACAAAACCCATATTAGTTTCTGATTAAAGTCCACCAGCTGTCATCATTCAACATTCTTCAAGTCCAAACTTAAAACTCCATTTAACTTTTTCCTTAAAATACTATGATTCAAGTTTAAATGCCATTATTGATTTCAGCACTTGTGCCTCTAACTATGAATTCTACAAATCAAAATTGTTCATATTTATTAGATTTCTAAGGCCTCCCTAACAGATTTTTTGAGAGTCTAAAAAGTGTTTTTAAAGATTCCTCTAAACTTACTCAAATATTCAATCTAAGATTAAATTGTTGTTTTCTAAAGGGAAATAACTTCTAAACCGAAACTGCTTCTAAATCAAATGTATTCATGCTGGTACTATTTCAAATTCATCAAGACACTAGAGGATAATAGCTGTTCATATTTCCATATGAATGGTTTATTAGTTCAATAAGTAAGCCTATATTTGGGAGAAACAACTGGTCTTTCAGCTTGGCCATGATTTCAGCGTTATTCCTACTTATATAACAGATTAAGCATTTATTTCTCAATACCAAAGTCAAAAGCAAAATTAGTTTGTAGGATATGAGGCAAATACGATATTTTAAAGGCCAGCTTCAGACCTGGAGGTAGTGAAGATGGGGCAGGAATTACCCAGCAATATTTTATTCACTCTATTCATTCCATGTTTACACCTAGAAACCCCAACCAGCTACAGTTGATCTGACTTGACCAGGAAATCAAAAACTTTCTGAGCAAAGGCAAAAAAAGTTGCTCACTTGCAAAGTCAGCTTGCTGCTGGTGGCTTGTAACTGTCCCTCTTTCAAACCACAAAGCTGCTCAAGCATCACCAGTATGGGTCCCTCCCTGGGAGTCGAGCCGAGGTTGGTGCTCAGCCACTGCTGACGTGATGTTTCATTCCTACACAATTTTTCTATATACCACTGGTAAGCCTGGACTTCTGACCACTTGGGCAAGAGCCCATCGTGTTTGTGTGTTCTTTCTCTTGCCTGTCTTTCTGACACAGCATCCGCACCCTACCCAGGATGTCCTTTCTATCCCCAACTTAGGTTCCAGCAGACTCTGGTTTGTGTGAGTGTTCTGACATTTCACTTGTATTCTGACTTGGATGTATGCCTACTCTGTTAAGCATGATTTCCCAGAGTTCTAGCTTCTTACCCTAAATTTAGTGGCCCATATCCCGGTATCACACGACTGAAGCTGAACTTGTGAGTCAGAAGAAGGTATGTGGCTCTGAAAAAACTCAGAGAGCAAAAGTTCAAAAATGTTTCTGTTCCTCCAAGCTCAGGTGTCCCTTATCCGACATTTGGCTGAGGTCCCAGACATCAATTCTCAGGCACATCAGTGGCTCTGGAGATGTACCTATGCAAATAAAACCTTAAATGGTAAATAACAGAGAACTGGGAATTAACGTAACCTGTTTCTGATCCTAACTGCCACTAAGATCACACCACACAGTGTGTGATCTTAGATGAGTCATTAATCCTCTAGATGTTTGCTAATCTCTAGAATGAAAGGGTTTATAATTTCAAAATTCTCTTCCAGCTGTGAAATTCTGTCATTGTATTTTGCAAAAGTAATTGTCAAATGAATTCCCAGATGTGTTTAAAGGCTTAAGATATTATTTACTGTTATTTACTCCTGCCATTTCTCCCCTCTGTGAGTATGGGCAATTGGAAGTTGATTATGTATGCCAAGGCAAAGACATGGGGCAGGATTCCCTATAAAATTTTATTCCACTGACATATCTGAATGGACAATTTAGTGCCCTGTTGACTAAAGTACTCTGAAAGACTCATCCGTATCAACTTCTCTCACAAGTTTAAGAAGCAGAACCCACTGGCTGAGTACCTCCTGTGGGCCCGGGGTCCAGTTAAGCACTTTACTGCACTGATTCCAATCCTCACTATTTGAAAGGTAAATATGGTCACCATCTCATAGGGTCAGAGAGGTTCTTAACTTACCTGGGGTCACAGTTCCTAATAAGTGGCGGTGGTAGAATTCAAATGTAAGAGCTCTGCTTAGGCCTGGCCCACCAGTGATGATGAGGGAAGGCATTTAACATCTCACTCTTGGATAGAAGTAATCATTGAACTCAAGCTGCCCCCTGGAGGGCCTGTTAGAACAAAGGGCTGGCTGCCACACCCACAATTTCTGATTTGGTAGATCTGGATTTGAATTGTACTTTTTTTTTTATTTTAGGAAATTATGGGGGTACAAACATTTTTGTTACATGTTACGACTTTGCCACATCCAAACCATAATTTGAGACATGCCCTTTCCCCGCCCTGAGTTGTATTTCTAACCAGTCCCCTGGTAATGCCGATGCTGCTGGTCCAGGGACCACACTTTGAGAACCACTGGGTTATCTCTGTGTAGTCAAAATATTGTGGTACTTTGTTCAAAGCTAAAAGGTAGGCCTTACTTTTTAAAAGCACAATCAAGAGAAAATTCCACATGTCATTTAACACAACAAAAATGCTGTTGTTTGTAGTACTAGGCCTTATTATAAATCTTAAGAAGCAGGGAAGAAAGTAGCTGTCCACTTTAACCACACCAGTAAGGCGGTACGTATGTACCTTTGTAGACACAGAGTTCACATTAGGATTCACTCTTTGTGTTGTACATTCTGAGTTTTGATGAATGTGTAATGACATGTGTTCACCATCACACTACCATACAGAATAGTTTCGCTGCCTTAAAAATCTCTGCTGCACCTGTTTATCTCTCCCTCCCCACTGAACCCCTGGAACCACTGATCTTTTTGCTGTTTCTGTAGTTTTGCCTTTTCCAGAATGCCATATAGTTAGAATCAAACAGCATGTAACCTTTTCAGATTGGCTTCTTTCACTTAGCAATATCCATTTAAGGTTCTTTCGTGACTTTTCATGGATTCATAGTTCATTTTTTATGGCTAATATTCTATTTTATGGATCTACCACAGTTTATTCATCCATTTACCAATTGAAGGACATCTTAGTTACTTCCAAGTTTTGGCAGTTATGAGGAAAGCTGCTGTAAACATTCATGTTTTTGTGGATATAAATTTTCAACTCATTTGGGTGAACACCCAGGAGAGTGATTGCTGAATCATATAAGACTATGTTTGTCTTTTTTTTTTTTAAGGGATTTTAATACTATGGAAAATACCACATTATGTTAAATAAGCAAGACACAATATTGTACATATTTTATATCAATTATGTTTATATGTAAACATTTATATATGTGTGCCCCCCACTCCCACTATATTGAGAAAGGAGAGAGAAAAAGGACAAGAAGAAGGAAGAAAGAGAGGGAGGGAATAGGAGGGAAGGAGAGAAAATAATAGGATGAAATGCCCTAAACTATTAATACTAATTATCTGAGCTGTGGGTACTGAGTGATTTTTTATTTAAGGGAAAGATTTTTTCATTTATACTGTAAGAACTTTTCTTAGTTGTAAGACTATGTTTGTCTTATAAGAAACTGCCAAACTGTTTTCTGATGTGGTTGTGCCATTTGCATTCTCTCCAGCAATGCATGATGAGAGTTTCTGTTACAATACATCCTCACCAGCATTTTTTGTTGGCAGTGTTTGGATTTTAGCCATTATAATAGGTTTGCAGTGGTACCTGTGATTTCATTTGCATTTTATTAATGACATATGTTGAACATCTTTTCATATGCTTATTCATCATTTGTATATCTTTTTTGGTCAGAATTTTTGCCCATTCTTTTAATTGGGTTGTTTTCTTATTGTTGAGTTTTAAGAGTTCTTTGTAGTACTTTATCAAGTACATGTTTTGCAAATATTTTCTGTCTGTGGCTTGTCCTTTTCTTGTCCAAACAATGTCTTTTGCAGAGCAAGGTTTTTATTTATTTATTCATTTTTTTCTTGAGACAGGGTCTCCCTCTGTCACCCAGGCCGGAGTGCAATGGAATGATTACAGCTCACTGAAGCCTTGAACCCCTGGGCTCAAATGATCTTCCTGCCTCAGTCTCCTGAGAAGCTAGGATTACAGGTGCACACCACACACCCAGCTTTTTTTTCTGTTTTTTGTAGAGATAGGGCCTTACTGTGTTCCACAGGCTGGTCTCTAATTCCTGGCTTCAAGCTGTCCTCCTCCCTCACCTTCCCAGAATGCTGAGATGACAGACATGAGCCACTGAGCCTGGCCGAAGGGTCTTTTAATTTTAATGAAGATCAATTTACTGATTTTTTTTTTCTTTCTTGGATTGTGCTTTTGATCTTGTATCTTTTTTTGTTTTTTTGTTTTTGAAACTGGTCTTGCTCTGCTGCATGGGTTAGAGTGCAGTGGCGTCATCATAGCTCACTGCAGCCTCAAACTTGTGGGCTCAAGTGATTCTCCTGCCTCAGCCTCCCAGAGTGCTAGGATTATAGCAGTGAGCGCCTGCAACCAGCCTGATCTTGTATCTTTTAAAGAGTAACTGCCAAATCTCAGGGTCATCTAGATTTTCTCCTATGCTATCTTCTAGTAGTTTTACAGTTTTTTTTATTTTACATTTAAGTCTGTGACCCATTTTGAGCTAATTTTTGTTAAAGGTGTCTAGGTTAATTTTTTTGTGTGTAGATGTCTTATTGTTCCAGAATCATTTGTTTGAAAAGACTATACTTCTGAATTGCCTTTGCTCCTTTGTCAAAGATCAGTTGAATATTTCTAGACTCTCTACTGCCTTGCTTTTTAACTGCAGATTTGTAGCAGTTGCTTTAGGTTTCTTCCCTTGTTGATCTACTTGTAGTATAGGTTGGTATTTATGCCCAGGACTACTGAAGGTCTCTGCTTATTTGTGTAGTTAGCATTTCAGTACTCCAAGCATTCCTTGTGATGTAGTGAAAGGAAGGACCAGGATTTCACCTTTCCTTGTCCCTATCTTCTTATTTCTCACTAGCTTTCATTGCTAACATCAAACCTATTCTAGTAAATGAATTTAATAAATTCCACAGAGTCCACTTAATGATATTTTTAGTGTGGTTTCTAGGAATGAACTGAATTGTAAAAGTGAGAAGCGCCTATCTTGCTTGATAAAGTACTTTTTGTCTGTGTGTTGCCTAATTTATAAAATAGAAATAATACTCCTCTTACCTACAGTAGAATGAATTTGTTTTTATTTTGAAATTAAATTGCAAAACATATTAAAACAAATGAGGTGGGGGAAGGCATTAATGGTCTACATGTATTACAGGGCTTGGGTTTTTACTTTTCTTGCTTTTCATTTTATACTTTCTCCCCAAACAATTCATCTGTTCCCCCAGTGTTAACTATAACTGAACAGTTTGTGTTGAAGACTCTGATCTGTGTGTTTGAGACAACTGATGAATTTCCATTGCAGAAGTTTCCTTCCCTGGCCTGCTGTCCTCTCTCTCTCCTCTCCCTACTACCTTAGAAGAATGACGGGAGTAGAGATGGAATGCCTGCAAAGCTGTAATTTCATAGTGAGATTGTTTGGGTACAGAATATTGATCAGAAACACATCTATCAGGTATAAACCCCAAAGCATTATTTTCACCATCATGATGTGAGATGCTGTGATAGGCATGATCCATTTAATATTGTTGCTAATCTTTATAAGTCTAATAAAATTATGAGAGGCGTATCTACCTGCATACTGTTCAGCCTTATGCTTGCTTCAGGCATTTGTCCTCAAAATCTACATTTAGTTGCTTCTGAAAATATTTTTTTCTCAAGCTACTTATATGAGTTCTCTCTTTCCCAGCATTAGTCTTTAAACCACCTAAGCTGCAATTTCTTTCTTTTTTTTTTTTTTGAGACAGAGTCTCGCTTTGTTGCCCGGGCTAGAGTGAGTGCCGTGGCGTCAGCCTAGCTCACAGCAACCTCAAACTCCTGGGCTTAAACGATCCTCCTGCCTCAGCCTCCCGAGTAGCTGGGACTACAGGCATGCACCACCATGCCCGGCTAATTTTTTCTATATATATATTTTAGTTGGCCAGATAATTTCTTTCTATTTTTAGTAGAGACGAGGTCTCGCTCTTGCTCAGACCGGTCTCGAACTCCTGAGCTCAAACAATCCACCTGCCTCGGCCTCCCAGAGTGCTAGGATTACAGGCGTGAGCCACCGCGCCCGGCCCGAAGCTGCAATTTCTAATGAGAATCCTGTGCCATTCCTAGAGCCTGTGAAATCTTCTCTGTACATATGGGACTTAACACCTTTTCTAAACATTTAGTGCATTAGATCTGTTTGCTATATGTTGCTTTTCTTTTTTAAATAAACTGTTTCATTAATGTTGTCTGTCTTAGATGGTAAGTTCATAAAGTGAAGGGGTATGCTGATATATTTTGTAAATCATTAATGAACACTGTTTAATATAGCTGGAAATGGTTTTATGCATAATGAAGGAATAGCCACTATATATAAATGTTAATATAGAGGAATTAAAAATTGGGAGAAACAAGAATCAGAGATTGGATGAAATTAATATGGCCATTCTGGCTTTCTTTTGATTATTATATGATACACTGTTTTCATCCTTTACTTTTAATCTATCTAGGCCTTTGCATTTAAAATGGATTTCTTACAGGCAGCATATAGTTGGTGCTTATTATTTTGAAAAATTTGACAATCTCTCTTTCCATGGGTGTGTTTAGATTCTTTCCATTTAATATAGTTATTGATATGATTGGATTTAGATATACCATTTTGTTATTTGTTTTCTGTGTGTCCCTTCTGTTATTTGTTCCTTTCTACCTTTTCTGTCTTCTTTTGGATTGTTTGAATCTTTTTAGTATTCTGTTTTAATTTACCTATTAGCTATTTGGCTATCTCTCTTTGAAAAAAAATTTTTTTTGGTGGATGCTGTAGGAATTACAATATAATATACCTAAACTTCTACAGTCTACTTACGAGTTAATTTTGTACCACTTCAAGTAAAATGTGGAAACTTTACAGTGGTATAGATTCCTTTATTCTCTCCCACTCACCTATATGTTATATCCCTCTCTACTGAAGCTCTACAATGTTCAGTCAAAGGTAAAGTGTTGTTTAAAGTCAAGGCAATAACTAATCACCTGGGTTTTAAATTTTCAGATGCTTACCAGAAAGCATCTGAGTCAGAGAGGCTAGTCAGAGTTGCAAAAATGCAAAGTCAAGTTTTCTGCTTCCAGACAGTCCCTGTCCCTCAGGTCCACTGTGTTCAGTCTTTGCTTCAGGGGCCTATGTGGAAAAGCAAAAGATATCTGTTAAACAAATAGCAACAAAGATAGCAAAACAAAATAAAACAAATACAACAAAACTTTCCAGGGAGGCCAAAGGGCCAATCCTTATAAGTATTGAACCTGATTGGAGCATCTAGTGGTATTTTTGTTTTGAGCACCATGTCAAGAGCACTGAATCTTGAAATCGAGAACACTAGAAAGCAGTTCTTTCCCCAAAGTAGTGATGACTCATGTGCTCATACTGCTTTGTAGTTTCAGTGTTTTCACATACAGTACCTTAATCTGTCTCATGAGCCTTCTGGGGAATGTTATTGTTTCCATTTTGACTTTGCTCTTGTGCACTTCTCTGGTACAGCAGTTATATTATTTATTTACATTCACCTGCTACAAAAATTTAATAGGCACAAAAGGGTATTCAGCAAAACTTAAGTCTCCATCACCACCCTGTCTCCCAACCACCCAGTTTGTCTCCTTGGAGGCAACCACTTTGATGTGTATCCTTTGCATGTATAAGCATGTACACACATTCTCTCTTTGGTCCCTACCATGTGCATGAATATTAACACCATAGGCATTGTTCCGAGCTGTGTTCTTCTCACTTACTGTGTCTCAGAGATTGTCCCATGTCAGTGCACACAGACCTGCCACATTCTTTATACCAGTTGCTTAGAATTCTACTTATTTAATAAATCTCCCAGTAAAGGACACTTAGGTTGTTTCCCCTTCTTATAAGACTGGTACGGTGAATGATCTGGTTGTATATCATCTGACACATGTACAGTGATATTAGTATAATAGTTGTAAAAGTTATTTGGTGGTCAGAGGGCTTGATAGTCACATGTTCTTTTCAGAACAGCAATGTGAAATAGGTTTGTGCTAGAGTAGAGATTGCCTTATACTGATACAAGTACAGGAAATGGTGGCGGGTGCTCTGGGTTTAAAACAAAAATGATAGGAAGCCATTGGACTCTGCGAATGGGGGTTCTTGTCTGTTCCCACACTGTCACCAGCACCTGGGTATCAGTACACAGAGACACAGAGTCCAGTTCCATAGCATTTGTTGAATTTCTGCATCTTATCTGCCTATTCAGAGGGTTCCTTTAGGAGTCTCATGGAATATATAATTTTTTTTTTTTTTTTTGGTAAACCTGAAAGTACGTCATGTAAACTATTATCACTATTTATATAGCACTTAATTATAGCATGTTTCTCATTTTGTCTCTAGTAGCAGTGCTAGATTTTAACACGTTAACTGCCATGTGAGTTGTGTTTAACTTACGCTAGTTTTGAGCCTAGGGCCTCGTGAAGCATATGTAACTCATGTCTCCTCACTTTGGGGACTTCGAGAACTATTTTTCAAGTTGCATATAACTCATGCACAGAAAGCAGTAAAAAATAATAAGTTTTTTGTTAAATTAAAAAGGATCATTTTGTTTTTGAAGTTTTTATTCTATTTTCCTAATAAAACACCATGGCCCAAAGGAAAAAAATTTTTTCTAGTGTGGCAGTCAATGTGTTAAAAGAATCTAGTGTGATCAGAAAACATGTTCCACATAAGAATTTTCTGGATTAGCTTGAGGCTTCCATTTAAGTTATAGAAAGAAAATTTTACTTTCCGCTTCACAGCTAAGGTGGAGTTTTATAGATCCACTCTAATCTTTTTCTGACAATTTGCAACCATCATTATCAACATTGCACAATATACGTTAAAGAATGAGGCTTTTAAACTATCTGGCCTTTTCGTGTGCTAAGTGTTCCCGAACATGTGTTTGTGGTTTGCTTATTGCTGCTACTTGTAGCTTTCTTCTTGCCGCTCAGGTTGAGAACCATTAATTCATGCCATCAGTAGGCCTGACTCTAAAAGTCTTCTATCCAATCTGCTATTTCTGATCCAGCGTAGGCAGGGGGAGCGGTCTTGGATAATTTCTAACTGTGTCTCAGATGCGAGTAAACTGCTGCGAACCACAGTCTAGCATGGGTGGCCTGGGAAGGATTACTCGGAAAGGAGCCAGTTAGAATACCTTCTTAGAGAAAAGAAAGTGTAGTGGACAGAAAGGATGTTCAAATATAAAGATGGTGGCCGAGTTGTGTGTTAGAAACTGTTTTGTCTGATCAGAGCAGAAGGAATTAACTTGGATTTAAAAATTCAGCTAATATTGACTGAGTGCCTTCTGTGTGCCCCACGGCGGTCAGTAAACTATGAGGAAATACAATGTGTTGGGTGCTAGTTAGTACCACAAAAACAAATAAATAAGGAAAGAAGGAAAGAAAGAGAGGAAAGGAGGAAAGAGAGATACATAAATACACACATACGGAGGAGTGGAGTACGATGAGTGAGCTCTTACGTGGGTGGTCAGGGAAGAACTCTCTAGCAACATAACCTCTGAGCAAAGACCGAAGGAGGTGAGGGAGCCAAAAGCAAGTGCAGGGGCCCCAGGGCAGTACCCGCATAACCTGTTCCCGGAAAAGACGGGGATCAGGGTGGCTGCAGCAGGGTGAGCAAGGCAGAGAGCAGGCACAGCAAGGTGGGTGGGGTGTGTGCCTGGTGGCCGGGCTGATGGTACAGGGCCTTGGAGACCCCTGGAAGGCCCCTGGCTTATTTTTTCCTCTGAGCGACAAGAGCTTCCTTCCCGGGTGCTGCGTGGACGGGAGGCGCGGGGACTTCAGTTAGCAGACTCCTTGTGTAATCCAGGAGAGAGATGATGGTGGCTGTGAAAAATCGGAAACCTAAAGATGCTTGAATAAGTGGAGATCAGTTAGGGAGGCCCTGATGAATAAGGACGGGAAACGGCCACTGACCTTAAATGAAGGCTCTTGCCACCAAGCCCGCTGCGCTTCTGCCCCAGCCTGCCCGAGCCCTTCGCTCCTCACTTCCCGTGTCTTCCCTGGCAGAGGAACTGCAGCGTAAAACACTGTTATTGGTGGGCTTCAGTTTTATAAACCCTACAGTCCTGCAAATAGTTGTATGGCCACAGTATTTGCCAGCCTTTAAAACCCTTTTCTACAGTTACCGTTAACCTCCTTGTCCAATTTAGTGGCATTTGTTCTTTTCTAAGCTCCCACGGCCTCTCCTTGGAATTTTATGTTGTCCTAATTCTGTGTTTTCATTCTTTCTCTTTCATTGTTTCATACCCGACCCTTTGGTATGTGCCCACCAAGGTCATGACCTCTGCCCCTTGCCCTTCTTTCTTTATAAGCTCATACATGGTGAATTCATGACACTTTTGGTTTAAACTGTCCTGTGGCCTGGGTCACAGGTCCCCACCTCTAGCTTGCTGTGCCCTCTCTGTGTTGGTTTATATTTTCTTAAAACTGGCTCCCTGTCCCTGTTTCTCTTATTGGTGCTTCCATTCTTCTTGTCTCAAAATAGAGCCCATCCTGACACATTTTTCTGTTTCATTTCTTTTCCAATCTGTGTCTAAATCTTATAGATCCTTTTTTTGGAGTGTCTTTCAGGTTGGTGCTTTCTTCTCTCTTGTAACAGACACTCCACCTCCCCAGCCTTGCCGTCCTCTTCTTGGATTCCAGCCTTAGCCTGTGAGTGGCTAATTTTGCTTCCAGCCTCCCCCAGCTCTAGTCCTTCTGGCATAACCGTCATAATTCACTCAACAACTATTTGTTGAATGCTTATGATATGCCAGGCACTGTAGTTGGCACAGGGGAGGCAAACAGGCAGCAGCCTGCCCTCAGGAGCTTACATTCTGGAGTCGGGGGAAGACAGTGAACCAAATGAGCAGAGAAATATCTATGTGTGGCGTTAAGGAAAGAAAAATAAAGGCAGCGAAGAGCAATGGGGTAAGAAGTACCAGACTGGGAGAAAGTTTGCAATTTAAAATGAAGTAGTTGGGAAGGCCTACCACAAAAGTGACTTTTAACTATTTTTCATTGAGGTAAAATATGCACAACAAAATTTGCCATTTTAACCATTTTTGAGTACACAATTCAGTGGCATTAAGTATGTTCAGATTGTTCTGCAACCACCATCACTATCCCTCTCCAGAACCTGGAACTCTGTACCCAATGAACAATGACTCCCCTTCCTCCCTCCCTGCAGCCCCTGGTAACCACCATTCTACTTTCTTTCTCTATGACTTTGACTGTTCTATATACCTCATATAAGTGGAATCACACATTTGTCTTTTTTGTGACCGGCTTATTTCACTTAGCATAAAGTTCTCAAGGTTCATGCATGTGGTAGCATCTATCAGGATTTCCTTCCTTTTAAAGACTGAATAACGTTCCATTGTGTGTATATACCACATTTTGTTTATCCACTCATCATTGATGGACACTTGGGTTGCTTCCACCTTTTATCTATTGCAAGTAATGCTGCTCTGAAACATGGGTGTACAGATACCTGTTTGAGTCCCTGCTTTCAGTTCTTTTGGGTGTATACTTAGAAGTAGAGTTGCTGGATCATATGGTAACTCTGTATTAATTTTTTGAGGAACTGACATATTATCTTTCACAGTGGCTGCACCACTTTACATTCTTCAGAAGGTGAGTGAAGGAGGTGAGGGAGTGAGCCATGGGGACACCTGGGGAGAGCGTTTCAGGCCGAGGGAACTCTGCGTGCAAGGGCGCCAAGGTGGGAGAGCGGCTGCCGCCACATGTGAAGCTTAGTAAAGAGGCAATGCACCTGAAAGGGTGGGGAAATAAAAGGAGTAGAAAATGAAGGCAGAGAATAAACAGGTGTCCAAAATATGTAGAGCCTTACAGACCATTGTAAAGACTTTGATTTTACCTTCAGTGATGTGGAGAGCCCTTGCAAGGTTGTATTATCCTACTATCATCAGGTCAAACCCCATATTAAAAATAAAAAATGTCCCAAATGCTTGCATTTAGTCCACACTTTGTAACTCCACCTGTCCAACTATATATTCCATAGTGTCCCATACACGCTTGGTCGTGTGTATCAGGCTCCACTCCTGTCTTCTACCGTTTACATCCATTTCTGCCTCTGTGCGTGCTCACATGCTTCCTGCCATCTGGAATTTCCTCACTGTTTTCTCTACCAGTTCTTTCTGGTCATAGTTTCCACTATGAGCTTTTTTCTCAATTACTTGTTATCCTTATAATCACTGTTGTCACTTAGCACAAAATTATTTTGTTATATGTTTTTATCTCTTCCAAGTAGGTGATGTGTTAGTCTGTTTTTGTGCTGCTATAACAGAATATCTGAGACTGGGTAATTTATAACGAACAGAAGTGTATTGGCTCATAGTTCTAGAGGCTGGGAAGTCCAATATCAAGGTGCCAGCATCTGGCAAGGGCCTCCTTGCTGTGTCATCACATGGCAGAAGGTGGAGCAAGAGGAGGCCAAACTCTCCCTTTTATAATGGCACCAGTCCTACCCATGAGGTTAGAGTCCTCATGGCCTAATCACCTCCCAAAAGTCCCACCTCTTAATACTGTTACAATGGCAATTAAATTTCAAGGTGAGTTTTGGAGGGGACAAACATTCACACTATAGCAGGTAATAAGATCCTAGGTCAAGGTTCATTTATTACAGTGCTTTAGGTTCCCAGTAGTGATAAGGTAGTGATGGGCAATTATGTAAACCATTTTCTCCAATAAAAGATGAGCTGGGGTGACCACATAGGACTTGCATAGTAAATATTTGTGGCCAGGTTGATTCTATACTTGCTGGTTTGTATTAGGGTGCTTTATATAGGTAATAAAATTAATTAGGTGCCAATTATTCCTCTTTCATTAGATTGTCTAAATTAGCATTTTAAAGCTGAAATCTAAAGGGCTGTCTTTATATTTGCTGTACGATTTTTTAAAGATTAACTTGCCATCGTGGAGACTGAAGCATACCAATTAAACACCCAATAATCAAAGCTTCAGAGAAAAGCAGTGGATTAGGAATTCTTCATTTTAATTTTATGAATCACTTTGAAAAACATTAGCAACAGTTTGTAAAGTTTCAAAGCATTTAATACAAGTACGTCCATTTAAAAGGTTCGTATTAGACACTGCCGGAACTGAATTCTACTCAGTATGAGGTTTCTGCTAGCTCAGTCAGTTCACGCTTTCCAACTATACAATCAGGACTAACTTTAGACCCTGGGCATGTGCCATTATTTTGTGTTAAGTTTTATGGCCTGGAAATGATTCAGTAGGTTGTTACTATGAGTAAGCCCCTCTGCATCAACATAATTGTATAACAGGCATCTTGTATCCACCATCCAGAATAAAAAAATTGCTAATGTTTTGCCACTTCAGATCTTTTTTTTTTTTTTTTTTTTGTAAAAGAAATAAAATATTACAGATAAAACTCACTTGGTCCTTCATGCCCAGTCTCATTCCCCTCCTCCATTCTACAGTCATCCACTCGTGATGGATGCAGTGCCTCTCCTTCTAGCTTATTTCGTATGCTTTTGCATATTTAGGTATTCATGAACTAAATACAGTATTATTTTATTAGTGTTTTTAAAATTTATATAAATGATGCATATTATATTATTTTATAACCTGCTTTTCTGAGACCTCTTTTGACCTGGGTCAAAGGTACTTGTTTTAACTGCTATCTAGTATAATAATTCTGTTTTATGGTTATGATGGTTTATTTATCCATTTACTTATGGATGAATGAATATTTTTTCCATCTCTTTGAACAGATAATAAGGACTTTCTATAAGGAATCCCCCACTTTGGCATTTGACTATTGGTGGCATGCTGTTTACAGAGAACCTCACAACTGCATGAGCCACATCTGGACGTAACAGTACTGAGGTTGGGAGCAGCTGTCCCAGTCATTGAGAGATGTAGCAGGAGCAAAGGCCCACCTGCTACCCATGCAAAGCTCGGAATCCACCTGTGAGTCAGACTCATGGGACTCATAGGACAGACTTCATAGGGACCCCATGCTAACCTGTTCCCACTTTTGCCGCTCCTGATGCTGTTAACCAAAGGACTCT
The DNA here is from genome assembly GCF_041146395.1 of Eulemur rufifrons. NCBI lineage: Eukaryota > Metazoa > Chordata > Mammalia > Primates > Lemuridae > Eulemur > Eulemur rufifrons. The sequence continues at coordinate 57,597,920 of NC_090983.1, read as the reverse complement.
TTTTGTCTTTGTTTGAACTCCTCACGAAGAAGGATCTGATTGAGTAGGCCAGAAATATAGTAATTTGCACAAGGAGTAAAGCATTGTATCTTTTATAGCAGATGAGTGCCAATTAGATTACTAATTTTCCATATTATTGAGTTTTAGTGGCTAAAAAGTGAAGCTCATTTTTATATTGACATTCTTCTCTTCAATTAATTACCTAGGTTAGAATAACGTATATTCTCCCAATTGATTAAGTTTTTTAAGTAATGAATTTCAAAATGATTTCACATTTATAGAAAAGTTGCCGAATAGAACAAAGAATTCCTATATTCCCATGTTCCTTAGTTGTCAACATTTTACTGTATTTGCCCCATTGTATACTCTGTGTGTGTGTACATGTGTGTGTGATTTGTGTGTGTGATTTTTTAGTCTATTTTTTAACCTTATGAGAGCACGCTGTAGACATAATATCCTATCACCTCGAAGTACTTCAGTGTGCTTTTTCCCCCAAACAAGGATGTTCTTCTTCATAACCAGTATACAACACTCCAAATCAGGAAAAAAACCATCAGTACAACACTACCATTCAGTTCATAATGTCAACATTGTGAACTCAACAATAGGTCTTTTTCCTTTCTGGTTCAGGATCCTGTCCAAGAATATATATTGCATTTAATTTTCATGTCTCTGTGGATTCCTTCAGTATAGAAAAGTTTCTTAATCTTTCCCCGTCTTTTGTATCCTTGACAGTTTTAAAACATATAGACCTTTAAGTAGAGTGTAGGATCTTTCTGGTGTTTTTTCATGACAAAGCTCAGTTAATGCATTCTCGGTGAAATGCACAATAATGATGCTGTGCTCTTCCCAGAGCATCACATCGATGGCATAAGATATCGACCTGTCCTACCAATGGTGATGTTAGCCTTGATCACCTGGTTGTGTTGGTGTATGCCAGGTTTACCCATGGCAAATTTACCATTTTCCTTTTTGTAATTGATTAGTGTTTCGTGGAGAAGTTTTCCAAGATTTCATCAACATCCTGTTCCTTATCAAATCTCCCTCTACCAAAATCCAATGACAATTTCCACCTGAATCTACCACCCCTATGACAATAGCAAAATGGTACTTCTTTCTACACTTATTAGTTGCCATTCTGTTCTAAGAAAGATCTTTCCTTTCTCCTGCCTCCCTTCCTTCCTTCCTTCTTTCCTTCCTTAGGAAATTTCTTTCAGATTTATAAATGGTATTTCAGATTTGATGTTCTTGATAACTGTGGCTTAAGCACAAGTGATAGTATATTTAACTTACATGTAAAAAATGGGCTGACATAGAGGTTGCACAATCTATTCTTAGACCGTTATATATTTAAAATTGTATCACTGAGCATGAAGTAACTTAGTTCTTGGTGTTTTTTTAAATTTGTTTCTCGTCTGTCTTCTGTAATTGGCCCTCATCTATGGTGTTCTAGTATGGTAGAAAAGGAAGATACTGCATGCTTGAGAAAATACGAGCTGATAAATCCTTTCTCAATAACCAATGGCGATAGTTTGGAAAATATTGATTTACAATAGGATTGTCTACGTCAGTGTTAGAATAAATTCTTAACTTCAGGGCTGCGATCCCCAGCTTCTGAGCTGCAGACCAACCTGTGGCCTGTTGGGGACCAGGCTGCAGAGCTCTGCCCCCACCCTGTCTGTGGAAAAATTGTCTCCCATTAAACTGAGGAGACTGGGGGGTGGGGGTGGGGTGGTTTGCACAGCAGGAGGTGAGTGGCAGGCAAGCAAGCGTATTTACAGCAGCTCCCCATCGCTCACATCACCGCCTGAGCTGCGGGCCCCCCACCAAGCGCATGTGTTTGTGGTGATGCTGGTATAAGCAAACCTCTTGTGCTGCCAGTGTGTAAAACTACGTACAGTACATAACTCTGGATAATGATAATAAATGACTACATTACTAGTTTATGTATTTATTATATTTTAAGATACTGATCGTATTTTAGAGTATATTCTTTCTACTTAATATTAAAAAAAAGGTTAACTGTAAAACAGCCTCAGGCAGGTCCTTCAGGAGGTGTTCCAGAAGACGACATTGCTATCATAGGAGATGACAGCTCCATGCATGTTATTGCCTCTCAAGACCTTCCAGTGGCACAAGATGTAGAAGGAGAAGAGAGTGATATCCATAATTCTGACCCTGTGTAGGCCTAGGCTAATAGGTAAGTTTGTGTCTTAGTTTTTAACAGAAAAGCTTAAAAGGTTAAAAAAATTTTTTTAAATAAAGCTTATCGAGTAAAGATATAAAGTATTTTTGTACAGCTGTACAACGTCTGCATTTTAATCTAAGTATTAGTACAAAAGGGTCAACAAGTTAAAAACATTTTAAAAGTTTATAAAGTAAAAATGTTACAGTAAGCTAAGGTTAATTTATTATTGAAGAAAGAAATTTATAAAATAAATTTAGTGTAGCCTAAGCGTCCAGTGTTTATAAAGTCAGTGGTAGTGTACAGTAACGTTCCAGGCCTTCACATTCACTCACCATTCACTCACCGACTCACCCAGAGCGAGTTCCAGTTCTGCAAGCTCTATTCATGGTTAAGTGCCCTATCCAGTTATACCATTTTTTAAATCTTTTATACCACATGTTTACTATGTCTTTTCTATGTTCAGACATGATATACAAATACCACTGTGTTGCAGTGGTCTACAGTATTTAGTACCATCACATGCTGTACAGGTGTGTATTGCTTAGGAGCAATGGGCTATACCCTGTAGCCTAGGTGTGTAGTAGGCCTCCTGTCCCAAACTAGGCTATTAATAATTGATTTTCTAGGTATGCCACACAGTTGTCTTCTTAAGAAGTCCTCATTTCTCCCTTGGTTGGATCTGTTGTTTCTTCCATCCTGTACCTTCTTCTTTCATGGTTTAATTCTACATTTTGCTAGAGCACATCTATAACTTCCTACAAAAGGATGTTTGAAAGTAAATGTTCTGGATGCTTGTATTTTTTTCCCTTTATTTGCTTTTCTCTATCATCTCCCATTAAATTGATAGTTTAGCTAATTGGAAGATTGGGGGCTGAAAATAATTTTCCCTTGAAACTTTAAAGCCGTTGCTCTTTTGTGTTTTTGCTTCCCACGTGGCTGATGAGAGAAGTCATCTTGTCTGTCTGCTTCTCTTTCCTTTGTGTGTCTTATTGGTGTTCTGAAGTTTCGCAGTGTCACTCAGGAGTTGGTTTTGCTTTCCATTGTGCTGAGTATTTGTGGGTCCTTTCAGTATGAGGACTTAGAAACTTCTGTTCTAGGCAATATTCTGGTGTTACTTCTTCGAAAATGTCTTCCTTTGATAGTCCCTGTTCTTTTTTTTCTTTTTTTCTGGAAATAGAACTCTTTTTAGTTTGCTTGAGCTTCTCAATCCTCAGTTTTTCTTATTTTTTCTTTTAAAGTTTTTTTTTTTTTTAATTTGGGGTATAATTTACACACAGTAAAAATCATTTAATTTTAGTGTCTAGTTTTATAAATTTTGACCAATGTATTTAGTAGTGTAACCACCACTACAATCAAGGTAAAGGATTCACAGTAGCCAAAAGCTGGAAGCAACCCACGTGTCCATCTGTGGGTGAGTGGATAAGCAAAATGTGAGATGCACACAAACACACACAATAGAATATTATTCAGCCTTTAAAAATAAGGGAATTCTGACACATGTTCCAACCTGGGTCGAACCTTGAGGACCTTATGCTCAGTGAAATAAGCCAGCCACAAAAGGACACCTACTGTACGAGTCCATACAGTAGGAACTAAATAGTCAAATTCATAGAGACAGAAGGTAGAATGCTGGTTGCCAGGAGTTGGGGGGAGCAGAAAATGGGGAGTTAGTGTTTAATGGGTGCACAGTTTTCAGTTGTGCAAGGTGGAAAGAGTTCTGGAGATGGATGGTGATGATGGTTGTTCAACAATGTGAGTGTGCTTAATATTGAACTGTATGCTTAAAAATGGTGAACATAGTCACATTTTGTTATGTATATTCTACCACACACACAAAAAGATATAGGGCAGTCTCATCCCATAACCCCCTGAGTTCTTTCTCTCTCATTTTTTTTCAAAAATCACTTTATCTTCATCTTTTTGGTCTATATCCTGGAATATTTTTGCCTTTATTTTCCAAATTTTTTGGTTTCTTATAAAATTTTGGCAATCATAACCTTTTTTAAAATTTCAAAGTATATTCTGATTGTTCCATTTTCAAAGATCTTGTTCTTATATCATGGATGCAGTATCTTCTTGAATTTCTATGAGATTATTCATGAAAGATTTTTTTACAGTTTTTCTGCTTCTTCTTGAGGGTCATTTTGTTGTTAGTTTATATTTTTCTATTTTATTTTGCAATCTTTCTTCAAATGTTTAGTTCTTAGTTATACGATATGTTTGAGATTGGAGCACTAAAAAGTTAATTTGGAGTTGTGTATGTAAGAGTGAGGTCTGTTTACTTTTTAAAAAAATAACCTTTTAATTCTAGAATAGTTTTTTATCTATAAAAAATTGTGACCATGGCACAGAATTCACATATATCCTGCATAATGTTTGCCCTGTTGTTAACATCTTACGTTACTGTAGTACATGTGTTACAATTAGTGAACTAATATTGATACGTTATTATTAACCAAAGTTCATACTTTATTCAGAATTCCTTAGTTTTTACCTAATGTCCTTTTTCTGTTCCAAGATCCCATTCGAGACACCACGTTACATTTAGTCATATCTTCTTAGGCTCCTCTTGGCTGTGACAGCTTTTCAGACTTGTTTTTAATGATCTTCACAGGTATTTTGTAGAATGTTACTCAATTAGGGTTTGTCTGATGTTTTTCTCATGATTGAACTGGGGTTATGGGCTTGGGGGGGAAGACCACAGAGGTGACGTGCCGTTCTCATCCCATCATGTCAAAGATGTATTTGATGTTGACCTTGATCGGTGGCTGAAGTAGCGTCTTCCACATTTCTCTACTGTAGAGTTAGCCCCCTTTCGACACTCCTGTCTTTGGAAAGAGAGCACTGTAGCAGCTGACACTGAAGGAATGGTCTTTCTTCCCTACCTTCCTTTGTTTCCTGCTCCCTGCCTCTGTTCTCCTTTTTATCATTGTTCCTGATGCCTTTGGAACTCGGGGGGTGGGGGTGGGGTGGGGGGGGTGGGGGGAGTGGAGCAGGCTGGAGCTGGGGAGTGAGAGAGGCAGTGAGTGACTGGCCCGGATCTGCCACGACCACCCGGCTTTGCCTTCTCTTCTTCCCCATGCCACTGCCTGCCGTGAAGCGCTCTGCTTAAAACACAGAGTGGAAAGAAACCTGTGCTCAGGACTGCATCATTCTTCTCAAGCACGATTTCCAAGAATCCTGGAAAGGGAAATGGGTAACAACTTACAGTGTTGGTATTTGTCATTTTCAGTTTTGACCATTTCCTTTGAGGAGTCTGGAAAAAATTAAAATGTTTTTCTGGAAGCATTTTGGCATTTTAGGCACTAACAGTCATAGTCTATCATGCCAATATTTTTAAACCAGTATTTGCTCCTGTTGATCTTAAAAACTTCCCCCCAAAACTTAAGTACTCCTGGGAAGTCAGACCTATTCCCTGGTGCCACGTCCCATCCTCGGAGTGCCCATTCCTTTCCCATTACTGCCAGCTTCACCTCTGACATGGCTTGTTTTTCCTAGATTTAATTGGATCAAACAATTTATAATAGTTCTCTCCTTTATCAAAGAAAAGGGCGTAGGTGAGATACATGCCCTTTTGTCCTGGGGACGGCACGTACACACATACACACACATGTGTTACATAATCTTTTCTTTTTTAAACCTGAAATATGGGACACAATTACAAATTCTAGTGGTTTTGAGGAAGATTTATTTAATAGGCAAGAGTTGATTGCTTGCCAAATGTGCTCATCAAAACCACTGAAACAGATGTTATAGGCTAGAAGAGAAGAATCTGCCTCTCTTGAGTTAGTCATACTTCTTGGGTTTTTTTTTTTTTTTAGCAAATAACTCAGATGAAAAGGAACAATAGGCAATGAAAGTGAAAATAAGTTTGTTTCAAGTAGAAGTTAATTCCTTTGGGGAGATAAGAGAAACTGAGAACCTTCCAGAATAGTTTCAGAATTAGAAGGGTCCCCTGAGATGATCCAGTACCTTATTTTCACAGTTGTAGAAGGTGAGTCCTAGTGAGGAAAATGTGTCCACTAAAATACACGACTGACTTCACCGCACCCTCTGAAGCAGATGGAAGCCCACCTAAGTCTCAGTTCTGAGTTCCCTCCACCACTACAAGTGGATTCCAGTAATGTGCGAGTGTCCACGCATATGTGTGTGGGGTGGGAAGATAATTTCAACTTCTTTGGAATTGATTTCTGATATTGGAAGCTGGATAATAGGAATAAAATGAAAAATTTAGCATTTTAGACTTTCTCCTCAAATAAACTTTAAAATTGTTATTGCTTTGAACATGAATTCATTTAATTATTTTACTGAATAGTTCAGTTGTCTATATTTAAGCATTGCAAGAGAGCATGTTCCACAATTTAGTAATTAAGAAATGACAATTATGTATTTTTTTGCCAATTACATTTAACAGACAAAAACATAATTGGATTGCTTAAACTATGTCCAAGCCCAGCATACCAATTAATAAAATAACTTTTGATTGGCTTGTTGAACGTAATTTTTGATAGTTTAACCATGTGGTCACTTTGGAGAAAAAAACTTTATAAAATGAAAATTCTTTTAAATTTAAAGATGGTTCTGGTCCAAAGTCTTTCAAAGCCTTAGAATTCTAGTCACCAAGGGGGAGGGAGATTGATGTGGCAGGCAGGGACTTCCTGAAGTTCATTTCTAAACATTTCAGCAAAATAATGATGCTCTCATTTTCCAGGGCTTCTGGCTCTCAGGCTTTTGTCTCAGGAGAAAAGTAAATGGCCCTGTTAAAAAGATAGTTTGACAAGTAATTTTAAGAGACATACTTTGAGCATTACTAGCAACAGAAGGAATGCAGTATTTTAGAAGTCAGGATCAGTAGGTTCCAACTTGCTTGTGAAATTGGGCTACTATTTTTGAAAGTACAAGTTGTGCCAAGAAGAGAATCTGTAATAAAGCACTTTTGTTGGAGAAATTGCCTGTACCATAGCTGACACTACTCTCTAGCTTTCTGGGATCCTAGCCCTGGTGACTTTTTTTGGAGAAAGACCAGCTCATAGACATGTCTGTCTCTTGCAGTACAAAAGAACTGAAAAGAAATAAAGAACTCAAACCCTTTTTGTTGGACATTGTCCAAACAGAGCTAGAACTTCAGAATTCAGCAAATGTTTGTATTAACAGCTTAAGATGCATCTTGAAATGAGCCAAGTCTTTCATTTTCAATAGTTTAGTGTCCTTATTGAAGGTGTAGTTTCTAGAATATTCAAAACCATTTACACTTTCTTTGGCTAGAGGTTTGCCAGGTGGTAATGGGATTGGTGGGGCCTGGCCCATGGGAAGAACATAGAGCTAAGATATAACATTTTCTCCTACTGTTCAAAGAATCAGACTGATCCACCGTGGAACAAAGTCATAGAGTAGAAAAGAATCCTAGAGATCACTCTGGGGAGTTATCCGACTTCTGCTTGAACATGTCCAGCCAGCATCAGGCAGCTTAATAATAATTTAATTATATATACTATATAGTATTATAATATATAATAAATAATATTGGTTTTATGTCAATAATAATAAGTTACAATAACAGCTATATTTTTTTGAGTGACTGTCCTTTCATGTGCCATGTACATTATTTTGTTTAATCCTCATAATAGCCCTAATGGGCGGGGAACCTGTGGCCTTGGGGCCACACGTGGCCTTCTGGATCTTTGTGGCCTTTTGACTGAATCCAAGTTTTACCGAACAAATCCTTTAAATAAAGGGATTTGTTCTGTGAAGTTTGGATTTGGTCGAGGGACTGCACTCTGGGATCCGGAAGGCCACGTGTGGCCTTGAGGCCGCAGGTTCCACGCCCCTTCACCAAGTTGTTTAGTCTCCCTGTGGCCCCTCAGTGTCCCATTGGTAAGATAAGAAATGTTGTAGTACTACCTTTTAGGGTTATGATGAGGATTAAGGGAGTTAGTGAAAGTTGCCTAGAAGAGTGACTGGCCCAGAACTATTGTGGTAACTATTCTCATATTAGAAATAAGAAAAGTAAGATTTAAGTTGTTATTTGGTATGTGACCATAAGCCTGGAAGGAGCTGAGACTCAAAGCCAAATCTGCCCACCTGTGAAGTCCATGCCTGTTGTTAACCTTGAAAGAAATTGCTTCTCCGGTGTAGCAGCAGCCCATTCCATTCTGAATGATTCTTGTGGAAGCCTCTTTATATTAAATTGAATTCTGGCTTTGTTTAGTTTTGTGCTCTTGGCCTCAGGTCTGTTAAAATACAGTGCTTTGTCCTAAAATGGAAATGAAAAGTGTCCACTGAGGCTTTCCCTGAACCTCATTGATGTTAGGAACTAGATGTTTGATGGGTGGTGTTTGCATTCTGGAAACCTTATGATTTGGAGAAAAGATGGGAACACCTAGTTTGGAAGGCCCTCATATGAGCCCAAATGGACCAGAACTGGGTCTCATGTTTAAACAATTTATTTTTCCAGGTAAGTTCACCCTCAGGAGGAAGGATTGCTGGGGTTAGGAGGATGATTTTAAAAACAAGTCAATGGGAGTGGTGGTTCTATCTACTGTTTTAAGGGGGATACTGAGATCTTTAATACTTCTTGTTTTTGGCTACCCAGGCAAAAGTAGCCTCAACTTCCATGGAAAAGAAGAGACATGGGCATCTTTTTTTTTTTTTTCTTAACTGTTTAAGATTCTGCAAAAATTGTTCTTGGAACTAGGATTAATTTAAAAAAACCCATACTAATAAACTGCAGAGATCTGTTGATCTCCTTGATTATCTGTTGGAGGACAGCCTGTAAAATTTTCTCAACAAAAGTGTTCCTTTCACTTTTTATTTGGCAGATACATACCAACTAGTTAATGTAGCCATGTGTAGCCACAGATTCCTTTTAGACAAAAGAAAAAAATTAAGATGCGTGCCCTTAATGCATTGAAGGGTCAGGATAGGGTATGGCGATATTACAACAGAGAGATTATTCTTATGAATTATTCTGCAGTAAGCGACTTTTGGTGCTTTGAAAACCCATAACCACTTTAAAGGACAATAAAGGATGTGTCATAATTTAGTCATTATTGTTTATGTTGCCATCTTTCACTTATTCTCCACTGGGAATCTAGTTTTAGGGCCCAAATCTGAAAATTCAGCTTAATTTTTCCTTCTCTGTGCTATAAAGCAGAGCTGGCTGTACCACAGAATCTAACATTTGATTATAAATTGTCTCATCTTCGGTTGGACCTGCAATTCAATAAATTCCTGGAGGATGGGGAATACTTCTGTTCTCCCTGTTAACAATAGCGTAGAGCTCAGTGTCTTTTGAAATTGTGTTTGAACTAGTTATATGGGAAGATCGTCATTAAAACACTTACCTCAAGAATATGAAAACAGCTTTGCCTATGTGTAAGAAATGATTCTTGAAATCTGTGGGATTTGTGAATGTTTCATAGCCAATGCTTAAATGACTTATTCCATACTTTGCTAAAAATCTCTAAGTATGTATTTGACTCTTTCTCATCTTGCCTCTTGCCTCGCCCTCCACCCATCCTCTAATCTCTCCTGGCCCTTTATGACCAAGGCTCAATTCCGGGCACCCGTACAGAGCTCTCCAACCTGTGTGCTGTAATCCCTTGCTCTCAACCAGTACTCTCTGCCTAATGTTCTTCCAGCTGCATCTCTAGGGCCTTTGACCACTTAGACTTTTTGCAGCCCCCACAGTTCCAGCTGTCACTAAGCATCGACCTGTTGAAAATGGATCAGTTTCTCTTTCTGCAGAGCTGATGTCTTTCTGAGCTGCCTTTTTCCGTCAGCAGATGGGACTGACCATTGGTGTTCTCTTCCTCCTTTATGCTTCTGTCCCCCGTGCCCTGGCTTCCCATGTCCCTGCCCCTTGCCCCACATCTTAGCGTTTTGCGCGCAGTCAGTAGTACTAACCCAGCTGCGCATCGGAATTCCCTGGGGAGCTCTGGACAGAGTCAGTGCCCTAGTCCTACTCCAGCTGAGTCATAGTATGTTTGGAAATGCTCCAGGAGATTGTATTGTGAAGCAGTGCTGAGGATCACTGCAGTGATGTTCAATAAATATTTTAAACTAATTAAACAGTAATTTTATGTACATCATAAATATCATAAACGTGGGTTAATGTTTCAGTGCTGGTTGATATTCATTAGAATGCTGGCCTTGGTAGCAATGTTCCAAATAATCTTAGTACCTATAGATTCCTGGTAATACTATGCCATATCAAGAAAAACAATATATTGGGGAGTGAGGAAGAGATTTCTTTTTAAAAGGATATGGTCTTAACATTTCTAAAATAAGCAGTAGACATTTATGTTCTACTTTCAATTAAATGGTGTAAATACATTTTGGAAAGACTTCTACACTTTTTCTCCCTGCTACAAGAATACAATTTACTTGCTCATGTTTATGAAAGCATGAAAACACAATTTTTTATTTCTTATAGATATATAGATTTCTGGGATTTTTTTATAGATTACTAAATGACGCTTGACCAGAATTGGTTTAGGCCTGCCTCTCCAGGGAATGACTCTGTCCCGACGGACACGCGAGGCCGCGTGGTGGTACATGGAGAGCGGCAGAGGCGGTTCCAGATGGTTTCCAGAGCCAGCTCGGGACCGCTGGGCCAACACAGCCCGACAGAGCGATGATCTGTGAGTGAAACGTACAGTTCAATGGTCAGCATGGGGCAGTGGGGAAACCAGAGCCCTTATTTTTTCCCTGTTGATTTGGCTGTGCAAATTTGGACCATATTTTTTTCTTCTCTATCGGGTTGAGATCATGTATATCCCATAGGCCTGAGAGATTTGCCATGAGGATCTCATGAGATAACTGGTGTGACAGTGGCTTTGAAGAACTGGCAAGCCCCAGGTGGAGGAAGAGGAGGAGGAGGAGGGAAGGAAGGGGCCGGGGGAGCAGGAGTGATGATAGTAAGAGAGCTGCATCAGACAGTTCCAGCAGGTTCCTAATGCAGTTTCTCGGGTGCGTTTGAAATGAGGCACTTCCAGACAGGCGGCTTGGGTTCTTCTCACTGAGTCAGAGGTGAAATATGAGATGTTGTCATGTTAAGCTAATAAATGACATTAGTAAGGCCAGGAGTTGAAAATAATTCTGCCTGCAGCATGGGAGCTTCCCCCGCAAAGGTTTCCAAGGTCTGGGAACCAAGAAATCCCTCATTTCTGACAGGAACAATGGAAAGATCTAAACTAAAAATGGAATAGCCTTCAGAAACCTTCAGGCCCTAAGGGGCTTCGCTGAGCATGATTTTCTTTGAATAGAAGTAAAAGTTTATAATTTGTGAGAAGCAATTTTTCAAAAGTAAAATAGAAGCATGTAGAGGTTTTTAGTGCCTTTCCAGCTCCTTCAAGGAAAAACCTATTTTGGTAAATGTGTTATCTTTAAGGTTCCTGTGCTGGGCAGTGATTGATTTGAGAACACAGTTGGCAAATTTATTGTGAGAATGATATTTTTTGTGGCTTTCCCTGGTTTTGATTCTTGTACGATTTTTATCACTCTATATGTCTGGACACAGTTGTATAGTGTTGAGAATGCTGAGAAGGTGTCACAAACCTATAGAAATTATAATCCCAGATTTGGGGATCTGTGGAGCAGGATTGGTGGCAGAGAATTGGATGGATGAGCAGGTTTTTATGGGGCTTCTGGTATAGCCCAGCTACTTCATTAGGGTAAACTGTTGGCTATTTTGTAATTTCTAAGCTGTCTTTTAAAGCAGGTGTCATTTAGAACTGGACATTTAAAATTCGTATCCTCTTTGTTATTGTGAGTATAATTTCTTCTGAACAAAAATTTCTTTATTGTTTTTTAAAAATTAATTTTGTTAGTATAACAAAAGTGTTAGCATTCACTGACAGCTTAACCTTGGTGAAATTTTGAATAAAGAGGGAGAAAATGGTGGAGGTGAGATACCAAGACCTTTTGTGTGTTTTCTAACTACTTGAATGGATTAAACTCAGTTAGATAGATATATCTTACTTAATATTCAAGTATTTCTTACGTGCCAGGAGTGATGGTAGCTGTGTTAGTAATGGTTTTGGCTGAAAGTAACAATACTTGATTGATAATAGCTAGATGAAAACCTATTATCTTGCATAACAAGAAGCATGTAGATTAGTGGTACCAGTTTTGATGCAGTAGCTTTACAAAGCCATACAGACCTAGGGTCTCTCTGCCTTTCTGCTGTGCCATTCTCAATGTGTTGGATTTTGTCCTTAATCTTGTCACTTCTTGATCCCATTATGGCTTTGGCTGCTCCAAACAACACTACCTTTTTCAACAAGGAAGGAGGGGGCTGAATGAAAAAATGAACAGTTCTCTTATTGTTGAAGAACATTTTTCTCAGTCCTTTCCACAGGCTGCAGTAGACTTCTCCATAGCTGCTAGGGAAACAGAAAACAAGAGAGTGAGAATCTGATTTTCATGATTATATGAAACCAATCACAATTCATAATTAGCCTTTCCACATAAACGAGGTGTTTTGTTTGTAAGATAGAAGGAGGGGTAATTGCTGGGTGGGAGACCCACACTGTGGACGTAGTGGCACGTGCAGGGCTTTCCGAGAAGAGAGAGCAAGCTCTGGTCATCAAGGATCCCACTACCTGATGGTGGGGAGAAGACAAGTAACCAAATGACCCCAGTGATCTGTGGAATAACGAAAGTGTCAAGGAGCTACAAATACAACACTATTATGGGAAGATTTGGGGAGAGGTGAGGAGGTTCAAGAAAATCTTAGAGAAGATACCATTTGAGACAACACTTGAGATGATAACTCAAAATGTTTTCAGTAGGTGTAGATGAACAGGTGGTGGCCTTTAGACAGCTGCAAAGGCAACAATCTTGGCTTCGTTTACCAGGTGTCCCAGGAGAGTAATCAGTGGGAACATGGGAGTGTTTGCGGCCCAAACATGCCATGGTGGCTGCTGCAGCGCTGCGTTAAATAGCAGTGGGTGAATGGAAGTGTACTTGGTGTCCTCTGCGGGCCTGTCTGTTCTGTGCCATTGCCCTGCAGGGTGTCCCACCTGTTCTGTGCCAGGCGGAGTGCTGGGTGCTTCTGCAAATAGACTTACCTTCCCCACTGGATGTGCCCTTGGACAGCATTTAAAGTTGAACTTTGAGTTCATGTTTGTTTCTGAGGTCTGTGGTTTGTAACCTGTGATAGATGCAGGTGTATGTTTTAAGCGAAAGGAAATTACAAATGGACCTTGAGTCACCGTTCCAGCTTTCTTAATGTGATGTGATAATATCATGCAGTTTAATGAACTGTGGTAGGCTTATAATGCTGGTGATTTACATTAGTTTCACTTTGAATGATGTTTAAAAAACCATGCCGAGTTATTTTTCATACAATTAGAGAAGTCATTGAGCTAATTTTTCTGTGTGGAAAGAAATTACAGAAAAGAAGTGGTAATTGTGGAAAAAGTGGAGCTAAGTCTTGGTCTTCTCTGAAGTCTCTGTCCGGGTAGCCCAATGCCGCCCAGGCTGCTGCACAGCTGAGGCAGGAGTGGAGACTCGGGTGGAGAAACAACTCAGAAACCCAAATCATCTTTCAAAGAATGGTATTTTTAGAAAGAAATAAATCCATGTAACAAAAAGATAAGCAATAATATTGTTGATATAGCTAACTCAGGGGATTGGAATGACAATATATGAAAGCTCCCGATTGTTGGCATTCAACTTCTAGGATGAGAAAGATGATAATTCTACTCTTCTTTGAGTTAATACAAGATTTTATCTAAGTTTTATATATGTATATAATATGCACATACACACATCTCTTTTTAAAAAGGTTTTATTTTAACATAGTTACTGTGCCATTATCATATCCAATAAAATTAATGGTAATAGATATTTTAGTATATTAACATATGTTTTACTGTATTATTTATTTCTATATTATAAATATAAACTATATATGTATATCTATGTCTTTGTCTCTATGTTGACATTTTACCTGAAGAAAAGAAGATTCATAATGTTACAGCTGTTTTTGAATGTCATAAGATTGTCATGTGGAAGAAAGTTTGAGATTTTTTTTTTTTCTTTTTTTAATTTTTCTTGATAGAAAAGGCTCAGTGGTTTGAGTTATGGAGAGATATTTGGGCTTAGTCCTAAGGGAGAGTTTTCTTAGGGCGCTGCCCACAGATGCAATGAACAGGTTTAGAGAATTCTAAATTCCTTAAGCCCCAGGTCAGTTCAAGTCTAGGCTAAAGCAGTAGCTCTCAAGCTTCCGCCTGCATCAGAATTGCCTGGAGGGCTTGTTAAAACCCAGAGTGCTAGGTCTCACACCCGGAGTTGTTGATTAAGTAGGGCTGGGCAGGGCCCCAGAATTTGCATTTCTAATGGTCTCTCTGGTGAGGCTGAGGCTGTCAGTCTGGATACCACACTTTGAGAAGCTCTGGGGCTAAGTACATACATACATCACGCTTCTCAGACTGTACTGTGCATGAGAATCAATGGGGGATTTTTGTTAAAACCCAGAATCAGATTCAGTTGGCCTGGAATTGGGCCTGAGACTCTGCGTTTTTAATGTCTCCCAGTTGATGCTAATGCTCTTGGTCCATGAACCACACTTTTAAATAACAGGGGCTAAAGAATCCGTTATCAGGTATATGATGAGGCCTAAGGATGTTTAAACATTCAGTGGGCCATTGGACCAGAGGATGTTCTAAGTCCTATACGATTCTGACCTCTTGTGAAATAATACTTTTTAGGTAAGTCCCTAAAGGGGACAAAGAAAAAATTGACTTTTGCTTTTCAAAAATTTTTTTTCACTGTAGGATACCCTTTTCTTGCAATTATCACACCATAATTACTAATATTTTGTGATCCTTCTCTGCAGGTCTTTAAATAAGAACTCATTTAACACACTCTATGAGCTTTGGGCCCCCCAGGAAAATGCCTTATTGATTGAATCCACTACTGAGCTTTAAATGGAAATGACCTTCATTTAAAAAATTTAATTGGGCTCTGATATTTACTTGCAGATTTCGTTATTTCTCATAAATGCTCGTATCAAAGAATCTTGAGGGTGTAATACCATTACATCCACTCGACGTGCTTTCTAATGATGCCACTGGGGTTTTGGCCACACAGGGGTTACAATAAATCAAGAGAATACTAATCTTTTAAAAAAGAACATGGATTCACTGCTTGGGAAATGCAACGTTGCATTAAGAAAATGAAACATCCCTCATGAGGAAGTGCAAGTTTCCTTATTAAGAGCCAAATGAATATTTTATTCTGTTTTCTCCCATTTACTTTGTATGAGTAAGCTGTGTTTTGCCTTAGCTGGCTTCAGAGTTTGCTCTCTGGGTCCTCTTATTTGAGATGCTCTTTGATCCTAATCTCGTGAACTTCCATTGCTGTTTGGATTAAGCACAAGCAGTTCTTGGACGAACTGTGTACATGGACCAACTGGAAGTACAAGACAAAGACCTCAAAAAAGAAAATCTGATTACTAATAGCTCTTTAACCTTTTGATGTGTTCTTTTTCTCATACAAAGGGAAGGAAGCCAGCATTTGCCAGCATATATGCCAGGCACTTTACACCAATGTTCCTTGAATTCTTTAAAAAAACCATATGGTCCAGGTGATATAATTGTATTACAGGGAAACTGACTCAGGGAGGTAAACCAATTAACCTAATATCTCACAGCTAGTAAGTGATCAAATTGGGATTTGCAGTGTGTCTCCAATGCTGCTTAGCTTTTTATACAATGAGGCTGCCTGAAATAAACAGCTCACTCTTGGGAATGCAGATGTTCCCATAGCATGTGCTAGCAGCCAGACAGCAGGTTTTGAATGGGTGAAAAAGAAAATAAATGTCCTGGTTAGTTAATATCTTATCTCTTTAGTTTCTTATTTATCAGCCACCAGCAAATTCTAGATTAGCCTGTGCTACAAAAATCAAGTGAAGATAGATGTGCAGTTGGCAGGAGCATCCCCAGATTGAAGATTTTGGAATATGTGAACACTCTGTACTGATTATTAAGCCATCATCTCTCAGCTCCAAACCTACCCTTCATTTTTTTTTTTATTTCAGCATATTATGGGGGTACAAAAGTTTAGGTTACATATATTGCTCTTGCCCTGCCCCCCCCCATGAGAGCTTCAAGCGTGTCCATCCTCCAGACGGTGCACAACGCACTGATTATGTATGTGTACACCCATCCCCTCCCCCACTACATCTGCTCGACACCCGATTAATGTTATTCCTAAGTGTGCTCTTAGGTGATGATCAGTGAAACCAATTTGATGGTGAGTACATGTGGTGCTTATTTTTCCATTCTTCACCCTTCAATTTTTGTCTGTGGTGTTGGGGCTGAGGCTCTAAAACTCTTCTCCTTTGCCAGCTCCTTCCCTAGTTTCTGTCAATAGTGGGCGCTAGAGGGAGACTGCTTGGCTGGAGGAGGGAGACTGAACATGCTTTATCCTGTTTGCCTCCTTTCCTGAACGTGTCCCCTCAGCAGCGGTGGGTTTTCTTCTTCTTTTTCTAAATAGACCTCATTTTTTAGAGTGGTTTTAGGTTCACTGCAAAATTGAATGGAAGGTACAGAGATTCCCAATATCCCCTCTGCCCCTCTGCATACACAACCTCCTGTATTATTGACAACCCCACCAGAATGCTACATTTGTTACAATTAATGAACCAACATCACATCATTATCACCCAACATCCATGGTGGTCTTTTTTTTTTTTTTTTTTTTTTTTTTTGAGACATAGTCTCGCTTTGTTGCCCGGGCTAGAGTGAGTGCCGTGGCATCAACCTAGCTCACAGCAACCTCAAACTCCTGGGCTTAAGCGATCCTACTGCCTCAGCCTCCCGGATAGCTGGGACTACAGGCATGCGCCACCATGCCCGGCTACTTTTTCTATATATATTTTAGTTAGCCAGATAATTTCTTTCTATTTTTAGTAGAGACGGGGTCTCCCTCTTGCTCAGGCTGGTCTCGAACTCCTGACCTCGAGCGATCCACCTGCCTCGGCCTCCCAGAGTGCTAGGATTACAGGCGTGAGCCACTGCGCCCGGCCCAACATCCATGGTTTATGTTAGGGTTTGGTCTTGGGTTCGTACATTCCATGGGTTCATACAAATTTATAATGCCATATGTCTTAGTCCATTTTGTGTTGCTATAACAAAATACCTGGCACTAGGTAATTTATAATAAAGAACAGAAATTTATTTCTCACAGCTCTGGAGGCTGGGAGGTCTAAGGTCAAGGCTGGCAGGTCTGGTGTCTGCTAAGGGCCAGCTCTCCCTCTGCTTCCAAGATGGTGCTGTGAGCATTGCATCCTCTGGAGGCAGAAGAACAGAAGAGCAAGAGAGAACAAACCCACTTTCATGAGCCCTTTTTATGATGGTGTTAATCCATTCATGAGGGCAGAGTTCCAATGACCTAAACACCTCCCATTAGGCCCCATCTCCCAACACTGTTGCATTGGGGATTATGTTTCCAATGCACGAATTTGGGGAGACACTTTCAGACTACAGTGCCATGTATCCACCATTATAGTATGCAGAGTAGTTTCACTTCCCTAAACACCCTCTGCTCAGCAGCTGTGCTTCACCCAGCAGAAGTGGTCTGTTTTCAGTGATGGACACTGGTTCCTGGCTTTCCCCCAGCAGTCCCAAAAGCAGGTGCATCATGCCCCTCAGAGGCACCATCTCCAGTTGGGGGCTGCCCCTCTTCAGGGGTCTGGGTCCAGCTTTGAGGTTCCTCCCCCACCTCTGCTTTCTCTGCTCCCAACCCTAGGGCTGGTGGCCATTCTTGCTTCCTCTGTGACATCTCAGGGATTCCTTTGTGTCTTTTAGTACTCTAATAACAATTTAACTACTTCTCTATATATTTAATTCTCTCTGTTAAAATCACTTGTGGTTTCTGTTTTCCTGACCAGATCCTGATGGCTATACACTCTTTTGGAGAACAACCTCTAAGCTACATTGAGGCATGTGGCACGAACACACACTGCCCATTGCTGACATAAGGGAGTTAGGCAGCAGTTGTAGAAGAACTTGAGGGCTTTGCAGACAAATTTGTTAGGTTCACATTTTTACAGTGCAGTTCAGCCCTGGGATAGTAGGTCAAAGTCAGAAAAGATTAGGAGGCAGCATCCAACTGCGAGAAGCTGTGTGTTCTAGCGTCCTCTTCAGCTTTTCCTGTAGGTTTGGGAGCGACACTTTCTCTGGACCTCAGTTTCCTCACCCTTGGATCTTAGGTAATGCTAATTATGAGGTCAAATGAAGTTGAAGAGAATTAAGAGTACTAGTAGAAAGTATAAGGCCTTGAATAAAAGTAAACTATTATGATGCTCAAATAATATTATAGTGCTGTCATCAGACTTGATCTCTGTCTATGTAAGTGAGTTTGCTGAGACCATAGAGCTTTTGGGTGATAAAGGGGTGAGGGCCGTGAGGGGCTGTGGAGACCAAGCAGTCCTTGAGGGCCACTTTATCCTGGTGTCATGCTTGCTGTGTGACATCTCATTCAACTTGACCATTCTGAAGAGGACAAACTATTTTGCTGGTGCTGAGAGTCGACTCTCTTAATTATTCTCCATTCCTGTCTGTGTGAAGGATGCGACCTTCCTTCTGTCTCATTCTGTCTGTGGTACACAGTTGTCCTTGATTGTGAAACAAGCACATGGTAGGCAGTGGTGTTCGGCTGTCAGATTCTGCTGGGGGGAGGATTTTAGCATATTTACGAGATCAGGAGTTTTAACAAAAACCTTTATGAAACTCTCCTTTAGGAAGGAATTGGTGACTCTGTTTTTTTGAAATTCCATAAAGTCATCGCGTTGTTAGTAATCCACTATAAAAATAAAGGGCTCTATCCTCCTTAAACTCTACACACAACCAGAAACCTTTAGGTGGTAGGTCAGGAGTAAAACCAGGCCCCGTTCGTTGATGACCAAATGTTGTGGCTTTGAGGCACCAGTGGACGGTCCTTGTGGTATTAATATCTAGGCCGAGAGAAATAGTCACAGACCTGTGAGCATATGCCAACAACTATAAAGTCAGAAATGTTGAGTGACCTCAGTTCTTGGAGCACAGTGAAGGACAGGGGTCATGTTGGCATGCACCTCACCTCTACCTTTGGTTTTTAGTTCAAGTCACTGAAACAGTGGAATTGTTTCCTGTTTCCTCATTTGTAAATCAGTGATGATAATATCTGTTTGCTTATCCCTGGGGGACATTTCCAGGATTGACTAAGATAAAGTGTGAAAGGGCTTGGCATCTGGCAAATGTAATGGAATTAAAGGATTAATGCGTTGCAGGAAGGCTTGGAGTTCCCCCAGACCTGAGGTTTAACTTCAGGGCCAATTTTGAGACTGGGAGACAAACCTACCTGTCACAGGGTCCTGTAGAGACAGTCTGTCCACAGGCCTTGGAGGCTTGCTTCTTGCAACTCTGCTTTCCTTGGCTGGTGTTCTGAGAAAGTGACCGATAAGGGATGCCCAGATCCCGTCACAGAGTGAGTGGCCTGAGGACAGCGACAGGAAAGGTTTCTGTAAGAGAGTGAGGGGTTTGGTTAGAGGGAATTCTGCTGCACTCTGGCAGAGCTCTTGATTTGTGCGACATGTCAAACGCTGACAGGCTGTGCTGGAAGCGGCAGTTAGAGATGAAGTTGCCGAAATTGCAGTCAATGAGGTACAGAGGCATGGCTGACAGTGACAGATTCTGTGAGGGTGCAGTTGTGTCCCTCCATGAGAGGTCCAGATAGTATCATCCTCGATGTGCGAAGAAGAGCAGATTAAAAATATAGCCGTACTCGTACCGTACAGTATTCCCAAAAGATTCATTGACAATTATGGTAATTTTATAAGCACCACGATACAATGAAGATAGCAGCTAACACATAGTGGGAATGTCTTAGAGACTTTCCTGACTATAAGGGTATTATCACATATAAATATACACTATACAATTGTTCTTCTTATAAATATTTTATTTTTTTTTTGTATCTGGGTTTATGCAAAATATGGGAGCCTGTTTTTCTTTGTTTAAGATAAAGACACAATTTCTTTGAATTTCATGAGTTTCATCCTTTAACAGCTAGATTCAGTGTTTCCTTAGTAGTTGAAATGAACTCATGATGAAATATCTGAAGTCTAGGGTACTTTTTTCCCCAGAATCCTGGAAGTGTGTAGCAAAGTGAGGCAGTTTTGACATTTCTCAGATCAACTGGGCTTTCTAAGAATACCAGCTCTTAGTTTATGACACTTCATGGCCTTTCAGTTTCCAATCTGCCCCTCAAATGAGGTTGATATGGACTAGACTGGCAGATCTCTTTTTTACTGCTATTTAAGATTTAACTATAATTTTTAAAAAGCTTCCGGTGAATTTTAATAATCATCACTGCAAAAAAGGCTTTGCCAATAATTATTTATTATTAAGAGCAGCCACCATCTAAGGGTCTCTTCCACTTCCTTAAAGAACGAAGTTACATTCAGAATGCAACCTTTAAAATAATAAAAAATTCTAAAATTAGAAAAGAGAAAGATGGATGAGGAAAGGTTTATAGAATTCAAGCTGTTTATTCTGGAAGAGGAAAGACTACAGGGTGACTTAATCGGTGTTTTCAAGTATTTGAGGAGGTTATGGACTGTACTACTAGAGGGCTGAGAAAAGAGGAAATGGCTTTACCTTTCAGCAAGAAAGAATGATGCAGGAAGAACATTTTGAGTCAAGTATGATCAAAAACTAAAATAGAATACTAAGGGAAGATTAAAAAAATTTTTGTTTATTTTGAGACAATTATAGAGTCACAGGAAATTGCAAAGAAATGTACAGGGAGATTTTATAATGCCTAAAGGAAGTTTTTGAATGATCTCTCTAGAGAAAAATTTGGCTTGGAGAAGGGAGGCTGGGCCAAGTGACATAGTAAGCTCTCAAGTTTTCTGGCTCTTTCATGAATCTGTGCCATCCTCAGGTTCTTCCCGTAACAGTTTTCCGCTTACAGGTCACTGACCAGCACAAACTGGAGCAGCTTCCCATGTGTGAAATGTATGCTTCTTGTCATCGGAATTTAAGGAGAGTGAGCACTTCCTGAATACTTTCCAAATATTGGGCTCTGTGGTATGAGGTTTATAAGCGTTTTGCCAATGCTCACACAAAATTTGCCATGTAGTTTTATTGTCTCTATTTTATAAACATGGTAACTAGGGTTCAAAAATATTAAATGGCTTTCCAACAGTCCAAGCTCAGAGTAGATGTACACCTGGGACGTGAGTTTGCACTAAAGGAATTGTTCTTTGTACTAGTAATATATGGTGCTATTAAGCAAGCCATTCATATTTTTTTCCCAAGAAGAAAATTGTCTTCTGCCTGTATACCACTCTGCATACTGTCCTTCCCTATCTCTGTCCCATTCCAATTGCTCTCAAGATGCCAGTGATTTAGAAGTCGTTCCCAACATGAAACAGAGTATCTTTATGATTGTCATTATATATAGATGAGGAAACAGAGGAGTGCTGTGGTGTCTCCAGGCACAGGCAGAAGCAATTTCTCTTCTGGTGGCATTTCAAATTCTCTCGGCTGAATTTATTTAATGTTGGTACACCTTTCTGGGAGTATTTTCACCCAGTTGCATAGTTTCCTGTCTTTTGGTTTTCTCATTGACTTGAATGTCATCCTTTTTTCTACCTGACCAGGGACTGAAATGGCATTTTATTTTTATTCCACCTACTGTTCTCTCCCTTGTCTCGGTCATAATGCCATCCTTTGCTGGAAGAGCTCCATGGAATTAGCTGAACTGTAGCTGTCTCAGGGCCTTCCATGTTAGATTCTTGTGTCATTGAGGTTTTGAGTCTTCCCTGGGATAGAGACCATATTGTTCAATTTCTATTTTTAAAAAATACTTATTTTTGATTTTTAAAAGACTATAAAAAACTCTTAGAGATAATGAGTTAGACCACAGGTATTTTAATTAAACAAAACAAAGGGGATAGTTGTGTTGTGAATTTTTTCTTTAAAGGGGACAATTCTTTGTTGTAAATTTATTTCTCTTACTTTCTGTTTGATAGTTATTTTTTTTCTGTTAGATAGGTTGTTGGTAAGACCATCTTTCAGGTATTAAAAGTTTGCACTCATTTTAAGATGTTGAAAAATATAGACAAACATAAAAAGGAATATGAAAGTAAGCCGTAATTCTATCACATGGCAATAAACATGGTTGACCTCTTAGTGTATTTTCAACTTCTCTTATATGGCAGAAATGTATATGTATATATAAAATAAATAGTGATCATATAATCATTGCATTATCTCTTGCTTCTGAGCATTTTCCATGTTGGTAAATATTCATTGAAAGCATTTAAATGTTATTTACCTTTAAAAGAAATGTAAAGCAAACTTAAAACAGTACAGAAAAATATATAAAATGCACATTAAGTCTTCTTAACCCTAAAAGATTAGACAATTAACAATTTCTCACTACTCTTTCAAAATTTTTTTTCAAGTATATATACAAATGGATTATTATGCTTGTATATCTTACATTTTATATTTACTATTGTGTCTTGAAGCACAACAAATCTGCCTCATTTTAACAAAATTATAGAATTCCATTGTATCCTTCAGGTAAATATTTGTTTCTTGTCTTTTTTGTAATTTCAAACAATGCTGCAATAAACCTTCTTTTTAAAAATGCCAATATATTTGTTGGTAAATTTCTAGGAGGATATATAACTAGTAAGGCTCACAAGGGATTAGGCATTTTAACAATTTCCTTAATACTGATAAATTGCATTTCAACGATTCTACCAGTTTAGCAGAATACCTGTTTTTTCCTCACTCTTATCAGCATTGGAATTTATCAAAATTTAAAATTTTTTGTAAATGTTATAAGTGGAAAGTGACATAATGTTTTGATGTCAGTTTTTGTAATTGAGTGAGGGTGCCTATCTTTTCCCATGTCTATTGGTCATTGTCATTTTTTGTGTGTGTGCATTACCCTTTTATATCTTGTGTGTATTTTTTATTAAACTTCCATGAGCAGTTTATTGGAATTCTTGTTTCCCTAACAACTCAGCTATATTTCACATTATCAGACCCTGCCTCATGGAGGTGACATGGTGTTGCATTTTCCTGATGAGGTTGAATATCTCCTTGTATGTTTATTGGTATTTCCATTTTCTCTTCTATGAAGTGGTTATTTGGCATCTTTTGCCCATTTTTCTCTTAATCATCTTTAAAAATGTAAAAATTCAGGATGTAGATGAGTCAAGAGATTTTCCTCTTCAAAATTTTATGGCTAATTTCTTGAAGCTTTGGAAATGTTAGCTATCAAGGGTGATCCTAAATTCAAGTGGCAGAGATAAAGCAGATGGAGGAATGGATAGTTATTCTGTGATGACAGAGTATTCTAGTGTCAATCTAAAGAATTTAATTCTTCAAGTTCTCCTTTGCTTGAATCATCTGTATATCATGGTAACAATGTTGGGACTTTATTTAATCAAGAGTTCTGTACTGTCAAAAATGGCCCAGTTAGCTGAGTCTTGAGAGAGTCATCACAACAGTAAGAAATAAGAACAACAGTATAGGATGAAAAAGTCTAGAGATCTAATATACATGAGAACTATAGTTAACAAAATTATATAGTATTAGAAACTTTTGTTAAATAAGTATTAATAGATTTTAGCTGCTCTTGTCACACTCATACAAAAGTAACTGTGTGAGATGATAGATAGGTTAACCTGCTTCACTATAGTAAGCATTTTACTATCCATATGTATCCTATAGCATCATATTGTAAAGCTCAAATATATACCATAAAATTTATTAAAAGACAAACAAGAGCAAGTATACATCTATGTAACCATTAAAAACCACGTTTTACAAGGATATGTAATTTCTTGAGTGAACTATTCACAATAAGAAAGTGAAGCAGATTGCTAAGTACATACAGGGTGATGCAGTTTTGTTTAATAAAAATACAATAAGCAAAGTATAAAAAACATCTGGTGGAGTATGGGGAGGCATAGCAGAATATGTTCAAATGTTAATGATGGTTATCTTTGGGTGATGGCATTCCTGGTGACTTTTCATGTCATTACAAGTGCTTTTGGTTACTTTTACACTTGATGTGATATACACTGCTTTTAAAGTGCACAGAAATTATAAAAGTGAAAACTCAGTAGGATTTTGATGGGTAATAAACCTTTCTTGAACTCTTGGAAGACATGGACTGCTGTACTATTTGTAATTGTCTTTGCCCTGTCCAGGTTCTTTTTATTGAAAAATTCATTATATTTTTGTGAACTTCATCACCCTTTTTCCACCTGGGTTTTATTGTTACTCAACAACAAAGGAAACACTAAAGAAATATGATGCTAATTTCCTCTGATTTAACATATCAACTGATATTTTTTCAGATTTTATTCCATCACATACTTTATTTTATAGTTATCATTTTAGTATGTACCTATGTAGCCTGTTTTTAAAAATTAATGTATTAGAAATTTTCATCTACATAGTTTATGTAAATATCCTTTTTAGTAGTTGTTAATATTTCATGGATTTTTTTGTAGTTTGATTTGTAGGTTTTTTGTAGATTAAATGTAAGTGTCACCTTAGAGTTTATTTCTTGAATCTCCTCTCTTATTTATATTCACTTCCCAAGTGATTTCCTTGGCCTTATGGCTTTATATGTCATCTGTATGTTGATGACACCAAATTTATATCTCTAACACAAGCCTCTTCTAAACTCCAGAATACTGTCCACTTGCTTACCTGACATCTCCATTTATAAGCCTGATAGCCTAATAAATGTAACCTTGAACTTACCATGCCTCACACTGAAGCCATGAACTTCATCCCAACCCCCAAGCCTAACTGCATCCTTCCAGGTGCTCAGGCCAAGACCTTGTCACCATCCTTTATTCCTCTTGTGCCTCATCCCATGCTCAGTCCGTCGGTGATTCTGTGAGCCCAACCTTCGGAGAGTTCCAGGCTCTGATCACTTCTCACCACGTCTTTCACTGTCACCATCTCTGGCCTGAAAAATTGCATTCACCCTCCCAGCTGGCCTTGCTGTCCCTATCCTGTTCCTCTTCAGTCTGTTCTCAGCAGAGGAGCCAGTGAACCTGTTAAAACTGAAATCAAGCCATTTAGGTTTTCTTCTGAGTCCTGCAGTAACTTCCTACCTCATTCAAGGCAAAAACTCAGGGCCTTAAAGTGGCCTCCAGGACCCTGTGGTGTGGCTGCCTGCTCCTCTCCGACCCCCCTTCGTCCCCCTGGGCTTCCTCGCTTTACTCTGGCCACACTGGCCTCCCGCATATGCCCTCCACATCTCAGTCATACGCCTTCCTCAGGGCCTTCGTCCTTGGCTGCTAGTCCAGAATGTTCTTCCCCCACTTAATCTTTCTAGTTTATTTCCTTATTTCCTTCAGGATTCTGTTCATTTTCTCAGTGGGGTCTTCTGTGGCCAGTCTATTTAAAATTGCAACCCCACCCTGGTACCCTTGTCTTTCTTTGCACACTTTATTTTTCCCTATACCACTTTTCACTCTCTGGTATAAAATATAGGACTTTATTTGTTTTTAATCTCCCCCTGCTACAATGTAACCTCCATAAAAGCAGGGGTTTTGCTCACTACGGCATCCCAACACTTACGATGTAGCAGGGCTGCTACATCATAGATGCTCAATGAGTCATTTATTAGTGAATCATTAAGCCGCTTAGCATTTTCCCTCATAGATAATTGTGCATGAAAATCTTTACATTTATGACTTTTTTCCTTGTTTGACAGATTTCCTTAGATACGTACCCAAATGTGGGATTACTAAGCAAAAATGTATGACTATATCACAAATATTTTAACAATGTCTCTCTAATTAATTTATCTTTTCTTATTTTAGGAAGAAAGGAAAAAACTGTTTTTACTAATAGATTGTGTTAGTAATGAGTGGGCCTAAATTTTGTCTAAGCATTTCAATAAATGAAAAACTATATATACAATGATGGTCCCGTAAGATTGTAAAATCAAATAATCATTTCTGTGTGAAATGTGTTTAGATATACAAATGCTTACCAATGTGTTACAGTTGCCTACAGCATTCAGTACAGTAACGTGCTGTACAGGTTTGTAGCCTAGAAGCAACAGGCTATACCACATGGCCTAGGTGTGTAGTAGGCTGTACCATCTAGGTTTGTGTAAGTACACTCTGTGATGTTCCCACAGTGAGGAAATGACCTAACAATGCATTTCTCAGAATGTGTCCCCATTGTTAGGTGACTCATGACTATCAGGAATCCCACCTCTGCCACCTCTAGTACTTTGGAAAGGTCACTTGACCTCTTTGGATCTCAGTTTTCTCATTTGTGAAATGTACACATGTACTAGGTTGTTTTGGAATAGCTGTCAAATTCTTCAAGGCCAAAATTTGATCTGGGAAGTTGTAGACTATTATTTTTTTCTAATTTATTTTCCCTCAGTCTGTCTCCATTTTTCCTGAAACTTCAATTACCTTTATGTTAGACTTTTTGAAATTGTTCTATGGGTCTTCAGAGTCTGTTTATCTCTCCATTTTTTTTCTTTCTCTTTTTTCAGATTGCACGGTTAAAATTCACTGAGGTTTTCCTTTGCATGTCTTTTTCCCTAAGAGCTAGGTCATGTTTTCCTTACTCTTCATCAACCTTTTAGATTGTGTCCTGGACATGATAAAAGTTATGTTGTGGAGATTCTGGATATTTTTGCATTGCTATGAAAAATGTTGATGTTTTATTAACAGGCAATTTACTTGGACTCAGATTGTAGCCCATCATGCCTGCAGTGGACAGTGGCCTCAGTCTTGGATCAGTTCTTTAGACTGTAGCTCCTTCTACATTCAGTTTACCTTGTATGTTCATGGTTCAGAAGTCAGTCAGAATCGTGCTTGTTTGTACACAGAATTATAGTTTGCTTCTTTAGCTTTTTCCCTTCCGTGGTCCTCTAGTCACTCTCTGATTTCCCCAGGCTACTTTCCCTGGCTCTGCAGCTAGAAGGAGAATGTGTTTTTCTGTCAGAGTTTTACCTGCTGTTGTGACTGTGTCTGATCTCTGGCTGGAGCAGCAAAATAAATAGATAAATAAACAGACAGGGAGGTCGCTCTTTGCTGGTTGCTTTGCTCCAACTTTTGACTCCCTCCCAAAGTCTATTTGCTATTTTTCGGTCTCCAGAGTCCTCAGAGAGTGCTTCTTTTTTGTATTTTGTTTGTTTGTTTTGTTTTTTGGGGGGGAGGGGGAGGAGTGTAGGTATGTTATGCAGAATTTTTAAAGATGAAAAATCAGTTTGTTAGGAGCTCATTCCTGCGCAACAAAAACAGAGTGTCCCTTCCCATTATTTCTTAACTGAAATCTTTATTGAGGCTGGGCATGGTGGCTCACGCCTGTATTACTAGCACTTTTGGAGGCCGAGACAGGAACATTGCTTGATGCCAGGAGTTCAAGAACAGCCCAGGCAATGTAGTGAGACCCTGGTCTCTAAAAATAAAAAATATAAAAAAAAGAGAAATCTTTATTGAGATAGTTATAGATTCATATACAGTTCTAGGAAGTAATGCAGTGAGATCTCATGTACACTTTACCCAGATATCTCCAATGGTAACATTGTGTAAAACGTTGTATAATATCACAACCAGGATATTGACATTGATAAAATCTACCAATGTTATTCAGATTTCCTTAGTTTTACTTGTGCTCACGTGTGTGTGTGTGTGTGTGTGTGTGTATGTGACAGACAGAGAGAGAGAGAGAGAGAGAGAGATTTAATTCTCTACAATTTATCACATGTGTAGGTTTGCATAACTACCATCATAGCCTTCCAACTATCTTTGAAAAGTTTTGGAAATGGTACGGTTGGAAAAGACTAAAAGTCCCTGGCCATGTTACTCAGCTGATTAAATACTGTTAAGTAATTAGAACACTGATGTATACCATGTAAACATTTATTTTTTTATAACCTCCTTTTCCAGATTGTAGACTTCTCTGAGTTCAAGGTTCACATCATGTGTTGTCTATACCTCTCACCAGGCCACTGCCCAGTGCACTTCAGTACTTTGTGCAGAGATGTTTAATTCATGTTTAAAGTACAAATACATGTTGTGAAATAGAATGGAAAATAGGAATGTCATAGGTATTTTCTCTACTTTTTAACTGAGACTAGGATTTTTCAAAGTTTACATCCTTAATATATTTGCTTTCAAATACAGTACATGAAAGGACTTATAGATGTTTGATCTTTTGAAGGTGGTGGTGCTGCCTTTGATAAAAAAAAGTAATTAGGTGAGCATTTCCTTGTAGAGGTAACCATCAAAGCTTGAAAGTACATATTTTCTTCTAACTATTATATTTGTAAGTGCTCCACCACATGCCCATCTGTCTGTTTCTCTGTCTCTGATGCTCTTTCTCTTCCTCTCAAGATGTTGTGAAAGACAGCTGTTGTGAGTTTATTTCTGCTACAGCCAACATTTAAATAACATCTAGTTTTTCTCTAATGGACCGTGACAGTAGGTAATAAAATTGTAGTAGTTGTGTCATGGGTTTTATTTGATATCTAATATGTTCTTAGGAAAAAAATGCTAGAGGTGATTCATAATTTCTTTGGAGAATAAACACAAAATTTCTATATTTTCATATAATCAGGGATATCTATTAGGAAGATGAGAGTTATATATGCAACTTCTTTTCTTTCTTTTCCCATTTGAGATTTGGTATTTGCTTTTCCTGCCTATTTTATGCAGTTTTTTAAATATTGGAAATTTAGCGTTTGGCTTTCTGTATTGCATAAGTTGAGAAGAGAACACCGAGTGAGGGGTTGGTGGAGCCTACACAAGGGCTCTTTGGGGCAGCTTTCACATCACATCATAGGGACGGTAGGAGGTATAGAAATGGCTTCTCATATTGGAATGGTCAGCCTCCTACCCTCTGAGTCCCACATGACCCTGGGCAGATGTGGATATCCAAGGGAATTAAAATATGCAGCCTCTTTGGAAAAGATAGTTAGGGTACCTACCATTGTATTTTAGGGGATTTGTTTATTCATTTGTTCAGCCATTAAGTATTCATTGAATGACGACAGTGTGTCAGGCGTGTAAATAAAAACATTGTTATGACATCGTTCAGAGAATTCAAGTGGGTTGATATTTGTACATACCTGCCATGGGCTATTTAAACTTTAAAGGGCTTCTGATCTCTTTGGTCCTCTCTGCAAAGCATGGCTGATGACAGTCCCACTTCCTGTAATGGAGGGAGGATTAAATGAGATCCTATACAAGGCTCTGGAGATATGGACTTTCACTAAGGCCCAGTCCTGCCCTCATGGAGGCCATCCATGTGGGAGAGGGACACACACGCTCATACTAAATGTCCTGTGGGAAGTGTGGCTGCAGCACCCTGGAGAGCCATCAGGGTGGATCGGGGAGCTGGAAAGATTTGGTCCCTGAGAAGAGGCCAGGTGTGCAGGAGCTCCTAGGTATGGACTCCTTGTGCACCCACACCAGGCCTAGGGCTTGATGATGAGGGTCACCGCAATTTATTGTCCAACTGGACCAATCTGCCTTTTTTTTACTGTGACAAACTATCAAATGGGGACACTTTTGTCGATAAAGGTGATGCCATAAACAATGATGCTGGGAACCCCAGGACGGAGGGCAAATTTGGGTGTGTGGTTACTCTACCTGATGGCTCTTGTCTTTTCCAAGGGTCTTTTTTTTTTCCTTGGTACTTTTGGAACGTGTTGAACACACATGGCTTGGCACAGTGTAGCTGAAGCTGGGTGGGTTGCTGGACGCGGGAAAGTCATGATGAGTAAATGCTATGGAATGAAACCCTACCTGTGGCTCATGTCAAAGATTTTAGACAAAGAGACTGTGTGATATTATCTTTTAACATATGCATGTATCTATGGGCACATATACATGTATGTATGTAATTATAATAATTTTTTACAGGTAAGGAGATTGAGGCACAGAGATTAATTTCTGTAGCTAGAACTCCATAGCCAAATAGTAGCAGAGATAATTCCCATCCTATCCTTTAGGCATTGCTTTAAAAATATGTTTACAGAGCATCATATTTATTTGATTTTGATTATCAAAATTTGATAAGTTTGCTGATTAAGAGGTATGCGATTACATTTGTTCTTGAAATTTAGAGAAAATAGTTTTAAAAAAGTAGTTTGGAACTTAAAAAGAGAAGGAGAGAGGAATAAGATATTGTATTGTTTAATAAATACTAGAAAAAAGTCTTCCGAATGCATTTGTAAATTATTGGAGGATGATATCCAAGGTGAGGACGTTGCTATTGAAGAGATGCTATTGAGTAAATTTCTTGAGTGTCCTATTGCCTGCCTACGCGTTGTTATGGGTCACACAGAGGATATCTGCAAACTTGTCAACCGCACTCAGCCCCGGAGTGGCGACAGTGAAAACATATTTACCAAAGATAACCAGTTGACCGAGTTTCTTGACCCCCTCCTGTGTGTGTCCAGGCACCGTCATGGGGTATGCAAAGATGAAATGATTGGCCTCTGCCTTTAGACTCTGCACTGTTTAGAAGAAGAAAGAAGACTGTGTACTAGATTAGCAGGTTTTACAGGATGGTGATGATAAAGTCCCAGTGGGAATTTGAACACAGTGTGTCCGGTCTGTGGGAGTGGGGAAGATGAGGGAAGGCTGGTGGGAAGAGTAGAAGGAAATCATTGAAGAGCTGATTTTGGCCTTTACACCAAATTAATTTTGCTCTTTTATTTTTCACTTTTGCTGGACCTCATGTCTTTTCACACTGCTCGTTATACCTTATGATAAGAAGGCAAATAGTCACAAAGCAGAAAACTTTGTCAAGGAAACAAGTTCTGGACTTTTTCTTGTGGTCATTGCCCATTAAATCCCTTCTTTCACCACTGTAGCCACAGCCATAGCTCTGTGATTATTGTTCCAAGTGAAGACCCAGGGATGTAGGAAAAAGTTGCCCTTCCTATCAAGAAGGTGGGGACATAGGTGATGTATCCCAGAAAAATTTTACAGTAAACAAAATTGAGAAGGCAAAAATTTGGAGAAAACTACAGTTCCTAGAAGATTTATATATTGGGAAAGAGTGATTATTCTTTCTTCCCAGCTTTGTCCCAGAGAGCACAGTGTAACAGGTATTATATTGCATTTTCTGTGTACATCTTTCCTGGTTTAGGCTTGCACGTGTACAGTGTTCCATTTCCCTGTTTGAATAAATTTCTTCCCTTTTACTTGAAATAGGACCCAGTAGGATCTTATGTTGCACTGTGTATGTAAATTTCATTAGTTTCACTTTTTAGAAAAATCCTCTGTCTACTGTTCTTTAATCTCACCAATTGTTATTAAAGGAGCTTCATCCAAGATTCACTCATGGTGTTTTGTACATTTGTCAGCTGTCACCTTTGACCAACATTGAGTTAATGTGGGTGATACTTTCATAAGATATTCATTTATTCTGTATAATAAAAAATGTTAACTGTAGCTATTGAAAATAAGCATTTGCAGGGTGTTATTTCTTGAGCATTTAGTCTAAAACAACTCTTAAAAGTTGTAAATGCTTTTCTCTTTTTTACACGGCTATATTAGAGATGTCACCACGCTTGGGGCCCACGCGCTTCACCTGCTCTCCTTCAGTGTCTCGTTCACACGGCAGATGTGACCAGAAACAAGGCCCAGTCTTCCCATTCTTCTTGACATAGGCATTGGCTTAGGATAAAAACAGCTCTGCTGATGCTTGTAAACATTTCAGACTTTCAACTTGTCTGAGACACCATGCCCTTTGACATCCTTCATTGCTCCTCATGAGAAAGAAGCAGATAACCCCAAAGCAGAGAATTTTAAGAAGCCACAAGAGACTGGGGCTGCATATAGCACACTTTGATTATAGAGATAAAAATGACCAAGTTTATGACTAGGGGTGATCAAAAGCACTCTCTCTGCATGTGTAATTAGATGCTTAGTAAACACTTTCTCATAGTAAAAATATAACATGACTATTGCCATGTGTTAGTAAAGAAGAGTACAAGTTATATTGTTTTAAAATCATAGTTTGTTTTCTTTATATATCTCATACACTTATAGTTTCATCTGATAGTCTTTCTCAATGTCATTAGAACTTGAGGATTGGGAGCTTAAATGTGTTAAGAGGATTTCTTTTTAAATGTTACTGCTGAGAACTAAAGGGAAAAAAACAGTTAAGTCTGCTTTATAGTTACTGATATGAATGTTGACAACATGCAGTCATAAAATCCTACCAGCACTTTATTGGGACAATTGAGTAATGTGTAACTGGTGGCATTAGAACAGCTATACAAACAATAACTTCTGACTTTCTGCTTTCCTTTTTTTTTTTTTTTTATTTTTAGATTTGTGGCCAAACCCTGTGCCATAGCCCTCAACATTCAGGCCAATGGACCACAAATCGCTCAGCCCAATGCCATTCTGGAAAAGGTCTTCACTGCGATTACAAAGGTATGCCTGTCCTTTCTTGAAGCATGAATTGTCCCAATCACCATTCTCAGCCAGCAGTCATTCAATGCTTCTTTTCTGCATTTTGAGAATAAACTTTTACATGGCCTCATGTAGGAAAATGTGTTCCCAGAAAGAATGCAAGTACAGTATTGTGGTGAGATGCAAATAGTAGACGTGGAATAAAGATGGGCATGTCTTAGACCTGTTAGTTTATGCTCAGATCAATTGTTAGTAGCTTGTCTGTAAAGACCAGTCTTTATTACATAGTGATTAGCTTATTTATGTGTTTCCTTTAATCTCACTTGGCATGAAGCAGTACAGATGAGGGCCGGGTGGAGGCAACTGGGTAGAGCTGGAGAGTATGATTTATGCAAGTATGCAAAAAGGGCTTATAGTGTTGTCCATAGGACAGATAGACAAACATTAACAGCAACGACAGCAGCACAGGCATACCTGGAGAAGAACAGAGTTGCAACATGAAGGAATGAAGGACAAGGGTCTGGAGAGTTGTAAGTGAAGAGATCATATCACTGTGGAGAATAAAAGACAGGAGATGTACAATCTGTTGAGAGTCGAAGTCCAGGCAAGGAATGGCAAGAGCAGGGGGGAGAAATGGGGAGAAAAGACTGCCTCCCCTTGCACCCCAAGGTGATATCTCCTTCAGAATGAAGACGGGAGTAGAAAGCTGGAATTCAGAACCCTCAGTCAAAGGCCATAAGAAAATAAAGCAACTTCAAGAGTGCCTGTGTCCTACCCCTATACATCTTGTATCTCTCTCATATGTCTTAACTTACTCTCGCCTGGACAAGGAAAAAGAAAAGATCAGGAGAAGTACAACATTCTATGAGAAGTGTGTGTTCATATATTAAATGGTTCCTTTTCCCTCTTTCATTTTTCTAGGAGAATTACTCAGGCTTCTAAGATGTGACTTGACAGTGTTAAGCAAATTCTGTTCCTTTTTGGTATTTATGTTGCTAGCCATTTGTACTGTTTGTCTCTTGTGTTACAGCTATTAATTCAAATATGCAAATACTTTTGTTTATTTTATTATCTTCATTTCTGCCAAAATTCTCTAGGGGTTTCCCCTCTATCCTTTTAAAAATGGTATTTTTCCTTGAAAATTACAAGAAAGCACCAGGTGTTTTTTTACATCTCTGCTAGGAAAGAAAAGAAGAATGAATGGAATTTTAGGAAAAGCTCTTTTGGTAGTTTTATGGGTTGGTTTTAGATTGCCAGGTTCCAACTCGAAGGGACAAATAACCCTATGGTATTTAAATGAAGAAAATATTGAGAAAAAACTTACATTTTCATTTAGCATATCAATTTACTGCAGTGAAACACCTTTTTCCCTTTTCAAAAAGCAGATATATAGAGAATTAGAAGGTTCATTTTAAAATGGGATTATAACACATTTGCATTTCCTTTGTGAACGACTCTAAATGCATTAAACATGCAATATTCTAAATGAATAATAAAATGAGTTTTTTACCCAAATTTTATGCTTCCCTTTAGAAATCCTACAGTGGACATTTTGTTTCCCTTATCTTATGTTTATTATGGTCACTGGAGAAATTTCCTCTGTAAAAGTAATAAAAAGGTTTTGCGGCTAGGTTGACTGCTCTGAAGAATATTTGCTTCTAGCTAATTTTAATGATCATATTCTCTTAGTTTCCAAGGTGATTCCTTTGAAGGTTTTTACATAATTAAAACAGAAGCTTCATATTTTAAATATAAATGCTGCAAAAGTTAGCACTGTTTTTCCTTGTATTCTTTTGCAGTTCTCTAGTCCTATCTGCGATATGAAAATGTAACAGGTCAGTTGAATGGAATAGCAGGACCAGGACGGGGAGAGCTCTAGCAAAGTGTCTGGATGTGTTTGAGTGACCGTCCAGCATCCTGGCCTCAACCACATTTCCAAATGACCTTTTGTGGAAAGACATGATTATAATCCTTCAAGTAAGAGGGATGAACCCTCAAAAACCCTTAAACTCTACTGTGTATAGGACTGGCTACAGAGTTGGTGAGGCCCAGTACTGAATGAAAAGGTGGGACCCCTTGTTCAAAAAGCACGAAAAAAGTGCTGTTAAAAGTACAAAAATATAAAGCTTTTTCCTTCCTCCCTCAGTCTCTCTGTACCTGTCAAGGTGTTTTTATCCACTGTGTAATGCCACACTCACTCAGACAGGGGAACACTCACGGCAAGTGCAGACCTTCACAGGTGCCTGGGGGACCCACACTGTGACTTAGTGCACACATGACCTGCCAACTGTCAGGTTCTGTTTTTTTCCAGTTACTGGCTGATACGCTGTGTCCTGCCTGGGGGGGCAGAGAAGTTGAGGCAGGCCTCTCTCCTGTCCACGGGCCCATTGCCCCAAATCATGGGGGACAGGTGACTTCCAAGTGCATTGCAAACTTTGTGCCCAGACTGGGAATGGGTAAGAGGCTCACCCCTGCTGAGTCACGTGCCAAGCCCATTGAGGTGGCTGTCCCCATGTCTGCCCTGAGACACCTCGGGGAGTACAAACTCCGTTCCCTACTCGCCGTGCTTGCACTCTGGCCCCTGCTGGGAGCTGAAGGCAGCAGTAGTCACTAGGTGGAGAGAAGAGGGGGATGCTGTTGGGTGTTGGGAGCCAGGGGTTGGGGAATTGGGGGACCAGGCATCCATCTGGCAGAAGTGGTGGGACCGTTATGAGCCAAGACTCCAAGCCCCTGGCACATGCTCTTTTGTCCCATTGGACTTGACCTACAAAATGCAGATTCCGTGATCAAACTATTAAGAATTTCAAGATGTTGGCCACGGAGATTTCAGCCTCAAGTGTGGGCCCTTCTGAATGTGGGGCCCTGTGTAACCGCCCTGCTCACATACCCTGACTGTAGTTCTTGTCTGTGAAAGTGGCTGATAAATTTGAACCTGTTTATATTCTCTGATAGTCTCTCCTTGTGAGATAACACCTGTCTGTCTGTGGTCTGTCTCTCTATTCTTTCTACCCTGCAAATCTAAAGTTTCAGAGAACCTACCAATATTGTAAAATAATTACAAGCTTTGGTGTTTAACACATTGACTGCCACACTACAAAAAAATTTCTTTCCCCTGGGGCCACGGTGTTTTATTATGAAAATAGAATAAAAACTTTGAAGACAAAAAACGATCCTTTCTAATTTAATGAAAAACTTGTTATTTTTTATTGTTTTCTGTGGCTGAGTTATATGCAACACATGTGGCACTAGAATCAATTTTTACTCTGCACCTCACCTGAGTTGTATGTGACTCATGACATACTCATTGAATTTGTTTCAGAGAATTGAGTCTTCATATACTTCACGAGGCCCCAGGTTCAAAACTAGCATGAGTTAAATACAACTCACATGGCAGTTAATGTGGTAAGTCAGTCAGACTGACTGCTCTGCTGCTTCCTGCAATCATGGCTTTGGGCAAGTTTCTTAACCTCATTTGTAAAAACCTTTGAATAACTTCCTCACAGGCATTCTTGAGGGTTAAATAAAATAATGCATAGAAGTCATTAAGTAAGTGATGTGGCATCTTTTCAGGCCAGCGGTTCTCACACTTTAATTTGCATTAGGATCACCTGAGGAGTTAAAATGCAGATTGCTGCTTCATATTTATGGAGATTCTGATTCATTAGTCTTGGAATGGGACCAAAAAATTTACAATTATGGATTGTCAGTCCCATTCAGATGAAAAGAATACTTCTCTTTAGTGAATGTTTTTGAGTTCATGTTTCTGAACTGGTTATATTCAGAGTTATCTGGGTGAGTACATTTTTAACTTTTGGGGATTCTCCTGCCACATTATTTGTACATATATATGATGCCAGCTGTCTCACTTTTCTAAGCCAATCAGTCCGTTAAGCCATGGGGTTAAGAATATATGTCAGCTATAAAGCTAGGTTTCATGATCCGGGAAATCATCATAGTCTGTGATGATTTGGTATTTTAGACTATGTTTTTAAATTATATGCAGATTCCCTATAATTTGTTCTCCCTCGTTCTCCTCATATACCTATTCCCCTTCATTTTTATTTTTTACTTTCCTTTTCTCCCTCCCACTACTGGTAAAGGTTAATGTTATTAAAATTAACCTAGGTATTTTAATATAAAAATGTTTATACAAGTCATCCGTATTCATTTCTTTCCCTAGAAATGTTTAAAAAAAAAACGTAGGGGAATAATAATAAGAAAAAACAACAATAATGAAATACATATACACACACATACACAAAGAAGAAAGAAAGAAAAGGAAAGATTTCACAAACTTTATATTTGGCAAATTAGGAGATACATATTTCAAGATTTCAAAATATATATAAAGACTAACAAGAAACAGTTGGAATTGGGCAGAAGCCAAGTAGGAGGAAGTGTAAAGCATGAACGTGGATGGAGGGCCCAGTGTGGGGAGATTTCGGGAAAACCAGCACGACATTTCCTGAAGGCTGGGAAGACAAACGCTCCACCCACTGTTTACAACAGCAAGGGCAGGAACTGAGCAAGGCTGGTAGGAGTGGAGGAGGTACCAGAAAGCCACATGGATGGCACGTTTTCAGGAGCCATTCTCCCTCAGTGGCAGCTGCACTGGAAGAGCATCCTCGCTGCTCCCCATATTGCAAGTAGCTGGTCAAGAAAATCCAACTCATTCAAGGGTTATTAGTAAAGAAGCAACTCACACAACATCAAACAAACACAATTAAAAGAAAGGGCAGCAATGCTCATTAATAAAAATTATCACTAGAAAAATGAGGCCAAATGAAAAGACAAATGAAAATTATGATTAAAATTTTACCAGAATTTTTCAAAGGTAATGAATCAATAACTCTGTGAAGGAAGACCACACAGAAGAAATATAAGAACTAAAGAAAGAATAGTCAACAAGGGGAGATGGAGTGTGAGCTGGTAGAGTTCAGGAGAAAGTACCAAAACCATCACAGGAAAGAAGACAAAATTGGAAAGAACCACAGGAAACACTGGACACTGCAGAATACTCAGCAAGGAACTGGAAGGGTAGAAATCATAAAACTGAATTAAATGAAACAAATAAAAAATAGCTTAAAAAATTTGATATGTAGGCCAAGCAGATCCAGCATCTCAGTAATCAGAATCCCTTAAGGAAAAGCAAAATAAAACAATTAATTAGAACAAATATTAAAAGATATAATTCAACAAATTTTTCCTAAAATAAGTGGAGATTTATTTTAATAATAAAAATATAGTGAAAATTGACCCGGAAAGTTCAACACCAAGAGTTATATTATTAAAGTTATGAGATTTAGTAAACAAAGAAATACTTCTTTGAGCATCCAAGCAAAAAATTAGATCACTTATTTAGGGGAAATATCACATGATTGTAGGCTTCTCTATAGTCACATTTTCAGTATTCTCAAAGAAAATGCCAACTAAGAATTTTATGTCTAGCCAAATTATTTTTACTCTGTAAAGGCTACAAACATGTTTGAACATGAAAAAATTTAAGAGACTTATTCCATGAGTCTTGAGATTATTATATCATTAATTTTAGCTGCCCAGGAGATTACTGGGAATGTTTGTGAGTTTTGAATATATTTAAACTGTAGAACTAAGAAAGAAAGAAATGTGAGGATTGGTAACAGACAGAATGTTAACATTCTGGGTTCTCACAATGTAGAAATGATGCAACTACCAATAACTGAGAAGAAGGGGAAAGAAGGTGGGAGGCAGTATAAGTTGCTTGCATAATCAACTGTTGATTGCTGATTGCATAATCTCTAAAGTTGGGTGTCAAAGCATATCAATTAAAGTTGGCAAATCAAATAGAAGTTTAAGCATATTTAATAGTACAAGAGTAAACTCTAAGAAAGATAATATTATTGACCAATATTGGGTGGTGGAGGAAAGGAAGGGAGGAAAAGGAAACAAGGCTAGTTTTAAATATTGCTCATATGGAATTATTAGTGATGAAAAAGAAAGCATGTTATATGGACAACCACCAGAACAAAAATTACCCACAAAAGGAAAGAAAATAAAACAAATCATACAGTAAAATATTTTTTAAAATCATCAAAACAGAAAGAATGTAAATAGGGAACTATAAACAAATGTACAATCATATCAATATACATAAATGGGTTTAATTCATTTAATAAAAAATAATTCAGGTTTGTTATAGATTAAATTGTGTCCCTCCCCACCCCCCAAATCCATACATTAAAGTCCTAATTCCCTATACCTCAGAATGTGACCTTATTTGGAGATAGGGTCTTTACAAAGGTAAATAAGTTAAAATGGGGTTATTACAGTGGGTCCTCATCCAGTGTGACTGGTGTCCTTATAAAAAGGGGAAATTTGGATGCAGAGGGAGTGTTAAGATGGCGGGGAGAAAAGTAGGGAAATCACACCACGTACAAGCCAAGGGGAGAAGCCTGGAGTAGAGCCTTCCCTCACAGCCCTCAGGAGGAACCAACCCTTTGACACCTTCATCTGGGACTCACGGCCTCCAGAACCACGAGACATTTACCTCATTCTGCTTGTGGAACTTTGTCACCGCAGCCCTAGTAAACTGATACAGTCACAGAAAAAGGCATATATGTGTGAGATACCTTAAGGCAAAGTAATTAAAATTTTTAAAATAAGAGTATGAGTGAAGGTATCCATGCAAACATAAATAACAAAGAAAGTAGGGTTTCTAAAAGCATTAAATGAAGTGAAGAATTGGCTTTTTATTGCCAGAGGACACAATTTACAATGATGATAAAATAGTTATGAATCACATATATATTAAATATCTATATATTCATAAAAAGGAATTAAAGAAGAAACAGAAACACAATAATAAGAAATTTTAATTTACCTCTAGGGTCATGACAGATCCACTGAACAAATATAAAATAGAATATAGGAATTCTAAGAAGCATAATTAATGAGGAAGATCTAAGGGGTACATTTAGAACTTGATATTCCAAATACAGAGACTGTACTTTCAAGTACCTATTAAATATTTATTAAAATTTATACTATATTATGTTATAAAGCTATGATAAATTTTTAAAAATTAGGCTTGATTTAATAAAACTATAAATTAGAAAACAGAAAAATCAGAAAACAGAAAGCCTCTTGCTCCTAAAAATTTATAAACACTAGCTTAAATAACTTGGGAAAAATAAAATTTCAGAATATTCAGAAAGCAATGATAATGAAAGCACTACTTATATGTAGCATGCCAAGCCAGTGCTCAGTTGACTCATACATATATGAAAAAAATAACCACTTAAACATTAGAAAAAGAACAAATGGTGATAAGCAGAAGAAAGAAGTTAATAAAGACAAAAACCAAAATTAATGAGTTAGCAAAACTATAGAATTTAAAAATTTAATCCAAAAGTACTTTATTAGTTTAATTATATTTACAAAGTTAGCTAACCCAATTAAGAAAAAAAAGCAAAGCAAGCACAAATAACATAATAACTGACAACCACAGAAACAGGAAATTAAGAAAACTGGGTAAATATAATTGAAAAACTTAGATAAAAGTAAAATTATTCTAGGAAAATATAATTTACTCTGTGTGTGTGTGTGTGTGTGTGTATGTATATATAAAGATCAAATTAAAAGAACCAAACTGCAAAAAAGCACCAGGCTCACATGCTCTGACAAAACAATTCTTACATTTTTCATTCACTCAAAGCCATGTAGGCATATGTTCTTTTCATCACTCAGGTGATTAGCATTTGTAATATATGTAAAGGCCTAAATTCAAAACTAATAATATCAAAAATTATATTTGCTATTTCTCCTTTATTTTTTATTGTAAATATTATTGAAAGTGTACAACATGGTGTTTTGATAGACGTAGTGAAATCGTTACTATAGTCAAGCAAATTAATGTGCCCATCTCAAAAAAGAATTCTAACACACTCTTAAAGAGCAGGTGCTTCTCTTAAGCTACATCAAAGCATAAAAAATTAAGAAAGCCACCCAGTTCTCTTTTAATGTAGCAATAATACATTCATATCAAAGCCTAAAAAAGATTTCATCCAAAAAAGGCAGGACTAGAGACCAATTGTATTTCATAATAGAAATTCTAAATAAAAAGCAAACAGAATCTAGTAACACATTAAAAGAATTATCATCACCAGATAGAGTTTACTTTAGGAATGCAGGACCCTCTTTGTATTTCATACAAAAAAAAATCTATAGGATTCATTTTATTAATAGCTCCAAGGGAAAAAAAGTACATGATGCTCCATGGATGCTGAAACCTAACATCTCTTTGATTAAAATAAGTTATTTAACTGGGACTAGGTGGTTTCTTTTACATAATAAATGTATTTGTATCTTGTTTCTAAATCTGGCCCCTTACTTAATGAGAAAATTAAAAGTCCAGAACAGATAGGAATGCCTGTTAAAACCACTATCGTGCTGAATTTTTCATTGAATTAACAAGGAAATAAGAAAAAGAAAATAGAAAATAAAGTCATAAAAAGTGGAAAGGAGATGGCAAAACTATTGGTATTTGAAGATTTATTCATTCATTCAAGAATTATTTACTGAGCCCTTCCATAATCTAGGAACTGGTGAAAAAACATAATAAAAATTCGTTTATGGAGCTTACATTACAGTAGTATGCTATTTTATGATTGTAGACCCCAAAGATTAAGAGAATACAGTGAAAAATTACCACAAACAATATGAAATTTTAGTACAAAATTAGTAATAAGCAAGTAGCTTTCCCATATATGTAAACACTAAGCAGTTAAAGGATACAAGAAAATACCTTATTTACAGTGGAAACCAGAGGGATATTATCCCTAGGAACAAACATAACAAGGTGTGTGGAAGACCTTTATAAGGAAGATTTTCAAAACACTCTTGAAGGACACAGAAGGCAAAGTGAATAAAGATGTCAATTTACTCTATATTAATTTAAGAACTTGGTGTGATCTTATTAAAACTACCAACAGGTTTGCTTGTTTGACAATTTGTTTATTTTGAAAATAGACAAGCTAATTCTAAAGTTTATATAGAAAAATAAATGAAGATTTCTGAGAAAACTAACTGTATATACTGGCGGATGAATAATAGACCAATGGAAGAAATTTGGTTTTTCAATGGGGAAAAGATGAATGATGGTATTGGGATATTGGATAGCCATATGGAAACAAAGTTAGATTCATACCTTATACTGAATACCAGTATATATTCTAAGTGCACTAAAGATTTGAATGTAAAACTAAAAGCCCTTAATGTATTAGAAGAATTAGAAAAATTCTGGGAGAATTTTTTGAACATTTGGAATAAGGGAGGCTTTTATAAATATGCCTCCAAATTTAGAAGCTATAATAAAAAAGAATAATAAATTCAAATATATTTTTAACAAACTTCTGCAAGTAAAAAACAAAAAAAGCATAAGCAAATTCTAAAACACAAATGACATTCTAGTAAAAAGTTTGCAACTTATGATATAGCCAAGAGTTTAATCACCCTAACAAATGAAGAAATCCTACAAATCAACAAAGAAGATGTCAACAAATGTGGCATGGATGCGGAGAGATAGCAACACTCACACGCTGCTAGTGGGACTGCAAACTAGTGCAACCTCTGTGGAAAGCAATATGGAGATACCTTAAACAGATACAAGTAGACCTACCATTTGATCCAGCAATCCCATTATTGAGCATCTACCCAAAAGAACAAAAGACATTCTATAAAAAAGATGTCTGCACTCAATGTTTATAGCAGCACAATTCACAATTGCAAAGATGTGGAAACAACCCAAGTGCCCATCAATACATGAATGGATTAATAAAATGTGATATATGTATACCATGGAGTACTACTCAGCTATAAGAAACAATGGTGATATAGCATCTCTTGTATTTTCCTGGATAGAGCTGGAACCCATTCTACTAAGTGAAGTATCCTAAGAGTGGAAAAATAAGCACCACATGTACTCACCATCAAATTGGTTTCACTGATCATCACCTAAGAGCACATTTAGGAGTAACATTAATTGGGTGTCTGGCAGATGTGGGGGGGGAGGGGATGGGTGTATACATACATAATGAGTGTGATGCGCACCATCTAGGGGATGGACACACTTGAAGCTCTGATGGGGGGGCAAGGGCAATATACATAACCTAAACTTTTGTACCCCCATAATATGCTAAAATAAAAAAAAGTTAGTTTAAAATGGACAAAGGAAAAAAAAAAAAGAAAATGTCAACAAATCAGAAAAAAAAAGCAAGCAATAGATATGAGCATACTCTTCACAAAAAAAGGAAATATAAAATGATTTTTAAAACACATGAGAAGACATTTCTCTCATAAAAAGAAAAATCAAAACTACGCTGAGAATAATACATTTTACATATCAGACTGGAAAAAAAAAGGAGAAGTCCCGTAAACTCTTTTGAGGCTCTGGGAAATGCACACTCTTGCTTGTGAGAGTATAAATTGGCAAAATCACTAGTGAGAGTAATTTTTCAATGTTGAAATAAATTGTAAATGTATAGACCCCTTTGATCTATAGCTTTCACTTCCAGGAATTTATTCCACAGATAAACCTAAATAGAATGACCCATGGCAAGGTTATATATTACAGCTTTGTTTATAGCTGTAGAAGTTTGGAAGCTATGTAAATGTCCATTAAAGCAGAATGGATAAATTATGGTATATCCCTACAAAAGAATGAAGGTGTTCTCTATAAACTGATAGGGAAATATTCCAAGATACATTGTAAAGTGAAATACCCAAAGTCCACAACAATGTCTGTAGTATGCAACCATTTGTGTGACAAGGGTGGATTTAAGAATACATATTCAAATTTGCTTATATTTGCATAAAATAACTGCAAATAAACTGGTTCAATAACTGTGGTTACCTAGTAGGAAGGGAAGAATAGGGACTGAGAGAGTAGGAACAAAGTTAGAAGCTGAAACTTTGGATAATTTTTAATTTGTGAATCATGTAAATGTTTTCTCTGCCAATAAACTTAGAAAATAAATTGAAATAAAAAATGAATTTTGCTAGGATAATGGTATAGCTAAACTATATTATAGACAGTGAGTTTTCTCCCTGCCATATTTTTGATTAAGAGAGACATGAAAGGTAAGGGTAGTTGGTGCCATTACTACTAAAAAAACCAACTCAAAGTGTGTGCCCAACTGAAAGCTAGCAAATTACGTTTATAGTTCTAGGTCAGCACATTTTGTACCCTAAGGCCATTTGCTGTATTTTCTGAGTGTCTGGCTATCTTAGTCAATTCGGACTGCTGTAGCAGAATACCATATAGACTGGGTGGCTAAACAACAAACATTTATTTCTTACCGTTCTGGAGGCTAGAAATCTGAGATCAGGGTGCCAACATGGTTGAGTTTTGGTGAAGGCCCTCTTCCTGGTTTACAGATGGCCACCTGCTCTTGTATCCTTACATGGCAGAGAGAGAGAGAGAGAAAGAGAGAGAGAGAATGAGCGAGTGCACGCATTCACACTCTCTG
This sequence comes from Eulemur rufifrons, assembly GCF_041146395.1. Taxonomy (NCBI): domain Eukaryota; kingdom Metazoa; phylum Chordata; class Mammalia; order Primates; family Lemuridae; genus Eulemur; species Eulemur rufifrons. The sequence continues at coordinate 57,553,786 of NC_090983.1, read as the reverse complement.
GTGTTTCTTCTTATAAGGGCACTGACCTCATCATGAGAGCTCCACCTTCATGGCCCCCTGTTACCATCATGTTGGGAATTAGGGTTTCAACATATGAATTTTGTGGGACACAAGCATTCAGTCCATAGCACTGACCCCTTGAGTTGCTTGAGATGCTTTTAGAAAGGTTTTATTATATATGTACATTCCACCCATATAACTTGAAGGCTGGTTAGGCTACCTTCTCCCTACCCCTTTTGTGGTTAATTTTCCTGATCAGTAACATTAAAGCATTAATGTTAAAGTAAAGAGAGACTAAAATAACATCATTAATATTAAAGAAAAGATGGAATAAATAAAGGAATGGAACTCACTTGGCTTAGTTTTGTTGTGTAGTAGGTACCCTCACATGATTGTTGGCAAGATGCTCTCTCTAACACATTGAAAAGAGGGGAGGGATAGAAAAGAGGAAAACTAACATTTTCTGACTTTTACATACATTTGCACATTTGGTTCTTACTGCAATCCCATTTAGATTGATAAACAATCCATTTTTTTTTTCCCCGATGAGGAAACTGAGCCTTAGAGAGGCCAGTGGAGTGAGGAATTGGACCTGTCCCTGTCGTCTCGGGGCCATATCTTGCTACTTCACCAAGTTTATGTCTTCAAGTAATGTGTATTCTTAGTAAAAGACTCAATGTGGGATATGGTCAAAAGGAATGATCAAAAAAAAAAAAAAGAATAGAAGAGGAATGTGTGAAGAATGGGGCAGGGAGGGGGTGAGAAGGGGAAGGAAGGAGAAATACATTTGATAGTAGAAATGGTACCTTAGGCTTAAGTGAAGCATTCTGAGATTTTTCTGTGCTTTTTGTCTGTCCTACAAGATTCTGATAGGTGATAGTTGGGTATGGTATTTTTTTCCTGAGAAAGTGAAATATTTCAATGATGCCTCTTTGCAAATTCACCTTCACTGAGCACTTTTCCCTTGAACGCTGACAGAGCTGACTCAGCCAGTTGGCTGTTCCATCTCATCTTTTTGCCCCTAGGGAAGTATCTTGCTGATAAGGAGAAGTGTAAGCATTAGAGCAAGATTCATGCTTTTCAGTATTGTTTCATCATGAGTAATCTTTCTTGTCCTAGTGTTCATTTATGTTCATGTTGCTAGTAGAAGGCCTAGATCCTCACTGGTAAACAGAAATCTCAGTAGCAGATAGTAAACAATAGGAAAAAAAATCTCAAACATAGGCCAGGAAAGATGCAAATGGGTTGAAAATGATTTTCTGGTACCTTGTTTCATAGCATCCTGATGAAAAGAGATTGGAAGGCCTCTCCAAGCAACTGGACTGGGACGTTCGAAGCATTCAACACTGGTTTCGACAAAGACGCAATCAGGAGAAGCCCAGCACCCTGACGAGGTTCTGTGAGAGCATGTAAGTTGCTGTTTTCTTTTTGAAAGAAAAGCCTGCCTAAGTACTCATGCCATCCTTGAAATGAAAAATAACAGATCCATGCAGGCTCCAGCAGCCCTTCAAAAGCATGCCATTTGGTAGAAAAATAGTTCAAGAAAAATGGGGGAATAGTCATTTGGAAGAATTTATGATTTCCACTTTGGATGCAGTAAGTGAAGCTCACTTCCTCATGGAGTTCCTCCAAAGTAAGCAGATTACAGGGGCCTACGGTGGTGTTCCAACCAGGCATCTTTGAAATATAGCATTAAAAGTCATTACTTCTATAGATGCTGATAGTTTGACTTTTTATAGCAGGGACTTAGTCAAGATGTTCCTTCCACTGATAAAGACTGAGATAGTAGGACATATTATCACAGGGTCATGCCAGTGTCCTACATTCCTGGAGAGTTAAAAAATGGTTTTATTACATTCCTGGGTGAGTTTAATCAAGCATTGCTTGAAGGTGGGGGATGGAAGGAAAGTCTCTTTCATTTCTGAAATGTGACCTTTATAGTGTGTAAATTATATATGAATAAAGCTGTTAAAAATAATAAGAGACCCACAGAGAACTCTTCTAGCACAGTGATATTTTGGGGGAGTGATACTCAATATACCTCTCTATAGGAAAATCAGAGAAAGAAATATTGAAGCATTGAGAACATCCCCAACAAAGGGAAGGTTCTGCTTTGAGAGTCATTACCCCATTTGATCTTCATCTTCTGGGATATGACTGTTGCTTTGTCTTACAGTTCTTTCTTTAGGGAGCTTTTCCCGGACACCTGGCCATTTAAACAAGAGTGCTCTCAGTGTAGCTCTCTTAGTTGGAGGCCCTTTCTATTTGGGATTGAAGTTGCATTTTCAGGTTTGGATTTTAATTAGGCCCAAAATATATTTTAGTAATTGCAACTTTAGAGGGAAACCTGGTGTTACCGGAGAAATGAATGGGAAGCAGAAACATTTTATAAATTCCTACGGCTGGGTAAATGTTGAGAGCATAAATAGGATCTTTAGAAGGTCAGAATATTTATAAAACCAGGAAAAACAACCTAGTAGATACAATTTCTAAAGTGCTTTCTAGAACTGAACTTAGTGACAGTTTATGGAAGAAGGATTTATATATCTGGGCTCCAGGTCAAAAGTCAGATTGCTTCCGAGCCTGGCCTTGCCACATCCTCAAAGGGTTTGGGTTCTGTCAATGAGCCATGGGTCTGAGTAGGGCAAAGCTGGGTCTTAGCACATGCCGACATGCTGAAACTCACATGCTATCTCTCCAGCTAACCTCTTTGATAACTTGGTGCTAGCCCCTTCTATACCGTACTGAGACTAGACCAGTTTCTCTTGAATACCAGTGTGTATAGACATCAGCCACTTGGCAATCTAGTTAAAATGCAGAATTCTGGTTCATTTGGTCTGGGATGGCAGCTGAGATTCTGAATTTTTAACAAGTTCCCAGGTGATACTGCTGCTGCTGGTCCATGGACCGCACTTTCAGTAGCAAGGACCAATGCTAGACCAGGGTCTGTGTCTTCTCTCTGAATTCAGCTGGTCTTTATCTGCATACCACAATAAACAGGACAGTCATAGTTATAATCAATTAAAGGTATTTCTAAAGGATTCCTTGTGGCATGGCAATGTGGAGGCACCATGGTGAGGGGAGGCAGTGCATAAATTATGATTTCTTCCCTCAACAGGCTTTTTATCACAGTGTCAAGGTAGTAAGATGTATAATATCCACGTGTGTGTGGACTGATGATAGACATTAGAAAATAACCAGATGTGTGTGGTAAATTACTGATATGGACAGTCAGTAGCTAGAGATTAAAGGAAAAAGATCAACTGTGGGTTGGGTACACGGGGTTGCTGGGACTAGAACTGGAGCAATGTCAGTGGCCTTTGACCTCTCCATTGTGGGAGATAACGTTGATGAACTCTTGCTTTGAAACTCTTCTTCCTTGGCTTCTGGATTGCTACTAGATTCTCCTGCCATTCCAAGGTCTTTTGTTTGCATCATTTATTCTGCATTTCCCCTGTGGTCGTTTGCATCGTATTTCCCCAGATTCAGTCTTTAACGTTTTATTTCCCTTACTCTACCTTCTGTTCTCTGTGTCGAAATCATTTCCTTTCACCAGCTTCTTCTACAGCCATGTGTCCAGGGCAGATGTTCCTTCCCTGGTGTTGTTCTGCTGTTTCCAGCTGGCAGCTCTGACTTGCTTCCACTCCCGCCTTCCCCTTTTCTCCTCTTGTTCATATGCCTCCGTTGGGCTACAGGCTGGAAACTCAAGCCAGTCAGCCACTGGGTTACATTAATTCTTTGTAAACTCACCACTATAGCCCAGATCCTAATTGCTCTCATAGTCTCCTTATTATTAATATTTATCTCTCATACTCATAGAGATACCAAAGGAAAAAAAAAAGAAACCCAAAACATTTTTCTAAAATACTACTATTCCCGTGTTCTACTGCTTTAAAACTTTGATGATTTTTCTAATAATATAACTGTAGGGTAAGTTTTAGGAACCTGAGTCTGATAATGGTGCCTGCCTTTGCCTTTTTGATACCAGTCACCCAAGTGACCTCTTCCTTCCAGAGGGCTGGGTTTTCACTGCCCATGCCTCATTCCCTCTTGCCTTGGTTTGTGTGGTGTCCTGGCCCAGAACACCTACTACCTCTCCCATTGATCCCCCACCCATTCTTTAGACCCCAGGCCCTCTCTGAAGTATGGCCTGGCTGTTGGGTCTGGAGACTGTACAACTTCTTCTGAATCCTTAGAGCACTTTTTCTAAGTGCTAGCAATTTAATCCTGAATCATATGCTGCCTTATGCGATTACTTAACATTTCTTAACCTGGCTGTACTATCATAAGTGTTCCTTGAAGAGCACAGGGCCATGTCTTATACTTCCTGCATTCTTCTCAGCCTTCACCATGACACAGACTCTACTGAATAAATATTTGTTACATGACTATGTGTTAAAATGGCATTATTTTGGAAGGAGTTGCTGATCTAGCCACTTTGCCCCCACAAATGAAGAGTATCTAACATACACTTAGCATAAAATTTGTCTAGGAAAATTACCTATGGAAATCTCCATGACAATTTTAAAGACAGAAATTCAGAGGAAAGAAAGGTATGCAAAGGAGAACATTTAAAGAACACCATGAGGGGTAAAGTAGAATTATATTGTCATATATATGTACCTGTATGTGTCATAATTATTTGCCTATAAAAATGATCTAGAATAATTATTCTGAACCAGGGATTCATTTCATAATCATCTGGTGACCTTTTCAAAATACACCTGCTCAGGCTCCATCCCAGGGTGTTAGTGTGATGACACAGGGAGGGTCTGGACATGTATATCTTGGAAGAAATGCCCCAAGCGCTTATGACCCACATACCTGATTAACAAGAGAGCTGACTGCTGTTCAGAAATATGAAAAATCAAATTAGAAAGAAGAGAACACAAATTTAGGGCTTTGTAGATTGAGGGCCAAAATATAAAGAATCTATAGTTTTTCTATTATATAAGTTACTATTTTAGAAAATACAGAATTACTTCAGGGGAGTTGTATTTCATCTTTCAGCAGTGTGGAATGGCACCAACATGCACGCCAAACAGTTCTTGTAAGCATCTGCTGGCACGTCCAATTTCTGGCACACCCATTTCATGCAAATGGACTGAGTAGAAGTTGTTGTTCAGCGAGTAAAGCACTGAAACATTGCTGTGATTTTTTATTTTCCCTCTTACTTGATGTTGGTCATCCACAGTCACGTCAGTTTTGATGAATATTTCTTCCAGAAGCGTTTAAATCCTTATTGACAACTGAAATAGAGATTTTCAACAGGGAGTGAAGAATTTACAAAAATGAGATGTCATATGAGATATTTTACGAGAAACTGGTTCAGAATGGAAGCTGGTGCTGGTGGAGATCATGCCTTTAGACTGCTGAAGCTATGCCGTCCTACTCTGACAACTGCATCAGAGTTGCAGGTTTCTATCATTCAGGATAATATAAAATAAATAATGCAATAAAAAATATCTACTGGATGAAACAGGAAGAGGCAGAGATAAGATGTCAGAATAAATGGTTTCCCTGTCATTAGGGCTTTCCCTATGCCCATCATTTTTCAGACTGTCGTGCAGTACATTTCATGTACAGGTCTGGGAGGGAGTACGGGTTTCATTTAAGCAGTCTCCAATTGATCAGAAAGATGAATCTCCCATATGATAATCTGAAAATGTAGGGCAAGTCATATTCGTGTCACAGACTAATACTAATTTATTTGAACTGAAGTTTGCTCCATCTGGTGCTAAAGTTATGGAGCTTGTTTTGTGTAAGCTGACTGCTGAAGACTCCCTTTTCTTTAAGAATTCGATTTTAGAGTTGAGACTGATTAAAACTACCCACAAATGCTGCCGTATCTGGGTGCTTCTGTACAGTGGCAGCAGACTCAACCAAAAGCTGGAAATCTTTTGAAACCGTTACTTTATTTCTGCAAAGAAACCCTGTGATCTTCTTAATTTTGATTCCATTGAACTGAGGGTAATTCATCAGTGAAACATAAGTGGCTTAACCAATTGTTCCCATGCCACCATCTTGGTCACTGTGAACCTAAATAGCCATTTTTACTTGGGTAAATCAGCAGTGCTGTCTTGTGACCTTAGTAAGAAAGTAGAGCCAACTAATTTATGTGGGGGAAGGGGAGCAAGGTCATACAAGAAACAAGCATGTGAATCTCTCATATCCCTATATTTCAGATCGATCTCTGATCTGAGGAACTGGTGTGGTGAATACCTTCAACAAGTTTTTGTAACTAGCTCCTTGTTTGCAAAAAAAAACAACCGAATATTTGTAAACTGTGTCCACGTAGTCCATAGTCTGGTGATAGACAAAATTTTGCTAGAGAGAAAATTCAGTTTTGATTATTTTTTTCATTAGATCGTGACATGAACATCTTTCTCAAAATTAACTACTGAAAATCTCTTTGAGATTAATGAAGTTTTTGAAGGGGGAGTAAGAAAGTATGATCTTCTAGAGAAATGGCATCTTAATTTTTTCAGTACTAAGGATACATGATCAGCAGTGTGTAGATGCTGATCATAAGTCTGGAAAAGAAGCTAATCATCAGATGGGAGGATAGTCTCTTAGTTTCTGAAAAGTTCAGGGTTGAGCTGTTTTGTTTCTGTTGTGGTGATGGTGGCTCTTGTCTGCCCATTAATACAATATAGTCCCTGGATTGGTGGACAGCTTCTGTCATCCAAAGCGCATAGTTACAGTCCTAGTTATTGCTCAGTGAATGTCTTGTCATTCAAGACTATTACTTTAAACAGTTTTATATCTGTGGGTTGTATTCAGGTCAGTTTTAGCTTTGGGGTAGAGGTCAGCCAACTTTTCCTGTAAATGGCCAGAAAGTAAATATTTTAGACCATAAAAACATTGTTGCAATTACCACTTTGCTGTTATAGCACAGAAGCAGCCAGAGACAATGACAACACAAATGTGTGTGGCTTTGTTCCCATAAAGCTATATTTATGGATCCTGAAATTTGAATTTGTCATTTTCATGTGTCATAAAGTATTCTTTAAGATACTGTTCAGCCGTTAAAAATTGAAAAACTATTCTCAGCTTGTGGGCTGTACAAAAACAGATGGCATGCTGGATTTGGCCCTCAAGCCATAGTTTGCCGAACCCTACTTTAGGCTTCCAATACTATTTGTGGTTCTTTCGGAGTTTCAAGAAAGACAATGTGGTCTCATAGTGCCAGGCACAGTCATCCAATTCTCAGAGTTTCACCGTGTAGTAGAAAATGTCAGAACAGCTCTGTAATTGGTATGCCCATCGCCAGTATTGCTGGGACATGATGCCACGATGCTGTGCAGTTTCCTTTAGCCTAACCAGACATTCTTTGAAGGTATTAGTATCCTCAAGCCAGCATCACTTTCGTTACAAAAATTCTGAGTATTGATGAACTGGACTGTTGGACAGTCTACCCTTCTGTCTTGAATAAGCTTTTGAAACCTTCCCCCCCTCTTTCTATTCTAGACCCACCACCTGCGGCAAGTGAACTTAGCTTTCCCACTTAGAGTAAGCCTCTCGCATTCCTTGATGGCAGATGGCTAGGCCTCTAATGCATATGCACTGGCTAATGAAGGAAAAAAGATTTTTGCTAAAAATATCAGACAGGCCATACCTTGGTCAAGCTGGCTGCATATTAGGTACTGCTGTGCTCTTCTTACATTTGAGTGGTCAGCTTTTCTTTAGGTCCTAAGTTTCTTAAGGCTTTCTTGATAATTTTCCAGTAATTTTGGCCAGCATGGAATTAGATAAAGAGGACAGACTATATAGAGGTATAACTGAATTTATTAAGGCCTAATGTTCTTATAAAATTCTGTTTTTTGAACCTATATACTGTTTTTATTTATCATTTAATCTATTTTAAAAGCTAGTTGTTTCTGATTTAGAAGAGAATCATGTAAATGATTATAAGCAATTTTAATTGTAGAGGATGTATAAAAGTTTACATAATATTCATAAGAATTTGGGGGAAAGATAGCCCAAAGCCTACCACCAAAAAATAAAGACTTTAACATTTATTACTTATACAGTGTCATATTTTATACATGTGCCCCCGCAAATACTTACACATACTGTGCGTTGGTGCTTGGTGCCTGCCTTTCTTGAGACTGTTGTCATAGAACCTGCTCATCAGAGTGCTCAAAGAAGACCGTGGAAATGTCACGTCTTATGCTTCATCTTCAGGACCTGTAAGTGGCAGTATAGTCAGTTGTGCTATAATATGACATATGCATTCCTAAATATGGCCACACTATGCAAAATTCCACAGCAAACCACGTAACATAGGGGCTTGTAAGAAAAGTGGGTTAGAGGCCTTATCAGTGACACCTTGAAGAAAAGATAGAAACCTAATAAAAACAGTAGTAGTTTTCCATAAGTTTAATGGTTAAGAAATACATAAATGCTATAATAAATATGGTGCTTTACCTTGAAAAAGACCTGAAGTTTGCTTGTAGTTGCTGTTGGTGTTGGTGTATTAGTCTGTGCAGGCTGCCATACCTGAGCAGACTAATACACCAGACTGGGTGGCTTAAACAACAGAAATGTATCATCTCACAGGTCTGGAGGCTGGGGGTGCAAGATCAAGGTGTTGTAGGTTTGGTTTCTCCTGAGGCCTCTCTCGTTGGCCTTTCCTGTGTGTGTGCACATCCCTGGTACCCTTTCCTGTTCTTTTAAGGACACTACTCATATTGGAATAGGGTCCTACCCTTATGCCTCATTTAATCTTCATGACCTTATTAAAGGCTCTATCTCCAAATACAGTCACATTGAGAGGTGGGCTTCAACATGTGAATTCTGGGGGCGGGAGGACACAATTCAGTCTAGAATAATGTTGGAAGGGTTACAGCTTGTGAACTACTGTGAAATGCACAAAGAAGGATCTGAAATCAGAGGGAATCTTGCGACACCAGGTAGGTGTGGCTCATAACACCTGTGAACTGAGGTGGCTCAGACAGGTTTGAGGGGGGTGTGTGTGTGTGTGTGTGTGTGTGTGTATTCCTAGGCCACCAGCTGAGCTCAGTGCAGTTTTCTGTGTTCATCTAGTGTTTCTGGCAGACAAAATAACACAGAAGCACATGTGAAATTTGCATTATGCTCACATTGGAAGACAGTCACATTTTCACCGCGAGCCTTCTGGCAGAACTGATGGGGCAATGCAGTGGTGAGGGAAGTGGGCCGTGGAGCCAGGCAGCCTGACTTTGCATCTTCTGCCTAATACAAACCCGTGCGGTGTTTGGGAGTGTTGTTGGCCATCCTGTGCGTCAGTGTCTTTATTTGTAAAATGGACACTATTCATAGTGCCTGCCTCCTAGGGCTGTTGAGAAGCCTAAGTGAGTTCGTATATTTAAAGTGTTTGGAAAGGTGTCTCGCACGTGGTGAGGAGGTAGTGAGTCTCAGCCACGTTCAGTGTCATCACTCACTCAGCCGTCAGTCTGTCACAGCCGTGCACTGGCCACATGGCCCCGTCAGTGCCACAGGCACGTTACCTTGCAGAGGCTGCTCTAGTGTTGGTCATTTTGGGAGCAGAGATCCATAGAGATGCAAGGAAAGCAGGCTTTGAATTTAGAATGAAGCTCTTTTATTCTGTGGAACCCCAAGGAGGCAGAAGCCGTGTGGATTCACAGGACTGTCGACTCAGGCATGACTCACGCACAAGAAAAAGATGCAAAACCAATGTGAGTTCAGAGCCTCCACACCTCTGACTCGCTGCAGTGAAGCTGTGTGACAGCAGTGGGTGAGACAGGCGTCCTCCGCAGCAGGGAATGGTGCCCGCTGCGCCTCTAGGAGCCGAGGCTTTTGAAGCACCGCAGGAGAAATGTCACAACACAGTGAATGTCTTTGAACCACAGAGATTTAAAATTTGCCCTGGTGATTGTGAGGAGGACACAGCTTGCCTCTGCCAGGAGGGGAGAGGAACAAAGGCTGGTGCTCCGTGGTGTTGGCTTTAGTAAACCAGCTCTCTGGGGGCCAGGGCTGTCTGATCAGCCTTAGGGGGTCAGCGTGGCTTCTGGGCACAGGAGTTTGCTGTTGTTACCTTCTGTGTGCAGGGACAGTACTAGGGCTAAGGAGGGGATTGATCTGGAATAAATTTGAGGGTGGGAATCAAATGTGCCTGGTTCACATCCTGGCTCAAGCTCTGTCACCCTGAGCTAGTAATTTAACTTTGCAGGGCCCTAGAAGCCTCTTCTGTGAAAGAGAAACAGTAACTCCCATTTATGGGTCATTCTGGGGATTTCAATGAGGGGATGTATGTATCACGTGCATCTCTCAGTGCCTGGTTCCCTTTCAACTGGGGTTGCAGAGTTGAGTAACAGTTTCCGAACTTGTGGGACTCACAGGGGCAGCTGATTCTGCTTATTAGTGAAGTTGTTCAATACCTTAAGCAGGGAGCCATAACCTCCTTTCCAGGGCCTCTTCCTTATTGCCCCGGTCACCGGTTATTCTAGGCCTTGTATCGTAATATGCCATCAAGAGAACTATGTTTTAGATTGCTGAAAAGGAAGCACTCTGTCCCTTCCTCTTGGGAATCCAGTCTGGCATGCCCTCTCGCTTTCCTTCTCTTTCATCCTCCCTCCTTTGCACTCACCTCCTGCTGTCGTGGGGCAGGTGTCCTCTGGTTGGAGCCAGAGTGTTTGATTTCCTCCTGGCTGTTTGCCCTTCTGTGATTAGCTCCTGGTGACCACAGCCCTTGGCAAGGGGCAGACAAGAGGCTTAAAAGAGTCCTCAACCATAACTAATTTGACTGTGTTTGTCCTGAAAGCTGGCACATTGCACATGACTTCTGATATTTGAATAGAGAGCCCAGTAATGTCAGGGGTGAATGAGTTTTGTGGAAGATGGTGGTGGTGAGGTGGGCCTTTGGATGAAGCCACAGGACACCTAGTCATTTCCCAAACTGGGAATATTTGAGCAGATTCCAAATGACTATTGGGGAAGCAGGTTTTTGAGGTTTATTTGTAGGCCTCCCCAAATCTAAACTCGTAATAAGTCCTCCATGTGAGAGAAAACTTAACTAAAAGCAATTAAGGCCAACTATTTTCATTTAAATGTAAAGTTGAACTGCTGGCAGTGTCTGTAAGACTCTTGTGATTTGAACGAGTTAAAGTATTTTAGAAAAATCACTATAAATTTGGCTAACATTTTTTATATTGCCTATATAGAGCTTCTTTGCAGTTACCAGCTGATGGGAGGCTGTTTACTGCCCTTAGGGCTCAACCAGGTAGGGAAGTTAGGGATACTGTTCTGCGGAGGATATACCGTGAGTGAGATAATGGTGCAGCGTTACACGCATGGTGCACGACAACACCCAGGTCAAGGTTAACAGCAGAATGGGCTTTAAAAGCTCCAGTCTTGGCCATATTGCTTAATTGTGCAAGGTTCTGCTAACTCCTGTACTTCCTTTATTTAGCCACAGATGTAATGAAATTATACATTTTCAGCTTACAAATTATTATATAATAGATTTTCTTGTAGATGTAATGGGCACTGATGCTGCCAGGAGACTTAGATCTCCTGGGGAGAAACAGATAACCAGTGAGGTTGTGTTATGTTCCAGATGCTGTGATGGAGCCTTTACATGTAAACAACAACCCTGTGTAACGTGTTCGATCTTAAAAGCCATTCTTACACATGAAGAAACTGCAGCAAAGAGAGTTGGACTAACTGACCCAATACCACACAGCTACTGAGCAATAGAGCTGGGATTTGCTCCCAGCTCTGCCTAAAGGGTCTTGTGTTATTTCAACTGCACAATGTTAGAGAAAACTCTGCAATATTGTGTTACTGCATTCAGAGGAAATATGGAAAGGGGGCAGTTTGGTGTCACATGTGCACACCATAAGCTCCTTTCTCTTTCCTTTCCCCCTCTGGCTTATGCAAGACTCGGGTTAAATTTGTTGCTTGCTCCTTGCTACACCTAGAGCACTTTTAGTTGTTCTCTGCTAGAACACTTGGAGGCTTGCTGTTTCACTCTTTGCATCTATCTCTGCAGTTATATTTAACTGTCAACACCTTGAGTTCTGGGACTGTGTCTTACCCATCTTTGTACCTCCACTGCCCAGCACAATGCCTGGTGCTTTGTAAAACCCCAATAAATGTCTACTGATGAATCAACTATTTGGACTTTATGGATTGGAGTGAACCTCTGGAGACCAGAGGCCTGAATTTAATTGGGGGAAACTCAAATTTATTCTTTCAAATAGTCTTAGGGAAGGCTGATGTCAGGAGGGAGGAGATGGGAAAGGCTTTCTGGAAGAGGTGACACTGCTGAGTTTTCAAGGATGGTTACGTGGACCAAATGGGGAATAAGAGTGAGGGTGGCAAAGGCTGCTCTAGGAAGTGGAAGTCACCTGAAGAGCACGGTGTGATCGCAGAGCTGCAGTCAGCATGGAGGGTGCAGGCTGCGTGAGGGAGGGAAAGGCAAGAGGCAGGCTGAGCCCCGCTTGCCAAGCTAAAGCCCTGGGCATTTCTCCCCACCCTCTCCTCAAATATCTAGGGCTACCTGCTCTTCTGCTCCACAGTGTCCGGGCTTTCTCAACAATCTCGTGTTTACTCAGGGCTTGGCCCATTTATAGAACCGGCTTTGTATTATTAATGCCTCATACCAATGTACGACTAAAATTGAACTCTTTATTTTTTTATTTGTGTAATAGAGATGATTTTAAACAGGTACCTTCCTGTGTTCCTTGTGTGGTTTGCCTTCCAGCCTTTATCTTGTTCTTCTGAAGAGGATAATACATATAGTACATAGGATTGGCATGATATCTCCCCTTTTATTTTCCTAGCCCCACACAAACATGCAAAATTTAAACATCCAACAGAAAGGACATAGAGCCAAATTAGATTGTTATTTTACTATTGTCTGTATTTACTGTGTCATATTTCACAGGACAAAAGCCAGGGTATGGGACCCATGATGACGGGTAGTATACCGCTAACCCTCGGCAGTGAAGGCCCAGCATTAGAAGAACAAAACCGAGACGTGCAGTCAGGAGAGCATGAACATGCTTGTATGCTTTTGGGGACAAGTAAAGATTTGAAATCAAGATTGTCCCAGAAAACCCAGAACATACCACGCACCCTCAGGACTTAATTTTCTTCAATTTCCCAAATGGTTACAGGGGACCAATTTTGTGGAAGGGCTTGGCGCTGGGACATTTAAAGGTAAAAAGGACAAAATCGCTATTCTCTGGTGCTTAGAGCTCAGATTGGGAAACAGGCACAACAGTTGAGAAGGGAGCCAGCCACAGGAGCATCCAGTGCCCCTGGGGACAGGGCTGAGTCATCACACTGTAAATGAGTACTTGAGGGCTGGCAAACCAAATTTGAGATCAGTCTAAGAACTGGTCAATGTAGAGAGCTTCTTGTGAATACATTTTATGGTGGATTTGGGGAACAGAATTAATATTGACGCATATAAGCTACGTGGATTATATCATGGTTTTATTTGTGTAAGTTTTTTCTTTCAAAGGAACAGTGTTTACCTAGTGATAGCCATGGAATAACGTGTGACCATTTTGGAATAGGATCCTGCGGGATCTTCCCACAGTGCAGCGCATACCATTAAGGCTCACAGTGTTTATTATTGGGCTGGGCGCTAGGAGAGTCACTGAGCCCGGAAATGCTTATTTATGCAGGACCACTAATGCTCCCTGTCAGGGGAACCCAGCTTTTGTCCAGAGTCATCACCGAACTTACAGTTCTCCCTTCCTTCCCCAGGGGCAGGTAAGGGTGTGGGCAGGGTTAGGTGAGAGGCTGGAGGGGGCAGGAATATGGGGGTGGCTTTTGGTTTATATCGAGTCCAACTCAGTGATCTGAAGACTAGGATACTGTTTGCAGAAAAACGGAAACCGAGTGAGAAATTCTCAATATATGAAGACTGTGGTGTCTGCTGTGTGAGATAAGGTGTGAGAGGCTTAAACCTGCACCTGTAGCACTAGTTGAGAGGCCCGTACAGATCTCAGGAAGTAGCCAAATGCAGAATGTCCTCCAAAGTTTCATCTTTTAGCTGTACTTTCCCGCGGACACTCTTCTTTTTCTTCCATTGTTAATCGAGATGGTAGTTCTCATCTCCTATTCTCTGTCCCGTTATTAATTTTAGTCATGGAAATGTGTCCAACTTGAATTGATTTCAGGTTTTTATTGATTCCAGTTCTCAAATAGGACTTGAACCTATGTGCATCATTTCTATTTTATTGATTTAAAAATAAAATATTGTCTACCTGGAATTATGAAGTGTTTACATGAATCCGAGCTAATCCTTTGGTGTACTAACACTGAAAAGCCTCTCTTACTCCATGACTTTAAGTGTTCATCTTTCTGTGTCTTTCCAATACTTATCCAGTTCAGTAAGAATTTTTTGAGCATTTACTATATGCTGGAGTCTGTATAAGATGCTAGATAGAAAAACAGGATCACTTCCCTTGCTAGGTAAATGACACTTTCTCTTTACTTCATCGTCTAAATCTTAGTTGCCTCATCTGTAAAACAGGGCTAATAATTGTAAAAACCTGATGGAGTTGTTACAATGACTAAATAAAATAATTCCCATAAAGTACCTAGGATAGTGCCTAACATTAAGAGCTCAAGAATAGTAATTATTTTTGATTATTCTAATTCCTATGCATTAAAGGCTGGCAAAATGAATTGAATTCCCCTACCTAGTCAAATAATATCATTCCAAGCTTGCTTAAATACTCTAATATACATATTATTACTATGCATTTTATCTGGGGATATTAAATCCCCAGATGCTTGAAGATGTAATTATTTGGTAGGTTTGATGTGATTACTTTTTTTGGAGGAGTTAAAGCTCATATTTTTGTTTACTTCTTCATCTCCTCCTTTGAAAAAAAGTTTCTTGGACTTAGATGTGAGAACATGGTTTTCTGCCTTCCTGACTTTTAAAGTGGCATGTAATTCGAAACCACAGTTCTTTACTTGTCTAAACAGCAGGGTGAGGCCCCTGTGGTATAACTGGGAGGTTTATATCTTAGGCCAGGAAGTCAGCACACTGGGCGAGCAGGCACAGGGTCTAGGGTGCCAGCTCTACCTGCCTGTCTCTACCACCCACCAACTTGCCCAGCTTCAGTTTCTTGAAACTTAACAAGGGTCGAAATAATATCTTGCATTTAAAATGGGACTATAGAGTTGTTTTAAATACATAGAGCACTTTTGCTTTGCAAGCACGTAATAAAGGTTAGCTATTATCATACTCATGATCACGCTATAGTAGCACTATAATTATCTCTGAAGCAAAGAAGGGCCTTCTTTGTGTGGACTCACTTCTTGATCACGTTTTAGCTTTTCCTAAGAATTTCATGAGATTTATAACAATCTATCTCTCTTTGGCTTGTATTGCTAGGTGGCCCCTTGGCCTTTGCTCATTCTCCCCCAGGCCACTTTGCTCTATCCACTCGACAAATACCTGCTCCTCCATCAAGATTCGGCTCACCTTCACTTAGGAAACTGTGGATATTTTTATCGGGTGACACTTTATGCCAGGCGCGGTGTTCTGCTAGCAAAAGCAGACCTGGAAACAGATCATTATAACCTGGGTGGCCTCCCCTACTCTACGAAGGAGGCACCACACCCCCATTCTCTTTTTCCTAAGTAGAACTAAGTCCCTCCTTTGTGTGCTGCTTTAATAGTGACAATAACAGTTCATGGCTCTTATATTTCTTTTTATCTGCTAGACTGTAAATTCCTTCAGGGCAAGGAGTCTGTCTTACCCCTTTTTGAGTAACCAGCACCTAGGACTGGGCCTGCACCTAAACGGTACCCAGTAAATGTTTTCAGAATGAATGAGCACATATATCAGGGCTTACAACCTTCTAGAGGTTATTTGCCATGTCTTTGTTCTATTTACTGCTCAAATATATTTTGAGTGCCTGCTATATGCCAAGCAGTCTTATAGGTGCTTGGGATACAGTTTATTATACATTTCCCTGAGGGAGGAGACAGTAGACAAGTAAGTAAAACAGGTAGGATATCCATTGGCTCAAACTGCTATGGAGACATGTAAAGCTGGGAAGAAAGATCAAGAGTGTGTGTATGGACAGGGCCTTGGGTATGTACATTGGGGAGGTCTTCCCTGAGAAGATGACATTGGGGCCAAGGCCAGAGGGAAGTGAGGAAACCTCATTAAAGGCAGAGGAGGAGCAATTGCAAATGCCCTGAGGAGGAGGTACCTGATCCCTGTGAGGTCAGAGGTGTCTGGAGTTGAAGGGGAGAGGGGAGGAGGAGAAGCAAGGTAAGGGGGCGGCCAGACTGTGCAGAGCCTTGCAGGCCATTGTAAAGACTTTGGTGTTTTGCTCTGAGGAGGGAAACTGTTGGAGGGTTTTGAACCAGGGAGGAATTTGTTCTGATGAACATTCTAACAGGATCGCTCTGCCTGGCGTGTTTGGAATAATCTATGGGGAGGTAAGGGCAGGCACAAAGACGAGGTAGAAGGGTACTGCAGTAATCCAGGTGAGAGTTCTTCGTGGCTTAAACTAAGGTGGTAGTAGTGAAAGTAATGAGGAGAGTTCAGATTCTGGATTTTTAAAAGGCTTTAATTTTAAAAAATTTCAAACATATAAAAGAGAAAAACAATAGTTCAATGAACACCATGTATTCATCACCCACATCCAATAATTGTTAGCATTTTGACATATTTGCTTTACATACATGATTTTTTACTGAACCCATTTCAAAAAACTAAACCACAGAGATTGTGAGACTTTATGCTTTGGCATGAATCTCCAGAAAATAAGGATGTTCTCCTATATAAACAGAATACTGTTATTGTACTAAACTAATATATAAGTCATCTCCAGATTTCCCAATTATCTTCCTCTCAATGTCTTTTATATTTGTATTCCTTTCCAGAGAGAATCCAATCAAGATTTATATATTATATTTGGTAGGTAAGCCTCTTAAAACTTTCTCTTTCATTTTAACTTTTTAATTTTGAAATAATTTTACAGAGAAGTATCAGGAATAAAGAAACCCTATATAAACTTCAGCCAGATTCTCCGCCATTAATAACATTATGCCCCATACTTGCTCTGATATTCTTTCTGTTTCTCTCCGTGCATGAGCACGTGCACACATGTGTGTACACACACACAGACATGTTTTTCATGAATGATTTGAGTGGAAGGTTCAGATCAGGCTTTATTTTGAACAGAAAGTAAATAGAATTTTCTGAGAGATTGGTTATGTGGCGTGAGAGAAAGGGAAGATTGGAGAATGACACTTGGGTTTTCTAACCCTGGGCCGCTAGAAGGAGTTGTTGAGGAAGAGCCAGTAAGAGCAGGCTTGGGAAGAAGCCCAGGGCTTTGACTTTGGTCATGGTAAGCTTGAGGTGTCTATTAGATATCTGCACAGAGGGGTGCCGTAGTCGGCTGGATAGACAAATAGGGAATTCAGAGAGGAGGTGTGGGCTGCAGAGATAAACTTGGCCATAGTCCCTGGACAGATAGCATGTAAAGCCCTGAGAGTGTGAGACCTCCCAGAGAGTGAGGGTGGATAGGGAACGGCCCATGTTAGAGATCACGGAATTGAGGAGCTAACTGAAGCAGGGCCGAGTGGGAAGCCTAGAGAAGGTGTTCATGGTCGGCTGCGAGGAACACTACTGATGGGTCACATAACAACACAGAAGTCACTGGTGTGTGTCAAGAGCAGTTTGGGTGGAGTGGTGAGGGTGAAACCTCCATCTAACAGGTCTTGAGAGAAAATGGAGGCAAGAAATTGAAATGTGGGAACTCTTGACATGTTTGTTGTAAGAAGGAGGGTCAGAAAAAGAGTGGGGGGAATTGGAGGAGGAATGCGAGGTTAAGGTTTTTTTTTTTAAAACAAGGTAAAAATGATGGTGTGTTGGTGTGCTGGCGGGAAGATCCAGCAAAGAGGGAAAAATTGATGATGTGGGAGAGGAGAGAGTGACAGGAGCCATACCCTTGCCCGGGCAGGAGGTGCTCCAGTCCAGGAGGTGCCTCAGAGGGGAGCACAGACAGTTCCTTGGTGGAAACAGGAGGGCAGCCCGAGAGCCAGGGCAGGGACGCAGGAGGCAGAGTCGTGTAAGTCTGTCCCGATTGCTTCCATCATCCCAAACAGGAAGTGGGCATCCCCAGGAGGATGAGGAGGTATTGGAATTTTGAGGAGAAAGTATGAAAGAATTTTCTAGAGGTGTGTTTCATTTCTCTGCATGGAGTATCTTTATCTGTGTGTGGGTGGCAGGCAGTGAGGGTGAAGGACATCAGTGGATGCCTTTTCTAGGAATATGGGCGCTAGGTGACACTAAGGTGTGGTCACCCATAGGTCACCCTTTCCCAGTTCAAATAGCCAAGAAATTGGGATGAACTTTCATAGTGTGAGGAGTGACTGCTTGAATGGAAAACTAGGTCGAAAGCACTGTTGGGAGGTTTGGAGCCCCGACTCAGATATTTGGTGCAAGCATGTATCAGACTAGACTGTGGAGCTGATATCAACCCGTAAGCATTTATTTGTCCTTTATCATTTCCACATTCATTGTTTTCCAGAGAGGGAGGGCAAGTCCCTTATGTCCTTGAGTCAATCTGTAACTTTTGAAGATACTGAGGGTACAAAACCTACCTATAGAGCCTACTTTGCATATGATTACCTTGAAGGAAAATGTTGCCAGGTTAATGAAGCACTATTGTGTCTTCTAGTTCATTACCCAGTGAGCTGCTGAGGTAGTAAATTCTTAGTAAATTGGATGCTGTTCCATTCCAAACTCCCTTGTCTCCTAAGAAATTCTAAACCACATACTGAAGATTCTTAAGCTGCCACGTGGATTTCTCTTGTGCTTTGGAAGATTTGATGCATTAGACACTTTTATTTAATTTATTCTTTTAATTTTAAGAAACACATCCAGATGTGCCTGCAGCCAACCAGCCGGTTTCCTAAAGCTGTATATTAATAAGAGAGAGGGGAGAAAAGAAAGAGGGAAAAAAAAAAAAAAAGCGAGCAGCATGTTTTTATTTCTTACCCAGTTTTTTCTCATTATACTTGGCACATTGTATCCTCATTGGGTGTTTTAGATCTAGGTTTCTCACTTTGAAAATAAGGTTTTCAGTGGGAAGACACCAAATAAGTGAATCAAAAACTGTAAGGGATGCATTTTTGTAAAATCCTATGAGTGTAAAATTTTGGTACTTAAAAAATAATCTTAGGCTTTTGTTAATTATCTCAAATAAAAATTTTTCCCTAAAATTATTAAATGTTTAATTAAATTTAAGCTATGATTTAATGGCTGAACTCAAATCATAGATTTATATATAAATACAATAAAGTTTTAATCTTAACAGGAAGAAAATAATTCTTTCAGTTATTTTAAACGTTTTATTATAAAAGTTTTGACATGCCCAAAGGAAGAGAGAATAGTATAATGAATTCCCATGTATCCATCATACAGCTTCAACAATGGTATACATTCTGCCATCTTCTTATGATAATAATTCTCTTTTTTTTTTTGAAATGGTGTTTCACAGTGTTGCCCAGGTTGGCCTCCAACTCCTGGGCTCAAGACTCCCAAGAAACTGGAACTACAGGCACATGCCACCACACCCAGCTTCTTATGATAATAATTCTTAAAATGAAAATGATAAAAATTATAAAAACCTTAATATGGGATGTGGGTTCAAGATCATATGTTTAATATGCTTTAAGGTGGGGTCTCCAAATTAGAGACCTAGGCCGACAAAGGTTTTTCAGCCTGTCCCTCAGTTCTCCATGGCCTCAAGTTCACAGGGCTTACCAATACTTGTGTGATTCCTCCTTGTATGTTGTACTCTGGTATTAAGTAACTGCTCAGAGTTCTCCGCACATTCTGTTTCAGGGCTCCCACACCCCCTTTCCCCCTGCATTTCACTCTTACTCATGTCTTTGCAGTCTAGCTCAGGTACCCTCTGCTCTGACGTTTCTCCTCATCACTTCGCCTCTTGCCTGGCACAGGTGTGCCCACCTGGAGCTCCCATGGGAACCCTGCCTCTCCCTGTCTCCACCCTAGATTAAAACCTAACCTGGGCACCCTGGCCTGCAGGGCTTTGCGTGGGCTGGGTCTTGGCTATCTACCCCTCTGACTTCATCTCCTTTCCTGGCTCCTCTCACTGGGCTTCGGTGACACAGAGGTGCTCTCTGTGTACCGAACTCGTTCCTGCCTCACGGCCTTTGCACTTGCTCTCCCTTTGTCCTGGGACATTCTGCCCCACATCTTTCCTTCTGGCACTTTCACCCCGGAGGCCTTCCCCTTGAAATCTTTGCCAATCACAACATCACCTTTCCTCCCAAGAAATAAACACTGTATCAACTTATATGATAGTCATTTTCTTCATTTTACTCACACTTTTACCATTTATACATGCATTCCAAAACACTGGAGTTTAGTTTTGACTATTTTTAAACGTAATATGAGTAGGATATGTTTTAGATGTGTTTCTTATAGATAACATATGGTGGGGTGTTTTTCTTATTTGGTCTGAAAATATTTGTTCTCTTTTTTTCCACCGGAACTTAGTCTATAGATACTTAATTTTAATGTCTTTTTATTTTTTTATTTTATTTTATTTTTTTTTGAGACAGGGTCTCACCCTATTGCCCAGGGTAGAATGCAGAGGTGTCATGATAGCTCACTGCAACCTCAAACACCTGGGCTCAACTGATACTCCTGCCTCAGCCTCCTGAGTAGCTGGGATTATAGGCGTGCTCCACCATGCCGGGCTAATTTTTGTACTTTTTGTAGAGACAGGGTTTTGGCATGTTGCTCAGGCTGGTCTCGAGCTCCTGGCCTCAAGCAATCCTCCCACCTTGGCCTCCCAAAGTGCTGGGATTACTAGTGTGAGCCACCGCACCCAGTTAGTATCATCATTTCTGAATGCTTTTAAATCTCCCATCTTATTTTGTGCCACTTTGTCTATTTAATGTTTCTTTTTCTCCTTTTTCTTGACTTGATTCCATTTTCCCTCCTAGTTTTGAAATTATAGACCCCATTTTTAGTTTTTTTAATGGTTACCCTAGAAATTACAGTGGGTATACCTAAGTTATCAAAATCTGGTATTGGTCCATTTTTTATCCTCCCCCCAGAAAATCTGAGGTGTTTTGAATATTTCATTTCCATGTACCCTCTTCTGACTTATGTTATTTTTGTTATGCCTCTTATTATGTTTTTAGAGACATTATTAACCTTAAATAACATTATAGAGACAATGTTCTTTTAGATTTGCATATACATATACCATTTTCTTGTTTTTCATTCCTTTTTGTACCTAGATCTCCTGTTTGGAATCTTCATTTTTATCTAAAGATCCTTGAGACTTGCTGGAGATGAAATCTCTTGGTTTTTGTTGTCAGAAAATGAATTTATTTTTCCCTCTTTCTTTAATTTTTTTCTGTGAGTATAGAATACTAGATTCGCAGTTATTTGCTTTCAGCACATTGGTCTTCTTACTTACACACTGTCTTCTTACTTACATGGTTGCTATAGAGAAGTTGATGGCCAGTTTGTCATTCTTTTGAAGATAATGCTCTTTTCCCCCTATATGCTTCAAGATTTTTCCCTTGGCCTTTGTCTTTCTGCATTTCCAGAATGCTATGCATAAGTGCAATATTTTTTTAAAAAAAAATTAGTTGTCTCAAGATTCTGTGGGCTTCTTAAATCTATAGATTTCTATCTTTATCAGTTCTGAAAAATTCCCAGCCATTATCTCTTCAAATATTGCCTCTTCCTTATCCTCTATATTTTCTTCTTCTGTAAATACACTTAAATGTATTTTAGACCATCTCACTCCCCTCATGTGTGTGAACTTCTGTTCCATGTTGTCTCTTTTTGTTTTGTTTTCTTCTTTGGCTGTATATTAGACATCATCTGACTTATCTTTCAGATCATAAACTCTCTTTTAGTTGTTTTTAATGTATTTCCTTCTTCTAGTTTTTTATTTGGTTACTGTATTTTCTATTTATGGAAGTTCTATTTGGTCTTCTAAAAACCTGCTTTGTCAGTTTTTATGGTTTCCTGTTCTCTGCAGATATTTTTTTTTACCTGGTCTTTTATTTCTTTACATAGAGTAAACATAGCTGTTTTATTATCTGTATTTGATAGTTTTGATATTTGTGAGTCTGTGTCTGATTCTGATTCTCGGTATCTGTTTTTCCTTGTGTGCTTAATTTTGTGCTACTCTTTATTCTTAAAAATATTGGGAAGAGGGGATTTTTAAGGCCTAGGAAGAAGATGCTTTGCTCAGAGAGTTTATGCCTGTGCTCCTGTCAGGCATTGCCAGATACTGCCAGCCCAGGGTCACCTTGGAGCAAGTCTGTTGTTTCCTATGATTCCCAGGCACTTAGGCCAATTGTCTAGGACTGTAACCACTTAGGTGAAATCCAGGTTTACTTGTGGGGGCAGATGCCCTTTGGGCAAAAGGAACTGTGGTATTCTACTTAGGTCTCTGGGTTCCCAGTTTCCTGAAATTTTTATCCTGAGAGCTTCTTACTATCTTGTCACCTCTGCTACTTTTAAGGATTTTTTTTTTTTTTTAGTGAGTTTAGTTGTTTTTAATAGATAGCAAGGGGTTGGTCTGAATAGACTGGCTTGCTATGTCTGGAAAAGGAAGTATTAATGAGACCTTAAAATCTGGTAAGTGTCATCTAGTACTGAAAAACAGTGATGTGTGCTCTCTGTCCACATAAAGTTTCAAATGTGGTGGATGAAGGATTTTGAAAGCTAGAATCTTCATACACTTTTATTTTATGTGATACATCATTTTAATATTGATGTGAAGTTAAACAAGGTCAGTTTGGCCTTGTGTCCAATGTGACTTCTCAACTTTAACTGCAGCAATTTCCCAAAACTGCATACAACAGCTTTAGTGCCTAGATTCACAGTGAGCCAGTGAAATAGCCAGTGAATTCCCAGTGAGCTGATGAAATGGCCATCTTTGCCAAGCGCCCACAGTGTACAATTATGCTATAGAGGGGCATGGTCTTTCAAAGACATGAGAGATATAGATTAGCCTACATTGTTGCCTGGTACATATTAGGTAATAACTGACAAAGAGATTATTGCCTAGTGTTTCCAGAAAACAATATAGGCAAGGCTTGGTCTTAAAAAGTAATACACAGACAAATGTAAATTTAATCAGATTTAGCTGGTTTAGAGAAATGCTGCTTATATGCAGCACAGATTGATCACTTTGGTGTGTTAAACAGAAAATCTCTCTCAGAGATGGGAATGTTGAGTAAAGTTTTGAACGTTAGAAATATACGTCAGTGACAGTGTGGTATATGAATAGGTAAGATGAGGAGGGAGTTGGGACAGGTGCAAACAAGTAGTGTGTGGGGGGACTGGCAAGCATGTGCTTTTGTTGAAGATAGAAACTCCACTGGGAAAGTGATTGGGAAATGAATCAGCTAAGAAGGTGTGAGAGGAGAAAACACCATAGTGTGACATTCAAGAAACAGCCCCATCTGATTTGGATGGGGCAAAGCCCAATTGCAGTTAGTGTTTTAGCCAACCACAGAATCTGTGGAGCTTTTCTTGGGTCTTTCCCATCTACTTTCTCTTTTGACTTTGAGAAGAGGGTTGCAGTTTAACCAGATACAACGAGCTGAGGCCTCTTGGGTGGCCTCACTGGGTGTTAGACCAAACCAGTCATTAGGCCTTCAGAGAATAGTTAAAAAATGCCAACCCTTGATATCATCAGGGCTGTTTGAGCTATGGTAAGAAGATAATGAGCATGAAGCAGGACCTTTGTCTAGAACTTGTAGACTGGGTTGTCTAGAATTTGTAGTTACTTGAAAGGCCACCAGGTCAATTTATTCATGTAATTTTATTTGCCTTCCCACCTGATGTATCATTATTTGTCACCCGTTGTTATGGAATTCATTCTATCGTTCGATAAAATGAATGCTGACTCTGTGCTGGGTACTTTCCTAGGCCTGTAAATATTCTCTGTTGTGAATTATTTTAATGGTCTTTTGCCATCATGATCTGGCCTTCTGCCATCATGATAGCATATAGTATTTGTTGAATACTTATTATGTACCATGATCACTCCCTAAGTCATCTTATTTAATCCCCACGACAGTCTCATTGATGGTTTTACCCTAATCTAGAAAGGTTAAGCGGTTTGCTCATGATACATAATGAGAGGACTGTGTGTGACTGACTCTAACGTCTATGCTTCTTTCTCTGCATAACCATCGAGCTTGTGACTTTAAAAGTAAATTTTAATGGCTTTGAATTCCTAAGTAATTTCCTAAGTAATGAAAGCTGCCTTTAAGGTTCACTCTCTCTAAACATGTGGGCATTGCTCATTCCTCTTTTATGGCTGAGTCACAGACATAATGGATACTACTAATGAGCTGCAATGAGACTCTATCTTTAAAACAAAAATGTGTTTTAGATCTCTCAGTTCCCATGTGTTTGGTGTTTGCGTGATACCTATCTATGGAAAATACAGTTGGTTTTTCAGTGGTATCTATCCACACAGATAAACTTCATGGTGGAGTCCGTATGCGTGGTATGTGTGAGAGAGCAAGACAGACAGACACTCTGACATCATTACTAACATATCCATGACCAAATTGTAGGCACATATGCACACAACTTCTGTGGGTCTTACTGAAACTAAATTTGGCCACATTTCCTAATTTCTTTTTACATGATTTCCCTATTTCACCGTAGACCTTTCCTGTAACATGAATTTGTCCCAACGACTGTCAAAATAGATAATGGTATGATACTCATCACTTGGGGTTTGCTAACACTATTTGAATTAGAATCTATTCATATTCTTCTAGGCATTCTTTCATTGAAATTGAGAGGTGATAATTGGCAATTTGATTTGGAGAATTTGGGGCTAAGTCTTTCCTTTCTTCTACCCTAGACATGGACACACAAAAACAGCTGCAATAAATTATTTTTGTTTGTTTGATTTTTGTTTTATGATGTATAATAAAGTGGTTAAGAACAAGGCTTGTATCATTTTCCTGTAAAATGGCTGGAGGAAGTAGAAAGTATGTAAGTAAATATTATCTCTAGATTTATGGCCACATTCATTGTCAATTTTGAAACTCTCTCAGTAGAAGAGACTGGCAGAAATCATTACCAGGATTTCACCTCCCGTGTTAAGAATTTAACAAAAATAAAAGCCAGATCCATCTCTGCTGTGCTGCAAGAGTCTATTGAGTCTTCCAGTTGAAATGGTAATGAGCATGCAAGTGGTTTGTGTTCCCTGACCTGTGTCAGGAGTTACACGACTCACTGATTCTCTGGGGCCCAGCCATTAGTAACAGTGGAGATACACGCTCACAGGATGCTGAGTAAACAGCTCCTGCCTGGGTCCAGGTGGTGAGATAAGAACAGATTCTTGGTCACTCTCCTTATCATGGTGTTATTTTATTTATTCACTCATTCATTCACGCATTCATCTAATAATATTCATTCAGCACCTACCACACGCTGGGCAGTCGGTACAGGGCATAGTAATTTGACAAGACACAGTGCCAGCTCCCATGGAGCTCTCGTTCTACATTCTTCTCCCATCCCTGTCTCTCTCCTGAAAAGTACGGCCTCATGGTTTTTGCACTCAGGCTATGAAGACCTGGACTAAAGTCCCCTGCTTACTAGATGCATGACTTTGGCCAAGCCAAGTTTGCCTCTGTAAGATTCCCTTTCTCCATCTACAACAGGTAGAGGGAAGATCTTGCAGGGAAAGGGCTTTTCACAGTGCCTGTGGTGTGGCAAATGGCCCATGGTTGTCACCTATCGCCATTGAAGTTTTGTTAATTGTTATGCTTATATTCTGACCCAGGGTTTGAGGAAAAAGGAAAAGTGTTTGAAATAAATTAGAAGAATATGGATCTTGGGGGTGCCAGAGGGAAGAACCAGAGACTCCTAAAGATAGATTTCAGGCCCACCAGGAAAATGGGGAAAAGGGCTGAGTTTTTGCAAATCTTAGACTGTATGCCTATCGGTTTAATATCTTTCTACTTCCAGGCATGATTTTAACTTGATTTCTTTAAGTTCAAGTGTTGGACAGCTAGCTAGGGAGACAACAGAGAGATTTACCCTGAATCTTTCACCATATTAAGTGTAGCTATGCCAGGGCCAGGGAACCCAAAAGGGGGAAACAGATGGTTCTTTGTAAAAAACAGCCGTTATTGGGTAATCCTCTCAAATAGCCTGCAGGAAAAGTTGTAGAAAGGCATTTAGATCCTTCAATATAAATTATCGTCAGTGGCATACTTGCTGGTGGTAGGTTAAGATACTGAAAAAAAGAAAGGAAAAAGGAAGCTTACCATATATACTGCTATCTTTTAGATTTTCAAAGAGAGACACTTTGAATTAAAGAAAATCAGGACTAAAACATTTCTTTCCTTTGCTTATTATAAAACATCCTGCATGTTAAAAGCTTGAGAGAATTGCAAATCATATTTTTCCCAAGTATATATTGTTTTCCCCCTTTACTTATGTACCCTGAGGGAAGTTTCAGAAGATTATCTGATCTTTAAAAATAGCAGAGATCATGTTCATTGGAACAACCCAACCATAGACACAGACAAAATGATTATTCGGGATCTGTTCTATTTTTCATTTTATGGCCCGTAGTTTCACATGTTACCATTGGTCTTAAAAACTCTGATATTTCAGTACGAATTCAGGCTATACTCATATTAGTACATGTCCCTGAAGAAATCACTTAATTTTTTGAGCATACTTCTTGACTTGAAAAATGGCAATAATGTTACATATCTCAGAGGGCAGTTGTGAGCTTTAAATAATATAATATGTTAAATTTCTTGGCACATTCTTTGGTGTACTTGGGGTCCTTAATAAATTTATGTTCAATCTGTATCAATATATCTTTCAATTCTGGTTTCTCCATACTCAGTGCACATTATATTAATACTTCAAGATTCCCCTCTCTGTGGATTTCATAAAATTGTATTAAAAATGACCAAGGGACCTGAGGAGATCACATCCCGTGGCAGGTGCTGAGTAGGGCAGCGTACTGAGTGGCATGACGTTAGATCGTGTTGGGGGCTGAGATCCACCGATTCAGGAGAGACAGATGGGGCTGAAAGTAAGAGCAGGACAGCGCTGTTCCCTTGCCAAGGGCCTTTTCGTAACGAGGGTTTCCTTGGCCTCTGTCTTGGTGCCAAGTGATGATTGTGTTAAATGCTTTTCTTCTCTGTTTCCTTTGGCCAGAGGTAGTTGCTAAGTGTCAGCTCCTGGCTGTGAAAAACCCTCTTTTCCTTTGTGGAAGGAGGAGTTTGAGAAAAGCTTCAGTGAAGGCATATGTATGATATACAGATTTATAGTTAGTGTGGTTTATGTAGAATTGTTTAAAGAACTTGAGGGCTTTTTATTAAAATAAAAATATTAATACTTAATATTTTTATTAAAATAAAATCAAGTCAAGCCTATGTTTCTTAAAATCACATTTTAAAAAGTAGAACATAATAATGACACAGTAGTATTACATTATTATTATTGCTAAAATTTGTTAAGCACTTAGTTTGGGCAAAGTACTGCTCTAAGGGCTTTATTTTTTATTTTTAATTATGGTAAAATATGTATAACATAAAACTTACCATCTTAATCGTCTTTAAGTGTACCATTCAGTGGCTTTTAAAGTACATTCAGAACTCTTTTTTATCTTGCAAAACTGAAATTCTATACCCATTAAACACTAACTCTCCCCTCCTCCCCATACAACTACCATTCTTTTTGCCTCTATGAATTTGACTTCTGTAGGTAACCTTATATAAGTGGAACCATGCAGTATTTGTCTTTTTGTAACTGGATTATTTCACTTAGCACAGTGTCCTCAAGGTTCATTGATCCATGCTATGGCATGTGTCGGAATTTCCTTTTTTTTTAAAGGCTGAATAATATTCCATTGTATGTATACACTGTGCTTTGTTTATCCATTTATTTGTTGATGGACACATGTTGCTTTTACCTCTTGGCTATTGTGCATAATGCTCGTATGGACATGCATGTGCAAATGGAGACCTGCTTTCCATTCTTTTCGGTATATAATCCCCAGAAGTGGAATTGCTGGATCATATGGTAATTCTGTGTTTAACTTTTTGAGGAACCACCATATTGTTTTCCATAGAAGCTGTACCATTTTACATTCTCATCAACAGTGAACAAGGGTTCCCATTTATCCATAACCTTGCCAATACTTACTTTTCCTTCCTTCTTTCTTTTTCCTTCCTTCCTTCCTTCCATCCATCCATCATAGACATCCTAATAGGTGTAAGGTTAGGGCTTTATTTTAAATGTACTAACTTATTTAATCTGCTACTATACTAGAGAGAGGTCATATTATCTCCATTTGAAA
Source organism: Eulemur rufifrons (assembly GCF_041146395.1). NCBI lineage: Eukaryota > Metazoa > Chordata > Mammalia > Primates > Lemuridae > Eulemur > Eulemur rufifrons. Next base: position 57,525,434 of record NC_090983.1, on the reverse strand, counting down.
AAAGAGGAAACTGGGAGGTTGGCTGGTAGAGGTGGAGCTGGGATTTGAGCCCAGACAACATGATCCTGGGGCCTGAACTCCTACTACCCTGCTATCACTGCTTCTCTCATTATACAATTCTTGCAGCAAATTAAAACAATAAAGAAATCTTTTTGATACCAAGTGAGCTTTCTCCCCAGTGCTAATATGTGTATGCTTTCAAATTCATCTCTGGAAATTTTTGTGTGTTTTCTCCCCAAAGTGAGTGTATTTCTATGTTTTTACATATATGAATGTAATTTTTAAAGGGTTCACACTTTACATTTTGTTCTAATACTTCTTCTAACCCACTTAATTTATTAAAGATATCTTTCTAGTCCAGTATATATAGATGTACCTAATTCTGACTAATGACAGCATTTGGCAGAAATTAAATCTGTTAATCATTGCTTTATTTGTATAATATAACCATTAGAAAGAGAGCTTCAAGGAACGTGCCTATGTGCATATTTTATGGGGGTATTTTTTGCCGAACAAGTTCCTAAAAGTGGAATCTGGGTTGAAGAGGGTACATGTTTTGTGTTTGATCCTAGAATTAAAAGCAGACCATGAGCTGATTGAAGACCTAGCCAGAAGAAACTCTTGTCTCTCTCAAATTTGTTAAACAAGTGTAGTCCCTGGGAGAAGACTCCAGAACTGATCATATGACTACAACCCAGCCCCAAAGAGGTTTCAGCTGGGCACCACCAGCTTCAGCTAACAACCCAACAAATCAGCTAAATGTTTGACCCACTGCATTTGCCCAAATTACAAAGGGTTTCTTGCTGTGAAATTTCTTTCACCTGGGCAACTAGAAGAGGCCACAGTCATAGCTCAAAGAAGTAGAAGAATGAGCCTGTCCTTTTGCTTGAAGGCTGTGCTTTCATTTGATCTTTCAGCTATTTTTAACTTAGGTTCAGTAAATAATTTAAATACGTTATCATATAAATAATGTTATCAGAGAAAAATTACTATATAAAAGTGCGGTTTAAATTAAACTACCAGATTTATAACATATACACATATAGGTATATGTATTATATATTTATGTATTTACATACTCTGTATAATTCCAGTATATATTAGGGCAGTAATAGTCCTATTAATGCAATCCACTTGGAGGTGAAGTTTTAAAGTAAAATTGATTGCTTTTTTTTACCCCATTATGTAAGAATATATATAAAATTATAGATTTTGAAAAATAAAGGGGAGAATAGTATAATTAGTTAAAGCATTTTTCAATGTATAATTTTATGTTTTTAAGTATTGTTGTGGGTTCATATTGCATATACAATTTTGTTGCCTACTGTTTTAAAGCACTGTACTTGAAAGTGTATTATTAGTGGTGGATGTTGGGTTAAGCATACTACGTTAATCAACTTGTTTAATCTTTACAATGACTTCTGGAGGCTTTAGGGGAGAATCTGTTCCCTTGCCTTTTCCAGCTTCTATGGGTCGCCTGCATTCCTTGGCTTGTTGCCCCTTCCTCTACCTGGAAAGCCAGCAGCCTAGCATCCTCCAGTCTCTCTGACTCTTGACACTCCTACCTCTGTCTTCCTATCCCCTTCTCCGACTCTGACTCTATTACCTCCTCTTTTACCTTATAAGGACTCTTGTGGTTTCATTGGGTCCACCCACAACATCAGGATAATCTCTCATCTCAAAATCCTTAATTTAATCACATTGGTGAAGCCGCTTTTGCCATGTAAGCTAATGTACTTACAGGTTCTAGAGGTTTGGATATGGACACGTTGGGGCCATTATTCTGCCTGCCACATCACCGTGCCTTGGCTTCATTGTCATAAGTACCATATGTACCTGCACTTGTCAGCTTGCCTCTTTCCAACTTCTGAATTTGTATGTTCTGGTGATGGTGCTTATCAGTGGAATTTAATTGATGGTTTGTAGGCATCTGTGTGTACATGTGGTAGGTGCATGGGTGTAAGTCTCCTAGCAGTTTTACTTCCGTTGAAATTTCCAGGAGCTATGCTGGGTTCTTTACTTACAATATATAATTGAATCTTCACAAAAACCCACTGAAATAGGTACAGGTATTTCCATTTAACAAATGAAGCTGAGGAATTGAGAAGTCAAAAGAATTGTCTGTGATAACACAGCCTAGGTGTGAACACAGATCTTTTGAATTTAAACTTCTTTTCACTTGGCTACAATATAATGATTTGAAGCTTAAAAGTGATATATGGAAGAAAGAAGTATAAGAAGCAAAACAAGCAAACAACAACAAAAAAGATAATATAATTTTATGTTTTACATATTTATACCAATAAGCAATGCATGAAAGTACTATTTTTTTTCCTATACCATTGTCAATATTATATATTTTGTTTTATTCTTTTGGAGACAGGGTTTTGCTCCATTGCCCAGACTTGGGGTATAGTGGCACAATCATAGCTCACTGTAATCTCAAGCACCTGGGCTCAAGCATTCCTCCTGCCTCACCCTCCCCAGCAACTAGGACTACAGGTGCGTGCTATTAGGGAAATTCATTTGTATAGGCAGTAGGTTTCTTAGGCCAAACTAAAATGATGGCTGGCTTGTCTTCCACTGGCCTTCCAAGGAGGCATGAGTCAGCACGCTTATGTAACCAAGGTGTTATCTCCTATGTGAACCCATGTGATCATGCTTTCCCATGGCACGTTGCCACTGTTGTTCTGAGCCATATATAAGCGCTCGCCATGTTCTCGCTGCTGCTGCATCCCCCTGACAATAAAAAACGTGTCTCATCCGCCCATTGTTGGTGTGTGTCTCTTCTTTCAACTCCTGGAAGCCTGCTCCAGTGCACTCGCTGGCCACAGAGCCCACTCCCCACACGTGCACCACCGCCCATGGCTAATTTTTTAAAATTATTTTTTGCAGAGATCTCGCGATGTTGCCTAAGCTGGATGCAAGCGATATTCCTGCCTTGGAATTACAGTCCTGAGCCACTGACCTGGCCAATATTGTATATTCTAAAAGTTAAAACAAAACTTATAAATATGATATATAGAAAACAGTATTTTAATTTTCATTTGCTAAATTAAGTGACTTTCTTCCCTGAGTTATCTATGTCCTTTTTCTTTTCTTTTTTTTTTTCTATTGGGATATTCTTTTTCTTTGCATATATAGAAGATATTAGCTCATTCTCTGTCACTTATTATAAGCCTTTGAGCTGTAAAGAATTTGTTACCATCAGGCCAGGAGATTCTGGAGACTTTTTTCCTTTTCTTAATATTATAAAACTTGATGGAACATCTTAACTTTTTCAAAGGTTCTAGTTCCCTTTTAGAATTGGATAAAATATTTTTCTTAGAATAATTTGTATTTATACATACCTCCTAATTTGCATAAAATTTCCAGTGTTTCATGGGAACCCAAAACTAAATCTCTTTTGTCTTAGTACAGTAAGTAATGCCTGTTGCCATGCAAACTTGAACCAGCTCTACCCATGACCAGAAACCCCTTTTACTCTATTCTGTATGCCCACTGGCACCAAGGATAGTGTTGCCACATTGCTTTTGGTTGTACTTTCAACTCTTACCAGCTATCTGATATTTTAGTTTTACTTAAAAACTTTTAAAATCATTTTAGATCCTGTACATTTGGGCTTATGTTAATGTTCATGATTATATTATTTTGTATACAGATAACATCCTGAATATTTTCCCATTAATAAAACATAAGTATGCTTTGTGAAAATACTGTTATTATACTTCAAGAGTTATTTCTACAGCAGTGTTTATAAAACTTCCTGAATCCCTTATTGTTAGTATCTTATGTAAATTACTTGGTGTTTCCTTCATTTAGTGACTCATTCATCAAATAAGAATATTTATTGTGCAGTAAGACAAGATGAAGAATGGTTAAAATTCATTAATTCAAAAAAAAATTTACTGCCTACCTGTTCTGCAGCAGGCACTGTCTAGTCTCTGGGGATGCCACGGGGGACAGAGCACATGGCCACGTGTCGTTCTGGGGGATCTCCCATCCTCAGGTCTCACTCTGAGTAAAAGAGACAAGAACATGAATCCAGGGACCTACATGACCCCAGATGAGGCATTTTGCACATCTGATCCTCAGTTTTTCTTGTTCATCAAATGAAGAAAACAATACAAACTCACAATTAAATTACTCATAGGTATGTCATACAATGCGGAATATGGCACAGAGTAAGCTTTCTGTAGTCTTTGGTTATTTCTATCATTTTGTGACAAAGCCCTTTGCCGTATCCTGGTAATACAGGGAACTAATGGCACTAATGTTAATATGTATACAGTTGAGATACTATAATCACACATCCCTTTTCCTTATGTTCTGTTTATTATTTTTTTCTTTAAACCTTCCCTATCCACCTCTCTGTCTTGATCCTCTCCGTACCTGTCTGTCCATTCCTGCACTCCTTACAGCCATCTAAAATCTTGTTCCACATGCTGCCTCCTCTCCATCTTCTAGGTACCCCTTTTTGCACATCCCTGCTTGTTTCTGTTTCCCCTTCTTAGCTCTGATGTTTTCCTCTCCTCCGCCTGTGTAAGTCCTGCCTAATTTCCAGAGCCCAACCCAAGTGCTGTTATTACCATGAGCCCTTTTGACTATTCTTTCTCACATGAATCTCTCCAGAGGTTCCTCCCTGAACCCCTGTGGTACTAATAATTAGCACTACCCATTTTAGCCATTGGTCACTATTTAGAATTATTCTCTATTTGTCTCATGTATCTTTTTTTTTTTTTGACAGTCTTGCTCTGTTGCCTGGGCTAGAGTGCCGTGGCATCAGCCTAGTTCACAGCAACCTCAAACTCCTGGGCTCAAGCGATCTTCCTGCCTCAGCCTCCGGAGTAACTGAGACTACAGGCACACATCACCATGCCCAGCTAATTTTTTCTATTTTTAGTAGAGATAGGGGTCTTCTCTTGCTCAGGCTGGTCTCGAACTCCTAAGCTCAAGTGTTCCTCCTGCCTCAGCCTCGCAGAGTGCTAGGATTATGGGTGTGAGCCACCATGCCCAGCCTGTTTCATGTGTCTTAAGTGTTTGTTTTCTCCCCAGCTAGACTGTTTACGTCTGCAGACTATGCTCAGTGCATATATGGTGGTTAAGAGAGGTGCCTAGTGCTGTTTCTGGGCTGTGAGGATGCACAGGTAGCAGCTTGCTGCTGACTCTCAAGTTCAGTGAGGCGTCATTAATGAAAGTGACCATTGCCCTCTATTGCAGTTTAACCTGCTGTCTTGCAGAGACAGAAGCACCCCTACTGTCAAACCATTTAATGATTGCTTTTTAAAAAAGTTTGCAGGACTCAGTTTTTAAGACTCTTACCAGGGAAAGCATGATACAAGGGGACAAGGAGTAAATGTATTTAGGCGCAGTGCTTCAGAATAATTCCACTCCCAACTACTGTCAGAAGGTGAGACGTTTAGGAGAATATTTCCAATCTGAAGAGAGGAATTATTGTTTAGTCTGAGATTTTAGCCTGCACTTTCCTTTCATGTGTTTTCTGCTTGAGAGTTCTCAGACCAAGGTTAGATTGAATGTTGAGATGCTTTGGGGCGTGTAAAAATCAACGAGTGAAAGAAAAAGGTATAAGTGCCATAATTACATTCATTCATTTCTCTCTCTGCTCCTTTCTTTATGCTGTATCTCCTTACATGGGTACAATACCAATTTTAATTGACTGATTTGAGTGACAGCATTAAAATGTAAACTTAAATTTAATGTAAGGCTGATGGTACTTCTTATGAAGAGCCTCTCTCATTTAACATTATCATTATACATTCAGATATATTGCAGCAAATGAATTTTAACGGTTTGAATTGATATCATTTTCACCTTTCCTTTACAGAGACATCAAATAACATTTCCTAATGTTTGACTCATATGAATATTGCCTTATAATTGGCAAAACAGTTATGCTGCTGTTTACATAGTTATGTAAGATTCCTGGAGGAGATTAAAGAGCAGAATTTTATGTTTTTTCTTTTTGGCAGACTTTATTGTTTAATGTAAGTAGACTCAAGTGGGCTTCATATTTTCTTCCAGATGTAAAAGAAAGATGCACAAATTCGCAAGACTTTTAAAAATACCATCATTAAAGCTGCCAAAACCCAATATTTGTTGACAAGTCTATTAACCATGCATCTGGTTAATAGACTTGGATCCTAGTCATGAACCACAAGGAGAAAAAATTCAGTATGTTGTAAAATGGGTGGCTTTGGTTTTTTATCTCATTGAAGGAACTCAGTTCATTGCTGATCACAGGATCATGTGAAATGGGACCTTAATAGGGTGAAGACCAGATTATGTGGGGGGAGTTTGTATTCTTGGAGCAGTTTTTACCTGACTACCCTGTTTCCTTCCAGAAATTTTTCAGGAAAATATAGGTGGATGACCTTGGCAGAACATAACATGAGCGGGAAAATGTGAGATTAAAAAAAAAACTCATATTTAGTACAGTGGCTTTTTTTCTTGCCTTCATCCATTGAATTATTGCTTTAGGGCCCCATTCCTCTGTTAGTGCACAAAATTTGGGAGTTAAGAGCAAATGCTCTGGGATTTAGTGCAACTGTGTTTTGTTTGTTCTAATAGGAAATTTGAGTGTGAGAATTCTTTCGTTATAGCAAAAGTGCTAAGCTAAATACTCTGCCTGGTCCCTTTAAAATACAAGGCTCTTTTCATGGTATCTTTCCTATTTCTTGAACTTCAGTAGCTGAGCACTGAAGTCAGTATTCTGACTAATCTGTAACTCATTTTCACACTAGTGCGAGCTTAGCTTGTACTTTTTTCAATTGCCAAATACCATGATGGGTGAAGTTAGGATGTCCTCAGATATAATGCAGGGCCCCAGTTTCCCAATGATAAAAAATATCCTGGGGCCACCTTGAATATATAAACTTTTGGAAATGAAATAATTAACATGTGTATTAATAACATTCATTAAAATGTTTGTTTAGAAATATGTTTCCTATTCACTTTCATGAGATAATTTATTCAAAGCCTACATTTGCATCTTAGACATCATGTCTTTGACATCGTTGGAGAACACACTTCAAAGTCATCTAGGACAATATGTCAGGGTATGTTCTCTTCACTCCTATTTAATTGCGTGGACTTTAATGCATTTGCTACCCACGTAAGAAGTTATGTCTATAAATTTTGTCCCAGGCCCTAGCTCTCTTTGCCTATCTTTCAGACTTCCCCCCCCCCCCGTATATAGGTATATAGCTCCAAGAGGTAACTATTTTCTGTCCTATCTTTAAGAGGGATCTTTAAAAGGCTTGTTTATAATGACATCTAACAACAGTTATGAAGTCATGACCCTAGAGTTAATGACTGTTTTTATTAAATTTCTTTGCTTCCTTAAAATAGCTGATTCCATCAGCTGACTTTTCTAAGCATTCCAAACTAGCATTGATGAAGTTGTTTCAGATTTTCAGTGTCTTCATTCAAAGAATACTTCTTTGTTCAAAATGAAATGCTTGCGAGAGTATTCTGTAAATAAGAGACTGTGTAAAGACTTGAATATATGGCATCCTCTCTTTTTGAAGGAAGAGAAAAAAAAATCTTCAGTTTATATGTGGCATAGTAATTAACCAAAGGATTTTCCTTCTTTTTTTCCCCCTCACATCTACTGGCAAAATTGTTTATTTCTTGGTAGACATTCCTATATATTTTCTGATAGTAAAAAATAAAAATAGTGGCAAGGGGCAAAAAATCGTGCTTTACTAGAAGATAGGGAATTTAAATAGGCTAATGATGATCACATGGTACTTGTAAACCCTTATTAGTATAATGCCATTATAGAAAATAAAACCACAGGATTGACAGAAAAATAGGTCTCAATTCCCCAAACAGTACAGAAAGAAAAACTAATGACTTTGCTTACAAGATTTTCATTAACCTTTACTTCTCTGATATACAGCTATCCCTTGATCTTTTGTATCTTAATTTCCATTCACAGTGGTGTCAGGTACTGCAGTGATATAACATAAGACAATTAATATAAAATCTGAACATTTTCTTTGTAGAATTTGGTGAGTTTGGGAAGAACAGTTATAGGAGAAGAATCTTCCTGGAACATGGTCACAGCTGATTCACCTCTCTTGAGACCCTTTCTAGCCTCTCTGGCAAGAGAAACACATGTCAGAAGAGGCCGAGGAGAGTCAGTGGGCAGGTTGTCATGAACAGCACTTGACCTTTGTGGAGCTCTGTAATTTTCACGGAACATTTGTGAGCATTATTTAATTCCATCTTCACAACAACCCTGAGATGTAGACTAGAGAATTAGAGGGATTGCCTCCTCTTCGTCATCCTTCTCCTCCTTTTCTTCCTCCTCTGTTTTCTTTTTAACACTTAAGGAAACTGAGGCCCTGAGAGGTTTAGTGCATGGACTCAGCTTACCTTGTAGAGGATGGGAAAACAGGAGCCAGGCTGCTTCTCTGGGTAGAGGAAAAATACTAGTACAGTTGTACTGGGTGTTTTTCCACCCCCCATCCTCTCAAATCCTATTTCTCACTCCAGTTCTTTCTAGGGACATGTGAAACATAGTTATGAATGTAGTTTAGAGGCGATTATCCTAGAAATGCTTCCCCTGAGTTGTTTGTTTTTGAAGAAGGGCAGTAAATTCTTATTCTTTCTGCATTTTCCTCTCGGCTTTCTTACTCATGCCAAAAATGGGAATGCAGGTATCTTTAAGAACAAAGGAATTATCAGTATATTTTAAAATGAATATTTTCAGAGTGAATCCAACTGTGAGCTTCCAGGGTTTAAAACCTCATCCTGGGCCGGGCGCGGTGGCTCACGCCTGTAATCCTAGCACTCTGGGAGGCTGAGGTGGGCGGATCGTTTGAGCTCAGGAGTTCGAGACCAGCCTGAGCAAGAGCGAGACCCCATCTCTACTAAAAATAGAAAGAAATTACATGGACAGCTAAAAACATATATAGAAAAAATTAGCTGGGCATGGTGGTGCATGCCTGTAGTCCCAGCTACTCGGGAGGCTGAGACAGGAGGATCCTTTGAGCTCAGGAGTTTGAGGTTGCTGTGAGCTAGGCTGACGCCATGGCACTCCTCTAGCCTGGGCAACAGAGTGAGACTCTGTCTCAAAAAAAAAAAAACCTCATCCTGAAAGACTTCTGAATTTAAGTAGGTTAGTAAATACCAACCCCCCCAGCCCCGCCCAATTATTTTAGATTAAAAAACATTTTTTCTTGAGATAATTTCAGGGAAGAGATAATTTGCTGACATTCTTTTGAGATCTGTGTAATATTGTTTGAGACCTTTAATATAGGTTCTATATATGCTTGAGGTTTTATATAGATGTATGTATGTGAATAATTTGAGGACATTTGAACCCTTCTAGATCATAAAGTACTTACATTGTGAAAGAATATTGTCTTGAGCCTCACATGTAGAACCTGTCTGACAGTCTTGGGTAAATTTAATCAAATACCACAAATATTTATTGAATTCTGAATATAAGCAGGGAGTGGAGCTGGTGATACAGAGATTAACTCTTCACCTCCAAAGAGGTCAACATGCTGGTAGCAGGCATAAGACAAGAACAAAAATGACTCAAGTGCAAAAGAGACTGAATAAATGCAAAAAAATATATAAACTCTAGGTCCTTCAAGGATTACAAAAGAGGGAGTGTGCATGTCAGGCTGGGAATATCAGAATGAGCTCCACAGTTTGGGATGGCCCCTGGACTAAGCACAATATTTTGATGGCAATATATGGAGGAAAGGTACCCCAGTGCAAGAAACAGCAGGAACAAAGGCATGGAAGCAGGAAAATACAGGCTGTATTTGGGAAACAAGGACTGAGTTCAGAATGGAAGGAAGAAAATGGAGTAGGTGGTTGTGGACATCACACTTTCCAAAGATTAATGAATGTATTTGTGACCATTAGGCGGCGAATTTTGACTTTCTGGGGGATTAGGAAGAAAACTCCTTGCCTTCAAAGGAGTTTTGAAGAAAGGAAAGAAGGAAGCTAGCTGGTATGTTGCTTCCACTATGTCAAACTTGTTTGGACAAAGAGATGTCTTTATTGTCTTGACCTCTCTCGTTTTATCAGAACCTTCTTGCTATCAAGGGCCTGGTATGCAGGAGGGACACAGTAACCTCCTCTGCACAGCTCTTGCTCTCTTTCCCAGCAGCCCACCCTCTACTGTCCTTCAAAGGTATACTTGCAACCTCCTTACAAATTAATCTAGCAGGAGTTTTAATACTTGCTAATGCTTTCATGTGTGATTTGACCCAGGGATATTTGCCTTTTATAGCCAATAATTCCTTATCCAAGGCTTTTTGTTTCTAGTAGTATAATTTTCAGATACTGGCAACATTCTGTTGGGGAGTCTGGACCAGAATGGCTTTGAAGTCAAATTGACCTGGGATAAAATCTGGCTTCCCTCGTATAAACCTGAGAGTGGTTTTACTGAAGATACAGTTATGGTGATACGGTGATGCCTTCCTCCTTGGGTTGTTACAGTGTTTGTAACTTGCCTTCTGGCTTTAATCCATCCTACTTTCTCTTCCCCCTGCTCCTTTCCCTTCTCTCCATAAACACTATAGATGGCAGTGGAATCTGCTTAGCTATGGATAAACTTATCCAACCTCTCATTCTGCAGTTGGGAAGCTACCATACTTCTCTTAAAGCAAGAGGAAAGTCCCTCAAAGTCTGTATTGTTGCCTCAGGGCCTTTTGATGTATCCCCTCCACCTTGAACTGTTTCTATGGTATAGCCACTTGGCGTCTCCTCTGAAACCTGAAGGCACCTTGATGATATTAATATTTATCTCATGTGGTTATTTGTCCATTTATTCCATCTCACTTCTTGATTGGAGGGTCTCGACTGTACATTCCTAAGGGCATCTTTCCTTCCTATGGTATCTAACACAATGCCTTGCTCTCCTTAAATCTTAGGATTGAATTAAATTGATCTAATGCTTTTGTAATGCTCACGTATAAACAGTAGCGAAGTCTAGTTCCTCCTTTCCTATGGCATTGGGCAAAGTTAACCACCACCCTGTTTCTATTTACCAATGTACCAAAAAATATCTTCAGTGTGTCTAGAAGCATTACACCCAAACAGACCTCGTGGTTGATTTCCACTACCCTCCAGAGCAAATGTGGAATTATTACCACTGAATCTGCAGCCCCTTTATCAGTTTCCTCACACTCCCCGCGCCACTCAGTACTTATTACACCTCAGCCCACGCCCTATGATTCAACCAGGCAAGTTGGCTAGATATACTCCCTTTCACAAAGGTGGATAAAAATATACATTGTCAGCTGACATAACAGGTGGCTTTCTTTTACCACCTAGAATTCCGTAAAAAAATGTTGGCACAGACTCCCACATAGGGTCACGGGAAACAATTTTGAACCAGCCCTAGTACAATTGTGACTCTCAGTACAACAGATTTATTTCTCTCCTTAATGCTAACTCATGACTTAAAGTTAATTTACATTTATTGATCATGTTGCGTGTTCATCTCCTGGTTGCTGTGGACCTCTGCCTTCTGAAGACAACGACCAATGATGAATTGGAATTAACCAGTTTTTTAGTACTAGTGATCTCATAGTCCAGCCGTCTCATTTTATAGAGGAGGAAATTGAAACTTCTCAGATAGACATCAATTTCTTGGCCTTATCTTGGTACCTTTAAAAAACATTTAATTCATAGGTCTAATATAATATTTGCATGCAAGGTTGAGCTTGAAAATGCAGAAGTAGAATATTTTAAAATGACTTCCAGAAAAGGAAGCACAGATGAAGTAAAATTTACTGCCCTTCTAAACTACAAAATCATAAATACCTAATATGAAATGCCAAGTCAATGAGGTTGATTTAAACAGGGTTCTGGGAGGCAGTTTGCTGGATACATATTTTAGTATTAATAGCAAGAGAGAGATGAGGTGGTGGTTGCAAATGGTAAGGATATTGCACGATATAAGCATTGGCCAATTTGTTTTCTTTCTCTCATTTAGAAAATATAAGGGAATTGATTTTCACGGTCTTATTTCAGATCAAGTGACATATTAAAAACCAGTTTAGCAAAAATTAAGGAACATAGAAGTATTTAGAAAATATGTCTCTGAATGCAACCAAGAGAGAAGATACATGAATTATCTGCCTGCTGTATAGGACTTTATTCTCTATAATTTCAGTATCTTCATGAAATGAAAAAGTGCTAAAATGATATTGGCCCATTGATAGAAGCAATAGCTTTAGTTCAATCCAAGTCATTATAGCTTTAATAAATAAAAAAATCACCCAGATCAACCAACATATGTGGATAGACTTTTTACAAAGGAACATGTAGTCAAATAATATTTTTGAGCACCCAGAATTATGCAGTGCTAGTATTCAGAGAGTTTAATAATCTAGGTAAATGTTGTTTGCTCCTGTGCAAAGAGAAGAATAACAAGTGTCTATGCATGCGTTGTGGTCGATGGGCATAAACTGACTTGAATCCATTAATCTCATGAGTTGACATCAGGGACAGGGAGAAATCTGATCTAGTGAAGTTCAGAGTGGTGGTTATTTGTGCATGCGTAAAGGAATGGGGTTTGGGGTTTGACCTGGGTAGTCACTCTTTGGGACTTGGACAGTATTTTATTCCTAGCCCCAGCCTCTCAGTCCTGAACAGGTCACCATTCAAAAAACAGTTCCCAATGATGCCATAATATTAGGAATATTCTTTTGGGCACTGAGTCGTCTCCAAATCAGCATGAAACATGTTACAGCTAAAATATTTCATAAACTTAATGCTTTGTGAAATGTATAGATTGTGTACCTCTATGTAGTACATCCCATCCCTCCACTTCAACATTTCCATGTAGTGAGCCAGTGACAATGATCTTCCCTTCTGTTGAGGGAGAAACAAGCCCAGAGGACCTTACTTCTTATTACTCAGCTGTTGTTCCTTGGGGTGGGTTTGCCCTTTGAATGTCCAAGTAATATTTGTAGCACCACTATGTTTATGCTGAGTATCTTATCATTTTGAGAAAAGAAAAGTGAAATGTGTCCATAGGGCTTATTGGGGATGGGGAAGAGTTTGGACCCTCCTTCCGTATTTGAACATTTCCTTTTTCATCAGCCCCACTGAATCACCCTAAACGACTTAGATGCCTAATGGTGTTCTCTTGGTAAGAGATGCTAGGTACCCCAATGAATATTTGTAACATTTATGGACAATACAAGAAATGATTATCAGTAGGCATGTAGGTAGATATGCATATGGGCATTGATTTTGAAACAATTGAAAAAAAAATCAAAGAATGATTTAGCTAAATAGTGGCTTGATTTTACAAGAGATTTTAATTTTTGTGGATGTTCCAGTTTTCACCAAAGCCCATTTTGTTATGCCCTGGCTGTAGCCTTCCCAGCTGCCATGGCAAGGCCCTTTAAGCATCTTTCAGCTGTGCCCTGGGCCTCTGGGCAGGCTATTTCTCTCACAGCTGCCAGTGGGAAGCCTGATTGTGAATATAGCCTCCATGATACGATGTCTTTAAAAGCAAAGCTAGGCTGCGTTTGTTGGCATGGCACCCAGAGTACCAGGGTTATTAGGGGACTGAGGTGGTAGAGGCCAGACTGAGGAGTCTTCTGAGGAGCCCCTGCCCCAGGGCCAGGTAATTTTAAGAAATGATGTGAGGCAAGTGAGCCTGGTCTGTGGGTTGGTTATGTTCTCTCTACTCTGTAGTCTGTATCTGAGTCTGTCTGAGATCTATCACGAAACAAGCCTTTTTGGTTTATTTGTGCAGTGGAATTATGGAGAACTGTTACTAGATACGGTTTGATATGAAAGTGAAAACTTCTTGGAAGTTAAAATGTGTCTAAGGGAGTCCTTCTTGGCCTGTCAGAGAAGACAAAGATTTGAATAGTTTTACATTCCTTGGAACTGTCCTTACTCAAAGTATGCTTGATTTTAGTCCTTTTCCTTCAACCCTATATCCCTTCCAACTTGAAAGCTAGAAGCAATTTCTGCTGTGCGTTTTGGTGACTTGAAAGGTGTTGTCTTTCAAAGACAAAACTTCGCAAAGGTCTAATTCTGCACTGCCCCAGGAAAGTGTGTTTGAAAAGATTGGTAGCATGGAGTGTGAGATAGATTGAAACTGAGCAGTTGTGCTTGTGTGTTTGGAGAATATGTAGGTCAGGAGTTGGTAAACTAGGGCCAGTCAGCCAAATCTGGCTGGCTGCCGTTTTTTACACCACCTATGGATAAGAACGGTTGTTGGGTTTTTAAATGGTTGTGTAAGTACTTACATAGTATCCCTGATTTTTGCCTCTTGGCCCACAAATCCTAAAATATCGACTAACTGGCCTTGCAGAAAGTTTGCCAACCTTTGGTCTAGAAAATGATGTTACGGAATCTCTCCTCATTTTGATTCTAAGAAATGGTCATACTCTGACCCTTCTGTTCAACTCTTTTAAATTATTCTTCTCAGTAATCAAAACTAGTATATCTTAATAGAAATGTCTTATTTTTGCATTCTTTGCAGAGGTTAATGAAGGAGCTACAAAAGGTTTGCTGCAACATAGTAAAAAATCAACCAGTAGTGATTTCATGTATTTTGGAGGTATGCAAGGAGAAGAGAATCACGGAATACCCTCCCCAGATGAAGGGGTTTAGCCCTGGGCTGGCATGGAATGGAACATTCCTTAAGTGCTTCCATCATGAAATACCTTGGGCACTAGTTCTCTCTTCTCTAATGCATTTTTGGTCATTTTGAATGCATGCATCAGAGAGGGAACCTCAGCTGTGAGCCGATTTCCCTGTGGAGCAATCAGAACAACTATAGACAGCCGTGGTAGGAGACCTGCTTTCAGCGAGAGCAGCTGGGGCAGAACCAGGGAGCAGAGATGGTGCTTGTTTGTTTAGAAAGTTTATTGAGGTATAATTTACATGCCACAAAATTAACCCATTTTTGAGGGTACAACTCCCATGATTTTTAGTAAATTTAGGGTCATGAGCATTGCCATGCAGTTTTAGAACATTTCCATCACCCCAAAGATAACTTGTGCCCATTTGCTGTCACTGCCTTTTACTCCCAAACCCAAGCAAACACTAATCTGTTTTCTGTCTTGATAGATTTGCCTTTTCTGGACATTTCATATAAGTGGAATCATCTAAAACGTGGTCTTTGTGGCTGACTTCTTTCAACTGAGCATGGTGTGTTTGAGTTTCATACATCTTGCAGCATGTGTCAGTACTCCGTTTGAGTCCCTCATTTTGCTTATCCATTCACCATTGACTGGACATTTGGATTGTTTTAGCATTTTGGCTCTTATGAATAATGCTGCTGTTAGCGTTCACATGCAAGTCTTTGTGTGGACATATGTTTTCATTTGGATAGATACCTAAAAGGAGAATTGGGGCCAGGTGCCGTGGCCCACACCTGTAATCCCAGCATTTTGGGAGGCCGAGGTGGGAGGATAACTTGAGGCCAGGAGTTTAAGACCAACCTGGGCAATGTAGCAAAACCCTGTCTCTATAAAAAATTAGCCAGACGTGGTTGGCGTATGCCTGTAGTCCCAGCTATTCAGGAGGCTGAGGCAGGAGGATCACTTGAGCCCAGGAGGTGGAGGCTGTAGTGAGCTATGATCATGCCACTGAACTCCAGCCTGGGCAACAAAGCGAGTTCTTTACATATTTTGGTTACAAATCCTTGATCAGATATGACTTGTGAACATTTTCTCCCAGTCTGTGCCTTGTGTTTTATTTTCTTAATGGTGTCTTTTGAAGGACAATGCATTTTGAAACATGGATTATAAATTCATAACATGGAAGTAACTTTTTCTCATGTTAATTATTTTGTTCCATAGCTGAAGTTTGTAGGAGCTTGTGGAACTCCTCCAATGAGTCAGTGGTACAGCTGGCGATAGCATTGCCTCTCTTTATGTAGTTTTTAATGCTTTGGATACCCACACAATGCTAGAGCTCTAGGCAACTCCCTGTTTACCTGCTTCCTATATCTGTTTACTTCAGTTTCCATTTAGGGTGCGGCTATCAGAGGTGACTTTAGGACATCAGTAAAGGAGAAGTTTTCTTGGATGGTTGGTTCCATCCTGATGATAGCCTGAGAGTTTCATCTTCTCAGGACCACCAAGGCCAAGAAGTGAGAATGTTCCTTTTCCATCTCACCCATCCCTTTTAAAAGCCTGATTTTGTTGTTGTTGTTGTTGTTGTTTAAAAAAGATTTCTCCCTATGATATAAAAAGGATGACTAGGAACATAAGAAAAAAACTTGAACACAAGAACTATAAAGGCCTCAAAGCAGTTGGGCAGCACCATTAGAAGATGGGGCAGTATTGCCTACTGGTTAAGGGCACGGACTCTGCTGTTGACAAGAGGTGGAGCTCAGGCAGTTGCTCGCTCTTTCCTTGTCTCCTTCCTCATCTCTAAAATGGGAGTAATAATGGCATCTACCTTGCAAAGTTGTGAGGATTAATGAATTAGAACATATAAAGTGCTTAGAAGCATGTCTGCTGGTAATGACTTGGTATTATTTTTATTGTTGTTAAATGATAGGTAGAGTGCTGTTGTACAAAAAGCACAGGCTTTAACATCAGATACCCTGGGTAACATCTTGAGTTGAGTTCCCAGCTCCTATATTTACTAGCTGCTGACCCCAGACTAGCTACATTGAAGTGTTGCTGTGATGGATAAAATGGAATTACATATGCGAGTGTACTTAACAGTGGCTGGAAGACAGTGGGTAGTCAATAGATACTTTTTGTTGTTTGGTTTTGGTAGTAAGGAGCATGACTGACAATGCAAAAGAATCCTGTAAACCTTCTTCTGCGGGACGGCACCTCAGGAGTTGGAGGAAGAAGGGAAATCTTGCAGAGAAGTGAGGAGTATTGGCTCTCTAGGGGAAATTGGTTTTGGACAGATGAAGGGTGGTCAAGGCAGCAGCAGCAGTCGGTCCAGCACTGATGTTTCAGGAGACACACACATTGGGCTAGTGGGGACCAAGACAAGAGTCTAAACATGGGATTTGATCATTGAAAGCCTTGAAGGCCAGTCTCAATTCATAAGTGTCTTCAGAGTTCTTTTGAGAACCTCAATCTGGCCATAAATGGGCAGAATGTTGGAGTCAGAAGCCACTTCCAGGAACACTGCAGGTTTTAATTATTTACTCCATGAGAAAGAAGTCCTAATTAATCTCTAGGCTTGGTTCCGAGAAAATGTGCATGCCATCCTTTCACTAAAGGCACATTTGCTCTCTGCCTATCTCCTTGCTTGGCAGTGCTATCCTGGTTAATATGAGGTTCTACATGAAAGCTTTCACAGACCCAGGAAATAATGTTACTGTAAATCATGCAATGGAGCAATGAATGTGTATTTGTTACACATTCCAGATACGTACAGCCAGTATATTCCAGATACGTCCAAGTGATTACAAGGAACTACTTGAGAATCAGTTTGCTGTATGATTGTGTATCTCTGCCTTGAATTACATAGACTATATGTTCTAGGAAAATTGTAAATTTTATTTTTGTAATTTGAATTGTTTTTCCATTAACATGTGCCATCATTTATGAGATGCTTTGAGGGACCGATTTGCTATAGTAACTCTAGCTGTAAATTTCTTACTGATGCCTTGCCATATCCCCCACCCCCCATCCACTCTACATGCCCTTTCTCCCTTCTTTTATGTATTTTCAAACTTTAAAAAATTTTATGATCAAAACTTTGGCAATGTGATGTATATTTTTGTAATAATGTTTCCTTTTTATCATTTCTTGAACTGTGAACATTGATATACCTTTATTTTTGTATGAAAAGGAAAGAGGAACATAAGACTATAGTTCATTCTTGATAAATGTTTATGTCAGGAATCCTTTAGCCCCAAGTCCTTCTCAGGTTCAGAAGGGTGCCAGCAGGAGGCCTGCCACCCTCAGCTCCTGTCTCTGTGAGCTCTTCCTCCACTACTCCACTAAAGTGGAGCCGGGACCTCCATACTTCTCATGGCAGCCCCCCCCCCCCTTTGTGTTGGGAGCCACTGAAGTCTTGCCCATTGTTCCCAGCTCTGTGTTGCCCTCAGGTCTTCGGAGGACTTGTATGTCGGGGAGCTACTTTGCTCATTGTAACTGTCTCTTAGGTTTGTGTTCTGCCTCATCCTCCTCTGACTCCCTACCCAAATGCCTCCTTCCCCTGCTCACCCAGAGAAGGGACAGGGTGTGATGCCATCCCTGTCTAAACAGGATTTCCAGATCTGACATGGAAAGACTGAGGTCTTCAGGCATTTTGCCCTAGTGACACTAGGGCAGGATGACCTTGAGAACAGAGGATACTCTCTAGATACTGTCACAAGCTAGGAGTGCAGGCAGAAGCTGTGACTGACTTCTTAGATAGGCAGCTGTCACCCATGCATCAGGAGGCAGCTTGATAGAGTGTCAGCTCCTTGAGGGAGGGACTATAACTTACTTATATTCCCAGCACCTAGGACTATGTCTCGGCATTTACTAAATCCTCAGTGTCTTCCTTAATGAATGGCCATCTTGTTAGCATAATTACAAACAGAATTTCTTTGATTTGACTGTTCCATTTTTATTGGGTGGGCATTTTCTGAGAACTGAGCAAAAATTCATTAAATTATTAGAAAACAAGAATGAATGTTTACCCATGAAAATTCCATTCCTCAGGAAAATGGACAGTTCCAGTCTGGCTATATTAACTGTATTCATATAGCTTAGAGAATAAGAGTTAGGAATAAAATATCCCACCCATCTCTGCCACATATTGTAGTTAGCAGTACTATTAAAGAGCTTAAAGCATAGGTTGTGAACTCGTGGCCCCAACTTGAATCCACACTACAAGATTTAACCTGTATGCTGTTTCATTTTTAATAGAATTAATTGCCAGCAGTTAAGAAAACCTGGGTTCATATAAAAGATCTAAAACATGAGATTGCCAGCTTTCTCTGAAAAATGGGAAGAATCTGGCAGCATTTGAGTTTGCATTCCTTCTTGACATTGGACTGGCCCTTATTTCAATGGGGCAGTGAAGTTGCCACAGTCCTCAGCATTGCCTGTCACATCGCCAGTGTGGAAACTGAGTGGCGATCGTCATTCATCCCAGTACTTGGGGAGCTAAGTCTAACCAGCTCCTCATTCGCCAAACCTGCCTGGTTCCTGTAGGGATTTATGTTTGCAATTCCTTATTTAAGAGACTCTCGGTTTAAAGGTCTGATATTATGACCTTGAAGTGTAGATATCTAATTTCATGGCTATAAAATATCAGAATACAAAGGGGTTTAAAAAACTCATGAATAAACACAAACTCATTTTGTTAATCTGTATTTCTTCAGTGGTCGATTTATCCATGTATCATGTCTTATTTATAACACCACATTGCCATGGAAATTCACTGCTGTACTTTTTACTTCCCAGCCCTACTAAATATTACTCTTAACATTTTCAGAGCTGCTTGTGCGTGTACAGATCTAGTGTAGTAGCAATCTCAAGTGGTTTTGTAACATTAAATATTAAATAACTTCAAAACTGTAAACAAGGGGAAAAAGTCAGCCAAATCCTGACACAAATTTAATAATTTAAAAACAAGCAACAGAGAGACTTCATTTATATGACCTACTGCTTAACCACTTTATAAGAATGAAGGCCTTTTCTATGCTTGTATATTTTTCAAATCTAATAGATATCTGTCCTAGAGTCATATTCTAGTTTGGTAGTCAGTCTATCTGGCTGTTGGCATTGGCCCATACAGTTAATCATAAAACTTCATTCAGAAATCATTTATTGGGTACATGTCATATATCAGCTATATAAAAATAGTAATGATAGTTCCTGAGCACTTGCCATGTGTTGAACACTATATACTTTACAAGTATTGCCTCATTTCATCCTCATTCTAACCCTTTGAAGTAGGTGGTTTTATCTTCATTTTGCAGGTGAGGAGAAAGAAAGTCAGGGAGCGCCCAAGATCAAAGAGACTGTGAAAATTGTAGATATGGTCTTCTAGCCCAGGCTGTGTGGAACATAGCTTCCTGAGAGCTAGTTCTGGGTAGAAAATTTAAGACAAAGTTATTTCACGCCAAGCTGAAAAATTCCAACTGGTTGTTGGTTACTTAAGGGATAACTATATGTTTCTTAATGTCAGAACAATATGTTATGGGGATAAACACTTCTCCTGCCTTGGGAAGTGGAGACCAGATAAAACTCCAGAAAGATCATGACAGGTTGAGTTGGATAAAGAAGAAAACTCAGGGTTATGTTAAGGTTAAAAAAAAAAAAGCATCAACAGATGATGGAACAGGAATGAGATTTGTCTGGCCACCTTAAAGAGGTGATCCCAGGCTAGGCTAGGGCAACAGTTGATTAGCTTTACCCAGCTAAGGAAAGGGTCGGGGCCATTATCCATTATCCAAGAGCCATTATCCAAGTCTCCCATTGTAGGGGACAGTGTGAGGTGTGGGTTGGCTGAGAATATTAAAGCATGGGGGATTAGGAGTGTCGGCCTCTGGACTGGTAAGACTTCCTCCTTGGTGACAATACCTTAAGCCATCTATCTGAGCAGCACTTTGTAAGATCCTCAACTCCTCTTGTTCTGTTTCTACATTTTGTGAGCAACCTCCTGATTATACTTTGGATTTCTGTGTAGATTTGCCTATAGGAAGAGAAACTCTTATTCCTGCCAAAGTAAATATTCTGGACTCTTGTGACTCTTCTCTTCCTCATGATTAATCACATGACAGCCTAGCTTAAATGTCTGGTTGTGGTGCTCAGCTAACGCTAACCCACCTCTTCAAGAAGGATGAAGACGAGGTGTGCTGGGCCAGGGAAGAAGGCGTAGAGTAAAGGAAGTACAAGAAAGGGTTATTTCCAAAGTAGAACTTTGAGATTTGATGACTGAGGGGATAAGGAGGTTGAAGGACAAGGAAGACTCAAGGATAGGACATTGGGTAAATAATAGTGTTCTTGACTGAGTTGGAAGGAAGAAGCAGTGGATTTCTGGGGGAAAGATAACAAGTGTGTAGGGTTGTTTTTTGTTTGTTTTTCTGTTCTTTTTTTTATTTTGAGCTTGAGGTGCTTGCATTGGTGGAGAGGTCTGCCATTTGGGTAGCCACGGCGTTGGACCTGGTTAGGGGCAACAGAGCACAGTGTACAGGGAGTGGATGGGTTCACCTAAAGGGAGCATATGGAGTGAGAAGGAGGCCGAGGGTGGAACCTCGTGTGTCATGGCATTGACAGAACAAGGGCAGTCTGTGCAAGAGACAAAAGAGGCAGAAAGTTGGGACAAAAAGGGAAAGAGCAAAGCAATAGTGATTCAAGTAAAGCAGAATGGCCAGTTGTGTCAAATATTGCAGGATCGAAATAGAAGATTTAACTAAGAGAAGACTTGAAGAGACTTGAACTTGCCCAAGGTCACCCTGAGAGCATCAGAGGATGACCACAGTGTTTGCTGCAGGGCAATCTCATGTTTACCCCATTGTATCATGATGCTCATTTAAAATGGGAAGCCCAGTGTCACTGTCTTCCCATGCTCATAGTGAAAAGAGGGCCCTCGTTATTTAGAGCGTGTGGTGCTGCAGTATGAATATAGCTGGTGTGTGGGCAATTCGTAACTCTTCCAATCAGCATGCAGCTCATATGACATCGGCCAGTCAGCCAAGAACTTCACTGTGTGTGTTGTAACTGAGTTAGATTTTGTGAAATGGCTTATTCTCTTATGCAGGAGTGCGGGTTGACTGACATTTGTTGGAAAAATCTCAGTGGTGACAGATTGTTAGGCTGATTATATCCCTTGTTCTGAAGGAGCAAGGAGGAAGGAGCAAGAGCGTCATTCTCTCAAATAGAAAATATGAATTATTGGTCAGAAGTCTGCACGACTACATTTGTTTCCCATTGGAAGATCTTTACATACATGAATTTAACTTTCATATATATGTACATGCAAACATACATGTATATACATATACTTAATATATAGTATATGTGTGAACATATCTACATATACCCATGCATATATGTACACATTTACGTCTATACATACTTATACATATTCTTCACAAACAACTTAAAACTCTAGAAGGTGAGACATGATTTTCGATGTCTGCATGGCAAGACTGGTATGTTAGGGCAAGTAAATTAAGAATGAGCCTAGTCATCAAACTAGGATCCATTGTTATTCATCTTTCTTTAAAAAGAAATATTTATTTTTTCCTTCTCATTGAATTCTATCAACCTTGAGAAATAGGTATTTTAGTTGCCATTTTCAGGTGAAGAAACTAAAGAAATATTTTGTTATGGTTATAGGCATGAATTTAGGGACAAGTGATGGTCTCCACCCATATCCCTGTGAAGTTCTGCTCATTCTCATATGTCATTATGAGACATGTGGTAGAGCTTGCAGCAGAAGGCTGACGCCACACAGGTCATAGAGAAGGGAAACTCGTTTCCTTCTTAAAGTCAAATGCACATACATTTTAAAATCTTTAGTACTGTTCTCATTTTCTTCTTTCCCTGCAATCACAGTGTCAGTGCTGACTAAGTGACTTTTTGTCTTCAATCTGCTTTCAGATTGGAAAAATATTACACAGAGACTATGAAAGCACTTTGTTCAAGGGACACATGACACTAGTTTGACTCTAGATGATAATATTTGGCTGCTTTTGCCTTAGCCACACACTTAAGAATTGTGACATTTGCAAGTGCATGCTCCAAAGTCATATTGACCAAGTTTATTTTTGGCAACAAGGAATCAATATTGGCTGTATTCCTTTTTTTATCCTTACCCTAGACCATGGGTGGGGAACCTGCAGCCCTGTGGCCTTCTAGGTCCTTAAGTGCAGCCTTTTAACTAATCCAAAGTTTTCAGAACAAATTCTATTATTATTATTAATACACTTTTGTTCATCTTTTATGTTTATTTTAAAGATAAAATAAAAATATACTTAAAATACCAAAGAATAAAATAAATTTCAACAAAATAATCCTCCCACATTGACTGGCACA
This sequence comes from Eulemur rufifrons, assembly GCF_041146395.1. NCBI lineage: Eukaryota > Metazoa > Chordata > Mammalia > Primates > Lemuridae > Eulemur > Eulemur rufifrons. Next base: position 57,502,455 of record NC_090983.1, on the reverse strand, counting down.
ATTAGAATATTAGTAAGCCATAAGGCCTAAATTGCTATGCTCACGATTTAGTTCTAACTTCCCCTGCCTGACTGGTGCCACTACCGCACGAGGCTGGTTGGCAAGAGTTTATGGGGGTTGAGTACACCAGTCTGTAATCAGCTTTTGACAGCAGTGCATTGTGTTTCTGTTTGAAGTGGAATTTGTGAATAGTTGCTCAGCTCGATGGTATTTTTTAATTCTGTCTGCTTAAGAGCCCATCGTGTCAAAGAAGAACAAGAGAACGCTGAAGGAAGACAACAGGTTTTTAATGAGGATTAGGAATTGCAATATTATCTTGTTTCTGTTAAAGACAAGATGATTTGCTTGTTTTGTGATATGGCAGTATCAACATTAAAGAATTCAGTGCTTATCAGCCGTAAAACACTCATAAGAATACCAAATATTTTAAATTAGAGGGAGAGGCATGAAAGGTTGTATTGCAGAAAATAAAAGATGAAAAGCAAAAGCAAAGACAATTCTTTCAACCAGCAATAAGACCTGGAAATAATGCCACCGAAGCAACTTATAAAGTAGCTTATGTACTAAAAAAAAAAGGGAGGGAGGAAGCCATTTGGTGATGTAGAAATTGTGAAAGAATGCATTGTCGAAGTTGTAGGATGCTTAAACCCTGATAATGTTTCAAAGTACAAACAACTGCCTCTTTCAAGGAGAGCCATAACTGATCAGCAGCATGAATTAGCCTTCAACTTAACAGAACAACTTCATGCAATACTTCAAAAGGAATATATATGTTATTCAGTCACTTTGGATGAATCAACTGATACTACTGACTCAGTGTAGGTTTTATACTTCATTCAGGTCATAACAGAAGATTTTCTTTGCTACAAAGAGTTACTCGCTTTGGGCACTCTTGTGAACGGAACAGGGGGAATAGATATCTTCAACAACTTTCAAGATAAATGTCGAGAAGTTGGACTGAATTTGGTAAATTTACTGAGTGTATGTACAGATGGTGTACCTTCCATGACAGGAAAACATGAAGGGTTTATTGCACAGATAAGAAAAAGTATTAACAGATCCAGATGCTCTCACTTCTTTTCATTGTGTCTTGCATCAGTAAAATCTCTGTGCTAAAGCTGCTATTTCAAGTGACACTTTGCAATAAATTATAAGTATTGTTAACTATATTTGTGCAAATGCAACATGGCATGGTCAGTTTTGTGACATGCTAAAGTTGAACAATAAGGTATTCAGTGTGGATTTGCCATATCATTCTAAAGTGCCTTGGCTATCGGCCGGGCGCGGTGGCTCACGCCTGTAATCCTAGCACTCTGGGAGGCCGAGGCGGGTGGATTGCTCAAGGTCAGGAGTTCGAGACCAGCCTGAGCGAGACCCCGTCTCTACTAAAAATAGAAAGACATTATATGGACAACTAAAAATCTATATAGAAAAAATTAGCCGGGCATAGTGGCGCATGCCTGTAGTCCCAGCTACTTGGGAGGCTGAGGCAGTAGGATCGCTTAAGCCCAGGAGTCTGAGGTTGCTGTGAGCTAAGCTGACGCCACGGCACTCACTCTAGCCTGGGCAACAAAGTGAGACTCTGTCTCAACAAAAAAAAAAAAAAAAAAAAAAAAAAAAAAAGTGCCTTGGCTATCGCAGGAACAGGTATTAGCTAAAATTTTATCTCTGCAAGAACAGATAGATAATTTTATGAAAAATAGAATCAGCTATGTGAATTATTGAAAGAAGATTTGTATAGGAATGCAGCATTTCTGTGTGATATCATGTCAAATCAAAACGACTTGAATATTTCTTTGCATGGTAGAACTAAGTCTATATGTGATATAGCAAAAAAATCCAAGCATTTTCAAAAAAGCTATCTGTTTTTCAAAACATTTCTTCAAAAGGAAATTTCAGATGAACATTTTCCCTAGTTAGCAAAGGTCATTGATGAGCAGGATGATATACGCAAATCATTTCAAGAAGATGCAGCTTCAAGAAGATTGGCTGGAGAACACAATGAAAGGCTCACTGACTTTGAGAATCATGACATCACACTCAAATTAGCATTTCAGCCTCACCTATTTGATGTCACCAAGGCACCTAAGGAACTACAGATGGAATTGATTGAGCTCTCAGTAGACAATATTTTAAAGTCATTGTTTGATGCTAAGAAAGATTCAATTGAAATATGGAAAAATGCAGTAGAATACCCAGGCGTTTGGCAACATGCCTGAAAAATGCTTTCTTGTTTTTCAACCACTATTGCTGTGAATCTACATTCTCTTACCTAACCCAGATCAAGATGCCCATAAGGTCACAAAGGACTGATACCCACCTAGAGGATCAACTGAAACTGCGGACCTCCAAGCTGTAACCAAATATTCAAATGCTTTCCAACAAAAAGCAGACAGAACAAAGTCATTAAAAGATTAGTTAACTTTAAAATTAACAAATAGTTTTCATTTTTTGAAATTAAGTACTTTAGATTTTTATAAAATAGTGTACATTTTAAAGTATACCTAATTGAAGTTTCTTGAATGTGGCCTTGATTACAGCTAAATTAATGTGGCCTTCCAACATGAAAAGGTTTCCCACCCCTGCCCTAGACAATTGTTAGTTGGAAAATGCTCACTTGCCTTTTTCTTATATCTACAAATCATGGCCGTTCAAACGAATATAAAAGGACTTTAAATTGTTAACTATAAGTTTAGTCTGTTCAGGGGAATTCTAGGAGTACCGGGAAGTACTGTATGGGTAGAATGACCCAACAAAAGTGTAATTTTAGACACTGATTTTTTTTTTTTTTTTTTTGGCAGATGTATTTTGAATAGATTAATAGGAGCCTGGGGCTGATGTTGGAAAGACAATGGGAAGGGACAAATGCCAGCAATGCTGAATTCCACCTTGCTGGGTGTTTCACAAGGGTAGTCAACTTGGAGAGAAAAGGATGGGTGCCGTTAAAGAACTGAAGAAAGAATCAATGTGATCTGTCAACGAGCCTGTGAACAAAGCGTAAAAAATCAAAATCAAAGTTAAATCTATGAAACTAAAGCATAGTAGATTTAGTCTCTATACACTAAGTATATACATACAATATCTGAAACACTTTCAGTGGCCACTTTTGCCACAAAAGCATGAACAGAATGACAGGAAAATAGTAAAATTAATTATGATGCTTAGAAAAGGATGGTTGGCGTGATGGCATAAAAAACAAGTCATACATAGTTTCTAAGTGTGAGAAGGAAAAGACAGAGTCATTTAGTGTTTTTTAGTGAGTGTAATTCTTACAGTGTCTTTAAATATTGAAAACTTTGTAATATAAGCACAGAGACTAATATAACAAAAACTCATTTAGTTCTGTCTGATCCTGTTTTAAAGGACTAAAATATTACAAAATCAGCTGAAGCTCCCTGTATACCTCTTCTTTGTTGTCTACTCTTCAAAATTAATAGCTAGCCTGAATTTGATGTGTATATTTCCTTCTTTAGTGGGGAGGGGCTATGTATATATATGTATGCATATATATTTTTGGCATATAAGAAATATATGGCATGGTTTTGCATATTATCTGACTTGACATAAGTGCTTAATATATCTTTTGAATTGGTGATTTAATGAAGAGTGTTCTGTTCAAATTAAATTCACTTTAACCTGAGAGTGAAAAATGAAATAGGTTTGACTTACCTCCAGCCTCAATGACTTTGCATTGATAATTCTGTTTCTTCTCAAACAGAAACAGCTGAGCCTTCAGCAAATGAGGAAAACTATTTGGAGTCACAAAGTTAATTATTGATGGAGGTAGAAATAGTTCCAGGAAATGTTTGCCTAGAGGCAAGAACTCAAGTCTGCATAACTGGTCTGTGGGATGAGTAACATCTTTTCCCCTAGCTGTAGTGTTTCTCTGGATTCCTAAACTAATGAAAATTTGAAAGCTACTCTACTAAATTTATTAAAAGATTTTTATATCAGAGTTTTCAAAAAAGAATCAAAGTTGAGGCAATTTACTTTCTCCCTAGTTGATGAACATCTCAATTATACTCAAGTAATAAAGTCATTACCCCAGTTGAAAAAGAGACCACTGATCTGAAAGTCATGTTACATCTTTTACGAAAATATTTTTGAAACCAGTCAATTAACCAAGACTTCAGGCCTCTTTCACTTTAAATGACAGTATCAGTTTGAACTCATGGAAACAGAGTAGAATAGTGATGACCAGTGGCAGGGAGATCTTGGTGAGGGATATTGGTCAAAAGTTACAAACTTTCAGTTATAAGATGAATAAATTCCGGGGATCTAATTTGCAGCATGGTAAGGCGACCCATGTTTAAAACTAACGTTACTGTGGTAATCATTTCCCCAAGTATGTGTGTATCAAATCATCACATTGTGCACCTTAAGATCATACAATTTTATCTTTCAATTATACCTCACTAACGCTGGAAACAAATGGTGTCATAAAGATAGCCGATCTTTGGAGGGAAGCTCGTTGGCTAAAAGCCTGTGGAACAAGAAAGAAATGTGTGTCTGCGTCATTAATGTGTATCAGTGTGTCTGATGGCTTTGTTAGACTTACTAAATGTGAAGGGTCTTATTTTGTTCTGTGAATCAAAAATCCAGGAAATCACCCAAGCAAAAGTCTGAAACCAGTGACTTTTTAAGAAACTTGGGTGTTGGTTTAATTTGTAAAAATCGGTGTTTATACCCTAAAGAACATTATATTGCCTTATCAGAGAATAAGCATTATATTGGATATCTGTTGAGTTTTTTTGACAGTTATTCATTTCTAGTCTTGACTTAATAGCCACAAGTCCCCAAGATGTCAGTGAAGACCTGGTATTAAAAATGGGGAGACCTGTTTTCTTTCACAAAGTACCTATAAATGTGGGGAAGTTGTACAATTCTGTGGAACCAAGCATCCTCATGTGTAGGAGGTAGATGGGCACACAGGGCTCCTACTTAGCTGTTAAGAACAATCTTGTGTTCATGAAAATAAAGAAATAGACGGTTGGATACCTCTGATTTATGTGTACAAAAATATACTGATGTTACCATAAAACCCAGAGGACCAAATCCTTGCCTTTCGTGAGCCGTTTTCCTGCTAGCATAAGCAGCATGCATTCACAGCACCAACTCTGACTAGGATTCTAAGTCATTTCACTCTGAGAAATGAAGAGAGGAAAACAGAGAAAGACTTGCCCTCCTGCCTTAGCATAGAAAAGGAGTTGAAACCAAGATGTCAGAGTAATTCCATTGATTTTTGTGTAATGTGACACGAGAAGGAGCTGCAGTGATAGTATTTACAGTAAAAAAAAAAAGTTTTATGTGTTAAAATAGTCAATATTTATTAACAGTACTAAAGATCATGATGGTTTCTGGAGTCAAATTGCCCAAACTTGAATCCCAAATTCACCACTTGCTAACTATGTCTTTCGGAAAGTTACTTAAATTTTGTCTTACAGTAAGGTGGGAGTGACTAATATGGTGCATCTGTTCCATAGGGGTCTTACAAAATGTTAATGAGTTAAATGTATGTAAGACTCTTGTGATGGTACCAGCCATAAAATAAGTGCTCAGGAAATGATGGATATTATTTTATAAGGGTAATGACCCCCAAAGAAAACCTGTAAGTGAAAACGACTTCACAAAGATGATTATTTCTATCAAGCTTGAAAGAACAATTACTAATACTTCATGTCAAAATTTTGTGGAAGTGAATATGTCAGAAGTAATACAGTAGAAACCTCTTTGGATGGTTTTTATAAATGTAGGTGTACTTGACTGGAGAAGTGATAAAATACTTGTAGCTTTGTTCACATCTTATGAAAACCATCAGCTGTGGCTTTTGTAGTAAAATAGGCACTTAATCTACTTTGTGCTTAGAGGAAAAATGATTATGTATTTTACAGTATCAATAAAACAGAAGTCTATATTAATCCTAAATATTCTGATTATCCAACTGTACAATTTCACTTCATTTGTAATAATTTGCAAGGTATAGCACAATGATTTATATTAAATGTTAAAACTTATAAAAGAAATTTTAATGTCATAAGCACTACTTTGCTTCAGGTATTTGATAAGAAATGAGTTAATTCAGTTTGTTTAGATGATGAAAGAGCTGAAGTGAGCAATGCCTCAATTAATAAATTCAATTTCAAAATCAAAAGAACCATATGTTAATTTTTGTGTTCTAGCAATGCATCCTGGTTTTGTCCCCAATAACAGAATTTTTCATTACTTAGGCCATTTCAGAGTTGACTATTTTTGATTCCAGATTCCTACTGATTATTTTAAAAATGGCACTGGCAATGTTTGTCATCTCTCTCCCCATTCTTGTTCATATTTGCACAGTTTCTGGAAGGAGTTGATAAATTATTTGAAGGACTATTTCGGTTAAAATGAACTTAAATGAAAGGAACCCTTAAATTCAGATGTCAGTTTAAGAGCTCTTCTTTGCAAGGCACTGTTTGCTGTCAGAAATGCAAATATAATAATTAAGACTCAGTCTTACCCACTTGGAACTTGCAAGCAATTTAAAGGTTTGTGGCTATATTCAAAGATAAAAAGTGGTAAAGAACACTATTTCAGGGAACTACAGTGCTTTCAATGTCACAACATTCAGAAAAGGTGGCTTCCTGGAACAACTGGCATTTGACATAAATCCTGAAGGAGGGATAGCATTTCAGCAGGTAGATAGATGAGTGTGTAGGACGGAGAAGGGCCCTTCCGGTAATTACTGTTGACTTTAGTTGATAAGCTTTATTTTAGCTACCCTGGTATTGGGAAAAAGCACTAATGCACTCCCCGATCCCCAGATTGGCAAGCAGTCAATCACTATTCGTCAGGGTAGAGATTGTTCTCAATATGTGGCATCCATTAAAGTCCATCCATTAACGTCCAACAGGTTAGAAACACCATTTTAGCTGAGAATCTTGTCTTCAATTTTCAGGTGTATAAAATCAGAAAGAGGCAGCATAGCCTAATAGTTAGGAGCTTGGATGCTGGGACCAAACTGCCTGGCTTCCAATCCTGACCCTCTTTTATTAGCTGCATGGACTTCCGCAAGTAATTAAACCAATCTGTGCTTGTTTCCTCATCGGGGGGAAAATAGGGATGATAATAGCGTCTACTTTGTAATATGGAGTAGTTTCATTATATGACTTCCTATTTGTAAAGTGCTTAGAAGAGCTTGTGGCATAGAGGAAGCACTCCATAAATGTTGTAAATAAAATGGTCCCCATGCCTGCCGTGCTCTCCCTGGGATCGCATGCTGAGTTGAGCTCAGGGGGCAGCTGCTCCGGATGTTTTTCCCTGCTCTGTCTCCTCTGTAGTCTAGGATCCCTGTGCCGCTTGGATGTCACATGGTAGCAAGACATGAGACTTCAATGCTCCGATTCCCTGCTTTTATGGCACATTTTATTAGTCTTGATTTTAACAAAGAGCCCCGTTCAGCCTTGTTGTATAAGAACAATAAACCAGATTCAGCGGGTGGTAGTTTTTATTAGCTTCCTATTCTAATTTCCAGGTTTGATGGATATAAAAGGCCTCCATATCCAAACAAATGTAGTGGAACACATTGACTTCTCTAGGCAAAGAAAGTGTGCTCTAATTCTGCAGAATTTGAGAAAGGGCTTTAGTCAGAGCTAGGATTGTGTCCTGATTTTGCCACATACCACCTGTGTGGCCTTGGACAAGCTAATCCCTAGGATTCTGTTTTCAGTAGAGGTCTTGCAGAGTTGCAAGGAGTCCCATAGAGTTGTGCCCTCATCTGGAGTCTTTCTGTGATTCCGTGGTCCTTCTGAGCATCCTCCGTGGATAGTTTAGGATTCAGCCCCTGGTTCTGCTAACCAAGCTAACACCCCTCCCCTTCTGCCTTCCAGGCTCCCAAATGGGGTTGTTGTCCTTGCTTCTGTTTTCTGTGTGGTTGGTAGTTTATGCTCTGCCTGACAAAATCGCTCTTTTGCTAGTTTATTGGTACATTCATAAAGCCACAGAGATAAATTTTTGTTTATCATTTTCAACCCAGAAGTCATCTTTGTTTTTAAAGAAACATTCTTGACTGTATTTCCCTTGTTATCTTGTTATCAAAACAATGTCTTTTGAAATTTGCCTGTAAGAATGAATTTAATACTTCCCTTCTCTGTTCCCTGTTTTCACCAATATGAGGATTCAGCCTTTGACTATCATGTAAATATTTTATATTAAATTATTCCTTAACAACTAATTTGGTGATTAAATTTAGGGCAATTATTTATGTTGCTAACTATAGTCCTTTTATTCTAAAAATATGCTTTTGCATTCTAAATTTTTGTTTGTATCTTCATGAGTTGGATTTGGCCTAAGTAATTTTTTAGTAAAGGTTAATGAGTAATGTCTTTTCAGAGCCTTTGAATATATGAGGATATCTTTCATATTCTTCTTCAAATGAAAGAGAGTTTGGGTGGCATTAGCTCTCTTTGATTTGGTATTTCCTTTCTTCTAGCATTTGATAATACAGAAGAGAAATTTAAGACCAACTGGACATTGTTCCATTCATGGTGACTTGTTTTCATTTGATTTTTGTGTGTTGACTTGTTTTTGTTTTCATGCCTGCATACTGAAGGATTTTTTCTTTTTTTTATTGTAATTCTAGGATTCAAGATTTTTTTCAGAATGTGTCTTTGAATTGATATTATTTGGAATACAATTTAGTTTTTTTCCCAGTTCAGGTTTTTTTTTTTTTTCAGTTGTATCTTTGATCATTATTTTTATTTCAGTTCTTGCGTTTTCTTAGAAGCGGCTATAATTAGATTTGTTTTTTATGATCCTTAAGATCTAAGATCTTTTTTTATCTATAGGTTCTTTTGTCTGGCCTTGTGGTGTGTTTACCCTCTACGTAATATTTTACATTGTATATATCTATATTCCATCCCCATGTGGATAATGATGCTGCACTTCATTTTTAGAATCCATGTAATGCTTCATTTCACCTATCATCCCTTTCTTACCCTACAGTCTTTTATTGGTCTATGACTTTCTACTTTTGTTTTTAGGGGTCTTTATTTTCTTGTGTTATATTGACAATGCCAAATACTTTCCTAAAAATTACTTCTGAGTCCTCTAGGAAGTCATTTTTAAGAGACAGTTCTTCTAAATCTTTAGTGTGCTCTTTTCTTTCCATATTCAGTACTACTTAGTAGATCCGTGCTGACAGTTAGCTGTTATTTCCATTCCTGAATTTCAAAATATTCATCTAGACCTACTCACAGAGAGGATGTATGGATTGCCCTTGGCCCCACTCTCTGTCCTTCTGTTCGTTAGTGAAAGTCCTCTTCTAGATCTCTGATCTTGTAGCAGGTTGATGTTTATAAAAGGCTCTAACCCATTTTCAACGGTCTAGAAGAGTTTCGTATAAAGCAGCTGTCTCCAGTGCCTTGTTCTGTTACTTTATATGTGAATTATGTAAGAACTCCACCCTCATCTGCTTTTCTGCAACTGAAACTGCCAGGGTGCAAAGTACTTCCCCTTCTTCCTAGTTTTTTCTTAAAAGTAGAAATCACTAACTTACGAGGTGGGGGATTCTCCTGTTGCCTCAAAAAACATTATCATTTATGACAAAGAGCTGTCTAGGTTTCTGACTGATACATATTTTTGCATTTCTATGTAAGATGGCAGAAAGTGGAGACAGGGAGATATGCAGATAAAGATTTCCCTACATCCTTCAAGGCTTGTCCCTCGTTTCTCACCACTGCTAATCACATGTTTTAAATCTAATTTTATTCTTTCTCTGTTGTAAGAATTCTTCCCTGATTCTACCAATAGGTTGAAGGTCTATCTTCCTTTTCATGGTTGTGCAGTACCTCTATCTCTTTTTGTAGATACTTTAGTGAAAGGTTGGAAGAGGCCCAATCAGGCCTGGTAGCTAGCAATTAAAACTATTACATGAAACCCCACAAACAGAAAAAAGTACCTTTTCATATTGCAAAATGCTTAAATTTTCCTTCCTGCAGATATTTTGTGGAAATAAACTCTGCCTTGTAAATATTCATCACAAGTTGTTATTCAAATTATGGAGGCACCAGTGTTCCTGTAATAGAACCTATGTCTTATGAAAACTGGGTCATTTTAGTGATGAAATAAAATGTAGATACATAAATGATGGATGGTAGGAATTCCAATGACTTCTATGTATAAAAACTGCCTGATCACTGCCTACTAATGAGAAACTGCGAGCTAAAACAGCTGTTATAAATCATTTATTTATTTATATTTTCTGACTCTGTACTTCAGTGGATGCAAATAAATCATTTAACCTGGGAGTTGCAAATTCAGTTGCCTCCAGGGACCAGAAAAGTAAGGCAAATGCATGAAGTAGGCTAGTTTACTACAATAGGGAGTGGGAGGGACTAGGGAAAAGTGGAGATTACTTGTGCTAGTGAATCACTGCATCATCATTAATAGTGTATACCCACTCTCCCGTTGTAGAGATGGAACTGAGGTCAAGAGTTCTTAACAGATTGCCCAAAGTTGGGAGAATCTATGTGTCTTAATTAGAACTGGCTGCATAATTTGTAGGGCCCAATGCAAAATAAAATGCCGGGCCGTTTGCTCGGCAATTAAGAATTTCAACATAGCAACGGCAAAGCATTAAATCAAGCATGGGGCCCTGTGTGACCACACGAGTCACACACCCATGAAGCCATCCCTGGTTTTAATTTCTGATCTAGAATTTGTACATCCCAACAGAAATACACCAGCGCCTTACCTACAACCACCAAGAAATTAATAGGGGAGATGAGGTTAAAATTAAGTTCTTGATTTTGATACTACAGTGAATGAATCATCTGTACTTACAAAAGGGCTTTTTGTATGACCTCAGGAATGCTATTAGTAAAATCTAGCCAGCTTTTGAAGGCATAAATATTCATACCCAGAAAGAACAAGGAATAAAATTGGAAATTGAGTACTAGGGTAAGAGTTTTTAAAATAATATATATGCACACACATCTTATTTTAAAAGACTTATAACATTTCAGTCACTTAAAATCAAATGGAAATTTAAAATTTTTTACTCATTAAAAGTGAAAGTCTAACAGCTAGACCAACAGTTTTGAATGGTATAAGCATGTCATTTAAAGTTGTAATTTAACTTTTCTATACACCTTCCTCTATCAACATCCACAAAGATGTTGATAAATAGTTGTTAAAAGACAACAAAATTCTTACGTAATTTAAAAAATATTGAGGTTTATAGTTTTGAAACAAATGTGAATGTCAGTTAAGTCATTTACTTAGTTTTTATTTGTTTGATTCAGATATTATCTTTATACCCTAATATTATTGAACCATATCCCTTCATGAATGATTAACAAAAGGAAATTCACGTGTTGGGGAAAGAGAAGATGAGCAAAGGGACAAATGAATGAAAAATTAAATTAGGAATATAATTAATATATGAAATGTTTGCTGTAAACCATGAAAACCAGTATATGTGTTCAGCTAGTACTGAAGTTTCTCAATAAGTTTAGTTCCTGGTTGGAGGGAGGGCAAATTTAATGAACTTTGACCCCCCATATATTTTAGAATATACTGTGAAATATGTAAACTGAATGTCATAGGATTTTTTTTTTTTTACCTTCTACAGGTGGAAATTTTCATTTTCCCTTTATATATTTACCTATGGAGTCCGATTCCTAAAAAAGGTAGGATCTCTCAAATTACTCTATGTAATTCTATAACTGTAATCCTATATCCCATTGTTTTGTGTGACCACAGTAATATTTTAAATAATCATAACAGGCTTCCTAAGAATTACTTGTACATTTTCACTTGACTTACAAAAATATTTTGTAAGTCATTCTTTACAGTAAATCATTTTTAGGCATTTATCTAAAATACTTTTGAAAACAATTTGTTTTTCCAGTGAAAGACATTGTAAGTCTCATGTTCACTCTAGTGAATTATTTATTACTTTTTGGCATTAGGAACCTTATAAAATCCATCTGATACTTTAAAAGAAGTTAGTTTCTACATCACACAACTTGAAAACATCAGCTGTTGTGATGTGTATTATCACTGTAGTCTTCACCAGTGGAAGTTATAACCAGCATAGTCATTAACAGGGCAACACCAACTGCTGGTGGAAAATTAGTTCCTTTCATAGATTGTTTCCTCTGCTATTCCTTTACTATGTCCTACATGAATGGAGGCATCTTACTCTATGAAAGTAATTCCCTGTGGCTTCCATAGCCTTTTTCCAGGTTATTTCAATTCTTTTTGGTACTTACTAACAAGTTAGGCTCCTTAAATTCAAGACTTATCTTCACATAGTCATGTACATATTAAAAAAGTGATCTGGCATAAAATGGGGAATTATTTTTAAGAGTACTTTGTAGTATTAATCTCTAAAGTGATACCAGTATTATCGTCATTTATTACAAAAATTTTTCTAAAATACAGCATATGCCAAGTGGCATGCCTTACTAATAAATGTTGTAAATATTGACCCAAAAATTTTTTGTTTTTATTTTTAAAGCCTGAGTTACCAGATATTGTCTGCCTATGTAAATTCTATTATAAATAGTGGTTGTTTCCCTAAATTATATTTTTTCTAGAGGAAATTTTTTTTACTTGCCTTTTTCTTTGGTAACTGCACTTATTTTTCTACTTTCTAAGACCATATGGCCCAGAGGCCATTGGAATATACTTAAAAGGATGAACTTCACTCCATAGGCTTTCTAAGTATGCAGAAATTCTCAACTAGGGTAAATAAACATGATAGAGACTGCTTATTTCAGAACTCTTCTGTCCTGATTTTCAAATTAACTTGTCTAGAAAAAAGTAGGATGGCTGTAGAGCTTTTATGCTTACAACTTTAGTACCTTGGAAGAGGAAATAGCTTTGGATGGAATTTCAGGGACTGTCGAGTTGCTACGGTCAAGGTTTGGAATTCATGTCTGATTGTGTTGGTGAGGGGCTCTGATGGTGGGAAAGGAAAGATGGTGAGAGCCGGGAGCACTTTTTTTGCCCTTTCCCCCGGATCTGCTGGATATGGTCTCCTTTAGCTCTCATGCAGCAAGCATGGCTATCTGTCATCAGAACAGGAGACACTTTGAAACTGAGCTCTGGTTCACCCTGTCCCTAAACAAACTGAATGGAACGAGAATAGTTTTTATCCAACAATCCTCAGTGCATCTGTGTGAGACAGTACATCTCACCAAGTGTAGGAGGGCCTGCCAATAATGTTTGCTTGGAAATTGTTTTTTCCTTAAACTATACCAGTTTTATACTAGTTTCCTTTCAACTGCGTTTGGTTATAACAAATGTTTTAAAAGGGGAAAAAAAGAACTAGACATTGTTCTTGTTGAATTAATTTGTATGGGGATGTCTTGCTGTAATGCTATCCAAGCAGCACTCAGTTTTGGATGGGCTGTGTGGTTTAGTCTTGATCATAATGTGAGATAGAAATGTGTACGTGGAATCCATCTGACTGAAAGAGCTTTGGAGGACTTCATAAGCCATCTTGTCCAACCCTCTTATTTCACAGCGGAGAAAATAGACATCCAAAGAGGGTAGATGGCATTCTGAAGGTCACACAGTTAGTGTTTATTAAAGTCTGAACCTGAAATGAAACACACGCTGCTGTCCTTATTCCAGTGCTTTCTCCACTTTGCCAGCCTGCCCGACCCCCAAGCATGATTTCCAGATGACTTCCTTCCTTGGTTAAGTTAGCAAACTTGACCTAGCCAAGTCATTATTCCTATTTATAGAACTTTAAATACTTTCTTTAATGTATATTTTAAAAATATACGTTAAACTTATTTATAGAACTTTAAATACTTTCCTTAATGTGTATTTTTAAAATATTTTTATTAACTTTCTTGGGATGGACAATACATTTGCCCATCTAAACTGAGAGAAATTTATTATGGATGCAGCATCAGAAATAATCAAAACAAGGTAATTAAAATTTTTATAATACCCTAAATGTCTTAAAATACACACATTTCCATCAGTATAGCATAAACTTGTCTTTGTGTTCAGATTTTGAAAATAAGTATAGTAAAAAAATTCTCGTATAATACCAGAGTAATGAACCAATTTTAAGAGGTTAGAGGCCACAGCTGCCTCTTAATTTCCAATGTCAAAAATGTGGATTATTACATAGGCTGTTAGGAAAATGCCTGGACAGCTTGCACTTTCAGTTTTCCTCTGCCTTTAGGTCAAACAGACCTGTTATGTCTCATTTTCTAGGGTGGATTAAATGCCATTTTTACCCTAAAAGAATATGGAAATAGACACCATAAGGCATGCACCTTACAAATATGTTAGTGAACTATTAAGTAAAGTTATTGCTAGGTTGGTAGGAAATATTTAAATAGTTTAAAGTAAGGCTGACTTAATAGTCTGCTCCCATAACTGCTGTACACATCTGACTCTACCCATGAATATAATAGGTGGAGACAAGTATTTCTGTAAAAACAAGACCCAGAATTAAGGTGCTCTGAAGTCCTAGCATACAGTGTACTCATACAAATTAACACGTTTTTCTAGGTCTTGAACGAAAATACATATCGAGCCTTAAAAAAAAAAAAATCAGAAAGCTCTCATTTACTGTCTTTTTTTTTTCTCTCTTTTGTGGATGGAAGTTTCTGTTGAGTGGAATTCTTTGAACATTTTTCTTTGAGTTCCTTAGTTTTTGAAGAATATAGTGTCACAGGAAAGCAATATAGATATTTGTGCAACTGGGATTTGGATACATATTTTTTTCTTATAATCTACATTTTAGGCTTTCCCAACTTTTTGACCATATGGTACATTTTGTATCAAATCCACACACATGCATGTGTATAATTAAAAGAAAGGTTACAGAAGTTAGGCATAGGTATATCTTGAGTATCAGTCAGGGGCCCATTAGGAGACAGAAACCCACAGGAGTTATTTTAGGAGTGACTGTAATATAAGGAATCATTAACCAGAGGGAGCTGCTAAGGCTGTGTTACTCAAAGTAAATTGATCTGTTTACCCCCAGTCTGCAATGCACCCTGAAGCTTGCGCCTGAATGTAAATCAACGCACTGCTGCTTTTTGAGAAAGTCTACCTGTGAAGAAAAGTTAGCTGAATTAAGCAGTGCACTTAGTGATACAGTTAATTTCCACTCTGGCGTAAGCTCCTGATGTCATTGTGGACCAGTGACAGATGTTTCAAGGACTGGCCCTCATCTGTCAGTGCTGCATGGAGATCATGGAGGTGGTGACAACAGGGAGACACTACCCCTGTGAGGGCCAGCAGGTTCCAGGAAGAGGCCAGAGTTGTCAGAACTAGAAGCTGGAAGGAAGATCCATGGAGCCCTGTATGACTTCTGAGGAGGGGACATCGACCAGCTGGGGTTGGTAGGATGGGGGTTGGTGCTGGGAATGTGGGAAAGCTGCAAACTGGAGCCAGCTGCTGTGACTTGAAGGAACTGCTGCTGCTGGGGTGAAGACACATTGCTGGGTGGAGGGAGGTGGCCGATGACAAGAACTGGAAGCAAAACAGAAAGGAACAAGTCCCATCTTCCTCTTGCAGCCTTCCAGCCTCCCTAAAGTGCTTCCAAGAGGCTAAACTTGGCAAGCACTAGCTCCTTGGAGCCGGCAGCAGTGCCTGCTCTGAGATTGACAGCATTTCTCACTAACTAGCCGAACTGTGCCCTATTGCTGCATTCTGCAATGCGCTCTGACACCTTGCAGCTTATTTTATTACATTTCTTAAACATGCAAGTTGCCACCTATCACACATCACGTTGACTTGATGACTAACCACTGGTGAAAATTTGTAGTTGAAAAGTGGCTTGCCAGACTGAGCCCTTTGCCTATACTTTCTGAATCCAAGGAAGGCACAGCCTTTTGTTGTCGATCTGGTGTGCTTTTCAAAGTCCAACCCACAAAACCATGAAGTGTTCCACTGGTGGCATGCTTTGAGATTCTCTTTTGTTAATTGGTTAGCTTGGAACCTTGCTGAAATGGAAACAGGATTGTCATCCTTTTGCCTATTTTGGGGGTGAAAATAAAATTTGTCCAGCCATTAGAATGTGTGTCCATTTTAAATTTTGTTCTTTGTGTCATTTTAAAAATTCTTGAAATTGCTTGGACTCTGTTGCTTGTTTAAGGAGGCTTGAGATTTATTTTTACCTATGAAAATGGCCCCCATCAAATACTTCTGTAAGAAGTGCACAGGACATATAATACTAATGTTGGGAAGGGACCCTGAAGATAAACTGTCCCAAATTTCTTATTTCAAAAGGATGAATTGACTTGACTGAGGCAAAACTAGAAACACATCTTAGGGTCTTGAGACTTTCTAGGCCAATTTTTAAAAAAAAGAAAAAGAAAAATGTAGAAAGCAAGTTTCAAAAAGCTAGCAATTCAAGTAATATTTTTTTATTAGTAAGTTCACCTTATTCCTTAAGAAATAAGGGTCACATCAGTATAGGAGAATGTTAAGTTAGAAGTCAAGACAGGTTTGTCTTGGCTCTGCCAATTAATGTTTAATGGCTCTTTTACTCTCTGAAACCTCTTTTGTCCATCTGTAAAATGGTGAAATGATCTTGCCCTGCCTCAGCTTGTGTATGTAGACATGCTTTGGAAGCTATAAAGTATTTTGAAAATATAAAGCATCACACTAATTATGACTGATTGAGAGGTGGGCTCTGCTGGGAAGATGAATGCCTAAATCTGTTCCAGTCCCTTAACATGAAGCTTTAAAATACTGTGCTGCTGCTGCATCCTGGTCAGTAAGACCCCTTGTCATGACCATGCTTTGACACTTGCAAATTGGTAGACATACATTTTGGAACAAAAATGATCTTGAATAATTTTAGGAACTTCTTCAATGCTGTTTCCTATTTCATTTTCCTTTCCCCCTTCTACCCACATCTATCCTCTTGTGTATTTTCTGATTCCCTCATACTGTGTTTTCCTTCTGTATGGGTATGTGGCTGTATTCTATCTGAGGAGTGCATTCAGAGGCCAGTGAGAAACTAAGGATATTGTGGCATAGTGAAGGTCCTGCAGAGAGAGTCAGAAGGCCTGTGTTTGAGATCTAATTCTGCCATTAATCAGCTTTGCAACTTTAAGCAATTCTCCTCATCTCTCTTGGATTTAATTGCTTCATCTCTAAAATCAGTAATATGGACTAACATGACACCTTTCAGCTCAGATCCCATAATTCAGTGAAGAATTTGAAACTGCTGATAATTATGGTAAACTAGTACAACCTGCTTGGAAGGCATCATGATGATACAGAATAATCTTAAATATCTTATGTTTTGACCTGGCAATTCAAATCCTATGAATTTATCGCAAGGAAAGAATTACAAAGAAGCACAAAATGTGGATATGCAAAGTTATTTCATTTCTTACAACTTAATATATATGAGTATATACACATAAAACAGCAAATCCAAAGCAGAATTTACAATAGTCTTAATGTCTCATGTTAGAAGAATCACTTCATTAAATTATCAAAGTGATAAAATTTCATGTGATATCTTAAAAAATAACTATCAGGTAATATATTTATAGTCTCACTAAAATGTTTAGAGCTTTAATGATAAGTAAAACTCATTTGTACATTTTTCTGTGAGAGTCATATATATAAATGATAGCTATAGATAAAAATGAAGATTCCTTTTAGAAATAGAAATTTGGATAATTTTTTTCAAAATGTCTTTAATATTAATACTTTCTTCTCTAATAAGTTAACCCTAAAGTTTAGGAATTAGAACGGAAATGACTATGCATAGATTTAAATAAATCTGAGTTGTAAGAGCATGAATTTGTGAATTTTAAAGAAGACAAAATAGAAACTAAAAGTTCAATTCCATTTAAATGGCAAAGAAATAGAAAAGTTTGGTCCCAAAAATCCAACTGTTCATGTTAGCCTTGTTCTCACTGCCCTGGCCTCTGAATATTTTCTTAAAGTTTCCCTTTACTTGATTGCATTGCCCAGAATATCCAGGAATGGCACTCACATAGGCTTTCTAAGGACATTTTGTAGTTTCCTGTGTGATTCTGGTAAGATTCAAGCTTTATTTCCATAGAAGGTTTACGTGACCTATGTTAGGTAATAACTTGGAATTCTTCATTACGTGTAGCACTTAAAAACAAACCAACTTTTCTCACCAGGTGCACTGTCATGTGCCTGTAATCCCAGCTATTCAGGAGGTTGAGGTGGGAGGACCATTGTAAGCCCACGTTTCAAGGTAGCCTGGGCAACATAACAAGACCCCATCTGTTTTTAAAAACAAAAAACAAAAAACAAAAAAACAAACAAAAAAAACCTTATAATGAAAGTTCCACCTCTTTTGGAGTGGGACAATGACTTGTAGACACTGTTGGCTTAGTGCATAGCCAGAATGAAATTTTGAATACTGAAGTGATCGATCATAGTAATAGCTATGCTGTATTAAGCACTCAATTTGGGCCAGGCCTTATGTTGCCCACTTAACATTCATTTCTTATGTATTGCATAATGTAACTCCTCATCTTTATAGGTGAAGAAACCAAAGGATTTACAAAGGATCAGTAATTTTCCTGAGGTCACATAGCCAGCCAGTGGGAGGGCTGAGACCTAAATCCAAGTACTATTGGCTTCCTGGTCCAGTTGTAACCAGCCGTCATTACTGACCATACAGATTACCAGTCAGAGCAAGATTGACCAGTTAACATGAAAAAGCTAGGCCTCTTTCTTATAACTCTTATATATGTTAAGACTACTGGGTTAAACTTAGTAATTATATTCAAAAGGCCCAAATTAGGTACCACACTTGGCTTTATTTATTTACTATTTCAAATTAAAGTCATACTGGCAAAGCCAAAAACTTGTGGTTACTGCGTTCTTAAATGTTCTTGGATCTCATCAGAAATCCTCTCCTAATTTTCAGACTGGGTATAGAAATCTCTTTTTACACAAACTGATATAATTACACAGCCCGTTTTTATTCTCTCCTTTTATATATTTACTTTCTACAATGTGATTAGTAAACCATTAATATACTATTCATATTGAGAATCTGGCTAGACAAAGATAAATGTTTGAGGTGATATCCCATTACCCTGATTTGATCATTATACATTGTATACAGGTATAAAAATATCACACATACCCCCAAAATAGGTATAACTATAATATATCAATAAAAACAAAATGAATAAAATTCACTTAAGGGATTTAAGAAAAAGCTGGTTGGGACAACTTCATATTTTGTATATTTTGGGAAATACGCTTTTAGGTAGGTGAAATTGTTCCTCTTTTAGGATAAATTAAAACTTCTTCAGATGATAAAGGTATTTCATCAGCACTGAGATTACGGCTTTTTGTTTAGTGACATGTAGTATTTTGATTTTGGTTTTATGAAACTTTCCCTAAAGGGCATTGAGAAGTCCTCCCCACAGCTTGTCTTTGCATCATGTTCAGGCTGTGTCTTGAGAGAGTGACATTTCACACTGACAGCTTTCTCCAGGCAGTGAGGTGGAAAGTCTTTAAAACTTCATGGAGGTGAAACGGATTTTTGTGGGGGGAAGGAGGGTGCTTGATTCCTTCCCAAGTGCAAGTGGTGACCGCTGCCTTCCTGAGTGATGCTCGTTCTTCAGCTATACAAGGGTTTCTGGATTTGGTGCTTTCTCAAGCCATTATTCTATTCAGCTCACTTAATAACATATCAACTTTGTAAAGATTCTGGAAATGAAAAAAATGAACCCCTATTTCAGAGGCACCCAAAGAACACTCATTTAAATATGATGTTCATTATCAGACAGTCCCCTAAAGGAATAGACTTTCTACTTCTCAAAAGTTTCCAGCTGAATTTGACTGTGAAAAACATTTGGTCCGTGTTTGTATGCTGTGACAAAGCTACCCTTACAACTTTGTTTGGCTTGGGCAGTGGCTGACAACTGAATTCCATTAGTATTCATTCCCGCTTTCCTCGGGAAATAGAAAACTAGTAACTCACAGAAGAGTTCAGGTAATTTGATGTGAAATATTGATCCATGTATCAAAATCTGTACCTACGCTCTCACTCTGCTTTAGCTGAATCATCATCAGGGACCTTTCTGACACTCAAAGAAGAGTCATCCACCGAATTCAAGGAAAACATTATTTTACTCGAGTGTGTTTTTATAAAATCTGAGCACTAATGGCTTTCACGTACAGGGATCACCCTAATAAAACATTTTCGCCATCAACAACAATAATGAAACAAACCAGATGTTCTTTGCTTAAAGACAACAGCTTTCTGGGGGAGGTAATGAGATGTTCTAGTTAAGAAACTGGTGTTCTTTCTCAGCAGGGAAGGGCCTGGTCTTGTCGGGATGTGTTTAGGGTGGGGACAGGAGTACTTAGGACAAGGACTTGACGTGGCGCAGAGCAGCAGGCATTCCTGTCTACCAGCTCATGCTCTGATTATAGCTCTGCGTGTGGTTCTGGAGAAACTCTAGCTCAGAGAGCATCTGGTGCTGGGTCTGCTGTCAGGTGGGACAAATGGCTCGGTGTTTGTATCTTGTTTTTTGCCTCCATTCTCATTTGTTAACACACATGAGCACAGGCCTGCTTGGCAGGGACCCTTGCTGTCATTGTCTTGGACTTAAGCAAAAGTCTGGTGATAACAGTCACCTCGGAATGACTATTCCAAAGCACAGAGAAGATTTTTTTTTCAGGCAAAGTTAATCTATATTGATAGGGTTAATTTTACCCAAGGGAGTGGGGCCACAAGAGAGCCTGCTGGAGTGAGTGCTGGAGATGTTCTTGATAGGGGTGGTAGCGTAAACATATACATACGCAGATATATATTGAATTTTTATGCCCTTGGGTTTGTGTACTTTACCTTATGTAAGTCATACAAAACCAACAAAAAAAAACCTTAATAATGGTTTCTGATAATCCTGTAGCTGCCGTATAAAGCGGTCCCTGCATGTTGCTGAGTAGAAATGTGGGTGCAAGGCATTTAAGGATGAAAAACTATGATTGAGGGGTATTGCATTCATCACTGCTTCTATGAGCTTCTGTATATTACTGATGGAGAATACTGATCTCTGTTCATTTGTTCGTTCTTTCATTCAGTATCTGGTGAGCACCTATCCTATGACAGCAGTTATTCTAGGCACCTGGATAAAACAGTTGGCAAGACAGCCTGATCCCCTAACCTCATGGAGCTGATGTTATCACTGCTTGTCTGTTCCTTGGTGTCATCACTAGCATGGGAGTTTAACTCCATTTAGCTGACATTTATCAAGCATAGATGCATAAGGCATAGAGTCAGATGCGGGAAAGCTTGGTTTCCTGCCTTTAAGGACCTTAGACTCTAGCAGAGGAGTTAAGATTTGTCTAAAAATACTTTTGATATGAGGCTTTGTGATCAATGGGATTTGCATTAAGGAGATTGGGCCCTATTAGTTCTCCTGCATGCCACTCACTCACCACCCTGGGTATGTACAGGAAGAAGGGGAGGGACAGACAAGACACAGGGAAGAGATAGATCCATGAGTTAACAAGCTGGGAGACTGCAGATCAGGGTTGGGAAGGAGAAGGAGGAAAGATGCCCTTTGCACACAATCCCCCGGTGTCTTTTACAATGGGGCATGCAGGAGTACTCCATTGATCACAAAGCCTCATACCAAAAGTAATGAGCTCCTTGACTTCAGAGAATGGACTCTTCACGTTGATTTCTATGTAGTGCAAGAAGTTTTCATAAACATGACGATTGGTCCATCATAGACTGGCAAGATTCTGATTATTGAACACTACTATAAAAAATGCACAGTGCTGTAGATCATTTATCATAACTTAATGTAGCCCTTTAGATGAGAGTATAGACATTAAAAATAAAGTTTAGGTTTTGATGCTGGTTGATTATTATGATCACCTCGTATCAAAATATGACATCCATTCCTTCAATAAGCTGCGTGTGATATGAAATCTGACTTTTACAAAAACAGATTGTAGGTAATATTATGTAAAAGTTGTACCTAATGGCCATTTTTAGCAATCATATTGGAAATGCTATTCTTTTCCTTTTTTAACTTCCTCCTGGCATACATTTGGATTAAAAAACAAAAACAAACAAAAAAAAAACCTTGCCCTTAATATGATACTGGAAGTTTTATCCTCCTGTCTCTAATGTGGCAATTCTAGGCCAAAAACTTCATAGGGGTAGAGAATGAACCCCCTCTGAATACAAAAGAGAAATTGGCATTGTGAGAAAAAGTGCGAACCTGTGGTTGCATTTATTTAAAATCTATTTTGCCTGCTAAGGAAAAGTATTTTATTTAGTAGCCGGCTCCAGTGACTGCATTCATATTTTACTTTGCTAGTTCAAACATTTAAGCACAGATGAAATAGACTTTAGATTAGTAATAGCTTCTCATGCTGTTATTTTGAAGACTTGTTTGCTGTTTGTGCTGCAGTATATTCGGGACATGCCTGCTGTTTTTCACATTGTGTTCTCATAGGATTTGCCTCAAAGAGATATTCTGTTAGCTTATTTCATCCTTTAAAAATTCCCAACATGCTATTAATTACCAAGCTCAAAGGGAAAATGTAGTAGTTGTTCTCAAACTTTGAACACGCCTCAGATTCTCCTGGGGAATTTTTGTTAAATCAGATAGCTGGGACTTGCCCCAGGGCTTCTGATTCAGTAGGTCTGGATGGAACCTGAAAATGTGCATTTTCAATAAGCACCAAGGTGGTGACGCTGGTCTAGGAACCTCACTTGGAGGACTACTATTTTGGAATGTGATGCCCAGAAAGCCTAAATACTCACTGTGTGTATTAGTTTTCTATGACTGCTACAACAAACTACCACAAAGTGGCTTAAAACAACACATTTATTTTCTTAAGGTTCTGGAGGTCACAAGTCCAAAATCCGTTTCACTGGGCTAAAGGTACCAGCAGGGCTTCAGATGGCTCTGAGGGGAGAATTTATTTCCTCACCTTTTTTAGCTCCCGGTGGCAACCTGTATGCCTTGACTTGTGGCTCCTTCTTCCTTCTTCAAAATGCATTACTCTGATCTCTACTTTTGTCATCATATCTCCTTCTCTTTTGTAGTCGAACCTCCCTCTGTCTCCTTATAAACCAGGATAATTTCTCCATCTCAAAGTCCTGAATCACATCTGCATAGTTTCCTATGCCATATAAGCTAATACTCACAAGTCCTAGGACGTGTATATCTTTGGGAGTCATTACTGAGCCTGCCAGACCATGCCATTCCCCTGCTTGTCTCTCCTGATCGCTCAGAAGGCATTCACTGGTATACCCAGAGGGAAATGCCGTTCAGCACTCTTAAAATTGGAGCCATTTCTCATGAAACTGGAGATGATTTGCAGGTGGTAACACATCGGCTTCTACAATAAATGCTCATGTTTTCCTGTTATCTTAAAACAGCATGGAGAAAAAGTTAAATTTTATAACAATTTTGATTTTTATTAAGAACTCATATAGCATAAAAGGTTTTCTATGGAAGGATCCACATATTCCTCACCCTTAAAGAGCTCACAGGCTGATAGAAGACAGGACTTGTTCACAAGTGTATTTGATCTCAGCCAGCACGTGGTAAGCACCGTAGTGGTGGTACCAGTGGACCTCCAGGATTAGAGAAGGGGGACGTGGCACTGAGCATGAACAACGAAGGAAGCTTCAGCTGATGAAGATGAACGAAGGAGGGGAAGGGGAAGAATGGAAAGTGGTAAGGCTGGAACTCAGAGGGTTGTGGTTGGTGACAAAGGGAGAGGGGAGGCAGCAAGTATGATGATGAAGAGAGGCAGGTGGAGCAGATGCCAGGGGCTAGGATTGCCAGTCAAGAATCCAGCCTCTGTTTGGTGGGGAAAGAACAGAGAGGTGACTGATACTGAACTAGAGCTGGCGAGAGGCCAGCGGCCTGCAGTGTGGAATGAATTAGAAGTAGCAAAACACGCCTGTGTTAGCCACTGCAACAGCCATGCTAGCCGTTGTCCCTGGCATTGGCCCACATGCAGGGGAAAACAGGCTCTTATGTAGCAGTTGTGGTCTTTACGTTAGGTATGCCCGAGAAAGATGGCAGAAGGCCAATTTCAGAGGAACCGTCTTCACAACAGGCAGGAAATGGCTTATCAGGCCCTGAAGAGGTAAGGTTGGACTTGAGAAGAGAGAAAAGAGGAGACGAGCAGAATGTTCTCAGTGTATTACAAATAACTTGTAAAGGAGGAGAAAAGAAAATGTGAAAGTTTTAAAAAAGATTTCTCCTGGCTTCCCACTCCCACCCCCTGCCACCGCCACCCCTCCCCAACCCCCAAGAATTACTACTTATAACGTGGCAAAAACTGTGGCTGTTTTCCTTGTGATTTCCTTCTACAGGGGTGAGAAAGTACCTTTTCATTTAGAGTCTCTAACCTAGCAGGAGGGGAAAAAATAGTCAAGGGACTGTCACATGTCAGTGAAGATAATGAGTACCTTTTTTATAGAGAGGGGACAAAAAAACTATTTCTTAGTTTGCTTTTAAAAAAATTTATGCTTAGTATATAATACAGATACTTTCAAAATATACGTTAGTTCTGTGGTATTTAGAGGAAAGAGGACAGCTGATTTTAGAGAAAGAGAAAGAAGAGCCTTTAGCCGCAGTAGCCACGTGCTCCCTCAGCCTTACCGCCTTGAGCTGTGCTGCGCTGCGCTGCGTCCTTGCAGTGTAATATTTCATGGATCTTCTCCTGGCCCTCTGAGGTTTATGTTATCACTCCATTTAAAAGAGAAGGAAACAGTCTCAGAGAGGCTAAGTAACTTTAAGTGACAGCCCCGGGTCCTGCGATTCTTCACACACATTCATTGCTGTTAAATGCACCGTCCGGTGTTCAGTGAAATCATAAAAAGCAAACCTATTTGATGATGTTATGTCTTAATGTGGATAATTCATGGTGGCAAGATGGAAGACAAATGATAAAATAAGAATAGTTTTAGCTGTAAAAGTGTTTAATGTCTACTAAAATTATATAACCATAGGGTTTCCAGGAATCCTATTTTTATATTTTTTAACCAAGAAAAGCTTTTACTGTACTAGAAAGTAGAACACTTCACTTTGTAATGGGAAATGTTTGTGGTTTCCCCGTGGTAGCAACTCTGTTTTGCCAGTAGTAGACATAATGGTTATCATCACCCCTTCCTAACAGGGCTCACTCCTGTGATTCCATAAGGCTTTGTTCAAGTTTCCTCCTCCTTCCTCTTTCCTCTCCACCCCTCCTCCCTCTGGGCGAGCCAAGTCCCTGCCCTCCCCCACCCACAGCACCCTGTGCCCCACAGTGGACTCTGAGGAGCTCTGTTACTATACTTGTCACATGACGCCCAGACTCACTCTAAGCACCTCAAGGATAGTTCCTGAAAATAAATACTCCATAAATAGTTGTTGAACTAGAGATTAAACTGATGGCATGCCACGTTCAGTAAGATATATTGAGAATCGAGACAAATTTCAAAAATATAGAAGAGGAAAAAATAAATTGGAAAGCAAAACTTGTTTTTAAAAAAAGATCTGCTGTTCTGCATTGGAATGCTGTATCTGTAGTTGCTTACTTGCTGCAGGATTAACTCCATCATTGGGGGAATAGATAGTAAAAGCTGAGGAAACGTCTGTCTGGGGTAGGGTATGGTATATCCCGATTATCCATTTTCTTTCCTGAAAACATGGGAGTTGGTGTCTCATGAGAGCGGGGGAAGGACAGGATCACAAATGCCAAAGAGAGTCCAATAGTCCCAATGGAGAGCCGGAAAGAAAGGTGGCCTCCACTCTGTTGCTGTCTGTCCCTTCTCCACCGAATCATCAACAACAGAGCTTGTCTGTTTACTACTCCAGCCCTCCCTCCTGCTCTGAGCACGGAGAGTGGCTCATCAATTAAGTCCTTTACATTCCTTTGCCCCTACCAACAATTATTAATTCCTTTCTTTAAATGAAATAGCCCGACTCCTGAAGCCTTTAAATCACCACCAAATTAATTCATAGAGAGATCCTGGTGCAATTTAAATCTCCCCTTGTCTATTTATTACATTCCAGAGGTATTACCTGGTTGCTTTTATCTACTTCATCTGACTTACAATGATTTTTTTTTTTAAAATGAGGATTTGCCATACATGGTACATTAGTATAGCCCTTCAATTATTATTAAAATCTCTTTCACAGTATTTCTGTACAACTTTGAATATGCATTTTTTTTCCTGCTGCCATTTAAGTCATCTTTATAAAAACATCAACAGTTACTTGTTTTATATCCCATTTTTAACAGTGTCACTCTTCTTGAACAATATACAGGTAAATATTTTTTCTTTCTGGATTGTGAAATCTTGTCACTTGGTAAAGGGGCAGGAGGGAGGTGTAGCTTGAAGAAATTGGTGAGAGAAAGGGAAGTCAGGATATTGAAGATAGAAAATTGCTATTTATAAATGAATGAAGAGGTCTTGGGAGGCAATTTGTGCTGTAATTTTTTCTTAAATGGTGGTAATTGGATTTGCTAACTACCGTATATTACAGCAATACCGAGGTCACTGAAGAGAAGGAGTTTGCCTTGTGATACTTTGCAGTGGTGCATGTTATAGTGGTGCAGTTTCATGTAGCAGTTTACTTAGGTTTCTGTATCTTGTGGAGATAGCAGTTTCTCCTCCTTTTCTCGCTGGTCACTAAAGGATAGTCGATTAGGGCCAAACCATGTTTCTTTTCCAACATGGTCATTTATGTTTGTGTTAACTATTTCTTCCATAGCCTTTGGGACAACTATACATTAATTCTAAAGGGAAGGAAAAATAACTTAAGATTTTTGAAGTGACTTTAATCTGAGTCAGGCCTCGACATCCAAGCCCTGGTCCCTTTTCCAAATATGCATCTTTTTGAAAGAGTGGCTAATATCTGTTATCAGGCAATTCATGGAACAAAACTCTGCTATAATAGTGATTGATAATTTATTAGCTGGTAATGCATATCTGTATGGTATGTTGTTTATAAATCTTTTTGAAACACTATTTTTTTTTTTGGAGGGGACAGATTCACGACAACCCTTATACAATTAGACCTTGTGTAAGACCTGTTTAAAAGAAAAAAATTGCAAGTACTTGTAAATTGCAATCACATTTGCTGATGAGCTCTGATGACTCTAATCAAATAATGGAACTTGGTTCAAGGAAACCAGTAGTTAGGGTCACTAGTGGATCTGTGGCCAGAAGCTTCATTAATTTGATAATTTTCACTCTCTGCTGCCAGTTGACCTCTGGATTTTTGCCACTCTTCAGATTAATAATTATGGCATTGCCTCTAAAAGTGGAATACCAGCTAATGATAGGAGCAAGTTTATTAATAAGTCTACATTTAATCACAAGAGCTAAATGTTCAATTACTAATTTATTGCTTGATCATAGGGATTAGGCCATGTAGCCATTGTCTGACCTTGGTTCCCTTGTTTTCAATCTGGAAACTCAAACATATTTAGTAAACCACATAATTTATTAATGGTCTCTAAGTCCTAAGCTCTTACCTACTAAATAAATAGGTAAGTTAAAAAAAAAAAAAAACTAAGGAGAAACAGTACTAAAAAAGGAAAAAAATAATGAAGTGCTAGGTTTTTTTAACCTTTCCTTCTATTACTTGTATTTCAAGTTAGACTTATGCATTTGCACATAGACAAAATAATGGGTGAGGCAACAAGAGGAAACCAATTTATTGCTCCATAACAATAAAAGTATCCTGGGAAATCTGGCTCTTTCCCCACAGTTATGCACAGGAGGAGCCTCTTGTATCCATCTTAAGGGAATTACACTCTTCCTCTTGCTTACAAACACACAGACACTTTCACATTCATTCAGTTTCATTCCTTGTAAAAGTCAATGAAGAGCCATGTTGGAAAGGTGATAAAAACACCTGTTTTAATTCTGTGGCAAAGTATTGATAGTATTCTTTATCCATAGACATCTTTGTCTAACAATCAGCCTTTACATGTGTTGCATGTTCAGATACATGCAGTGAGTAATATGCATGTGAAGTCTGGCTTCTCTGGGGGTGACTAGGTGATAGGGGTGACTAGGTGATAGTGGTGACTAGGTGATAGTGTTATCAGGTGGTCGGAAGTAAGGTAAATGTGAAGGAAAGTTTTGGAGTGATTTTTTTTTTAACAGTATTGTCATGAGTCTTAAAGTCATTTAAAGGTTTGCGAGTCCCTCAGAAGCAAAGTAGAATACATGGACGTTGTGTTTGTAAATGACTGTGTTTCCAATGAAACCGCGAAGGGCAGAGATTTAAACCCGGGCTGCACCCCAGTGGGCTCTCCGTAAGTGCCATTTCCAGGGGCAGCTCCACTTTTCTTGATTCGAGACATTCTTCAACTAGATGGCTCTGACGCAGTAATGGCCACCCTGATTGCATCAGGGAACTATTCATAAAACAAGGACATTTAGGCTCAGGTGGAATTTTTTTCCTACAGCACAAAGACGGATTTTAGTTCTCCTTTGAAAGAGAAGATTTAAATGCCTTATGTTAAAATTACATGGCCTGAGGACATTTTGTGGTACACTATGCTTGTTTAATTATCTTAGATATTTGTGAGTTATTGTTTTCAATTATCTCTTGCATTTATCCACTCCACATGACTGTTTTTAAATCTTCATCCCTATTACTTGGCCTCCCTCATTTTTATTGCTAATCTAGGATATCTCTTCCGTGGACTACTGCAGCAGAGAAATGGTATCTGCTGCCAGCAAAGCTAACAACTGTGACAGGGAAATTCTGCCAAAACCAATAACAAATTGGAACTTACAAATCCCTGTCTTAGCAATATGCCCTGGGACATGGAAAATATTTCTCTTTAATAAATAGTTAGAAAATCATCTGCTTGAAAGTGGTTGTCAGATGGCCCCTTTTGGCACCATCTTTATGTTGGAAAGAAAAGACGTCGGGATGAGATGTTGCGAATTGCCAGCCGTTCTGTAATGCCTCTCTCAATGTATAATCTTCCTAATGAATTTTACAGTTCAAACCTTTGGTTTTGGATTACTAAGCACTTAAACTCAGATTCTTCATGCATCTCAAGAATCAAAGACATCAGCGTTTAGGAAAAGAAATTACAAGCAGATACAGTAATACAGAGTGATTTAGATTTTGTTTTTAGTTATTGGAATAAGGTGTTGCTAAAGTCAAGGTAATAGGTAATTGGGGTCATGAAGGCCTGTGAGCTGACTGGACATCTTAAAAATATATGCTGTAATTCTCAGGGCAAGACCTACAGGAGCAGATAGATGAACCATGGTGGCCACGCCAGTGTGAAACCAGCTCTGAGTATGCTCTGGCCATCAGTTATTAGTAGAACTTTGTGGAAAAGTATGTTTTATGTCATGACATTTCAAGTCCTGTTACTTGAATGTAAATGACAGCCCCAATGCTTATCTCGAGTGTTTATAGAACACTTTACTTTTACAAAGCACAGGTAGTACATTCTTACTGATAATCTCAAGAAGCCTGTGGTAGATGAGGTATCTGAAGGCCAGGGAGTTTATTTGACCAAGGTCCCTTTTTCATGCATCCCGGGCACAACTGGGACTTTAACCTAAGCCTTTTCATCCTAAGTTAGTTGTTAAGGACTGCTGGACTGCAGCCATGCACATAACACTCTATGAATAAGGACGGTACTTATAATAGCAGAAAAGCAAATAAACTGATTTAAAAAATGAGCAAAGGACCTAAACAGACATTTCTCCAAAGAAGGCATAAAAATGACCAACAGACATTTGTAAAGGTGCTCAACATCACTAAGAATCAGGGAAATGCAAATTAAAACCACCATGAGATATCATCTCATGCCCATTAGAATGGTTATTATAAAAAACAAAACAAAACAAGAAATAACACATTTGGTAAGGGTAAGGAGAAAAGGGAAGCCCAGTACACTATTGTGAGAATGTAGATTGGTACAGCCATTCTAGAAAACAGTATGGAGATCCCTAAAGAAATTAAAAATAGGACTGCCGTATGACCCAGCAATCCCTCTTCCGGCTATATTCCTAAAGGAGATGAAATCGTCACCTTTTAAAGAGATCTGCACTGTCATGTTCACTCCAGCATTATTCACTATAGCCAAGATATGGAAACAACTTCAGTGTCTAGTGGATGAATGTATAAAGTGTGCATATTTACATAACAGAATATTATTTATCCTTAAAAAGGAGATGATCCTGTCATTTGCTGGAACATAGATGGACCTTCGGGACATTACGCTAAGTGAAATAATCCAGACACAAAGAGAAATACTGTGTGATCTCACTTATATGGGAAATCTTAAAAAAAAAAAGAAAAAAAAAAAAGGTCAAATGTACAAGATAGAGAATGAAACAGTGGTTCCCCAGGGGTGGATATGGGGAGAGGTTGGTCAAAGGATACAAAGTATCAGACATGTAGGATGAACAGGCCTAGAGATCTAATGTACAACACGAGAGCTACAGTTAATAACAGTGTATTAGGGATTTTTGTTAAATAAGCAGATTTTAGTTACTCTTGTCATACACACAAATAAGGAACAATGAGATGATGGAATGTTCATCTGCTTCACTACAATAGCCATTTTATTATCTGTATGTATCCCATAACATGTTGTAAAACTCATATACAATAAAACTTATTAAAAATAAATAAGGACAATATGCATTTTGGCTTCCAAGAGGAAAGCCTACATCTTTGCTTATGGGCTTCTTGTTAATTTTTAGTCTTCTCAAGGCTGATAGACCTTTCCTCCTAAAAGGGTCCCAGAGGGTCGTTAGAAAGAGAGATTCTGCCTTGATGGTGGCAGCTGCTTATTCCAAAGCAGCCACTGACCCAAAGATAGGGGGGCAAGCATTCCTTTACATGAGGTCGATGTGTTGTTATCTAGAAGGGGCCCAAACCTTGCCAGAAAGTCAGGCTGTTGTATAATAAGCCTTTTTAATTTTTTGGTGGAAGTTTTATAACTTTTAACTGATGTGGTATGTGGCATAGTGCAACCCAGTAGTTAAGAATGTGAGCCAGGCCAGTTTGCTGGGCTTAAGTCTCGGTTCTGCCATTTACTAGTTGTGTGACATGTTGCAAGCTACATATCTGTGTCTCAGTTTCCTTATCTGTAAAATTAGATGATTGGACTCAGCTTAGAACATTATTTTAAGAATTAAATGAGCAACATGTAATCTGTAGTTTATACTCAGTATAAATAATATAAATATAAAGAAATTTGTACAATAAATTTTCTCTTTTCTTAGGGTCCTCGAGGGAATTACAGGGAAGTAGATTTGGGCTGTCTCATGTAGTAGAACTTTGAGGCCTCTCTTGCCTTGATCTTGGTGTGATGGTACATATTCAGGGTAATTTTCTAAGACATTTCCTGGCTTTGTTTCTGGTTATTTACTTACTCCCTTGAGATTGTAGGTGATTCTTTCTGGACTCTGCTCTGTGGCTGGGCTCTTGACCTTCCACAGAGGAGGGAAGAAACTCTTTTCTGGACCATGGGAGTCTGCCCCCGACCAGCAAAGGCCACAGCCCCTAGTACTGGCACACTCAATGCCTGAGCACACGTTCAGATGGGAGAAAAATCAAGAATGATTGTGTAAATAGCTAACATGGATTGTGTGTTTGCCTCTTTGACTGGCACTGGGCTAAAGTTTGTATATATATTCAACTCATTTATTTCTCGCCAAACCCTAGAAGGCAGATAAGGAAACTGAAGCACAAAGAAGTCAAGTAATTTGCCCAAGCTGTTGTAGCAAATTATGAGGTGGCACCATGATTTGCACTTAGGCCATCTGGTTCCAGAGCCATGCTATTAACCAGGGAGTCCCAGTCTTTGGGATTGAACTGGCCCCTTCAGAAATGCTTCTGTGAATCCATTTGGTATGGTGGCATCCACTTCTGTTGAGGGTCATTATGAGAAGCCTTATAAAACCCATCACTGGATGTTATGAGAATAATATCAGGATATTCTGTATCACACAGTATCCTCTTTGTGCGGACTCCTAGGAAAACTTTCTCTCAGTTCTTAGTAATCAGAATAGATAAATTCCCTGAGCAAATTGCTCTGCCTTTATTTCCTAGACATTGTAAACTTTCTTCTTTTCAGCTGACCACTAGAAAGCTGGTAATATTTGTAGCACTGGTTTGTCATTATGGCTTTGTCAACCTTGCCTTCAATTTGTCAGTACCTATGCTTTTCTTTTGATTTCATCCCACATTTTAAAGTCATCTTTAAATTCAAATTGTGCATCCATGTGGAAAAATATTCAGATAGCGTAGAAAAGCATAAAAATGACAAATCTCCCCTCTCCTTGACACCAATTCCTACCCCTAGTTTTTTCTCTTTAGAAATATAAGTATGTCTTGTGTATGTAGAGATGCTTTATGGATAAACAACATATATGTGCACTGTTTTAAATAATGGAATCATGCTAATATACATTGTTCAGCACATTACCTTTTCTTATTTTAAAATTTCTGTTTTAACTAGAGAGATCATCATAAGATGTATAAATAAAGGAAAGGTTGATACTAACCCCCAACCATTATTTCCCATCTCTCCGGTGTATCCAATCCTAACACTCCCCATGTGTGTTCCCGGGGTGCCTTATCTTAATTATAATGCCTATTTTACCAAATTGTCTGTTTTTTATCACCTGACCTGTGAACTCTTTGCCACCCCGGGTTGTGGCTTGGTCATTATAATGTCCCTGGTGTCTGATGCACTGGCTAGCACACAGTGAGTATTCAACATGCGGTTAAAGGCAATCACCCAAATGAAAGAACATATAGATGAAGAAATTAATGCCATTTTCTTCCTACAGGATATTCTTTTAAAAGGCAGAAATGGAGCCTGAGTATTGCACTATGACACAAAGTCAAAAAAAAAAAAAAAAAACCAGATTATTTCCTACTAAATAGAGGAGAAAATTCTGATAGATATGTGGAAATGCTCTGCTTTGAGTGAGCGTATCTTTCTGTAGCCATATCACAGCAGGGACACGTGGGTCCTTAAGTGACTGTGGAATATAAATGAAGATTCTGAATGTGTTTACATGGCTGGCTGGGAAATTTACTCTGCGCAACATTCAACGAGTATCTATTGAGCAGCCTCAGTGTAGGGGGCACTGGGTTGTGCTCTAAGAACACTGCAGTCAAGTTGTACCTTTTGCCCTTAAGGCATCCACAAATAGGAGAGTCTGAAACCGAGCTTTCCCCCACACCTCTGCCCTCCCCTCTTCCACAAATAAAGGAGATTTGAAAGAACCTTCTGACTTTATGTTGTGATACCGCCTGGTTAATTATCATCTAATGTGGTTTTGTTTTTTTCGTGATTTCTAACAATTTCTTCTTTTTAGAAGGGCCCTGGTAATATTTACATCTGTACCTTGTCATGCCTTGTCACAGTGAGGCTTGGCTTGGCTTGGCTTGGCTTTTCCCAAGGGACAAGGTAGAAAAATGTTTTTACACTGTATTCCAATCTCTGTAAGAAATACAAGACAAATATATGGTAAGAAAAAATTTGTTTGTGATATATTTTAACCACTATCTGTGACTTTTTAAAAATGTTCTCAGGAAGTAAAAAGAAAACCTTTTACTAGAATGTCTTTTCTGTGAGAAAAGCGATAGCAATGCTGTCATTATCTTTGGATATCCATTTTCTCTAGCGATTTCACACTGTCTGTTGCTATCACATTGTCATTTTTCATTATTTGCTTTTTGCTTCAGTTTGGTTGTGGATCCTTTTGAAAGAAAAACTTATCTGTGCCTTTAAGGAAAAAAAAAAAGTAAGTTTGCACCATGGGAAGAAAATATCTGACCTAGAAACAATTTCAAAAGTGACCGTCTCTCTCCTAGAGTCCATGCTTGGTATGCATTGAAATTTGATGTTTAAGTAGAGATCATAATAATTAGAAATGGCTCCTGGTTTTAATATAGCAGAACAAAGAAGTATGCATTTTATGTCCAGACAGTAAATCTATAGGGACTCCTATCTAGAGTGGCAGTGGGAGGGTGGGAGGTGGGGGGTCATATGCAGGCCGGGCAATCTGGGTCACTACTTAGCATTATCTGTGTCCCTAGAGGATGTACCTGTGACTCAAGAAAATAAGGGAAAAAGAGAAACCAAAACAAATCCAAGTATAGTTGTATCATAACAATGAATATGCTATAAAAAGGCTTATTTAAATTTGCGATCATTAATGTTTGTAATTATATTTTTAAATGAAATGAAGATTAGGAAACTATTTCAATTAAGCTTGTAAGATTACCTGCTTAGACTAGCAGCTAGAGAATTATGAGGTCCATTAATTATAAAGAATTTTCCAAGTACCAAATGTACCATTTGTAGACAGGCTATAATTAACAAGTTACGGGCAATAAGTGGAAAGGAGCGCAGTGGTTCATATTTTTCATCTCTAACTGACAAAATCTTTTTCCCCATTTAAGATTAGAGAAAGACACTTTATGTTTCCTCCAGTGATTCATTAGTAGTTCAAAGGGTTATTGTTTTCCTAGAGCAAGTTTAATCCTGACATTTCTGACATTTTTACTCCTCAGATTTAGAATTAGATTTTTGTGTCTCTCATGCATTCAGGGCAAGCAAAATGTAAAGTTGTTAGGGATATTTAGCTAAGAATCACCAGCACCTTTGAAAACTAGATCCCTTGTAGAGAGCCAAATACACAAAAGTAACAAGATATGGAAGCATTAATGCTGCCTGCGTTCCCAGTGGAATGCTGTCTGCAGCTGTACTTAATGGAAAATGTTACATTGGTAGTGCATTTTGATGGTGTCTTTTTTGTATTATATTGCTAAGAATCAAAGGATAATTAAGACTATTTTTACCAAAAGATTTATTGAATTATAGGTGCATTGCTGTTTGTTTCAAATAAGGCTATTCTGTTCTCTAATAAGACAGTTGGCAAAGCATCAGGGCAGACTATTACAGTAACTGAGTGCTCAGTTATAATTATCTTCAGCTGAGATCCTTGAGCCCTGGGGTACCATTCAAGGCTGTCACTATTTTTTTTTAATTATATACAATTTCACATTCTTATAAACCTGGCTTTTGTTTTTATTTCTGCTAATTGGTATTCCAACTTTTTTTTTTTTACCACCTTTTAAAAAAAGATGATTTTGGAGATAACACATTTCACATACTCTGCTATGTTTTATTTTAAATACTTTCTGGATTTCACACAGTGGTTTCATTGGTTAGTATAATTGCACAATTAAGTAAAATGGAGAGGAGGAATGCTGTAAAAGGAAAGAGCATTGCTGGCGAGGGCTGTGAAAAGTCAGTGTCTGAAGGGAGCAGCTGTACTAACAAAGACCCTGCAAAGAAAGCTAGACCCAGAGAGCTGGGGTCCACCAGACCAGGCCCCCACAGGGCAGGAAACATGGTTTAAAGTCTTTGGTGTCTCCTGCCAAACATGTTGCTGACATGTAGCTGATACTTAACAGCTATTGAAAGGAAGAGTCAAATATGCCATGAAGAGTGGACTGACATAGCCAAAAGGATCAAAATAAGGCTGGGGATTTTTTTTTTTTTTAAACTTAATCCCAGTGATAAATGAAAGCCTGGAATTGGATGAGACTGGACCATATTATTGAGAACCAACATCGAGAAGCAGTTTAAATTTGAGTGAGGCTGCAAGTTTCCTTTTTCAGGCTTTCCTCTCTTAGATAGTCTCCTAAAACCGTATTCAATGCTGTGCATTAAAGACCTGAGAGCTAGGCGTAAACTATGAAGACACTGTTTCACAAGGACTCAAATCAGTTCTCATGTTGTCAGTACTTTATAATATTAGTAACACTTATCTGGTGTTTATATTGCACTATATCATGCTAATTAAAAGGTAATCTACATATAAAGGTTCAGTAATCTTTGTTAATTCTCAGCAAAAATAAGAGTATATGTCACAGAAAGCTGACAAAATTTTCACATATGACATGAATAACGTTCACTCCGTTTTCTACCCTATAACTTGCCATTGTTTTATTTTCTCTTTTTATTATACATTGGAGAAGGTAAGCAATATATTTCTAGATTGGGATTTGCTGTGTTTAATAAATGGATGGTCCATGCTGTCCTAGTGGCATTTAGAAAACCTCTAAGCAGGAAAACACTAGACCTTATCTGACAATGCACTTCGTCAGGTTCTTGTCACACAGTTGGGGATAAACAGGTAGCCGCATCTCAGTTATGCTCACAAGGCTATTTTATTAATGTAAGTAAAGTGGCTGTTGTGTTCTGGTGGCTTGAAGAAGTTTCTTATAGCGCTTTTCTTTGTCTAGCCCAGCCCTGCCTCATGTCATACTCCTGGCTACCTTTACCAAACATGAGCTATCAATTCTGCACTTGTGATGTATTTTGCCACATGAAATAAAAGTTAGACACTTGAGTGTATTCGTTTCCTCTTTTCCTTGTATAAAGCTCCTTTACTTCTGTTAGCTATTTGGCAATTTTTTCCTATCTTTCTTATCTGGTCTTTGCAGATAAAAGGTACCACTGTATTATTCACCCAGCCCCGACAACTCAGGGTCATCATTGATCCCTTTGTATATTCCAGATAAGGAAAGCAGAGTAAGCAAAAGCTTCAGTTAATTAGGAAGGTATTGGCGTTCTTATCAGTTTTGATGTGCTGTATCCAAGATAATAGCCTGGATCTTCAAATAGTTTTGTCTCGTGTGGGAGGTAGACAGGTAAACAGATATTTGCAGCAAAATGGATACATGTTATGAAAGATGCATGGGGGGACCTTCTATGAAGCTTGTTTGGGGGAAACTGAACAGGTATATGCAACTTGAGCGTAATGCTGGTGTTTGATGAGGACTTGGGGGCAAAGAGACAGGGATATTAACAGACAAATCTGTAAATGTAGGTTGATGCCAGGTTATAAATTAAAGGTTGATTTCAGGTTGAATTCATAAAGAGCCTGGGCTTTATTGAGTAATTGGTATGAAATCATCAAATGTTTTTAAAATGCAGAAGAACAAGTGAACCTGGATTTCCATCCTGTTTCCTAATTGTCTTCTGGACTTTGCATTGCATGCCATAGATATCTCAAAAGCTCTTCAACGTCAAAACCAAGCTCGTTAACTTCCCTTCCTCATTATTCCTCCTCTGGCCTTCCCTGTCTTATTTGTGGACCTCACCATCTGCAGCAGTCAACCAAGCCTGAGATCGTGAGGTCATCTTCATCTCCTCTTTATCCCATGGCCAATTAGACGGTGTATCCCAATGAGTCCTGCTATGAATGGCACTCTAGTTCATCCCCTGCTCTCCATTTTCAATTGTGAACTTTTATCAAGTTAGCACCATTAAACTACACTAATTATTCTTTAGTATACAGAGGTCAAGTATTTTACTTTACTGCTTGAGCACCAGGGACTAAAATGCTACTAAATCCTTTTATAAGCTTAGAGTTATATGTATGCAACGTGCCTTTTAAGAATACTGGAAACAATATCAGTGCGTTAGAAATTCACAGGATGGGCACTGTACACCATTGAAATCTCGCTCTGACTTTTTATGTCCCTCGGTGATCCTCTCTATTATATTAGAATTAAGTTCGAAACTATAGCTATCAATCGATCAATCATAGTGGCTTACACAAGAAAATAGTTTGTCTCACATCAAAGAAGTCTGGTGTCTGATACAATGGCTCCTTATGTCGTTAAGGACATAGGGACTTTCTGTCTTTCTGCTATACTACACTAGTATACAGCTTCCATCTTCTAAATTATTTCCTGGTGCAAGGTGGCTCCTGGGTCTCCAACCATCAAATCAATGAAACAATCCCCCCAAAGAAAGAAAAGGTAGGCAGGTAAAAAGTTGCTTTCCCACTAAGTCATCTCTTATTAAGCAGCCTTTATGAACATCGCACATACTGTTTTGACTTCATGGACTGCAAATGAGTCCCAAGGCCCTACCTAGCTGCAAGAAGGCTGAAAAAGGTCATCTTTGCTTTTTCAGAAGATGGTGTGTGCTCAATTTAGTTGGGGTTCTGTCATTAAGGAAGAAAAGGGAGAATGATGGTATAGGCAACTGGGGCAGGGGGACAGACAGCTCTGCTCAGGATAGATAAGCCCACCCTCTTCATATTGGGTGAAATAAGCCTGTTTTTACTGGTACTATTGGGTGTATCGTGTCTCAGATACTTAT
Organism: Eulemur rufifrons; assembly: GCF_041146395.1. Classification (NCBI taxonomy): domain Eukaryota; kingdom Metazoa; phylum Chordata; class Mammalia; order Primates; family Lemuridae; genus Eulemur; species Eulemur rufifrons. The sequence goes on along the minus strand of NC_090983.1, from coordinate 57,464,319 downwards.
GCTGTAAGGCTGCCATTCTAGCAAGTATCTTCATTAAGTAAACTCACCTTCCAACTTTCTACTCTCCTTCTTGTCAAATCATGTGAAGTGTCAGACAGAAACTTAGAACCTGAGTGGTCCTCTTCACAGAAAGGTAGGAGCATGCCGAGCCGCTAAATGAGGTGGTGACAAACTGCTCTTCCATGGAGTTCCCTGCTTGACACACTGTGTATTATAGGTTTCATCAGCTTACCTCGGTACAATGGTTCTCAACCCTGCCGATCAGTCACCTGGAGAGTTCACATACACATAACCGGGCAACAACCGTCACAAAGGTTCTATTTTAATAGATGTGGAGTCCATTCCAGGAATCTGTAAGTTAAAAAAAATAAGTGATTCCGATATGCAACCTTTGTTGAAAATCATTGCCCTCATGAATTTACAGCATTTGATTATATGTTTCCCAGGAATAACAGCCACTGCATAAAGTCAAATGCCCCTGGGTTATTCTGAGACATAATTAGGAGATTGTCATAAGAGGTCTGGATCAACATGTATGATTGTATCAGAAGAACATGCATAGTATAGGAACAGCAGATTTTCTCAAAAACCAGAATGATTAGACACACTGATTAAACATATTAAGTATTCTTCCATATCCATCTTTGATGTAAGCACACAACTTCCAAATCCTGAAGGAAGACTTACTTTGTTATTATCAAAATATGTTGCGATCGGGGTGATCTAAGGAATCAATGTCAAGAGTGAGTATCGGTACCGAGTTGAGCCGGTGATGTAGTGATCACAAATGCAAAGCAATCCCACACCTCCCGACCAGCCCAGTATAAGGAAACTGACCTGTTCCTCTCTCTGGAACATATTTTCGCTTTGGGTAGCTTCCTTCGTTCCTTTCACTTTGTATAGTTTCTTTCTTTTCTGTAATAAACTGTTTATATGGGATTTCTTTGTATTTGTGATCACTCCATCATTGGCTCAACTCAGTACCAGTACTCATTTCTTTTCTTTTTTCAGTTTTTAGTACTTCACTTTTATTATATGTTACAAAAGAATTTATCACGAAAGCAAACAACCTACGGAATGGGAGAAAATATTCTCATGCTACATATCCGATAAAGGGCTGATAACTACAATCTATATAGAACTCAGGAACATCAGCAAGAAAAAAATCAAACAGTACTCATTCTTGCCCTGGGAACCAAAGACCAGGGAACATCAAGATAGACCTAACAACTTCCATTCCTTTTCAGAAGGTTTGATAAAATCTTGTGTGATAATCATCATGGTCATTTTATAGAGAAGAGAATTGAAACAGAAAATCACACTATTTTTTAAGCTGACAAGACGTCAATTTAAATAAAGAAGCATTTAAGGGATTCATGCAGAAAAACAGCCAATTTGTCTGCATTTTTTCCCCTTTCATTTTCCAGCTTGCCAGAGAACGCCAGCATTTTGAAAGATCTGAATTCCAGTGACACCCTTCTTTCATCCCCCACTCCATCCCCCACCCCTGGCCACCTAGGGGCTTTTTCCAGGAACCATAAATAAAACTAGCAAGGACCTCACCTACAGATGCAACTTATCACTCACAAAATGACATACAGACTTATACATGTAGAAAGTAGCAGTGAAGTTACTGCCAATTAAGTTAAATTTTCTTCTCTTCCCCCCTTATATATGCCTTCTCCCCCTCAGTATGGATGATTTATTTTATTCACATATAAATAAAGGTAGAAACTAGAAAATAATGTAGTCAGGACAGAAAAGTAAAAGTTACAATGGCAGAACGTCTTCCTTCAGGTTTTTGCTCAAAAGTCACCACTCCAGCAAAGCCTTCCGTGTCTGTCAATATCATCTCCCCTGCACACCCTCTGACATTTCATATTCCCTCTTCCTGCTGCATTCTCTCTCCTTAGCCTTCATCATATATAACAGATTCTGTATTTTTGCTTATTTCTCTTGTTTATTGGCAATTTCCTCCACTAAAAAATAAGTTCTTTGTTCTTTTGCTTTTATCAAAATATAACATGTACTCCATGAATATGTAAAATTATTATGTATCAATTAAAAAAATGAGAAAAAAACCCCACTATACAACACATACAATACATGTAATAGGAATTCAACTTGTAACCCCTAAATCAATTGCAATATGAAAAAAAAATAAAACACAACAGAAAAGATAAGTTCTATGAGAGCAATGATTTTCTATTTGTTTACTCCTAAATCCCTAGCACCTGGAATGCTGCCTGGCACAGAGCAGGTGCTGGATAAATGAATTTTATTGAATGAATAAAAGAGAACACATTAGGAACTTAATTGTCCCAGCATTCAGTTTGATTATTTTTATACCACTTGTTAAAGTGGTGTCACTTAAATAAACATAATCCAAAACTAAGGCAGTACATGGTACAGCTGACCTTTCTAGTTCTATCTTGTTGCTATTGGAGCTTGTTGCAGATGCCAATTTTCCCTATGTTTAGACAAGTTTTGGTTACTTCTTGTTCAGACTAACTAATTTTCCTCTCCTTCAGTATCCTCTTAGTTTTTCTACGGACAAAATTGCGGTGAGTCTCATTAAAGAAAGCTTGATGTTACAATGAGTAGATTCATTTCTATCTTGGATTAAATTTTGTTCATTGGAACAGTAACTATATATAAGACAATCATATTATACTGTTGGGTAAAAGATTATGTTATATTTATAACCAATGGCATATGAAAATGGGGTCATTATTTCAGGATTTATGTTCTAGAATCAGAAGCTAAATTGATGAATTCTCATTCAGCTTATTATAAAACGTGTATTTATTGAATTGGTGATTTCTAATATTTAAACACTTCAAACTGAGTTATCCCTATAGAGTTAAAAATATTTTTATGGTGACAAAATCTCTTTCATTAGAGTATCTTAGAAACTCTAATTGAAGGCCTAAAATAACATTGTTATTTAATTCAATGATGTACCTATTAAATAGTAATTACACTTTAGCTTGATAAGAGTTTTCTAGATAATACTTCCCAAAGATGATGGAATAGTGTGTCTTTTCAGCTCAATTGCTAAAGTTATTAGTATTGGAGCAAATACAATGTCATTGTCTTGTGGCTGTTTCCCATTTAAAGGTTGCCTCAGATATACATTCTGAGTCATGTCCCTTGGAAGTATAAATTAAAGTCATGAAGTCATTTGTATATGTTGGTCTGGAGGCTCTTGGCTCTAGCTTGATTCAACTTCACGGCCATTTTCAGCATTGCCAATTTCTAGTACAATAATACGTTTGTTTTTCACTTGTTTGCACAGGCAAGTTCTGTAAGTGATAATATATGTGCCTAAAGAATCAGGTATTTGTCAAGTAATATGTGAAACCCCATGAGAGTATAAGCCAAACTACAAGCATGTAAACATTGATGGGTTAAAATTGTAGACATCAGTGAAGTCAGAAATTTAGGTGTTGGAGTAAACAAAGAAGCATTCCAAAAATACAAAAAAAGATAAAAAGGGACCTAGTTCTACTTGGTATATTCTATCTGCATAGATAGGTTGGTCAGTGATATACTGTGGCTACCTGGCTGTCTAGTTTTTGTTTCTGTGTAAACAGAGAAATAATTTGAGATTAGGTTTTCAATATCATGCCAGTTTCATTAATTACCCAGTCTTTCTCTGTCTCATTGATTTTTAAGGGCTCTCTTAATTCATTGAGAGGGAAGCTTTACCTTATATTCTGCAAACCTTTCCTGTATTGCTGGTTCAGCTGCTTGATATAGTTCACTTGCCTTAATCTATCTTATATCTTGCAACTCCTCCCTCCAAAAAAATGATTACACAATTTGGGAGGATTAGAGGCTGGGAAAACAGCAAGACTGGCTTGATTATAATCAGAAACTGATTATCAGAACTTAACTGCCTGAAGATCAGTTCCTACTTTGTAATTAACTCAGCAGCTCAAAGGAAAATTTCTCTGTCCTAATTAGAAGATAAATAATATATAAGGATGTTCCACTCATTTAAAGGGTATAGTTTGATCAATTGTCTTATTATTATAGTATTGAGTAATGATAAACCAAATTGTGATTCCCTTTTGAATTTTAATATGTGAAAGTAGCTTAAAAGAAAGGAAAGGTAATTATTTTCCTAAACTATCAATTTTTCATCAGTGTTTAATTCAGAAAATTTTAATATTTAATATTGAACATAATATAAAAGTTGAGCCTCACAGAGGACACATTGGGAAGCAGTTACTCAGTTGATGAGTTTTATTCAAACATTACCAAATTGGGTGAAATGAGCTTTTTATTGTCCTGATTACTAATAATGCTCTGATTGTGTTTAATAAGAGTGACTTAATATGTCAGTGATTCAGAAAGTCTAAATAGCAGTAGATGATTAGGGTTCCTACAAAAAGAAGAAAAGGAGAGGTCTCCCTACGATATGGGGTTTCCATTCTTGGAGTCAGAGTCAGCACCATGGTCAGAGCATGACACATCAGGATTTGTCTTTGGGGAGGAAAAAAGATGATGACAAAAGAGGGTGGTGAAATTTAGGGCTTGAAGAGACCCTAGAAATTATTCAGTCCAACTCCTAACTTCATGCATGAGTAGCCGATGGGTGACTTGTCTTACCCAGGGTCACACAGCTGGTTAATGGCAGGCTAAGGCCTGAGAGTGGGGCTCCTGTGCCTTCCTGGTTCTCCACTATTTCTGCTCTTTAGTAATTGCAGGGCTTGGGAAATAAAGGAACTTTATCTCTCTACTTCTTGATTCCCCTGCCTTTCATAAAAATGGTGTTTTCTATTTATATAATGTTGCAGATATTTGGCTGCTTTGCAGATGTCTGAATTTTGCATTTTACTGCAGCATTCTTTTTTTTTTTTTTTTTTTTTTTGAGACAGAGTCTCACTCTGTTGCCCAGGCTAGAGTGAGTGCCGTGGCGTCAGCCTAGCTCACAGCAACCTCAAACTCCTGGGCTCAAGCAATCCTCCTGCCTCAGCCTCCCGAGTAGCTGGGACTACAGGCATGTGCCACCATGCCCGGCTAATTTTTTTCTATATATATATTTAGCTGTCTGTATAATTTCTTTCTATTTTTAGTAGAGATGGGGTCTCACTCTTGCTCAGGCTGGTCTCGAACTCCTGAGCTCAAATGATCCGCCCACCTCGGCCTCCCAGAGTGCTAGGATTACAGGCGTGAGCCACCGCGCCCGGCCCAGCATTCTTAAATAATGATAGCATAATACAATTTTTTTCTTTTAATATATTCACTCCTATAAAATATGTTTTCCATGGCCATATATGGCCATTTCTAGACAGAAGATTACTGGCAGTTTCTCCTAGGATATGAGTTTAGGAAATATAGCACTGTTTATATTTAATATGTTTGGATTCATGATTCATATGATGTGACCTATTACTTGTAAGGTTTTCAGATGTAGTACACAGACATGGTGACAAGATAACAATTTTAAAAAACAAGTTAAATTTCATATGCAAGAGAAGTCAAGCCTAGAGTGCTCAATATTTTTAAAAGAGAAGGAGGGAGATGGGCTTTTCAACCTTTTCTTATATAATTTCTTTACAATGTCATCAGGAAGATGATTTTTTTAAGTAGATAGACCTTAGCTCAAGGTAAATGCATTTCAAAAAATCGATGACTTGCGAAAATTCCGAAGGTCGCTTAGCTGTATTGTCTCAAAGGCCAATCCATATTCTCTGCCACAGCTAAGGACTGTCTAATTAAATGCTCTGTATTGCTAACCTCAACAGAAAGTCTTCCCCCACTCAACCTGATTTGACTATGGCTTTGGGATTCTAGATACTTATTTTGGCTTTGGCTGGGAAGGTTGCGGGAAGGTATGCATCAGACACTCTTGATGTGACTTTGCTCATGCTGAATATTGTTTACTTGGCGAATGTACTGGAAGGAACTCACATCTTGAGAATGAGGGCCATCACTGTATGTGTGTTGAATTGGTCAGGATGAAGCACTACTACTGCAGAGAAACTCAGCAGCACAGCGGCTTAAAGGGCGAAGAAGTTAGTTTCTGCCTCCCGTAACAGCTCCAGTACAGTGGCCTAGGTCAGCAGAGCGGCTCTGCCCCACGTGGTCTTCAGAGACGGATTCATTTCTTTTTGTTGACTTGCCATCCTTGCAGCAGTGGTTCTCAAAGTTTTTGATTTCAGGACCCCTTTACTCTTGTAACAATTATACAGGATCTTAAATAGCTTTTGTTTATGTTACTGATATTGTCACATCTGTTGATATTTATTGTATTACAAATTAAAGCTGAGGAATTTTTAAAACCTTATTTAAAAATAACAATAAATCCTTTACATGGTACCATAGATGATATTTGAAGAAAAATAACCATATTTTCTAAAACAAAAAAAAAGAGACTTTTGTAGTTCTCTTTAATATATAATTTAATAGAAAAGAACTGGATTCTCATTTCTGTTTCTACATTCAGTCTGTTGTGATGTGTTGCTGTGGCTGAAGAAAATCTCTACTTAAGATACATAGTTGGGTAAGGTAGAAGTATCTTTTTTTTTTTTTTTTTGAGACAGAGTCTCACTCTGTTGCCCAGGCTAGAGTGAGTGCCGTGGCGTCAGCCTAGCTCACAGCAACCTCAAACTCCTGAGCTCAAGCGATCCTCCTGTCTCAGCCTCCCGAGTAGCTGGGACTACAGGCATGCGCCACCATGCCCGGCTAATTTTTCCTATATATATTTTTAGCTGTCCATATAATTTCTTTCTATTTTTAGTAGAGGTGGGGTCTCGCTCTTGCTCAGGCTGGTCTCGAACTCCTGAGCTCAAACGATCCGCCCACCTCGGCCTCCCAGAGTGCTAGGATTACAGGTGTGAGCCACCGCGCCCGGCCGGTAGAAGTATCTTAATAGTGTTTTCCAGAACACTATAAATATTCTTCTTTAGTACCACAGCAAAACTCGAGTGGTCCTCTCGTTAATGTCAGTCACCATTTTGAACACTCTCGTTAATGTCAGTCACCATTTTGAACACTCTCGTTAATGTCAGTCACCATTTTGAACACAGTTAACATTAACATCCGTTAACCTATCTTTTCCTATGGCTATTTCACCCACACGTGATATTTTAACCTTATGAGTTGGTCATTTTTGAAATTACTAGTTCACTGAGTTTTGGAGTTCTTAAAATGTTTACACAAGTCTTTATAGAATATCAAAAATACACATTTGTTAATGTTTTCACCAGTCTCCTCAGAAAAATTTTTAACCATTGGGAAGATGTTAGACTCACAGTGGCCTATAAAAATACTAATAGTATTTGCTTGATGGCTTGAATTTTATCCTTGGCAACAAATAATGTCATTTGATTTTGTTTTTGAAGTGTTCATTTTTGAAAAAATGTCTACAAGGACTCAATTCAGAATAACCACACCTTGTCAGTGGTACTTCTGTATAAAAATGGAGTTTTGTGAAAAAGTGCCTAGTTCAGCCTGAACCCAAATGAGAATCACACAAATGCTTTCCCTCAGGACTCCTGTCATACATTGTCTTGCCTCGGTAGTGCATGAAGTTATTTTTCTTCAGATGTCATTTATGGTCCCATGTAAAGGATTTATTGTTATTTTTAAATAATGTTTTAAAAATTCCTCATGTGCACTTCTCATTTCATCACTCGGATGCGTACTCAAGGGTAGAGCTTTAACGAAGTTAATGATTTTTGCTGCTTTGTCAGGGATAGTCTTAAGTGAAACTCTTTCTTTCTAACTGTGCCTGTCTGGTGGTGCAGAATACAGTGACTACTAGTGCAGTACTGTGCCGCTGTCTAGTTTCACGCTAAAGCTTTTGTACCATCTGTACAAATATCAGCACAGTGGAAAAGGCAAATGGCCTACTGTCTTATTGTTATTATGAAGATAGTTTTGACCTCAGAGTGCCCTGGAAGTGTCTCAGGGACCCCCAGGAATCTGCAGGTGGCACTCTGAGAACAGCTGCTTGAGGTACTGTCAGGCAGGGTGAGGCTGGCTCCCTACCTTATGTGGGCTCACGCTGGCCGAGAAGGGAAGAGAAGGGAAGGACGCTGAGAAGCAGCGTCCAGCCGGGAAGTCACGCCTCCAGCTATAAGTCTTTTACCTTGGAACAAGGGGAGAACAAGATTTTGGCTCACAACTAACAAGCCTTTGTGGGGAACATAAACAGCCAATTTCCACTCACATTTCATCCTTTTAAGCTCATCGTTTTGCTTTTTGACATATGTTCTCTATGTCCGTATCATTATCTTTCTCTCCGCCCTGAATAAATGTTCAATATAGGAACAAGAAGACCTGTTTATACATGGTAATTGCATTTTTATTGCCAGCCCTCCATTTCTGGTGAGGGCTGGTGGCCTCGAGGAGGTGGCATGGCTCCGGGAGCCCTTATGAATCCCCGTGTGGATCACACAAGACTCTTTAGACTTTTTGTGTTAGTCACTAATTGGAACAACAGTATACAGCCCAATTCCTTGGAAAAATTTTTATTTTTATATGGTTAAAAATAGACTCTCCATGATCCAGCAATTCCACTGCTGGGTATATATCCAAATGAAAGGTTATATACCCAAGGATATCCAAAGTCAGAAACATCTGCACTCCCATGGTTATTGCAGCAATATTCAGATTGTCCAAGATGTGGAATCAACCCAAGTGTCCATCAACAAATGAATAGATAAGGAGAATTTGGTGCATATACACAATGGAATACTATATGGCCAGAAAAAATAATCCTGTCATTTGTGACAACATGGATGAACCTGGAGGACATCACATTAAGTGAATTGAGCCAGACACGGAAAGACAAATGCCACATGATCTCACTCATGTGGAATCCTAAAAAAAAAAAAAAAAAAAAAAAAAAGTTTATCATAGAAGCAGAGAGAACAGAACAGTGGTTGCCAGAGACTGGGGAGGGGAAAGGTAAGGGGAAGATGGAGAGAGGCTGGCACTGGGCAGAAAGTTACAATTAGATAGGAGGAATAAATTCTGGCATTCTATTGCAAAGTAGGGTGAGTATGGTTAACAGTAAGGTATTCTATATTACAAGATAGCTAGAAGAGAAGCTTTTAAATGGTCTCACCACAAAGCAACAACAAATGCATGAAGTGATAAATACACTAACTACCCTAATCTGGTCATTATAAGATATATATATATATGTATGTATCAAAATGTCAAAGCTTACCCTGTAATATGTACAATTACAATGTGTCAATTAAAAATAAAGAGACTCTATATGCATCCATATGTTTCTATCAGGGGATCTTAACAATGAATTCTCTCCTCTCTCTCTCTCTCCCTCCCCCCTTCTCCCCATCTAGCCGTGGCTCCCATTCTTCATCTTTCTCTTTTTCTTTCTATTTGACAAAACTGTATCTTGAAATACATGAAAATGAAATTAATGAAAAGGAGTCATTTGATGGGAAAATATTGTGCAGGGAGGCCAGTGCCTGGCTCACGCACAGCCGGGGCATGCCGGAGAGAAGCTTGAGGTCATGTCCTTTGCCACCACGGTCCCTTCTCTTTACAGCGTTTATGAGGTTTACGGTGAGCTCCTCACACGGCAGCGCCCGAACGCACAAGTGGGTCTCATAGTGTGCCTGACCTTCAGAGGGGCCCAGTAAATACCAGTTTACTTTTTCATCTTGCCTCTGTCCGCTGATTGGCAGTTGTTCTTATTTAGGAGCAATATCCTGTGACCTGCTGCCTTCTGTGTACTTAAAATTCTTTTTAAAAGTTGATAATTGATTAGGAAAATCAATACCAAAGAACATGATACCACAGGGAAACAAAATAGGCACTTTTAAAACATTGAAAGCTATTTATGGACTACAAACTTTTGCAAGAAGCTGGAGTTCCATAGAATGGACGACTCCCATCTGCTCAAAATGATTTCTGGAGGCAGAAAGTTGGCAAACAAGAGCCTGGAAGACCAGACACGTGGCAGAAAGGCAGAGGGGTGGAGCTGGGATGCCAGACAGGGGCCTGAGCAGTTCAGGCGTGGAGATACGATGAATAGACTGTACAACACAAGGGGGTTGCCTGGGGAGGGCAGGGGATGCTTGTTGGGAAGAATGGACTCAGTCTTGCCTGGTCACAGTGGACAGCCAAGCGAGCAGGAGCTTGGAAAGCCCAGCAGAGGCATTTGACCTTAGTTGGAAACCAGGAGGAGGTTTTTGATTGTTTTTCCTCTGGAGAGTGATGCAAAGAAAGGGGTGATTAGGGAAAAAGATGTTGTTAGAGATAGGACTTGGTCCTTCAAACAAAAGGAAGTACATGTTCTTCCTTCCATTTGCCCGTTCCTGTCCTGCATCTACTGACTGACTACCTTCTGCTTGTCTTTCTGTCTTCAACTACCATGGCATGTCCTAGTGGAGCCTTCCCCTCTCACCCCACCCTCCCAGGCTGCTGTGGGTTGAATGCACCCCCTCCAAAGTTCAGGTGTTGCCCTTTGATAGTGTTAAGAAATGGGGCTTTGGCTGGGCATGGTGTCTCAAGCTTGTAATCCTAGGTCTCTGGGAGGCTGAGGTGGGAGGATCGATTGCTTAAGGCCAGGAGTTTGAAATCAGCCTGAGCAAGAGTGAGACCTTGTCTCTACTAAAAAACAAAAGAAATTAGCTGGGCATTGTGGTGCTTGCCTGTAGTCCCAGCTATTCGGGAGGCTAAGGCAGGAAGATCGCTTGAGCCCAGGAGTTTGAGGTTGCTGTGAGCTAGGCTGATGCCGTGGTACTCTAGCCCGGGCAACAGAGCCAGACCCTGTCTCGAAAAAAAAGTGGGGCATTTAAGAGGCGATTAGGCCATGAGGGCTCTTTCTTCCTTAATGAGATTAAGGCTCCTAGGGCCTTCATGTGGCATTTGGGTAGCTTGTCCTTTTGCCTTTGGCCATGTGAAGATGCAGCAAGAAGGCCCTCCTTCACTAGACCAAATGCTAGCACCCTGATGTTGGACTTCTAGCCTCCAGAACTGTGAGAAGTAACTTTCCGTTCTTTATAAATTACCCAGTCTGTAGTATTCTGTTATAGCAGCACAAAATGGACTATGATGGTGTCTTTTTGTGTACTACCTCCATGCATCTTGTGTTATACCTGTAGCTAGTAATGTAATTGTTTTGTTTACCCAGGGGCTGGAAAGTTCCCTGAGAATGGAGCATTTGTTTATTGTATCTTCATGCCTAGCAGAGTACCTGATTCGTGGCAGCTACTCTGTAAATACTTGAAGGAGTGTGTGAATGAGGAGGGTGCAAAAATGTTAGCACAAAGAGATTAGGGCCTAGGCACAGTGGTTTAGAAGTAGTAAGGAAGGGGTTGATGGGGATCTTGGAAGGTGAGAGTAGGTAGGTAGAGTGGGTGGCCAAATGATTCATTATCACTGTAATGAATGCAAGCTTTTATTCTGTCTTATTTAGTCATCTTATTTAATTTTTCCCTCATTCTACTTTCTCTTAATTTGAAACTTAGAAAAAAAAATTAATGATTTCTTTATCCTTGAAATATCACCATCAATATATATATATAAAATATTCCAAAGGCAGCTGTTTCCTGTGCTAGCTTTTAATTTAAAGTTAATTAGAATTATTGAATAACTTGAGAGTAGCAGTGTGTTATTAATACTATTAATGTTTGTAAACATAGAGCAAATGTGTTTTTTTACTATTCTCATATTTTTGCTTTTATTTTTAATTGACACAATATATATTCATGGGGTACAGTGTGATATTTTGATACATGTATATACAATGTGTAGTGATCAAATCAGAGTAATTAACATGTCCATCACCTCAAACATTTATCATTTCTTTGTGTTGGGAACATTTAAAATCTATTCTTCTAGATATTTTAAAATATACCTTAAGGTGTTATTTATAGTCACCACAGTGGTTTAGAATACTAGAACTTATTCTTCCTATCTAGCTGTAATTTTGTATCTGTTTTCTAGCCTCTGGCTACTTCCTGGGTACCCTTCCCAGCCTCTAGTAACAACTATTCTGTTCTCTACTTCTATGAGATCAACTTTTTTAGCTTGTACATATGAGTGAGAACCTATGGTATTTGTCTTTCTGTGCCTGGCTTATTTCACTTAACATTAACTTACATGAACTTGTCTTCTTTTTATTATTCAGATAAGACTTGTTCATTTCAGAAAAATTATAGATATGACAATATATAATTTAATAGTAATATACAAATGTAAGAAAATAAAAGGCACCTGAGATGAACGTAACTCAGAGATCATCATTAAGTAACTTTTGGTGAATATACTGCCAGGCATTTTTAATGTGTGTGTCTGTGTATGTGTGTGTATCTGAATACATACCTACTTTAAACATAAGGTACACTGCACTGTGTACTCTGCTTATAGTTTGATTATAATTTAAAATATGAGTGTGCCTGTTACATTGTCTTAGCCCATCTGATTTTAGCACAGCTGTGGTGAATAGTTCTATGCACCTTTGACAGTGTCCCACACGACTTACAAGCTGGGCTATATTTCTGCTCCACTTTCTTCAGGGCTGCAAAGTCCCCTAGACACAGGAAGATACAACCTAGAAATATGGGGGAATTAATACTGTAACCCCTAACCAATGGGAGATGGGAGTTGGTGGATAAATGTCCCAGCATCCCTGCCCTGTGTTAGGCCAGTTATGAGACACATGCCACCTGGCTCTGCAGGGACTCCCCAGGGGGATTGAAATGCAGTTACCTGCAGCGGTAGCCAGTTCAGTCCTGAAAACCATATTGGATTCTCTCCCTCAGGGTCTGCTTCCAGAACATCCCAAACTAGGAAAATGTCAACCTCATATTATTGAACAATTTGATTTATTTCAATTTTTTATTATTGGAAAAAGAATTGTGATGAATATCTGTGTATTAATGTCTTTATGTATGGGCCTAGTTAATTTTTTTTTTCCAATAAGTGTTGGGTCAAAGGTATGTACATTTTAAAGGCTCCTGATATATGTTACCAAATTACCCTTTGGAAAGGTTATTCCAGTTTGCAGAGTGTTGGTTTTCCTATAAGTGTATAAGTGACCTTTGGGTATTAACCTTTTTAAATATTTGCCAGACTCTTGGATAAGAATTGTCTAGTTTTAATCTGTAATTTTCACATGTGCTTTCAGTCACATAAATTTTTGTTTAATGTGTTGCCTGTTTATAACTTCTCCCATTTTTCTCATCAGGTAGTTAAATGTTTTAATCAATTTTTATGAGCTCTTTCCATATTAGAGATATTAATCCTTCATTGTATGTCATAAATTGTTTCCCTAAATTGTCTTTTGACTAATTTTGTGCTTCTTAATAGCCACTCTCATTGGCTTCATTACCAAATTCTATTATACATTGGCCTGCATATCTCTTGCACTCTGTGTTGACATCCTCACCATTTTCTCCTCCCTGTAGGTCTTTGCACCTCATTTTCTATCATCTTCTTGTCTTTCCTACGTCCAGTTTCTTTACCCTAATTCCTATTCTAAGTATGGAATTGATTAGTCTGTTCCGCTTTGGCGTGATTCTCACTGGGAGTGGAGGAGAGTCCACATCAGGATGGACAGGAGAGGTGGCCTTCAAGCTCCATGTTCCCCAGACTCTTGAGAAGCACAGCCATAGTGTCACTGTGACTGCCGTGTGTGTGGAGCCCCTCGACTGAGCAGAGGCACGAAAAGTTGAGTACCATTGGCTGAAAGGTTTAAGAAGGCATGGGGATGCCACGCACATTTTCCTTCTCTTTGTTTCTAGGTTAAAACTCTCTTAGGGCCTTTCTCCAAAACACACCTGCTTATGTATGCTTGGCAGATCTGCAAATTACTTTTGCAATTGATCTCAGAATGTGCTGAAGGCACATGCTAGACCAGTTCTAGAACACCAGCATCCTTTGTAAAGCCTGATCGATATGAAAGGCTACTATTTTTATATAGCGCCATGGGGGTCACCTCCAAATTGCATTTCCACATCAGAAGAGCTTTCAAAGCTAAGGCAGATGCCACAGGCCTCTAGGGAGGGGTTACTACTGTACTTTGTAGGTTTATAGTCATATGTCTGCTGGCCCAGGAAAGGGAGAAAGGGTGACTCTTGTGTTCTGGGAGTGCTCTAGTGCGCCTAGCTACTAATCAGCAGCTTCTTCAGCCGAGAGACTTCTGGCTTCCTTCTTTTCACCCCCAAAACAACTTGTTTATACGTTTTTAAACTAACAACACATGAAAAATTTCTTTGCATTCTGACTTATTTTACAGTGTGTATTAAATTAAAACTGTGGATTATCATCTCAAATTGATTTTAAATTCATTTAAATTACAGTTGAATGTTTCTTAAAAGGATCTTACATGTGTTTATAATAATATTAACATAGATGTTGAGCATTTAAAAATACACATGAAAAGAGAAATAAGCAAGGATATTGAGAGGCAATCACAGTTGCTGTGACTCAGCTTTAGAATTAGATCTCAGCTTCCCAAAACCAAGGTAGAAAGGTAACAGTGGAGCAACGTAATTCTCACTTGGCAAGAAGAAACATTGCTAAGCCTTCACAGAAAAGAAGTATTTCCTTACCGTGGACTAAATTTTGAAGGAAAAATAGCATGTGAAACTTACACATTGGACGTAAGGTGAATATTTCCAGTATAAGTTCGTTGCAGATATGGAAACATTTTTTTTTTTTACTTCCTACAATAAATTGTCAATATAAGAAAAAGGTATAATGTTTAAATATAACCTTGAGTTTTTTCAGAGTAGTTTTAGTGAAAGTGCTTTCAGAGTAGTTCAGAGATCTGGCTTTCTGGTATTTTTGAACATAATCTAAGGATCCCTATATTTAGAACTAAACTATTTAGAGAACAGATGTCTCTTAGACTACTTCCCGTGACTGTTAGTTGTATCAGCTGGGCTTTGTGAAAGCCAGGTAAGAGTTTTAATGGAAATATTATAACAAAGGATGAAATTTACTTCTAAGATGCTGACTTCAGATGAAGACCCACACACCTTTCACATCTTTGAGGCAACAAAATGTCTTTAATACTTTATATGATTCATATTCTTTTATTAAATCAAAGAAACTATTATTCAGGGGCAGTTACATACTGATTCTTGGAGAAAAAAGTCTATATGTGTATTTATATTTTTATTTAACCATTTATCACTTGGTTAACCAGGCATCCTCTCCTCTGGCTTCAAAATCTGTCATCTCTTTAGGCTTGCATTGACATGATTATTCCAGATGGTAAAATAAAAGTGATCAGACCTGATGTATTGTTTTGAGTTCTGTTCACAATGAAATCTCCATAGTACAGCTGATTTCAAAAGAAAAAAAACCTGATAAAAGAGTAGATTTACAGTTGAGCCCATGTAACAAGTGACACAGAAGCAGGTGGAACAGATGCAGCTGAAATACAACTCAGCCGTGCACCAGGCAGTGTTTGTACCGCCTGAGTTTGCCTGCAAGGCCCTGAATGATGTGAGCTGAGCCCAGGTGCCACCCCTGACACTGGCCAGGACCTGGGACCAGGGAGCCTCCTGGGTGCCTGGGCCATTCCAGCCCTGGACCAGACCTGCCAGCGCTCACCCAGCAACCAAGCGTTGCAGGCCCCACGATGCTGCGGCGGACTGTCTACATTCTCTCTCTGTGGCATTCAGCTGCCAAGCCTATCCCAGCTGTGTACAGCACCATCTCTCTGCTTTTATTTCCCCCTCACTCGCCAAACACATGTATTTATAACAGAAAAAAAAAAAGTCTTCTCTACCCTTCTCTTTAAAAAAAATATAGAATAGATAGCACTCAAATCTTACACGTATATGGTTAAAATGCAAATGAAGGCTTCAGGGTGACTTCCAACAGTGCTTCTGGCCTCCCTCCTGGTGCTGGGGCCAGGTTTGCTCAGGGTAAGAAGGGCCTCAGATGCCTCCCCTGGGGCCCTATTATTGATGGCTGTTCTTGCTACTGAGTTGTCTCAAGTGATGTGTCTGGGAGCAGATGTTCCCAATGTAGTGAAAAATCCCATTATATATTGTGGTTTAGATTGAGAATATTTTAGAGGTAATTTCTTATCCACTGTGACATGGCCTGTCTTAGTCTTACTCAGACATTTTATAAATCTTCTTAAATTGAAGTTAGTTGTGCCATTTAATAGCTGTTAGGACCATTTGTGAAGAGTTGTGTTATGATGCTGTGTTAGCTGGGGCTACCATGACAAAATGCCACATACTATAATAGGTGGCTCAAACAACAGCAATTTGTTTCTCACAGTTCTGGAGACTGGAAGTTCCAGATCAGGTCCAGCGGGGATCAGTGTCTCGTGAGGGCCCTGCTTCTTCACTGCAGTCGTCACATGGCCTTTCCTCTGAGCATGCAGAGAGAGGGAGAGAGAGATTTCTTTTTTTAAAGCCACCACCTCTATCAGTTTAGGACCTCACCCATATGACCTTATTTAACCTTAATTACCTTCTAAAGGCGCTATCTCCAAATACAGTCATGTTGGGGATTAGGGCTTCAACACATGAACTTTGGGGGAACACAGTTCAGTCCATAGCAGATGCAAGAAAAAAAAAATGTTGATACAATTTCTGTTGACCAAGGAGGAAAAAAAGTGGGAAATAAGCCTTGAGGGGTCTTGTCAGTGATGGATAACCATGGAGCTCTTCGATAATAAGAGGCCTGATTACCCATCTGGACATGTGGACTGTTCTGTAGATTACAGGCTGTGGAGGTCCTTTCTAACCCTAAAATTCAGGGTTTTTAGGTAACAACTCATTTGGGGGAATCTATTCCAAGTGCCTATGATGTTTTTCTTTCATTACTCATTCTCTGTCACCCAGAGTACCTAGGGGAAGGCACAGTGGAAGAGCCTAGCTGGCCTGGATTGACTTCTACCTTCTCTACTTACCAGCTGGAGAGCCTTCAATTAATCACTGTGCCCCTCTGAGATTGTTTCTTTGTCTACAAAATAATGATACCTTGAGAGAGAGACATATCTCTTTTATATATATAGTGAGAACATAGGCTGTACTATATAATATATATTATATATGTATTTTTTATATATTATATATTTTATATATAAAAAGACCCAGGGCTGATAGGAGACCTCTGACTTGAGCCTCCACAGAAATTTCAATCTCGGGGCCAAAGGTGACTGCTCCAGTTTTCATTATCTCCCTCTCTTGAGAATGGAAAAAGGGTGAGAGGAATTCATGCACATGAATTTTTAGGAGTACTGTCCCAAAGTGGCGCACACACACTCTGCTCGCATCTCTTCCACCAGAGCTTAGGCATATGGTTATATCACACAGGGACGCCAGGTGAGAAGCACTGTCTCTAGCCATTGTCTCACCAGCAATAGTTATTCTGCCTCAGATGATTATTGTAAAGAGAAGAAATAATTCATTAATTCATTTATCTACATTTAATTGTGAAATATCGTAATAAAGTGTTTAGCAAGGTGCCTTGTATGTGGCAGATACCAAAAAGATGGAATGACCCTTCTTACTTTCCCCTGGCACCTTGCTGCTGGCCAAGTACGGTCCATGGTCTGATGGCATCGCTTCACCTGGCAGGTTTGGAAATGCAGAACTCCATCCCCCAGGCCAGACCTACTGAATGACAGCCTACATTTTAACAGTAGCAGAAGCTCCAAACTGGCATGTTCTTTGTAAATCTTTCATGGCATCTACTGGCTATGTTACTTTGATCGCTTACAATGCTGTTGTGGGAATTTAGTGAGATAATGTGTATGAAATACTTTAAATCTATAAACTGTTTTATAACATTAAGTATACATGTTTGAGGAGAAATAATGTGAAGCAGAAGTTGTTATTAGAACAACAAAATTTGAGAATCAGTGTGTTTTTAGATTTCCAACCTTGATAACACTCTGTGACATTGGCATTCTGTCTTTAGAAAATGTGCTTGAATTGCCATGCACTATCTTAAGTACAGAGCTTTTATTACTTAGGGAGATGCTAGGCCTGCCCTTCTAAATGGGGGGTTTTCAGTGTATTTTTAATCACCATTCCTCTTTTATGATGTCTAAATATTTCAGCTTTTTGTGTTCTTAATTATAGTACTATCCTTTAATGTGTGTGATTAAATATATAGATTTTGACATCAAATGAATGTGGAAATGATTCTGCAAAGAATACCTAAAAACCTGGAAAATTTTTATCAATGGAGAAAATGAATAAATGATGACTTCATGGTATTAATTTAAATTAAAGAAGCTATAACTAATGTGTTAAATTATAAACAGCCATTCAGATTTGTACACCAGCATTGAGCTGTAAGAAACCAGGAGAATCACCTTCTCATGGACTTCAGTGTTCTCATCTGTAAATTGGGAAAGCGATTTGTTCTGTCTCATAGTGTTTTAGGAGCATAACATGAGATCCTAGAAAGATGTATTATGTGTATAGAAGGTGATGTTAATATCCAGTGTTGTCACAGTGAGGGTATATGTGAACATGTACATGAGAGAACCTCTTATTAAAATGTTTGACAAGCTTGCAAGCTGAGCCAGGGCCCTGGTGGCTCCATCAGACTCCCAGTGTCTAGGCCTTTGCTCTTGCCCCCAGGTGGGCAGGAGCCCAGGGAGAGGCAGACACTCGTCTGTTTGTGCAGGTCAGCCAGGTGTCAGGCACACAGTGAAAGCAGGTCGAGGTGATGCACATCTGCACTCAGGGAAAAGCCTGGGTTTTAGAAGAAAACTAATCAGCCAAAAAGCTCACAGAGGAAGGGAAGCTCTGAATTACGGATTTTTCAGGGTCACTGAGAGTTACACCTGTGTTCTCCTGCCTGTCGCTAGGCTAGGCGGGGTGGCCACAGTGAAAGAGATAACTGCTGCATCTTTAGGGGCAGGCACATACATGCCCTATGGGCTCAGGACCGATAAATCCAGAAAAACTACCAGGCCTTGCATTTTTTTTCTGTATTCCTTTTCATTAGCATTCAGCAAATGAATGCTGAACTGTCAACTTGGGAGTAGATGCTGGGCTGGTAAACATGTGCAAATGACATAACCTGAGTTCCCTCAGGGAACTCAGGGACTTTCAGCTGAGGTAACGGGCAACGTTATGAGAGAGAAAGGTAATAACTAACATTGGTACTGTAAAATAGATTTTGGTGCCTTGTACCCACGTTATAAAAACATGCATCTATATGGGTGTTTAAAATAAAACTGTATTTATATTATGTAGAAAAAATGAGCTATACATCAAAATGTTAACAATGATGAGAACTTAAGTTATTTTTATCTGTTCTTTTCTATGTTTTATATATCTTCCTCAGTAGACACATATTGTTTATATAACCATAAAAATACAGTAACAAACTTTTGAAGCCTCCAAAGTATTTGAGAGAAGTGGAGGAGACAGACACACCTACAATTCAGATACTCGTGAAGTTACGTGCAGGGACAGCACATGATGCAGATAGTTTTGAATGGGAAGCACATGGCCAAACCAGGACCAGAGTTAAGATCTCAAAAAGGAAAGTAAATGAATAGTATTAAATACTCAAATGAAAGGGAACTATAAAGATTCTGGGACACTTTTAGGTTAAGGGAATGGCATGGCTTTTGACTCCAGTCTGGCTCCCTCCACTGAGGTCTGGTTAGGTTTTATCAGACTCCGGGACAGGGTGCACAGTGATTACGTTTGGGTTTGGGACCAGTCTGCATTTGATTTTCAGCTCTGGCACTGCCTATCTATTTAACAGTTATTTGTGGGCAGTTACAGACTCAGGGGCTCCATTTACCTATCTATAAAATACTAGTAGCTACTGTAGGGATTAAATGAGTTAATATGTATAAGATATTATACATATGAGTTAATATGTATAAGATATACCTTTAAAAGTGCAGGGGACATAGGGAAGGCTCAACATACACCAGCTGCATGAAGCTAAGCGGCCTCATCCCATGGTACAGGGCTGAGGAGGATGTTGGGGAATTAAGCATAAGAAATACACATTTGTGTATCAAGTGTATATGGATATATACCAGAAAGTGCTGATAGCTGTACATTAGGGATGTAAAAGAATTACAAAGTTAAAAAAAAATATGAGAAAGTTTGTGACAGTACTATTGGATGATTCAGCTATCTGTTTAAATCTAAACCAGTCCCTCCCTGGTGATCACAAATGTTTGGAATCTGTGTGTACGCTTAGATTTTCTATCAGATTATACTTTGTTGTAAGGTAAGTAATTGCTCTCAAATTAAGAATGATTGCTTTGTCATAAAAAGATTTTTTTTTTTTTTTTTTTTTTGAGACAGAGTCTCACTCTGTTGCCCAGGCTAGAGTGAGTGCCGTGGCGTCAGCCTAGCTCACAGCAACCTCAAACTCCTGAGCTCAAGCGATCCTCCTGTCTCAGCCTCCCGAGTAGCTGGGACTACAGGCATGCACCACCATGCCCGACTAATTTTTTTTCTATATATATTTTTAGCTGTCCATATAATTTCTTTCTATTTTTAGTAGAGATGGGGTCTCGCTCTTGCTCAGGCTGGTCTCGAACTTCTGAGCTCAAACGATCCGCCCACCTCGGCCTCCCAGAGTGCTAGGATTACAGGCGTGAGCCACCACGCCCGGCCATAAAAAAATCTTAACCACAGGTCAGGGGTGGTGGCATGTGCTATGAGGTTTGATCTAAGGTGTCCTACTGAAATAAATGTACCTGCATGTCATGGAACCCTAGAGAAGGCATGTGTATTGTTGCTTTGTAAACATTGAGTCTAAGGAGTTTCACGGTCATTTGTACTGTCAGCATTGTTTATTGATCAATAAACAGTGAGGTGGAGGATTTGCATCTGGTTTCTGCGAGACCCCTGCAGGGCTCTGCTGTTGAGGCTGGTTATATAGCAGGAATATGTACAGGTGACCAGCAAAATATAAAAAACACTAGCCAGGACACCATCCCAGGATCAGCCTGAAGCACTACCAGCTGAGTTTAGGAGATTACCCAGAGAAGATATGGTATGATACTAGTTGCTTTAATAACCTATTCCTAGTTGTTTGTAAGCCCTTCAATTCTCACATAGGTAAATTATTAAAATCCAAAAATACCGGTGCAGGAGCCTATCATAAACCTCTTTTATCCTCTTATCTGTGTTCCAAAACATGTAAGATATGTCTGTCATTTTTTTTTTTTTCAGACTCCCTGGTTGTGGAATACAAAGCACTGCTGGTACAACTACCCCTATCAGGTAAGGAGGCATTACCGTCTGGGTTTTTACACACACCACGTATCTTCCTGAAGTCAATTTCATGGTTTCAGGTGGTTCGCAACAGACCAGGCGGCCTCCTTGCCTTTTGGCCCCATTCCTGCTGACCGATGTGTGCATGACCTAGTGAGGATAGTAACCTGGATGTTCTCAATGAAGTTCAGAATCAAAGCCCAATTGCTTCAGCAGATGGAGTAAACTTGGAAAGTACATTTGCTGGAGAATAGGATGCAATCAGTTCAACAGGTGGATAATGCCTGTGCATAACAGCAGAGCTGCTTCTAATCCCTGAGGGACATCTGAAGACCTGTTGGCAGCACAGACCTGTCTCAGCAACAAGTGGGAAAACTCAAACATGGAACTGGATCAGGCACGCTGAGTTCAGTTCACTTTGTGGCTTAAGAGCAGCCTCTGAATATATAAATCAAGCGCCATTTCCTTGAGCGCAGAAAAATGGGTTTGTACCATTACACATGGATGGATTATTCCTGCAGCTAAAAAAAAGCATCATTGAAAATGAGATTAAAATTATATCCCAGCAAGGGAGCATTTAGATCTCTGCTCACTGACATTCCTTTGCATCTTTCCACGAATTTAATAATATTAGCATGGATTGTTATGGTCCCAGATCAGTTTGCATTTGAATATCAAAGCTGGAACTTTGCTAGAAATTTCTAGCTGGGAAATTTCTATAATTTCTAGGTCCATTGGGATATGTTATATAAGATGAGCAAATGCAGCTGGGTATTTTGGTGATAAAGGGATAGGCATTATAATAAGCAACTTGGATTTTTGAGTTTGGGGTTCTTTTGGGTTGTCTTTTAGAGGCATTGGCCTTTTTTGGTGTGCATGAAGTTAATGCCCTCTGTCTTCTCTGTTGCACAGTGTCATGGAGGGGGGCAGTGAGGACTAGCAAGGGATACTTCTTGGGCAAGTGCAAGGCGAAGGACACACCGAGGTGGAATTCCAGTTTGCGTTTCCATCTGTTTCAAGTAGTTTATTCAGATTAGAAAAGAATGTAAATAAGCAACAGAACGTGGTGAGCGTCCAGGGGCTATCTGATGGCGACTAAAGCAGTATTGAAACCACTCACTCAGTTTATACGATTGCAATTCTCAGGCCCAACTGCTGTTTTACTGTCTTAAATACTTGGAACGTTGTCATTAAGACTCTCTTTTTATCCTGTAATCGTATAGTGAATGGCACAATCCATGTAAATCTATTTCTAGATATTTATAAATTTCTATTTATAAAAGTACATTAAAGGCTTCTAGAGATCTGAACTGGAATGTTGGCATGGCAGCTGCTGTAATGCACCGTGTTTATGCGGTAAATTCTGTCACATGAGTGATTTTGAAACAAATGCCATATGAAATGTAATACCTACTCTTCTTCCTAATAATGTAGTCCAAAATAACTTTCACGTTTGTGGCTGGAGCTGAGAAATTGCTTATTTCTGAGAAAATGAGCTGCTTGGGCTATGGCCTAACCGGTAGCTGCAGACTGTTTCATAGCACTGTAGATTCAACGTGAAAGTTTGAGAGCCAGGTAGATACAGTTATGTTTAAAAATAGGAAGCATCTGTAGTATGGAAGGAAAGGTGCCATATGTGAGGATTCAGATCAAGATTGTCTTCTACTGTATGATCCGGAATGTAGCTCCCGAAATGTAGAACACATTTATGATCTCTTGTGGGAACGGTGGTCATCCTTGATGAAGACCATATGCTAATAAAATTAGCTGCTTTTTGTGTGTGTGTATGAGGGGAAAAACTTTGCAGTTTCCAGATGTGATCTAACTTGCCCTGATAATTCCTCTGGGCAATTTTCCCAGATGGTGATGCCAGGAGTAAAAGAATCTCATTAAAACTGAAATTTACCCTTGGCTCAAAGGGTCCTGAGCCAGGGCCCTATTTTCTAAACTTCATTGCTGCCGTATGTCTCGCCTGAATACCTATCCTTCATTGCTAATGCCTTCCGATTTTAAAAGGACAATTCAGTGGGAAATATATTCTCACTAGGAAGATATTGAGATTGATTAAAAAAAATTAATGCTTGTCTTAGTTCAGGCTGCTCTAACAGAAATACCATCAGAAGAAATCTTGTCCCTTCTTATAAGGGCGCTAATCCCATTCATGAGGGCTCTGCTCTCCTGACCTAATCACCCCCAAAGCCTCCAAATACCATCACATTGAGGATTAGGCTTCAACATATGAATATTGTAGGGGAACACAGACTTTAAGTTCATAGCAGTGCTCATGGTCACTTGGAGTTTAGGATTGCTGGTTGTAGAGTATCCTGTCTCACTGGGTGTTTTGTTGTCAAAGATCCATGAGAGGGACAACTGTTTTCCTCATTCCCATGCTTAGACTTGGTAGTTTGAGTGCCAGTTTCTCATGATAGTTGTTCATGATGTACCTCTTGGTATACAAAGCATTTAGATTTCAATTGTACTTACTATATATAGTATTTCCTTATATATAGGAGTGTGGACTTGTGTGATGAGTTTCAAACATTTTCTATTTTGATAAAGCAAGACATTGCATCACAACTCAATAAAACCAAAGTGACTCATCGAAAGTGTTTTTAAATTTTTGTTTTGATGGATTTATGGGCAAAATAAATACTCCTGACTTCCACAGCTTTTCTGAGCCTCTCCCCAACCCTGAGCCTCCAAGGCAGTTAAAGTAGGTATCCACCCCCATTTAACAAATACACTAAGGCCCAAGTTTTATACCACCCAAGCTGTGGAGCTGAAACTTGATCTCAGATTTCCTGGCTGGGTGCTTTATCTGGTGTCTCTTAGCAGCTTCTCTGGTCCCTCTTAGTTTTTAATAAATATTTTTAAATCATTCTTTTTAATATTTGTAGTACTGTACATTTCCTAATGACAAAAAAGCTTTCTGATTCATGTGAAACTTGAAACTATGCCTCAGTGACCCATATAGTACTCCATCCAGTTCCTATCATCTGCCTTCATTGTCCCTGTACTGTGGAATCTCACAACAGTTGTCCAGAGTTATTCTTTGTATATATTAGAATTTTTTTTCAAGTAGCCTAAGGAATCTTACAGATACTCACGTCAAAGGATCATAAATGCTACTGTTAAACTGAATAATGAATTGGGTCCCAACTGTTCATGCTGATTAATGCTTTTCAGGTTGGAAATGAAATAAAAGTAATGTGGATGAGAGACATCCTCAAAGTCCCATTACCTACAAAGGGAATATGGAAGGAATTGCGTCTGTGCAGGTGCAAGACTCTGTTACTTTTGAGTACGGAGCTTGAGATGTTTGGGATACAGATTTCAGTTCTCTATTAACTGTTAATTTTTCCCTTTTTCCTTTCATCCTCAGCCACTCACAACTGACCTTCACTACTATTACATCCTGGAGCTGTCGTTTTATTGGTCTTTAATGTTTTCCCAGTTCACTGATATCAAAAGAAAGGTAAGAGCAGTTATGTTATAAAGTGCTTGCAAACATGCGTCTTTAACGGCCCTTGACAGGTGGGTGGAGAGTCTCAAAGTCACTCACCTTTGTTCTCCTGGCAGCACTAGGTTAGTATTACTTGCCGCATTATTATAAAAAGTTCTCTACTTTTGTTTGTGCTGTTCTGTATTTTGTTCCTATTGTCTTTTTACTCTTCCCAAAACCCCAGTGTTCTTTTCTCCTTAAAAAAAATATACAGCAACGAATCCTGACAGCTGTTCTCTCAATCTGATTCCTAAATTCCTCTGTTCCAAATTTTAAAAAAAAATTTATTTGTAGCTCCTGGGGAAGAGTAAAATCTCAGTGTTTCAGCCCTACAAAATGAATTCCCCAATTAAAGGGTTATCTCGTATCAAAATATGTCACAGAAATGCAACATTCCTAAATAAACCGTGATCTGGTTTTCACCCCTCTCTTCCGCTGGAATTGCTTTTGCTGAGGGTACCCATGACCTCCTAAGTGTTAAATCCACTTATTCTGGTTTTCATCCTACCAGCTTCTGGGCAGAATTGGCACTTTTGTCTCTTCACTGCTTATTTTTTCCATTAACACCATTTTCTCAAGATTCCCATATTTGGATTAATCCTTCAGGTTGTCTTGCTGGCTTCCATCTTAATGCCCCATGCTCTACATGTTGGGGTACACCAGGGTTCTGGACTAGAGTTAGAGGGTGCCATTGCTCTGCATGATCAAGCTTATAACTCCTAACACTTCCAGCCACAGTTTATTAGTTACTTACCAATAACTCCCAAATGTTTCTCATCTGCCTAGATTCTCTCTCTGGGTCCATATTTCCACATCTCTAATCACAAATATTAATAATAGTATAAGTTGAACATCCCTAATCCAAAAACCCAAACTCCAAAATGCTCTAAAATCTGAAACGTTTTTAGCATCAACATGATACTCACAGGAAATGCTCATTGGATGTTTGAGTTTTAGATTAGGGATGCTACATGGTAAGTATAATGCAACCATTCCAAAATCAAAAAAAAAACCCTGAAATCTGAAACACTTCTGGTCCCAAGCATTTTGGATAAGGGATATTCAACCTATATATTATGTTCTTTGTGTTTATCATATCATTTAATCCTCACAACAACTCCAAGAACCAGTTTGATTATTTATTATTTATTCTCATTTTATGAATGAGGAAACTAAGCCTTACATACAAAGTATTCCTGACTGAAGGCATGATCTCACATACAGAGTGTTCCGGATTGAAGACACGATCTCCTAGCTTTGTGCTTCCTCCAGCAACCCTTACAGCCCACAGTCATGGAAGCCAGGGTGTTTTCCTTTGCTCTCCTCTTTGCCACTCCTTGTACTTACTTCCTTGATACTGTGACACACTCAGCTTGAATGCTCTCTGTTGCCCACTCTAGTACAATAGCCTCCTAAACAGTCTTTCTATCTAAGTAGTCACTCTTATCTACCTGCCACCTACGAGTTACGTTTCTAAAACTTTCAAGACAAAGCCCAAATACTTGGAACGATATTCAGGATCGTAAACAGCATGACTCAGACCCACCTCTACAGTTCAGTCGCCCACCCGGCTCTCCCCATTTGACACACATGTACCTCCTACCTACTCACATCTTCTCACCATTGTCCAAACACATTAACGTTTTTCTGTGCACATTTGGTTTTTACAAGACCCTGCCTGTGGCTAAAATACACTCTATTTCCCCCTCCTCACCTGTGTTACACGAGGAGCCCTCTTCATTCATGCAGTGTCAATACTTGTAGACTGATGATCGTCTATGTACCAAGTACTATTGAGCCTCATTTTGCATTTTATTTTCTTTTTGAGGAGCCCTTTTGTCCAGGTAGTCAAACAAAACACTTACATAACATAGAACATTCTTCCCTTTTTTTTTTTTAACCTGGGAAAATTGCACAATGAGTTTATGTAAGTTTCTCAAGGCCATGCAATGTGGGAATGAATTAGAGGCCAGGTTTACCAAACGCCGTCCTATGATTCACTCTTAGATTAGATGTGTACGCAGTCCTCGCCTTGCCTTGCCGTGCTCTTGACATTAGAGGTAGTAAGCCTTTCACAGCTCTTTGCCATTTTATTGGTTCTTCTTTTGCTTAATGAGAATTAGGGGTGCCATCCAGAGACAAAGAGATTATTATTAATAAAAGCAGAAGTAGCTGTCCTTGGTTTCCAGAGCCTAGTCCTGTAGAGATATTGCTATATCAGAAGTCACCAAAACCCCTCCAGTTGCTTGAATTTTCTAACTGTGTGCAACATACCTGTTCAGTGAGCCAACAGGGCTCAGACAATCTTCATTCCTTTAAATTAAATGACCTTTATCTCAGTTTTTATAAGTGAATTACTTTCAAGGGTTGCAGTGTATCATTTTGAGTGGTTTTAAAATATTTAGCAGCAGCATAGAAAACACCTATAAAAAAGGATAATTTTTTACAATAAGTTTTATAGAATTGATCCGAGGCCTGTGCATATTGTCAGTATTTGGAAATGAATAATATATTTGTGTTCCTTGTCAACACCAATGGCTTGTTTTACACATCTAGCACCTCCTCTTCTGTTGCTCAGCGTACTTTTTGTATATTCCTGGTGCAACTGGCTCGTTCTTGTTTCTTGTACTAAATGGGAATTTGGCCACTACCAGACATGCTTATTCCTTGGCACAGGTTTTAATAAGGAAGGTTTTTCCTCTGCTGCCATCTCTCATTCGTGAGCTGCAGCCCTTGCTCTTTCTCTTTGCATCTTGCTGAATGGCCCCATGGGTCCTTGGCACTTCTGTCCTCATTACGCCCCTACCTGGAGGACCTGCTATTCCAGCCATCGGTGAGGCTCTATGGTATATTCTCCACCTTCTGTATTGGAAATACTAACCAAACCCTCTAAAAATAGCCTGCTTCTTAATTATGGAATAGAGATGTTTGAAGATACCCGTTGGCAATATATTGGCAATCAATTTTCTGAAGGCTGTTCATAAGGTTGTTAATAGAATCGTTATCAGAATGTTTCTTTGGCTCCCCTGTTAAATGATAATGAGCATGAATGGCCATTTTCAAACAGGGATGAGGATTTATAAACATTGGATGTGAATGTATGCCTCAAACTCTTAGAATCAATACCTTGAACAAGGTTTAGCAATCACTTTTCAAGTTAATGGGTTGTGAATCTTTCCAAAATGGATTTTAAATTCACAAACCTTTTTTTTTTTCTTTTTGGCATCTTTTTAAAAAATTGTTCTATTTCCACATAGAATCTGGAGTTTAAAAATGAGGGGAGGACCTTTCATGCCTATGATGACAGAGCACATTGCCTGTCTTTTGATCATTTCCACAGTTGTTACTTATTTGTTCAGTAATGAAAAATACTGTTAATCTTCCAAGAGGGAAGAGACTAGTGAAGATGTAATGGACTTATAATTTAAATATTCTATGATATGCTACAAAGATATCTCAACCTTTTTGAGGATTTTTTTTCCTTTCTTTTTTTTCTTCTTCCCTCCCTTCCTCTCTTCCTTTCTTCCTCCTGTCTTTTGTTTGAAAGAAAAAAAAAATCATTTAGGTGTCTTCTTAAAACAACAAGCATATTCTTGGTACTCAACATTATTTAAAGCACCTTTTATTTCCCAAAGCTTAATTTTGTTTAAATTTTATCTGTTAGCACCTGTTCACATTGAGCATTTCTTCAGCACATCTAAATTTTCCAAGGGAGGCTAATAAATATTTTTGTGTTAGAGTTCAGAACAGCTTGCTTATGTCTAAACCCTCTGTCCCTTTTAACTAAGCTGCTGTTTGGCTTGAAGACCTGGGCCCTTGGCCAGTGAGCTCTGCTCGTGTTCAGAGTCCTTGTCAGGAAAGCATCCCTGGCAGAGTTCCAGGGCCCAGCTGGCGAAGTCAACTTGTTGCTCTTTTGGTCTTTAACCTGAGAGAAACACTACATCTTAGAAAAGATTCCAGACTGAAAGAGGTATAATGATTAGGTTTAGCAAGACACTTATTGATGGGCTTGTGTTTGTTCTCTGATAACTTTTTGCAGACAATATAACTGGAGTCCATTACTGTGAATGCTTTAGCTGCCTTTGGGGACCCTGTCACACTCTAGATCTTTCCTGCTTCAGTTAGTTTTAGGGTAAAGAAAAATGCATATTTTAATCCTCTTGCAGGGAAGCAGGTAGCATAGAATTCAATGAAACAATGTACATAAAACCATCTAGTACACTGACACTGCTCGACAAATAGAGCTTAGAACTGTATTTGTCATAAAATGACCAAAATTTGGTTTGATCAAAACCTGGTGCTCCAACAAATAAAAAACTCAACACTAGTGGTTGTAGACTTTTGTATTTTTGGTCAAATAAAATTGAGAAAATAATTATGAAAAGGAACTAATGTAAGGTTGCCAACCTTTTACTTTTCCTCATAAGAAGAGTCAAAAGGCACCTACCATTTGTCATTATTAATTCCTAAAGGAAAGGACATTTTAAGAAAAGGAGAAAGAACATCTTGTAATAAAGGACAGTTCTTTAAATTTATCATTATGAAAAAGTCCTTATTTTTCTCATTTTGTCCTGGACTGGGGAAAACATCGTTATGGGCAATGTATTAATAGCTTAGAGGTTAAAGGCATATGGGCTCTGGACTCCATCCACCTGCCCAGCGCCACTCCTAATTGGGTGTGACCTTGGCCAACTTACTTTACCTCACTGTGCCTTGGTTCTCTGATCCAGAGAATGGAGTTCATATAACCTACTTCATGGGAGAGATGTGAGCATAAATAAGTGATGCATGTACTTAGAACAGTGCCTGGCACATCATAAATGCTCCATAAGTGTTACCTCCCTGCAGTCGTTAATGTAGTCACCACACACTGCCAGCTCTCTACCTTTAGGCACACCTAGGATTGTGCTTCTCAGCCAGCCACTCCTTTGTGCTTGGGTGGGGCCATGTGGCTAGCAAGCTGGGAACAGAATTGATTTGAGTCGCTTTGGGGCTGAAGTATTTAATAGCCAGTGTGAGATTCTCTAGAGCTGTCACCTCTCTAGCACAGTGATGGGTAACAGTGGAGATAGAGGCTGCTCCATTGGCCTGGGCCACTGAGAGACTCGGGCAAGCAGACCCCCTCATCTGCCCCCCAACCGAAGGTGACATGTAGTGAGTAAGATATAAGCCTTTGTTTTAAACCACCTAAATTTTTAAGGGCTTGTTATTGCTGCATAACCTAGCTTATTCTGACTAACACAAATATTATTAACAATATGGCTCGTTGTTATGTCTTAGGACAGTATTTGGAAATAATTTGTCTAAATCAGTAGTTCTCAAAGCATGGGCTTCAGATCCCTGCTGATTGCTGAGACCCTTTCAGGAGCTCTGCAAGGTCAAAACTGTTTTCAAAATAGGACTAAAGGCCGGGCGCGGTGGCTCACGCCTGTAATCCTAGCACTCTGGGAGGCCGAGGTGGGCGGATCGTTTGAGCTCAGGAGTTCGAGACCAGCCTGAGCAAGAGCAAGACCCCATCTCTACTAAAAATAGAAAGAAATTATATGGACAGCTAAAAATATATATAGAAAAAATTAGCCGGGCATGGTGGTGCATGCCTGTAGTCCCAGCTACTTGGGAGGCTGAGACAGGAGGATCCCTTGAGCTCAGGAGTTTGAGGTTGCTGTGAGCTAGGCTGACGCCACGGCACTCACTCTAGCCTGGGCAACAGAGTGAGACTCTGTCTAAAAAAAAAAAAAAAAAATAGGACTAAGGTGTCATTTGCCTTTCTCATGGCTTTGGTATTTGTGCTGACAATACAAAAGTAGTAGTGGGCAAAATTGCTGACTGTGGCACCAAACTGGACTAGTAGTCATTGTATTCTTCACTGCCATACTCTTGCAGAAAGAAAAAAATGTCAGTTTCACTTGAGAATGCTCTCGATGAAGCAGCAAAAAATACAGCTATCCCTCAGTATCCATGGATTGGTTCCAAGACCCCCTGCAGATACCAAAATTGGTGGATGCTCAAGTCCTTTGTATAAAATGGGGTAGAATTAGTATATAACATACACATTTCCTCCCATATACTTGAAATCCTCTCTGATTACTTATAATACCTAATACAATGTAAATGCAATGTTACTAGTTGTTATACTGTATTGCTTAGGGCATAATGACAAGAAAACTATCTATACATATTCAATACAGACACCACTGTCCATTTTTTTTCCAAATATTGCAATGTGCTATTGGTTGAGTCCATGGATGCAGAACCCAGGATGTGGTGGGCCAACCGTATTAATTTTATTAAATCTCTATTCTTGAGTATACATTGAAAAAAATATTTTGCGTGAGGAAATGGGAAATAGGTAAACATTAAAACTGCTGCATAGCATTTCATGATGGTGTTTTAAGAAAACTCACATGCAGGTCTTTGTATTGAGAAGAACTAGCTGCTTTTTTTTCGTAGAATCCCATTTTTACTTGAAAGAATGACAAACTATGGTTATTCCAACTTGTGCATTTGGCAGACACTTTCTTGAAAATGCACAAAGTGAGTTTGTCAAGTTGTTTCAATAAAAGCAATTGACAGTATTTGTTAATGATAAAACTCAAGCTTTCAAGCAAAAATTAGATTTTTAGAAAGCTTAGGTACGCCAGCAAGAGCTTGACAGCATCTCAATACTTATATTTTTCTGATGAGATTGGTAGTTAT
This sequence comes from Eulemur rufifrons, assembly GCF_041146395.1. Lineage (NCBI taxonomy): Eukaryota > Metazoa > Chordata > Mammalia > Primates > Lemuridae > Eulemur > Eulemur rufifrons. Next base: position 57,432,945 of record NC_090983.1, on the reverse strand, counting down.
GGTAACAAATGTGACTTTTTAAAAAATATTGTATAAAAAACATATCACTAATTCAGTGAATCAGTATTTTCCCAATGACTAGTGCATGATATAAAATCACACGAAAGTGAAAGATCCATTCAAAGGGCAAGAAGGACCAATGGATTTTAATGTGATAGAATGTAAAAACTTTATAGTTTAGATTCTACAACTATCCTTTAAGAATATCTGACTGATAAGTTTTGGTATAGTATCAAAGAAGAATATCAATAACTATCCAAAAAGGTTATTAAGATAGTTCTCGCTCTTCCAACTATTTATCTGTGTGATACTAGATTTTATCTCATACTTCAAAACAACATACAGCAACAGATTAAATGTGTAGACATTTATGAGAATACAACTCTTATATTAAGCCAGACATTAAAGAGATTTGTAATAATGTAAACCAATGCCACTCTTCTCACCAATATTTTTTGTAAAAATATTAGTTAATATGTAATGGAGTTTGTTTTTATCTAAAATATAAATATGTTTTAAATGTTTTTTTTTAATTTCTCAGTTTTAACCTCCAATATGACAAATACTGATAGATATAGCCCCTATAAACAAATACTCTTTGGTGTCCTCAATAATCTTTCAGACTATAAAGGATCTTGAGGCCCAAATGTGTGAGAACTGCTGGTCTAGATTATTTCTGAGTCTTTCCTAAGAATATGACTCCCAAGTAGTGCCTCAGATTGTATTACCTTGTCCTTTCTTTGCTTAAAAAGTTACAGTCACACCAGCTGACATCTGATCATCCTGAGAGCAATGAGGAGGGATATAGTCTTCTCTCTGCATAACCTCTGTACTACTACTTGTAGACACGGTCAGGCAGGCCACTTAACCTCTCTTTCACAGAGGTGCAAAGCTGCTCTCTTTCATGTCTTCCCATGGTTGGAATCACAATATTCTGCCCTTGACGCTTAGGTTTCTCCCGTGGTAGCTATTCCTGACTCTTAAGCCTCTGGCCTGTTTCTTCCTCACTGCTGTGTCTTCAGAATATAAGCAGGCAAGAAGAGGCAGCTTCTTTTCATAAGCTACCATCTGTGTTCAAAGCATTTCAATCCAGTGCTGTGTGCAGGCTGGTGAAAGAACATAGAATACTATTGTCTGGAAAAGGGGTGTTTTATGGGGCAATTTTATGGAATCTTATTCAAAGCTGCCTTAACTAATGGCTTACTCTGATGATCAAGTGTCCGAGTGCTTTGCCAAAGGAGAGGCTCTTGGGCATTTTTAGATCTCACAGTTGGATGACTGGCCACTGGACAGCCCTGGGGTTGTCACAGACTCTGCCATATACTGCTATTAAGGGTGCAGAACGGTGCTGGCCAGGAACCTCTTCTTCCAGTGTGCTGCAAAAGGCTGCCTTACAGAGGGACCCACACGGTGCTGCTGGTCTCGGGCTCCGATCCTTAAGTTTAGGGCTTCAGGAGTCCCACCCTCTAGCAGGAGGTTCCACTTGACCTTGGGAGGCTCAGTCATTCAGCTTCTTTTTTTTTTTTTTTTTTTTTTTTGGAAAATAACGATAACATTTTATTTCTAAAATAGTTCTACTGATTTGTTCTGAGCTCAACTACCTTAAACATGATTCTTTCGGACTATAGTTAATGTCATGGTTCTGCTGCTGTCACTTGTGTTTGCTACAGTTAGCTGGAGTCTCTGCTCTAGCCTGGGCTTGGCTGCGCACCTTAGCTGGGACAGTTCTGCCCATGTGTTTCTTATCCTCTTCCTAAGGTAGGGCTTTCTCTTGGCCACAGAATAACCATTAAGAGCAAGCCAGCCCAATCACACAAGCATGGTTCAAGACATTCAGCTTCCTCTGGAGAGTTTCTCTGAAGTCATCCTAGGGGTCTTGGGAAATCGCCCACTCTGGCTTATAATAGCTCTAACTATCCCCTTGGAGTCACGAACTCCCTCAATTTCTGTCTCCACAAATGTGAACGACCCATTCATCCATCCTTCCCTTTGACCTCCTAAGAGGTGCCTCTTCCACACCTTTGTCCTTGATCCTCTATGTCTTCCTATCCTCCAGGAGTGGACCTTGTTTTATTTGCTAGTCTCTCACTTACATGTGCTTTCCAAAGTGTCCCCTCTCCCCTGCCTCCTTCCTCGTAGAAGCAGCCTGCCCTGGTGGTTAGGAGCCCGAGCTCTGAAATCTCACACAACTGGATTCAGATCTGGCTCTAGCCCATCCTCACTGTGTGCCCTGAAAAAATTATGTAGCATCTCTGTGCCTTGGCTCCTGTATAAAACAGAGTTCAACGTAGTACTTTATGGGGTGGTTGTTAAGAATAAGTCAGTGTGAGACAGCAGTTGGCATGTGAGAATTAGCAGACCAGTCGGAGGGTAGATAGTTCACTGGGTAGTAAAGGTGGAATGGGGCGAGGAGAAAAAACTGCATAGCCACTGCATGGAGGCAAGAAACAGCTTCCAGTAGAGTCCGTCCTGAGAGTTCTGTGTGTACGAAGGGCTGTGGGTGGACAGCTCAGGCAGCTGAAGGAAGAGGGGTTAGAAGGGGGAAGTTAAGGCTGATAGGAGTTCCCCTGAAGCCCTCCTGACAACTCCCAGTGCCGTCCCGTCCTGACTGACCTGAAGGAGACTTTTTCCATCTTCCATCTAAAGCACAAAGTTGAGTCCTTAGTTGTTCGCCGTCATTTGGGGCCTTGAAGATCTTTGCAGTCAATGAATGATGGCTTTTGAGTACTGGGGTATTTCGGATTTTAGGTGAACACAATCTGCCCCCTACTGATCATTCTGGATGTTTTCAACCCGAATGGGTTTACTTGATATCATAAAGTGTTGCCACTGTCTTTGTCCCTGGGGATTATTGCAAAGACGGGAGAGTTAAGCCTGTTAACCCTCACGACATTTAAGAATGGTGTGTTGAGTATATTTTAGATGTCTCAGAAGTGACCTTTCCCTATTAAAACCTGTACAAACTGTGACTGGGACAAGGGTAATTCAAACAGAGCCCCGAAGGTGTGTCTAAAGGCCTTCAGTTCAGGCACTTGTAAGTTGACAAAGCTTATAGTGATGGAGAGTTTCTGTGGACCTAAAGTTCAATGAGTAAAAAGACATGTGTGTATGTGTGTATAATTTTAAAAAAATATTTACGTCATTTGGAAGCAGAGTGCTTTTGGAGAGTGTGCTTTTGATGGGGAGAAGGAAAGTGTGAAGGAGGGCACCGGGTCATTGCAAATCAAGCTCCAGGCTCTGGCCAGGCCCTCCGGAAGCGAATCATTGGCACAATCTTACTGTTTTCTATTGCACGAATAAAATTTTATTGTGTCCTTTTTCACAGTAATAAAATCAATTAAAGATTAAATATTACTAAATAATTCACAGAAGACAAGTTTATGAGTTCTTGATTTTCGGTTGGGATCATAAATATTGCACAGTTAAAAGATTAGGTAAACACTGCTTATACAACAGTTCTTTTATTTCATTTATATATGTTTCCAGAAGCCATGAAGTAGTGGCACATCTAGCAGTAGAGAGAGTAATACTGAATTCAAACAGGCAGCTCTTGGTTTTGGAAGCTGGTGATGAGACTCCTTGCTTTTCAGATTGTCTTGAAGTTGTAGTTATATTTGCAAATGAGAATTTTGATAGTGGTACCTGCCAGACTCTTTATTTATAGTTTATCTGAATTTTGAGAGTAATATTTAATGGGTTACTTCAGAATAGCTATGAAAATTAAATCTCTTACACATTGTCTGAAGAAAGTGTGGTGAAGTTGGCCAAGAGACTAAGCAATTGATACATCTCAGATGAACATAACTAAGTGTCCCATAAGACGTCCTTTGATGTGGCTCCAAAATAGGGTTAATAAAACTTTTCTGTAAAGGGACAGATAATAAATATTTTAAACTGGTGAGATATATAGTCTCTGTCAAAACTACTCAACTCTGCCATTGTAGTACGAAAGCTGCCATAGACAGTAAGTAAACAAATGGGTGTAGCTGTGTTCCAATAAAACTTTATTTACAAACACAAATCTGGCCATCTGGCCCTTTGCCCATCTATGCTCTAAAGTGGAATGACCTGATGTGCATTTTTGGTGAATAGTGAGGATGTCAGATTTGAGAATGGCTAGTAGATATATTTAAATTACATCAGTATATATTTTATAAATATTTTGATAGTAACCATAGTAAACTCAAAGTCTTTAACCAATTAATTTATTGGCACTTGCTGTTTTTAAAATGAAGTCTGTGTGACAGTTATCTCCCTCAGGGACCTAAATCTGGATACAGTTAGTCCAAAAAGAGAAAAATCTAATCTATTGGGGAAAAGTGTTGAAATAGATTTGACTCTAGATTTAGTGTGAATGAGGTTTTTTCACAGACTGAATTTCAGAGAACAAAATAATCGACTCATTCCTGCCAGGACTCCTCCACTTTATGATTGAACAAACATCTCCCATATAATTCACAAGTTTTTATTCCTTTCTGGATTTTCCTATAAATGTTTAACCTAGGCTATACGTGAGAATAAAAGTGAATTCTAGTTACACAGCTTTTGAAGAGCCTTATTTGAAATATCTTCCTTTAAATAGTCCTTTTAACCAACTCTTTATAGTGAGCCAAAAATCAAGTCCAGTCAGAATATAATAGCCAGATAAATTGGGGGAAATTGCAGATACCCAAAGGTTGGCATTTATATACATTCATGTGAATTCTTCATATCAAGCACTGGTAAGAGAAAGGTATGATTTTTCCTCAAATTGCCTAATGAAGAGCAACTCAGAACCAACTGTAAATCACCCTAAATATACTTTAATTTTAGTTACTGTCTCAAAACATGAATAGTTTTTTAGTCTCTTATTCTTTTTAAACAAATTGTTAAGGCCGTAGAAGTTGTGCTACTAGTTATTTTAGAAACTTTATTAAGGCAGGACAAAGCAGTAATTATCATGATATTATATTTCCTTTTTGCTTTAATGACTTATTCTAGGATTTATTTTGATTATAACACAGCTTTAATATTAAGATTTGTTAGTACACTAGTTTGCATTTTTGGTTTTTGATTTTCTTTGTTTTTTCAAGAGGTTTCATGTATATATTCATCAATTCATCAGGACTTTACCCATCTCCAAAGGTTGAGAATCTATTATATTTTTATATTCCTCAATGGAAAAGCTGTTTAACTCATTATTCTTGGCATATGTAAATTTCGTCTGAAATCCTCACCCTCTCCATCTGTTTGTTCCTTCTGGAATGGAGGTGGAGCCTGAGTGGCTGCTCTCCCTTGCACGTTGCCAAGTTACATGCTTGGAGTCCACTTCTCAAACAGCCAGTGCTGCTCCCAGCATTCTGAGTTTTACCCCCAGGTTGCAAAATCCCAAGTGAAAAGAAAGGAAAACTACTGTTACTGCTCCCTAAAAAGAAGAACAAGCTACTCTGTTAAAAGTCATGCAAATTTCTATGAGCCTCGAAGGTTCAAATAAGAGAATTATTCCCCCTCCCCCCGGGAATACTGTGTTGAAAAAGAACTATTTAAAAAAAACAAAAAAAGAGGATTCCTATTATTACTACAGTTGCCATAAAATGAAATCACCTTTAAGCTATGCTGCTCTCCTTCTTTTCCTAGAGAGTTTGAAAACCTGTTCAGTGGGTAACCTGGTGCTTGTTACCTGATTTCTATTCATATGAGTTAGATTACAAGTTTATTAATTTTATTTATTAAATTTAGGAAAGCTAAATACAAGCCATTTGCATCTGAGAGAGAAGAGCCTTTTCTTTGCCTTGCACTTTAGAAGTATTTCATATTCTTCACCATCTGTGCACATCTAAATCAGCCTTTGATTAAAATCTTGGTCTTATTCCTTTTATGAAGAAACTCACTAATGTTTTTCCTTATTAAGTTGCAAAGATTATTCCCAAAAGACTATGTAAAATTATTAATATTTTATCCAGCAAATGGGAATTTAGGGAACAAGTTTCTTGTTTATGGTGTACATGTATATTTTTTTTTACTAAGAAATGGATGAATTTTGTTTTCATAAAGGCATGCACATCGAGATGAATTGGAGATGCCCCCTGAAGACAGCATTATTTCAGATGCCCCTACAGCCTGGTCATTTATAGAACCTCACACTTATGTCTCAATGAGAGGTTGATCGCTCAGGCTTTTTGGTGCTAATATTTTATTGTGTATAAAGTTCCACTGGAGAACTGAAGATGCCGATTCTCAGTCTAGCAGTTGAGGAGGGGCGGGGAACCTGCAGCCTCAGGGCCACACATGGCCCTCCAGATCCCCAAGTGTGACCCCTCGACCGAATCCAAACTTCACAAAACAAATCCCTTTATTAAAAGGATTTGTTCTGTAAAATTTGGATTTAGTCAAAAGGCCACACTCAAGCATCCAGAAGGCCACATGTGGCCCCAAGGCCATAGGTTCCCTCAGTGCTATTTGGAAAGATCTTATCAGCTTTGGTAATAAAATGGATGACTCTTCCTTGAATTCTTTCATTTCAGACTCATTCTATTAATAATTGATTTTGAGTCCATACCACATTTGATTTTTTGTTGTTCCCAAATAATTAACACAGGGGAATCCACTGAAATAAGGGCTGAAGTTGGGGTAAATGTCAGGCAGGGAACGTAGAAGGAGCCCTCAGTGATGGCTGTGAATGTGAGAGAAACAATATGGCAGAACAGCAGGAGACTGGGGACACCACTGAAGCAGGTGGCCTGGCTAGTCTGTTTTGAATAAGAGCTTTGGGATCAATCTTCAGTCTGAGGACGAAAAAGCAATCACAATCTCTCCACTTAATTGCTGCTATGGAAAATGTAGGAAAACATTTCAACCTGAAATGCTAATGTTCTTTCAGCCATGCCTGTGTCTACATACACGCCAATCACTTACAGCAGTTACAAATAAGGATGGAAGTTTTCCACCCTGCATTGATAAAATCCAAATTGACAATTTATTTAAAAACTCTTATTTGGGCCAGATTCAGCGCCTACTCAAAGAAATGTGTCAGGGTAAGAGGATGTGAATAACACAAAAAATAATGACTGCATGACTTTTATTAAAGATATTTTATTGTGTATAATGCTTTCTGAAGCAGAAAAGGAAAAACAAAATCCATTATTCATGCTTTTTTCATATTCGTGCAGATATGACTATAATGAAAGTTTGTCTTCTGCTATGGGCATAACTCTGAGCCCCTCAGTAATAAAACAAATGTTTTCTAGGACCAGGGTATTTATATGCAAAAATCATCTCCACAATGCAAACTTTGTCTGAAAAACAAGACTCTCGTTTTTAAAGGAGCCTTGCTATATTGCCAAGGGCATTGCGTTGTTTATTGACATTTATATAATATCAGATACAAATTAGGAAACTTAATTATAAAATGGTACTATTCTTTCATAAGTATTTAAATCAATTTATATTTATTCATTTTAAAATTAAATAGTGAGACTCTCTTTCAGTGAGCTGAGAGCAGTCATTTTGGGCTGCACAATGAAAAATGTGGGAAGTATTGTTCTGATTAGGCATTCAGCTAGTGAGACTGTGTATTAAGCCTGGGCAAATATAAACTCATTGAACTGTTGAATTAAGTACTGTGTGTTTTCATTTAATTATGTTTAGGAAACAGCTTACAATATCAGTTGATAGGTTAGCTCTACTTTAATTGATCCATTGTTTTGAAGAAGCTATTGTCTGGTAGAACACTATATTCCAGGTGATGAAACCTAATAAATAATAACCTGGAGAGAATAGATTTCCTCTTTCAGTGGAAAACATTATCAGTGCAATTTTTATTACACATCTATGGCATGTTGGTATTGTCCAACTTTAATGACTTAGAAAAACCCCCAGATACTACAAAAACATCAGAATTTCAGAAGTAGGTAAAACTGATAAGTTGTAGCTGTACATAATTACATATTAAACTGAGTGTGGTCATCATTTCTCTTCTGCCAGTGAGTTGGGAACTAGATGTAAATGTGGTTCTAGAGGAAGGAACATAATGGTAGGTCACCAGGCCACTGAGTTCGCAGTGCTTGGTTCTGTTGTGGGCAGTTACAATTAATTGATTCAAGATACATGATTCTTCCAAGAATGGTATCCACCATCAATGTATCATGACCAGTTTGGAGGCAAGGTTACAAGTTTATTTACGTGAAAATAACAGAAATAGTTGTACTTCATTTATTAAATTATCTGACTTCATTTAGGAACTAGTGTACTGTTTATATCAACGTGTGATTGATTTATTACTAGTATAAATGTTAGTACTTTCCAAGGGAAAAAAATAACCTGTAACACAGAATCACTTAAACAATTAAAATTATTGAAGTTAATTTTTCAAACCCCAAACTATAGTGCCATCAACAGCTGCTGAGCTACTGAATAAAGAGGATACATGTGTGTATACTCATGCTTGCGTGTGCTCCCTCTCTCTCACACACACACTTACACAGGTATGAAATTAGTACATTAAAGACTTCAAATGTAATCACTGCAGCTACTAAGCCTAGAATTATAGAGTCGACAGCTTGAAAATAACCTCATCCAGTCTCTTAATTGTACAGATGAGGAAATTGATGCCCTTACCAAAAATTACAAAATTAACAAGAGTTGGACCCTGCATTACAAGTTAGCTCTCACATACTATGTGTTCCACACTTGTCCATTGAGCTAAATAAGACATGTACCTTCTCCAGGAGTCCAGTCATGCAAATAAGACCCTGGCTTTAACTTTCTTGAACGTTTTTTTTTAAAATAGAAATTGCCTTAACCACAAACTGAACAAAAAACAATTGTTTAATTGAATCGAACTGGAGAATAGAAATCAGAGACAGAGACTCCCCTGAGTTGTAGAAAGGGTGACTGTAGGGCCAGGACAGGTAAGTGGGTGTCCAAAAGAAAGTAGCTTTTCCAGCCAGGGAGTCAAGGACCAGGGCAGATGCCATGAGAGCTAAATGGCTATAGAGGGAGAGTACAGAGCAGCTTAGAGAAAGAGACACCACTAGGCCCTCCGCCTTCCCCTTGAGTAAAAGAGTAAGTCAGGGCCGGGCACGGTGGCTCACGCCTGTAATCCTAGCACTCTGGGAGACCGAGGCGGGTGGATCGCTCAAGGTCAGGAGTTCGAGACCAGCCTGAGCAAGAGTGAGACCCCCATCTCTACTAAAAATAGAAAGAAATTATCTGGCCAACTAAAATATATATAGAAAAAATTAGCCGGGCATGGTGGCGCATGCCTGTCGTCCCAGCTACTTGGGAGGCTGAGGCAGTAGGATCACTTAAGCCCAGGAGTTTGAGGTTGCTGTGAGCTAGGCTGACGCCATGGCACTCACTCTAGCCCAGGCAACAAAGCAAGACTCTGTCTCAAAAAAAAAAAAAAAAAAGAGTAAGTCAGATGTACATGGAACTGAGGACTCTGCCTGACCTAGTCAGTTGTTGGTGCCAATGTAAATCAACACAAAGTCCACGTAGCTAGATGGAACATCCACCAACCTTAGCACTATTGCATATACTGATTCTCAAACAAACTGAAGAATAATCCCAAGGGGATATCCAAAGGAAGGAATTTTTGAAGTGTTCTGTGAGAATAAAAACCTAGGCCTGTTTCGTGCTGGTGATGACCAGGAGTAGTAATAGAGAGTACTTTACAGTGCTTTGTAGCTACTCCAATGTGGTAAATAAAATTAAGTCCTTAACAACCCAGAATTAATTTTATTCTTGACCCCTTAACCTCCTAGTTTATATGTGAGTACAAATGTTATGCAGGATGCTTATATGCCAGGGATTAAAGCATGAAATGATTACTTTCTAGTCAACGAAGTTAAAATGTCTTGTCAAAATAAATGGTAATAGCAAGAAGCTAGTAATTTGTAAAAAATCTATAACATCGCCACTCTCACCTCTACTGCTCTCTCCTCCTCTTACCTGACTCCAGCCACACTGACCTCCTCACTATTCTTTGAACATGTCAGGATAGAAGGAGGAGGATGGATAGAGCCTTGGCTTTTTTTGTTTTCTCTGCCTGGAGTGTTTCCTCCATCTGTCTGTAAGGCTAGCTCCCTCATCCTCTACTTCACCTCCACAGGGGGGCCTGCCCTGAGCCCCCTGTTCCCTGTTGCCATCCTCCTTCCCAGCAGCCAGGACTCCCTACCTGATCCTGATTTGTCCTTTTTTTTTTTTTTTTTCCCCATAGCACTTTTTTACCTCCTAATGTAAAAGATCATTTACTTAGGTGTATTGTCTGTTTGCTCCACTAAGATATTAATATATAAGCTCCACAAGGGCAGGAATCTTTGTTTAGTTTGTTTACTTATTTATCCCCAAAGCTCAGAACAGTGTCTGGAGCATTGTAAATGCTCAATAAATATTTTTAATGAATAAATGACCATATGAATATTGACTTCCCAGGATAGAAATTTAGGAAAAATTCCCTAAGGTTAACCCACATGTTCTTTCTCATAATCAGGAGCTATTCATATGTCAGTTGTGATATGCTTTTTATTTTGGCCAACTTATTTGTCTTTAGAGGAATGATCTATAGGAGAGTTGTCCTCTTTCTCCAAAAGCTTCAAATAGAGCGACTTTAGGGCCAATCTTGGCATTTAAGTCCCAGAGAAATTCAAGTTTACTCTGGGAGATAAATAGATTAGAGAAGAATAAAAATATCAGTAAAGGAGACTGTATTTCTAAGCAACAGAAATTCCATAGTAAAACAAACCATGTCCAGATGGTCAGGAGATAATATCAGATGATCTTTCACTGGGGCCAAGAGGAAGCTCCTTTGAAGCTGACCAGCATAAGGGTGGATAATCTGCTATCACTACTGCCAAATATTTCTTTTTCTAATGACTATGGCCAGATAATGATGCAAATGTAGGGCTTGTTTGTATAGGAAGACCCATCAGAAAATCCAACATGGTAGGTCTCTTGTTTTAGTATCCCAAAAGGCATATTCCAGAAGGAAGTGAACACTGAGATACACATTCCAAGGAATCTGAGATAACAGGAAACAATCACCACCTGTCTTTATCCATTTGGGCTGCTACAGCGAAATACCATACATAGATTGGGAAGCTTGAAAACAATGGAAATTTATTTCTCACAGTTGTGGATGCTGGGAAGTCCAAGATTAGGGCTCTGGCAGATTTGGTATCTGGTGAGGGCCCATTTGCTGGTTTACAGATGGTGCTTTCTGTCTGTGTCCTCAGATGGTAGAAGGGGCAAAGCGGCTCTCGGGGGCTGTTTTATTTAAGGGCACTAATCCCATTCATTGAGGGTTCTGGTCTCATGACCTTATCACCCCCTGAAGGCCCCACCTCCTAATACCATTACCTTGAGCATTAAGATCTTAACATAAATTTGTGGGGGGCGGGGGAGCACAAACATTCAGACCACAGCACCCCCTTAAACCCCACTATGTGGCTTCTTCTCAGGCCTTCTATAGCTAGCATACTCTTAGGTCTGAGAGCCATGCAATGTCCATTTTCTCTGACCTTAGCGTGCTATCCCTTCAAAGATGTCACACTCTGGTCAGAAACACAACCAAAGCCCCAGCCACTAGTGGTCAGAGAAGTGGTTCAGTTGGACCAGCACAGCTGCCCCAAAGATCTTCCTCAAGTTCAAATCCAAGTAATGTGCTTCTTTGCTTGAAATCTTGGGCTGATTTCTCCCACAGCTTCAAATTCTATGGCTTAGTACATGGTCTTTGTTACCTTTATTATCTGGTCTTTGTCCTAGCATCGATTGCATTCTCCATAGTCACTAGTCTGTGTGTCTTTCTCAGTGTATGGTAGACTCCCAGAGGATAAGAATTATACCTTATTCATTTTAGTATCCTCGGTGGTAGGCCTACGGAGGTTCTTAATAAGTATTGGTTCAGTGGTTGAATGGATCAGTGGAAATCCTGCGATGTTGCTAAACCCTAACGTGGCTATTATTTTTCTTCCCCGAGGACTTTGGCATTATGTTCCTGCACCACCTTACAGCCATTTCCTTGATTACCTTTTCATATGTCAACAATATGGCCCGAGTGGGGACCCTGGTCCTTTGTCTTCATGATTCAGCCGATGCTCTTCTAGAGGTAAAAGTTTTCTTTTCTTCTGTAAGAATACAAAATCTGGAATTCTGGATCAGGAGTTCTTCAGTGTGATGCTAGATGGTGCTTGGGGACCATATAGACAACTGCTTTAAAACTGCAGAGTGTTTCTTCATAGGTTATATTGGTGGAAACGAGACTTTAAATTAGTATGTAAACTTTTACACAAAAAAGGTTAGCATACTTTATTAATAGAATGATGGAAACCTTTATAATTCCACACTAAGGAATGAATGATTTTACAAAGGAAAATTATTATGTGAGTGGGTTTTGTCTCTTGTGTTGTAAGTTTCACACTGATTTATGGGGAAATTTTATATAACTCAGGTTAGTTACTAATGGGAGCTGTACATCCCAGTGAAGTTAAGTAGTAGTCATAGTTTTTATTGCCAATACACATATTGTCCTAGTGTTTTTACAGTGAAAAAGGTATGTGAATTCTAAATTATATATAGAAATGATTTTCTATGTATATAAGCATAAAGAGTATGTGTGGAAATAATGGTTGCACTTGAACTTTCTAAACAATCATCATGTAGAATTCTTAAAGTAGTAAAATAAATAAATAAAAATGCTCTAGCATATTTCAAAGGTAAAATCCCGAGGAAAATTTTGATGTGGTATTTACTCTCCTAATTATGGTTCCAGTGAAGAGTCATGCTCAATAATGTTATATAAATAAATAAAAGTCTTTTCATTTTGTGCTAAGAAATTTATATAACTGGTCAAAATTAACTAATAAAAATATAAATTCCATGTAGAAATAGGTCTTAGAATCTATATTCAGATTTTTTTTTTTATTCCTTTTGGCCCATGGTTTCCCCACCTTTGAAGCATTTATTGTTATTGTAAATATAGAATGTATATGCCCTCAAATAATGATCCATTATTGCAATATAAGCAGAAATTCTATGCCATAAAATTGAATCTACTATAAAGGTAATAGGTTAAGATTTGAAGGATATACGGTACTTTATTAAAAATTCTGGTCCTTTAATGCTATAAAACAGAAAAACAGCCCTAATGGGCTAGATCATTCAAACAATAATTTGACGCTATGATTTTTAAGTGACTCAAGCTAAAGTCTATTCAACATAATTTTTTTAGGAGAAATATAATTAGTATAAGGGCAATCTCCTGGAAATCGTGACCATTTGGTTTAATCTTAAGTATGCCTGGAAGCAGAAATTTGTAGAGCAACCTACAGTTTTGAAATCAATCCTGTACAATCAGCCAACTGTAATGCCTGTGGAAATAACTGGCTGGTGTGGTGCTTGGTAGTGCCAGGATTCAGAAACTTTTGACTGAATTGTCACCTACTGCTTTTATCCTGAAAAGAAAAATAATGCAGAAATCCCAGTCATGTGGCTTAAAAACAAATATTCTTCATCACCTGGGTTCTCTTTACCATTATAAAAATAAATAACGTTTGAGAAAACCAATTAATGAGATGATATATCAATTGTCAACTCCTCAAAGTGGGATCTATGGCCTAGACATTTCTGAAAAGTTGATGTTTAATTCTTATTTACTGGATACTGGTGAATGAATGTAAAAGAAAAACCACATGTTTTGCCTAGCCAGAAGAAGGCAGAAGGTGCTTTTTCTTTTATCATAATTCATGATGTTATACCCAAAGTATTCATGAAACTAAAAGCCTCATAATCCTGGCTTCCACTCAGTTAATAGATATTTCCCCTTAGGAATACGTTTCTCTTATAGCTTTGTGCTTTACTTAAATGCCAGTAAATTATAGCTTCTGTGGATACTGTCAACAATCTTTTTAGTTTAATTCAGCTAATTTAACTTTCCAAGAAATAGAAAATAATGTTATGAATCCAGAAGACATCGTCAATTTATAACCCTGTGTGTAGGTGCTGTGAATTCTATGTGAAAATGTAAAAAGAGGTGATCAAGCAAAACGGTTTTCAGTCTCACCTGTTTTTACTTAGGATGACCTGTAAAAAGTAGATGTAGAGAAAGGGGTGCAATTTCTTCCCTAGACTAATTTATAATATATTAATAAAAATAGTCACTTAAATCACTGTCATAAATTATTAGAGACTTTGAACATTAGTGACTTTCATCTAGAAAATGACTCATCAATATAACTTTGAAAATTCTACCTAAATGGATCGGTTGGGTTGAAATAACATGATTTTTGTTCTCACTCATATATGGGAGCTAAATATTAAAAACAATTGATCTCATGGAGACAGAGAGTAGAATGATGGTTATCAGAGGGTGGGAAGGGTAATGAGGAGAAGAAGAAAAAGTACAGATGGCTAACGGGTGTGAAAATATAGTTAGATAGAATGAACACTGTTTGATAAACCAACGAAGTGACTATAATCAACAGTAAGTTAGGGCATACTTTAAAATAACTAACAGTGGAATTGGAATGTTTCCAACACAAAGAAATGATAAATGCCTGAGGCGATGGATATCCCAATTACCCTGATTTGATTAATTCACATTGTATGCCTGTATCAAGCATAATTAAAAATAAAAATTTAAAAAAGAAATGATCTTGACATTTCCTTCATTTCTAAATTTATAAGGATAAGCCAGGAAACTATCCTCCCAAAGTACTCCCTGTATATGTTTAAAGAAAACTTATAATTCTAAGTAGAACTAAGAAAAATACAGAATATCTCCATATATTCTGTATAAAGTTTATGACCTTAGTATTTGGGATTCATTAAAGATTTAAAGGATTATCCAGCACTTTCTATTTTGACCTGTTATGAGGAATTTCTGTTTTGGTGTCTCTGGCTTGCTAAAATCATCTATAATGCAAGAATTTCTTATTTTTCTCTCTGTTTTTCTGAAATCAGCCATAAAATTGAATTTTTCAGGTTGCTGAATATTTTATTAAATCTGTAACAGTCAGTAATTCTACTTATGGCTAATGCTGCATTTCACTCAACTTATGGGTAATTTATAAATACTGATGCATGATGCATGACATTTCAAAGTAGCAGGCAATTTTACGCATCTGGTAAGTTCTATCTTACAGGAGACTCATGCATATGGAAAGAAACTTTTTATTTATCAGTTTAACTAAATTAATATGTCACATTCCTTCCTTTCACAGGCTGCCAAAATGGCAAATTACGCCAAGTTTCAGAAAATGTGTGATCTCCTGTTTGTTATGTTTGCCATGGTTTTTATCACCACGAGACTGGGTATTTTTCCTCTCTGGTGAGTATGCCAGTCTTCTTTCTGATGGAGCCGCCTTTCCAGGCTAGCTTTATGAACCATCCTCCTTTTGAATTTTACTCTAAATACTTAGTAAAAGGTTTAAAGATAGTTGGGGAGAGACTCAAGAAACAGCTTGATTTCTTCTTCCAGAGGAGGGTTGCACTCTTTACTAATATTGTCCCCGGGGTAATTAGAAAAGGAAGTGATTAACATATGTCCTGAAGCCACAGGAAGCCATCTGTCATCTTAGACACTAGGCTAGAATATGACTCAAGAACCTCAGCCATGAGGATTGGAATTAAAGGAAACATGGTGTTGTAACCAGGTGTGTGTCAGGGATCACAGAGGGATGTCCCTGGGCCCAGCATCACCTGGGAGCTTATTAGGAATGCGAATTGCTGAGCCCCCACCCAAGACCTGCTGAGTTAGAAACTTCGGAGATGAGACCTGGTCATCTCTTTTTCGATGTCTTCCGGATGATTGTACTACGTGTTAAAGTTTGAAAATGACTGTCCTAAGTAATTCTACCCATCAGCTGTGTGTACAGCTAACGCAGATGAAAGATATGACTCAAAAATAACCCCTGAAGTTCTTTTTGGCTCCTGAATGAATGTCAGGATGTCTTTTCTTTTTGTTGAGAGCTAAGAAACAGATAAGACAGATTTGGATAGAATTTGACAGTCCTTTCTATAGAAAATAGGTGCACTGTCATTAATCATTTTCTGGAAAGCTATTATTTGAACTAAGAAAAAAAAATGAATGCTCCATATCACTGGAAGTCTACCATTGATGGTAGATTTTTTTTTTTTCCCCATTTTGGAAGATCGATTTAAATGGAAAATTCAAGCGATGGAAATTGGAGAAAGTAGAGAAGCAAAGGGAAGTAATACTTTCACTTTCTACCCCACTAGAAAAACAATAAAGTTGGGGTTTTTAAGTGAACAATGTCTGTTACTGGGATTCCAGTAACAAATTACACACATACACACCCCTTCTCCTTGAGACTCACAGCCCTTCTGGGCACTTATTATGAAAATCATTTCCAAGCAGCAGCACTGTGTGTTGGCAAGACATTTATAAGACCTCATTATAGTTTAATATGGTTGTAGGTAGTGAATATGGCTGTAGGTAGGGAACATTGAAGTAATTTTGAATATAATGTGTCTGTAATTTTTTCAGAGCTGGAGCTCTTTGAAGATTATTTGCAGAACTAGTGGTTAGAATTTAAATAGAAGAAATTCAAGCAAAATCCAGGAAATTTTTCTCAAAAGAGTAAAGCTTTTCAGTGTAGGATTTCTGAGAACCTGAGTTTTAAAGAAATCTTTGGTTTGCTTACTTCACTTTAAGGGTGGAATTACATTTGAGATGTAATTCTTCTTCTTCCCTCTGGTTAATGTATAAAAGCTCTTGAGGTTTAGACAGCAGTGAATTACCTAGAACATAGACCTCAGAATAGAAATTTGTCCTGCTACCAATAAGATAACTTAGAGGTATGGTCTGTGGTGATAACCTATCCTAGCTGCTTAGAAAAAAATCCTTGTAACCAAATAATATACCTATTCTGGTCTTTTCATATAAATGGTTTCATACAATATGTGGTCTTTTGTGACTGGGTTCTTTCAATTAGCCTGATGTTTTCAAGGTTTATTCAGCTTGCAACATATGTTAGTACTTCATTTCTTCTTATTGCTGAATAGTGTTCTATTGTGTACATACGCCACATTTTATTTATCCATTCATCAGGTGATAGACTTTTGGGTTGTTTCTGCTGTTTACCTTTTATGAATAATGCTGCAGTTAACATTATGCACAGGTTTTTGTGTGAGCACAAGTTTTCAGTTCCTTGGGTGTATACCTAGGAATAGAATTGCTAGATTACATAATAACTCTATGTTTAACTTTTTGAAGAACACCAAACTCTTTTCCAAAGTTGCAGCACCATTTTACATTCCTACCAGCAATGTATGAGGGTTCCAATTTTTCCACATCCTTGCCAACACTTGTTATTATCTGTCTTTTTTATTATATTTATTTTAGTGGGTTTGAAATGGTATCTTGTGATTTTGATTTACATTTCAAATTCTTTACCCATTTTTAATTAAGTTGTCTTTTTAGTGTTGTGTTTGTTATATATAATTATATATTGGATAATAAGTCCTTTATCTGATATATAATTTGCAAATATTTTCTCCCCTCCTGAAGGTTGTCTTTTCACTTCCTTGATGGTGTCCTTTGAAGCACAAAAGTTTTTAATTTTGATAGGTCTAATTTGTCTACTTTTTTCTTTTGTCACTTGTGTTTTTAGTGTCGTATATAAGAAACTGTTGTCAAATCCAAGGTCATAAAGATTCATACCTATGATTTTCCTACGTGTTTTCTAGTTTTAACTCTTACATTTAGGTCTATGCTGTGCTGTGTATATGGTGGGAGGTAGGGATCCGATTTCATTCTTCCATGTGTGGATATTCAGTCATCCCCCACCATTTCTTGACTGGCTATTGCTTTTATTGTGATCTTCTTCATCACTTCACTCCAATGAAGCAGACTCTTTTTTTGTCACATTTCTTGTCTGCTGCGCTTTTACTGGC
Organism: Eulemur rufifrons; assembly: GCF_041146395.1. Classification (NCBI taxonomy): domain Eukaryota; kingdom Metazoa; phylum Chordata; class Mammalia; order Primates; family Lemuridae; genus Eulemur; species Eulemur rufifrons. Next base: position 57,415,053 of record NC_090983.1, on the reverse strand, counting down.
TTTGATCCATTTCCGCCTCTTAGAATCACACCATATTTTATCTGGGAACTGCATCCTAGATTGAGTGATTTGTCCTTTCTGGGAACTCTTCATCCTGTCCAATAAGCCAGGAGGTAGTTACAGCCCTTTCTCCTTCTCTCCAAGCTGGGATGCTGGCCAGGGAAGTAGTGATCATTTCTGTCCACAGGACATCTGGGGTACAATACACACAGGTCACCAAAACTGATCTCTCCACATTATTCCTTCCTAAAGGTATCACTGTCCTCTGGCTTCCCTGTGTAGATCCCCAGCCAGTGTCTGGCCTTGCTATTCCTGGGACATGATTTACCCCAGACAGTGCAACTTTTGTATCCACTGTGTGCTGCCCTTGGCCTTGCTAAACTGACTGCTTTGCAAGGAGGGTAATTAAAGTAGCAACTGCTCCTTTTGGCCATAACAATAGCCTTTCCTATTAATACCTCCTCCAAATACATGCTTATTTATTTCATACGATGTTATGTATGGTCAGGACCAAATTTTAGCTAAGTCTTTATTTATTCTATACTTTGACAGAATTTGGGTTACAATCAGTGTTCAAAAGCTCCAGTGATATTGGATATATGTGGTACTACTGTTACCAAACAAGTAATTGCTGGTGCCTCACATACGTGTAACCTGGCCATCATTTGAAAAAAGAGTTTAACTGTTTTCTCTTGCATTTACATTTTTAGAAAGTTGTATCTAGTTAAATTCCCTCAACTCAAAAATCTGTGTATTTTAGCCTTCATTTTATAGTCAATGGTTTGATCCGTTTTGAGAGTAAGCCTATCCACCATTGTAAGCTGTTACCGTTTCCGTCAGTCTGCATCTCTTTCTTATACTCCACTTGTGTAATCACTGAAATTCCTGACAGTGTCCCATAGTTTATGAAGCAGTGGTTTGAATTTGTCATAGAGTAGGTTGTGTTCAATCTCATTATCCATCCATCACAATGCCTTATTCACAATAGCTACTCAATAAATATTTGTTGAGTGAATTAAGTACTTTTAAATTCTAAATGGTCTCGGGTCTGTTTTCTTAGTCGATCTCCCTAAAGCTTTGTGAAGTTAGATAGGTGCAATTTCTCCCTTATCACACAGAGAAAACCAGTTCATTTAGTCAATGATTCACCAGGCTCTCTGGACTCTGGTCTCCTAACAGCAGTTGAATTAACAAGTACTTAGTATGTTCTACTTGTTCTCTCTACAGTATAATACTGTCTTAAGTCCATAAAGTAATTGAGATACATTTTCGGTAGTTGTTAAATGAAAGAATCATTTAAAAATGATTTCCCCTGTCATTCTGCCCCAGCCAGATACCATATTGTAAACATCATCATCTCTCAGCCTTGCATTAGAATCTGGTAAAGAAAAAAACAATTCCACAAAGAACTGAAAGGAGAATGGCATGTTTCGGTCACTAGAAAGACTGTTTTTGCCTTGAGTCGTATTTCTCCGCGTCACTGTGTCTGCCAGATGTATAACTTCTTTGCACCTATGTCCTCATCAGTAAAATAATAATACTCTACCTACCTCACCAGAAATGTTAAGGATCAAATGAAATATTGTTTGTAGCAGTGCTTTGTAATCTAAAAAGTACTTTATAAATATATTAAGCATTTTTCAAAATGTACTGTTACCGTTAAAGATGTAAATTCTCATTTAAGGCCAAGTAGTCAGAAATTTTGATTACATTTTATAACTTCTAATTAGCCTAGATTAAGGAACCATTACCATAGGTAGTTTGAAATAAAATTTTAAAACACTCTCTCCAGTTATGAAACCCGAACAGTCTTGTTTTAGTCGCTTCTTTTCTCAGTACTCAGCATGTAATATGGAAAGTGTACCAGTTCGCCTTACTCCTGCAAATCCCAAGTGACCGTACCTACCTTGAGCCACCCAAAAGCAACTATTACTATTCAGAGAATCCCTCAGAACTTCATGTCAGGCTCCTCTCTCTTCATAAGACAGTTTCTCAAAGTCATTATCCAGCCAAGAATGGGCATGCCACAATTGCCAGGACCTCTTCCTATGGCCCAAGGATGATTTTCCACCTCTCCATTTATGTCCCACCAAATGCCAACTCCTTGGCTGCTGGAGGGTTAGAATCAATTAGGTGCCTTTAGTCGTCTGCTGCTGTTCAGACAGAAGCATCTGCCTTCTCAGAATGTTGCTTTCTATTGATCTCGACCCTGCAGAGCAGGGGAATTATCTGTGGATTTGTATTCTCTGAAGGTTTCTGCAGTTAAAGAAAAAAAAAGAGTTCCAGAGGATCCTTGATCATTCCTCAACCATTTTCCTTGATAAGACTTGAAATTCATCCAGATGCATAAGGGAATTTTAGCTTTTTATCTGACTTATTTTTTAAAATATATTTTACTAAAGTAGCATGGCTTATATGCTTTTCTGAATAGCTAATAAGAAAAAGATTAGTTTCAGAGTTCACAAATTTGTAAAAGCTGATCTTTTTTTTCTGCAATCCCTTGACAAATTTGCTGTAAAATTTGCCTTGGTGCTGGTCTGTGTTAAATATAAAGGAAAAGGATGAAACCCGATATCCTTTGGCCATTAGGTATTTTGGCATATTTTTAATAATTCTTACGTCTATTAGTATTAGTTAATACCTTCATATGGTGGGGAAGAGTTAGATGGAAATGATGTGTGTTGAGATGTTTTGTCTATTTCATGTGAACATAATAATTTTAATTTCAGGGTTGAAGGGCTAGACCAGAGGTCAACAAACTGTGGCCTGTAGGATAAAGCAGCCCACCGCCCGTTTTTATGAGTAAAGTTTTATTGGAACACATCCTTGCCCATTAGTTAATATTGTCTTTGGCTGCTTTCTGCTACAATGGCATGGTTATTTGCGACAGAGTTACGGCCTGCAAGCCCTAAAATTTTCATTATCTGGTCCTTTACAGAAAGGTTTGCCAAATGTTTGGCTAGGCCATTAAGAATTAGTCTCATGAGTAAGAATAAGGCAATGGAGGGAGTGATGTTCTAAATGTATTCAGCCTTGGGATGTTCTCTAGAAGTATTGTTGACCCCAGACAAAAAACATGCAGGTATTCTTAATATTGTGGGGGAGGAGCAGAATGTGCTCTCAATTTAATGGACTTTTTCCTTTTGTGATGTGAGTCAACAAAAAAAATACAGTATCCTAGTAACATCTCTACACAGAATTAATGTCTTAAGTGTTCCCTCCTTCCCTCCCAATCACTGCAGAGAATTCTTTGCTGAGGAGAAGAGGAACAAATAAAAAGATTGCCCAAAGTATTATCAAATGTTTACATACCATCTATGGAAAAAATTCAATATGGCCATTTTGTCTATTTTAAAAATATCTGAGTGTTGTGATGAAGTCTAATGCCAGGACCAGAGATTTGAAAATTGTATATTTGACCAAGGGTCTCCCTTATTTGAGAGAACTGATGCTTTCTGGAAATTACTATAGCAGAAGAACTGACATCAAATATGTTTCCATTGGCTTCCATTATGATGTAGCACAGCTACATCCTAGGCTAGTCCTCTCCTCCCCCACTTACCACAGCTCCCTGACATTGGGCCCTGGGTCTCTCCTGCAAACTTGCCACTCTTGTCCATGCTGAGCTCCTTCTCCCTGTCCTAAGCCCAGTCTTGGACTGGCTTGTGCCAACCCTTTGCCTATTTCTGTGTCTAGACCAGCACTGAAGCCATCCCGGAACGTGTCCCTGTAGAACCCCAGAGTACAGGGCTCCATAAACCCTGGCTATGTCCTTTCATTGGCAGAACCTCTTCCATGCCTCTGAGGGCCACCTCTGGGGTTGTCATTGTTGCCAAGGAGACGGAACCACTGCATCACTCACATCCCCAGGATCCTCTGTTCCTTGCGGGAATATGTCTTATCATGTATTATCATTTAACTTTTTATGTCTTCTTTCCCAGGCAAGAGAGCAAACACTTTGCAAATTCCTCATAGACAAGGAGACTTTTCTTCTGTATTGATCTATTTATCACACTTCACTGTGAGCCTGCCATGCGTCAGGCATGATGTGGGTGATGGGGACATACGTACTGATTAGGTCATGTGCCCAGAATCATGCAGCACAAAAAAAAAATCAAATATTTATTAAATGGAAAATGAAATTTTAGAATCTCCCATGCAGTTCGGCACAGTCGTGAGTGAGAATTTGCAGCCCACATGTTTTTCCTTATGATATAGAATAGGCCCAAAGACAAAAAGATGACACTGTCCTAGTAGCTTTCTATGGCTGGAGCATTCTAGCCACTGAATTGTTTTTATCAGACAGGATTTATAGAAATAGAATTGTGCCATTGATAAGTACTGCCTTTATTCACAGCAGATCATAAAACAAAAATGCTCCATTTATAATGTGAAATGTCAATGAATTGGAAATACAGCAGATAAATGTATATGAGGAAAATCATAAAACAAGCAAGTATACTAAACATGCAAACCGTGACTGGCCACCTGATCAGGGCTTGATGGGTGTTGTTGTGTTGTACGGTGGCTCCCGAGTGAGGTAGAGAGAAAGGCAGTTATCGGGAGGTTCCAGGGCAGCATGGGAAGGGAGCAACTGTCCAAAAGAAGGAGAAATAGAATTTTTTTTTTAAAAATGCATCTTTCCTCCTTCCATCTGATAACTGAAGGAAGTGTCCTGGTGTAGTAATTTTTAATTTCTGCACGAGTCATCCCCAGCCACCATTGAGGACTTCTCACTGGGCTTCCTTGGTGTCAGGTGCCCAACCTCAAATTTATAACAAACTGCATTTCTCAGCACAACTTTCAACAACCCCATTTAACTAACTTCTTTTTTGAATGGCCAGGATATAAACTCACACCTAATTTTCACGGACAGTTGTGTATTAGGCTACTTCGTATTCTGCACGGTGCCAACTCATGCCTTAAATAGACTCATTGCAAAATAAATATTTAATTTGATTTGTTAGTAGTGAATACATTGTATTGTGATCTTTGAGTTATATATTCAGTAGTTATGAAGAAATGTAGAATACAACACTCATTAAAATTTTTATTAAAACTTATTCTAACAGGCCATGAGAAACATGTTCGAAGAAATGCTTCTGGAGACATTCCTTTGTTTAGTGCTACGTAATAATGACTAGACTGAAACATTTCCAAATGTTTTTAAATTCTGAGAGATTAAGAAGTATTGTTTTAGTTAACATTTTTACATTGTCTTTTTAATTGAAATGTGAATTTAGCAAAATGCATCTAATGAAATGGAATTGTCTATTAACTGTAATTTTACTGCCCAGTACTGTATGCCAATCAAATAAGGAAATATTTGGGATTCTTTCCCAAAATAACCTCCAGGGAGTGCCCTGAGTCACTGCTGTTCCAGACTAGTCTCCTACCTGCTACATCTGTTGTGCTCTGCAGGCATTCTTGGTGTTAAGGATGTTAACCGGAAGCAGCACAATATTGTGAACCATCAAATAATAGTAAAATATTGTTCAATTACTTCAGTATTATGCATTGACTAATAATAAATGAACAAAACAAGGAAAATTTTCTAGTTATCACTAAGTTATCTAGAGTATTGCCATTCATCAAGATTTTAGTCCAGGCCGGGTGCGGTGGCTCACGCCTGTAATTCAGCACTCTGGGAGGCCGAGGCGGGAGGATGGCTCAAGGTCAGGAGTTCGAGACCAGCCTGAGCAAGAGCGAGACCCCATCTCTACTAAAAATGAAAGAAATTATATGGACAGCTAAAAATATATATAGAAAAAATTAGCTGGGCATGGTGGCGCATGCCTGTAGTCCCAGCTACTCGGGAGGCTGAGGCAGAAGGATGGCTTGAGCCCAGGAGTTTGAGGTTGCTGTGAGCTAGGCTGACGCCACGGCACTCTAGCCCTGGCAACAAAGTGGGACTCTGTCTCAAAAAAGGATTTTAGTCCACCAAATTTTCCTTGTTTTCATCCCATGAAAATGAGAGTGTTTTATCTCATCTGCTACTAAAGGGCCAACACTATGATATAGCAATGAATACTTTAAGTTAATGTTCAAGTTATTGTTTAAACAAGTCCTATTCAGTCAATTCAGGAGGTGTGTGAAACACTGAGGCTGTTTTTCTTTGTGTGCAAGCCCCTTAAATTACCTTCCTTTTTCAGGACACTACATTATGTGAGGAGCACAATTTGCCAAGTCAGCACTTTATATGAAAGGGCAGGGGGGAGGGTGACAGAACCTTTTCCTATACATTAAGTCTACAGTTTCTTCCAGAAATAAGTTAAGTGTTTCACAAAATAGGTTAAAGCTCCTGTAAAGAGGTATGGAAGTAACAGGGCTTGAATGTCTTTGTGAGTAATGAATTATTCATGAATTTGACTCCCTTTTCCTTGTCTTCCTAGCCATATGATTGCATTCATTTCAAATTGTGTCTCCCCAACCCCGTTTAAAAATGTGATTAGATGTTTAAGTCCCCTACTCTCAGTGGAAGTCACATGACACTTTGCTGACACACTATTGTAATGGTATTGTTTGATATTCATTTCCTTGACACCTTTTTCCACTCAAGAGTGAAAGGGCTGGGACTGCATCTGATTCTCCCTTTATGTGCCCCGTACCTTGTGCAATACCTGGTGCTGATTTATCTCGCAGTCGATCTCGGATTTATCCTATATCTTAATTTGGAATTCATCTTCATGAAGGTGTTCCCCTCAGGCAGGCAGCTTTTTTACTTATTTCAATCTCATAGGGCAAAACTCTTTGTACTTTTTTTTTCCTCCCCAAATCAAGAGAAATATTTTGAATGTCATGGTAATGCTTATTAACTTCTCTATTCTCTTGAGCACACATATCCTACCTAATTCCCCATTCTGTTGTTTTCTTATCCCACATGCTGGCCCTTGTAGCTACTGTTTCCATTGAACTCTCTTTGAGGCATAGTATGTAGGGGACTGGCCTTTGGGTGCCCCGCACCAGACATACTGACTTGTGACTGTTGTGGGGTTTTTTTTTTTTTTCTAACTTGATCTGTATCCATCCTTCAAAGGTTTGAGGAAGATGATGAAAAGTTGTCTTATTCTGAAAATAACTGTATACACAAATAGGATCATTATTTTTATCTTCTGGCCTACTTTTTTCCACAAACAGGTAAAATAAAGTGGTGCTCTGCTGTGTATATATGATAACAGATATATCAAATAGCTATATATATATATTATATAGCTGTTTATTTATATATAAATAAAAATCATACAGTGAAACTGAGTTTTGCTTGCTCGTATCAACATCAAATAAATATACCATCTGCTTCCATGAGGTCATGGGGCTTCTTTTGAGTGGTTAAAACATGGTGAGACTTTTGGTTGCTTTCTGTTGCAAAAGAAATAAAAGTAATAAAATTGAATGATATATTTGCTACGTAAATAAGGGCATTAATGGTTTTGAGATTTCAGATAAAATGTTTTCATTGCATTCACATGAAAACCCAACAGTTTCATTGAAACTATATTTTGCTGACACTTTTTGGGCCTACAAAGTCTTGGTGCTATAATTGGGCCTGAAAACTCTCATATCACCATTTAGAACTAGAATCAGGATATATCTTGAGAACCTTAAAAAATAACCAAGTAGATTTCCAAATCACCTGAGAACAGACCCAGAGTGTTTTCCCTTAGCAGAGAGGAAAGAGTGTCAATTTTCCTTCTTTAAATTAACACTCTGTCCCTGTTCTGATATGTGGTAACAACTTCCTATTATTGTTTCTACATGTGCAAACTTCTTGGCAGTAAAATAGGATGCACTTTTTTATTGGAGAAGAGGGAGAAAAATTTGACAGTAAGTTATGTCAGTTACTAGAGTGGTCATTTAACCAAATAAATAGCTTTTAGTAGAACAATATACAAAGTTATTTTTGTAATGTAGAAGTAGCTCAACTCCAGCACCAGGAGAAAGACTAAGTAAATTTCTAGGGAATTTTCCTAGACATAAAAATCTCCGATTATGAAAACAGCTTGAAAGTAAAGGTAGACATGGTGATGGTGGAGGAGCAGGTAAAGGGTGATACAGGTGTTGCCTGAGAGTCTGGATTGAAACAGACACATGTGGTAGTGATCTTTTCATGTGCCTGACGTAGTTTATCCTCAGGAAAGTTTCTCAGGTCTTCTCTTTGAACCAATTAGGAAAAAACAAATCAGATTGACAAAACTTAATTTGTCAGTATTTTAACCAATGCTCAGAAAAAGAGAACAGGGTCTGCAATATCAAATACTGCGGAGGAGACAGAAGCAGATGAGATCAACGGTCATTGTAAAATTGTGCATGTGTTCTTCTTCTATAAAATGGGGAAATTGAGATTAATATCAGATACTTTCTAGCTCTGAAGTTTCTTGACTTTATGATTTGGCAATCACACGTGGGTTAGTGACCTTCTACTAAAAAAAAATTTATATAGAGTTATCCCTGCAAGGGATTCTGGTGTGGGGGGAGTAAGTGGTAAGCAAGAAGACATAGTGGACACAGACTGCTTGTTTAAAAAGTTTGCAATGTATAGAAGGAAAGAAATGAGATGATCATCAGTCACTGGCTGGTAGATGCCCAGGAAGAACATGCCTTGGCTCTAACACTGGGGCAGATTCCGAGGCCCTGCTGCTGGAGGCTCTCAGCTAACTGTGCTCCTCACAGCTGAATGATAAGCTCTGTCTTTCAGGGAGATCTGTGTTGCGCACATCCTTGGTATGATTTAGGAAGTTAACATGGAACCATTCAAATGAACAAATCCATCAGGAACAAAAGATGCACACGCATCAACATGGCAGTGTTTGGCCATCTGTCTGTAGTCAACAGGGTTAATCAGATTGTATTTGGGGAGCACACATTGCTTTGCTGTCTTATAAACTTAATTTTAATTTGAAGAAGCGTAATGATAAAGAACTCCTATCAAACACTTTGGTTCAAAAGTTGCTTGGCCAGGGGAGACAAACAAAAGAAGCAACTAGGTTTACATTTAGTGATCTATCTGTATGCATCTGGAGCACATTTCGGGAATAATTCAAAAGGACCAATCCATTTCATGCCTCCCGCTACTAAGTGAATGTGGGAGTGAAGCTGCTATTTTCACAGTGCAAGACATTTATTGTTGATTAAAAAAAAAAAATTCTCCCACTTATACATAATGACTATCCTGGCAAGTGATGCTATAGAATTTCAGCTGCTTAAGCAGAAGGTAGAACAATCTTTAAAAAAATAAAAACAAGAACTAGGCCTTATGAGTTAAAAATAAAATATTAGTCAACCACAGATCAAAGCACATAGATTTTTCTCAAATGGATCAGTTCTTTACTGAGTGTATGTTGTTTAGGTTGACAAGACTGATCTTTATGTGTCACCCATCCTCAATTGAACAATATAGCCCTTAAGGTCATTTACTCAGTCAATGTAGGACTTTTTAGCTCTGTTCCATGCTCACTTACAGCTGTCTGTGTTGATGCAACTTCATGTCATCTATAGTTTTAACAAACTTCTTCCACATCCCCTCCACCCCACCGCCGCAAAAAAAGGTATATATAATTAACTGATCAATTGTGGTCATGGTAGATTTAGGCCTATAAATTGTTGTACCCACCTTAGTCATTAATGCTTCTTAAAAGTTTATATAAGAATAGTGTTTCCTGGAGTGGGGGGGGGGGGGCAGTTGACACCTAATTCCACTTCTTCTGTTTAGATGGTGAAAATATTTATAATCAGACTGCATCAGGCCTTTAAGAGTATGATCCTTGGACTGAAATGATTTCTGAGTGCAGGGTATGATATGTTAGTGAGATTTTGTCACCAACGGCACTTAAATATTTTTTTAGGCTAACAGAGCTCAGAAGGAAAGGAAAGGAGGTATGGGAAGGCTAAATAAACTGTATAAAAATTAAGTTGTTGGGAGAAATAGGATCCATGAGAAATAAATAAATTAAAAATAACTAAAAGTAAAACTGAGTTAAATGCCTTATGAAAACTAAAAAGCAGGTATCTAAAAAAAAAATCACTGTTGAAGTAAGTGTAGGTGAGAAAATTATAAAAGACTAGGAAGGGAATGATAAAAATCTAGAAGGCTTCTGCACTAAGATTGCTTCTAAATGGCTTTATGCTTTCACTCAAAGAAGCCCAAAGTAGAAATTACAATAGACTTTGCATTTTGAGAATGTTATATGCAAGGCATGCTATCCAGAGAACCCGTATTCAAAACAAAAACCCTTGTCTCTGCATCAAAAAAAATGGATGAATGAAGGTACATATATACTTTTTAAGGTACCTGTGTATCATTTTAATTATTGTCCTCTTTAACCTACTATTTCAATTACTAAAACTATTCCTCCCAATCGAGTCAGATAATAGAGCAACCCCTATGAAGATGTGTGTATGAATGTATTAACATGTGGTATAGAATGTGTCATTGAACTCTCATTGGCCAGGAACATTGGAAAGCTATTTCCCAGTAGCCTAGAGGCTGATTGTTTTTCAAAATAGGATCTTAAATGAGAGGCAATAAGGAAAATAATATTCGACTAGGAATTAAGAATCCTGTTCAAAGTTTTAATTTTGATACTGATTTACTGTTAGTAAACTTGATCAGATCACCACTCTGCTGCTTGCTTTTGTTACTTCCACTGTAGGCAAGTGTAATAAAGTCTTCCTTGCAAAGAATTTTGGTATGTATTTTGGTATGTATTAAACAGGAATGCACGTGAAAGTACCTTGAGAAGTGTGAAGCACTATGGAGCATGGTGTCTGGTCATTTGAAAGTGATGACTCAGATATGGAGTGAGAACGTTTGCAGAGACAGGTGGGCTTTAGATGAGGGTACTGAGACAGAAGAGGGCTCTTTGAGGGAATCGGCTTAAGTCGAGAAAACATCTGACTGTTCAAATTCAAATGGGGAAGATTGGGAATAATCCAGCGGCAGCATGTAGTCAGCGAGGAGAATTCTCTCCCGATAGCTAGCATTTTCCTTCCAGGTTTTCAGATGCAGATGACCCCAGCATTGTGGGAGCAATATGACAGGGTGCTGGCAGCACATTACTGGTGCCTGCTTTCCCCTTTCCCCTCACGCTGTCTTGCCCTCAGAACCATGACAACAATTCTGTTATGCTGCCTCGCCCCTGGTCCCTGTCGGGTAAATGTCTGCATCTGACTCTGTACCTTGACAAATTTGTGTTAAGGGGATCAGTTGGTGGCAGTACCATCTCTTTCTCTCCACCACCCTTTTTCTGTCCCCTGTGAAGAGCCATTGCTTCCTGTGTCTGTCTACCTTGACCTCTTCTTGACCTGATAGCACGCCAGCCTCTTAAGAGGCAAGAGCAATTGAGACGGAGACCAGATTGAGGAGCAGGCTGACAGCATCTTCCATTAGAGCTGCACTCGCTCTGAATGCATCCGTCATCCGTAAGAGGGTCTGAGGGAAAAACACAATGAAAACCTTTCAAGACTGATTCAATTAAGTACCTCCCAGGAGAGACTGAGCACCAACAATGAAAAATTCAATATTGGCTCACAGAGAGATACTTCATCTCATAAATGTCCTTTTTCTCTAATGTGTAAGGAAAAAATTCTGCAGTAACCTTTTAGAAAAATGACATTTGCTTTTTTAAAAAGCACTACCTCTTTCCAGTTCTTTAATACCAATATTCATAGGAGATTCATTAGGGGGAAGTGAGATTATGAAATGATTGGCTACAGCGTCTAAAACCCTTTGTTCAGATACACAGTTGCAATCCTGCGTGAAATCATCTGTGTTTGTAATCCTAGGTAGGGATCAAAAAGAAGAGTGGCTGTCGAGCTTGATATGGTCGTGTGGGTGCAAGCGATGGTGTTCTTTGCTTTATATGTGAATATATAAATACAATGTGCAGCCCCTCTCCAAAAACTAAATTCAGTGTTAAGCAGCATTCAGGGGACAAGCTGTTTTTCTTTGTCCTAAAAGTGGCATTGTAATAATTGGTCATCATGTATACAGCTGCTTTTGAGCCTTTGAGCTGTGTATAGGGAAATGTTCAATGAGAACTGTCTCTGCAGCAGCATCCAATTGGGGTCGGCAGGTGAATGGGAATTATTGTTAATGTCTTTAGGTGTGATGATGGCATTATGGTTAGGGTTTTTTTTTTTTTTTAAGGGTTTGAAGTATTTATAGATTAAATAACTTGGTGTCAGGGATTAGTTTCTAAATAATCCAAAGTAGGCAGGTGGAGAGAGGTATAGGAGAAAACATATTGACCATGAATTAATCATTGTTAAAGCTGCTGAAGAGCATTTACTTTGGGGAAGGGTTGTTATGCTATTTCTGTTTGTGGATATATTTCAATTTATAATTAGCTAAAAACCTAAATGTGAAGTTTAGTTTTACATACAGGGTGAGAGACTCAAATTATGAATTGTTTGACATAAGATAGGACCCCTCTGTGGCAGGTGAGGTTGGGCATGGAAGTCAAAGCAGTTGCTTTCTGTGAACAGTTATTTGCACAGAGCTTGTTATATCTGACCAACAAGAAGAGGTGTGAATCAGCTCTGCTCTGTGATTCAATGTTGACGGATGGTGTGAAAAATTTAAATGACAGATGGTGGTAGTTATTAAATGATAAATAATGGCAATTTATCAGGAACCAAACAGAAAATCGTTACTTTATGTTTCTGGTATGCATCTAAATTGTCTCCTTGTTATATAATGACGATTTTAACCCTGTGATATGTGTACAGTGCTGAGACTATGGAAGATTAGAACTTCAGAAAGTTTAAAACTCTATCTTAATGTTAACTATCATTCCTCAGAATAGAATTTGAATATATTAAATAGTCCATTGACGGATGGACTTCAAAATAAGCATCACACTGAACATTATAACTCGGAGTTTACATTGTAGGAATTTTAATAGGTTATTGCTCAAAGGAAATTTCATGAATTTTTATACCAAATATAAATTATCAGAAACTCAGGCTCAGGTCTAACCATCAGGGATACAAAATGAATATGATAACCCCTGGCCCTAAGGAGCTTGTGATTCAGTTCTATGATAACACTGAACAACCAGCTCTAACCCACAACGGATGACTAGAAGTTAGAGGTAGAAAATTTTGCAGTGGGGGGTACAGCAGTTTTGATGAATTCTGAGCAAGGAAGCGAGCATGGTTTAACCCAGGAAATGATACTTGAGCTGGGCCTTTGGGAATGATGGTAAAAGGAGTTTAAAAAGAGAGAGAGAGAGAGAGAGAGGAAAGAAAAAGAAAAAAAGAATGAGCTGGGCCTTTAAGAATGAATGGGTAGTAAATGGGAAGAAGGATAGTCATCCTAAGGTAACACCATGAGAAAAGCAGAGGCGGGTAATAAGATATAATACAATAGAGTCTCATTCGGAGAATAGGTTCTAAGGTTGCTCATATGGTAAAAACTGAGAATATTGAAATTCCTAAATTTACCATGTATGCAACTAGGTGATCTCACCATGAAAGGCAAGTAAGGTAAGAATTGAGAAGGGCCAAGGGTCCAGAAGATTCCTGTCCCCTATCTCAAGTGAGTTGAGAGGAATGGCAGATAGATTATCCTTTGTTAAACTTATTTTTTCATTTACTCTCATTATTTCATGCTGTTATTTAATTTCATTTTTTTGCTAAACATAGACAGTGGAATCCTCAAATATTACATGATGCAACTGATTCTACTGTCTACCATGCTGTGAAGAAAATGTGGAAGAAGAGATATAGTTGGAAGAATCAAAATTTAGAGGGAAGGATGTGCCTTAAGCTCTCTAGGTCCAATTAGGAGCTGATTTTGCAAAGTTCAATGTGGCAGAAAAGAGCAAGGAAAAAAATTAGTTCTGTGTCCTTTCTAGGATTTATGCATATTTGGTGCACAATGAGAGAAAAGTCCGTGGTTTTTTCATTATATACTTGTTGTTCAATAGCGCATCACATAAAGTTGTTTCACCACAAGTGAAAATAAATATCAATCAAGCACAATTTGAAGAAAAAATGGAAAAGAGAGGCATTTACTTTTTTTCTGTATAACTTGAAATTTCTATATGATACATATTATTTTTAGAAGTAGAAAATATTAATGCCATTCTAATTATAGAAAATTTCATATGTCCTACAAATATTTGAAAACTTAGTATTTGCAGCCGGGCGCGGTGGCTCACGCCTGTAATCCTAGCACTCTGGGAGGCCGAGGCGGGTGGATTGCTCAAGGTCAGGAGTTCGAGACCAGCCTGAGCGAGACCCCGTCTCTACTAAAAATAGAAAGACATTATATGGACACCTAAAAATCTATATAGAAAAAATTAGCCGGGCATAGTGGCGCATGCCTGTAGTCCCAGCTACTTGGGAGGCTGAGGCAGTAGGATCGCTTAAGCCCAGGAGTTTGAGGTTGCTGTGAGCTAAGCTGACGCCACGGCACTCACTCTAGCCTGGGCAACAAAGTGAGACTCTGTCTCAACAAAAAAAAAAAAAAAACTTAGTATTTGCCAAACACTCTGCTAGGCAATTGAGACCACTGATGAAAAAAGCAAACATTTCAGTTCTTGCTGTTAGGAAGCTCTTGTTCTAGGAAGGCAGACTTCAATCACCTAGTTACAATGTGCTGAGTATTATGAAGACATATCAACGGCTGGGAGGATCCAATCTCTTCTGAGGGTCAGACAGGGCTTCCCTGAGGAATGACTTTGGAGCTGCCATCTGAAAATGAGTCTGGGTTAGCTTGGCCACTGAGGGCTCATGGATCTGCTCGGGACTTAAGAAAGTATTCTGAGTTTATTCACAGTAATAGTCTAATTTTGTTAAATACACATATTCTAGATTATCTAGACGACCACCCCATGACCAAATAATGCCACATGATATCATTGCTCACCTTGTCATTTTGTTTATGATCACCTGAAACAAAGTCCAGCTGGGAGTCTAGAAGCCTATGACAGTGGCTGCCTGGGTTGGTGGTTTCGAGTAGAGGCAGTGGTGGTAGACAGAGGGGTCCAGAGGAATCTAGGAGATTGACAGGGCATGTAGCCACATTGGTTATGGAGGGGACGGGCTCAGGGGATGGAAGTAGTAGGAAGGGTGATGCCACCGTTTTGACTTAAGTAGTTCATTGAGGGCTAAAGCCATTAACTGCAGTAAGGAGATGGTGGTTAACAGAACGGACTCTGGATAAACCCTTCATGCATTCAAATTCTGGTACTGTTGCTCTGTCTGTGTGACTCTGGGTGAATTATCTGCTCACAATCAGTTTACTGAGCTACAAAATTGTGGGATGAAAGCAATAGTATATCCTTGGAGCTATGATGATTAGTAACAGGAGTGTTAGTGATGGTGGTGTTATTTGGAACACGAATAAGGTTGGAGGGAAATATGAATTTTATTCTGGAGGTACCTCATAAATATCCAAAAGGAGGTACCAAATGGGCAGTTATATATGTGGATTTGGAACAATTAAAAAGAAAAAAAAGACAAACTTAGCTGGAAAACCAATTAGAGAATCATAAGCATGATTTTGACTGTGTGATTGAGCATGGTGGTAATGAGACCAAAGTTCATGTATAAATAAAATGTTTATTTCAGGGCAACAGGCTTTATCTCAGGTAGGCAAGCTGTAAAGATAAGTCACTGTCCACGTGCAAAGACCATGGGTGTTACCATGCCACGTTTGTGGAGCAGCAACAATAGCATTCTTAGCATTGGTTCCTTGGTGCAAAGGACACGTAAATAACAGAAGTCCCAGGGTTATACAGTTGGCATCTGAAAACATCAATTTCAGCATAATGTTTGTTTCTAGTGATGAGCACATTGTTGGCAGCTCCACAGTTGTTGCAGACCCAACTTGAGTCAGAGCATTAAGGAAAAAAGTTTGAGCTTTGACTTGACTGTCGTTTGTCTTACCGTGCAGAAGAAAAACAATCACAGTGAACGATGACAAAAATGCATAGTGTTAGCATTTCATTGGTCCTGCAGTTTGCTTCCTTTCTGCATGTTATGCTGTTCACTTTAAAGGGTTTCCAGAGTCACTTTGTATTAGCCTCAATATGAGGTTTCACCTCCTTTATTTCCTGCCATTCTAATAACTTTATTTTCAGGAGGCTGATGTCCTCATTCTTTTTCTGTTGCATGGCTAAAGCTTTTGCTAAAACTAAAGTCTTGGCAGTAAACAGGCCAAAAACAATTATCATGGAACAGTGCACTGCAAAATTATGTGTATGGGTATAAATATTCCAAGGGAAGTCTGAGGAGCAACCCTGCTCCATCTATACTTGTCAATCAGTGTATCCAGCAGAGACACTCCGTGGGCTGCTGCAGGGAGCTTCCCTGCTGACAGTTTGCTTGGAATGGGAACTGATCAAGTATTCCCCGTCATTAGCACCTAGTATCTTATGAAGAGTTCCTAAGTGCCTTGGCAGATCCAATACAGATCAGATGTGCTCCCTCATTACACTCTTAGAGCTTATGCTTTAAAGTGGGAGGCAGCGAGATCTTGGACAAACATCTAACATTAAGTAGACACACAGTAAACACCAAGTCATAGGAAGAGGCCAGGCCGAGGGAACCACTAGTACCAACATCCTCAGGTGGGAATGGCCTTGGCCCTTTCCTGGAACAGAAGGAAGACGGATGAACATGAAGGAGAAGGTAGGTGTTGAGGCTGGCGAGGGAGAAGAGGAGAGGATTAGGGACTAGTGTGGGCCTTGGTGTGAGGTGTTTAGGCTTTTATTCTAAACTTAAATGAACTTAAATGTTTTAACTTTAAATCTTAACACTTGAATGTAAATCTCTGTTGGTAACCCTTATTCCTTTAAAGAGAGGTAACATAAAAGTGAATTTGAAGTTTAAGAGTCCTTTCAAAATATTCTTCATATATATGGCCAGATTATTTCCTATAAAGATTTCACCTACTTACACTCTGACCAACTATGCATTTGAGTGTTGACTTCACTTTATTTTTGAAGACACAGCATTTTATCTTCTTTTTACGTGCATTAGATGATCTGATAGTTTAAATGTTATCTCTTTTAATTAGTTTGAACATTTCAAACCCACAGAAAATTTGGAGAAAAATGCAGTGAGCGTGCATATACCCCTCACCCACAGTCACCAACTGTTAGCACTGACAGTACCTATGGCACTTCCCACACACCGTCACTCGCACGGTTGCCACGTCATCTGAAAGCAAAGCAGCCCGCGCATATCATGACACTTCAGCCCGAAGGCTTCAACATACATGTATCTTGTTATAATTTGTATTTATTGGGTTGTTAATATCATGGAACATTTTGTTCATGTTTTCATAAGCCATTTGTATTTCTTCCATGAACTGTGTTCATATTCTTTGCCCACTTTTCCCTTGAGTATATAGTGCTTTTCTCATCCACATCTAGGACATATGTGAGTGACAGCTGCATCAGATGCTACTCAGATGCCACTTAACCTCCTGCCAGGGTGCTAGGCCCTGTACATTCAGGTCGCCAGTTTTGTGTCAGAAATTTCCTCTGTGAGTTAAGGTATGGCCTTGGTTATTGCTACTTCAGTCACTGAGAGCAGAAGTCTTGCATTCTGCTTGTTGACTGTAAACATTTTATTCATGATCAGGGACTATGGAAGAAGTAATTAAAGTTGAATAGATAAGCACAATTAATGTAAGTAGTAGAAACACAAGAGAGTACCTTGAACTATTAGCTAATTGATTTTGGGAAATTTATTTTTAGATGAAACCCCCTAGGACCCTCTGTATTCTGTCTTTTGAGTATTGGAAGATAACTTTTACTAAAGAAAACTACCATCTCTAGAGCCACTACATGGATGTATTTGCAGTGATTTCTGCAAAGGAACCCATTGCCGTCCAACTCCTGAATCGGTATGTCCTCACCAAGCCGCTGGCCTGGGGACTGCCTGAGTCAAATCCTGTTTATAGTTCTTTCTTCCTCAGTGAAGTGAGCTTGCCAGGAAATTGATCACATTCCTCAGTGAAGTGAGCTTGCCAGGAAATTGATCACACCAGGCAGATTCCCAGCATGGCAGTTAACTGGTAGAAAAAGCTTTCCAATCTCAGGCCCTGAGTTTTGCACTATTTGTCTTGTGGCTCTCTTTTTTATGTGTGTAACATTTAATCCCAGAAACGGGGTGGTATTAAATGCCGCCCTAAGTTTGAGCACTGCCTGCCCTGACCCACAATATAGGCACCTGCAGTGGTCCAGGGAGTCAGATCTCTCCTTTGTGTCTTGCTGTTTTCCCATCCCCTCATTCCTGCCTCTCCTATCCCTTCCTTCCGCTCTCTTTTGCATTTCCTATTCTCCTTAGTATTTCCTCCTTCTCCAAAAGACAGGATTTTGAGGTATTGTACCCATAGTTTCCAGAAGTGCGCTTGCTCTCATTTCTTGCAAAATCATGACATAAGAAAGTAGCAGAAAAGTGCAGAGGCCAGGCAGGTTTCATGGTTCTTAGGCAGCTATTAAGCTCTAAATATCAGGTACCCTGAAAAAACAGCTCCAAACATTCCAACAAACCACATTCCAGGGACAAAAGATATCAATTTTGTATATTACATATGTTTAAGTGGGCCCTTATACTCTCAGAATCCTCACACTCATAACCATGGATGAATCTAGACAGCTGTTTCTTTTGTTCAGGTGGAATTTAAAAATCTGTCTTTGGAGTGAGAAATACGCAAGCCCATCCCACATAAGCAGGTACTTTCCCCCACAGATGTGCCCTCCTCTTCCCCGGCCTCTCTTGGTGCTGCCAAGTAGCCACATGCTCACTGAGGGCGGCCCCCACCCCTTCCTTGACAGTCCGAGCAGAGGGAGGGGAGAACTGCCAGTCACATCTCTTTCAGAGCAGGAAGCTGGGACTTTGAGGAGAATGGTATCTGGCCAAGTGAGGCTGCCCCTGGGGCTCTGAGACTTGGGGAGGTAGCTTTCTGGAAATCCATGCAACTCTGCAAAAATCTATTGCACTCTTTGCCCCAGTTAAGACCTTTATGGGCTTTTGTTAACACTTGGCTATGTATTATTATTCTCATGCGCTTTCCTCAAATTTTAATTTAAGCAAATATTTATTTATGTGTTTACATACAGGTTAATTATAGTTAAATACCCATTATAGAAATTTTGTAGAATGTACAAAACCACAAAGAAGAGAAAAAAAAATATATCCCAATCCTGTAGCTCTGAGATAACCACTGTTCATGGTTTGCTGTCTTTGTTTCTCACATTTTATATGCTTAAAATTACATCTTTTTTCTTTACCAAAATGGGATCATCCTGTACATCCTGTTTTATACCTTTGCTTTTCTCATTTAACATTGTACTCTGAGCATTTTTCCATGTCATTAAATGTTCTTCTATAACATAATTGTATTGGCTGCAGAGTGTTCTGCCATATGAAGAAGTCATTATTTATCAGTGCCTTGTTTTTGGACATCAGTTAGAATGTTTCTAGTGGTTTGCTATTATAAATAATATTGAAATCAACATCTTCATGGATAAATCTTTTCACAAATCTCTGATTACTTCCTTAGGACAAATGTTTGGAAAGAGAATCACAGGCTCAGTAGATGTGCACATTTTGATACATATGGTAACATTACCAGCAAAATAGAGTATACCAATTTATATTGCAACCCCAGCTCCTCAACTAGAGAATGAGTTCTTTCTGTATCCCCACAGTTCCCAGCAGTGCTGGGAGTACGGTACAAACTTAATAAAGGTGATTCCATCTTTCTTGATTACCAATACGATACCAAATGATTCACCAAGCTCCCCTTGCTACCTTCACTTGCTTACACGGTATAGATGCAGAAGATAGGTGTGGTCACTGGGCTAAAGACTGGTGATGGCAGTGACTCTGACCAAAAGCCTTGTTACCTCAAAGTGGATTCTTTTTTTTTTTTTTTTTTCACTTTTAGTTCTTTTTATTTCAATAGATTTAGGGGATACAAGTGGTTTTTTGTTGCATGGATGAATTGCACAGTGGTGAAGTCAGGGCTTTTAGTATGCTCATCACCTGAATAGTATACATTGTACCCAATAGGTGATTTTTGATCCCTCCCTCAAAATGGATTCTAATGGCCAACTCAGGTAGGTGTGAGGTTTTAGCAGTGAGCGTCTGGGGGCTAGAATATGTACTGGAAATGTCTTCTTTACTACGGTATTAACAACTGGTTGTGACAAATTAGTTGATCTCCCTTCCTAAAGAGAAGGGCTGAGGATGTGGTTTAGGGTGTGGGCTGCATCAGGTACCTTGTCACCTCCCAAGTCACTGCCGGATGACGGGGAGGTGGGTGCAACCTCTCCTAGGTGAGCCAGTGCTCGCAGCAAATCAAGCTTGGTTCTCTCATGAGAATCTTGTTCTTCCTGTTTGTCCTTCTCTCACGGCTCCACACCTCTCTCAAGTACCTGTTTCCATGAACTACAATCACTGTGAGTCTTTCTAAAGAGCAGCTGTGTTTCTCAAAGATACTGTTCTGCCTCACTCTCATTTTTAGGACCCTCATGTCCTCTTGCCAGGATCTCTGCAGGGTCCCCCACCCAGCGTCCCCACATCTCCTGCCTGCTAATGGAAACCATCCCAGTTTCTATAAGAGTCTTCCTAAATCAGGGCCTTAATCTAGTCTCCTCATCCATCCATTCCCAAATCGTCCAGAATTGCCCTTGTTTTCCACTGTAAGTTCAAACTTCTTTTCCCAGCAAAAAAAAACTTCTCTTCCACAAAATGATGCCAACTAACACTCCTTCTCTGACTGCTGCCTTCCAGGTACCCCATCCAGCTATTCCTGATGTCTTGTGCATACCCTTGACTTTGCAGCCTACACACGCCTTTGCTCAAAACGCTCCCTTGGAACATCTATTATATTTAAGACATTCTGCCTTAATAACCAATGTCTTTGGTTCTGTACTTATTTGTAAACTTTTTGAGTATAAATACCGAATCTTATCCATCTTAAAATCCTTCTCAGGAATACAGTTGCACTGGTGAGGGAGGGAGTACCCAAATGTCGTCTTAATTTTAGGAGATATCATTTTTTGTATTCAACATACGAGCCATAGGGAGAAAAAAAATCTTAAGAATATTGATCATGCCAGGCACAGTGGCACATGCTTATGGTCCCAGCTACTTGGGAAGCTGAGGCAGGAGGATTCGCTTGAGCCCCCAGGAGTTTGAGACCAGCCTGGGCAATGTAGCAAGTCTTTGTCTTGTAAAAATATATGTTAAAAAAATATATATATAGATTGTGTTTGGCAATGGATTGTGTCCAGTGGCATCAGGTTATGTAGTTCATGTCTCAACTTTGCACATAGATTGAAAATTAAAAAGAGCAACATCGTAAAACTTGTTGCTGGTAGCTTCCAGCTTTGCCGGATTGAACAGGAACGTTAGGTAAGACTGTGGACTCCCCCATCTACTGCCAAGTCATGTCCAGCTGGGCCTCACGTATTTGGATTCCTGACTGCCTGGTTAGTGAGGAAGTTAGTGTTGGGGTGTGAGTGAGGAATTTAGCAGGAAGCTGGCAGCTGCAGCATACCTAAGCTGAGGCTCACTAAGCCATCTGGAGTCTGATTTCAGTGCCTGCTGCTGGAAGCTAAGGGTTCTGCACACCGGGCCAGCGAGCTCAGGACCCGGAGTTATGCAGAGGTTTGCTGTGATAAATATAACATTTGCTCACAGCCTCATATCCTTTGGTTCCTTCCCAAAGGTAGGGTTTTATACATTTTTCCCCATTTCCTTTCTTGTCCTCATATATCCAGAAGTCAAAAACAAAACAAAACCTTCCCTCAGGTTTTCTTGCCCTTGGTTGTTCAGTTACATTTAGAGAGACAAATATGAAACCCTTGAGAAGAATGTGTTTATGTGTATGGGGTATCTTATACATGGAGGCAACAATCAGAATAGGTGAAATTTTAGGTAAATTGGAAAACATAAGAATTCATAAAGCTGTTTATGTTAGAGTTTAAGAAACCTTTAGTAATCTTAGGCTTTCATTTTGTAGATGAGAAAACTTAGGCTTGGAAAAAAAATAAGACTCACAACATCCTAGAGCTAGTGAATGCAAGAACGGAGCCGAGACACCAGGTGTTTTGACTTCTAGTTCAAACGTAATGCTCAATGCTGTCAGTTCTTTCGAGTGAGCTCACTTTCCACCCACACTCCCAAGCACATCCATCATATTCTACAGCAGTTATCCCAGTAAAAACAATATTTCAATTTTTTTAACCAGAATGCTATGATTATGTTTTTGTTGATCGGTTGACTTGTTATTATTCAATGCATATACTTTTTTGTGCTATTTTTCTTTCAAACTTGTAAAGCCTGCAAGAGCAGATTTTTCTTACCTAAATCTCTGCATTCACTCTCCTAGGGCTTTTTATTTCTTTTTGTTTGTTTGTTTCCCTTGATTTTGAGCATCTCACAAGTCCATTTCATCAACTCTGACTTACTCTGGGGAGGTATTTCTTTGTTAAAAGACGGTTTACTGTATGTCTCTTGTCAAGCAAAAGATAATAAAGATAATACGGTGCAGAATATCCCTCAAGACTGCAGGCCTCTGATAGATTGTTCTCTTTGTAGCAGCACTTCCAAACTTTTCAGGAACATTTCTCTAAGACGAAAGTGAAGGTTTAATCCTAGAAATATTTAAATAAAAACAGATTTTTTTTTAAAGTATTGTAACACTTCCAGTAGAATCCATACATGTTAGAAAGTCCGCATGCCCGTTCATGTCCCCCCACACGCAGCTAGCTGGAGGAGAGATTTCATGCAACCTAGGGGGGAGTAACAGCGACTTGCAAATGGAAGAAGTTGGCCTGGCTTGGTGTGGGGGGAAGTCAGGGGCCGTGTGAGGCAGGGACACCCAGAGCAGGGAGCGTGGGGCAAATCCGTTTTCCAGAGGGCTGGGCAGCCAGGCATGAAACACCACTCCCCGAAGGAAAGGATGGGGACTAGAGAGCCAGGAGGAACTGTGGGTCCGAGTGTCAGAGCGAAGACGACATGAGATTTGAGAACAAGGAAGTTAGGAGGAGGTCTGTTTATCAGGAACAGAAGATGCTCCTTAGCAGACTTTTTGGACCTCTGCGTTTCTTAAGGAGCCAGAGGACATACATACACAAGTGAGGATAGTTTCCATAATTAAATAATATTTGTTCAGTTTTCAGAAATTAGTGATTTTAGATCAACCTCTTAGTTAACCTCTTCGTGCTAGGAAAGCCATTGCCTCCTTGATGTGGCAGAGAAACCTCACAAGCAGGTGTGTAGGCAGACGAGGGAGGGCCTGCCTGAAGTTCTGATACCTGAATACACGCAGTTCCTGACTCCCTGCAGGCTTCTAAACAAAAGGGGTGGAGTCTGATCCCTGAAAAATTAAATACTGAGATTCTCCCAGTACCAAGACCCTACCAGAACCTTCTTGAGGAATTTTTAGGAAGCAGAGCCAGCCTGAACATGCTGTTTTCTGAACCTCCTTTCTAGTTCTTATTTGCTAAGAATTTCATCAAGAGTACACATTCTCTGTTTTGATATGATTTTTAAAAGAGAAAGAGTGAGGGAGACCTAAAAATAATGTGCTTAGATTAAAAACAACAAAACCTCTACTGTGACCTTGGATAATTAATACTATTTTGGATTTTGGTCTCCTGATCAAAAAGTTGGTGTTATATCTGCTGTGCTGACTCGAGGTTCCTAATGAAACTTGATCTAATAAACATGGAAATCCCTTGAACATTTTCCAAACAGGGGGAGATATTACTATTACTCAAGCTCTCTTCAAGCAAGTCCTTCAGTGGACTAGTTAGTGACATATTTTACGACTGCTGCCCCTCTGTGCGTTGCCAGGCAGGCTCACTTTCCAGCTCCAGGTGTAACCCCTGGCACGAGGTACAAGGCTGGGCGCTGGGTGCCCCCTTCCCTTCTCGGGGGAAGGTGCAGAGCCCTGGGCTGTGATGGAGGAATAACCGTGTGCCCACCGAAGAGCCTTTCCCGCACAGCAGTTGCTGTTTAAATTGTTCGTGAGAAAACACAAATGGCCCCAGTCCCAATAACTTCCCGAATAGGAAGCCAGAATGGAAGATATTCCCAAGAAGCAAGTAACGAGAGCAGGCTCTCTGCGTTCCTGTTGTCTTTCTGTCAGGCAAACGGGCAGAAAGCCAGTTCCTGTCAGAAGCCTGTGGGGTCCCTCAGGGGCGAGTTCAGTGAATTGTAAGAATGCCAGGCTTTTCTACTTTAACTGAGTTCGTTGTTTAGACCCAGAAACTTTACAGCTAAAATAAAGACTGTCAGAACCAGAGTTCCAAATTGGTACGTATTTAGCCTGTATTTCCCTTCACCCCTACAAAAAATACCGTTCATATCCCCGAAGGAAGGGGAAAGGAGGAAAGGGCAAGGAAGCCCGTGGCAGTGTAGGAGCGTTCTCCCACCCACCTGGGCCCAGGAGAGCGTGGCCTGCCCTTGGCCGTGCTGGGGAGGGCCCCTACCGTGGACACGAGCAGCAGGTAGCCCTTCGAGGGAGGAGCATGCAAGTGTGGGGAGGTTTCAGAGCCTGTTCTTCCATTCTGCCCCATGAGGATGGTTTTATGCTCTTTTAGAAAACTTTTAGAAGAATAAGTCCCTGGAATCTTAGTCTCTCTTAGATTTCTACTTGCCTACCAGGAGTCAGCCTGCCTTGACCTTTTCCTGAAACAAAGGATATTTGGAGAGGTACATGTGCTTGAACCCTTTCTTAGAGAAAAGCAAAGAAAAAGGCACAGGGCTGGCGCTCCCATTTTCTGAGCTGAATTTAGAAAGAGATCTTTGATTCTGTACGTTAAATGTTTCATATACATGACAGGGTAGTAATGGAGATAATTCTGTTGGGATTTAAGGGTTGAATGGGGTGGACTAAAGTGGGGAAACCAGTTAAATAAGCCCAAGTAGGTCATTTGAAGCAGGAAGGGCCTGGTATATGGCTACCAGAAATAAGATTATGGGCCCAGGAGATGAAATGTCACAGGAAACAAGAATAGGAAATGGCAGACCATAGGGAGAGATGTGCACAAATGCTGGGCAGCAGGTGTGTGTGTGTTTTGTCTGTCGTCACGTGGTGATGGGTTGGCTCTGGGCTTAATCCAAGGGCGAAGAACTAAGTGCTGGGAGAGCCCAAGGCCCTACAGCAGCAGACAGGGCTTCAGACTGGTCTCCCCCACTGCCTCGATCCGACCTTGGGAATGTTATGGACACTCTCTGAGCTTCCGTGTCCTCATCTGAGAAATAGGGATAATAACAGTACTCACTGCAGAAAAAAGAAATAGAACTTATCCCATCCAGTTTATTTCATGAGGATTAAATGAGTTAACATATAAAACCTGGGCCCAGATCTGGCACTTAGTTAATGCTCAATAAATATTAGCTAGTATTAGTATTACTGTATGAAGATCTCACAGGGATGTTGAAAGGATGAAGTGCAACAATGTATGTAATGTATTTAGCACAGTGCTTAACACTTAGTAAATATTCCATAAGGAGCAGGTGTAGAGAATCAGGCAGAAGTCTTTTTTTTACCAGCACGTGGGCAATAAAGTGCTAGAGAGGATTGAAAACAAGAGTGTTATAATCAGGTTACGTCCTGAAGGACACAGCCTTGGCTGGAAGGACTCAGGCTGGGAGATCGGGAACGTAGAAGGACCGGCCAGGCAGTGGACGGGTTAGGAATTTAGGCAGACTGACAGCCAATGGGGCAGCAACTCATTTTGAGAAAAATATCTGCCCCAGCCGGGATGTCACCAGTTACAAACATCCTGTGGTAAGGGACCAATTCCTAAGTATGGCCAGTCTATAACCTAAAAGTAAAGAATTAATTGACCCCACATCTTGCTTGGATAGGGATACAGACAGAGCTAATATGTCCATTGCTAAATGAAAGATAGATGGTTTATCCATGTTCAAGTTCAGATTCCTGTAAAGGATAAAAAAAAGTCACTTCCGGCCGGGCGCGGTGGCTCACGCCTGTAATCCTAGCACTCTGGGAGGCCGAGGCGGGTGGATCGCTCGAGGTCAGGAGTTCGAGACCAGCCTGAGCAAGAGTGAGACCCCGTCTCTACTAAAAATAGAAAGAAATTATATGGACAACTAAAATATATACATACAAAAAATTAGCCGGGCATGGTGGTGCATGCCTGTAGTCCCAGCTACTTGGGAGGCTGAGGCAGAAGGATCACTTGAGCCCAGGAGTTTGAGGTTGCTGTGAGCTAGGCTGACGCCACGGCACTCACTCTAGCCCGGGCAACAGAGTGAGACTCTGTCTCAAAAAAAAAAAAAAAAAAAAGTCACTTCCATGCTTGCACCAGACTAATAGATTAGTGAATCATTAGTTAAGATAATTAGGCACCCATGACACAAGCTACCCAGAAACTGTCTTCCTGAAACAGGGACCTGGCTAATACGACCAGTATTATGGAGGAATCCAAGCTGCAGGTGGTGCTGTCTTGTTAAAAGGAGGGAAACGGCAAGCATGGTTTTCAGCCTTGTAGCAGTCTTCACTGTTCATTCAACACCTGGCCAGATGTTATTTAAGTCTGGAGTTTTTATTAACTTAGAAAAACCAGCACAAAGATGGTTGCTTGCAGTAGTGAATTAATTACCTAGCTTTCGGGTTTTAAGTGCCCATGGTTTGTGTTCAGAGTAAATTCTAAATGGGTAAAATACGCTAATGGCTTATTGATAATCTTTAGGTAGAATCTACTTTTATTTATGTTTTGCGTAGATCAAAGGAACATACACACCAGAGAAACACACATCACAATATACAATGAGGCCTGTATGAGAAAGCAAAGTCAAGACCATTCAAAAGCTCTGAAGTAAGGAACACCCTAGTTTTGACCACAAAGCACATTTTACTTCTCACGATATCCAGCTGGGCATGATGGCTCACACCTGTACTCTAAGCACTTTGGGAGGCTGAGACGGGAGGATCACTTGAGGTCAGGAGTTCAAGACCAGGCTGGGCAACACAGTGAGACCTCGTCTCTACAAAAAATTAGAAAAATTAGCCAGGCATGGTGGTACGCACTTGTAGTCTCAGCTACTCAGAAGGCTGAGGGAGAAGGATCGTTTGAGCCCAGGAGTTTGAGACTGCAGTGAGCTGTGATGACATCACTGCACTCCAGGTGGGGCAACAGAGCAAGACCTATCTCTCCCCCCAAAAAAATCCTCCCTGGCATTATGTATTGCTCCTCAAAGTGAGGCTCTGACTCTGTTTCCTAGAGAAGCAATCTTGGTTCTCTTTGGATATTTGACATGGCTCTAATTGTTGTGGTTTTTATAGAGATCATTTCATAGAGATCATTTCCTGGGTTGCAGAAACATGCAACCCAAGGCTCAGATGGAGCTCTTTGGTGGGATTAGGGGAGGAGGAAGGGAAGCAAAGCTGGTGGTTGCTTGCCAAGGGCCATGGTCTCATCAAAAACATCCACCTGTAACTCATTCATACTGTGAGATCACCTGGTCCATCTTTAACATCATCATCACCATTATGTGCTGCTACTTGTGTGTCACTAGAGAATTTTAAAAATAAGATCTATGGGCCTGAAAGTGAGAATGTTCATCCAACTTTACATGGATTTAAACACTTACTTGGAAGTCATGATAAGAATGGAGAAATTAAGCATTGGAGATAGCTTGTGGGAACGAGATACCCATGGGGAACTTTTTGCACAGGGCTGTGTGACATTGTGAGACATCCTGAGGCTTAAGGGGAAAGCAGGGTGCTTTAAGTCACGTTGATGCTTAGAATGTGAATGAGTATAGCCTTAAATATCTTATTAAAAGGAGACTCTGCTATGTTTTCTTTGCTTAACAAAAAGGGTTGTAAACTTTTCTGCTTGAATGTATGTATACCCTCCCTATCCTTTATAACATTTCTGTGATAATCAAATTTAAGATGAAGAATCCATAAAAGGTAAGAACCAGCGAAAGTAACTACAGGGCGTACCCAAATTACAATCTAACGATTCATGAAAATCCCACACTAAGGCAGAGCCAGCGAATTGCACGGAGCCCGGCTTTGCCCTGCGGACAAAGGGTCAGGCAGGAAGGAAAAAGCTCCGACTGGAGCCTCCTCATTCTATTGTTTGACAGGATTTTTAGAAGAGAGAGTAAAACGTGGAGATCAAGTGTTTCCTGTGCGGGGACTCATTGTTGGCAAAAGGTTTGGGCAGAATGGGCCTTTTTCAGCATTCTTTGTGTGTGTGTGATGCGCCACCTAGTGGTTAAGTGAGCCTGACATTAATGAAAAGAAAAATGGTCTTTTGTCTCTTCTGTCCCCATATTCTCTACCACTTGAGTTCAGCAGAGGTAGAGGTTTGATGCTATAGGATAACTATTATTTGGGGGAAAAAAATTGTTTTCTAAGAAACCATATGTTGAACACAGATTATTATGGAAGAAAAACACTGATACTATCGTAATTATTCGAACCAGAAGTCACAAATTGGCGATGTATATGTGTTTTCTTTGACCCACAGAGTACTTTCTTCCATTTTATTTTGAGGTGTAATTCACGTACAATATAGTGCACAAATATTCGCCATATACGGTGGTGAACTTTTAATTGGTACATTTTTACATATGTGTAAGCTATGGAATCATCACCCTAAACAAGATATAGAGGTTTCCAGTCTCCCTCATCCCCCCCCTCCTGGTCAGTCCTCCCTCACAGGCAACCACCGTTCTGAACGCTGTCACCATAGATGTGTAATGGCATCATTAAAGTACATAGCTGGTCCAAAAGGGGGTCATTTCCTCAACAGTAACATTCTGCAGCCAAACAATGGCTCTTTCCTGGGTTTACTGGTTTTCAGAGTCCAAGTGTCATATGTTCTCTCTCTCTCCCCAGTCTAAATTCCTGATATATTGTTTTTCTTACCAAGCTTCCCACTGAGACAGATATCCATTTGGTGCACTGATTGCATTCCCCCAAGTCAATTTTTAGAGAAATCCCATTATTTTGGGGCAGCATCTCAAAAGTAATCAGAGGTGCCACTGAGTGTCACCGCAAAGCCTGTGAATTCTGATGCAGTGTTTCAGAGGTTTATGTGAATGCCTTGCTGCCAGCAACTGCTCTGACATCCCGATCAAATTAAGCCAAGCAGTAGCACCAGCCCTGACATCATAATGGTGAGGGCTCTCAGCCTATAACCCAGCAAAGGCTAATTTATAATGAAATGCATAATGCAATCACTGTTGCTATTTATACAGGACCACTCTCTGTTCACATGAAACTAAATTTTGAGTGTCAAAATATATAGTATGTCAAGAAGCAAAACTAGTTTTGAAATAAAATTATTATTCCAGAGCTTTTTTGTGTGTATTTGGTAGCGGGATAAACAAACACGCAGTCAATCAACAAATGTGTCTAGCAAACATGTTACTTCCAGTTGTTTTGCAAGGTGCTGGAGGTAGAAAAGCATAAGGTGTGTGAGTCCTCCCTTGCTGCCATGGAGGTGAGCCTTGTTTAGATCTGTTGTCTGTCCCCTGGCCTGCAAACTGGTGGTTAAAGAGATCACTGCCTCTTTGGATAATAAACAAGGCAGGAATATAGGCATTATCCTAATTTAGTCCCTTTTGAAAGTTACTTATATTTTTTTCTAATTATTTGTGAATTCAGAAAAATAGAAGAATGTAAAGAAGAAAACATAGAATTTCCTAATCCACCAAAGAAAATCTGTAATGGCTTTAATTCCCTTCAAAGAATTATAATTCCTTCTCTTTCTCCCTCCTTCCCCATTTTGTGCAGTTGAGATGATACCATTAGAAACTCTTGAGCCGTGTTTAATACTTTGAATGACTTAATTTCTGGAATAGGAATGAAAACTAATTTTTTTAATCATTCCCTGTTATGGGATATTTTGATTGTTTGCTCTTTTTAAAATATTTATAGATATTTTATGTCTATGTATTTGAAATTAAGTCTCCAACTTCCCGCCATACTCAATGGCCAGCACTTCCAAAATATTGCTAAATAATAGCAACAATACTAATTATCCGTGGTTTTTTCTGATTTTAAAGGAAGTAACTCTGGTGTTTGTTTACATACTGATTTGAGAGGGTTAAGAATCATAGTAAGTGCTTTGAGTTCTAATGGTTAAACATCAGCAATGGGGAATTGAACATTACCAAATGTCTGTGGTGCTATTGAAATAATTAGGTTTGTGCCAATTTGGCCTATGATGTGATATATTATATTAATAGATTTACTAGTATTATTCCCCCTTTCCCAGAGTGCATACTACTATATCATGGGGTACTATACTTTCAATGAATTGTTAAATTCAATTCCATTCTATTGTATTTAGGATTTTAACATATGTTTATTATGTATTCTTTAAAGACAACTAGCATAGGTAAAGACAGACTCTTTCAGTCTCATTCTAGTCCATAAATGGGGGTTTCTGGAATTGAAGGTGGAGATCCTGTTTGTCTGTTTTTATTCTCCTTTTTTGTTTACCTCTTATTCTAACTGCAGTAATCATTTTTTCCTTTTGTGAATTCACAAAGTAGTTTTCTTAATCTCCGCACTCATCACACTATTTCTTATATTACAATTATCAATGTATTTGTCTTCTGTTCTTACATGAGTGGTCTAGATCTCAAAGTCGAGAGTTTTCCATCCCTTACCCTTAGCCACTAAGTGTTGTCCACCCGTCCTCTCCTATAGACTCAGATTGTCCCCACACAGGGCTGCAGTGGCAGATGGTGGAGTGCACTTAAGTGAGTTTTCTTGTGAACACCCTTAGATCTCCAAACCAGCCTTGTGGTGAGCTGAGGACAGCAGAGAAGGAGGAGCGATTCCAAAATTATGTGGGTGTCATGCTTCTCTGTGGCAGCAAGATGGGTGCAGAAGACGCAAGTCAGCTTCTGAGGGCTCAGGAGCAGACACAGGCAGGGACCAGAGCGAAGCACTAAAACCAGCCTTCTGCTGCTAATCTGCCCCAGGTGGCTGCTCCATTCCAGTTCTGATAGTGGATTACAAGGAGAACCAATTACTTCAAATAATTATTCCTAATTCAAGTACATACTCTTAAAACTAAATGGATTCATTGTACTCTAATAATTTTTGTAAAAAAAAATTCTTTGAATACTGATTTCAAGGACTCACTTCAAAATGAAGTCTTGCAATTGTCAGTTCTTTCCCAGGGGAAGCCTTGCAAAATTAAGGACCCTCTAATTTGGCTCTCCTACAGGTAAGCCTAGGTCTCACTCATATTCTGACTCCCACTGTGCTAGGCATATGATTTGTACTTACCTAATGTTTCTGGAGTTTCTTTTTTTTCTTGCAATATAATGTTATTGAGTGGTTTTCTTCATGCTTATTTAAAGCCCAAAAGCAACTTCAAACACCATGTAGGCCTTTTAACACGTAGTTAGATGGAGAATCACAACCCCCCAAAATTAATGAAAGTTAATGGAAGAAATGAAAATGGAAGAAAGAAGTGAAGGGGAAACCATATGATCCAGCAATTCCACTTCTGGGTATATGCCCAAAAGATACATACGCCAAGAAATATTTGTTCACCCATGCTCATAAATGCAGCATTTGCAATAGCCAAAAGGTGGAAGCAACCCAAGTGTCTAGCGATGGATGAACGGATAGACAAAATGTGGTATATACTTATTCAGCCTTAGACGGGAGGGAAATTCTGACACATGCTGCAACAGGGATGAACCCTGAGGACATTACGCTAAGTGAAGTAAGCCAGTCACAAAAGGGCAAACACTCATTCTACTTGTGAGAGGCACCTAAAGCAATCAAATTCATAGAAATGTAAAGTAGAATGGTAGTTACTAGGGGCAGATAGAATAGGGAGTTATTGTTTAATGGGTACCTAGTTTCAGTTTTGTAAGATAAAAAGTGTTCTGAGGATGAACGGTGGTGATGGTTGTACAGCAGCGTGAATTTACTTAATGCCACTGACCTGTACACTTAAAAATCGTTAAGATGGTAAATTTTGTCTTATATGTATTTTACCACAGTTTTTTAAAAAGCGAATAGGGAAAAGTACACTGTTTGAGCTAGAACCAAAATAAAAGTCATGCCACCTGGGCAATATTTCAGGTGATGACTCTTCTAAGTCCCTGGTCAGCTTTCAAACCATACTTGCAGGGAGGGAGCAGTTAGGACACACTGTTGACTTTGTGCTTCCGTGCAGTAACTAGAGTTCCTTTGAAAGCAAAGTGAAATGCTGTGTTTAATAATTACTTTCTTCTTTTCCTTAGGGTGTTAAATACCACATTATTTGAAAGCTGGGAGATCATTGGCCCTTACCCTTCCTGGTGGGTTTTTAACCTACTGCTCTTGCTAATACAAGGGTTGAACTGCTTCTGGTCTTACTTGATTATAAAAATGGCTTGCAAAGCTGTTTCAAGAGGCAAGGTAAGCTACAACTCACTTTTTTTCAATGTGTTGCAGAAAATTTTGTTTTTTGTTTTGTTTTGTTTTGGTTCCTCTGGATCAACTATTTGCCATTTCAGATTTCATCAAAACTGGTATTATTTCTTCAGAATTGAGCAAAACTGCCTAGAAACACAATCCACATTTTCACTTTCTTCTCTTTAGTTCATTCAAGTCTTTAGTATTGCTGTGCTCATGATGATCTGCATTTGTAATTTTAGGTTGAATGATGACATGTTATTTGTTGTGTTCTTTCCCTCTGTCTCCCTTGGTCTTTCTCTGATTGTATTTATATAGAACAGAAATTTAATAACTTCTTTTCATGAGAAGGGGTGCTTGGTGCAATATACCTGTTTAAACAAACCTTTCTCTCAAATTGTAGAATAAATCTATTTATGACTTTTCTAACAAAATTTCGTTAAATCTTTTTGGTTAAAAATGGCCTCATAAGGCTGATTCAGATAAAGCTTCCTGAGCCTCAGCACCTCTGTGCAGAGCAGTGACTTTTCCAGGTCGTTTTCTCTGACATTTTCTTACTTGTTTGTTCTCTTCCTTCTGCCACCCTGGAAGGCTGGGAAGTGGAACCCTTTACATGTAAGTTTCTCATATTCTCTCTCTATCCCTGTCCTGGGTGCCACTTGCCTGTTGGAGGGGCACTCGGATGCTTTGTTTCTGTGCATATTGTTCCGTCTGACCTATTGACTGGCACTGACGAGGGTCCATGCACGGTATCGTTGCCGTTAGCTGCAAGGGATGCTAGGAACAGCTCTGTCAGTGCCCTTGTGTGTAGGCTTGTATTCTGCGAAATTTTGCACGGCCCGACAGAGGAGAGGCATCTCTTTGACAGGTATTTGACATGTTGGCTAGAAGACAGAAATAGACCAAAATGAAGTAGGGGAAATAGAACGAGCTGGGGACCTGGGGAGGGGATCAATACAGCACAGAATGGCGGCCTGGGCCTCATCTGTTTGCCTGATCTGCCGGGGGCCACAGGGCAGCCTTGACCACTTTGTCCTCGTCGAGGTCAGCAGAACTGGCCTCTTCCACAGGGGAAGTCGGGCCGTCTAGTCCTGATCTATGAAGCCAATTCTCAGTGTCAATTCCAATATAAATCCTCCATATTTTGATCAGTTAATTGCTTAGAAGCTAAAGTTCATTTTTCCTCTGTGACCTCTCACTCTTTAAAATGAACACATATTTCTATTAAAAATTTTTCGTGTCTTCATTTAGATACAGATTAAATCAGCATGCACAATACTGTCAGTATGATATAACTAAAGATGCCAGGACACTGTCAATTAGATTACTCGTGTCCTTATTGCATTGTTATTTCTACCAGACATACTGTTTTCTCTTTCTCTTCAACATGTTTCTTCTACTTTATGAAGAGATGATCATTAATTTCATTCCAGATCTCAGGCTTCAGAATATCTAAACTGCCCTGGCTGCTCTCACCTGGGACAGTAAGGTTCATCTTGGCCATGAGTTTTTTTTCCTATGGGTTATTTTAGATACATTCTAAATTGTCCTTTCTTTGAAGGTAACGTAAGTGTAGATTTTTCCAAGTGCAACTTAAAATAATCTTACTAAACATGCACATGTAAACTAATTACTCTCTGAAACTGGAGTTTTCTAGTAGCAGCTTAATTTGTGACTAATGGACTTATAAACATAGTATAGCTTTACTATAACCCTGTCTTTGTGACTGACTTTTAAGTTAAAGTACTTTTGTCATCTAGTCATTTTGGTGTCTCAGTATCTAAATATTTTTGGAGATGATCTGTGTGAGTTCAGTCTCATCTCAAGGGCCATCGGAGGGAGGTTCATTTTTTACAGTATTTGTTCCATCACTGCTTGGAATGGAGCAATAGTTCTCAGCTTTTGCTTTCCCCTATCCCCACCCACCCGAGAGAGATGACCTTTCAATGGTGGCTTCTCAAGGTGCGGTGGAGTCCAGGATTCTCAAGTTCAAGTGTGGTGGTGGCACGGAGAGGATGAATTTGAAAAAGCCCCCAGTTAATTCTGGTATCGCTCCCGGGAGACTTTGCCAACACCCCCTGGAGAATCACAGGAGACCAGATTGGGGAAATTTCTGTAAAGCCAGGCCACCAGGTCCCTTTTGCCACCCCACTTAAAATATAAGTAAATGGTGCTCAATTACAAATCTTAAGGCCTGCTGGGTAAAAGTGCTTACCATAATTGAAAGTAGGAAGTTCAAACTATTTATATTTTAAAAGCACTAGCAGATTTTCTTAATTTGCCCCAAAATTACTTCCTTGCTAGACAGTAGGATTTTTTTTCATCCTTTATGGTAATGTATAGATTTATAACCTGGTGCCTTATTTTGCCATCCTCATTACTTAATGCGATTAAGTAAAGCTTTGAAGAAACTTGGGAGAGATGAGAGTGAATTCCTGATCATCTAGTTGGTAGATTTTCCTCAGGAAATATTTTAAGCTAGACCTTACCCTGCAGGTTCTTAAAATGCCTCCTGCTGCCATTCGTTTATGTGACATATAAAACAAAATTCCTAACTAATTTTAGCAAACATAAAAGAAAAACAAGTTAAGTCATAAAACAATGCATGACAGAGCCAAACAGGAATGATTTTGTGAGTGTTCTGAGCTGGTGGGTATTTCCATTAGTGTGGTGAGAGCTGACTTTAAATCATTCTCAAGGAGGATGTGCTCATCAGCAAGTAAACTGATCCATTTGTACCAAATTCCTGTGCTGCCATTCCAGTGGTACACCATGCCACTTTCTGGGTAAGAGTGGGATTGTGGTCTAGAGCGTTCTTAGCATCGAAAATACCTTAAAGAGGTCAAGTCCAGTCCTCTGTGATGCCTAAACGCGCCACCTACATTCCTTCATAACTGACTGTCACCCATATTGCATCTCGGCAGTAAAAGGGAACTTACTGCTGTGGCCATGTCCTTAGGCTCTTTGATCTTTTAGCACTTGGATCTGTTTACCTTCGTGTATGATTGCATATGCTTCTGAGTGCCATGCCTGGATGATTTCTTAGGAGCCGGTTACACTCACCTTCTTGTATCCCACAGGTGTCCAAGGATGACCGAAGTGATATTGAGTCTAGCTCAGACGAGGAGGACTCGGAGCCTCCAGGGAAGAATCCCCACACTGCGACAACCACCAACGGGACCAGTGGTACCAACGGGTATCTCCTGACCGGCCCTTGCTCCATGGATGATTAATTACCCAAAACTACAAGTCCCGAACAAAGTGAACTGTTTGTTCCTGGAAGTATTTAATAAGTTGCAAATGCAGTTGCTTTCATAATATCTCAGCACCCGAAACAAAATCAAAGCATTTTGAATAGTGCACTGCCATGTGTCCTGTCTGTGAATGAAGAATTACCATTCTCTCTATGTAGGCATGCTGTATGTAATTGACACAAGGGAACAGTATTTGCATTTGTACTGTCTTAGGATATTATTTATTTTTTGTATTTGTTTGTAAATCTGTGGACAAAAGAGGGTTTCCTCACTCCTTTTCCTCTCTGGGTTCATGACAGTGAAGGAGATGCTCCATCTGCCTCTAGCCCTTTCTCTTGCTGTAGTCCAGTGTGCTGTGAGCATCAGCTTAATTTGTCACTTAGAAGTTAGCAAATCCCAGTGCAAGATTCTCGTACAGCTCCAAATAGGTTTGCTTTCTTTGTGTTACTGTGCCCATTTTGAAATTGCCTGTGCAGTCCCAGTGACCATTTAAACAGGATGAACTAGGGTTTTAATCGTCACTCTTCAAGGTCAATTGGCAGTTCAAATTAAAGAGGATGGTTATTGGAGGACTTCTAAAAATTGTTTTGTATTAAATTGCTTTGGAATAGACTTCATTTATTGTGCACACAGCCAAGATTTTTTCAGTGAGTGTGATAGCAAGTTGGAGATTAACCTTGTAGGTTACAGAGTTGGTTTTCTTCTGCCCCCTCTAGTGATAAGGAAGTATTTGCTACAGCTCATGGTTATAAACAAAGAAATCACTCTTAATATTGACAGTTTGTCCTATGTTCTGGGAATAACACAAAAAGTATAACTGATTGCAACCAGGTCTTGCCACTACCCCTGCAATTGGTGCAGTCTTCTGTCATGTCATGACAGAAAGAAGCTAAGTATATTTTGGGACGAAAAAAAAAAAAAAAAGGAGTCTTTCAAAAGTTGACAAAGATTACCTCCAGTGCAAAGCACTTTATTGCAACCAGCTTTTAAGAAAAGGCCCTATCTAGTATTAGATCTTGATGTTTTCATTTTGCTGAGCAAATAAAGCCAATGGGAGAAAAACTATTTTACCGTTTGCTTTTCCCCTTAAACCTTACCCAGAATGACTTTCCTACCACTAGAAACTGAATGTTATTGCACTCCAAGGCTTCTTTGCTTTGAAGACTTGTTTGGTTTCCGGGAATGTTTTTCAAATGAAGCTATTTCCAGGAAAACAAAAAAATTCTTTTGAACAATGGTAATATCTGCAGTTAGGAATATTACTGTAGTTGCCATAAAGGCTCCCATATGGCAGTGTTATTTATGTACAGAAAACCATACATAAGCCAAAGATTTTATCTCTTCTAACTTTCAGGAAGAGGGAATAAAAAGGGATTACAGATACTTATTTCATAAATCAAAAAGACCATCATCTAAAACAAGAGTCCAAAACAAAAATGCTGTACTACAAATGTGTGAATCAGGGCACAGCGAAGACAGCAGCTAAATACTAGAGAATGCCTGTCCTGCTCAAAGCCATTCACGTTCAGTTTGATTTTTTGAAAAAATTAAAATGAAGCTTTGGGCCCAGAATTTGCAAACTGTGAGTTAATAGTTAAAAGAATGCTCCAAACAGAAACCTCTCACTGTAATAATTATCTCTCTCCCCACCTATTTAGGAAATAGTAGGTTTCTGGTATGGTCCGTAGTAATGATTGAAGAGGCTTGGAAATCTGTCTGCTTGTTTATTTAGAAAACAGTGCAATTAACTCTGTTTGTAGGGCCTTATTATCGTATTTCATAAAACAGGCAAATGTCTAGGAGTGTAATTTGTAGATGGTTAAGTTTGTAAGATAAAACACCAAAAGTACTTGTTGTCATCAGAACATCAGCTAAAATACAGGTATATAAAAAGTAGTACTAAGCATATTATAGCCGAAAATTTTGAGAAGGTGAAAGTTTCTTAACTAAAATATGGAACATACTTACCCTTGCTTTAGTGTCAGGGGCGAGAGTCTTCTTGATGGGCGAAACCAAGCGGAGAAACACAGAGTGCTCAAGTAACACTCTCTAGCACAGAAGAAGAATTTCAAGACGATCAGCTTCAGGTTTAGATAACTCGCATAAAATGAAGTAAATCAAGTCTGTCCTTAGCAAAGGCAAATCTAAATAATCTTTTGTGTTTCCCAGAAGTCACTTAGGACTGGGAATACTCAGAGCCTCTCTAACGGATGGCATCTACTTTAACACAGTCCCCCGCCTAGCTATAGATTTTTATTTCATTTTACATTTTAGGACAAAGAGTTGTTTTGGGCTATTCAGCATTGAGTTTGTAGGCTTCATATGGTGTAGAATAATATATCTCTGTCTCCCGCTTTCCTGTGGTGGCCTGATAAGGCAGAGAGAGAAGAAATATGTCATTGCGTCTTCCCCATGTGCCAGGCCATAGCTTTGGACGTACATTTTGTAAATTCAACTATAGGTTAGTGGGAATGTTGTTTCTCTTTCATTAACTTAGCCTGTGTCGATATCTCCTTCCTCCTCGTCACATTCAAACCTTCCCAGGATACAAAAGGGTATGCAGAAAGGACTCTAGAAAAAGTAATATTTTATTCTCCAATGTCATAGCTGTTATAGATCTCTTAGTGGGGGGCAAAAGTAGAAAATCGAGTAGAATTTGGCCTCAGGTCAATAAATGATATAAAAATGTGTGATCTATGTATGTGTATGTATCTCCAAAAATGTGAGAAAACCAAAATATCACCGACTCATCCTTATCCATATTCTTTTCATGAAAACCGTCCACCACGTATAATCGAAACTTCCCTCCTCCTCTGTCAGCCTCCTGTCTGTGTTCCCACCCAGCTGAGAGTAGTAGAACCTTTCCGCCCTCTTAGCCACAGAGCTAAATATGGGAGAGTGCAAGTCATAGAGCATCTACCGTCAGCATATAAGCCAAATACAGTTCACCTTTCCAAATTCAGTCCTATGGATGTTGAGAGTAGGGGAGCAACTAACAGTATTTTGGATTATTCAAGGGTATGTTGTAAATATGCAAATGATTGCCGCTTCACCCCAGGGTTGTTGTTTTTTTTTAACATTGTACTCCTGCCAGGCTGCCACAGATGATGTCCTGATGAAGTTGAATAAGGCTGAAATGTAGGGAAAAAGCAAGCTAAGATCAAATCACCATTAGTCAAAATGGTGGGTGAACCGCCAAATATCCAATTCTGTTGCCAAACTTTCCCTTCTGAGTATTCGATAGAGTTTGAGCAAACTGAATACCTTCATCTTAGGTAGAAAGGGTCTGAATCTTCCACTTTGTATTCAAACCTCACCGTTATTTGGGCTTAATCAAAAGTGAAATTTCATTTCGGCTCACCTTAATCTTTGCTGAAGCGTCCCAAAAGCAGACAGAGCTTTATGGACACCAATGATTGTTCCCAATCTGTTCATGATTTTGCATTAATGGTTGTTTTTATTTGCTTTCTTGGAAATGTTAATGCCAAAGTTGCCTGAATATTCGAGTATTTTTCTTAATTTGAAGTATACAGAATAATTCCAAAGGTGTTCAAAGATTGTTTATCAGTATATATGGCGGTGTCATATCCAGAGGGGCTTCAAGAAATCCTTTGGAAATAAAGGGTTAAATGTTTACATTTCATGTTGTATTTAAGGTCTTAAGGTTCTAATTAGCTTACTTTCTTTTCCTTGTCTTTGGCTGATTTCTGCTTTATAGGTAAACAATAATAGCCCTGAAATGTTTCTAACATCCAAGTTAGATCAAAGTCAGCCTGCTGGGAAATTGTTCACATCGCACTTTGTTTCTAAGTTATTTTTGTAAGGAAAGAGAAAATGCAGTGAGTTCTAGTTACTGCACTTGCTGTCTAGCTTGCTGTCCATGAAGGAATAATCATAAACAGTTCTCGAAGAAAAATGCAGCAAAATATTTTTTAAATGGCGATATCGTTGTCTCCAGAGTCAGTTTAGGTTTCTCTTGGTGAAATGGAAATTGTGCCATTCTCAGATTACCCCACAGTAATTAGCACTGGTTCACCAACCACATTTTAGTTCTTCACAGCAATAGGCCGGAAAAGGACCCTGCGATTTGCCTTCGTGTGCACCACCCCTGTCCTCCCCTAGGGGGCACCCAGTACCTGCTGAGGAGGCCTGTCCACTCTGCTGTTGGAACTCCTCTAATAACTGCTCTGAGATAGCATACCTGGTGCTTGTTTTCACGGAGAAAATTATATTAGAGAACATAAAACACTGTAAGTATTGGTAATAAGATCTGTAGACACCCAAAGGAGAACTTTAGGCATTTCCAACTTGAGTTCAACCCAACGCCTTGGAAAGGGATGCTTTACCAAATAGCCACATGCTAAGACCCCATCACATCAGGTCAAAGACATCAGGAGGTCCCTGCAGCCAGATAGCATACGGTGTCTCCACAAAACTAGACATTCTCCAGTTGCCCAGGAAGTGATGGTAGAGGACCGTTAGCCTAAGAGTTATCTTATCTTTCATTCACTCAGATTCCTTTCAGCCTCCTGGAACTCCTGATAAAAGGAAGCCGGGACATTATCATTTTTCTGCTGTCAATTGACCAATAGCCTTTGGATCAGTTGTGTACCCACACTTCCTTCTCTGCCTGATTCCGTTTTTCTGAAAAAAGTATTGTGCCCGTGTGTGTGTTTTCCTTAACACAGGTCCCTGAAAACTTGGCTTCCTATTCTGGTGTATATTGCATGGCCTAGAAACCAGGGAACGACAGCTGTTGACACGGTTTCTATGTTCAGTGAAAAATTAGATTTCATTGCGATAATTTTTTCCTTTTTATACACAGTAATTTTTTAAAACTGTCATTGTAAAACTGCCCTTTAAAAATTAGGGATTTTTAACAATTAGCTGCAAAAAAGAAATTAGCTCTGTGATAGGAACAGTTATGTGACGATCTGGAACTTTAACTTAGAGCTTCGTTAATTTAAGAGTGGGGGAAACCCTCCAAGTTTGATTTCCCAAAGTTCCTTAAGCTCCTGGTTTTCATGCACTCTGTTTGCCCACACAGTCTTTTACCTCCACAGCCGTTTGTTGTCATGGGAGGGGGTGGTGGTTGGTTTTTGGATTTGATTTTTTTCAACTTGCCGTGAGAAATAGGATAGGTGACAAAACCTTACTTGTTTTCTTAAGACAATTCTGTGCTTGGGCATCTCTGTCACAAATGGAATGATATACTGTTAGCCAATTAGAATTATTTTACGTATTGTTAATGTGTTTTGCTGATTTTTATATGAAAATATAATTATTCATTCTTGATCTCTGGAAGCAATCATTATTATGAGGATCATTTTACTTTGGAAACACTTTCATAATAAAGATAAGTATTAAGAGTGCAGTGTAAGTGCCCTTCACTGTAAGCGCTGAGCAGCTCGTGTTGGGAGTGTGTCACACCTTCCTGGGTGAGGTTACTAAAGGCTCACATCAGCCCAGCAATTTCTTATAAGCCTCTTCAAATCCCAGTATCACTATGATCACTGAGAAAGTAATGTTACATTATCTTGTGATATACTATAGTTATCTCTTTGAAAATTAAGATATAAAAATTTTGATGTTGAATTTTATGTAGCACTTTATTCTGGAAAAAATATGACTTATAGAACTATCAGTTTGAATATATCAGACTATGCTTATTTTTCCAAATTATGAAAGAGACACTTAGGACAAACAACCCAAAGCACAGCACAGAACTGTCCTCCGTGTCTGTACTGCCTCATGGGAGTTTGGCCAGTGTCATCTTCTCTGGGTCCGCGCCCACTTGGTTAGATCTTGTCTCTTTCTTTCTCTCTTTCTTGGGAGACTCTGTCTTTCCCAACCTTCTCTTCTTTTCAGCTAAGCTTATGTCATCTCGTATCTCAAAAGCCATAAAAATCACACTGAAATTCAACCAAACACCCCACCACCAGTATATAAAAAATAAAGCAGACACCCTATTAAAAATCATATAAGTATTATAACCACCTCGAACAACAGTCTGATTCCAAGCATGAGTTATTCTATTAATAATAAACCACTAAAATTTATCTGAGCTACAAAAATATAGACTATGAGAAAACACAACTCTTTGGAAACCATGAATTCTTCCAATTTTATAAGCGTAGGATGACCTAATGCTATAAGCATCTATTGTCTTCTGTTTTCTGTTGCTATAATAGAATAGCACAGACTAGCAATTTAACAATAGATGTTTATTTGGCCCATGGTTCTGGAGGCTAGGAAGCCCAAGAGCATGGTGCTGCCATCTAGTAAGGGTCATCCCATGGCAAGCAAGTATGTGAGACAGAGGGAGAAGGGCCAAACTCATCCTTTTACCACTCCTGCAATAATGGTATTGAATGATAGGCTGGGCATGATGACTCATGCCTGTAATCCTAGCACTTTGGGAGGCTGAGGTGGGAGGATTCCTCGAGGCCAGGGGTTCAGCACCAACCTGAGCAACATAGCAAGACCCCTTCTCTAACCGCCCCCAAAAATTAGCCAGGCATGATGGCACACACCTGTAGTCCCAGCTACTCAGGAGACTGAGGCAGAAGGATCACTTGAACCCAAGAGTTAGAGGTTACAGTGAGCTATGATCATGCCACTGCACTCCAGCCTGGGTGACACAGCGAGATCCTGTCTCTAAAAGAAAAAAAAGGATGTAAAAGGCAGGACGACAAAGCAGGATAACTATGTACCAGGATCTACTGGGATGCTCGGTGGTCCCTCAGAACCAGTCATCATGGTGCTGGAGTCTGGGTCTCACACACTTGATTATCCCCAAAGTGCTGAAGCATGCAGAAACAAAATTCCTAAACATTGAAATTTTAAAATTATGTAAAGGCTATGTTAGTCAGGGTCCAAGTAGGAAACAGAGTCACTGTCAGATGGTTAAGTTGAAGAAACTTCAATAAAAGGACTACTACAGAGGCACAGGCCTTTGATTGCATGATCAAACGAAGGAGGGCAAGGCACCCAGAGGCTAGCAAGGATGAGAGGCCATTAACATCCGTGTAACCAGGGGCCAGGGAGCAGGGTGGTGTGGAGGAGAGGTCCCCCTGTGGGGGCTGTCAACCTGGATGGAGAGCAAATACCCTGGTATCTCTCTTCCTGCTTTGTCATGCCACCCATTGGCTGAACTCAGCCAGAAAGCTGCCAGTGTAGAGCCTGGGAGAAGCAGGCTGCAGGGTTCAGCCCCCCACAGTGCAGAGCAGGGCAGAGAATAGAGCTGGGAGAGCAAACAAAATATGCAGCATAAAGCCAGTGTTTCTAGAGCCTCACACAGGGTCTGGCATGTAATAGGGCACAATAAATGTTTGTTGGAAAAACAAATGAGCCTAGTTAGGAGAGAAGTGGTAAGATGTAAGCTATCAGCAATTAACGTTCCATCTGTTAGGAAACAAGATGAGCATGAGACAGCACCTGGTCTCCAACTGTTTCTGAACTCAGGGTTTCCCTGTGTGGGTTCCAGCTTTTCTCACTGCTGCTCCAGGCACAGAAGCTGAGGGGCTGTATGGCAGGCTCGGAAAGCCACCTGTGGCTTCCCAAGCCCAGGCAGTAGGGGAGGAAGATGCAGGACTGACTGAGGCTAGAGAAGTTGCTAGAAACAAGCTGAGAGGAACCGAGGAAAGAGGGTGTAGAGATCTGTAGGATTAATGAAACAGCATTGTGAAACAAAAATGAGGCAAGAAGGTCTATGCTCCGGTACTCACGACTAAGTTTTCAAGCAATTCTCAGGTAAGAAATTGTTTATTTTTTTTAACCTAATGAATAATGGAAAATATTTGCATGGCCAAAGATAACAAACATCAGAGACTCAGGTCCCTAGTTGCACCATTCAATCATTCAAAAATACTCAGAGAGAGCCCCACTACATGCCAGGAATTGTTACGGGCACTAAGGACAGAATGGTGGAGAAGGCAGATACGGTTCCTGCTTGTGGAACTCGCAATCTAGTAAGGGAAGGAAAAAAAAAAAAACAAAGAAGCAAGGAGCTGCACATCCTATGGCATCAGGGAAATGCAAATTAAAGCAATGATGAGATACTAGTATGCATGTATTAGAGTGGCCAAATTCCAGAACACCAACACCACCAAATGCTGGCAAGAATATGGAGCATCAGGAACTCTCGTTCACTGCTGGTGGGAATGCAAAATTGTGCAGCCATTATAGAAGACAGTTTGGCAGATTCTTATAAAATTAAACATACTCTTACCATGTGATCCAGCAATCATACTCCTTGGTATTTACCCAAAGGAGTTGAAAACTTATGTCTACGCAAAAACCTACATGTGGGTGTCTATAGCACATGGATGTTTATAGCAGCTTTATTCATAATTGTCAAAACTTGGAAGCAACCAAGATGTCCTTCAGAAGGTAAATGGATAAAACAGTGGTACCTCCAGATGATTGATATTATTCAGTGCTAAAAAATAAGACATGAAAAGGTATGGAGGAAACAAATACATATTATAAAGTTGAAAGAAGCCAATCTGAAAAGGTTATATATTTATATTGTATGATTCCAACTATATGACATTCTGGAAAAGACAAAACTGTGGAGACAGTGAAAAGATCAGTGGTTGCTGAGGGTTGTGGAGGAGAGAGGGATGAATAAGCAGAGAAGAGAGAATTTTTAGGACAGTGAAACTGTATAATATTAATATAATGGTGGACACATGGCATTATATATTTGTCCAAACCCGTAGAATGTACAAGCCCAAGAGTGAACCCTAAGGTGAACTATGGATTTTGGGTGATCACGATGTATCCATGTAGGTCCATCACCTGTAACCAATGTACCACTCCAGTGG
The DNA here is from genome assembly GCF_041146395.1 of Eulemur rufifrons. NCBI lineage: Eukaryota > Metazoa > Chordata > Mammalia > Primates > Lemuridae > Eulemur > Eulemur rufifrons. The sequence continues at coordinate 57,370,576 of NC_090983.1, read as the reverse complement.
GGACTGTTGGTAACAGGGGAGGCTATGCGTGTGTAGGATTAGGGAGTTCATGGCAAATCTCTGTACCTTCCTCTCAATTCTGCAACGAACCTAAAACCGCTCTTAAAAATATATTCTATTACAAAAAAGAAGAAGAAAAGAAAGAAAGAAGGAATATTAGTTTGCTAGGGCTGCCATAACAAAATACCACAGACTGGGTGGCTTAGAACAGTGAGAAAACAAATTCAACAACAGAAATTTATTTTCTCATAGTCCTGGAGGCTAGAAGTCCAATCGGGATCCAGATGTCAGCAGGATGATTTCTGAGGCCTCTCTGCTTGGCTGACGATGGCCTCCTTCCCACTGTGTCTTCACAAGCTCTTTCCTGTGTGCACCTCTCCGTGTCCCAATCTCTCCTCGTAAGGACTCCAGTCATTCTGGATTGGCCCCACCCACATGACCTCCTTGTACCTTAATCACCTCTTTAAAAGCCCTGTATCTCCAAACTGTCACATCCTGAGGTAGTGGAGGTGAGGATTTCAGCATGAATTTAGGGGAGACACCATTCAGCTCTTAATACAAGGCATTCCACATAGCAACAAAGGACAAAGGTCATGATGAAACAAGGTGATTGCGAGGTGACTGCCAGGGCTCTTCAGCCTGAATGGTCACAGACACCTCACAGGTGGGTGATGTGAGCCCAGACCTTACTGACAGAGCAGCTGGGGGCGGATCTCACATAGGCGTGGTCCAGGCAGTGGGAGCATCAGAGACGAAGGCTCCACGGTGGGAATGTGCGTGTGAACTCAAGGAACCGCAGGAAGGCGGGTGTGGATGACGCACAGCAAATGAGGGAGACCGCAGGTGGTGAGACTGCAGCATTTGGGAGGGACAGACCGTATGTGGCCTGTGTCCCATGGTAAGGAAGGTAAGTTTTAGGCCAAGAGTAATGGGAAACATTTCCAGGATTTGAGCAGGAAGTAGCATAATCTTATCGGTTGTCATCTTTAATGAGAGAAAGAACAATGCCCATCCTAACCATAACCAGAAAAACTCCTCTCAAACTCCTGGTGTGTCGGTGGCGTCTGCAGATGTGTGCTAGCGTCACATGACAAGGCAGGATGGCCGGGACATGGCCACTGGAAGAAATAAAGAATTAAGCATTATTGAGGATTTAACCCACAAGCAACAAAGTCAGTTCTGATGGAGACTGAGAGGAGGAAGGTTTTGATCTAAGAATGCTGAGATCTGGGACAGGAAAAGCTTCCAGGTCCTTCCAAGGAAAGTAGCTTGAAAACAAGGATGAGAAATTAGCCATCATCTGCCAGAGGTGAACCTTAGGTAGAAGGGAAAACTTCCTGATCAAAGGTATTAATAGTGTTTTTCCACTGTTAGTGTTAGCACCTTTCTTTATGAAGTTCAAAGGCACCTAGTGGACTGTGAATTGATGGATGAGAGCAATTTCCAAAGCATCTTTCTGGAGGAGGCAAGCAGCCAAGAATGACAATACTCACTGTCTGTAGATCCCATAACTGCTGGTGGCATATGTGGTTAGTACCACCCCACCCTGCACAGGGAGGTGAGATGAAGAAGAGAATAAACCTCTTAAGGCTTTCATACTGTGTCAAGCATCATGCTGGGTGCAAAATCCATCTCAGGCAAGCCATCCATCCCCTAAAAGATAGACAGTTGATTCTTGTTATTCTATAAAGTCACTGCAAACACTGAATTAGCCAATATTGAGCCTTTACTCCTAGAAAGAATACAGGGTCAGGTTCCTTTAAGTCTCGGTCACAGGATTTTCATCAACTGATTAACACATAACCTTGTTCTATGTGTGTTTGTTTAAAGGCTCCCTTATTGAATATATATTATCGGTTCATTACTATTGAACTCACAGCCATCAGCACTATAACTCATTCCTTAAACAAAGCTTTTCAACACACGTATTTTCTCCGTAAGACACATCACAGTCTTCTTGTACTTAAGAACTCTAGACAACAATTCATCACTACACTTGGGGCCATTTTAAACAGAGAAATGACCTCAAAAAAAAAAAAAAAGCACAAAAATTCAAAACACATGGCACTAAATAGACCACAAAAAGGATACTTGTTTAAAGTATGACAGCTGAAATAAGAAAGCAGAGTGGCACCTTGGTCAGCCTCAGCTGAGAATATGTGCGTTGAGTCACTCAAAATTTTTACCATTCTGCACATGTCCACAGATAACACATATAAAAGTTCCATGTGGCCAGGCAATGATGGCTCATGCCTGTAATCACAACACTTTGAGAGGCCAAAGTGGGAGGATCGCTTGAGGCCAGGAATTTGAGACCAGCCTGGGTAACATAGGGAGACCCCTGTATCAACAAAAAATTTTAAAAATTAACCAGGTGTGGTGGCATGCACTTGTAATCCCAGCTACTCAGGAGGCTGAGGCAGGAAGATTGCTTGAGCTCAGGAGTTGGAGGTTGAAGTGAGCTATGGTTGCACCATTACACTCAGCCTGGGAGTGAGATCCTTGTCTCTCTAAACAAACAAACCAAAAAACCCTTCATGTATTAGTCAGGGTTCTCCAGACCAGAACCTATATATGTGGAGAGAGAGAGAGAGAGAGAGATTTATTATGAGGAATTGGCTCATGCCAAGATTACAGATGCTGAGAAATCCCAAGATCTAAGTCACAACCTGGAGACCCAGGAGAGCTGACGGTACATTTCAAATCTGAGTCCAAAAGCCTGAGATGCAGGAGAGCTGACGGTGTAAGTTTCCACTGGAATCTGAGTCTAGGGGCAAAACCGTCAGGCAGAGAAAGACCAAATTCTTCCTCTCTGAGCCTTCTTATTTAATTCAGACCTTTAAGAATTGAGTGAGGCCCACTCGAATTGGAAAAGGTAATCTACTTTACTCAGTCTACAAATTCAAGTGTTAACCTCATTCAAAAACACCTTAATAGGTGCACCAAGAATATTGTTTAACCAAATATCTAGTCACCCTGTGGCCCAGTCAAGTTGACATATAAAATTAACCATTAAATGCTGTAAATATTGATTTGGGGTTTGCATATAAATTTTAGCAAGTAGGTGAACTTGAAAATATGAAATCCACCAATAATAAAGATCAATTGTGTTATCATTCATGGGTGGAATACTGCAGCCAGCTCATACCAGCTTGTGAGAGCTGATTTTTATATTTCTGAAATTTGGCAAGCTGGTCATTAAACACAGCCTTCATTATATACACTTATAAATTAAAATTATATTTAAAAATATAAGTAATTAATACTCAAAAACATCACTTCTTAATGATTTTCCAATATTTTACTATCATCTATGCTCGAGGTTATCTCCGTCTATAGCATCTTATGACAGATGCACTATGTGATGGTATGCTATTGTTCATTTCTTCCCCAATCTGTGTTCAGTAACATCACATTGGTGGTATTGCATTTAAAATTTGGAATTGTTTACTCTATAGAAATAAGCAAACGCTGCAAATCAGGGCTTTCTTTCTTATTTATTTATTTATTCGTTTATGAGGGGACAGTTGTTAAACATTTACCAGCGCAGTAGAGTTGAGATTTGACCCTGGACCTGAATGAGTCTCAAAACTTATGCATACTCTTCCTGCTTCGTTACACTGCTTCCAGTGTTTGCATTTGTTTGTGAAGTTGGGCTGCTGAGATTTCTACTGTATGTGAATTCTCCAGTGACTTTTTTCTTATCTGCCTGCTTTGATTTTCCTTACTGAGCTCTGATTTTTCTGTTCGTAGTTTCACCTCTATTTTCCCTCTTTTTCACATTCTATTGTTCAGTGCTTTCAACCACATCAGAAGTCCTTCTTGGGGAAGACTGCCAATAAATTAAATACATCAATGACCGAACTCAATTTTTTTCAAGTTCACTGTATTGGTCCAATTCACAAAGCATTTCCTTTCGCACCCTAATCCTGGGAACTTGTGAGGGCAAACACGTAACTCAAAAGAAACAGGCTCAAAAGGAACCAGTCCAAACAGTTCAATAATTCAATACATTGCAGACTAGAAGGATAAATGAAATATAGGTGGTAGAATCAGTTGCTTAGAGGTCTGGATTTTAAGAATGGGCTGAAAGTCTCATAGGGAAATACTCCTAGGGCTGGGTAGTGGGTGAGGGAATGGAGAGCTACAGAGTGAGGAAGTTATAGGAAATGAAAGGACAATGACCAGCCCTCCTGTTTTTGAGTCATAGCAGTTAATTTGATTTGTCAGGATTCAATGCTTGTCTTCTACTAGGCTTCCTGGTCTAGGATGCTAGTAACTATCTGGTAAGCCATTAAACAACCTATGCTGGATGTCAGACCTGTTAGAGCCATAATACCAAAGATGAGTTCAAAAGATTCCTAGGATTTTTAAGAGTAATGAGTATTTGTTTTCTCTCAGTTGAGGGTACTAGATGGTACATAGAACACAGCCCTGACATGCTATACTTCCAATGCTGACATTTCTTAGTTGTATCACTTACAAGTCATCTCTGAAGGTGTATAAAATAGTTTGCACTATGCTGGCCAATAGTTTACACTGTGCCAGATGCATAGAATTGTTTACATACAAAGCCAGAATGCTAACGAATGCAATAAAATGCACATCAAAGTTCGTTCAAGACATACACTGAGCACCAATTTCATATGAAACATTATATTAGGCTTTGTGATGGGTATAAAGAAGTCAAAAGCAAAGCTTCTGCATTTAGAGCATTCTCAATCTGGCTGGGGAGGCAGGCCCCCAGCAGTAGTTATTTTAATGGGTCAAGATAGCTCTAAAGAAATAATACTTGTTTTATTGTGCAGATCAAACTTAATGATAAAGGTATAAGGCTTTTGAAAACAGTAATTACTCTAGAGATGGAAGACATTACTATCATCATCATTTCAAATATATTGTTAGCATAGTAATTGCCAGTAAAGTTCAGAGGAGAGAAAGGTTGCCTTGGATTCAGGTAAGAAAATGTTTCAAGGAGAAAGCCAAGAAGAATGGATAAGATTGGGATGAGTTGAGTGGAAAGGGGAAGGGAATTTGAGTCAAAGTGCGTAGGGTGAAGCACTGAGTCAGCCCTTGGCACCCACCCACAGTTAGTGGCCTGACCCTGACCTCCCACTCCACCTGCTGTCTCAGAATGAGCCACACCCTGTGACTTCTCCAGCACTTTGTCCATATGGCTTACTCTGCCTCAAAGGTTTTTTTCCTCTTCCTCTTCCTGTAGCTAACTCTGATTTGCCCTTCAAGACTAACTTATGTATCACCTCTTCCCAGAATGCCCTAGTCTCTTGGAATTTGGTGCTGTTCCTAGAGAAGAAAAGGTGTCAGATTGCTCATCACACTGCCTCTCCCACTTAACGGGAAGCGTCTTGAGGGCTTGCCCTTGAGATCTGACCCTTTTCATCAGCCACACTGTCTGCTACATAGTAGGTGCTCAATAAATGCTTGTAGAATGAATGTATATATTTACAGAAACAGGAGCTTTGAGATGACTCAGTTTTGGAAGGGAAAAAATAAGCTGATTTTACATTTTGAATTTAAGCTGATGAGAGACCATTCATGTGGAAGTGTCTGCCAAAAATTAGAAATACAGGACTGAAACTAGGTGCAATTATTATTTCCTTTTTTTTTTTTTTTTTCAGATAAAGAAACGGAAGCACAAAGACTGTAAGAACCTCGCCCATGGTCTTACAGCCAGAAAGTGGTGATACAAATAACTTAGTCTGAGCTCTGAGTCATTTCTCTGCTGCCTGTACCTGCCAAAGCAGAAGGTTGAGAAATGCCCATGTTTGGGAGATAAGAGGAAGGAAGGAAGGAAAACAATGATAAGAAAGAAAAAAAATGCTAATAATAACAATGACTTTCTCTTCTTTCTTTTTCTCTTTTCCTTCCTTTCTCTTCTCTTCCTGGATTGTTCAGTCACAAAGCCCGAGATAGGACAGAGCGGAGCAGATGTCTGTGTCAGGCAAGGGAGTTGTGCTGGCCCAGAGTGGGGTGTTGGGATATGGAAGTGTCTGCAGGGCAGGACAGCCCAGCATGGGGAATCTGAGCCCCAGCAGGTGAAGAGCGTATCTATACAAGGTGGGTAGTGGGGGAGGGAAGTGCCAGGTTTCAGAGCCCAGGCAGGTGGATGAGGGCGGCCGGCATGGGCAGTCGGAGCATGGAAAGTCGGAGTGGCAGTAGTGGGAGACTGGCCACACACACGCAGTCTGAGCGAAACATAAACATTAATATATTCGGGATAACGGGAGCCACTTGCTCCCTGCTGGAGAAGGGAGTTACAGATATGGAGGAGGAGGAAACGGACTGAACTTAGCAGTATTGGATTGAAATCGTAGGCATCCATGTATAGTTTTTGTTTGTTTTTTTAAAAACAATACAGTTTGTTTTTAATTTAAAATTGTTGATTTCATTAAAACTTGTTAAAACAATATTTTAATATGTATTATTAATTAGTATTATCTTTTTTTAATTTCAAAATATTATGGAGGTATAAATGTTTTTGTTACCTGGATACCTTTTATAATACTTAAATCACAGCTTTTAGTGTGACCATCACCCAAATAGTGTTCATTGCATCCGACAGGTAGGTTTTTACCCCTCCCCGATTCTTGATTTCCAATGACATTTACATCTCTTTGTGCCCGAGTGTACCCAGTGATTAGCTCCCAATTATTAGAGAGTACATGCGGTGTTTGCTTTTCCATTCCTGAGATACTGAGATACTTCACTTAGGATAATGGTCTCCAATTCCATCCAAGTTGCTGCAAAAGACATTATTTCATTCCTTTTTATGGCTGACTAGTATTCCATGGTGTGTGTAGAATACTACACACACACCACATTCTCTTAACCCACTCATGAATTGATGGGTACCATGTATAGTTTAATAGCTAGCTAGCTAGATATCAGAGTGAGCATAATGTAAGTATATATCTGCATGTATATGTGAGCATATATAAAATGATATAAATGTGTGTGACTGTGTGTGTGTGTGTGTGTGTGTGTATAAATTCCCTAACTCTGTCCACTTTAGGGCCTAGAATCAATGACTCCTCAATAGCTCCTCCTCAGAACACCTAGTGCCCAGGTCTTTGTTTCTAAGTCCATGCTAAACCCATTCTCCACTAAAAGAAACCAGGGCTCTCTAGGAACCTGGATTTAGAAGTAGCTGAATCCAGAGCTGGGATAGGGAAAGCAAAGGCTGGGTGTGGAACATCTTGTTGGGCCAGAAACGCTCAAAGAATAATCAGGAAAGGGCCAGGAGTGGTGGCTCACACCTGTAATCCTAGCACTCTCGGAGGCTGAGGTAGGAGCATCACTGGAGGTCAGAGGTTCAAGACCAGCCTCAGTAAGATCAAGACCCTATCTCTACTAAAAAAAAAAAATAAAAAATAAAAAAATAGAAAGAAATTAGCAGGGCAACTGAAAGTAGTAAAAATTAGCCAGCCGTAGTGGCGCATGCCTGTAGTCCCAGCTACTCGGGAGGCTGAGACAGGAGGATCCCTTGAGCCCAGGAGTTTAAGGTTGCTGTGAGCTAGGCTGACGCCACAGCACTCTAGCCTGGGCAACAGAGTGAGACTCTGTCTCAAAAATAACAATAATAATAATGGGGAAAGGTTAGGAGAATACTACTAACTTGAAGGGGCTTTTGCTGGCCAAATCTAGGATTTTTGGTGAATCACAATTAATAATAACAAATTATAATGCATTGAATAAAATAGGAAACTATGAGTTCATGTGGTATAAATCAATAAATAACAAACTGAAAGTTTGATGAGGAGCAAAGTGTTTGCCTAGTTTCAAAGTACGTGACCACAAAATATTTATCAACTGTAAAACTTACAGCAGTAACTTTACAGTGAAGAAGCCTGGCAGACACCGTTGTAATCAAGTAGTGGCCACCAGGAATGGGGCAAATGAAATCATGAATCGTTTGAATGGATGCAGTAAGAACACAGCATCACTTCTGTGATAGTCCTGCCAAAGATATGTAGCCTGAATAAACCCAAACTGAGAGACATTATCTAAAATAATTAACTGGTAATCTTCAAATCTGTCAATGGCGGGAAAGATGAGGGAAGACTGAAGACTGTTCCGGAATAAAGGAGACTAGAGAGACAGGACAACTGAGCACAGGGCATGACACTGAACTGATCCTGTTGCCACAGAGAACTTACGTAGGACAATTGGTGGAACTAAGGGTTAGATAGTAGTGATTAATCAAATTTAATTTCCTGCCTTTGATGGTTGTATTGTGGTTTTGTTGGAGAACATCCTTGTTTGTAGGAAATGCACACTAAAATATTAAAGAGTGATCAGGCATAAAGTTGGCAACATATTCAGGAAAAAAATAAGTCTTTGTAACTTTTGAGATTATTTTTTTAATCACTGTTATTGTCAAAACCCTATTAATGGCCCAAGTGAAATTCTCAGATATTTAGATGCAATGGTGTCTGTTGTTTAAAATGAAAATGCCATCTTTGAATTCCAAGGGCAACAGTGATAAAAAAAAAAAAGGCCTCAGCCTATCAAAGGAAAATTTAATGAAAGAATAAAATACATTAATTAAAACTTCTGGAGAGTTCTAAATTGTTTGGTGAGTAGCATAGTCATGAGTTTTTGCAAGTAATACATAATCATCTTATTAACATCTTATTTTATTCTGCAAAAAATAAATTAAAGTGATAATGATAACTAGTAACAGCAGCCAGTGTTTATTGAACACATATTATGTATACTCTGCTAAAAGATATATGGTATTATTACTTCCATTTTGCATATCAGGAAACTGCAACTTAAAGGAGTTAAGAAATTTCTCCCCAGATTAGCATACTAATGTGTAGTGCAGCCAACGTTTGAATCCTCCACACTATAAGGCTTATACTATTAATTCCTGCCCTGTGGAGGCCACAGAGAGGGGAATTTTAAGGAGGATACCAGAAGCCTGTGCTCCATTCCAGATTCTAGATTCCTCCCAGTCCGGTATTACTTATCCCAATCCAACCCATCACTAAGTCTTGCTAGTTCCACTTGAAAACTCTATCCCCTCCTCTTCAGGTTAGTTAAGACCTTGCCATTTTCCTCCTGGTTCCTAGCAACAGGCTCCCACTCTTCCCGACCCGTGTCTCAATCCTCTTTAGCATCTCTGTGCTGCTGTCAGAGCAAACAGTATAAAATTCAACTCCAAATATCACAAATGTGCTTAAAATCCTACATGGAGAGAAGACTCCCATGTGGCTCCAACCACCTTTGGCTTAAAGTTAAAACACGGGACAGGATCGTCCCATAATCTGGCCCCTGTGCATCTTTCCAGCCTCATCAGCTATAAAATCCCACACAAACTGTGTGCTCAAGGCCTTTTTGAGAGATTTGTAATTTTTTGAATACATCAACATTCACTCTGATATGCAAACATATTTAACACATGCATTTCAAGCATCTGCAATTGTGACCATTGCTTATTAGCATTTTCCAACTTTTTCCTCTTCCCCAGCTAGGTTGAGCTGGGTACCTCTTTGGAATTCTCATTGCATTTCTGTAAAGACCTCTTTGATATAATCTATCATAATGTAATGTAACCTTCCTTCATCAAACTGGGCTTCTTGAAAGAAGGGATTGAATGAATGAATGAACAAATATACATCAGTGCAATATCAATTGTGTGAAATGCTGCAGAGAGGCAAAATGAAAGAACTAGTGGTTTGCAGTAGAACCATTTCAGAAGAGTTGTGGAAGGAGCTAAGGAGTCAAATAGTTTGGGTAAGAAAACAACAGGGGAAGATTTTTGACAAGTACACAGAGGGCTTTTTGACTAAACCTAAGTTCTGAGTGAACAGGCTTTACACACTGTGTGCCCTCAGTCTCAGGGGTGTGCAATGGCTTAAAAAAATTAGTATATACTCTTTTTTTTTTTTGAGATGGGGTCTTGCTATGTTGCCCAGGCTGGAGTGCAATGGCTCTTTACAAGTGTGATCATGGTGCACTGCAGCCTCAAACTCCTGGACTCAAGGGATCCTCTCACTTCAGCCTCCAAGTAGCTGGAGCTACAGGCATGTGCCACCATGCCCAGCTAATTTTTAAGTTATATATATTTTAGAGCTAATTCTAAATATACATATATTAGAGATGGGTCTCACTATGTTGCCCAAGCTGGTCTTGAACTCCTGGCCTCAAGTGATCCTCTCACTTTCGCCTCCCAAAGTGCTGGGATTACAAATATGAGCCACTGTGCCCAGCCAGTAAATAATTTTGAATAGATAATGCAAGAATGTCATATAAAATTCCAAATGTGTAAAAGGAAATAAAAAGTAAAGCTCTCTGGCCTCCCATGCCCATCCCTCAGCCCCTCAGTTGCTGCTGCAGAAGGAGACACAATAAATAGAGTGGTTGGAGTGTTTTGTTTTCTTTCTAAGATTCTATCACCATAACCTGGAAGTGATTTATAGGAAATAACTGCAAATCAATGTCTTAAAAAGTACAGAGGGCACCGAGGTGGAAAAGACAAATTCTGCTGGTGACACTGTATTTACATACGCAAAAATACCAAACTCATAATTTTCCCTGGAGATAAAAACAACCCTATACTAGACATTCCAGTGTACATTTTAATCAAGATTTATAAGACTGATCATAGATGAGCTTGGAAAATGTAAGTAATGGCACATGAATATTAACATAGGTAACTAAATGAAGAGAAGATATAATGTAATTTGAACAAATCGGCATTGGTAAAATGTCCTTGTTCTTCTGCTTTTCCTTTGGACATTAAAGCCATAGATCATGGCCAGATGATGACTTGACTGTTAATTAGCTGTCCATTAGTCTACATTCCCTCGGGCTTATTGAGGAAAAGTAAATTTATACTAATTTCTTTTATGTAATTAATCATTTCATTTCATCTTTTTTCTCCATTAACACCTGGAATTTTTAAATTAATATATATATGAAATTTGGGCATGCATAATGAAAATTAAACCCTAGCACACTGAATACAAGACCTATTTGTATTATGTATATAAAATAAGTTAATTATAACCATTTGGGGTCAAATTTGAAAATTAGTTAATTTTTATGAAGTGGTAAGAGGTAAAAAGCTTATTTTGTGCAATTTAAGAAATCACAGTATAATTAGTTCAAACTGAGCACAAAAGTTACCTTAGATGGGACAAATTATGCTAGCTATTAACAGTAACATTATAAGTGTGTGCCCCCACTGCTTCTGCTACAGTTTAAAATACTCATTAGTGCTTCAAAATTGGATAGTTTTAGGGTTCCCTCCCCCATCCTAAGTCTTTGGGCAAAGGTACTTTTTTTCTTTTTTAATATATGAATTCAGACAAGGTTTCAAAAATGTATCTTCCAGCTTTGGAGAAGTATGGAAATTAAACAAAGTAATCACCACAGCAACCAGAGACTAAAAATAAAGAGTAATTTAATCAGAATGAGATTGCTTCTACACTTCCCTCTGAGGGTGATTGCTGGAAGTGATGTCATGTCTTGTGAACTCTGCCTGTGGCTCTCACGTGCCTGCAGTGGCAGCAGAGCAAGACATGTCACCCGTGTCGCAGCTCGTCCTAGGGGGACAGTGCTTTTTAAGATGTGACCTGCTGCAGACCAGCCGCTCGGCCCACGCCCCAGCCCCTGGGCCCCAACAGCCTGGTTGAGTGCTCCTGCTCGCTCGGCCTTCGGTACCAGCAGGCCAGCTGCCCTAAGCCCAGGTGCTGGCCCTTTACCTTCATCTTGCTGTGAACATAGCAAAAAATTCTCTTAGATGTTCTTGGCAAACTTTCCAGAACTCAGCTTATTTTAGACTCCAGCTTTCCCAAACTTATTCTTAACATTAGAGCACACTTTGATTCTTGGCCCCAAGACTCTCCTTACCTCATCTGTTTATATCTTTTTAACCAACAAATCTCCAAGAAAGTTCTCTAAGTGGCCCCGTGGGATTCTTGCTGAGTCCTTCTCAGTTTCCTGCCTGTCAAGGCTGTTTTTAATCAATGTCAGAGCCTCCCAAGTGCATTTGAGCCATTTCCCATTTTAGAGTTCCTGCCCAGAAGGTCGCACTTATCTTCCCTGTCAGTGTTTTGAACTCTACTTCCTGAAAGCTGAGGATATAGGCCTACCGACAAGCAATACTCCTGCCTGGTCAGTGAAGAGGAACTTGCTAATAGGGTCACATTCTCAGTATTTAATTCGATCAAATGAAAGCAATTCTTTATTGAACATTTACTTTGCTCCAGGTACTTGGCTATAAGGAGCCCATTGAGCAGTGTGGGAGGCAGATCATTAAACTAATAAATTCAACACAATATAAATGAATCAAAAGAGGTATGTGCGATGGATAGCAGTAATACAAAAGCAAGGGTGTACTCTGGGAAAAATGACACAAGCTGACTTTGGAGACAAATAAAAGCCAGCCAGGCCAAGATAAAGATAGAAGGACTTCCAGGCAGAAGGAATAGCATGTGCAAAATCCTGGAGGTATAAAATAATAAGGAATGCTGTTGCCATTTCAATCGTCAGTTCTTCCTTTTTAAAAATTAAAGTCAGCATAATTGAAATCCTTGTAAAGATTTTTACTTGTCTTTTTCGGTTTCTAAAACAATATATGTTTGTTTCAGATATTAAAATCATACAGAAATGTATGACCTAGAAAGTAAGAGTCCTCCATAATCCCAAAGTTCAGAGATACACTGTTGTCTGTCTGGTATTAATGAGTATGTGCCTGGATCTTTTTTTCTTATATAGGTACCAAACTAGAATCATAGTTATTGTTTTGCAACCTGTTTCTAAGTCAATACATATAATTAAATATCTATACTATATCCTCAACTTTTGGGTGTTTAGTATCCCATTATCTGAATTGACTGGCAGGATAGCGTAGTCATTGAACATGGGAGCACTGGAGTCAGATGAGTCCCAGCTATACCAGCTACTAACTGTGTGACCCTGGGTAAGTCACTTAACTGCCCTGTGCCTCAGTTTCTCTATGTGTATTATAAGGATCAAAATAATATGTCTACCTCAAGTGATTGCTGTGACAATGAAATAAGTTAATAAGTCATCCCTCAGTATCTATGGAGGATTGGTTCCAGGACTCCTCGCCAACACCAAAATCCCCAGATCCTCAAGTTCTTGATATAAAGTGATGTAGTATTTGCATATAGCCTATGCACATCTTCCCGTATACTTTAAATTATCTCTAAATTACTCATAATACCTAATGCAATGTAAATGCTAGGTATATAGTTATTATACTTCTATGTTTTCATTTGTATTATTTTTTATTGTATTATTTTGTTTTTTTATTATTTTCATTCTGTGGTTGGTTAAACCCACAGATGAGGAGCCCATGGATATGAAGGACCAACTGTATTTGTAAAACACTTAGAATAGTGCCTGACACATCATAAGTCCTCTAAATGTGAGCTCATATTACCGTACGGTATTCAGCCAGGTCTCTATTAATGATGTTTATGCTGTTTCCGATTCTTCACATGCTTTGGCTACTAAAGAAACTTCCAAGGCAAGTTTTGAATTGTTCTTAGGCTCTATTGCATTTGGGCTCCTGTTCTTACTGACTTGCCAACACCCAGCACTTGTTCATGAGTACTTAATAAATATGTGCTGATGTCGCCTCCCATTAGAGGCAGCAGCACAAGATGTGTTAGGCGGAGTCCAGCAGACGGGCTTCCAGGCCAGACGCAAAGGGAATCCGCTGCCGGTTTTCCTCCCACAGAGGAGCCGTGCCAGGAAGGGGAATGCTGAGCACTGACTGGGAGAGGAAGCGGGAAGATTAGGATGTGAGAGGTCACACGGCAAGTCAGACTGGGGGCCTGGCTGCGAAGAAGCTAGAGAATGAGCGTGGGTCAGAACCAGATGACCAGAGACACATCTGAAGACAGAGAACTCAAAAGGATGCTTTGGGCACTAAATTTTTCAGAAAATGAGTATGATATACCTTCTTTGAGGAGATGCTTCACTACATACGTCATCATCCCATAGGTACAAATGAGGTCATGTTAATATTAATTCCAAAACTATAAGCCTCTTTGCCCCTCTTACACGGGGACTCAGCTTCCTCCTCCCAAAGCCTCCCTGGGCCATTTTGGGAAGTCAAGGAGCTGGGGAGAAAGCTCACATGCATGAGGTCAGATGTCCTGACTTTGGCCTGCTCTGGTGGCCTTGTCAATGGCCCACCCCCTCTGCCTCAGTGCTGGCGATGCCTTAGAGAACGCTGCTGCCTGCTCCCAACCCCAGGAGAGTGTCCTCTGCTAGGTCCCTTGGCAGAATATGTGTAGGGTAGGATGTGGGGTCGGAGAGGAGACAGTCCTTTAATCAAATAACTGTCTTGAGTCTTTCGTGATTTAGCTCCTCCTCTTTCTCTTCCTTATCCCAATCTCTGCTGAAATCCAAAACCTGTCACCACAGGCTGAAGACATATACCAGCCACACCCTCCTGTGTCCTTTCTGCTTTATCTCTCTGGTCACTCAAGAGCAAATATTGACCAACCATTGTAGTAGAGTGAATGTAAACTAATCCCAGTTCTCTGCCCCTCTCTGTATCTATGCCCTTTTGCAATGGGACAGTCAGCTCTTCCCATTAAGGAAAGGAATGTCCTCCTATCCCCTTGAATCTGGGCTGGCCTATGACTGGCTGTGGTCAGCTGGATGTGGCTGAAGTTATGATGTGTCGGTCCCAAGCTGCACCGCAAGGGACCCTGTAATCTTCCACTCACTCTCCTGGCTCCTCAGAGGACATACCTTGAGAACAACCTGGTTAGACTACTGGCTGGTGAAATATTATTGCCTCAGCCAGCAGCTAGCCCACAGCCAGCCCCCTGCCCAGCAAAGCCCAGCAGAGCTGCTCTGCCAAGCCCAGCCGAGGTCAGCAGAGCTGGGTCGATGACTCACTTTTGCATGACTGAGCCCAGGGAAGACCAGGAGAGCCACCGGTTAAAACATAGATTCATGAACTAGGTAAAATCTGTATCATCTGAAAGCCACTGGGTTTTCTGTTTGTTACACAACATTATTGTGAAAAAGGATAAATGATACAAACCTCTTTCTGACCTCCCAAATCAAGATGTTTTACGGATTCGAACACCCCCTCCGAGATACTCAACAAATAGCTGAACTCTAATTCTCACTCTGGATTTAGCCAGGACCACTGCTGCCCTTACCACGGTCTGTGAGAGGGATACTGTAGCAAGATGCAGGTATTTTAATTCAGCAGAGGCCTAGGGGAAGCCAGTCAGCCTGCTGGGACAAGCGCACGCGAGGAGTGTGGACATAAGCATGTCCTACCAACCTGTAACCGGTCTGCAAGACCACAGGAAGCTTGGTGTGACAGCATTTCTTAGGGAAACAGCAAAAGAGGATAATCAGTCCATTTTGGACTGAGTGGAGACTGGATTGAGACAAAGAAAGAGCAGCAGAAAAAAATGGGGCAGGAATCACAGAGAAGACACTGAGCTGCCCCAGGTCCTGGGACTGAGGCTACAGCCTTTTCTCTAAACTATCTGCAGGCAAAGAAGCCCTACGCTGCGAATCTGAGTTACATATTAGTAGCCTTAGTTTCCACCCTGCCTCTAAACTCCTTTCATTGTGCTGAGCTGCCTTGTCTGATTCCAGCCACATGACAGCTGCTCAATGCCGTAACCTCCAGTGCTAACCGTATTTTGGATAAGCCAAGGGGCAGGATGTCGTTAAGTGTGTGGATGGTGGTCCCTGCCCAAGACCCTCCTCGCCGCTCTGGTTGCATGGCAAGCTCTTGTCCTTCCTTGTCCCTCCTTCTCCCACGTTATTTCTAGGGACTTTGAGTGGAGCCTGCACACCAGGGGCAGAGGATGCACGGTGGGCCAGCTGAGCAGGTGAAAACTGGATGCTTTTAAGCTCTGCAGTGTTTTACTGGACTGTGTCAGTGGGCTCCTTTCAGCTGGAACCTGCCCTTGCCCTGCCAGCAAGGAAGAAGCTGTCCACAGCCTGCCAAAGGGCCGTTGCAAGTCAACAGACCATTAGTTGAGAATCCAAGGATTGACAACTGGGACCACAGGTGCAGAGAAAGCAATAAAAAATAAAATAAAATAAAATAAGTTGTGATGGTTGAGTTCTGTCTATCTTTTTGAGTGATGAAAAATGAGACTGAACATAAGGCAAATTCTTCTTAATTTGGTGATTTTGCTTCTTGGTTCCGTTGGGTCTGGAGTGAGGGTTGGTTGGAGTTAGGCTTAGAGAGGTGGTTAATGCACGCCCTGCTTCCTAGTAGCAATTTCTGGACATTTTGTAGCTATAGTTCTGTAAGTTTAGGAGCCTCGTTGTTTGGTACCTGGTTCTGGGGTGATATAATATTGGCTTGGTATGTGAGCGTTAGATAAAGGAGGTGGTTGGGGGTTTGGGCTCTGGACTGATTGGTTTTCTTATCAAAGGCATGAGAGCAAGTTGTTTGCTATCTCTAGGAATTTGCTAACCCTGAGAGAGTCAGTCTCTTCTCAGATCCACAAGGTCCCCAATACAAAAAATAAAAAATATGACTAATACAGCTAGCTAAAGAATATGAGTCTCCCCACCATCATACTGAGCGCCAGCATTATTGGGGCCATTTTGCAGCTTCTGGACCTTCTCTCAAGGCTACGCTGTTCAGGACTCAGGATCCTGCCCCGGGAGTATTTACAGAAGTCATTCTCCCCATTCCACACTGGCTGTCTTGATCCAGAGCAGTTCTTTGCTTTTTCAGGAAACAAACGGGATGAAAGTCCAGGGCTGGAACTTCCTCCTTGGTGTGTTTGACAAGGACTGACGTACTCTAGGCCCTTTGAATCCCGGAAGTCCAGGACACACCCGACCTCGAATGCAACGTCCAGAATGCTGGAACGGGGGTGAAAGGACAAAATCAAGAAACATTTCAACATGAGGGACCCACTGACAGATTGTTCGGTGAGTAGCTCAGTGTGGTTTGTGTGCCTGCATGTGAGAGCGAGGATGGAGAGTAGATTCATATGGTAATGGATTTTTACTAAAGAAATCTGAGACACCCAGAAGCCAAACAGGTTTAGATATTGGCTGTGGTACAAAAGTTTCCGGTTTTTCTTTGGTTTAATTTAAAGCAGAGCCTTTTCTAGGAAGTGACAGGAGAGGTAATTGTCTTTCATTCTCATATTCTTGGAAAAAGTTTGAGTGAGTATAGCATCATATTTGGATCAGATAGCGGCTGTTTGGAAAATATTCTTAAGACACATACTAATGGTGCCAACGTCATGTGTGGAGTGGATACAAAAACACACAGAATGTCTGCAGCCAATTTTTGGCTCTAAGAATAAAGTCAGGGAGGAAGGTTTTTGCATTTTTTCCCCACATCATTTAGAGTCAAAGATTGCAAGTCCTGCGGGAAGAAGGACAGACTCCCCGGTCTGTCTGGACTGTGGTGCTTCTCAAACTGGTTTACCAGCGTGTTTGCTCCAGGACTGGGAGCATGCCCAAAAATAGAAGATTGGTCAAAATTCCAAAGACACTGTAAGGTCATTAGCAGCAATAGCAGAGAAATCATTTAGGAAATAAGAAGCAACTAAAATAAAGGAAGGATCTATTTATTCTGGAAATAAAGTAATCAAGGATTATGGGTGTCTTATCCCAATAAATGATGCTGAAAAGCTAAAATTGGTGACATCATAAGCAAAGGGTTGCAGTTACCCTTCATGCATTTTATTTAAAAAACTATCTGCGGAGAGGCAGATAAATGGGGACAGTAATAAAGCCATAATGAGAAAGATCAGCAGAGGAGTCCTGATTTCCTTTTTGTTTATTCAATGAATGGGGAGAGCACATGATTTGAAGAGATGGAACTATAGCTGTTATTCCACAAAATGAGTTCAAGAATCAAATGAGCTAAATGAGATGAACTCATAAATGACTAGTAATATTAATAACGACAATAAAGTAGATAGCTCTGCCTAGTTTTACTTTTTGAAGTGCAAAAAATATGTGCTTAATGTAAAAACATTCCAACAGTATAGTCGTATACAGATTTTAAGAGTGAAAATTTCTCCCCTTAATTACTTCGATCTTAATCTTCTCTCCATTGGTCATCATGTTTAATTTCTTACAAAAGTCTTTTACCATTTATTTATTTGTTGGTTTATTTTTCTCTCCCTGACTTTGCTTCCTTACTGAACTATTAAATCTTCTCCTGTCTCAACACTGATACCTTGATGATGTTTTTGTGCAGGGGTGACAGGGGAGGACAGGGGACAGGACAAGTGGAGGCAAAAACTTGCCACTAATAGTCACCAAAAAAGAAAGTCAACACCAGGGGGAGAGTGCAAGAGACAGAAGAGAGGGAAAATGAGGCCAGGTTGAATTAAGTTAAAAAAAGAAAAAGAAAGAAAAAAAGGAGCTGAAGGCCTAACATCCTTTTAGTAGGCATCAAAGTCAGTCTTCAGATCAGGAGAAACACTTTCCCGCAGCTGGCCCCAAGTCAATCCATCACGACACCTCTGAGTCCCTTTAGAGCTCCACTCCCTGCCAGGCTGAATAGTTCTTTGCCCGATGCTGGGCCATTGCCCAAGGACTCCTGTCCTTGTCCACAACTCTGAAGGTCATCGCCACGGGCTCATTGCCACCAGAGGTATCCAGGAGTCATGGGGAGGCGGATATCCCTTCAGCCTGGGTTTCTGAACCCCCTAAAGTCACAGAACATTTATTTATTTTCAATTGTTTCATCTTAATCAAGTGTTCAAGTTGATTTCCTGGTACAGCCTTAGCTTGTGCTTGGGGAACAATGGTTTATGAAGACGAGTCTGTAGCTTGGGAACATAATAAAACAAGGGAATGGACTGCAAATGAATCCTTCACGAAGCACTTAAGTCGTTTTATAAAAGAATCCAGAGCTTTAGCCACTTGCAAAATGTCCCATTCCATGAGTCCCTAGAGTTGCACGGAACACAATTCATAAAGTCTTAGCTACAGTTCTTGACCTGGCCCACACCAACGCATATGCGTGTGGAACTCAGTGCGTCACATAAACTTCAATGGAAAAAGCATCTCTATTTGTACCAATTCTAAGTGAAATTTAGAATTTCCTTCCATTCTGAATATATGCAACAAACCTAATACTATTAGTAGTGTCTGTAACTTTGTAACCAGTAAAAATCAGGTATTTCTATGTAACATCATAATTGTTGCAGATGTCTAGAAATATTGTTCACACTCAGCCTGACTTAGAAATGTTGGTAATTCTTAAGACATGTTGTTTATTACATTAATAAAAAGCATGCATGATATCACAATTTTAAAAATATGTTTTTATTAATATAAATGTATGTCAATGTAGTTTCCTTACAATTCTGTTATTTTATTTTATGTATTAAAAATATTCTTCGGAATAAAAGAGATTTCATGAGACTACTAAAGGGGCCCATGGTACAAAAAAAAATTTTAAATCTCTTTTAGATCATGCTCTGATGGGCAAAATAGACTGATAGCTGGGCCCTTCCACCTCAAAGAGCCGGGTTAGTGTCTATTTTCAAATTATTATCACCAGGGTGGTACAAAGTTTGCCTAAATTCTGTATAACTAATCTTGGGAGTGTCAGAACTTCTTTGAAGAAGATTTTTTTAAAGTTCCGTTTTCGGAAAGGAAAAGAATTGGCTGTGGGCGTTGACGCCTTGCCTGTGTGAGCTTAGCTTCTAAACCTAAAAAATATGCCAAGGGAAATCGTCTTCAAATCCGTGTGCAAGGAAATAGGATTAAATGATCCCCAAAGGAAATAATCCAGTCATAAAAAACATAGCGCCTTCCAATGAAATAATGCCATAGAAATAAAGGGCAAGTAACAAGCTGTAACCAAACTTTTGCTTTTCACGCGCTCCTACAGGATCCAGGGAGGGACTCCATATGGTCAGCCCCTCCCCTCCTGTCATCAGCTGCTGAAACAGCAGCTGGCTGCTCCTAGGTTGGTGAGCTGCTTCAGACGCCAACCTGAGCTGCCCATCTTGGTGGCCGAGCCTGGGCCACCAGATGGTGACAGGAACTAATTCACACGATGCCACTGCAATGGCCCATAGCTTCCGAGGGATCCTGACTCACTACAGAGATGGAGGGGCACGCTGAGTCTGGCACGGGTGTCGAGTGGCCCGCAGTGTCCCCAACATGCATTAATGAGATGTGTCACATGGCATTCCACGTTTCTTGGGCCTCCGTTTCCTCACCTGCAAAGGAAGACGACAAGATGGAGTAGTCTGTGTTCTTTAATGTTCTATGTGTCATAATCTATGACAGCCAGCCATGAAGATTCCAAATAACTACACAGATGGCCGACAAATACATGTAATCCCTTAATTAGAGGGGCAGTGCTTTGAAATATTTCCCCCAGTGAATCAATTCACATGAAATCGGTAGCACAGTGCCTGGCGTAGGAAAGGCATCCAGCAAAGCTCATTTTATTCAATTTAAGTGGAATATCATGGTTTATTTAACACTATTAGAATCAGCATTTTCCAAAAAAAAAAATCTTTCCACACTAGCATCCATCAAAAATAATTTTTCTAGAATAACTGAATTTAATAACTTAATCATGCAAACTGTAGAAATTCAGAAAGAGCTGCCAGGCCAAGCTTGATATAGGCACTTTACATTGTCTACAAGTCATCTGTCTAATCATTTCATGTGCCAATTGCCTAGATTACTAAATTTTTTTGTAATGTCAATATTTATACAACAGAATTTGCTTACAACTGCTGGTAGAAACAGTTTCCTAGTAGCTGAATGGGAAATGCCTATGTAGACCAGTTGCCTATGTGAAAGGATTATTATTATTATTATTATTTATTTTTTTTTTAGGGGATCAAGAAGCTCCCAAATATTCTACCACCAGTCTTCCCTTTGTCAGGGGGGAAAAAACCATGACATTTTTTCCTAGTAATTAACGATCCCAGGGAGATGCATCATGTAATACAAATTCATATGGAGATATGAAATCAATAGTAGAGTCTTCCCTGGAAAGAACATTTGGTGGTGGCAGGGGTGGGGAGGTGGGATATTCCAAAGCTCAATGGGTAGGAAAAGAACACCAAAAATTCACCTTCTATATGTCGGTGACCAGAGAAAATCCTTCTTCTTCTGCTGGTTGATGACATTAAGAAGCCATCTGTACTGCTCATAATTTTTAAAAGTTACTATCACTCTGAATAAACTTAGTGTAATTATACTGATTAGCTATTTATAAATATATTTGTTTCTGACGGATCCTCTAATTGATTTGCATACCTAACATTTCTAATTACAGTTCTGTCCTTCACTAATGTGATTATCTTCAGTTCTTTGGGCCCTAGTTGTAAACAAGGGGATTGGAGTTTGGTGGTTTCCAAACTGTGCTCCATAGAACCCCTTCTGAGTTCTCACTGGTGGCTGGGAGTCAGGAGGGACAGGAATAGCCAAAGCCAAGGTCAAGAGATTTCAGCCCCTCAAAGCAGATATATTCTAAGACTTTTTGATTACACACACACACACACACACACACACACACACACAGACACACACACAGAGGACTAGATGGTCTCTGAGGGGTCTGCTTTGGCATTTGTACAGGTCTGATTTTCGTGGTTTTTGTCTTCAAGTCTGAGTGGATGGTACACAATGAAAAGTACAGAATCATTCATTCTAAATAAGGAGTTATGCTGGGATAATGAAAATAATCTTAGCAACTCTTGCATTTACTGATGTCACCTTTATCTCAATTTGAATCAGGGTTTATTGAGGAGTTTCCAGCACATTGTACATAGGGTCAAAGATAAAGATTCTCTCCATTGCTGTTAGAAGCACAACATTCCTCTCTTATCTTATTGCCAAGTTAACAACAACGCTATGTATCAAAGAGCTTCCCAGCTTGTGTGTGGCTGGCATTCTGGAGTTTGAGGAGTGGCTTAAGGTGTGCCTAAGATATGAATCCCTTCAATCCTTGAATTCTTGTTTTGTTTTTTCTTTTGAGACAGAGTCTCACTCTGTTGCCTGGGCTAGAGTGCCATGGCATCAGCCTAGCTCATAGCAACCTCAAATCCTGGGCTCAAGCAATCCTTCTGCCTCAGCCTCCCAAGTAGCTGGGACTACAGGCATGCGCGGCTAATTTTTTCTATATATTTTAAGTTGTCCAGCTAATTTCTTTCTATTTTTTTAGTAGAGATGGGGTCTCACTTGCTCAGGCTGGTCTCAAACTCCTGAGCTCAAACAATCTGTCCGCCTCAGCCTCCCAGAATGCTAGGATTACAGGCATGAGCCACCGCACCCGGCCACTCCTTGAATTGTTGAATTGGCAGAATGTGGCTGGGGGGTGGGCAGAGTCATGGGCCAGTTGCCTCTGCCTGGAACAACTTTTTCCATGTACTACACTGTTCGAATTCAAATATTTTCTATGTGCACCATGATGTAAAAAACATTAGGAAGTACTAGTCTATGAAATGAAGAACAATCATCTTCCAAAACCTAGCACTGGCAACCTAAGGGACAATGGAAGCTGTAGACTGTGGCTTGTTTGAGCAGCCCCTTGCTTTGGGAAGTTGGATGTGAACGCCTTTGGGGAGACAGACACTCTCCACTTTGCCACAGGCTCCACCACTGCCACTGATGGCAATTGAGTTTTCAATCACTAGTTTAGAAATGTTCAAGATTATTTGGCCCCCTAAAACTAGTCCCCTGGAGACAGTATTTTTAAAAATGTATCTAAGGGAGTTTTGATGTACTAATAAATTTGGGAACTACAAACACAGCCTCAACACATAGAAAAATTCTCAACTGGTTCTACTCATTTCCACTTTGGTTACTGGCAGAGTTTTCTCTACATGCCCCCATCCTCTCAGTTGGTGTCCAAGGTCCCTTATTCTCTGCTACAGGGGACTGTTGTATAATGTGCACACTGTCCTCAGGTGATGGTGAGCTGGTGGGCCGCTACCCGTAAGACATTTCATCTCAGAGTCCCTTCCTTCCAGTCCTGGTTCTCCTGATGGGAAGTTCTTTTCCTCCCCCCACTCTGAAGGCTCCAAGTCCCTCCCATCCATCTCTCTGCTCTGTCTTCTCTCATCCCCAGCCCCAGCCTTATGTAGTGTTTAAGAGCAGAAAAACTTACTCTGTAAGCATGCATCCAAATATTTCTCTCCTGCACTCGGCCCTGTGGTTTCTTTGTGGTCTTCGTTTCTGCTTTGCCGAGGGCTAGAGAGAAAAGCAGATAGGATAATACATAAAGACACACAGCTTAATACTGTGAGATATTTCTAAATAAATCAAATAAGAAAGCTGCAGGACCTATAAAGAAAAGCATAAAATTTTATTGAACATAAAATAAAATTTGAACAAATGAAAAGACTTACTATGTCCGTGGATGGGAAGTCTAAATACCATTAAAAAGTCAATTTCCCCAAATTTATATATATATGTAATGCAATTCCAATTAAGATCCCAACAGGGATTTTAAAAAAATTTAATTAGATAAATGTTCATATGGAACGATAAATACCCCAGAATAGCCAAAGAAATTATGAAAAGGAAAAAATAGTTGTTTAAAAAGAGAGCAGAAGCAAAGTGTTAATATCTCTATAACTTAGGTAGTGGATACATAATGTGTATCTTTATTATGTTCTATATCATTATTATTTTATGAAACATAAAAATGTTTCATAATTTAAAGTAAAAAGTTAAAAAGACTGTGTATGAATTAGAACTAAGGTAAAATGCATATTAGAAAAATCCCAAAGAAGAATGTCTTAAAACACATCATTGTATTCCTCTCACATGCAAGAGAAGTCCAACAGTAGAGAGTCGAGGGCTCATGTAATGGCCTCCACAGACATCAGGCTTTTTCTGCTCTATCATCTTAACGCGTCATGTCCAATCTCAATACCACCTATGGCATCGACCATTATTTCCAAGTCCGAAGGCAGAAAAGAGGAAGAAGAAGCCTTCACTGGAACTCAGTTCAAAACTTTCGCCCATATCTCTTCGGACAACATTTAGTCACATTGTTAATAATATATACCTAAGGATGAGGGAGGCAGAGAAATGACTCTATTCTAGGAGCATGTACCCTGCTTAACATGTATGTATTTTCTTCTCATGACACCTGTGTGTGTTTTGTGGGATGCTATGAGGAGGTGTTATAGGAAGAAAATAAATGCACTAGGGAGGAATTTAGTGACACTGTTTAGGTAACACAGGAGTAAACAAAGATGTAAACAGGTTTCTTTACTGCAGGACTTCGCACAATTTCAAAATGCTCACCAAAACTTTCCCAGTATACCTGTAAGGGGAGGAAGGAGGCCTTAATAGTATCATATCATTCATAGATGACAGATTAGGTTTTACTGGAAATAAAAATCAGAAATCCTGGTTGCTAAATAGTGATTTTACTTTCATGGCTCTCAAAGGAGAATTATTTCTTCTTCAAGACACAGGCTACAAAGCAGAATCCCACTACAAATGTGTTTTGCTTGTGCTGCAGAGAGTTTTTAAATTTGGGAATTGTTTGCCACAACATTTGAAAAACCATATTTCAGATGCAAATCCTGATTCCAGCTTTTTTGGACAAACTGGGAGGTCTGCCTGCCCTGGGCCACCTTCCCATGAGGCAGTGACAGCCAGAAAGGTTCTGGCAGCTGCTTCGCCAGCTCACCGTCCCCCCCAGCTCATCACACATTCTGGTGCCCGACTGGGGCCGCAGGCACACGACTGTGCAAACCCTGCTTCGGAAATGAATGCTTTCCTTGTACAAAGCTTTGCACCCTCACCACTGTCCTTGAGTCTTAGGCAGTTTCTGTGAAGCCGTTTGCTACTACAGTGTTTCTACCAATTCCTATCATAACTTTCTGTGTTAAATTCAGAGGAATTTAACACTGCATAAAGAGAAAAGGACTCAATGTCCACAAGACTGTTCCTACAGCCTGGATTAGGTCATTTCTTTAGGTCCTTCCTCCTCTGCAGCCCTGTGTCCTCGGTTTGATGCTCTGCTAGCGCCATACACTAAGTGCTTTGTTAACTGAAAGGCTTCCTGGGTCCTGAGGGTGTCTGTGTTCATGAATGAGCTTGCTGCTTGGAAGGTACTGGGTAAAAGTGAGTTTCTTCCCTTTTTTCTTCTCAGTATGGTGGCCAGCTGAATGCTGGAGACATCCGAACACTGGAAAAGGCTGTTTGCTCATTGTACGAGCAAACAGCCACAGTACGGCACTCAAACCACACAGAATTTGGGTCCTCTTAGGTAAAATCTCATTTTTTTGAAGAGACAGGGTCTGGCTCTGTTGCCCAGGCTGGAATGTAGCGGCACGATCATAGCTCACTGCTGCCTTGAGCTCCTGGAGTCAAGTGATCCTCATGCCTCAGTTTCCCGAGTAGCTGAGACTACAGGCACATGCTACCACCCTGGCTAATTTTTTTTTCATTTAGTTTTATTATTTATTTATTTATTTATTTATTTATTTTAGATATGAGGGTCTGGCTATGTTGTCCACGCTGTCTCAAACTCCTGCCCTCAAGCAATCCTCCTGCCTTCTTGGCTTCCCCAAACGCTGGGATTACAAGTGTGAGCCAGTGCACCAGGCCTAAAGTCTCATTTTATAAAATGCAATCTGCTGTTGCACCTACCAGATGGAAACTCTGAGAGACTGTTTGGAACGTTTCATTGTCAAATTCACCTGCTCTGTGTCAGAAAAGGCTGCAGAATAAACTACCATTTACCTTCTTTGTTTGGGCACTTAAAAATCTATTGTCATCAATGTCTATATTTACAAATATAATTTTGAAAATGACATTATGGAGTTCTAAATCAAATGACAAAATTTTTTTACTTGAATTTCTTGCAACTGTAGGCTAAATTCATACATAAATGAATTTATAAAGGTTTACTTATATATTTATAAAGGTTTGGTTTAATCAAAATGTTCAACTTAGTATTATGACATTCTTGTTATTACAGTTAAATGAGACATAGAGGGGACTAGGACAAGCTTTTTTTAAGTTATTCACTTATGTTTTGATATCTCAGCCAAGAAATGCTCACTTTAATGGTTCTTGGTTTTTCATGAGCCCCAGGAATATTATTTTGGAGTTTGTGTGTGTGAGAGGGGATACAAAATGGTTATGTGGTATCCTTCAGAATGTACTTTTTTCTTTCCTGGGAACAATAGGGGTGACAGGAAACCAGACTCCAAATGCACCCCACTGCTTAATTGTTTGCATCCAGACTAGGGTAGAAACAGATAGATCAGCTTTATTTTTGAAGAGTTCTCCAGAATCTTTCATATCTAGGCAAAAGAAACTCATTCTTTATTTTAAGAATTCATCCAAAAAGTGTACATCCCTATAGCTGCATGATCATTTACAATGACAGTCATTAGAGCAGCAGGTGAATTTATAGGTGCTATATTTTTGGGAGTGCACATCACCTTTCTGTTCATTGTTTTTTTGTATTGTTGTTTTTTTTTTTTTTTTTTTGCAGGAAAATAAAGTATACAAGAACCTAAAGGAGTTTTCTCAAAATGGAGAGAATTTCTGCAAGCAGATCACATCCGTTCTTCAGCAAAGGTACAAAATGCACGTTTGCAATAAACAGTACTTCCTGTTCAGTTGCAGCGAGCGATATTACAAGCTGTCCTACTTTCCAGAACATGGTGTTATATTTTGCTACTCAAGAGATTGGTTTGAAAAATGATTCTCCTCTATTGCACATTTATCAATTGAGTACCATAAAAATCAAGGAACAACAGGAAGTGTTCTGGTCTGGAAGGCTCAGTCAAGTCTCTCTGGATTCCTCAGACTGAGTTTATCACCCCTTCCTGGGATCCACTGTTGTATCTGATATATACACTGTTGAACTTCCCACACCGATGGCAAGCATTAGTTTACATTTTTGTTTCCCCTCCAAGAGCAGAGGCTATATCTTACTCATTATTATACACTGAGCTCTTAGAGCCTGACCTTTTGATTTCTTAAGTAAATGTCTGAAGAATGAATGGATGGATGAATGAAAAGTCACTATTTTCAGTATCATCTTCTCTTAATATTAATACTAAATGTGATCGTGTGTAAAGCTGCTCACTGTGCTGAAATGAGCACATTTAACTCAGTCAAGAAATTTACAAAAATTCCTGCTTAAAATTAGAGAACCCCAGGACTGAATTGGGTCAAAAGAGATCTTTGGGGCCTTTTTCCTACCTCCAGACAGCTCTATAATAAGCAACTCTAAAGAGACCTTCAGAAGAGATTGTTTATTCTTTTAAGGTTAACCATGTCATATTAAAAATACTATATGAGGGCCGCAAGAACAAAGACACCATGGATTAATTGCATCTTGTGTTCGTAGGTTGGAGGAGAGAAAATAATTTCTTTTCTTTCACTTTTTAGGTTCTTAGTTGAGACAGTTTTCTGAAAACAAAAGTCAGATTAACAAAAGAAAAACTGGGCAGAAGTTTATTAACACATATGTGCTTGTACCCATCACGAGGGAGAGGCCTCAGCTCAAAAGTATTTCTCTCTCAACGCAGTGGCTTAGGGGCCTTGCTTAAATAGTATTTAAAAAAAAAAAAGAGCCAGAAACCCTGTATAGTGACAAGACAAAGAAGAGAGTATCTTCAGGCTTCTAAAATGTGGGGAGGTAAATTTATGGGGAGATAAAGTGTGCTCCTAGATGCTGCTATCTCTGAGCTTTGTTTCTGAGCTGATAAGCAAGTGCTGTGAATGGGCCTATCTCTGGGTGGGAAAGGCAGAGAGGAGGGGCAGAGTGTGCCCCTGCATTTTTAACCTTTTTTTGCTCGACAATTACCAGTGTTTTTGAGAGGAATATTTTGGTTTCCTTCAAAATCAAGACTAAAGGGGAATATTGGCTTTATCAGGATCAATGGATGAGGCCAAAGAGAGATACAAGAGCTCAGACTGGCTGTTAAAAAACAAACAAACAAACAAACATTTATCAAATGGAGTCAAAGATAAAAAATTTTAAACTATGAAGTTACTTCTATCCTAGCAGCAAAACTGCTTCGATTCCATGAAAGAGAAAGAGGGAGGACCCATCTGGGAGGGAATTTCTTCTGTAATAAAATATTTTTATCAGTTTCAAAGGAAATTATTTAAAATAAGACCAGCTAGGCTGGATACGGTGGCTCACACCTGTAATCCTAGCACTCTGTGAGGCTGAGGCGGGAAAATCACTTGAGCTCAGGAGTTCGAGACCAGCCTGAACAAGAGTGAGACCTTGTCTCTGCAAAAAATAGAAAAATTAGCCAGGCGCAGTGGTACACACCTGTAGTCCAGCTACTTGGAAGACTTAGTCAGGAGGATGGCTTGAGCCCAGGAGTTTGAGGTTGCTGTGAGCTCTGATGACACCACTGCACTCTAGCCTGGGGGACAGAGTGAGACTCTGTCTCAAACAAAACCCAGTTAACTGTTCTACAAATGCAACTCATTACCTAGATTAGAAAGCATCTTCCTTTTGCAGATCAGCGCGGCATAGGACCTGGGTTGCAGTCATCTGGGCCTTGATTATTTGTTGTCTGGGGCTTCAAAATTAGTGCCTGGTAGACAGCTGTGAAGAAGGAAGGCAGGGGATAGATAACGTCCGCTGGTGAGCAGACTCAACAGTGAACTGAAAAAATTGGGGGAAGCCACTGCTTGAAACCTGATGTATTATTTCACCCTTGTCCAGATCACTCCGTATCCCCACCCTGCCACAGACATATCTACTCTCTTTATCCAGCTAGAGCCTTCATTTTTTTACCTGCGTCTCTCTTGAAGTTCCTTCCTAGGCCTACCATCTGTCCTGGACCTATGAATGTGTGACACCCTCCGCCCGCACGTTCTAGAGTGGCGAACATGCTTAGTGAGGAAGAAACACTTGGGTAGCTAAAGATATCTCCCTCCATGGCTTCACTTCCTTGTGGAGAAGAATTTAGAATTTGAGACTCTAAAGAGTGCTAATGGTTAGCAAAATTACCAAGCACAGTCCCGAATAAGAACTGCATGGCATAAACACAAAGAACAGATCTAGTGTTTTACTTAGACCAGAAAAATTATGTTAGAGATTAGATCATTTATGCAATAGATGCTTTTCCCAACATTTTGTAGAGCGAAGTTTGTACAATTAAATTATTTCCCCTTGAGCAAGATGCCATTTTTCCGGGTTGCTTTATATCGATTCCTGATAAACGCGCGTTTGCAACGTCTCCTCATCTTGAGCTTTCAAGTTTCTTCCCCTTGCTCAGCTTTTTGATCATGTAGTTAAGCTGCAGGATGTTTGTCCAGACTACAGGAGATGGCATTTGGGAAGAACTATTTTCTAATGGACACAAACGCTCTATTAAATCTATGGCTATGTGGCACACTACGTACTTTTAGACTATATTAGTATTCCGGTATGTGTAAAAGGAGGCTGCTTCACTTCCCAGGGTTGGGTCACTTCTCTCCCACAGGAGGGATGTGATTCTGAAGTCACTGCTTCTTCCTGTGTGTTTGAACTGAATTGGCATAATGACTGTGTGAACAAGGATGAATGGTCACGGTGTAACTGGTATTACATTCACCTTTGCTCTCCCCGTTCTGTGAATTTAGAAGTTACTTCCCTAGACATGCAGTATTATATAAAAGGCTGATTCGTACCAGCTATCCAGAAATGAACCCAGGGCTTATTTTCCTCTTAAATGAATGAGCTTGTTATACATGAATCAATGATACCTTTCCTTTGTATTAGAAAAATACCCGGAAAGCCAGGGAAGGGCGGTGGGGAGGGGGAGATAAATTGGGGACGGTTGATGGCTGCAAAAATATAGTTAAATATAATAGTCAGATAGAATGAACAATATTTGATAACACAACAAAGTGACTGTAATCAGCAACAAGTTAGGGTATACTTTAAAATAACTAAAAGAGTGGAATTGGAATGTTCCTAACACAAAGAAATGACAAATGCCTGAGGTGATGGAGACCCTAATTACCCAGATCTGATCAATTCACCTTGTGTGCCTGTATCAAACATCACATGTACCCTATAAAGATATACAACTATTATGTACCCATAATAATTAAAAATAAAAAAGGAAAAGAAAAAGATCAGGACACTCTAGGAGCTGGAGGAGCCCATGACAGAGTGAGCAACGTGTTCTCCCTGTCACTGGATTGATGCCAGCGGAAAACAAGGACTGTCATGTTGAGATTCTGGTGAGAAGGTGTTGGAAGCTGACGCTATCAAGCTTGCTCTTGCTTATTTTAAACCATAATATTCCATTGTCTTCAAATAGCACAGCTTTCCTCCTCCTGGCAGGAAAAAAGAAAGAAAGAAAAAGAAACAAACAAACAAACCTGGAAAGCCAGTAGTCTTTCTAAAAGAAACTATCCTGTTACTTAAGATTATAAACAAGTAATGGGAAACCCCGTAAGTCAAGCAAAACAGTAGTGTCGGAATCCACAGTGCGGGCGTTTCCAATGAGCGTTGTGACAGAAAATCATGAAGGCAAATCCAGTGGCAGCAGAATGAAAGATAGTGAAGGAGGACGTGGGGCTTTGAATTAGAGGTGCCAGCCACAGAAAATGCATTCAGTACATACTTGTAGATTGAATGAATAAATAGATGAAAGACAGGTAAAGGGTTATTATTATTATACCTACATTATTAGGACAAGGTCTTTACTGTCCTTTGAGGTTTGTATTTGCAGACCCCTTGCTTGAGAGACACCAGAATGTGGTTCTGCTCCAGAGTTCTGCACCAGCACATGGATACAAGAGACAATGGAGCTTCCGGTCCAGAGAATTTTTCCTTTCCGAGCTCGCTGCCTTCTTGCATTTATTCTAATTGGTGGTGATAGAAAAGTGCAGTTGTTATTGAAACACCATTTTGCCTGGATATCCTGCAATTCATGGTCACGCTTAGCTTCTTTTATCCAATTAGTTACTTCAGTTTCTTTTTTTGCAGTAGCAAACTCCGATTTAGCCAGAGAAACACAGAAGTGCCTACAATGCCCCATGCCAAAATGATCAGGTTCGCTTTAATACAATTGCGGATCAGATTTAAAGCGACAAAGGCACATCCTCAGAAACTATGTGGGAGTGTTTGGTTCCCTGCACCCTCACAGCGAAGGTCTAAACAGGCTTTGATGGGAAAAATCAATGGTTCCTCTGTAAGGAAGATTAAGGTCAGGTTTTCAAACAGCAAGAACTGCTGCTCTGGCCATTTAAAAAAAAAGAAAAAGAAAAAAGGTGTAGTTGGCCATTTGTTCAATTCATGATTCACTGCAGATAATGTTAACAAAGGAATAAAAAATTGAAATGAAATATTTGACAAATCCTCACCTTTTCTACTATACTCATCCTGAACTCCCACAGCCTGAGGTCCCCGGCATACTGATGACTTCCAGACGTATGTCGCTATGCAACATGTCTAAATCGTACTTTAGACCATTTATCGACAGTATATTGAATGCTTCTCCCTAGATGTCCCATAGAAACACAAAACCAGTATATCCAGAACAAAGTTTACCAGCGTTTCTCCAAAGCTGCTGCTCCTTCTGGATTTTTTACCATAGTGACCAGGACTACTGCTCACCAATCAAGCCAGATACCTGGGACCACTCACATCCCTGTTTCCTTCTATCTCAACTCATGACCAAGACCACTTCTCTCTCTGGTAACCTCCCTTGATATCCATAGCTTTCTTTTCACTTTATGGCCTGTTGCATTGTTCTGGCAAAACTCACTTAAACTCTTCTTCTGTCTAGGCTGCTGCCTTGCAGTTGTGTAGTTTGTACACTGCTCAAAGGCAGCTGGCTGAACGGGATGAGTGGAGGCAGAAATCCAATCCACCCTAACTCCTTCAGTCTTGCACCCTGATAGAGCTGTTTCCCTTTAGGGGACCTTTTTCTAATCCAAGTAAAGTTACCTTGACTTGTGTGCTATCTGGGGCCCTGTCCCCGTGTTTAATGCATCTTCCACTCTGTGGCCATGGCCCTGTTTAAGACTGTTCAAAGACTCCCATGATCTTCAGGACAAAAGTCAGCCCTCACAGTATTTTATAAAAGGACCTTTGAGAGCTGTGCCCTGCCTTCCTATTTATCCTGTCTCTCTCCATCTCGCCATGACCCCTACTCCCTCCTTCTTACTGAGCCACTTGCAATCCCCAGCGCATCTGGGTTCCTGCATTTGCACAGCCATATCACCCGTCTGGTAGACGTTGCTGCACCTTCATTGCTGGGCTGCATTCGACACCTTCTGCAAGATCCAGTCACCCACTGTGACAGGCCTCCCTTACCTCCAGTCCCCAGTCTCAAAAAAGTGCCCCTCAGGCCTATGTGCAGAATTAGTGCTGGCCTCTGTTGCAACTCGTACTGCCGTCTCCTCCCCTGGAGGCTGAACTCCCTGAGGGTCTTTGTATCCCACGAGCAGGGCCTGGGCCAGAGCAGGCATCCAACAGCTGTCCACTGAGTGAATGAATAACGTATGGGTGACTCTGTACCTTTGGGCGCTCGTAACTTCTAAGAAGTTCAAGTTAGGCCATTTCTGAAGAGCAATAAATAGGTATGTCAAAGACATTTCCTGACATAATACATAGCGTATTATCTGGAACAAAAGCTAGAAGAAATAATAAAATCACAGAAGAGACCATTTATGCAGCACAACCTATAGACCAGGCACTGTGTTAGATGTGTCTCATACTTGGTGTCTTTAATCGTCACAACCCAATGTGGCACGTACGTACCTGTATCCATTTTTAATTTACAGATGGGGATACGGAAAAGACGACACGTTTTGAATCCCATCCGGCCCCACCTAGGCTTGGTGTCCTCCACGGGGGGCAGGCGGTTTTGAGCACTGCTGGGAGTGCCAAGTGTCCGGGTCAGCTCCCTTCACAGAGCCTGAGGGTCCCCTGTGAGAAGGGACTTCAGTGTCATCAAGCCCAGTAGCTTTCAAACCCGTAGCCCAAGGGGTCCGTGGGGAGCCCTCGGGGGCCACTCCCAGGGGGTGAGGAGGAGGTTGAGCGGGCAGGGCTCTGTGCCCCTCACACCCTCTCCCATTTAATCAGGGCAACTTTATCAGTGTTGACGTGATATGGTGGGGAAAAATTTGTTTCTCAGCTAAAAAGCTTTGAAAACTGCCTTTCTTGTCCACTTTACCTGACTCTCTCCACCAAAATATTCCCCCGCCCCCTAAACGCACTAAGTTTGTGAATGAACAGAAAGGCAGGACCTGAAGTTCTAGGGCTGCATAACTGAGGTGTTCCTGGGGGTGAACTGTGACTCGGTGAGACTCGTAGGCTGGACACCCAAGAAGGACATCATTTGGGTGTCATCCTCCCATTTCACTTTCTTTTCTACTGTTCTCGGGAGCCAGGATGAAAGCAATGAGTAGCGATGCC
This sequence comes from Eulemur rufifrons, assembly GCF_041146395.1. Taxonomy (NCBI): domain Eukaryota; kingdom Metazoa; phylum Chordata; class Mammalia; order Primates; family Lemuridae; genus Eulemur; species Eulemur rufifrons. The sequence goes on along the minus strand of NC_090983.1, from coordinate 57,337,209 downwards.
GGGGGCGTCCTGGGCTGGCTGGTGAACCCGCCTCTTGAACAACAGAGCTTCAATGTGAAAATATTTTTCCAGTTGCCAGCAAAGAACTTCAAATACAATCTATTTGTAAGATGCGCTCCTGTCTTTCAAAAGACGTGCTGATAAAGCTGGGATGGAAAACATCGCATACCTGGCCCCACACTGGAAGCTGTTGCTGGTCCAAAGTAAGAGGTGAAAGACGGGATGATATCACCAGGGAAGGATTTGAGATTACTAAAATTTCTTCTTAATTCATAAGGAAGGGAAGGCTCCATCACCTGCTCCAAGCAAGAGCAGGCCTTAATTTTAATTAATTCCTCATAGACACAGGGGGAAATTACTTCTGTTTGGTTGGTTGTGCTTTTTTAAACTACTATGTATCATCTTAATTTTATTAGAAGAGGATAAATAATCTAAAATTGATTAGATGGTCATTTATATTCTTACAGTTTAATTTGTGCTTTATCTAAAATATTGAATCTGAAACCCCATATTTCCCATCTCTCCTTTCTTTCAAAAGTATAATTTATTTTAAAATCTAAGTCAGACTTGGTCTTTGACTTAATGGTCTTCATTATTACTAATGAAAACATATTGACCTGCCTTGCATGCTGAGAGGAAATTAGAATATAAATGGATTAAAAGTCAGCGCATGTCATTTCCCTGGCCCAGAATCTTTAAAACTGACTGGAACATTCTGAAATTGAGTTACCCCTCAAAAGATAGATACATCATCAATTTCATGTGTGCCGAGACACTTGCTTGGAGAAGGCATCTTAACTCAGATATGGTGGCTGTAGAATGGAAAGAAAAAAGATGGAAAGGGCTAGAAAATTGAGCACAATGAACTTATAAGCTTGTTTCTGACTATTTTAGTGAGGGAATGAAAATTCCACATCTCAGTTTGAGGTTAGCTCTGTCTCTCTGGATTCTCTTTGCCTGCAGTGACTTTTCAGCAGGAAACATACATGATAAAGCACCTCCCTTCAAGGGACTAAGAAGAAACCAGTCTAAGTGGGGGTGTCCATTGCTGCCTGTGCTTTGGGAAAACACCAAGATCACTTCATGGCTATTTAGCAGGAATCCTGAAAGGAGATATACATATATACTGTTTCATCAGACCATAAGCATGGAAAAGCCACATGGAAGTATTTGTTTTCACTTACAAACATTCTGACATAAAAATGACAACTCTCTCCACGTTTGCCACTTGGAACATGGCTTTTTATAAAAGAGCAATTTTCTCTGGGCTGGAATTTAGCTATTAACATCTGTTATGATAAAAAGCCATTCAGGGCCAGAGGACTGAGAGCCTGTTAGTCGCAGGCAGAAGAGAGCAGAGTGACAATGGCCCACACCCATCGTCCCCACCACATTTCATGTCCTTTCCCTATGACTTGCAGAGTAGTCTGATGAGGTTCCTAAAACGGTCCTTAGGGCTTAAAATGGATGAGGAGATGACTGTAACCTGTTTGCTTGGTCGATTTGAATGCTAGGTTCTAAAACTCTTCGGGTCATTACTAAATTGCAGGCTGAAGGAGAGAGGATTCAAGTGTGCTGTGGCCCACTGGGTCCAGCCTCAGAGGGCCAGCTTGGTGACATTTGCAGTGAGAGCCTCACTTTCCCGCTTTTCCAGACGCTCTCCTCCCCCGCTCCCCATCCCCGGAAATGCCTCACAGCTGCACAGATGCTTCAGAGTAGGCCCAGGAAGCTCATCCTGTTGGCACCGAGGCTGCTGTAATTGGGTCTCTAGCTGCTAAGCTTCCAGGAGCTGTGATGATTCAAACACTGCAATTAAAGGTGGAGTGAGAGTTGGTATCAATTCCAAAAAGTACTTTTGTTTGACCTTCCCCCCAATTCTCCACTTGCAGTCTCTTCCCCACAATGTCAGAGGCAGGAGAGTGGAGAGGTTAAGCAGGGTGGTTCTCCAGCCAAGCCATCTGGGCTAGAATCCCAGCTCCCTAGCCTCCTTCCTGTGCACCCTCAGGTGAGTGACTGACCAAGCTCTCTGTGCCTTGGTGTCCCCTCCACGAAATGGTTAAAGAAAGTTTGCCTACCTCGAGGAAGTTAAGGTGGAGTAAATGAGGAAATACACCTAAAACAGTTATAATGGTGCCTGGCATGTTGTAGGTGCCTGGTAAATGTCAGTGTTACCACTTTTTGTCTAGGCAGAACCCAGGTCACACATCCCCAACATGTCACAAAGGCGAGGCAACACATTTGTTGGGAGGGCACTGTTTGGACACACTCTCTTCATAAGCAGGATTCAGGGATTTTTAACCTGTATACCAAACTGTAGAGCCATAAATCTGCTGCAGATTTCTAAGGCACTTGTATGGAACGAGAAGTCTTCCAAGGCGAGAAATGCTGGGTGGCAATTGAATCTCTTTAGGCTGGTTTCCTGTCGTGCTCAAGAGAAAGCCAACGGGAATACTGGGGCCCGGGAGGAAAGTGGCCAAATGAAAAGAAAAAAGCTGAATTACCTCAAAGTGAACAAGGACCCTCTTTCTTGCCACCAAAGCCCAATTTTTTCCCCCAAGTAGAATCTAATTAATTTAATGATATAAAGGAAAGCAACACTTCTTTCTGGTAATTGGCCTTTTTACTTCTGCTTAGCCTCTGAGACACCTTGTACAGCTTGCGAGAACATTCTGAAAGAAGAACTGGATTCTGAGGGAGAGGCTGTGCCTGACAGCATTACCTTTCCTGTCAGAAGCCATCTGGAGTTGTTCTGGAGGCCAGGAGTCTGAGATCGGCCTGGGAAACATGGGGAGACCCCATTTCTACAAAAAAAAATTTTTTTTTTGAGACAGAGTCCCACTCTGTTGCCCAGGCTAGAGTGCCATAGTGTCAGCCTAGCTCACAGCAACCTCAAACTCCTGGACTCAAGCGATCCTTCTGCCTCAGCCTCCCGAGTAGCTGGGACTACAGGCATGCGCCACCATGCCTGGCTAATTTTTTCTATATATTTTTAGTTGTCCAGCTAATTTCTTTCTATTTTTAGTAGAGACGGAGTCTCGCTCTTGCTCAGACTGGTCTTGAACTCCTGACCTCAAGCAATCCTCCCACCTTGGCCTCCCAGAGTGCTAGGATTATAGGCGTGAGCCATCACACCCAGCCTACAAAAAATTTTTTGAAAATTAGCCAGGCATGGTGGTGTGTGCCTGAAGTCCCAGCTACTCAGGAGGCTGAGGCAGGAGGATCAGTTGAGCCCAAGGACTGGAGGTTGCAGTGAGCTATGATCATGCCACTTCACTCCAACCTCAGTTACAGAGAGAGACTTTTTCAAGAATTCCAACCAAGACCTGGCAGGAAGTCCATTCATGCATTCAGTCATTCGTGATGTACATACCGAGTGCCTATTATGTGCCAAGCACTGCTCTAGGCCCAGGGATATAGCAATGAACAAAACAATTCTTGACCCTCATGGAGCTCTCTACATTCTAGGGGTATTCACCAGAGTACACTAAAAAATCATAATGTGAGATAAGATACAGTAAGTACTAGGACATAGATAAAGCTGTAAGGGGCTAGTGACAAGGATCCTCTTTTAGATGGGGTAGGCTCTGAGGAGGTGACATTTGAATAAGTCATGTTGAGATGACGTGAAGAAAATACCATGTAGTTTAGTAGAAGAAGGAGTATTCACTCGGCAGAGGCCACAGCAAGTGCAAAGTCCCTGAGGCAGGACGGCAGTTGGCCACTGAGCAGGAGTAGAATGAGCAAAGGGGTGACTGGTGGGAGCGACATCAGAGAGGGAGCCGGGGCTCAGATCGTGCAGAGGCTTACTGGCCAATAGCAATCGTTCCGGCTGTTGAACCCCTACTAAGCTTGGATTCTTACACATTTTAATCTTCATAAAACCCCTTGAAGCAGGCCTGATGACTCCCCTTTAACATTGCCTGAAGCCACCCCACAGAATGGTAGCGATCTCCTGGGATTCAGAACATCTGAGTTCATCAGGTGGGGTGGTCTCTCCCAGCTTGCTGGTGGCCAGCACTTTCTTATTCTCTCTCTCTTGCCATCAGCTCGAACATATTCCTAGAGCAGAAAAATCTATTTTTAAATGCTATGAGATATTTATTTACCAGCTTCGTTATTTTAAAATACTTACCTTAACCTTTCCTCCTAGAGCAGAAAAATCTATTTTTAAATGCTATGAGATATTTATTTACCAGCTTCGTTATTTTAAAATACTTACCTTAACCTTTCCTTATATCCAAGCAAGTTCTGATACCAAGTGGGTGTTTTTTGCACCCAGGCCTTAACATACACCCTACAATAGTCTCCTTCTATTCCCAAAGTGATAAAAACCAACCTAAAGCACAACTGTACCAACAGGGAAAAATGAATAGAAATTTAGCAATAGATCAACAGCCCCTGATGTCTGAATTTCATTTTATAAAACAGAGCTGTCTTACTTGTTTAACTTGTGTGAAAACGTGCAGGTATTAGGTTAGTTATAGAAGAGTTCTGGAGTTCTTTTCCAAATGAAATGGAGTCATAAAGAATTCTAAAAATATGTTGTAATAAAAATAGAAATAAAGGACTGAAAATGCAACAAAAAATTCTTGTAATCTATGTTAAAAAGGAAAACATAATATAAATGGAACTTAATTTCCTACATTTTTATTATCTACAGTCAGAAGTGAGATGAAGATGCCCTCATTTTAGCTGCAGATGGGCCTATAAATAGACAAAGTAAAAGAAGTTTAAGATGAGAGTGAGTCAATCAGTCCAAAGGAACCAAGGAGTTTGCTTTTGGAGGGCATGCCCGGACTTCCTACTGAGTCTTGCCCTGCATAGGAAGGAATGGAAATTTGTTTTCTATTAATAAATCTGGTATTGGCCACCGCTGCAGATTCCCATTAGAAAGCTACTGCTTGGTTAATTCAATCATAATTTATCATTTTATTGCCAGCTATTATAATCTAGAGCTAATATGATTAGTGCTAATGTCTCAAGATAAGTAGGACAGTTTTCTGCTCCCGATTAGTTATATTAGTTTTTAGGGCTGTCATAACAAAGTCCCATAGACTGGGCAGCTTAAACCACAGAAAATTATTGTCTCACAGTTCTGGAGGCTGGAAGTTCAAGATTGAAGCGTCAGCCTGGTTGGTTCCTTCTGAGTGCTGTGAGGGAGAATTTGTTTCATGCCTCTCTCCTGGCTTGTGGTGGTTTGCTGTCATCTTTGGCACTCCTTGGCTAGTAGGTGCATCACTCAGAGTGACACCTTCATGCCATTCTCCCTGTGTGCATGTCTATCTCTGTGTCCAAATGTCCGCTTTTTATAAGGACATATCCATATAGGGTTCGGGCCCACCCTAAAGACCTCGCCTTAAATTAATCATTATTTGCAAAGATCCTATTTCCAAATAAGGTCACATTCACAGGCACTGGGGGTTAGGACTTCAACATTTTCTTGGAAGACGCAATTCAACCCTTCACACAGTGTAAAATAAAAAACTCTCCCCTTCGTAGGATTCCTCTTGGATGTCCTTAAGGATTGTGCTTAAGGACAAGAGGACCCTTATAGTAAACAAATCATCTCTTCTCTATGTAAGCATTACATTTCCAGCCTGAGCCCTCCTTCACGTGTGTGTGTGCACATGTGTGGGTGTGCACATGTGTGGGTGTGTGCACGTCTGTGTAGTGTTGCTTGATCTCTGCCAGCACATCCTATTTAACCAGCCCTTTGCCAACAGGGCAAACCTGGAGATAAGCTATGCCAAAGGACTTCAGAAACTGGCAAGCAAGCTGAGCAAAACATTACAGAACGCAAGGAAAAAGTAAGTACCACGGCAGAGGTAAGGCAAAATCATTCTTAAAAATATTAGTAATAAAAAGTGACATATGATCGTTTCTAGCTTCCTCTGACAAATGTGGCAGCTATGGAATGTCAAGCAGGGCTTTCAGTTCTTGGGCATTTACTATGTGCCAGGGACCGTGTTAGATACTTTAGAGATACTCCCATTTAATCCTCACAACCACCCTTGAGAGATCTTATTATCGCTATTTACAGACAAGGATTTGAGACTTGGAGAGTTTAAGAAACTTCTCCCAACCACGATAGTGAATCGTAGAGCTGGATTCATCCCGGGCCTTTCTGACCACTAAGGCCACATTCATGATGGGCCTTGGTGATGATAAGCAACTTGGAAAGTGATGTTGTGAACGAACGCAGGAGCCTTGGAGTCAGGAAGTGCAAATCCAACCTTATCTCTACTCTGTGACTTTGGCGAGTAACCCGGTCTCTCAGTGCCTTGATTTCTCCCTCTGTTAGATGGAGTATTGATATGTGCTCCATTGTGTGTGTGTGTCAGAGGGAGGGGGGTACATATAAAATGAGATAAAGTATGCAAAGAGCTTAACATATGAATTGCTAAAAACATATTGGTTCACATTCTCCTCAATATATTGCAGCTCTAAGAATGAAGTAGATTCCTTTTTGGCAAAGAGAGAAGAAAGATATTAGTATTCTAAAAATGGTTCATTAGTGATAATTTGCTACAAAGATTCTTGACTAATGCATGCAGGCATGACTCTAAACTGACGGTGCCATTGCAGAGGTCTCCTTTGATGAAGAGAGAGGGAAAGGAAAAGAAAAAAGGAAGCCTTATGGAGCACATTCCCACTCCTCCTTAGGCATCATCTGTAATAGCAAATGGTGGCTTTGAAATTGCTCTGACTTTAGCTTTATTTTTATTTTTAGGATAGTATTTTTAGTAGACTACAAAGGAGCCAGAATAGCGCAGTGGTTGAGTATAAATAGACTTTCATTTAGACTGCCCAGGTTTAAATTCTAGCTCTACCACTTAACAGGTGAGTGACCTAGAACAATTTATCTTCTTGTTATCTCTTTAAAATGGCAAAACATATATTTTACCTGTCTCATATGGTTGCTGTGAGGATTAAATGAGCTAATACAAGAAGTGCGCTTAGCAGAGCACCTGGCATGAAACAAAAGCTTCCTAAATGTTTAAGATTTTGATTCTAATTATCTCCCAAAGAATGAGAGGGATCAGGGCGTAGGGGTGCTGCAACCCTAACGTCCAGCATAGTAGTCCAAAGAGTTGGCATGTCCAGAATGTTTGGTTAACTGGAATTAGTGCAGTTTAATAATGAACATTAACGATGATCTACACCAAATCTGTGTTAGGTACTTGTACAGCTGTCACAAGTAATTTCTACTTTAAAAGATCAGTTAAGTCAGGGCCAGAGAAATCAAGTGGTTCTTCCAAGGTCATGTGGGAAACAAAAAGGGGCACCTATGTTCAGACCCAGGTGCTTCTGGCCCCCCACCTTGGTCCCCTGCCCTGCTGCCCGCTCCTCAGAGGGGCAAATGTCAGATTCTCTTCCCAAAAGTGTGCCTGACTTCCTTTTTATTTTTTATTTTATTTTATTTTTTAGACTAGTCAAGTGCAGGGTGAGGAGAGGGGAAAGCAGTAAAACAAGGAGTCCAATCTGTAACTGACTGTGAACAACCAAGTGAGATAACTCACTACCTTCAACCAGTCCTGGCTTCCTTTTAAAAAATCAACTCTATTGAGGTTTAATTTACATGCAATTATAAGCACTCATTTTAAGCATATCGTTTCATCAGTTTATGTAAATACACTGCACAGCCACCGCTAAAATCAAAACATAGACATTTTCATCACGCAGAAAGATTCCTCATGACTCTTTGCAATCCTTCCCCCACTTGGCCCCAAGCAACCACTGATCTGCTTCCTGTCAATATAGGTTAGTTTTGTCTTTTCTGGACCCTCCTATTGTAAGCATGCAGTAGGTATTCTCTTGTGTCTAGTTTTGTGCCTGACTTAGGATGTATAGAAAATCTGGCATCCTTTGGTCTTCTTCTCTCATTCTCAGACCGCAGGGTGCAAACTAAGCCATTTGGAGGCAAAACATTTGCATCATTCTGGTTTTGTCAGGGATGCAGATTCACCCCTCCCTCTTCATCAAAATCTACCCAATTCTCTCTCTCTCTCTCTCTCTCTCTCTCTCGGGATTATTGATACAATTGATACTTATTGTCCTGATTTATGAAGGCAAACTATATGGGCTACTGTGAGCTGGGTCCCTTCTGTTGGAGAAAATGACTCACACTCCCTAATCCTCCCTCTATGCCATAAGGGACAGGGCAGTGCTATCCTTTGTGTTAAATTGGGATACCACGCACAGGACCATAACATATCTAAGCTGTTGTCCTAAAACCCAGCAGGGGACAGAAGCTGGACTCCAACCCCAAGAGCAGCAGCAGGATGTGACCAGAGCTCTCAAGCCCTTTGTCATTTAACTTCTCTGAGTCTCAGTTTATTCATCCATGAAATGGGGAGCCTGAAAAGACTGTCCTTGAGGGCCTTCTAACCCTAGTATCCTATCACCCACCTGTTCTCACCCTTGGCTACTTTGTCCCCTGATTTTCTACAGACATGAAATGGGAAATGCAAATATAAATGAAAAATGGCTACGAAAAAATGCAGTATATATCATGAATAGAGTGCAAATAAATATATTGGCAGAATTTAATCTCATGGAGAAATTGAAATAAGGTTAGGACATGAATGCAATTGCTGAATTCGGTGAATCAGATCTGATGCCTTATTGCTCAGAGTTTACCCAAAAAGTGATGCCCACCTTTTCCCCTCCCTGTTTTTGCCTCCAGCTGTCTCAGCAGTGCCTGGGCCTGGGCCTCGGAGGGCATGAAGTCCACGGCAGACCTGCATCAGTGAGTGCCCCACCCTGGCCTTGCTCCAACTCCAAAGGGAGTCGTAAATATTTAAAGTGGGTGTGCTACAAATATTCCCCTTCCAATTCGCACTGAATACGTATGCCATAACACACCATTTTATTTCCCCAGAAAGTAATTTGGAGGGTAGATGTAAACCCTAATACTATGCTTGTGTGTCTTGTATGTTTTATTTCCAGAAAACTTGGCAAAGCAATTGAGTTGGAAGCAATAAAACCAACTTATCAAGTCCTGAATGTACAAGAGAAGAAGAGAAAATCAGTGAGTCGAAACTTTTCTCTTCTCCCTTGTCGAAAGCAAGATTTCTGTCTTTGGCCCAAGGAGGAAAAGGTGTTCTAAAAGTGGTACTAAGTTTCAGGAATTTATCATAAAAATAATTAAAAACACAAATCCAAGATTGATATACAAGGATGTTTTTTAGAGCATTGTTTATGATTGTAAAAAACTGGAAACTACTTCATCATTCAAAAATAAATTATGATACATTCAAGCAATGGAATACTTTATAACCATTATAAATCTTACTATATAAAAATTTAATCACTTAGTAATTTTTTCACAACATAGTGTTAAAAAAACAGAATGAAGAAATCTAATAAATAATATAACCTCAATATTATAAAATAAATATGTGTATACTTGGATAGAATAAAACCTGGAAGAACCTTCCCAAATGTTAATAAGAATTATCTTTAGATTATAGAATTAGAGGTTATTTTTAATTTCATTTTTTGTACTTTTTTGTATTTTTATTTGTATACAATTTCACTTATTCTATTTGTAAATAGAAGAATGATAAGCACAATTTTTAAAATGATCTTTTGTATGCACATCAGCTTGGAATTGTGTAAAGGTAATAATGGGTAAATTCTTAAAATTAAAGAAAAATAGCTAAACAATTCTTTCAGGGGCATCCGTTCCTCTTATAGCGTATCCTGTGGTCTTTCTCTATGCCTTTCCTTCCAGAACGGTTTCATTTGTGTTCCTTTTTCTTTTTCTTGTGTGTCATTCAGTTGTTAAGCACTTTAAATGATGTTTGCGGGCAACACCAATGGGTGTTTAATAAAAGCTGCTTGGCTCTGATAGGGCTGGGGTCCTGGTCACTATTTGTTTCAGTACCAGGGGCAGGTAAGACATTCCTAAGCCATAGCAGGGGGCCTTGTGAAGGGAAGTAGCAGCGCTCTGGGGAGTTTCAGGGCCAGAAAAAGCAGGCGCTAACAGTAGCAAGTCAGGATGAGGGGATGTGTGAATGCTGCGATGGAAAAGTCTAAAAGCTTATTCATACTTATTAAACTGAATCAGCAAGTAGAACTGATGTTTGTAGGTATATACATGTGCTTTACCTGAATGGATGTTCTCTCTAGGGCTAGGGTGATGGGTGGAAATTTGTAGGAATTACTAGAAAGCAATATAATCTTCTGCCTTTGCAAGCCAACTTAATAAAAACCAAACACTCATCTATATTTTATTAATTACAAAATATTATTACATAATAATATGATAGTTATCAATGTTCCTTTAGTGCTTACCATAATTAGGCACAGTCCTATGGTAATTGATCACAGTGCCTTAGTTCATTGATGTCATGACACTCCCTAAAATGTGGTCCCTATTGATCATCTTCTCTGCATTGTCCCTCCCCACTGCAGCCCACCACCCTACTCCACTCTCTCTCAAAAGATAAGATTTTATTTAAAAATTAAACTTGTTCCACATTCCAGCCACACACATAGTCAAAAGTGGCATCGTGCATAAAATTATTTTCATTGTATTTGTTACAATAAACCCTAGACTCTAAATGCAACCAACTGGAAAAAAGAAAAGTGTAGTGTTTGCTAAATCTCAGAGTGGTTGAGTAGTGACTAATCTACTGGGATCGTGGTCCAGGAAAAAACGTTCCTCTGGAACTTACGTCAGACGTCTCTGAGAGGTTGCCGAGATCCATCTTCATCATTACTACTCTTGTTCCTTTGGCTGTTTAAAAACAGGGGGGAAAGTTAATTATAACTAAGAACTCAATCTCTTTGAAATTAAAGAAATATTCACGTTAGGGGCAATGGAGACACTTAGTAAAATTAGCACTGCTGGGACTATTAGCAATTCTCATGGTGTTGACGTTGGACATGAATTGATGTTGAAGAGAGTGTGATGGGACCTGCAGTGACACCAACGCAGGCAAGGGCCTCCTCCACACAATTGCACATATTTATGTGCTGTTTACATTGTTATAGATTAGAAATCACTATTTTACCAAGTCCTGTGACGAGATACTTGACATATGGATAAAATAATTTGTCTACTTTCCTCCATATATATGTCCATGGTAGGATTGTGAAATTCCCAAGAATTGTGAGAACAATTGTGCCAGAATTAATAAGCCAGCACTATGCCGTCTTAGTTCAGGCTGCTACAGCAAAATCCTATAAACCAGATGGCTTGTAAATAACGCAGATGTAGTTCTCATGGTTCTGAAGGCTGGGAAGTCCAAGGTCAAGGCACTAGCAGAGTAGGTGTCTGGTGAGGGCTGGCTTCCAGGGTCATGGCTGACTGTTCACACTCACTGTAACCTCACCTGGCAGAAGGGGTGAGGTGGTTCCCAGAGCCTCTTTTATGAGTTTATAGCAGTGACTAAACAAGAAGAAAGCAAAACATGTTTTCTTTATTTCCTCTTCAATAGCTTGATAATGAAGTTGAAAAGACAGCAAATCTTGTCATTAGCAACTGGAATCAGCAAATTAAGGCAAGTATCCACCAATATCATTTGTGTAAACTGTTTTTAGGATTGAAGCTTTTCGCTTTTGTGCAAACATGATCCCGTGTAGTGTTAGTTTTTCTAAGTGCTAACTGGAGAGAAAAATGTTTCCTCACCTGAGTTATTACAAAGATGTATCTTTCACCCAAACCAATAAAAGAACATGGATCTAAATATGATTATGATTTATAGCTAACACTTATATAGCATTTATTATGTGCCAAGTGCTACATATTTATATATTTCATCATCACAACAATCAGCCCAATGTAATGTGACCTTGCATTGTTGTCCCCTTTTACAGATGGGGTGGAGACACAGAGAGGTTAGGTAATTGGCCCAGGGTTACAAAGCTGGTTAATAGTTGAACCAACAGTTGTTGCAAGTCTATAAGTGTTGGGCTCCAGGGTCACTGCTCTTAACCATTACTCTATACTGACTGCCTTGCTGTAGAATTCGCAACTCAGGGCAAGTGACAAATATCATCTGAGTTTTTTTTTTTTTTTTCATTTGTAGAAGGGTGTTAGTGACTCTACCTCACTAGGCGAGGGTGGCACAGTGAGGGGTGGGTAGCAATATATAAAGGGGGATGTATATATCAGCTCCACACGTGTGTATGGTCCCCTTCTTGTGCATAACACTATGGTTCTTGTTTTCAAGTAATTTAAAATTTAGTTAGCAGGATAACATATGTACGGGAAATAGTGAATAAATTCTAAGGAGAGGAATTATGATCTGGTGTGAGAAACTAGAGCATATCATTATGGGTTCTTAAGCAGAGAAAATAACAAACGGAATCCATATGTACAGAAGATTATTCTAGAGCAACCTAGTACAGGAGGAATTCATTTCAAGTAGAAAGAACTAGAAACCAGGAAATCTGCTAAGAAAACTCAATGAACAACCCCCTTTGAGGAGACTTGCGCTCCAAAAGCTGAACTTTTCCTTTTTCATCTCCAAAGTGTTAATGCCTAAAGTGAACCTTTAAAAATAAACAGCCACTAGTGCCAAATAATTAGAGATGGATGTCCTCAGAAACAGGTGACCCCAGCACAGCTTCTGAAACGTCTGCTGGAACTAAGGACGGACTCCAAAGACAGTAATAAGAAATGTTTAAGATAAATGAATGTCTATACCCACAGTCAATATTTCAAAGTCTCAGAAAAAGTATCCATTTTTTTTTTTAAGTTTTGCTCTTGGTTTTATGAGCTTTCTTTAAAAGGGTTTGTTTTTAAAAACTCCATTTTCTTTAAATATTCAGCTTTCACAAGAAATTCAATACAATGGACCCAATGCCAACAACAATGCTCAGCAGCTGCAACTGCCTCCAAGAACAAAAAACATCTTTTATTATTTCCCAGTTTCTACCAAGTCATTTTTCAAAATAAAAAGATTTTTATGAAGAGTGACAGAGAAATCAGCGACCGTAAAAGTCTTGAGCTGTAATAATTTTCTTTCCTGTTACAATTCAAGGGATTCAGCATGTCTGTAATGCTGAATGCTCCGTGGTCTCCTTGGAGCCACAAATGAAAAGCCTTAAAGACCAAGTCGTCTTGCCGCCCCTCAGTCATCAGCAAGCAGGGGACTGACAGAAGGTGGAGGAAGAGGCCGTGAGCTTCTTAGCCCTTTCATTCCCTTCCCTAAAGGCTTCCCATGTTTAGGGGGCACAGAAGGCTTCGCTGCTGCTCCCCAAGGTAAAATGCCAAGAGAGACCTGAGCCTTCTCCCTTCGTTGTCTGGTTTTGCAGTCCTTGCATCCTTGAGGTGAAAATCCAAACACTCTTTCAATCAGCCCAGTTCCTGAACAGGCTAAATCCAACTCTAACCAAATTTTGCTTGCTTATTTTATCTCTGGAGCATCATCTTTAGCCAAATACAACTGTGCACGGTAGGAAATGACCACCTAACCCACTCCAAGGGTTCAGACATCAACAGGGTAGGGTGACTTTGAACACTTCTTCATTCCCCACCTCTTCCCTCTCCCCCAACTCCAACAAGTGCAGGCTGTTTCACAAATGCCAGGCAAATGTCCAGCTCTCTTGTCTGGGAGTCAGGGAGCAAAATTTTGACACTTGCTGCAAATTTTAAGAGGACATCTTGAAACAACCTCAATTGTTGCCCATGTTAGTTTAAAAGAATGGTGCAGGCAGTCTTATTTGTTTGTTGAAATATTTTTTTGTGGTAAAGCCATCATGCTCGCTAGAACATTGTTTTGGAGGATTTCAGGCCTTCGGTGCTTTAGCAAAATCTGTAATTATCTTGAGTTTACCCAATATAATGAAAAAATATGCAGGGGTTCTCAGGACAAAGTATTCGCTGCTGTGATATTTTAGGTAGATTCTGAGGTTAGAATGAAGAACTAAAAATACACAATTATTAAAGCTAGCACATGAGCATGCCCTGTTCCAAAGGCTTTTTTCTCTTGACGTGTTTCTGCTTTTTTTGTCTTCTTTGTATGTTTTTGACTCTAGGCTAAGAAAAAATTAATGGTGAGTACCAAGAAGCACGAAGCACTTTTCCAGCTTGTAGAAAGCTCCAAGCAATCCCTGACTGAGAAGGAGAAGCGGAAGGTAAGCTGTCACGGCTGGCTGCGTGCGTGCGTGCGGCTTAGAGGCGGGCGGCTGGCTGCCCTTAGCTGTGGACACAGAGAGCTGGCTGGTTCCTCCCTCTGTGTGGGGTCTCAGCAGAGACCTTGGCAGAGAATAAGAAGGAATTCTAAATCATTCCTGGTCCATACATATGTATATTTTGAACTTTTTTATTTTGAATTTTTTTTTTCAGAGGCAGGGTCTTGGTATATTGCCTAGGCTGGTCTCAAACTCCTGGGTCCAAAGGATCCTTCCACACCAGCCTCCGGAGTAGCAGGACTACGGGGGCATGCCACCACATCTAGCCAACATATATATATATATATATATATATATATTTTTTTTTTTTTTTTTTTTTTTCTGAGACAGAGTCTGGCTCTGTTGTCCGGGCTAGAGTGCCATGGTGTCAGCCTAGCTCACAGCAACCTTGCTTCTGCCTCAGCCTCCCAGGTAGCTGGGACTACAGGCATGCGCCACCATGCCCGGCTAATTTTTTGTATATATTTTTAGTTGTGCAGCTAATTTCTTTCTATTTTTAGTAGAGATGGGGTCTCGTTCTTGCTCAGGCTGGTCTCGAACTCCTGAGCTCAAACAATCCACCCACCTCGGCCTCCCAGAGTGCTAGGATTACAGGTGTGAGCCACCGCGCCTGGCCTATTTTTAAAATATTATTGACCTATGACAAATGAAACAAATGGTGTCCAAATTTTTTAAAAGGGAATCTTCTTAATAAAAAAATAAAATTCTCACCTCACACCCCAAATAAATTAAAAAATATATATACTTCATATATATTGTATGTTATATATAGTACTTTATATATTGTACTACTATGTTGCAGACACTATATAGCATAAAAAAGTAGAGACGTTCACAGAATGAGATAAAGCTGAAATAATATGTTAAATGATTAGCTAACTGTGATGTCTTTGTATAATCATTATTGTTTCCAGGCAAAATGTACACTTGGAGCAAGCCTTAACCATAGTAAATATAAATACATTTTTTAATGGTCCTCTTGATGATTTTAAATTTTTTCATCAACTTCTCGTCAGATCTCACTAGATCATTTTGGTTTTTGCCTTTTCGTGTGGGTGATAACATGCTCGTAAGCAGAAGCAGGAGTGAGCATCAGCTCTGACCCTTCTGTGGCTTCCTTGTGTTTATCTATTTCGTAGTAACATCAATCTATAGGTTCTTGGCAGCAGTATTTTTAAGATATTTGTACATTTTGTGTATATTAACCTAAGTGGAGCCAGATAATAAGTCTGTAAACCACACGACCCAGGCACATGACAATGGGCACATAGCCCCGGAAGCTGGAGGTGAAGACACTGGTGAGGCCCAGGACGGCTCCTCAGGTTGCAGAATCCCCACCTTCCCTGAAGTCCACTTCAGAATCCACTACTGTCCGTCTGTGAGCAGCAGGGTGATTCATATATTAAACCAGAGTAAGCTTGATAACTGTGCTTTTAGCAAAAATGAACAGAAATAATATTGGGGTAGAAGAATAAAATCAAGTATTTTCTGGCCAGGTGCAGTGGCTCACACCTGTAATCCTAGCACTTTGGGAGGCTGAGGTGGGAAAATCGCTTGAGGCCAGGAGTTTGAGACCAGCCTGGGAACACAGTGAGATCTCATCTCTACAAAAAAAATAGAAAATTTAGCTGGGCATGGTGGTGTGCACCTGTAATGCCAGCTACTTGAGAGGCTGAGGCAGGAGGATCGCTTGAGCCCAAGAGTCTGCGGTTGCAGTAATATATGATGACACCACTTCAGTCTAGCCCAGGCAATAGAGCAAGACTCTGTCTCAGAAAAAAAAAAATGAAAGAAAGAGAGAGAGAAAGAGAGACAGAGAAAGAAAGAAAAAAAAAAAAAAAAGAAAGAAAAAATCAAGTATTTTCTGTTCACACCCCAATAGATTATCTTGCACATGTCTTGTGGTATGTGCCCCAGATTAGAAAACTTTGAAATAGTCACTATCTTAGAGTGTCCCCAAGGAAATGCAGTCTGTACCACTGCAAATGCCAAACGTTCTTAAAAGGAGAGGAAAATTGTCATTGCAAGTAGCTCTCATTTCATCTGAAGAAACTATCAGTTGAATAACTTAAATTCATCATTAGCAAGATTTTACAAGGCTCTTATTTCTTCACATGTCAGTCTTCACAGTTGGAAATGATCATAACCAGCACTGAATAATGAGGCAGCTTCCAGTTTTAACATACCCCCAGTATGTTAAAACACGAAGCACCAGGTCCTGCTGGAGGCATCCGGAGCCCTCATTAGAAGCCTTTCTTTCTTGATGTCAATCACTAACAAAGGAAAAAGCATGGCAGCTAAGTGGTGAATTTCCTTTTCCTGCCCTCGCAGCAGCTTCCCTGGGAGGTGCTGCTGGCCTCCTCCAGCTGTCCTGTAACCATAGCCTCGGCTGTCATTCCATCACAGACCTCTGCCATCTTCATTGCTTAATCTGGAAGCTTTTGGGGGGTGGGGGAGAGTGCAGGGGGTCCTAAGGCTGAACACCTAGGGCAGCATTCATTTTCTCATCTCACATAGAAGTGCTCATGATCTCTGACCTGAGCCACTGCCCTGTGCTGCTCCTGGTTTCCTGCTCAGCAGTCCTGGTCCTCTCCAGAAACTGATGTAAACCTCTGTTCTCTTCACAACTCCATCCACCCACTCTGGGTAGGCTATTTTGCTTCCTACCTCAGAGTGAACAGAAGTCAGCACAAAAGTAATGGCACCTACATATCTGCAGCTAAGAGGCCAATTCTTCATCCTGTGCTCTGAGACCATCCCATCCTGCCTCCCAGAGGCCCTCTCTTCATTACCCTGCTCTCTCCTGTATCTAGGACAGCCCTTCTCTAATGGTTCCTTCCCATCAGCCTTCTCAGCTCCCCCCGTCTTAGTCAGTTCTGGCTGTTATAATCAGGTGGCTTCAACAACAGACATTTATTCTCACAGTTCTGGAGGCTGGAAGTCTGAGATCAGGGTGAGGCCCCTCTTTCGGGCTGCAGACTGATATAACTTCTCGTTCTATCTGCACATGGTGGCAAGAGTGCCCTCGGCAAGGCAGCTCTCTGGGGTCTCTTTTATAAGGGCACTAATCCTACTCATGAGAGCTCCACCCCCATGACCTAATCACCTCCCGAAGTCCCCACATCCTAATACCTCATACTGGAGTTAGGATTTCAATATATAAATTTTGGGGGGACACAAACATTCATTCCATTGCACCCCCAATCTTGGGAGAGTAGGGAGACTCAGGGAGACACTTTTCTATGATGTCTCCTGTTCTCTCCAGATATGATCATGTCTCTTTCTTTTTGCAATAATGTTACCAAAAGTCTGGTACTTGTCCCCAAGGCTGAATCAGTAAGAATGAAGAATGAGGACAAGTGGTTTGAGGAAAAGGAAAGAGAAGTTTATTAATTTGCTGGCAAATGAGGAGGGCAGTGGACTAGAGTCTCGAAAGACCACCATCCTGCCTTTAAGCAGAAAAATAGGGCTTTTTAAAGGGGGATTTTCAGTGGTTGGGCTCTGGTCTATGTGACAGGTGTCACATGTCCTGGCATCAGACTATTGTTTAACTATACTCGATGGTTTCTGTGGACCTTGTCTCCAGTGATGATGATCTAGTGACCCTTGGAGAATTCTGTTGAACCATCTCCTGTGGTTTAAGATACTAGAAAACAAATAGCAAAGAACATTTTTCTGCACCTTTGATTACTGGCCTGGGGAAGAAATGCAGGTTTAATTCCCAAAAACAGTAGGGGGGGTTTAAAAAGACAACCCATAAAACGTTTTGTTGCCTTTTTTTCAGCTCTTTACCTCCGTTATAATAAGATTTACAATAAGAAAAAGTTGTCTGTGCTCTGTCTCCACTTTCTCATTTCCTGTTCACTCTTCAAACCACCCTAATCAAGTTTTCCCCATTCAACTAAGAGCATTCTTGCCATCAAAAACAATGTTGCTAAAGCCAAGAGGTCCTTTTCAATTCTTCCCTTATTTAACTTCTTGAAAGTATTAAGCATTGTTTATTTCCCCTTTCTAAAAACATTCTCTTAACTTTAGTGACACCCCATGCTTTTGGTTTTCCTACTACTTTTCTGTAAATTTTATCTTAGATTTTTTTATGGATTCCCTTTTTTTGCCTAACCTTCCTATATTGCAGTTTCTGAATGTTTCTCTCCTGGGCCTGGCTCTGTTTTGTTTGCTATTGTATCTCCAATGTCCAACATAGTACTCGCAATTTCAGGTACTGAATATATATTGTCAAGGCTTCAACTATCGTATCTATGCTGACAATATCCAAATTTATATTTCCAGCCCAAACCAGTCTCTAAACTGCTTCCTGGCACCTTAAACTCAATATCCAAAACCAAACCCATCACTTCTCTCTACCGAAGATAATCTTTATTTCTGGGTTCTCTGTATCTTTGAATATCACCATCCACCATATCCTCCCAATTCTAATTCTTAAACCAGATACTTCTTGAATTTGTTCACGTATGTCTATTTCCATTACCGATACGGCTCTCAGGCCACCATCTCCTTTTGCCTGGTTTATTGCAA
This sequence comes from Eulemur rufifrons, assembly GCF_041146395.1. Taxonomy (NCBI): domain Eukaryota; kingdom Metazoa; phylum Chordata; class Mammalia; order Primates; family Lemuridae; genus Eulemur; species Eulemur rufifrons. The sequence continues at coordinate 57,318,525 of NC_090983.1, read as the reverse complement.
CTAACAAAATGGTCTTTTTGCTTTTGGTGTTGCCTGTTCTTATCTATTCCCCATGTACAAGTCAAGCTAACTTTTCTGAAGCTCGAATCTGAGCATATCATTCTCCTTTTAAAAGCCTGCAAAGACTTCCCAGTGACCTCAGAATATGGTACAAACTCCTTTGCATGGCTCTTAAGACCCTTTCTGACTTGACCCTTGATGATCTCTTTAACAGCATCTCTCACTACTCTCCCTGTCAGATTGTATGATCCAACCTCATCTAAAAAAACTTTTTCTGTGTCACACCATAGTATTTTGCCTTACCAATTCCTACTTTCACTTTAGGTTTATTCACATGGGGATCATTTTTTGAGTACCTACTAGGTGTCAAGTTATAGCTTAATGTCATTTTAATTCCAAGGCTGGTTTAGGTGCTTCTCTTGGTACCCCAGTGATACCTAAGTATTTCTATCATCCTGGGATCTAGCACACAGGATGATAATGGCCTGTGTGGGTCCCTGACCAGAGAGGGAGCCTATCTTGTTCCCTTTTCTATCCCCAAAGCCTTGCACATGACACATCGAAGGCACTCAGTGTCTGGTGAATAAAGGAGATGTTTGTTCCCAGAGAAAGAAACAGGGAAAGAAAAACAATTCAAGCTGTGACAAATTTTATTAAAGGTTTCTAAGTTCCTTAAATAAAAATATATGATTCTGTCTTTCTTAAAGGGAGATCTTGAAAAAAAAAGAATATAGGAGTCTACATTCTTCTTTTATATCTATTTGGGACTATTTGCTGTAAATTTGCTGAGCTGAAAATTCTAGTCAACAGTTCTGTAGTGTAGGCTGGTAAATATGAATGGTGATCTCAACAGTGACTCAGTTCTTATTCCTGGGGGCCTCAGCATTCTTGGTAAGAATCTAAGGACAATGATTTAGCAAAGTATAAGAATGACACCCTTTGAGTCCTTTCACTGTATTATTATCTGGTTAAAATTCACAAGCTCATGTTTCTACAGATGGATGTGGTTCATTACACTTGATATACAAAACCAGAATGCCCTGTGTAGGTCACACATCAGAGCTAAGGGACAGGGAATAGCTAGCAAGCATATCAACTGGAATAATAACGTGAGTGGTGTTAACACTCAGAACTTTAAATGAATGTTCTTCATTATTGTAACATTAGTCAAAATGCCCTTAAACATAAAGAAGGTCAATCTTAAAAGCCTTCGTCTCTGCCCTTGAAACTCCTAACCTGCTTGAGTCAGGGGAGTTCTTAATGTTCCTTAAATAGTGGTTTGAAGACTATTTGCATCTGAATCATTTGAAAATGTAGTCAAAATTCAGATTTCCCAATCCCACTACAAAGCTACTGAATCAATATTGCTACTTGTAGAACCCTGGAATTTGCAATTTTACAAGCACTTTGGGTCCTTTCTAGACACGCTGAAGTTTGAGAATCATTCACATAATCCAATTTCCTCATTCCTCAGAGACATGAAATTACTTGTCTGGGCATTTTCAGAGTCAATTTAAGCTACCGTGGCCCAGGAAGTTTTGTGTTACTGTACTTTGATTTTCCAGAAGATTTAACAATCAGAATGGCAAATTTTGGTGATTGGCAAGAGGGGGCTCTTCATGCAGGAGCAGATCATGAGGGAGCAGGGTGAGAGGAGACCATCTGTCAAGCTGCCCATAACTTGCAGGGAACCTTGGCCATGTATCTCAGGCCTTTCGCTAGTAATAATTATACTTGCTAATCTTTGAGTGCCACACCAGGTGTTGGGCAGTGTGCCACGTGCCTTACATGCATCGCCTACTTAGATCCTCATAGCAAACCAGTGAACTAGGAGCTATCATTATCTCCATCATGGAGATGAGAAAACCGTGGCTCATGAAGGCTAACTTGTCTGCAGCTGGAACCAGGACTCTCATCCTGGAAGTCTGATTCTAAAGCTCCACTGCTTGGTTTATATGGTGAAAGTAAAGTAAGATTGTCAGACAGGACAGTAGCCAGGCCCATTCTAAAAAATTTAGTTCTAAAAATTATATGATTCCGCAAGTCTCTACCTGTCCTATTAAGAAATCAAGGAGCCTAAAGGATGTACCAGGTAAGACTGTAGGATGCATTGGTTGATTGCGGCCTTGAGCTCCTCGGCCTGCACTGTCAATCCTCCAGGGCGCTGCTGTTTCATGTTCTCCTTGATTGGATGGATGGAGACAAACCACTTCATCTTCAAGGGCCTCCGTCTCCTCGTGTGTAAAATTCTGGGGATCGTACTGAAAGGCCCTTAGGTTTCCTGTGGCTCTGCCATTTCTTTTTTCTGAACAAGATCTTTGAGTTTGTCAACTATAGTCACCGTTTTGTGACTCTAGGTAAGAGGTAAGAAACCTGTCATTGGGCCACGTATAATTCCTTCTGTGGAATACAAAGGGCTTTCATAAATGTGCTAATGAATATGTGACATTGATGTTTTACTTTAGCTCCTGAATAAACTGAAAAAATCAACTGAGAAGTTGGAAAAGGAAGATGAAAATTACTACCAAAAAAACATGGCGGGCTATTCTACCAGACTGAAATGGGAAAACACGCTAGAAAACTGCTATCAGGTAAGTTATGCCTTCACATTTTGTCTTCTTCTACTGAGCTTTGTGTGACCTTGAAAATGGAGGTCAGATCTGCAGTTACAAGACCCGCTCTCTTTAGCTATGACTGTCATTCATATTGTGACTCTAGACAACTCACATTTCCTCCCCTTGTTTCAATTTCTCCATGGATACAATTACCAGGGAAAATTTATTGAGTGTCATTGGCCAGAGTTTCTGCTCCTAATTCCCAATGGACACAACAGCACTGAGCTAACTTCAAAAAGTGCTATCAAAGTAAAGTGTAAATTAAGGCTTATATATTATTGTACTCAAGTGAGTTTTAGGCATGAGAGCTGATTCATACAGTGATGACTTTACGGGTGGCAGGCCTTGTGTTGGGCACTGCAGATCCATAGCAATGAACAGAGCACCACCGAGACACTTGAGATACGCACACCTTAGCAGCAAAAATAGACACATAAAAAAGGAATTGTGGCAAATCATCTGATAAAACTAGGCAAAAGATGTGAACAAGCAAATCACAAAAGGGGAAATCAAAATCATCAATAAACATATGAAAAGGTGCTCAATCATTTGGCAAAAATTAGAAAATGACAATACCAAGTATTGGCAAGGATGTACCCCTGTAGTAGAAATAATTTAATGGCATCTAATAAAAACTGAAATGTACATGTACCTACAACACAGCAGTTCCCTTTAGGCATATATTTTAAAGAAAAAATTATACCTGTATTCCAAGAGTGATGCATAAGAATGTTTATTGCAGAATTTTTTATAATTGCATGGTGGGAAAAAATTGTACGTAATATTCATACCCATCAGGAGCAGAATTTCTCTTAAAATGTGCTCTAATTTGGAAAGTGAACTAATATCCAGAAATAAGAAGTTAATTAAATCTATATTTAAACATGAATTAACCTCAAAAATATGATACTGAAGAAAAGAAATATACCATTTATACAGCTACGTAAATTAAAAAGTTTTTTAACTCACACCCAAACCATACTGTATTTGCAAACATATACATTTAGACTGGCCCTATGTTGAGTGGAGGAAATGGAACTCATGGTGGAAACACAACAGAGCTGCCACATACGGCCACACGGCTTGTGCAGGGCCCCTGGTGAAAGGATTCAACAACCCCAGGCTCAGAAGTTACCTCAACTACATAGGAAGTTTACTCTCTATTTTTTAAGTCAACATAAATATGACCAAATTAATTATCAATTCTGGATGGTAAGAACATGAATATTTTTGTTTTATCTTTCTCCACCTAAGTTTAAAAAAAAAAATGTTTAAAGCAGGTACAATTGGAAAAAGAAGTGATCGAATGGCTACCATGTAATAAGTGCTCTCCTCTTTAGGCACTGTGCTGAGTACATTGTTGTGCATTATGTCTTGTATTCATCACATTATGGGGAAAGTAATCATTTTATTCCTGATTTATAGTTGTGGGAACTGAGGCTGGAGAGACGAAGTAACTTGCCTTAGATGGTTTCAGGAGTCAGCCTGGGGCCCTGACGGTGCTCCTACCCATGAAGAACTAGGAGAGGGAAGACTCTGTAGTCAACAGACACTGAAGGGCTGTATGTAAATCTCTTGCAGTTCAACCACTTTCAAGGTAGGGTAGATGCAGAGTTACAGAAGAAAGGGGAAATAAAAGGAGAGATCAAAACTTGGGTCAAAGAGAGGAAGAAATGAGAAGAGACTCTTCTTTAATTTACACCTTCAAACATCGGCTCCCGGCACTCCCCTTCCTCATGCTGGATAGGTTTTAGATGAAGGGGAAGAGAAAAGGCCAGGGATGTAGATTTCAGCTTTGTTCATTTGAAGTCTGGCTCTCCCACCTGGGCTCTGATCTTGCCTCACCAGCTAGGACTTCCCTGAAGCTCTTTCCTTCCTACCGAGGCTGGCTTCCCTGTTAGGAGACGGGAAAGACATTTCTGCTCTCACTCCGTCTTTAAGGCACCCTTCGAGGGCTATGAGAAAATATTTCATCTTATTGTCCCCATCCTCCTCGCCTCTGTGACAGCGATGGGAGATGATGGGTCCTACCTGGTATAGTTGGCAACCAGCTGGCCTGCAATATGTGGTAGGTATCGCAGTGCTACCTTCATTACCAGACGCTCTTACTCGGTCTCTCCTGCCCTCATCTCAGTTTCCTTTTCTCCTGTGAAAATCCTTCCAACACCTGCCTCCTCCACCCCCTCCCGCCCCTTTCAGCAGGCCCAGTTTTTATAGTGAAACATCCTGAAAATTATCTTCTTTGCTTACAAAGTCTTCCTGATGGCAACAAGATATGCATTCATTTACATTTCAAAGACCTCCTTTCAACTTCAGCTTTAAAATATTTAAGACCTAGGTTGTTTGTGTTTTGTTTTCGAATTATTAGAATCCAAGTCACATGGAATATCTACTCAAAGTCATGGTTTCCTTGGGGAAGAGTATTTCCTCTCACCCCTCTTGTATCCAGGACTTTTACAGCCACTACGCTGGAGACCACCAGTGTTCCATTCCTTCTCCTTGTAGTTGGCACAGCTCCTCTTACCCCGCCTTCCTCTGAATTCCCTTCTGCCTCTGGAGTGCCAGCCCAAGCGCAGAGACCCAGGTCAAGACAGCCTCTGTCAAGCCACCTTTGCTTCACCCTCACCCCCAATAATGATGCCCTTACGTCTACACCAGCAGGTCACTGACTCACAGGTCATTCTGTGCATTCTATACCTTGTGTATGTTCAAACGCAAGAGTAAAATGTTAGATTCATGAAGACATATAGCAAAAGCAGGCTGAACTGACTCAAAGGGGAATTTTATTAAAAGTGCGAGAGTTGGAAAGGGGACAATTAGGGTCTCTCAGTTTCATTCCCACCCCCCTCATTCTCTCACATTCTTTTGTAAAAATTGAATATAAAAATTTATTTTGGGGTCCCATGAAGTGTCCTCTTACTCCTTCTTACTCTACAGGTTGGATTTGTAATTCTTTCAGAGAATGCTCATTGGACTATGTTCCAGGCAGTGTACTAGATACTGTGAGAAATAGTATAAAGTCTCATTAAGTAATGAAACCAATTCCACAAACCACGTGTCAAAATCAGTCTTACTACTTCATAATCATACTATGTTCTAGCCACATCCTGCCTTCTAAGAAGAAACAATTCAGATGACAGAAATAAGCTATACTATATATATGTTTTACATCATAGCCACACTACCAAGAATTACAGAGAATCAAATGCTTGGTGCTGATGATACTTACTCAAGGAATTATTTTAGAAAGCCATTTGCAATATGTGTCAAGAGCTTTAAAAACGTTCCCTCTCTCAAGCAGTGTTCCTAATCTAAACCACAGAGCACAGAAAAAACAATCTGAGTGACTGTTTTCTCAGTTTTCCCAAGGATGGTACTTGGCTAGAACCACTCTAGAGGGAGACAAGCAGTGACTCATTACATGCAATGGATGCCTTAGGACATCAGGGTTTAATCTGTCCTAGGACCCCTGTTGAAAAAGGTAATTTCCTTTTCATAAGTCTATCTTGAGGAAGTAGCTGAAAAACAAGACACAGATTTCTGTTCAAAACACTTTATAGGGGAGGAAACAACCCAAATGTCCAACATTAAAGGGATGACTAAGTGAACCAACACACACCTCCACAATGGACTGCTTTGAAAAGATTAAAATGGTGTTTTTGGAGACTTATGGCATGGGAACTGTTCATGTTTAAGGTTAAGTGAAAAAACCAGGATAGCAAATTTGAATAATTTGATAGCAACCAGAAGATAAAATCATACATACACTCAGACTGAAATACATCGAAATGTTAACAGTGGTCATCTTTAGATGTAAGAATTATAAATAATTTAAAAATATGTTTTCTTGTGGCCCTCTGTGGCCCTAGGATGATATCTCAAAGCACCTGGGGTGCTTGTCAAAATTCAGATTCCTGAGCACCTCCCTAGACCCGATGTATCAGAACCTCTGAATGATTATATTAATAAGAAGGGGTTCAGGAGATCTCCAGGCATTCTAAAGTTTCAGAGTCCCTGCTGTAGAAAGAGCATATTTCTTTTACCAGTTTTATGACAGGAGTTGCTTCTCCTGGAGTATAAACAGGAAGGCCGGGACACGGGAACTGAAGAGAATGAAGGGAGAGTGAGAATCATCATGATGCCTGGCCCCAGACGGGTTCTGAAGTTGCTGTTTCTTGCCAACTTTCTGACCACACTTTCTTCGTATGTGCTGCTGTGAAAGCACAAGAGGACACTGCGAGTCCTCCAGAGTACCTTCCTTCTCTACTGCCTATTTCCTGCAGAAAGAACAAGATAATAGGGAGCAACGATTCATTATATGAGAGATGAATTTCCCCTTTGCACAGTGGAATTTATTTCTCCCTCTTTTCTTGAGCAAGCATAGATCATTTTAATGATTTCCCTGCAATGTAATTAAAATCTGTTAAACATTACCATCTCCAAGGGACACTGGTTATTCTAGTCTCATTGGTGCTAGTGGTTCAGCACTTGTTAAAGTAAAGAAACAGCTGCCGCCAAGGACACAATGTGTTCTACAACCTGGCTTTTATTTCTCCTCTGTCCTTTGCTCATAGGCTAAACCAGAAGAGCTGATTTCTGTATCTTTTTCTATAGGGTAAGGACTTTTTCTTTTTGAAGATTTCCATATGAGGTCCAAACAACTGAACAGAATTTGTTTTACGTATTTGTCATGAAGTGTATCCATTCTGCCCTTTGAAGAAGGAACACGTCTGATAGGCTATTCTTGTCTTTAATCCTGTCTCTGGGAGACAGAAGAGCGTATGGCCACATTCAACTAGCTGGTGCCTGTGATTTTGTTGAAAGACTCAGGAGACAGCCAGCAGAAACAAAGGCATTTAGTCCCATTGACTTACAAAAATTGTGCAGCTTCTGATGCAACTAAGAAGGAGGCCATGGGGGCACAGCTCCAGGCTGCCGATCCAAATGTCAGGACACTTGTCACAAAATCTAAATTTCCATGTGATGGACATAGATGTTCATAGCTACTGCCTGAGGTTTATACTACTTTCGTTTAAAAGCAATGTTGAAATGACTGTACTCCAATAAAGGAAATGGGGCATATACATACGATGGAATATTATTTAGCCTAAAAAGAAAGGAAATTCTAGCACATGCTACAACATGGATAAACCTTGAAGACACGATGCTAAGAGAAACAGCCAGACAGAAAAAGACATATATTGCATGAGTCTTCTTATATGAGGTACCTAGAGGAGTTAACTATGTAGAGACAGAAGGTAGAATGGTAGTTGCCAGGGGCTGGTGGGGAGAAGGGAATGGGCAGTTATTGTTTCACGGGTACAGAGTTTCAGTTTTGCAAGATAAAAAAAAGTTCTGGAGATGGATTATGGCGATGGCTCCACAATAAGGTGAATGTACTTAATGACACTGAAATGTATACTTAAAATGGCACATTTTATGTTATGTAAATTTTACCATAATTTAAAAATATAAATAAATTGAGACAGATTTTAATCACTATATACCATTGATGAAATAACAACACGAGGATGTCAAGGAATACCACACTGGAACAGGCCAGTGGGCCCCTGCAGACAAGTCGGGGGAGGCAGGCTGGGACAACCCACTGGTCTTTGTGACTCGCCACCCCCCTCCCTCACCCTACCAAGGGCCTTGGGACATACCCAGCTTTCTTCCTCCCTGTGGTAGCGTTACCCACCAATCTGCCCAAAGCCCTCTTCCTGAAGGACTCCTGCCGAGTGCTCTTTACCTCGTGGGATGCAGTTGGTGGGATGGTGGGTAGGAGAGTAACCAGCCTGGCCTTCTCCAAATAAAAGAATGAATGCCCAGGACTTGTCCTTGCAAATACAGAATGGGGAGGATTTTGCCTTGGACACCTGCCACCTCTGTCACAGCCCAAAGTCCTCTGGGCACATACCCAGCAGCCTTGTGCTGCCCCCACAAGGCTTAGGGACCCCCTGCCTACCCCACCTTCTGCAACACCTAGCTGCCGAACTTCCCTGCCCGCCCTAAAAACCACCAGTCAGCAACCCGAGTGGGAAGAGTCTGATAACTTTTTCTAAGCTCTTAATAGCTAATAAGGAAAATGTGATTGCCCTCATTTTCTTATTTGCCCCGCCTAGCTAAAGGTCATGAGCCTAACAGTAGAACTTTTGTCATCCCACACAACATAAAGAGCCTACGTTCCCACCTTCAGATCGTGGACTCTCACTCCCAGGCCTAATTTTAGATCAGGATAACGAATTGATCAGATTTTGAGATTCTTCTCTTGTCACATAGTCTCTTCGAACAGAGAATTTGTATCTCATCACCCTCTCCCCGACAGAGACTGGCAGAATGCCTTGTATGCACTATAAATTCTAAAAATATTTACTGTCTTATTTCCAAGATCTGCATCTGGGTATTACCGGGCTTCCCTCTCCTTCTCTAGAACTCACAGATGCTTCTCAAGTGCTTCCTTTTCTCCCCCGTCTTGGTGAACTTCAAGGAACCCACAGCACCTGCTAGATGCCTTTTGGGACAAAAGAGCCCGGGGAAGGTGTGTGAGTTAAATCAATCTTAAAGGAGGACAGTAGGATAAACACCAAGTCACAGTCCTCTCCTAGAAACCTCCCTCCGCGGTGGCTTGGAGGGGATTCAGTCAAGAGGCAAAATCAGGACAGTCTGCTGGGTGTGTCTCCAGGTGCGCCGTGTTGACGGGTGACCTAGGTTGTGCATAACAACCGTCTCGACTTACCTCGTTTTCCATCCCTTTCAGAGCATCCTGGAGCTGGAGAAGGAAAGAATTCAGCTCTTATGTAATAACTTAAACCAGTACAGCCAACATATTTCTCTTTTTGGCCAAACCCTGACCACAGTGAGTAATGAAGATCTCTCCACTTCTGGTATGCATGGTAAGAACTGGCAGGAAACCTTTCCTCAGCAGCCTCATTCTGCTTTCCTTGGCACTGCAGTGCCACACACAGATTCACTGTGCCATCAGCAAGATTGATGTGGAGAAAGATATCCAGGCTCTGATGGAAGAGACTGCAACTTTATCTACAGAAAACAAATCTGAGTTCCTATTGACCGATTACTTTGTAAGTATGGAATAGAAGTTGCATGAATGGGAAACCTTAGTCATGTCCTGAGGGACTCATTTGGAAAAAATTGAAAGAAACTGTAAAGGAAACATCTTGTTTTGTAAATGAAAATGTTTATTTTTCATAGTCCACATAAATAAAAAGACAGAGCATGCGGTTTACAAACTGGGCAATGGAAACGTGTCTTTGGTATTCTCTGGAAGGGAAGAAAGTCAAGCATGGTTGTAGACAGAATCTTCATATTCAGCCTTCTGTAAAAGTAGTGATTACTACATGACTATATATAGATCATCTTTCGTGATCTATGTATAATCACTGTGTAACACATGGTGCCTATAGTGGTTTTCTGTACTAATTGCTGTGTAACAAATTACCCCCAAACTTAATGGCTTAAAACAAACATTTATTAGCTCATAGTTTATGTGGGTCAGCAATCCGTGCGTGGCTTAGCTGGATGCCTCTGAGTCCTTCCCAAGGCTGCAGTCGAGGTGTCAGCCAGGGCTGCAGATATCTCGAAGCTCTTCCAGCAGAAGGGCCATTTGCAAGCAAATTCACGGGGCTGTTGGGAGCCTCCCGTCCTCACTGGCTGTTGGTTGGGGATGTCATTGTCTTGCCACATGGGTTTCTCCATGTCTAACAGCATGGCAGGCTGCTTCCCTCAGGATGAGTGATCCCAGAGAGACAGAGCCAGAGGGCCCAAGAAGGAATAATAGTCTTTTGTAAACTAATCTCAGAAGTGACATTTTATCATATTCTATTTGTTAGAAGCAAGTCAATAAGTGCAGCCCATACTCAAGGTAGGGGGACGGAGATTGTCCAAAGGCCCTAGTCCCAGCAGGTGGGACTCTTTGTCAGTACTTTTCATGGTCCCTTACCTTGAAACACTTGGACCGAATTTCCTGAGGCTGATTTTGAGGGCATGTGGGCGATTCTACTATGGAATGAAAACTGATCAGTGTGCCTGGTCAGAGCTCAGGCATCTCGCCTCTTGGCTGTGTTGGGGAAAATTCTTTGTCCTCTCAGGTCATGTCCTCAAAGATTTTGGCCTCTGCTCCCCTCTTGATAGTCTTAATTGCAGTGTTCTAGGAGCTAGTCATTAATTACCAAAACCTGCAGAAAGAATTCCTGATAGCTTTTCCCTGGGCCCTCTGCTATATTTTATTCAGACTTTCAAGCTCCAGATTGGGGGTCTCAATCCTCTGGTCATGCCCTCCTAGAGGATTGAAAGTACAGCCTAAGCCTAGTTCCCTGGACCCCTGCTCAGGGAACAAGAGACAGGGGAGAAGAAAGAGGCAGTTAGATCAGGCACAGCAGTAAGTCCTGACCAGCTCTCCCCATTCCCCACCCTCCAAACAGCAGCAAATGGGTAGCTATTTCTTTGAGTCTTTTTTTCCCCACACTGGCAAAGGCAAAGTATATTAGCAATAGCAATGTCTGTTCAAAGCAGGAACAAAGGTAGAGATGAGAGTGGAAAGGAAGATTTGATTACATGGGGAAAGCACTTTTCTTTTCTTTTTTTTCTTCCAAATAGAGTAGGTGAGACCTGAGATGGAAAAATGTGCAATAAAATAAATCCATTAGCTTCTTACAAAGGATGATAAAAATGCCCATATTGAATTACCTGTCAATTAAAATAAGGGTCATTCTCCTTGCAAAATTTGACTACAGTTCTGCTGAAATGTAAGGAGGCAGCCACAGTGATTTATCTTTAATTGACATGCTCGTGGGAATTTTGAGTTTCTATGAAACTTCAGGTGCTAGAATTCACAACCACGTATCTGTTGTCTAAGAGAAAGGAGTGTGTGTTAAAATGAGTGAATGGGGTTTTCTTGACCTCTTTAAAGCAGAGCACCCCAATGTCTGACTTTATAGTCATTGGCAGTAAGTATAGACTGGCCTTTATCCAGTGCTATGATATTTTCATGGACCAGGGTAAGAGAGGAGAACAATCTGAATGCAAAAATTGGCGGGTTAGTGACCAGTGTGAAAATATTTGTAAGGTTACTATAAATGCCATGTTCAAAAGGTTGTATGTGTAGTTTTATATGCTCCTCCAGTATTGACCTTCCTAACAACTCCTTGGAGGAGATGGTAATACACCCACTCCTCAAATTGATCCACGAGCAATCTGTCCCTGGAAATACATGTTTAAACAATAAGTGTCCTCAGACAAACCAAGCAAAGTCTTGGACTGGTGTGGGCGCTGTGTTATGATTTGCATTCCTCCAACAAGGAAGGACTTAGGTTTGGAGTTAGGCACCTTTGCAGCTTAATCAGAGCTCCCCTGACGATGTGACATCAGCTTGGGCCTCAGCTGTGGGCAAACCCGTGAAGGAGTGGTGGAGAATTTAGGGTCAAAGTAGTTGGGTTTCAGGAGGAAACACAAGCTGTTTCAGCTTGGGCCTTCTTCCATTTCTCTGTGTCACAGGTAAAATGGAGAAAATAAAACCAACTTCGTTGAGTTGTTGTAAGAATTGCATGTAATAAAGAATAAAGAGAGCTTTATAATGCACAATATGTAAATAAAATATTTTTTATCTATTATATTTTTATATTTGCTCTAAATCCTAATGCTTCTCCCTCTTCGTGAAGATCTGTGTAAAGCTAATCTCTCCACCCATATTCAGGATCCTAATTTTTCTCCTTCCTTATCAGAGAAAAGTGCCTCCCTCCTCTCCCACTTTGAGTCATCAGTTTCCACTCTTTCTCCACAGGTTGCTGTCCCTCTGCCACACGCATGTTTAGCCACCTCCCACCCCAACCCCACCATCCTAATTTTTTTTCATTCAACCCTTGAAATACATGCATGTGAAATCTCAGATGTTATTCATAGCTCTTCATGAGCTACATGATAAAATTCCTATTTCAGCCCTAAAATCTAGCCTAAACTACCAAGACAACTTTTTCTTTTGCTGTTTTTACTAAAGCAACCGGTCTATTCATTGTTCCCGGTACATCTCACGCAGTCCTCGCTCTGCCCTCCCCTTGTGCCATTTCTCCTGCCGCGGGTGCCCTTTGCCCTCCTTCCACGTGACTGAGCAGTCACATCTTCTTGCCTCCCTGAAGCTTCCCACTTGCCCCTGCGCTTGGTGACTGTACCTTTCGTGAATGTGCATGGCCTTGTGTTGCTAGTTTCCTTAACATTATGCTCCAAGGCCCAACTAAATCATAAACCCACCCTGGGCAGAGCAGCTCACATGTTGCCAAGACTGAGCCAACACAGAACTCGATGAAATTTCCCTCCACTCCTGAGGCAGTTGTAGCCCAAAACACATACATTATTTAACATTTGAACCATTAAAGGATTGTAACTTGAATAAAAGTTAATAAGGAGCAATAAGGATACAACAAATGGATTAACTAAGAAACTGAAATAACTATGGTAAGGCTCATCCTCGAAGAATAATTTGTTCTATTAAAGAAAGTTGTATTTGCTCTATTAAAGAAAGCCACGTACTTACAGGGATGCTTCCTTACTAGTCAGGCCTAGAACAGGTAGTACGATAGGTGTAAAATCAGATTATTCTGCTTTTATTTTTCTACCTTTTTTCTTTTGTAAAGTTAAAATTAAATGCAGTCAGTGAAAGTCTCGGTGTAACTGGGAGTAGCAACTCTTACTTTTTCCCCTGTAAGTTGTGAAACATCCTTCTTTTTTTCCCTAAAGGAGGAAGACCCTAACAACGCAATGGATAAAGACAGACGGAAGTCTTTCATACAACCAAAATTGTTGAGACTGCAAAAAGATATTGAAAAGGCCTCCAGAGACAAGGAAGGTGTGTAATTATTATACTCAGAGGTTTCATTCAGGGTTAGGATTAATCTGCTTTTGCCAACTTGGGCAGGGATCATTTCATTTAAAGAACCATATAGCAGACCTAAGTTGTGTGAATTAAGAAAAATGAGAAGAGAGAGCAAAAAAAATAGAAGATGACATTTTGGTCTATTTGTGAGACCTATATAAATACTGTACTACTATTTTCAGAAATGTTGCATTTTACTGGGTTTCTGAAAATGGCTGGAGAGACAATTTGTTTGGTGTTAAACATGGTAAACTTGTACACAGGACATTTGGGGTTTTCTGTTTGTTTGTTTTTACTAACTTTTGAAACAATGTAAACAGTCATTCAGATTAAATCCTATACTTAGAATTTAGGCATTTTAGAATGTGAAGCAGCTCTAAAGCAATGCAGATGATAAAAAAAGACTCCAAACTTGTGATTCTGATATGTAGACGGTAGTTTGTTTTATGTGGATCACAATGACCCACTGCAGTGTAATATTGGGTAGGAAATTCAAGACAGAAAAGGTTTAGTGATATAAATACCATTATGAGGAAGAGGCTAACATTGTGTAAACGTTAGGAATTGCTGGAATGGTTCAACCAAAAGAAATTCAAAATCTCATCTTGAAAAATAATAATCAGGACACTTTAAGCACCAGCATTTCTCAAATTTCATTAACGGAAGATAAAGATAAATGAACAGTCAGTTCATTTATAGTTATTCATTCAGTAAAATTTAGTAACCACTACTTACAGAAACCCCAGCAGCCATTTAGGAAGTTCTACTGGTGTCACTTCTAGGTTCGGGCTCCCTTTGAGGGTGACCCGACTCCTGCCGTGTCCCACTAGGATGGGATGAAAGGTAACTGAGAGCGTGATTTCATTTTCAGGCCTGCAACGAATGCTCAATACATACTCCAGCAACTCCTCCTTCTCCGACGCCAAGACCCATAAAGAGACAGCAGTATTAATGGACGAGGTAAATATTTGCAGAACACAGTTTCCTAGATTTAGTGATGAAAGGGTTATTTTTAGAACACTTGTTTTCTGGCCCATCTGGCTTCTGTTTGCCTTTCCTTTCTCGTGACAGAACAATCTAGTGGGAGAGCTTACAGGGTCAGCTTCTTTATGAGAAGTTCGAGGGATCTGGAAAAGTCTGACTGCCTAGAAATGTTTCTTTAGTGTCCTCCTAGGAAAAGAACTATGTCTAAAATAGTATTCTCCATAGTAGAGTCATTCTTTACGGGGCTAGAAACCACGTGCACTTTAACCCAGTTAAGAAACGTGAGTGAAAATACGGGGTCTGCGTTCAGAAAGGCCCGTATTTGGATTTAGCTCTGTTTATAGGGACCTGGGATGACTTCAGTTTGCTCACCTGTAAAATGGGGGTATCACTATCTACCTCTAGGGCTTTTGTGAGGATGAAATATTATTTAGGAAATGCTAGCACAGTATTCAGAGGAGGAGCTCAAAAATTAGTAACTTTTATTAAGATGCTATTTTCCATTCATCCCTCAGCTGACATCAGGGTCCTGGGAGAGTAGCAGGAGAAAGGAAAGATGAGGCACACAGAAGAGAGAGGGCAGCCTGGGGTGCGAGGCAAAAGCTTCAGAGGAAACAAGGAGCAAGTCTGCAGGCGAGGTTCCCTGGGGGTAGGGGTGGGGCAGTGAGGTGGTCAGAGGAGGCAGGGGGTAGGTAGGCCTCTTGGCCTTTTTGCGGAGCACCTGGACTTCAGCAGCAACACAGACACTCTTAGGGACAGAAGGACATGTTGGTTACTCTGGGGGAACCCATATTAAAAGGGCAGTTAGCAAAAAACCCATGCATTTTATGTAGGGATAAAAATGAACAGATATGTGTTATCTGGGTGTGCAAGATATGGGTTTCTGCTGTGATTAGAGTGATCAGAAGTGGACTTGAGTTAATCTAAGAAGAATTCAGGAAGCTATTGTCTTCAGATGCTGGGAAGAGTGCCACATACGAGATGAACTAGACTTGCTCTCTGACTATCACATGAAGACTGGGTCTAATGGTTGAAGGGGCAGGGGAGCTTTTGATTTCGTGTTAGGTAAGGCTGCTCCACAATGCAGTGGATCGGTCCAAGGATTAGAGACTTTCCCCATCAATTGGAGCTGTTCCAACCACAGCTGTGACTCTCTGGCAGGGAAGCTGGGGTTAGGAATCCTGGGCTGGAGGCATGGAGAAAAGAGGGATAATGGTGAGGAGGACATTGGATGAGCAGGACACTTCCAATGTCTAGATTCTGCTATTCGGTATACTCTGACTGAACACAGCCTGACAAAGAAGTAATTATAAAGTTTCTAATTTAAAGTCAAATCAGGAACAAGAAAAGACTAGGAATTTATCTTTAGCTTCACTCATTATTTTTAGACTCAAATACCCTAGAATGTTGTTTCCAGTTTCCAGGAGAGTTACTACAAATTTCCTGGGTAACCTAAGACCCCACCACCTCAAAAAACCCCAAACAAAACAAAACAAAACAAAAAACCCCAAAACTCTCACATTCTTTTTATTCTGTTGATGTTAATTCTGTTCTGTTCACAATATTGAGCACCTCTGACCCAACTGCTCTTCCCCCAAGACCACCAAAAGTCTACCTTCTGCAATCAGCACTTGTTATTTCTTTTCTTGTCCTTTGGCAGAAAATTAAGTAAAGTGATCTGTCTGCCAGGGTTTCCCATTCACCCCACTTACAATATACTGAATAAGACACGCTCAACAACTAAAACTTCCCTCTAGACTGCTTAAAGGGCCCCTCCCCCAATTTTTTTCTTCAGCATTTTCTATGCATATCTGTACGTGAGCTGAATGTGTACTTTTCCGACCCCTCTGTCACTGTGAATATTATCCTGATGTTCCTTACCTATCCAGCTGTGCCTCATTTTCTAGAACTTTATTCATGTGGCCCAATGATGTATCCACAGAACAATTTGAAACTAGATCTTTTGGAAGCGAACTCCTATAAACTGTCATCAGTATTAGCTGACCTTGAGCAAAGACCTAAACCCAGCCATCCCTGTAGTACCTCCATCTTCAAGTGGAAAGAAAAGGTAAAATTTGAAGAGATTGGTTGTAATTTCTCGATGGGGCCTCCTGGGTGGAGGGGCTTAAAGTAGCCACAGGACCAAAAAGATGTTGTGAATTATATGTGCTATATGTCGTCTCAAGTGCTAATTGCAGAATTTTAAGATAAATTTGTTTTTATTCCTTTTGAGCTCAAGAAGAGCTAGACACAACTGAATACATTCTTTATAGGCTAAATTACTATGAGGAGTTAAAAACACTTTGGATTTCTTCTCCCTCTTCATACCTTAACTTTATCCTTTGAACATGCTTATATAGTAAAATTTCCCTTAAGTTGAAATTTTAGTGTTCACACAGACCTAAATTGTAAGATTTTGTGACATGCATTAGTCTCATCTGCTGAACATCGTGGGTAACGTAGCTAATGCATGAATACAACTGTAAAGAGTCCCACACCGCATTTTCCCAGTGTGGCTCCCATCAGGGATTGATGAGTGGGTGAAGGTGCGTCGTTGCTATTGCTTGTGGCTGTTTTTCTGTGACCAGTCAGCAGGGAGCTGCAGCTGTCTTGTGATGAAGGGATGATTTTGTTGCTCTAAAACAATCTCAATAATTTAGACAGTCACGATCATTTCATTTGCATTAAGCCAATTAATTAAAGTTGAATTTGTAGAAGTAATGCTATGAATGTCATTATTTGGCCTACACATTCAGTTCAGAATTGAAAACACGGACTATAAAATACAGTAATTGTCTAATTCTGAAAATATTAAGACTTCAGCTTAAAGCTAAAACCTAGTAGGGCTTAGAAATGTATTGAATAATTTATTTATACACTCTCCAATGAAAAAAACCAAATTCCTGAGGAAGACAGCTACAGAAGAGTTAATTTTCACGAACACTTATGATAATAGTGTTGTTAAAAATGACTTTTTAAAACTATTTGAACAGGAGCATACTCATAGTTATGTAAAAATATCTCGGCCTTCTTTGATGAAGAGATTAGAGAATGTGGTGAGCAGGACATCTTCTGATGGCCAGAGAAATCCGAGTTCTTCATCTCCAGGTAATCCCACGCCCAGAATAGTTTGGGGCTGGGTCCTCTGGGTAAGGCACATTGCTACATATAAATTTTATTTTCAGAGCCACATTGACTTGTATCTGTTCAAAGAAATTTATATTTCCATTGGGACTGATTAATTTGTTAGAAGCTTTAGCTTCATGTACCAATGTAATAACAAAGGTAGGAAGGAGTGAAGAAGAGTAGAGCGTTGGGAAGAGTATTGTGTAATATGAGCGGTTACCTTGGATTTTAGATAACTGGCATCCACTTTATTCAAATAGCCTGTAATTTGCCATCCATGCAATCACCTCTATACCACTGTGAGGAGCTTTGCAGCTCTGTCTCCACGGCCTCCTCCAAACTCACACAGCAAGGCTGTCCTCTCTGCAAGGAACATGGTGATACAGGTGGTTCTCCAGGGAAAAACTTGGACTTGGAACTCATGGCCTTTATTTAGCCATCTGACTTCAGCTGTTCATCCATCCACACCCCACTGCCCTTCACCTTTCAACACAGGCACACACACACACACACACACACACTCACACACGTCACTATCCCAGATTGTTCAACTATAACTACTGTAATCTTGACTCTAGTTTATTGATTAGAAATTGGCAAAAAAGAGTTTCAGTGAAACCAGGACACTTTGGTCCACACAATATATTAGAGTCACCATTGCATTGTTTGAGAAAGGGTTCCATAAAATACTAGCACATGCTCTAAGTATCCCTTATCTATACCTGAATGGGAAAACTGGTATATATTTTCCAAAACATGCATGCAACTACCACACGTATTATCTAACCAATGTTGACTAAACTCATATGGGAAACGATATTAATTGTCCTCTTTATTACTATTATTACTACAATAACATTTTTTTCCAGACTTATTATTTCCTATATTATAATATACTTTTTGGTTATATAATATACATGGCCCATACACATAGAAAGTATATCATAAATGGTTATTGAATCAAGAAATGAAAATTATGTAAAATTATAAACTTTGCTTTTGAGAAAATTTCAACGTATTTAAACTCTGCACCACACTGTTAATAACCAAAGAGCTGCCAGTGATATTCATCTCACCTGCTTACATAGTGTAGTAATTACAACTTAATCCAACTTTCAGCCTCTGGTGCAGCCCAGCCCAGCAACAGTCTTTGCAAAGCCTTATATTCTTTTCAAGCCAGGCAAGATGATGAGTTGAACTTGGAAAAAGGTAAGAGTCATTCTCAGTGTTTTAATTGCCTTCCCATGTTGGTATCGTTAAGGTGAATAAAACCCTAACTTACCATGGCAGCCTTCAGAGCTATTAATACTATCACGTCAAATCAGTTCAGGTCTCTAATCCCCCTTCTTAGAAGATAAAGGTGAAGCTCATCAAAAACTAAAGCTCATATAATCATAATAGCTAACACTGATTCTGTATTTACTATGTGCCAGACATCGTTGCAGGCAGATTGTACAACTGAATATTCATAAGCACCCTCTTCAGTAGGTAGTGTTATTTGTTCCCATTACATAGCTGAGGAGACTGAGGCACAGAGAGGTTAAGTACTTGGGCTAAAGTCACAGACAGTGGCAGCACCGGATTTGAACTCAGAAACTCAGTCACGCTCCTGATCACAGTGCTACACTGGGGTGGAAAATGTCACTAAGGGATAGTCATTCGAGATGTAGCCCACCTTTTTATTTTTCAGAAGCTAGACATGAAGGAATGTGAAGTGACTTCCTCTCTTCACTTAGTGTAAGAGCAAGTTCTAGAACCCGGGTCAACAATTTAATGTTTGTCCCACTTAGTCCTCAGGACTGCTTTTTATGGCCCATCTAAAGAGTGAGACCCCCTTCTTTGTGCCCCAGATCTAATTATAACTTGGAAAGGTACTAGACAGTAGGTTATATAAACCTCAATATTATTAAACCAGAAAAAGCCTCCAGCCCCAACTGTCCTTAGGTGTCCAGTTGGCAACACATTTGGACATCAGCCCTAAGGCAGAGATCTGGAAATGGAAGGGTTAGTGAGAAAGAGTTATGTCATAGGAGATGCTTATTACCCGTGACCAGCACACAGCTCCCAGAGCAAGCAGAAAATCAAGATAGATTATGTAGGCAAACAACAGGAACACCACATACTGGCTGTTGTTTACTGGATATTTCTTTTTAGTGTGCCAGTCACATTTCTCCAGGCAATTACTTTTCCTCCTATGTGAATAAAAAACCTATTTCCCAGATACCAACTAGAACCCATGAGTCCTGCATTTGTGTTATGTAGTTCACAATAAATCGTTGTTTGTTCTCAGCTCCCTGTTGGTTGCAGAGCCTACTTACACTTTCTATTCTAAGTAGTTTCTTTAAATGAAGTACAACACCGGCGGCTTAGGGAAGCTGACAATACCACTTTAAATCATTTGCTTGAATTCCTGTTAATAGATTATGTCAGACAATCTACTGACCTAAGAAAAGCCATTAGAGGGAGAACTTAGACTGAGAATCATCTTCTACAAGAATAAATGGTGATTTATGACAAGAAAAGATAGAAAGGGGGTTACTAGTCTCCTTTGCCTTAGAAAGAAAATGGCTGGGAGAAAGAATGAAAAAAAAGACTGAAAAATTACCTCAGAATGATGGTAAAGAAAAAGTAGCTCTTGGATCCCGAAGGAAGCAAAGGTTTCCCCTTTGAGGTACAGGAAGCAGCCAGGAAGACAGGACTCTTTCTGTCTCTCGAAGGGCTTAGCCAAAGGACTTGGGACACTGTCGTTGGAGAAAGTAGAAAAAGCCATACACGCAGCGAGCAAATTTTAAAAAGAAATATAACCTCTTGATGTAACAAGTTTTCCAGGATGAGTGGTGTTGGAGACTGAGGGGGAGAAGTTATGCTCCATTGTGGGGGCTGCTCTGGTTAGGGGACCCCTTTTCCTCTGCTTGTTCATATTCTTCCTTGGCCCAAGAAGAAGGAATACTTTGGCCTTACATTACACTCTCTCAAAAAAGAATCTTATTCCTCTCTCTCAGCCACTTGCTTGATAATCTCATTGGCATAAGAGAGCTTGGTATGGGCCATTTCTTGGTACTAGAGCATAGGAAGCAAATGCAACGCTGGAAGGGAGGCTTAGAGTGATTAACTCCATTTTCCTTCTGAACCCCTGCAGTAATATCCATTAGGGTAAAAGCTTTTGCTTAGCTCTGCACATAGGCCAGCTAATTATAAAAAATTTAATTTCTAGTATAAGAATTTTTTTAAAAAGAAAACAAGAGAATTGGACAAGAGCCATGTTTCCTAGGAATTCTATTTATTTGAATCATTGCTTTAAAAAAGTATTGTCTTCAAACTGATGTATTCAAGTTATCTAAATTGTTGGGTGGCGCAATTGTTGGATATTTCTGTGCAAAGCTGTGAGTTAGGATTTTGGGCCGTGAGGCCAGGTGTAATGGAGGGTTGGAGGGGGGTTCTCTTGATCTTAAGAAAAGACTGTTAGGTGAGATGTACAGCTGTCAACACATCACACTGTCATGTCCACCAACATGTGAAACACTCAAAGTACAGACACCGAGAAAGAGTTTGGCAACAGTCCATCAGCTATATCCAAAGGGAGCCAGGCAGCACAAGAAAGACCTATGATCCAATGTGATTCTCTTTGTAAGTAAACCATTTTATGGCGTAACTCAGTTTCTCATTATCTTACTCTTTTTATGATACTCTGGATTAGGCCTGCTTCACACAGAGGTGTTTGATAAATTTTTCTTCCTCCGAATCAAGTGCAGAAAGTATTATAATGCTTCCAAGTAACTCCTTGAAAGCAATATCTCCTTAAAACTCTTTCTCAATCAGGCTGAGGGGATGTGTTCAAATCGCAGAGAGCCATTTGTCTAACTAAATGTGTATTTTCACAGGTGACATTGTGATTATACACGAGAAAAAAGAAGAAGGATGGTGGTTTGGATCTTTAAATGGGAAAAAAGGCCATTTTCCTGCCGCTTATGTGGAGGAGCTACCTTCAAACGCTGGGAGCACGGAGATGCAGGCATGAAGCGCAGCCCCAAGCACACTGCCTCACACACTCTGTAAACCAACTACACCATGCGGTGCAAATAAAGATGAAATGCTATTATCTTTATAAGCTTTTCTTTTTAAATGGGTGTCAGAGTCCTACCTGCAAGTCACAGCACTTTGCACTCATGGTTATTTGCCTGAAACTGAGTTAGATAGAAGGTGGAGGGTGAAGAGAAGCAGGGGAGAAGCTCGTGGCTCATAGTTTTCAAATTCTAAGAGACCCTGGAGATGATCCAGGACAACAACTGGTGTCACAGAAAAAGAGACTGACTCCAGGCTGGGTTGAGTAGCTCGCCTGAAGTCACATATTTTCTGGTAGCACGACAGTAGTTTCGACTTGGCTGTCCTTTTGGTCTGGACTTGGGCTGCAACAGGACACAGCAGGCCTGTGAGATGAGGAACACGATCAATTCCAAGAAACAGTGACAGGCGACCAGGACTCCAGTCAGGCTGTCCCGGGTTAGGGGACGGTAGAATTAAGGATCAGGAGCAAAGGTCAGAAGTCCGCAGAGTGGGAAGAGAGGGTGGTAGACCAGAGATCTAGGCAGGGGACAGGATAGAGTTCCATCCTAAGCCAGTGATCATCCGAGGCAGGGGCTGCTTACCTCCCCGCTGCCCACCGCCAGAACTGCTCATGGGGTGAGGCCAGGTGTGAGCCAGAGGTGGCTGGGGATATGAGAACAAGAGCAAAGTGGACAGGAAAGGGTTAGGAGACAGTGTCCCAAATTTCATGCCTCCTTGCCCATTTGGAAACTTCATTTATCAGTTCAGAAACAAGGAATTCTGCACTTTCCAACAAAGTCATTATGGGAAAAATACCCTAAGCGACTTCCTAATAATAGAAACTTTAAATGCCAATAGGTCTTTAGTTTGGATGGAAAGTTCTGGAAACCAGCCTTCCCTATCAAAATGGACTATTTAGGATGAAGACGATTTGTGCTGCTTCCTCAAATGCCCCATAATGAGAGGCTGGGAATGAGAGAGGTTAGGCCCCAAAACTCCTGCCCAGGGAAGCTTAGAATGGAGAGAATGTTACAGCAGCATCTTTCAGAAAATGACCCACGTCTGCCTGGAGATCACACATTCCATTGGACGGAAGGTCACGGTGTTGACAGAAACTCCTGGACATGTGTACTCTTGTGCCAAAAAGAGAGTCTGTCCTTTGGAACTTCAATGTAGGCATTAAGGGAGTAATTAAAATTCATCCTGTTACTCTCCTGCCCCCTACCTCTTTTTTCTTTTTTAATTCATCAAATTTTATACTTTCATCAAATTTTATACTTTCAAGAAGGAATTTTTCAAACTAAGGCATGTATCTTTTTTATATTCTGTGCCATTACACTCCTATAGCTGGATATAACTAACACAATAGATATTTATAGATACAGATATTAGATCTGAAGGAGTGCAAGTAAAATTTGTTAGGTCAGACATAACTTACAGCCCAGAAGAACAGACCAGAAGTTTTAATGCCATCCTTAATGGTGTACTAATGAAGGCTTTCTGCATATAGAGTTGGCTGAATAATAAGCCATTAGACCATGAACAGAGATTTTGAATTTATATTTCCTTTTCATCGTCTTTCCATTAAGCCTTGATGGATAAAAAATTGTGTAGCAATTTACTGCAGCCTACACTGGACCATTTTGTATAAAGTGATGATAATGGTGGTTGGACCCTAAAACTCTTTGGAGTAATTTTCAAAGAAAGAAATCCTTCTTTCTTCATACATCAGTTGTGTTTTGTGAAAACATAAATGGTTCTTTTCCTGTTTTGAAATGTTGCTGCAAATTCTTTTTGCATCTGTGATGTATAATTTTTAAGCCTCAAAGAAATACTATAGTTTTAATCTAGATAAAATACCCATATAGTCGAGTATAGCAGATTTGTTGAATATCTTTTTAGTAGGACAAGGATTTTCTAATTGGATAGATAGGGATGGTCCTCCTTAGGTTTAGGATAAAATTAAGTGCATATTGTGGTGATGATTAATTACATGCTCTGGTCTTCTAGATAGAATAAAATAATTTTGATATTAATGCTTTTAAACTATTAATTGAGCTTTCATAATTATACTCCACTAAGTAGTTTCATATGTCAGGAAGGTTTTAGCGCCATCACCACCCTGACATATAGGCCGTAGAGGCCTACACCTGATTTTCACTGAGTACATGGAAGATGTTATTCTATTTTATCTCCTTTCCAGTGGAATAAAAGCTGACATATCCATCATGCTATCAACCAGAAAAATCTACTAATTTCATTTTCAATTAGCCACAATAAATAATATTCACAATGACAAAGGCATTTTAAAGTACCTTATATTTCATCAAAAAGTAGTATAACATTCAGTTTGGGGTAGAGTAAAAGTTATTATACAGCACTATAAGGCTTTAACTGGTTAGTAACTTGAGCATAGGTTAACTTTGTCCACCACACCCCTCCCCAAGACAGAACTCCTCTTCTCCCAAAGCCTTGATGGCCTTAAGGGGTAATCAGCCTGACTGGGAGCAAGAGAAGTGCATTAGAATCAAAATGACAGCATGTCCTAGTGTCCTTTACAATATCACAGAGGAAATTGGCCTGGGGGTGAGGGGCATTAGAAGGTGGGACTCAGACTTGGACCAGAGTGTGAGGATAGAACAGAGAAGAGCAGAGAGAATAAAGCTAGAGAGGATGGGTGAAGGGCATGTCAGAGGTCCTGGTATGCTGTGATCCAGAGCGGAGGGGCTGGGTCCCCAGACCTTCTGCTGAGCAGCCACACGGACCAGAGAAAACCTGCAGGCTAGAGAATCCAGGATGCGGTTATACAGGTAGGCGCTCAGCTCAGGAAACCAAAGGGGAGGTGCGAATGCCCAAGGTCAGGGAAATCCTGCTGAACTCTGGGAATACTAATCAGGTCCGGGGGGCAGAGGATTGGGAGGAAAGTAGCTCTGCCCTGAGGTTGGAGTAAATGGACCTACACAGAACTAGGGTGACAACCTCTCTCTCAAAGACTTATGGAGTTGGAGCAGACCTAGGGAGGGAAGCAAACTGAATGGGCTGGAGAAAAACCTTGGCTCTAAAGCTCAGGACCTATAATCACAGCACTTTGGGAGGCTGAGGCAGGAGGATTGCTTGAGGCCAGGAGTTCAAGACCAGGCTGGGCAATATAGTGAGACCCATCTCTACAAAAATAAATAAATCAAGCTCAGGACTAACAGAGGGTTCTGGGGACAACAAAGGGAGTCATGCAGGAAGCATCCAGAAGCGACTGGGGCCAGGCTATCTAGGCATATGGGCTGGCAAATGTGGTATTGATTTCAGTTTCAACTGATTGGTAAATTGAGTTTTCTTCACACTGGGGCAAATGGTAATTGCTAATTTCAGTGGTTCTCCAAGTGTGATGCCTAGAACCAGCAGCACCAGTATCACATCAGAATATGTTAGAAATGCAAATTATCAGCTCTCATCTCATACTGAGTCAAAGACCCTGGAGGTGGGATCCGGCCGTCTGTGGTTCAATAAGCACTCCAGTTTGAGAACCACTAACTTACTTGAATGGATCCTGAGGGTGCTGTCTAAACTTCAGCAGACACACCCAGAAAGGACTGTCATTGGAGAAAGTAGAAAAAGCCATACACGCAGCGAGCAAATTTTAAAAAGAAATATAACCTCTTGATGCAACAAGTTTTCCAAGATGAGTGGTTTTGGAGACTGAGGGAGAGAAGTTATGCTCTGTTGTGGGGGCTGCTCTGGTTAGGGGACCCCTTTTCCTCTGCTTGTTCATATTCTTCCTTGGCCCAAGAAGAAGGAAGACTTTGGCCTACATTACACTCTCTCAAAAAAGAATCTTATTCCTCTCTCTCAGCCACTTGCTTGATAATCTCATTGGCATAAGAGAGCTTGGTATGGGCCATTTCTTGGTACTAGAGCATAGGAAGCAAATGCAACGCTGGAAGGGAGGCTTAGCACGATTAACTCCATTTTCCTTCTGAACCCCTGCAGTAATATCCATTAGGGTAAAAGCTTTTGCTTAGCTCTGCACATAGGCCAGCTAATTATAAAAAATTTAATTTCTAGTTCAACTCCAACAAAAAGATAATTGTCCCTTCCCCAAAACTAGCTCCTGGAGAGATAAGGAAATTATGCACACAAGTAATAATGCTATGTTAAAGATTTATAGGAATGTTGTGACCTGACCAACATCCTCCAAAGTTAACTGACCAAGAACAAAAGAGTTTGACAACCTCGTGGGACCCTCGCTGACACCCAGATGTCTGCGGTCCTCAGTTACCTCCTGCAATTCCTCTCCTTAACACAAAAAGGAGCCCAAAGTTCATACGAACTTAAGATGGTTCTTTAAGACATTAGTCCACCATCTTCTCAGTTGGCTGGCTCTCTGAATAAAAGTCACTTTCCTTTCCCCAACACCTTGTCTCTCAATTTCTTGGCTGTCCTGTGGTAAGCGATCAAGCTTGGACTCAGTTGCACAAACAGCTCTCTCCCCCTCAAACCCCTTGGCTCCAGTCTCTCCCTTCTTCGCTGCCCCTCTCCATTCTCTGACCATCTGTGCTCAGATGTGGTGACTAATTCTGCACATTTAGGTGCCACGTTACCCAGCTGAGTCTCCCCCTCTGATTCAGCTTCTCAGTCTGCAACTGGTCAAATGAAGAAGCATATTCTCTACAATTTGAAAGAGAGAAAGAACAAAGTACATGTATTTACCTAGAATCTAAATTCTTAATCCATTTCCGACTTACCATTAATACAATCAATACTGTTTCCTATTTGGCTCCTGGGTCTGATATTTCTGACAGAGGACACAACATAAATACCTTCAGAGGCCAAGGAAGTGCATTAATAAATGAATCTGTTTAAATGTCACACTTTGGGAATCAGTGGAAATATGTTGAACTGGTGAAAATAAGTCCCCCTAAAGCTGTTTAAAAAGTAATACTCAGTTTTGGGTAAATTTTATTGTACAGTATGTCTGAAATATCTTAAACTTATAGGCCATCATTTTATGATCTCCACTCCTTTTTTTTTTTTATTTTGAACCCCTTCCACTCCTTTTTATGTTAATTGGTACTCCTCCATCTTGATAATGTTTGGTAGTGTACTAATATATCTATCAGACTATTTGATTAATCAGAACAGTTTTAACCAAAAAGATAAGCTGAATTTGCTGAAATAAAAAACAGGATGGTATTTAGATTCATGATTTTTATTCTACATAAAAATGTTCAGGAATTTAACTTCATTCTTACTTTTTTCTAAGGCTGTAAAATTTTTCTCGTATAATGAGTAATTGAATAGACACAGCGAGTTTAGAATTCTAGAATCTCAGAGCCAGGAAGTAATTTCAGAGATCATGTGGCCCAACCTATTAATTCAGTCATTCATTCATTTATGCATTTACCCAGCCACTTATTCACTGAATATTTTAATGTGTAGCTGTGTGCCAGACAATGGGCTAAGTGATAAAGATTAAAAAAATAAACTAAGTCCTACCCTCAAAGAGTTCACAGTCTTGCGGAAAGACAAAAATGGAAACAAAATATTACAATACAACATGGAAATAGTTTACATGTACAAGCACAGTTTCATTGAATTCTTTCCCATTCTTTAAAAGCTTTATTGAGGTATAATTTGCATATAAGATTTACCCATTTTAAGTCATAACGTGTTCAGTTTGACAAATGCAAAGTCTTGCAATGACCACCACAATCAAGTGTTAAAACAGTTCCAATGTCCCCAAAATGCCCTCGGATCCCTTTCCAGTCAATCTTTGCAAACCTCAGGCAACCACTGATCTGCATTCTCAAATATATCTTTTCTAGGATTTTGAACGAATGGAGTCTTTAATTTAGCACAATATTTTTGAGTTTCATCCATGTTTTTGCATGTATTAGTTCTTTTTCACTGAGTAATATGCCATTGTGTATATTCATATTCACACTTCAGTTGCTGAACATTTGGGTTGCTTCTAGTTTTTTTGGCCATAATGAACATTGTTGCTATTATACAAACATTCATAGTCTTTTTGTGGGAATATTTCCATTTTTCTTGGGTAGATGACTAGAAGTGTATATTTAATTTTTTAAAAACCTACAAACTTTCAAAACTGAGTGTACCATTTTGCATTCCCACCAGCAATGTATGAGAGATCCAATGGCTCCACACTCACCATTTGCACTTGGCATTATCAGTCTTTTCAATTTTAGCTATTCTAGTGGGTGTGTACTAATTCTTCATTGTGGTTTTAATTTGTATTTCCCTTGTGACTAATGATGTTGAGTATCTTTCTACGTGCTTATCAGCTATGAATTGGCCCAAAGCAGTAGCAGTTTTACATAAGTAAACACTTCCCGAAACAGTTGTTGCTTGCCATGAAATGGTTGTTTTAATAATTTGTCCAGTTTTATATTTCTGTGTGTGTAGGGGGAGGGATAATAGTCCAGACTCCTCACACCAGAAGTAGTCTTTGAACTGGATGTTGAAAGGTAAATAGAAGTTACTATATAGAAAGTTAGGGAAACAATAGACCTGTCACTGAAATACTGGGTCTAAAGATAATGAGTCCTTTTCCTCAAAGAGCCCTCCGTCTCTGTTCTTATAAGGAAGACAGAGCAATACACAAGTACAGTACACTGTGATAAACGCTCTGATGGGAATATGTCAGGGGGCTATGAGGATACGTAGGCGCGATGGGTGCCAAGGAGGATCCAGACAACCCGGGAAGGTCTGAGCCGAGTGGGAGTTAGGCAAGTGAGAAGGGCCGGGCGAGCACTACAGGCAGATGAGAAAAAAGGCACTGCACCTACCGTGGAAAACACACATTTACAAAATTTCACATGTACAAGTCCATAGAGTAAATCTCTAGAAATTATCTGACCACAATGTAAGTTAGAAATCATTAAGAAAAAGGTAAGTGAAAAAACCCTATGCATTTAGAGAACACATGTATGCCCACACCCATGCGAGCACATGCTTACACACATGCACACACACAAACTTCTAAATAACCCATGGTTGAAGAAGAAATCTTAATGGAAATTAGAAAATGTTAGAAATAAAAATTTAAAAAATACTATGTATCAAAATCTGTAGTTTTAGGAAAGCAGCTATAAAAAGGTGCTACAAGGAAAAGAGAAAGGCTAAAATTAATAAACTAAGCATCCTAACTATGAATTATCAAAAATACCAGCAGAATCAACACAAAGAAAGTTAAGGACAGGAAAAGAAATTAATGAAATATAAAACAAAATAGAAGCTAAACAAGGCTATCCATTGGTTCTTGAAAGGATTAATAAAATGAGCCAACCTCTGGTGAGATTAAGAAAGGCATAAGAAAACATTATTTAAAAGAAAAAAATAGATGCTATATCTGCTATACAGCAGATATCTAAAAGATAAAATTATATATTATCAATATCTTCACATCAATTAATTTGAAAGCAAGCAAAAGAGACAAATTTCTCAAAAAATATACATTATCAAAACTCACTAAGAAGAAATAGAATAACTAAATGATTTAATAACCGTTAAAGACATTTAATGAATAGTTTTAAAAAATTCTTCCTACAAAGAAAACGCAAGGACCAGAAGGTGAGTTCAAAAACAGATATTCTTATTCAAACTTTTTCAGGAAATATGTAAAAAAGAGGACACACCTCAACTATTTTCAAAGGTCTAGGATGTAGGATAACCTTGATGCCAAAAGTGAGACAAAGTTAATAGAAAAAAGGAAAATTATAACCCAATCTCACTCTTGGCTACAGATATAAAAATTCAAAACAAAATATTCACAAACTGAAGCCAACACTATATTTTTAAAAAAAAAATTTTTTTTGACTATCATGGCTAAGTTGGATTTATTACAGAAAAGCAAGGTTGATTCAACATTTTTTAAAAAGCCTATTAATATAAATCACCATATTCATAGGTTAAAGAGAAAAATCTTCATAGATGCAGAAAACATGATAAGATTCAACATTCATGATAATTACTTTTAGTGAACTGGGAATAAAAAAAAGAAAAAAACCTCCTTGGTTTTCCCCAAGTCTTGGAAACTACACATAGTATAATATGGCCAGATGAGGAAATTGACCCTCGAAAGGTTAAATGACTTGCCCAAGGTCATGTATCAATTTCAATAGTAGAGCAAAGACTAGCCCACATCTTAATTCTCAAAGTTTTTCTGTAAAATCATGTTCGTGCCAAAAAAATAGAGCTTTTCACAAAACAAGTCAGAATATTCAAGATTTCCCGTTATACATAGCACATTTATTTGAATCTCAAACATTGCCTCTTTCTAAAATTCGTAAAATATCTTCTTCCTTGAGGTTCTTCCATTTGTTAGATCTTATCCTCAGCTGCTACTTCCAGCTTGCCTAGTTGCTAAGGGGAGAATTTGTGTCTAAACTCAAAACATTCTTCACACCATACCACATCACATTTTTCACATTTCACACAATATATTTAACAATACCAAGAAAGGGGCTGATTTTAAATAGTTTATAGATCCTCCTCTTTACTTACTTAACTCATGGACTCTTTTTCTACTTAGATGAAACTCTTCTTTATTCAGAAAGAATTTTGTTCTCTATCAGCTAGTTATTGAGGCAACAGATGCCAATAGAGCCATCTTTAACTTCTAAAAATGTCCAAACACCACAGCAACATGCATGCAGGTATTATTGAACACGCCAGCTCTTTTTCAAAGGTGCACTTTTGATTCCCCATTAAATAACTTTCTATTGAGTCTTGATAAGGTGTTCAACATTAACAAATATTTTTTAAACTTCTACTATGTGCCAGAAACTACACTAGGTAAGAGCTAAATAGGCAATTTGCTGCCATGATACACAAATTAAAACATAACTAATTATCTCTGTACAGGAATTCTCTGAATTGGAAGAGAAGCAACACTTTCTAATTCTCATTATCTTGGCAATTGAAACTTTAAATCCATTAGTAGAATGAGCAGATTTTGTGCTTTCTTTTTTTTTTTTTTTTTACTTGTGATTGAGTTTAGAGATGTTGTTTCTTTTTATTATAAAATGCAGAATAGATTAGTTGACCCCATTTGGATTCCATTTCAGTATTACTACTTGTGAATATCTTTTCCATTTAAGAAAACCTTTTATCTTTGTATCTTATGCTTTATTTCCACATTAGGAAAATTTTAAATGCTTAAAATTGTTATTTCATTTTTACAACATACCATTCTAAATATAATGTATTAAAGGGCAAGTCTAATAAGATAGCTTTTTTGCCTTTCCTATGTATTATTAATCATTTAAAGTGCAATTTCTATAATGTATCAACTTTAAAATGTAAGCTAATATATCAGCTCCAAAATATTCCCAGGTTGGTACATAGTAAACTTAGAAAAATTAAAGACATTATATTTGATTGAACAGATTAAAAACTTGTGTACAAGTCAATAGCCCTCCCACCCACCATTCCCATGAAGACCTGGGTTGATGACTACAGTCTATATCCCTAGAGACTGTTCTCAATGAGCCACTGGGCTTCTAAAATCCAGGTACTCTGCTCACTGTTTCACTGAGATCTGTAGCTGTTTTGCCATCTTAGTGAGGTTATTTCCTAACTGCTATGGTTGGGGTACGGTTTGTTTTGTTGGCCCCACCAAGTCTCATGTTGAAATGTGATTCCCATTGTTGGATGTGGGGCCTGGTGGGAGGTGTTTGGGTCACGGGGGAGGATCAATCATGAACGGCTTAGTGCCGTCCTCACGGTAAGCCAGTTCTATCTCTATTAGATCCCAGGAGAATTGCTTGGCACCCCCTTCCCCCTCTCTTGCATGCTCTCTAGCCGTGCGATCTCTGCACACACCAGCTTCCCTTCATCTTCCGCCATGAGTGGAAGCAGCCTGAAGCCTGCATCAGAAGCAGTTGCTGGTGCCCTGCTTCTTGTACAATCTGCAGAACCGTGAACCCAATAAACCTCTTCTCTTTAAAAATTACCCAGCCTCAGGTATTCCTTTATAGCAACATAAAAATGGACTGGGACTCTAAGGATTCAGATAAAACATTCCTCCCCTGCTTTTTTTTTTTTTTTACTTTTTATTCTTAATCATTATACTTCTATAGAAACACAAAAGCTAAATTATATTATAGAAGTTCAAATTCATTTAGAATCTTTAAGAGCTTCATCTTTGCATACTTTCCCTGCAATATAGTATGGAAAGGCAATAAGGTGTCGCCTAGGTGAAGCTCATGGATTCAGTTGCCAACCCATCATCTAGGTTGGAATCCCAACTGTAGCACTGGCCCGCCATGTGCTCTGAAGTTACTCAAACTGCAGCATCCTGGAATCCCTATGTGTAGAGC
Organism: Eulemur rufifrons; assembly: GCF_041146395.1. Lineage (NCBI taxonomy): Eukaryota > Metazoa > Chordata > Mammalia > Primates > Lemuridae > Eulemur > Eulemur rufifrons. The sequence continues at coordinate 57,286,534 of NC_090983.1, read as the reverse complement.
AAGGTTATGGATAGTATCCACCTCACAGACTATTGAGAATATAAATGAGTAGATTCAGTAAAGGGCTTATAACAGTGCTGGGCATGTAAGAAACACTAAAAAACATATTAACCATTATTTTAAGGTGGTCAGACTGCCAGGATAACCCCAATCTCAGAATGAGTCAACTTCCCTGTTGAGAAAACAAATCAATATAAAGTTCCACGGCCCACAGCCCTTTGTTTGGCATGATACTGCACTTTTCTTTGTACATTCAACTTTGGATCCCAGCAGCAAAGCTGGCTCCTACGCTATCCCTTTTGTGACCTTCTTGTTATATGGTCTCGTTCCCAGATCTTGCCCCAACTCCACTCATCAGTTAGAAATGAAGAATGGCTCTTCCTTGAGGAGAAACGGGCCCTAAACGGGGAGCTATCTACCCATTTCTTCTCTCATCCCCAATCCTCATTTCTCCAACTTGCAGGCTTACGAGATCCTTCAGAATTTCTTCTTCCTAAGGCAAGCCATGCAGATGCCTCCTAGTACCTTCTCACTGTGTGGGTCAAAACACTATATTGTCAAGAGTTTGCAGTATGAGACATGATGTTTCCCTAGTCTTGTTTGAGACAAGATCTTCCCTCAAGTTTTGTTATGTTTTTTCACTGTAGATATGTTTCAAGTGGAGAAATTCAGTAAACATGTACTCACTGTAGTAGTCATCTGAATTTTTTTTAAATGTTAAACATCTAGGCTCTCTTTCTCTTTGGAGAACTGTAACATCCCCACTCTTAGCCCAGTTGTTAAGGTTAATCTGCCTTCACACCCAAGTTTCAGGGAGAAATGTGATATAATCCAATGCATGTATTTTACCTCCTTGATCACCAGAACTTGGTTCAGAGATTGGGATAAGCTTAAAATTGCTGAGGTCTACCACATGGAGCCTCAATCCAGAAGAAACAGCTAAGAAATTGATCTTGCTGATATAATTTAAGCTCCAAATCAAGGTAGGTCCACAAAAAAACAAAGTTGGGTTTTGATATGGTTTTATGTATTCATTTAAATGTAGGGATATCAAAAATAAGGCCAAATGTGAAGGTCTAAGGAAAATTGGACAATTTACTCACAGTACTCCCACCGTTAAAATACTTCCTTTAGCTAAGCCTATGCTGAAATAGGATAAACCTATTGCTAGTAGCACACATTCCTATCACCAGGGCAGTATATTAGCCTTTTATCTCTGCAGAAATAATACCAATCAGTGGTTCCTAAAAGCTGGTCTGCACACTGGTATGTATCAGTGACATTTGCACTAGGTCCACAGCATTCTTTTCAGATAAGTTCTACTTCTATATGATGGTGAGCAAAGCCATGAGCCAAGTCCCAGGCATGAGTGGTGTTGGGGCTCAGAACACAACCTCCAAAGTATGGTGCCTTGGCATGCTGAGTACTTAAAGGAGATTGGAAGGCCTCAGAAATAGCTTCAGAAGCAAAGTCTCTCTCTGCCTTCCTATCTCCTGTCCTTCTTTCTCCCTAAAATAAGTCACAGAAACCAGAACTCCTCTCTCCCACAGCAAGCTATGAAATCTAGAAATATTACTCTAACCTGCCCCTACCCTTCTCTGTAGGAGCTGGCCATAAAGAAATTCTCTGACCTGCCTTGTCTGATAGTAGGTCGTAAGACCCTTGTTCTAGAGAGGTCTTGCTCCACACCCAGGAGGAAGGAAAGCTACAGAGAGGCCAAGAAAAATCTGAACAGACAGGCCTTGCTGGGCTTCCCTCCGATCTATGACCATTAGATCTTACCTCTGTCCAATCACAGTCCTACACAGCTACCCATTCTTCATCAAACCTAAGCATAAAAATACAAGATAATTTCCTCTGGGTCTTTGGGTCTTCATTTCTACAGGCTCCTATGTCATGTAAAACTTTAGTTAATCTGTTGTACTTTTCTCTTTTTAACCTGCCTTTTGTTATGGAAGTGTCAGCCATGGCCCTTATGATGGGTGAGGAAAGGCATCACACGTTTCTGCCCTCCAGTGGCAACTGTAAAAGGGTGCTCTGAAACTTCCTTGACTCTCACTAACTAGGCAACTGGTCTGAACTTTTCTCCCAGACTATTCAGGGAGAAGGCAGGAGAAGCAACTGGAGACATGGAGGCTATTGTTCTGTGGCTTTTAGGTATGCCCAAGATTATGTGGCTTCCACTATAGCCAGCACACTTAAATACAATAAAATTTACAAGGAAAGAATGGTGACAAAAACAAAATCCTAGAACAAGTTGACAGTTGAGTTTTAGTCTGTGGCAAATAGATTCCCAAGATGATAAACTTGTATCTAGACCACAATTAAATGATATAAATATTACAAAATGGACATTGGTTATAAATTTCTACATTTGGATTTTGAAAAATATATTCTTTTCCAGACATGAGTAAAATACTTCCTTCTTATTCTAACTGTAGATTCCTCTTGGTGTAAGATGAAAATACTCTTTCTTTTCTGACATCAGGATGATGGTAAAATAGTATTTATTTTGCCAAGTACATTTAAAAAATTGTCAACCTTAGGCTGGGCCCACACTCTTAATTTTTAATATTAAGAGTCCACGATTGGCCGGGCGCGGTGGCTCACGCCTGTAATCCTAGCACTCTGGGAGGCCGAGGTGGGCGGATCATTTGAGCTCAGGAGTTCGAGACCAGCCTGAGCAAGAGCGAGACCCCACCTCTACTAAAAATAGAAAGAAATTATATGGACAGCTAAAAATATATATAGAAAAAATTAGCCGGGCATGGTGGCGCATGCCTGTAGTCCCAGCTACTCGGGAGGCTGAGACAGGAGGATCGCTTGAGCTCAGGAGTTTGAGGTTGCTGTGAGCTAGGCTGACGCCACGGCACTCACTCTAGCCTGGGCAACAGAGTGAGACTCTGTCTCAAAAAAAAAAAAAAAAGAGTCCACGACCTTCAAAAGCTTAAAGACCACTGAGACATAGTACAGGTTGAACAAATTTCCACTTCCATTGCTAGCCATAAACCCATGCCTGACATTTAAACAAACAAACAAAAATATAACATACTAGTTATCTCTCGTTTTAAAAAGAATACATTTTACTTTATAAATTTTTGCCTAAGGTTTTAATTAAAATATAGTAGACCCCCTTATCTGTGGGGGATATATTCCAAGACCCCCATTGGATGGATAGTGCCAAACCCTACATAGACTATGTTTTTTCCTATACGTATATACCTATGGCAAAGTTTAATTTATAAATTAGGCACAATAAGAGATTAACAATAGTAACAGAACAATTATAACAATATACTATAATAAAACATACGTGAATGCAGGGTCTCTCTCTCTCTCAAAATATACTATGGCACTATACTCATTCATTCAATCTTTTTTGGACTGGTTGAGCACAGGTAACTGAAACTGCAGGAAGCAAAACTGCAGATAACAGGAGGATACTGTGACTTAAGGAAATACACCACACAGAAATGTTACAAAAATACCAAAGGATTATAGGTAGACAGCAGATAGTGAGAATTGTTTTAATAAGAAATACACAACAGAAAAAAAAATAAACCATTTTTATATACTATTTACACATTAATTATGGACCATAGCAGTAAAAGCTTTCCGGACATTGGCAAGAAAAGCTGAAAAATTGTTGGTCTTCCTTACATTCTCCTGAAATTCTGCCAGGCATTCAAGGTGAGGAGCACTATCTGACACTAGGAAAAAAAAAAAAAAACGAAGATAATTTGAATGAGATTTTTCTTGTGGCAGAGAAGTATTGCTAATTTAGATACTCTCATCTAATTTGAATGTCAATTCCATTATAATGAAATGCCTTGAGCATGAAATGATACACTTGATTTTCATATTCTAACTAACTTTTGGACCTTTCCTTTCTTTAATCTCTAAATATTCAAATCTTAAGTACTATAATCTTGCTTTAAATTTAAACAGATGGTATTCAAGGACTGAAGAGCTTAGTAATGCAGAATGCCATTTCCCATCCTTTTAAACTTATACATTTTCTTTTACTAAACTGTTTTAACAGTTTGTTTTAACTGTTAAGTCATTTTTCTCTGCAAAACTTTGGCCTGACTGACTTCTGGTTTCTGGCCACTGGATAAAAAAAGAACTTTCAATGCCAATCCTAATAACTTACAAGTATGGAAAGTTTTACAAATGAAATGGAAGGCATTAGAAAATGTGGTTGCTATTCCAAGACTGGTATCTACAGGGCCTATTAATCAAATGAGGCTCAAAAAAATCACAAGTAACAGTATGGCCTTCTATGTAGTTGTACTGGCTAATATACTGGGAGGAAGTCTCCAACGAGGGTGGTCAAAGGAAAAGAATGATCCATCTTTCTGTGCCACCAATCTTGTCCTTTGTCCAAAGGAAAGAAATCCAACAATATCAAATTTCCAGCTCTTTGGTACAAACTGCTTAGGAAATAAGGTCCATGTCTATAGCAGAGAAAGAACAGCAAAGGGTATTTGGTTCAAAATTTATCCTGTAGATTCTATTTTAACATAACTATCATATACCATCAGACTATGTAGTAATAGAGGATATCCAATTCAGAGAAAATTGAAAAGCTAGGTAAGAGGTTTTATGAGCTTGCTTTTTAAAATCTAGCACTCATTAGACTGGAAGATATTTACCTAAAAAGAAAAAACCCAAACATTTATATATGAATCAGATTTGCAAAATATAAATTCCATAACAATAAGAATTGAGTCACCAGGGCACAGTAGAGTGCCAACTCAGTAGTTCATGTGAGTGTCAGCTATAAATGCTTTTAGATAATACACAGGTGTGTAATGAGCTGAGAACCATTTTTATGAATTTGAATAAATTAAAGATTACTTATACAGGGGCATTAAAAAGATAAAAAAGATAAATATATTTCTACTCTCTTCTTGTTCACACTATCATCAATCACATATATCTTCATAAATCAAAGTCTTGTGGGCTACTATAGAATCAGTAACTAACCTATATTATCAATGAGTGAGATTTTCAGGGTGGGATAGTTTTTCAGAAAATTTCTTTTGGGGAAATAAATTATTAAATTATGATGATTTTACATTTGATTTTAAAATCACCCGTTTGAATAAATTATAATATTCATATTTAGGCAGACATATCCTTTGAAGTTTTAGCTTTTTTAAAAGTTCTCTAAAAGGACAATTCATATTTGCATATGAAATGCAGTGATCTTTCGATCTTTTAGACTTTTAAGCCACTGTGAGCCACTGTGGCCCTATGCCACTCCTAGATAATATCTATAAATCAAAACCACATTCATATCCTTCAGAAGACTATATCCCAAGAAGCATAACTGGAAAAGGAAGCAATAGCTTGTGGGAATGTTACTTTCCTTCATATTACTTTATATTCTGATTCAAATAACATTTTGGGATGCCAATCTTAAATACCAGTTAAGAGATATTAGTACATACCTTCGTATTCCCTTGCTTCATTTAGATGCAGGGAAAACATAAATGGGCTCTCAGGATGTTTAGGGTCAATATTAGTGAATATAAACTGCAACTTCTCACCTGAAAAGAGATTAAATTACTTAGTATGAGAATATTTTAGTATGCCAAAGCTTTCAATGGAGATCAGCTTTCTTACCCTGTGTTTAATCAATATCTGCACTGCTAAGTATACATGGTCACTTAACCAACATCTCCAAATGTAGAAGTTACAAATTAGTTTCAAAATATACTGTAGTTTAAATATCACAACAAAAACATGGTCAACAAAAGAAAAAATAGATAAATTGGATTCATTAAAATTAAAGAACTTTTATTTTTAAAGAACTTTTCTTCTTTAAAACATTATGCAGAGAAGGAAAAGATAACCTACAGAATTGAACAAAATATCTGCAAACCATTTATCTGATAAGAATTCAATACAGAGAATATATAAAAAAACTCCTACAAATGAACAAAAGAAAACCCACTCAATTCAATAATGGGCAAAGGGCTTCAATGAATTCTTACTCCAAAGAATGTATGTCCAATAAGCACATGAAAAGATGCTCAACATCATTAGTCGTTAGGGAAATGCAAATTAAACCTACAATGAGATACCACTTCACACTCAGTAGGATGGCAATAAAATAAATAAACAGAAAATAACAGTGTTGGTGACCATGTGGAGAAATTGGAACCCTAGTACCTTGCTGGTGAAATGTAATATGGTGCAGCCACTGTAGTAACAGTTTAGCAGATCCTAAAAAAGTTTAAATATATAATTACACTATGACTCAGCAATTCCAATCTAGGTATATAGTCAAAACAACTGAAAATGGAGATTCAAACAGATAACTGTACGCCAATGTTCATAGCAGCATTATTCACAGTAGCCAAAAGGTAAAAATAACCCAGTGCCCATGAACAGATAACAGATAAATAAAATGTAATATATGTACGTATACACACACACACACACACACACACACACACGGAAATATTGTTCAGCCATAAAATGAAGTTCTGATACATGCTATGATATGGATGAACCTTGAAAATATAATGCTGAGTGAAATAAGCCAGACACAAAAAAACAAATATTTTCTTATTGCACTTATATGAAAATATCTAGAATAGGTAAATTCATGGAGACAGAAAGTAGTTTAGAGGTTATCAGGGAATTGGGGAGGGAGGAATGGGCAGTTAGTACTTAACAGGCACAGAGTTTCTGTTTGGGGTGATAAAAAATTTTGGAGACAGTGGTTGGTGATGGTTGTACAACACTGTGAATATAATTAATGTCAATGAATTATACACTTAAAAATGGTTAAAATGGCAAATTTTATGTTATATATAATTTACCACAATAAAAAAATGTCTTGTCAAACAAATTTAATTTGATATTTTTCTACAGCTACCTGAACTTAAAGCCTATTTTCCAAAGAACTGCGAATGCTCCCAAAGGAGTAAATGCTTTGTAGAAATTCAAAACAGCAGCCACAAATTCACATGTATTTTATCTTTTCTCTACAGCATAACTAAAGAATCTCATTAAAAATTGTTTTAGTTATAAAAAAGAATCTTCAGAAACTTTGAAAAAATTTTTCTTGCAATCAGTTTCAAAATGAAATAATTATGTCAGCATACCAGGCCGTTTTTTTGTTTTCTGGGGGTTTTTTGAGACAGGGTCTCGCTATGTTGCCGGAGCTACAGTGCGGTGGTGTCATCACAGCTTACCGCAACCTCCAACTCCTGGGGCTCAAGTGATCCCCCTGAGTAGCTAGGACTATACCTGCATGCCACCAGGCCCTGTTGCTCAGGCTGGTCTCAAACTCTTGGCCTCAAGCGATCCTCCTGCCTCAGCCTCCCAAAGTGCTTGGACTACAGGCATGAGCCATCACACCTGGCTAGTACACCAGGTTTTTAAACTGTTATTAACAATGAGAGGGATGTATGCCAAGGAAGAAAGATTTTATAAGACATTCAGTTAGACAAAAATGAAGGGTTTTAATTTGGGCTTTCTCTTCCTTAAAATATTATTTCCTGACTTTGTGGGCTATGACAAAGTTCTGTTTTACCTCTAAAAATAATTTTAAAGGCTTAATATTGGCTGTTTAAAAACAAAACTAAATAAAAAAAGCCTCCAGGGATGACAGTGAATATATACTTAGAGTTCAATGAATCAAAAGTTCAGAGTTGGACTTTATATCTCTTAATCAAAAGGTTAATGTTATTTATTAAAAACTCATTCCAATTGCTAGGAAAAACACCAAGACCAATAGATATATGGATAAAGGACTCATACAGGCAAAGAAAAAAATATAATTCGTAAAAAAATGGGGGAAAAATGGTCACCTTTTCATTAATAATCAAAGAAATGTTAACCCAGGCATGGTGGTATGTGCCTGTAGTTCCAGCTACTCAGAAGGCTGAGGCAGCAGGATTGCTCAAGCCCAGGCATCTGAGATTACAGTGAACTATGATGACACCACAGCACTCTAGCCAAGGCGACAGAGCAAGACCCTGTCTCAAGAAAAAAAAAAAAAAAAAAAAAACAAAGAAATGCACTTTTTAGAAAAAAGTTCTATTAGTGCATACATAACTTGTCCCCCCTAAAAAAACATCAAAAAAACACAAATGTGGCAACAATACAACGATATGAGTTCTGTCTTACATTGTATTTAATAAATAGGTGTATGTAAAAGAGTTAACATAGCAGACCTGAGACTGATATCCTTAGAACCTTAAAAGGCCTGCTTGCCTGGTTAGCCCTTGGCAGGTGTGTCTTGGGTCTTCACGACCACTCCAGGTTTGATGATTCCTTAGGAGGATTCACTCAACATATGGTTGTATTCAGGACTATATTTATTACAGTGAAAAGATAGAGCAAAATCAACAGAGGGGAAAGATGCATGCAGTAAAGTCCGAGGAAAACCAGGCAGAAGATTCCAGAGTCTCTAATGAACTTGCCAGTAGATGACACTTCACATGTATTGTTCCAATGCAATGCAGAAGGAATTAAGCACGTCCTGTTTGACTCCACTGGGTTAGGACTCTTGAAAGCTTGGCCTGGTTTCCTCTAGACTTTGCCCCATGTGCTTTTTTTCCTTTGCTGATCCTGTTTTGTACCTGTTCACTACAATAAATCTTAGCCATGAAGTTGATTATATGCTGGGTCTTGTAAGTCTTCCTAGGGCAGCAGTCCCCAAACTTTTTGGTACCAGGGGCCAGTTTCATGGAAGACAATTTATCCACTAATGGGAGGTTGGAAGGGTATGGTTTGGGGACCATTCAAGCGCATTACATTTATTGTGCACTTTATTTCCATCATTACTACATTGTCACTTGCCACTCACTGATAGGGTTTTGATAATGAGTCTGCAAGCAATTGATTTATTATGGTTTCTGTACAGTCCAACCTCTCTGCTAATGATAATCTGCATTTGCAGCTGCTCCCCAGTGCTAGCATCACCGCCTCACCTCCACCTCATATCATCAAGGCCTTAGATTCTCACAAGGAGCACACAACTAAGATCTCTGCCATGCACAATTTATAGTAGGGTTCACACTCCTGTGAGAATCTAATGCTGCCACTGATCTAACAGGAGGTGGAACTCAGGCAGTGATGTGAGCCATTGGGGAGCGGCTGTAAATACAGATGAAGCATTGCTTGCTCACCCACTGCCCACTGCTCACCACTCACCTCCTGTTATGTGGCCCAGTTCCTAACAGGCCACAGACCGGTACCAGTCCCTGGCCTGGGGGTTGGGGACTGCAGTCCTAGAGAATCACCAAACCTGAGGGTAATCTTGGGGAGCTCCAATACAACAGACATTGCTATCCGTTAGTACACATACATGTAACAGCCATACAAATATTCATGTGCTTTGACCCAGTAATTCTTCTTTGGGAAACAATTCCGTGAAAACTATATAAAAAGTGGGAGATCTATGTTCACTGTTGTACAATAAATTCCAAGACCCCCAGTGGATGCCTGAAATCGCAGAGAGTACTGAACCCTGTGTATGTGGATGCTCCCCAACTTACAATGAGGATATGTCCTGATAAACTCATCATAAGTCAAAAATGCCTTTAATACCTCACAAAACTCATCACAAAGTCAAAAAATTATAAGTTGAACCATCATAAGCCAGGAACTACCTGTACCATGTTTTTTCCTATACATACATACCTATGATAAAGTTATAAATTAGACACAGTAAGAGATTAATAACAACTGAAAATAAAATAGAACATTTATAACAATATATTGTAATAAAAGTTATGTCAATATGGTCTCTCTCAAAATATCTTATTGTACTATACTCATCCATTTAGTATTTTCAAGACCATGGATAAGGGGGAACTACTGTATTTCTAAAACTGAAAAAACCTGCCAGAATCCAAATGTTATTAGAAGCAACACATGTATTAAACAATAGATAAATGATTGAATAAGTTAAAAATACTATATGAAGGCTATAGCAACTGGAGAAATGCTAACAGCACAAGGCCAGTAAGAACAGAGAACAGAAATTATCTGCATATTGACAACCATGCCAAAAATACATTTATTAAAATATTTAATGATGAATAACCAACGCATCATTAACTGTGTTACAGTGATAAAAAAATTACAATTTTTCCCCATTTTCTGAAAAGTTAATAATGTGATCATCATTTTAGCTAAAAATATTTTTTAAATTTCTTTTCCACTTAACAAAAGACATACTTTTCTAATCACCTGTTTTACTTATATTAGCATACTTACCATAAATTTTTCGAATTTCTAGTCCAAGTCGATCTTTATACAAGTCTGCAGATTTCTGCAGCCTTTTCAACCTCTCTGCATTAGCTTTGCTAGCCGTAGAAATAGCTATGATTAAAAAGCACACATAGTATCAAATATTTAATATAATTAAAGCTCATTTTTTAAAATTAACTTTTTAAAACTTGAAAACAACTATAACAATAATGCCAAGCATATGAGTCTGTTTAATTTATTCAGTTTCTCTCTCTACCAATTAGCAAAAAAAAGCCTTGTTCATTCAAGTTGGTAGGAAAAATTGCTCAAGAAAATATATAGTGGTAGTGAGAGGAATACATTTTGTTTCATTTTATTATGTAGTTCTGTTCTCTTTTATTACATGGTAGCCTGAATAAATAGGACAGGGATTTGCATGGGTAGCATGGAAAGATTTCATTTACACTGTTTTGCTTTTTCTGGACAGCCAAGTATATATTAATTGCTTCATGGGAAAAGTATTCTATTCCTTTGAGCATAACTATTTCTCATGAGAGATCAGCCTTATTTCATGCTAGTTTAGAATTTTTTTTAAAGGTACCACAATAGTCTCTAAGTAATACTTAGCAGGAGACAAATAACTTCACAATTTAGACTTGGATAAGAACTCTACAAGAAAAAACATTAACAAAACAAATTTTTCTATCTTCAAGAGATTTGAAGACTTGAATACTTAGTTTATGGGCAAAAAAGACTCCTTTCTAAAAGAAGCATTCATTTGAATATAAAATTTTTTTAGACAGACTTCGCAGCATAGTAAGAGTGTTTAATGATACCTAGCAGAGAATGTATGGTCTATAAATTATGTTGCATAACAGTATTATGTAACAACAATAAATGTATGCTGCACAAATTACACTATGGCTTCTCCACAGCAAATCTTATTTTGTGACACCATTTCCCACGCTGCTTAATTAAACTTTCATATCAGTTTCCTTATTACTAGTTATATTAGAAATCAAAGGAGAAAGCCCTTTAAGTAAAACAAAAGAAAAGAAAACTCACTTAGCTAACTTTAATGACACCTTGCAGAGATGAGTAGCTGGTTATGCCCTGAAGTACTGCAATCCATTTTTTGCAAACAGCTAGAGCAGCCAGATATACATAATAATTGTGAACCACCACCACTTCCAAATTTAAGTGAATGCTTTAAATATGTTTACAACTGGAAACTTACTTTCCTTCTTCCTAGAATACTCTTCCTTCAGATCCTGAATATTTGCAGTCAGTACTTCCAATTCCTGCTTTTTGCCTTTTACTTCAGCAATCAGCTTTAACAAGTTATCTTTTTTTTCTTGAATGAGTACATTCTGCCTCCGGATCTCTGTAAGAAGTAGAAGGTATTAGCTAAAATAGGTATGCTGTGCTGTCTGACATATATCTAAGAAAAGACCAAAATTCATTGACTTTCATAAGATTAATGTTTTGATTGATAAGCATTTCCTAATGATTCAAAAATTATAAACGAACAGAAAGAAAAAAATCCAAATCTATTCTTTCCTAATGTTTTTGAAAACAAAACTGAGACAGAGATGCTTTTTAAATTGAGAATACCAAATTAAACCAAGAAATAGAAAATCAGAAGGTCATGACCCCTGCAGCTACCTGCTCCAAATAAGTACATAAATTTAAGGCCCAACAACAAAAACAAACCAACTCTAGAAGATGGCTTTACACAGTGCTTTGAGGAAATAGCTCATTCTAATACTATCTAAATTATTCCAGAACATACCAAAAAGATAGAAAGAAGTAAAGAAAGGCAGGCAGGTAGACAAATCTTACAATGTTATCATCATTCTGAAATTAAAACTCAATAAAGATAGCACCATCCCTCTACCTACAACCATATAAACTAATGTCAATTAAATACGCAGAAGTAAAAATGCTTAAAATATTATTAATAGCTTATATTTAAAAAATTCACTAAGAGCAACTACAGTTTATTCTAAGGATATATAGTGAAGGTGTAATATTAGGAAAACCATCTGAACAAGCACTGAAGAGACAACACTATATGTATTTAGCACCCAGTCCTGATACTTATTTTTAAGCTAGATTGAAGGACATTTTTTTAACATGATAGAAACAAAACAAAAACCTTTCAAATCTCCTAAGATATATTTAGCATGTCCAAAAGGAATAAAATAGATGCCTGGTATCATTGACATTTAATATTTTCCCTGTTAGTTTCTGGCCAACACAGATATATAACTGGTAAAACTACTGAACAAGAAAAAACTATTTTCATTATGTGTAGACAACTGACATCTATCTAGAATACTCAGAAAAATCTACTGAAAATCTATCAGAATTTGCAGTACTACATAAAATATCACAATGTTGATATTTTAATCTCCTCCATGAATGTTGGAATCATGAATGTTCTTAATGGCATCTAGATTGGTGAATCCTTTCCAGAAGTTTTTCAGTTTGCTTTCTCCAGGTCTACTGGAAGAATCACTGTCTATGGCAGCTAGAGCCTTACGGAATGTATTTCTTAAATAACAAGACTCGAGGCCAGGCTCAGTGGCTCACACCTATAATCTCAGCACTTTGGGAGGTTGACTTGGGAGGATCACTTGAGGTCAGGAGTTTGAGAGCAGCCTGGGCAACATAGCCAGACTCTGTCTCTACAAAACAAACAAAAAAATTGGCCAGGCATGGTGGCATGACCTACAGTACTAGCTACTCAGGAGGCTGAGGCAGGAGCATCCCTTTAGCTGCAGTGAGGTATGATCCCAGCACTGCATTCTAGCCTGGGCAGCAGAGCAAGACTCTGTCTCTAAAAAAATAAAAATAAAAAAGACTTGAAAGTAGAAATTACTCCTTGATCCATGGGCTTCAGAATAGATGTTAGCAGTCATGAAAACAATAATATCCTTGCACATCTCCATCAGAGCTCTTGAGTGACTAGATGCATTGTCAATAGAGAGTAATATTTTGAAACTAACCTTTTTTCTGAGCAGTAGCTCTCAACAGTGGACTTAAAATATACAGTAAGCCATGCTGTAAACAGAGATGCTGTCATCCAGGCTTTATTGTTCTATTTCTAGGGCACAGGCAGAGTAGATTTAGCATAATTCCTAAGGCCCTTTAGGATTTTCAGAATGGTAAATGAGCACTGGCTTCAATTTAAAGTCACCAGTTGCATTAGTCCCTAACAAGAGAGTCAGCCTGTCCTTTGAAGCCAGGGACTGACTTCTCCTCTCTTATTACGAAAGTCCTAGATTGCAACATCCTCCAACAGAAGGCTATTTCATCTACATTGAAAATCTGTTTAGTGTGGCCACTTTCACCAGTTTTCTTAGCTAGATCTCCTAGATAACTTGCAGTAGCTTCTACTTTAGCACTTGCTGCTTCACCTTGCACTTTTATGTTATGAAGACAGCTCCTTTCCTCAAATCTCATGAACCAACCTTTGCTAGCTGCCAACTTTTCTTCTGCAGCTTCCGTACCTCTCTCAGCTTCCTAGAATTGAAGGGAGTTAAGGCCTTGCTCTGGATTAGGCTTTGGCTGAAGGGAATGTTGTGACTGATTTGATCTTCCATCCAGACCACTAAAACTTTCTCTGTCATCAATAAGGCTATTTCATTTTCTTATCATTTGTGTTCACTGGAGTAGCACTAATAATTTCCTTCAAGAACTTTTCTTTTGTGTTCACAACTTGGCTATTTGGCACAAGAGGCCTAGTTTTTGACCTATCTCAGTTTTCGACATGCCTTCTTCACTAAGATTAATCGTTTCTAGCTTTTGGTTTAAAGTGAGAGATATGCAAGTCTTTCTTTCATTTGAACACTTAGAGACCATTGTAGGGTTATTAATTGGCCTAATTTCAATATTGTTGTGTCTTGGAATAGGGAGGCCCGAGGAGAGGGAGAGAGAAGGGAAACAGCGGGTCTGTAGAGCAGTCAGAACACACACTACATTTATCCATTAAGTTCACTGTCTTCTATGGGAGCGGTTAGTGGAGCTCAAAACAACTACAACGGTAACATCAAGGATCACTGATCACAGACCACTATAACAGATACCTTCAATTTGTAAAAATCACTATTATTTGTGAAGCACAACAAAACGAGGTATGCCTCTACCAAAATACAGGCTTTTTATATCTATCTCAGATATTGGCCAGCACTTCATTACCCCTTCTTGACTCTAATTCTCCACCCTCCGTGCCTTCCCCAGGTCCCCCTCACTACCCTACAAGTTTTCCTATTCTTCTTAAACTCTCAGCTTCTGCAACTATCCACAGCCTCTCTCACACACACAAGCTCAAAATAAAAATAACAAAGCCTGCCCATAAATCTGGCCAGACCTCTCTGCTGGGAAAGGGAATAACACTGGCAGGGCCGCTCTGTCCTCTGCTGGCTGGAAAACAGATACAACTGCTGCAACTTGGGGCCCACTGCCCAGAGACAGTGGTCCCAAAGTGCCAGTTAGGGGGCTAGATAGGGCAGGAAGGCTCGAAAAGCCTAACAACTCTAGGGCAGAGGGTACTGAGGTCAAATAAGCAGAGCTAGCAGATGTGCTTTCCGATGTGCTCATGAATTTTTGAATTAAATTTTCAGTTTTACTGATATTTAAATGAAATCTGAACACTTTAAAATCAAAGGCCAATTAATAATACCAACAGTCCAGCATTACAGCAAATAAACCAAAATGTCTATATTGTCATTTAATTCCAGTATTGAAATTATAAGTAAATATGTGTTCCAAGGATAAGTGATTTTAGAAAACATTTTTCTTAAAGTTATATAATAAGTTAGTCCACCACAGAACTTGTAAGGACCTTAAATACCATGAATCTTCAAAAGGGAAATACACTATGATCTGTTTCCCAAATTGAACCGAGCATTCTCAGTGCTAGAGGAACATCTCTCAAGACCAGCATTCCTCAGGCAATAGGGAAATCTCATTTACAGTACTAACAAAATATTCAGGAATAACCTAGATCAAAAAATATGTGGGCTCTGTATGAAAAACACTGCAAAACTTGCCTGAGACACATATTTGACCTAGATATGTGACGAGACATTTTATGATTCTAAATATTATAAGGATGCCAATATTTCCCAAATTCACTTCTGTCTTTAACTCAGTCCCAGTGGAATTTGAGAAGAAGGGAAAGGGAGGATCTAGTAAAAGTAATTATTTATCTCATGAATACACAGGTAAAACTATTTAGGAAAACGTGGAAAGAAAAATATCAAGGAAAGAGACTTGCCCTATCAAGTGTAGCATGTGTGATTGTGACACTATAACACAATAGTGGGGTACTAGTTGAAGAACTGACACGTGGCTCAGTAAAACAAAAAAGACATCCCCAAACAAATATTGGCATATTTAGGAAGTTAATGTGATATTAAAATATCATCAAATCAATGGTCCAAAGGTAGATTATTTCCTAAACAGTGCTGAAATCCAAAATAAATTCCTTATTTATTAAATATTCAAACATAAAAGGAAATCTTATAAAACCTGAAAGGCAGTATCTTTGAATATAAAATTATATGGGGAAAGATCTTTTGACACAAAGGCAAAAACAAATCAAAGAGAAAGGCATATATGGCTACATAAAAATTAATGTACAGGTGAAAAAATTCATACCTGACTAAAATGAGAATAAAATTCTACTATATGCTAGGTACTTTATTCAACACAATATATTTACACAAATTTACTTAAGTTTCACAATAATATTATTATACAGGTCTTACTGTCTTTTTTAAAAGAAGAGCAAAAAGACTCGGCATTCAGTAACTTGCCCAAAGCTGTATTTGTTACGAGACAATAAATAATAAGACCCGCATTCAAACTCAGGTCTTGACTTCAAAGGCAATGCTTTTGTCCATTAAATTATCCTCCTCCAACAATGCATCACCATTTTAATCTAAAGAGGAAAACATAAATACAAATTCCTAAGAAAAAGGCAGAGAAAGGGATAAACAGATGAAGCACAGAATGCAGATGGTTAATAAATATGAAAGATGATTTAACCTGAGAGTAATCACAGAAATGCAAATAAAGCAGTAACACTCCAATTTTCATTATAACAATGTTTATAGAAATAACAGCAAGTGTTGAAAGGAATGCAAAATGCTAGGGTCTTTCTGGAAAGTATTTTTGATGTTGTAAAATAAAAGAGTCTTCCTTAAAGATGTTTATGTCCTTGGACCCAGCTATTTCATTTTTACAAAGTTACCCTAGGAAAACAGGGTATGTGCAAATATTTACATATAAAAATTCTTTTCCAGTGTTTATAATGATGAAAAGCTGAAAATATCCTGAATGGCTAAGAAGTAAATGATTAAAATATGGTATATCAAAAAAATGGAAAATATTTTCAAAGAATTTAGGTGGGAAAATACTCTCAAAGGGGAAAATACTCTCAAAGTGGAAAAAAGGACAAAAATGATATAGAAATACCATGAACATAATTTGTTTAAAAATCTACAAAGCACATGAAAATTAAAAGCTGTTAATAGAAAGTCATTTTTTAAAATGTGGTTCTCAACATTACAGATATTTTTTGCTTACTTTTCTGTATTTTCCAAGAATTTGGACATTATCGTATATTATGTCAAGTATAATTTAAAAATAAACATCACAATTACCAGAAAGAAAAATGCTATTATTTAAAGAAAAGTATTAAGTAAAATTGTACTGCAAAAGAAATTCAGATTTAAAGTCAAAATGTCTCAGCTCTAATCCAGCTCATCAATTGTTATCCAAGGACCTTGGTCAAATCACAACTTCTAAAACTCTTTTCTTCATCCGAAAAATGGGAATAATGGCTGCCGCATTCATTGGAGTTAGAGTATCCAATAATAATGTGAAAAATTTTAAGCTAGTACATGACACATAAATACCATATATGGGTGTTTTTATTATAACATCTGAAGAACTGTGTGGCTTTGTGGCAATACAAATGTAAGAGCCCTCAATGTTGCATGACTGTTATTGTATGTGTACACAGTTGGCTGTTTCTTATTCCCCAGGACTAATATTTCAAACTTTCACTCCTACTCACTACAGAAGTCCTCCAAAGTTGGTCCGTATGCTACAATGGAAAGAGCATAGACATTTTGGCTACAAACCCAGACCTCAGGCAAGTTTCGTAACCTCAGTAAGCTTCAATTTTCTCATCTGCGAAACAGGGATAATCTCTTAGATTTCAGGATTTAAGATGATTTAAGAGCCTGCCCATGGTAGATGCCTGCCACTTTCAACAGATGATCTTCCTCCTTGCAATAACTAAATGGAACAGATGCTCCAGGTGGGCCAGAATTTTTGGCTGTTTGTTCTTTGCAATATATTCCTAGAAGAGTACCTGGCACAGGGTAGTAGCTCAACAAATATCTGGTGAGTGAATGAATTCCCTCACTCGTTCCTACTCCCTACACAGTATCTGTATCAGTCTTTACCTTATTGGACCTATCTGTGACTTCCCAGCGCTGACAACACTCTTTCTTTGTTCTCTCCTCTTTTAGTTTCTCTAACCTTCTCTTATTTCCTTTGTTCTCCAGTTACTAATTCTGTCTTTCCTGGTCCTTTCAATTTACTTTCCTGTCAAATTATAGAAAGGAAATGTAATGTTTTGAATGTGAATGGGGCCTTTTGAGTCAATCTAATGATCCAGGGCAAATCACAATCTCTTTGAGCCTGTAATATCACCAGTAAAATAGGAATAATACCTACTTTAGAAACTGTCATGAGGACTGAAGGAGACAGCGTATATAGGCTTTAGCACAGCACCCGAGACATAGTAATGATTTGATAAATATTATTACTATCCTAGGCTCTCTTCTTTCACTGTACACTTTCTTCCACAGCTTCAATCCCCCAAATACACTAAAGAATCCCAATCTTTACCTTCAGCAAAGACCACTTTTCTTGCTGGTCTCCAGATTGATATTATCCATTACCTACCAGGTGTCTCCACCTACAAGACCCATTGCACAATAAACTCAACACATTTAAAACTGAACCTATCTGTTTCCTTCCCATTCATAAAAACATGATCATCTAATTCCTCACTGAGTAAACAGATCACCAATGAGCACACTTTGAGACTCACAGCAGTAAACATTGTCAGTTTCAAACTTAATTTTTTTTTTTTCTGAGACAGAGTCTCGCTTTGTCTATCTCCCTGGCTAGAGTGCAATGGAATCATCATAGTTCAATGCAACCTCAAACTCCTGGGCTCAAATGATCCTCCTGCCTCAGTCTCCCCAGTAGCTAGGACTACAGGTGTGCTCCACCACACCTGGTTAATTTTTCTAATTTTTTTTTTTGTAGAGACAGGGTCTCACTCTTGATCAGGCTGGTCTCAAACTCCTGGTCTTAAGCAATCCTCCTGCCTCCACCTCCCAAAGTGCTAGGATTACAGGCATGAGCCACCACACCTAGCCTAAAACTTAATTTTCTAATGCCCAGGGATTCTATAAACAAAAAGTGTTCAAAGGACTCAAACTTAATATCACTCTTGTACACATGCACGTGCAAACAAAAGAGGTTTTCCTTTTTACTTATGGTTACAGAGGGGATGAAAGAAACAGTGAAAGGGTATGGAAGCTTCAGGGAAGCTTAGAAAGTGAACATGGGTAAAAGTTTGGCATAACAATCTACCAGGGCTACAAAGTCAAATGCCTTCACCAGCTACACAATGAGGAAAATGGGAAAGGAGAGGCAAAAAGGGACTCTGCCAAATGAGGACTGTGGCAAATGAAAGAACACATGCCCCACATAAGGATATTCCAATTTAAGTGTGTAAAACATGGTTTCACTAAACTGAGTATCTCTAGTGGAATTTGATCCATGGCAGCAAGTTTGTGGCCTGTGTGTGAGAATTCAATGGAAGCTACTGATCCACTGTGGGCAGTCTGGAGAGTGGTAGAAATATGAAGGCAAGAACAGTAGTAAAAATGTGGAGAGAAAGACTGTCAGAGTACTAACCCTATCCCAAAGAGCTAAGAGAATTCCAGCTTTTCAATCCCCACGTTGTGATGTCCAACGTGAAAGCAAACACTTTTTTTAAAAAACTACTTGCGTTTACACATCAGCATTGGCAAATGTCACAGGTACGATGCTGAATGAAAAAAAGGGACAGAATGCATACAAAAGAATGCCACTTATATAACATTCAAAAACACAATACTAAACAACATATTGATAGGTTAGTCCTGGAAGGTGGGAGAAGAGAAAGGTGTAATATGGGATGCTCTTTTGTAAGCTGGATGGTGAGTATGAAAATGTTTATTTTTTATATATGAGTATATGTATATGTGTGAACATATAGATACAAAATACACTGCATTACTTGTATGAGGGATTTCATGATAAAAATGTTTACTCTAAAAAAAAAATCTTGTGATTAGTTTTTCACATACGATTTTGATATTCCAGAAACATCTCAATCATTCGTTCTTCTTCCTTTAATTTCACAGACAGCTTTTCTGAAAGAAAAATGGGATATGAAGTTTCAATTCAGCTGAAATAACACTAAAAATATAAACAAGAACAGCAAAAACAGCATGTTACAAGTTAAATTTAGGTACCTGCAAATGCTTTGATGGAGTCCTTGTAGGTATCTCTGAGCCCCACCATATGACAGGAAGTGTCAGTACTTTTGAATTTATTCCAAAATTCATTTATGGTTTTATCGAATAGCACCAGCTCGTCTTCTACCATTATGAATACAATGCTACAAATAGAACATACATGGTATTCTTTAAGAGCTATTTAAATCAAATCAGCCACATATTCCAACCAGGTATACACTACTTTGGCAATTGGGCCTTTGCTAGAAAATGGTTAGCAACTTATCTTTCATTCTTCATACTCAAGGGTGGATCAAGCCACCTGGGCTTAATTGTGGTTAAAGTGCAGCAAGAATCCAGCAGGACACCTTTACCTCCTAGGAACTTGTCAGTCGGTTTTCTCACAAGTAAAACTGGCGATTTGTAAGGCCCCTCCAACTATGACCCTTTCTGATTCCAACCTGGATCGCCAGGTGGCCAGCCCCACCTCCCATAGGATGAGACCCCACAGATCTCCCCTGCCCCTCCCTCCAACCCCAGAACAGGAAAAATAACAGTAAAATGGAGACTGGAGTGGGAACTTCGTGGGTTCAGCCCAGGACGTGTGCTGGACTCTCTGGGCCTCAGTACCCTCCTCTGTGAAAGGATGTCCTATATGACTCCGGGTCCCATCAGTTCTCTGTGACGCTAAAACCTTCCCAGGAGGGCCAAAGGTATCTCTCGAGTGAAACCCAGAACGCTTCAGCTCCGCGCTGCCCACCCGGCCAGGCCCCCAGGCCCAAACAGCCACAAGACGCGAATTTCACAAACACCGCCCCGAATATACAGATTCTGCTCCACGAACCCACTTTCCCCTATGACGACAGGCGGGGCGAAGAGCCCTGCTCGGCGCCCACTCCCTCACCTTCGCAGGCAGGCCTGAGCCCCGCCGCCTTCCCCACGCTAGATCTCTGCCACCTCCAGCCAACAGCAGGTCTCCAGACCCAGCTCCCGCGGTCCCGCCAACTTTGATTTCAAACCCAGGACCACCGCCCTCCACCCGCCTCCAGGCGGCTTCTCGGCTTCTGATTGGCTGATAGCAAGGGCTCTCCATGAATGGATTGGTTGATCTCAACTTCCGAGATTCTCGCGGAAAAATAGGAAGTAGAGCATTCTGGGATTCGTAGTTCTGTTTTAGGCAACCGTCAGACTCTTCGCTGTGCCTCTGAAAGTGCTAATAGCTCCGGAAAGACTCGCCCCAGGACAAGCCATTCATGGGCTTCAAATAAACGTTTCTGCAACAAATATAAATATTGACGTTTAATCGTGTTTTTTTGCAAAGTATATACCCTCTTCTTTGTTATTTTTTGGTAAAGTTGACTCACACTATGAATGGGCAGAAACATCCAAAGGTTCCTTACAATAGGTTTACAAAAAAATTCCTTCTTTTCTGCCCCTCCAGCATCTCTAACAATGGTTTTGAGCCTCACAGGAATGATATGTTACTATCTTGCATAACTAGAAGGGACTCAAACTCTATCAACATCACCTACTATATTCCTTGAGGAGAGGAAAAAGGCACAAGCTAATCAAATCAGATTTGCCAAAGCCTGGGCAAGCTGCCGGGAAACCCCATCGTCCAGGAACTCCAAATGGGTGAAATGGAGTCACTATTTGAATTCTTTTGGGTAAAGCTGAGGAAGAAAGAAAAATAGGGGAAAAACCTAGAGAATATGCTCTCTAAAGAATGGAAAATAAAGATGGCCAGTAATATGAAGCCAAAGTTATTATTTTCCTCTTTGACTATGACATATTTGTGAAAATAAGGCCTCTTATGACAGACCGAAAGGCCTTCCCTCTATTACTGCTTCCTTTCATTTTCGTTAACAATCCAAACACCAACAATAAAATAAATGTGTAAATAACATGCTCAGGGTTACCAGATATTGGCCATTCTATCCCCAAGAGCTAAATAAAGACCTACGGAATCAGGATAAGTTATTATTATTAATATTTAACACATCATAATGTACCCAAAAATAAGCTTCCCAGCCTAGGGACTTGTTATTAATAAAGTGAGTTATATAGTTTGCTGCAATAAGCCTCCTTTCATTTCACAAATATTTGCCCAAGAACTTCTAATTTTTAGATATCTAATAGTATTTACCTTAAAGCAAAATTTTACGAATGGAGCATCTCAGAACTTCAGCTGAATGAGTGATAGTGTTCATTTCCAGGGTTTTCACTGCCCTGGATTAGTGAATACAGTACTTAATAAGATTCATGGAAGGGTGCTGATTTGGTATCATGTTGACAAATTGCTCACTGAGTTTTTACACTGGCCTTTATCAGGCTGTTGAGTGAAGATCCTTGCTCTCTCTGGACATTGGACTGAGGGGGGTGATTGCCCTACCAATGTGCAATTTTTAGGACAGCCCCAGCGTGTCCATTGTCTTTTATTCTTTCTCAGGGCTCTTCCCCAACCAAGGCATGAGGAAGAAATTTCTATGTCATTTGTCCAAATGTTCATCTCTGGAAGACTGGTGAATGATTTCTTTCTAATTCCCCAAGCGTAACTAGGACAACAAGCTCTTCTTTCTGCTCAGCTCATAGAATAGGGCCTCTAGTTTTATCAGCTTTAGAAAGGGAAAAACATAAACCCCTCCATTACTGCCACACAGCACCACCATCACTACCACCACCACCATACTTATGCGCCTTTCGTTTCAATCTCTCCAAGATGTATTGAGTATCTATTATGTACCATGTACCTAGTTGAGAGCACTTTCTTCTCTGGGATACAGTCTGTGACCCAAGGTGGGGTTTCTGCAGGGTGGGGAGTAGAAAGAGGGCACATCTTCTCAGTCTGGAGGTGTTTCTGAATGGGGATTATAAAGACACTTGCTCAGGCTGACTGAAAGCTCCATTGCTCCTTTCCTGAAAATTTATTTTTTTCTCTAATGGGTGAAGGACCATGGGGTACAAGGAGAAAAGGTCATTGTCCTCTATGGCACATAACCTTGCTGGGTAAATACTTTCCATCTTGGAGGCAGAGCTAAGGCTAGAAATGATAATGAGTAATGCCATGGTTTAGACCAGAAGTTCCCCAACTACTAAGTGTAAGAATCTCTTTATGACATCCACATTTATTCTGAACTCCAAAAATGCTTATATATGTACTTTCAAATGTCCATTCACTAAGAAAATTGGAAATGATAAAAAGTATTTAAAATGAATTCAGAAGAGAAGAAAGTTCTTCCTGCAGATTCCAGATTAAGGGCCTCTGATATAGAAAATGCTCATTGTATTCAAAAGATTCTTGAACAGAAACTTTCAACCCTCTATATTTCTGAATGACCTGCATCAAGCTCTAGAATAGATGATTTAAGAAAACAAGTCTCTGACTATTGCTGTAATCAAAGTACAGTATCCAAAAAGTCAGCCTTCACTGCTACGTTCTGCCTGGAATCTTTTGTCTCTTCCCCAGAATTAAAAAAAATAATAAAATGAGGAAAGGGCTGGGACCTCCAGCATGGTGGAGGGAGGAAGTCACCAAATCTTCTTCCCTGTCCCCTCAAAAAAAACCCTATAAAACTTGGCCCAATGATCATTTCAGTGCCTTGGAAATTGACTAATGGCATATACCAAACTAAGAAGCATTTATTCATGAAAAACTACTTCAAAACTTTATGCTGAATGAAAGAAGCCAGATGCAAAAGAATACATATAATATTATTTAATTTATGTGAAATAACCAGAAAAGACAGATTCATAGAGGCAGAAAGCAGTTCAGTTTTGGCTCGGGGCCAGGAGTGGAAGCAGGCATTGACTGCCAAAGGGCGCAAGGGAACTCTCTGTGGTGATGAAGATGTTCTAAAACGGTTGTGGCAATTGTTGACAACTGTATAAATTTCCTAAAAATCCTTGAATTGTACATTTATAATGATGAAGTTCATGGTATACAAACAGTATCTCAATAAAATTGTTAAAATAAAAAAAGATGAAGGATATCAGAGCTTCAGAAAAAAAGAGAGTACATTTCCAAGCACCCAGAAAATATTCAATATAATGAGAAAAATATTCAGGTTTTTTACTGAAGTAAAATACACAACATAAAATTCACCATCTTAACCATTTTTAAGTGTACAGTTCAGTGACATTATGTGCATCCACACTGTTGTGCAACCATCACCACTATCCATTTCTAGAACTCTTTTCATCTTGCAAAACTAAAACTCTGTGCCCATCAAACAATAAATCCCATTGTCTCCTCCCCTCAGATCCTGGCAACCACCATTCTACTTTCTGTCTCTATGAATTTGACTACTTTATGTGCAATTTTTCAATGGTCTCATAAATGTCAAAAATGGGGATTTCTTTTACAGCTTTTAAATACAATGTATTGAAGTTAATGTCTTTGGGTGTGATAATGGTATTACTTCCATGATATTCTTGAATATATTTTCCCCTTTCATCCTACATTTTTCATTTCTAAATTGTACCCATCTATCAAGGCCCAGTTACTTGCCACCTCCCCCACAAAAGCTCCCTAATCTCATAGACTGAAAGTTATATCTGCCTTTCCTTTTTGCTTTTCCATTTACTCTCTCTGTTCACTTCTAAGGGCACAATGATAATGTTATTTATGTAAATATCTTTTCTCCCCTACCAGACCACAAGCTTCTTAAGGTATGATCTATGTCCTGTGCCAGAGTCAGTGTCTTACACTAGTGCTTCTGAAAAGTGAGGTTCCCCACCCAACATCAACATTATTTGGAAACTTGTTAGAAATACAAACTCACAGACTCCACTCCACTCCTATTGAATCAAAGACTCTGGAAATGGATGCCTATAGTCTGCGTTTAAACAAGCCCTCCAGGTGAGTTGCATGCACACTTAGGTTTGAGAGCTACTGCATTACACATAGTAAGGACTCTAAGTCATCTATAAAATATGAATACAGCTATACAATATCTTAACTCTACTGTGAAGAAAATTAATAGTACTCAATGGGCAACTCGGTTGGGTCCTTTGTAATCCAAGAAAAAGCTTATAGATGTATAGGTCATGATCATTTCTAGGGAAGAGTACATAATGAGACTAAAGGAGGGGGTACCTGGAACAGCTGCAGCAGGATCATTTATAATAGTGTCATTATGGAATGCCAATATTTCCGGGATGCTAGCCAGAGTGGAGGTAATGATTTTCTGAAAGTCACTAGGGTCTAAACTCTGTCTGAAATAAATCCATTTTACATTGCTAGGTGACACTGGAGAGATCTCAAACATAATTTATTTTAGAGACGGCAAATAAGTTGGTGGTAAAAGGATAATGACCATGCAGAGACGTTGAAGGTCAATTCCTCCAAAATATATTTTTGTTTACTGCCACTGCATAAGTAACACAAGCTAAAGTCAAATATCTCTGAGTGATGTTGAATTGCAGTGAGCATTATAACTTAGTGATGAATGGTTCATTTTATGATAAGAATATATCTTGTGGTTATATAATATTTCATTGGTGAAACATACCAAAGAAATTCTAGCCTCAGTCCTACGTAAAACAGGCAGGATTTACTATAAATCAAAACCTCAGGAGAATTTAAATGAATCAGACTGAGAATTTTCTAGAAAGAACTGGAAGTATTCAACTACTGGGATTAACTAAAAACAAGGCAGCAGTATAGGGTTTTGGGACCAGCTATAGTAGCAAATATTATTTTTTAATTTCAGGATATTATGAGGTTACAAACCATCAATTCATGAGTGGATTATTAAAATTTGGTGTATGTATACAATGGAATATTATTCAATTATAAGAAACGACAGTGATCTAGCACCTCTTATATTTTCCTGGATTGCGCTTGAGCCCATTATGCGCAGTGAGGTATCAAAAGTAGCAAATATTTTTAAAAAACAAAGAGTCATTAAGAGGAAGGAAGTCATTAAGACAAGCAAATCATGCTGGGGTGATTGGAGTTCTGAAGACATCTCTAAGGAAACTAGGGGGATGAAGGGATCCCAGCAGAAGCACCATGGACAGCGCATGGGATTCCAGCACTGTGCTTCATTAGTTTGGGTCAGGAATTCCATTGAGAATCTGGTGAAAACTGTGGCCTTCTTCCAACAAATGCATACAAGCATGAACATTTTGCATGCAATTTTAGGAAGTTCACTGACCCATAAATAAGTTAATTCACATTATAGACTGCCTGGTGACTGAAGAGATTTGGCTAAGATTAGACCCCAAAGGACATATTCATAAAGATTTCTTCCACTCCAAAAGTGCTTTTTTCTGGCACAGCAGAGTTCTAGTTGTGGAACACTTGGAGGAATCAAATGGAGAGCTCTGCTACAGCAGGAGGAAAAGGAGTTGATCCTGAAGGAATGGTGGTTGGCTGTGCAATTGTCTGAAGACCCTGTATTTAATGTGTGGAGGACATTTGGCTTGATTCCCAGAGGCAATAGTGAACAACTCAGACATGTCTCTGCTCTCTTGGAGCTGTCTTTGTTCTCAGGCTGGAGGGTGAGGTTGAAGACACTGACCACTGCAAAGAGTTAAATAACTAAATATTCATTGTGAGGAAGAGGGAGGGCAGGACAGAAGGGAGGAAGAGAGGGAGAGAAGAAAAAAGAGGGAAGAAGAGGCAGAGATGTTAGAGTAAAAAGAGAAGCAACATAAGAATCATATATCGGAGCAAAACTTATATGACTTTGCCCTACTTCTACTCTGAGGAAGAATTTCAGAGTTGGAATTCAACTCCACTTTTACTATTGGCAAAATGAGAATAATATTAATTATAGCTAAATTTTTTTTTTAGTATTAACCATGTGTCTTAGGTAAAAAAATGAGCAAAAGGAGGGATACAAGAACAGACCAAGCCTTCATCTATGGGAAAGAGTGGAATAATACAGATCTTAAATAAGGTAAACGAGAAAAAAATGCATTAAGGCAGAAGTTAAGAAAGTGGTACAAGGAAGTGGTACAACTCCACATAGGAGGCACAGGAGGGGTGTAGACACCTTGTTTCAAGGGAGGGATGAATTAAGACAGAGCTTCTATTAATAAAATTTGATGTGTATGAAAACCATGTAGGAAGCTTTCTAAAACGCCCATTTCTGTACCTCGTTCCCAAAGAGTCGGGATCTGTGATCTGGAGTGGGCCTGGAAACCACACGCAGGTAGCAGGAGGCAGGTGGTCCATAGATCACACTTTGAGAAAGACAATCTCAAAAAGAGGATGTAAAGGTAGATCTTTTGGATCTGGGTAGCTTGAACGTGGCTTTGTTCCATCATCACTTGGTGAATTGATTTTGGACAGACCTTGAACTCTAACAACCTTGGCTTTGAAATGACTCAGCTTGTCAGGCAGGTTCTTAGTAAAGGGAAAACCTTCACTGGAAGATTATTAGTGTCAGAAAGAACCAACCTCCTGTATCTCCCTCCTGTTGGGTCCACATAGGATAGGTCCTGGGGTGCGTCCCCACCCTGAGCCATGCCAACTCTAGTGGCAATGACAAACTGGGGAGGACTAAGGAAACACTGAGGAAGAGATTTCTCACAGGAACAAATCATAAAATACATGTAAGTGCTGAAAAGCTTGAAGTGAAAAGCTTACAAGTATGATGGGTCAGGTGTGGTTTTCATTTGTTTCCTTTTTAAAATATAGTATGAATTGCTTTTGATTTTAATTTTGTTTTATATTACATAAAATATTTACACAGTTTCAAAGTCAAATCCATAAAATAAGTATATTCGAAGTCTAGTTTTTATCCCTGTTCCCTCTGCTTTAGTCTCTTTTCTCCCTTTTAGGTAAACTTAGAGAAATTTTTTTTGCCAGGCACAGTGACTCACTTCTGTAATCCCGGAACTTTGGGAGGCCAAAGTGGGGGGATTTCTTGAGACCAGGAGTTCAAGATAAGCCGGAGCAAAAGCGAGACTCCATCTCTACAAAAAGTAGAAAAATTAGTCGGGCAGGAAGCTGAGGCAGGAGATGGCTCGAGCCCAGTGAGGTTGCAATGAGCTATGATGACGCCGTTGCATTCTGGCCCAAGTGACAATGTGACATCCTCTCCCCTCAAACAAAGAACAATTTGAGCTCGTTTATTATTCTATTCTCTTTAAACACAAGCAGATGTGTGTGTGATACACACACACACGTATATTACCCATTTCTTAGATAAACATTTATATACTTCTCTCTACCTTAAATAAGCTTTCTTGACCTTGCCATTTTCTAACATTATCTCTGTGGAAAAATGCATTTTGAGTTTGCACTAACCAAATAACACACATAGTTTTTAAACATAGCCTTTTTATAAGTTAGTATTCCTATCAACCTTTGTTTAATAATTCATTCATTCAGTAAATATTTACCAAATAACTATGATGGGCCCAAGGGCAGTTCCAGGTCTTGTGAAATCTAAAGGTTCTCTGTAATAAAAAGAATATGAACTGGGCGCGGTGGCTTACGCCTGTGGTCCTAGCACTCTGAGAGGCAGAGGCAGGAGGATCACTTGAGGTCAGGAGTTCGAGACCAGCCTCAGCAAGAGTGAGACCCTGTCTCTATTAAAAATAGAAAGAAATTAGCCAGACAATTAAAAATACAGAGAAAAAATTAGCTGGGCATCGTGGCACATGCCTGTAATCCCAGCTACTTGGGAGGCTGAGGCAGAAGGATCGCTTGAGCCCAGGAGTTTGAGGTTGCTGTGAGCTAGGCTGATGCCATGGCACTCTAGCCTGGGCAACAGAGCCAGTCTCTGTCTCAGAAAAAAAAAAAAAAGAATATGAAATTATGAATATACTCTACAACTCCCAGCAACAAACTGCCATCTTAGGGCCTAAAAAAAAACTTTGCCAGCTTCATGGGAAATCAGCGCCTGCACGGGCCTGTGTTGGGGACTGCACTAGTGGCTGGTACACAAAGCAGACTTGATCTCTTGTTTTATGGAGCTTATACTGTGGTTTTGCAAGAGAGAGGTACTAAATATGTAAGCTCAACATAAATATATAATTATAAATTGTGTTTAAATCCCTATCATGGGCTGAATTGTATTCAAAATTCACATTGAAGCCTGAACCCCAGCACTTCCCAATATGACTGTATTTGGAGACAGGGTCTTTAAAGAGGTGGTTAAGATGAGGTCATTAGGGTGTATCCTAATCCAATATGACTTGTGTCCTTATAAGAAGAGGAGATTAGGACACACCCACACAACAGGGAAGACCATGTGAAGACACAGGGAGCACAAGCCGAGGAGGGAGATCTCAGAGGAAACCAATCCTGCCAACACCTTGACTCTGGTCTCCAGAACTGTGAGAAAATGTGTGTCTGCTGTGTAAGCCACCCAGCCTGGTGCTTTGCTACAGCAGCCCTCGCAGGCTGATACAATCCCCTGAGAGGAAAGAGTGCTTGAGAGAAAGCCTTGCCAGAGGAGTGGTGAGGATGCGGTCAGAGGAAGCACGGCTGAGGAG
The DNA here is from genome assembly GCF_041146395.1 of Eulemur rufifrons. Classification (NCBI taxonomy): domain Eukaryota; kingdom Metazoa; phylum Chordata; class Mammalia; order Primates; family Lemuridae; genus Eulemur; species Eulemur rufifrons. Next base: position 57,257,264 of record NC_090983.1, on the reverse strand, counting down.
GTGCACACAAGCCACGGTGTGAAAAGACTAAAAATGATGAACTGTGAGGAATAAACAGATTAGCAGGTCCTGTTAAAGGGCAAAAGAAATCAAGGTGTTTTGGCTTCAGTTAATTATCCCACAGTCTACAGAACCAGATAGTTCCCCAGAGACAGTCTTTCTAAACTAACTACCTAAGATGAAAGGCTTATATGCAGCCAATTTCATCATAGTCCACAGACTCTGAAGTAGTGAATGAGCAGGAAGTTTAATTTTTAATTGTAAGACAAAATGTATTTGATATCTTTCACATCCTGATTTAAGGATAAGACATTTCTGAAGAAAATGAATATTATGAATTATGAAGCTCAGATACTTCTTAGAAAAAGAATGAGTCTTTTCTCGTGGCTCATTAAAGAGATTATGGAAATTATAGAACCTGAATATGCAAAATAAAAAAGCCAGAAGCATAGACTTTGATTAGTCAAGGCTAATGCCTCATATGGATTGCTTTAGCACACTGATTCCAAACCCTTATTCCACACTGAAACCACTTAGGAAGTATTTTTATAATACCAATGCCCAGGTCCCATCACCAGAAATTTAATTGATTTTGGAGTGAGACAAAATTATGGCATGTTTAAAAAGCACCACAAAAGGTTTTAAGGGATTTTTAAATTTAATTTAATTTAATTTTTTTTTTTTTTTTTTTTTTTTTTTTGAGACATAGTCTCACTCTGTTGCCCAGGCTAGAGTGCAGTGGTGTGATCATAGCTCACTGCAACCTCTAACTCCTGACCTCAAGTGATACTTCCTGCCTTAGCCTCCTGAATAGCTGGGACTACAGGAACACACCACCATGGCCAGCTTAATTTTTAAGGTTTTTTTAGAGATAGGGTCTTACCATGTTGCCCAGGCTGGTCGTGAACTCCTGGCCTCAGTGATCCTCCCTCCTCAGCCTCCCAAAGTGCTGGGATTATGGGGGCGAGCCACAACGCAAAGCCCCTTTAAAGGATTTTAAAGCATTTCTTGCAGAGGAGGCAAGAGAGGACCCGAAGAGCCAGATAGACACTGAAAGCCAACAACAGTGGTGCTGTTAAATGATGGGACACAACTCTAGGAGAAACTCAAAGTGACATGCATAGCCTGTGAAGGTTTCTAGTGAAGGGGACCTCGATCAGTGAAGACAACAACCTGAATAGTAAGGTAAGGCCACCTGATGGGGCTTACCCCCCTCGGCCACCTGATGGGGCTTAATCGCTTTCCCACTAATACTCCCAGACAGAACTTAGCTCTCTAAAACCAACATCTCACTCTGACTTGGACCCATGCGTCTCTTTGCACTGCCTTTCTGTTCATTCTCAATCTGCATGTTTTTTCTGCTGCTTCCCACTTACTGCTGCTGAACACTGTGTTCTCCACAATTTTCCTGATTAGTCAAAAACCCTTGGAAATCTGTTCCTATCTTTCTCACATGAGCCATTCCCCAATACTCTCAACTGTATTCTCTAGTCAATAAGAGAAGACTCAATTATTTTCAAAGTGACTTCCATTTCTGCTTTCTTGCCTCATCGTCACAAAGCAACACATTTCCTTCCAGTCTTCATATATTCTATCATGCTCTTTGCCAATAAAGAAATATCAAACTATTCTTAGTTTAAAATCTATGATCAGAAAATAATCTGTCATATCATATATTTTTCATGCCCAGATATTTACTCAACTGTTTTCCCCAAAGACCCAGTAAAATAGAGAGCTACAGCCTATCCTAAATTAAAATGCATGTCTTTTAGAGCTATTTGACATACAATAATTATTTGCAAAGTCTTCTAGCCAAACACAGAAATTGCTAATGTCTTTCCTTGAAGGAAATGAACTGTGCAAAAAATTTCGAACAAACATGATCCAACTGTTCACACAAGAGGGAGGTTACATAAGAAATTCATTGTGTTTCTATCCAAATTTCCCTTCAAATTGCCACAGATCAGCATGTACTTCACCTCTTTACCACCAATTAAAATCATAAACAGATGAGCTTTTCAGCAGAGGAGAACAGATGTGCCCTTTCCACAGATGGTCAGTGTCACATGCTGCAATAATGGCCAGAAATGCTACGAAGGTACAGTATATAAACAGCGGGACCCACAGCACTTCAGCTCCAATTGCTCTGTGTTTAGAATTCCCTCTTTTTCAAGATGGATTTCCTTCATAGGAATGGAGTGCTCATAATTCAGCATTTGCAGAAGGACTACCGAGCTTGCTACGATTTTCTAAATTTTATGTCCAATGTTGGAGACCCCCGGAATATCTTTTCTATTTATTTTCCACTTTGGTTTCAACTTAATCAAACAGTTGGAACCAAGATGATATGGGTAGCAGTCATTGGGGATTGGTTCAATCTTATATTTAAATGGTAAGACTTCTGTTTTGTTTCATTTTTCCTAAAACGTATTCTTAAATTTGTAGCTTTGGCTTAATGAACAAATTTCAGATGTGTATGGTTTTATTTGGAAAATCTTTCAAACATACCAGTAAACTTGAAACACCAGATTCATAAACTTTAAGAACTTTAAGAAAGCATAGAAATGTGTAATTTAATGACTTATAAGTAAATTCCAAAAATCTATAACACATATTCTGTGATTAACCAAGTAGTCAGTTAAATGAGCAGCATCATAATGAACAGATTGATGATTCCAGGGACCACTTTGATGTTCCCAGTCTAAGTACCCAACGCACCCACAGGATAGCCCCTGCAGGGAAAAAATCCCCCATGTTTATGGGAAACTTGGGTGCCAAAACCCCAAATGACTATCATCCTCTATAATGAGTGAGAGACCAGAACCCAAGTTCTTTCAAAGTCTCTTAATCATGAACTTTCCCCCATCACCCCCCTGCTTGAGTCATTTTTATAGGAAAGAATAGCTAGTCTCCAATTAAGTAATAGCTGTGCATTTAAATATATATGCATATTTATATTTCTTTAAATACAGGATATTATTTGGTCATCGGCCTTACTGGTGGGTTCAAGAAACTCAGATTTACCCAAATCGCTCAAGTCCGTGCCTTGAACAGTTCCCTACTACATGTGAAACAGGTCCAGGTAAGCAATCACAGCAGCCTCAAGTCACTAAAGACACTCCAGCGAAGAGTAATTATGTATGATTATCATCTAATAACTGATATGATATAGGGTATTAAAGAAAATGTCATGGGGGAGAATGCTAAAAGTTGATAACCATTAAAATTGCTAATGAGGAAGGAAAGAAATTTTATGAATAATCAAACTCCATTTTGTTATCTGCGAAAGGGTAGACTGGGAGAATACTCCCCAAATGATTTTATATTTGTGCATTTACTTTGTGGAAGAATGTAATGGCTTGATACTAAAACAAACAAAAACCAGTTAGCTAGAATGAATTCAAAGGAGTATATTAAGATCCTAGAAATGTTGATTTATCTGCTCCTGAGCAACTTTCGAAGTTATCAGAGGGCTTCTGAGAGAGAATCTCATGACCGAGGGAAGAAGAGATGAGTTTTCTGTAAGAAAGGTAAGGACTTCCCAATATTAGTATTGCCAGTAAAGATTATCTCTAACCTTAGAACAATTTCTTTAAAATTTCTTTTTTCCTCTCATGTATATAGTAGATTAACAGATTTCTTGGGCCACTTCATTTTTAATTATAAGTAAGATTCTGTATGAATGTAAAATCTTTATTGTGGAAATTGAGTCTAAGACTGTAAAAAGGTTTTTTTGAAATATATAAAGGAAAATTACATATTTTTTTTAATTTATGAGAGTATGTTATATTGTACCTCACCATATTTTGTTATATAGCATAAAATTCTTGCCGTTTGGTATCCTTTGAAATGAACCCTGAGTGTAGTGAATGTATAAGTTTTTGATGAGTTTTCTAAATATATTTCTTTTTTGCTCCCATAAAACTATACATATGTCTTTATATTGTTACCGGTGTGCAATCTTCCTCAGTCCTTGTATTTAGAGACAAGGACTTGAAACCAAATACCAAAGTAGCAGAGCAAAGTGAAAGAAGTTTATTAAGCAAGTACACCACCAGACATGGACCAGGGTGTCAAGGAAGATGAGCACGTGATAGAACACTCCAGAAGAGTGGTAGGAGCCCGCACATGTCCAAGAGAGCAGTGGCCCTGGGGTCTCTTTGGCTTCCCCTTTTCTTTCTTCTGACTTCCTCATTCTTGTGTTGCCTTCCCCCTGGCCAATGAGAATGTTATCTCCTCCCATCCATAGGGCAGGGAGTTTTTTTACTTTATCCGTTCAGGCTCAGAAGTATCATGGCTTCCAAAACCCATTCATTCAGGGGGACAATAATATATGGTAATAATGATATAATGAAGTCAGAGTCACTGGAGGACACCCTTGTCCTCCATCAGCACAGGGGCCTCCTGAGGGGCTTCCCCAGATAGGAGTAAACAAGGTGTTTCTATAATGGTTACCATAGCAGCTTGACCATAGCTTTTGTTCTCATTGATCTGTGACCCTAATTTTGTTCCTACCATTCTGCCCCACCTGTGCTCTCTATTCTGATCTCCTGCCTCAATGTCACTTATCACACTGTGCTATAATTCTTTGTATATCTGGCTGCCTAGACTGTGCAGTACATCAGGGCAGGGATGATGTGTATTTTATTTCTGTGAAAACAATGAGTGAAGAATTGCTGAATGGAGGGATGGACAATATTTGACACAACTGAAATGCTATTTTGGTCTATACCAGTACTTCCCAGCATGTGTTCCATCTTATGAGACATTTTCTGGAAAAAGAAGGAAGGCAGTCCGGGATGGGGAGATGGGGAGAAAGAGAGGGAGAGACAGAGAAACTTCATTCTATATTTGTCCTTGAAGATTTACAATTCACTTAAGTGTATAAAATGCTCTGAAAATTCCTGCAGATAAGAAATAGGTTTGTTTAACAAAAAAGAAACTGGTGTTTTGTTTTTAAAAAAGAGACTGGTGTTTAGCCTGAAAGAACTTCCACTAGGAAAAAAAAAATTAAAATAAAATAAAATCAGGGAGAATACCTAAGTAAAGTGATTAAAAAAAAATTAAGCAACATGGAAAAATTCTGGAAATAGAAAGCCTACCTGACTGCAGGCTTTTTCTGCTAGGATTAATGCCCCCTTTACAGCTTTTCTTCATTCTTTATTTTAATCCTCTATTTTGTAACAAAGATTCTCATTGCAGCGGCCACAAGATAGGCATAGAGGTAGCTACTTGTATACAGCAGTCGTTTGTAAGTCAATCAGTAAACCACAGGCATAATGTTATTCTTTAGTTTGACTTTTCAGCCCAAGGCAAATAAACTGATTCAAGATCCAATATAAGTAATTTCCTTGTCAATTAAAAACAATTAGATATGAAGAATGAGTAGGGTTGTGGAAGATTTTGGTGCAACAACCTTAGTTCTTAATTAGCCTTGAATATATTGATTTCTGGAATTCATTGAGTTTGAAAATCTGGAAAAAAAAGTTTTTGAAATAGTGACTCAATTTACCTTATTTCTTTTTTTTTTTTTTTTTGAGACAGAGTCTCACTTTGTTGCCCAGGCTAGAGTGAGTGCCGTGGCATCAGCCTAGCTCACAGCAACCTCAAACTCCTGGGCTCAAGCGATCCTCCTGCCTCAACCTCCTGAGTAGCTGGGACTACAGGCGTGTGCCACTATGCCCGGCTAATTTTTCTATATATATATTTTTAGTTGTCCATATAATTTTTTTCTATTTTTAGTAGAGACGGGGTCTCGCTCTTGCTCAGGCTGGTCGAACTCCTGACCTTGAGCGATCCACCCGCCTCGGCCTCCCAGAGTGCTATGATTACAGGCGTGAGCCACCGCGCCCGGCCTCAATTTACCTTATTTCTAGCTACTTCTAAACATTGCATATAGCCTGTGCCCTGTGGTTTGTTCCTGAGTTATTTGTCATTTTCATGGTAAATATGCTGTTCTATTGTCCATTTCTGATCTCAATAGTTAATTAGGCACCTTTCACATGGATTGATACTTTGTTGTTGCAGGAAGTCCATCTGGCCATGCAATGGGCTCATCGTGTGTCTGGTACGTCATGGTAACAGCTGCCCTGAGCCACACTGTCACTCGGATGGATAAGCTCTCTATCACTCTGCACAGGTCAGCTTGGCTGCATTTTGTGTAGCACTGGAATATGACAGTTTAGAATACAGAAAGTCGTGTCTAAAAATTCATTTTAGAGTACTTTTAGTTGTTGAATGAAATATGCTTATTCTGTTCATTCATAGCCAAAATAACAAAATGAATAAAAAACTAATATTTTGCTTTAAGATAATGTCCTAATTAGCTCAAAGCTATTTCCAGTTTACAGAGTTGGAAATGTTTAACTGATGAATGATTTGCTAACCGTGCCTTTGGATTTCCAAAATGCAATAATTATTTTGATAGCTCATAAATAAATCATCTAAAATTATACAATATAGCAAAATAAAATAAAATTATACAGTATAAGGAATTACTTTTGCATGCATAGTCCTTGCTTTAAGATTAACTGGAAGTTTTGAGAATCATCATTCCCCTTGAACGCATCAGTTTATTCAGTGAAATTATGCTTCCTCCTTTGAATAGTCAATGCTTTTGACATCAATAACAAATATTCTAGCTCTGAAGACTAAACAAACTTTGTAATTAAAAACATTCCTGATAAAAACTTAAATTTGAATGTTAGTAGATTTAATGTTAGAAGATTTCTTAATGTTTAGAAAGGCCTAGAACTTTAAGATTATTCACTATTTTGTAGGAATTGGGCTGTTTCTTTGTCTTCTTTCCTGAAATCCTTTAACTATCCTTAAAACAATCCTGAGCACCATTTTAGTCATAAATTATTAGGCTACTTGAGACTAGATTTGCCAGTTTAATTTTTGAAAAAATACTACAATATATACTATTATAAAAGTTTCTTCTAAAATAAAACATTTTTAAGATCCATCACATGTTCCACTTTTAAGAGTAGTATTGGATAATATACGAAACAAATGACCAAAGGAATTTGGGCATGTTTAAAGTTTATTCTAATGAGACCATGGCCTGTATGCTTTAATGTATTCATTATCCAACCCAAAACAACAACAATAGTAGAATGGTGTTATAATTTAAAGAAGTTAGCATTTTCTATCCATAGATAATTTTCAGAGTGGGAATCTAGACAAGCCTTGCCTTTTCTCTATAATTCATTCCTTCCCCCAATTACTAAATCTAGAAAAAATATGTGTTTTTCCTAAGAAAAAAAAATTATTGTACCTCCCTTTTTTCTTTCATCTATAAAAATTTATTGTGTGCCTACTCCTTACCTTCGCATTACCAAATCCTTGTTTATTCTTCCTCTACATGGATAACCCCTGCTTATTTCCTCTTTGGAAGTTTCATTTCTATTTCTTAATCTTTCTATAACCAAATTTTGGTCTGTTTATCGGGAACAAACTATTCAGGGATTCCTGAAACACGATATTGCTAACAATTTTTTTTTAACGACATTCAATGCTTGGTTCTAATATTTTTTATGGGTTTTTTTTTTTATATATTGCTGCTTCTAATCCAAATCCAAACCTACAGGTCAATTCCCTTGTTCCTTATTTTCTCTATCTCAAAAAACAAGGAACCAGGACTCTTGAGAATCCGTGAAATTAAACCCGATGAAAATGTGCCCTTGCTGTAATGCTCATGAGCTTTTCATCTCAGTGGCAGCTGCCTCTCCAGTGAGTTTTCTCCAAGCAAAGAAAAGTTGAGAGAGGAGGTTAAGGAGGAAGCACATAGGACAGGGTGTAAAAACAGATATGGTTTGTTCGTGGTCATTCTGGACATTAGTAATTACCCCCAAACTTGAATTTCCTCTACACCATTAAAACAATTATCATTATTTTAAGGATGTCACATTGGCTTCCTTTTTAGCATTTATTAAAATCTCAGGATATAGCACTGGTTAAATTTAATTCATTGAGAAATGTAGAAACATTTTTGTTAAAGCTTTTAAATCCTGTGGAGCACATGGAAACATTTGAATAAAAAAAAGACTCTAGAATCATGATGTTATGTCACAGCTAGAAGAGTCCTCTGAGACGGATCATCTGGTGTCACCCCCCTAATTTTATGAGTGATACAATTTCTTTGCTTTTTACGCTTGTATCTATTCTTCCATCGTAGACTGACCTGGTCATTTCTTTGGAGTCTTTTTTGGTTGATTCAAATCAGTGTCTGCATCTCCAGAGTATTCATAGCAACACATTTTCCTCATCAAGTTATTCTTGGAGTAATTGGTGGTAAATATGATCACTTACCTTTAGCCGTGTCATTTGAAAGCTTTGGATTCATTTGTTTAATGGTGTCAGATTCTCCCTGGCAATCAGTTTTTCAATTTCAAAGGTAATTCTGCAAAGTCATTGATACTAAATGCTACCCTGGGAGCTTAAGTGGTTCAACACACCTCTCATAGCCTCCATGTATACAGTGGCACAGTCTCACTCAGTGGTATAAATGCATAATTGCTTGGTGACATGGGCTTTTCTGCACTTGGATTAGAGCTAAGTCCAACCTCAAACTATCACTTCAGACAGTGTGCTTGCATCTTGGGTTGGGGGACTTAATGACCCTCCAACCTGCACACCATGCTATTCTCTCTGAAACATGTGAAGTGATTATTCCATGACTATAGACTTCATTTAGTAGCTGCTTTGTATTCCTGCATCAGTGATCACCATGATTGAGTTTCCACTGTTCAGCGCCACATACCTTACAAAGGCTCTCTAAGTTAATTGGCTATGGCAATTGAAATATTAATTGCAAGCTCCTAAGTCAGTGTTCTGCCTATAAAGTGGGTTATCACTCAGTGCCATCAACTCCAGAACAATCCTTCTGGGCTAACATGGATAGTGAAAACATCACGGGCAAACGTGTGTTTTTAATTGCTGCCTAAAAAAGGCTTTAGAAAATTGATAGAACCTGGGTGTCTAAAACCCTTTACCATTGAAAACGATGGCTAAACTCTTTAATGCAGAGAAGAATGATTCCCGAGGAGCTCAAGGACACACAGTCATTGTCAGTGTCTCTTTCCAATCCCCAGGCATGCTGGTGGCAGAGGCCTTTGAACACACTCCAGGCATCCAAACGGCCACCCTGAGCACATACCTGAAGACCAACCTCTTCCTCTTCCTGTTTGCACTTGGCTTTTACCTGCTTCTCAGGCTGCTCAACATTGACCTGCTATGGTCCGTGCCCATAGCCAAAAAGTGGTGTGCCAACCCCGACTGGATCCACATTGACACCACACCTTTTGCTGGACTCGTGAGAAACCTCGGGGTCCTCTTTGGCTTGGGCTTTGCAATCAACTCCGAAATGTTCCTTAGGAGCTGTCGAGGGGAAAACAGCTATAAGCCGAGCTTCCGGTTGCTCTGCGCGGGGACCTCGTTGGCCACACTGCAGCTCTACCATTTCATCAAGATCCCGACTCACGAAGAGCACTTATTTTATGTGCTGTCTTTCTGTAAAAGTGCATCCATCCCACTGACTGTGGTTGCTCTGATTCCCTACTGTGTTCATATGCTCATGAAACCAAGTGAAAAGAAGATTAAATAGAGTGGTGCAGACAGCAGTGCCCTGGGCTACCGGACCACCCTTCTCCATCCAGCAGTTAGAACCACAGAGCAGGGACAGACCCCAGCCCACACGTGGCAGCGCAGGCCCCATCATCCCACCCACACCTGTGTTTAGTTTGGCCTTCACTGTGCTCTTTTTTTAATTAGCTGCTGACATTTAAAAACCAGAATATTTAACATAAAATTCTGAGTTTCTGTATTTTCTGAAAATTCTGATGATATGGCAACACAGGGACTGCATTTCCACCTGGAGACAATTGACTGGAGCTGAGTTCTGACTGTCCCCAGTGGGAGGTCAGGACTGTGCATTTTATCACAGTCTTCAGGGGCCTGACAGGACCTAGTATCAGCTTCCTTTACATCTTAAGGCCAGGCTACTTCTGGCTCCCCTGGGCATTTTAGTGGGGACCCGAGGCACATCCGGTCCTCCCAGTTTTCAGATAAGGAAATGGAAGTCCATTCAGATGGAAGAGCTTGCCTGTAGTCATGGTGCCTGCAGAATAGGAATTAGAACCGTAGTATTCTTACACATATTTCCATTACATTGTTTTGTTTCTTCATTTATAAGAGGTAAAAATCAGCAAGAGTGAATGCTTTTATTTAGATTCTACGATGGTTGCCTTGTAAGTCAGCTACCTTTTCAGAAATGACATTGAAATACGGCATCCTCTTTGACTTATACCCTGCACGCAGGGTCTAGGGGGGTCAGTATGGCTCTGCATATAGATACATAAGCATATTCAGGGGAAACAAAACAGGCCAGACTGCTGTCTAGACTTGAACCTCTGCCTAACTCCTGCTCTTTGTTTTACAGTAGTGCTTGCCAATATTTCAATAAATCCTGCTGAAGATACTCTGCTAGAACATTATTTACCCCCTAAAAAGGCTTATCTTGTCGCTATGACATCCCCATACTTTATTTTTTAGGAGTCACACTTTCAAAACCAGAGAAATCAAGTACCTTTCCCAAAGTCCTGCTCCAACCCAGGAAAAATATTAAAGCTTGCATCTGTTAGGTGGATTAATCTCTATGTACACTGAACTGTGATGAATATCTACAGCTTTATTTTACAAAATTATTACTCATGGACTATTAATACTATGGTAACAATTTCTCAGCAAGAGTTTATTTCCTCGTTGGACCTAGTAATTCTGGATTTTAAGTTGATAACTGTGCCTTTTCAATCAAGTACAAGGATTTTGAGTCAGATTTTGCTACATATCTTAGTGACCTGTGACCCACCACAATGTTTTGTGTAACCCTTGTCAAGAATATCAATACATGAGTTAATTTAGATGATGACATATTAAATAACCCATAAATATTTATGGAAACATAACAGTTCAAGTGAGTGCTGATTAACAAGATAGTAGTTGAGGATAACAAAACCTCTAAAAACCGAAGTAATTATTGACCCCTTTCCAAGTGTCTGTATAGGATATACACTGTTGCTTTTATAAAACACACTTAACAGCTTTCTTTTTAAAAGGTAACTGAACTTGATTTCAATGGTTGTATGATTCCTAGGCAAAAATCTGAGGGATGAGGAAAGATCGTCTTAAGAGTGAAATTTGTCTCATGTTGATGGGACCTTGAAGGTGAAAGAAGTAGAGAACAATGATTCTTAAGGCAATAACCCTCTTGCATTGCTCAATCCCACCCTCCCCCAGCCCTGCTGTACCTTCAGAAGGTCACTTCAGTCTTTGCACATTTTGTGATGCATTTTCCTCATCACAACTCCCGCCCATGTCAGGGACCTCACGCCTGTCTAAAAGCCCTTTGTCAGAGTTTCATATGAAGTAATGTCAGTCTTGAAGAATCCCCCATCTTAGCACAATTTCACCCAGTTCTCATCAAGGCCTGAGGAAACTGGGGCATTAGTAGCCAGAGAATTAATTCTGCTGCAGTGCTTGGCTCTACCATAAATCCCTTTGCGGTTTCCATAGAGAAGCTCTCTTCAGCCACCCCACAGCGCTCTGTTGGGTGACACATGACCCTCAGAGGGGGAACAGGATGAAGTGTAGGTTGTTTTCTATAATTAATCCCCAACAACTCTACCCCTAGCTGCCATAAAGCCCGAGTCCCCATGTGAAGAGGTTTCCCTTTTTACTCTAGTCGAAGTCTCCTGGAGGGATCCATATGGTGGTAAATTGCTTTTGCAATTGAAACTGCTTAGGCAGCAAGAGGAACAGCTTTTCATAGCCTTGGAGAAAATGCTTGCCCTTAATAATGATGGCAGAGACTCTTCTGCTTCCAATTTATCTGTCAGAAGTAAGTGGAATTGAGCTCGTTTAACTCACTGTTACTATATCCAGATATTCAAAATGTCTACATATTTACATATTCAGGAGAAAAATGTCAATATCATGAGCTTCAGGATGAGAAGATCTAGACAAGTGACTTGAGAAACTGTCCAAGCAAACAGACATTTGAGAAGGAACACAAAGGAATTTATTATTGCTGAAACTTGGCTATCAGGAAGAATGTTCGTTTCCTTTGACAACCTATTAATTGGACATCTGCCTTAGAAGGCTAAATTGGTACCTGCTCTAGACATTTCACTATAACGGAAGGGTAATTTTTAAAATATTGTTATGAGATGTCTTTGAAATTAAAAGTTATATCTCAAAATGTGTTGTATTTATTCAAAATTTATAAATAAATTTAAGATCAAATTGGTATATACATACACAAAAAAATCTTGGTATAAGAGAAAGTCAAAAGGCTTAGTTTTAAAACTGTGATTCATTCTTAAACGTATTAAAATCATCTATTCCAGCACTCTTCCATTGACCTTTTAACAGCGGTGGAGATGTTCTGTATCTGTGCTGTCCAATACAGCAGCTGCTCACAACATGTGCCCATTGAGCTCCTAAAATGCAGCTGATGCAACTGAGTGACCGCATTTATAAACTTTATTTACTTTTAATTAATTTAAATTTAAACAGTCATGTGTGTCTGGTGGCTACTGAATTGGACTGCACAAATCAAGTTCCACAGTGCTTTTCCCTGACAACAGAACAAAAGCATTTTGTATATCGTTGCCTATGCCACATTCCTGTGAGACAACAGGAATCAGTATGAATTGATATAAGAAGATGACAGTAGATCCTACTGCATTTTCCAGAGGGACCCTCTGCAGACCCGGGGTTCTCTCTCTGCAGCTCCCTCCTCTCTCACTCTGTCCTGTGAGCTCTAGCTGCCTCCATCTCCCTGGACTCTCAGTGCTGTTGCCTCAGATTGGCGAGTCTGGGTTCCCTTCCCTGAACCATGCCCTGGAAACCCTCTGAGGGCTACAAAACTGCGTGGAGTTTTACCCAATATGCATGACCACATCTGGATGGCTGGATGACTTTCTGACCAAGTTTTCCTGCTTCTCTCACATATGCCTGACACCAGTACTTCTGTGGATATTCAGAAACTGTGCCAGAAAGGACCACTAGTGTCTAACTGCCCCCGAAGATATTACTCTCGTGGATGGTCTGTTCTAGCCACTTTGGAAACTGCAAATAGTTTCTGGAATGAATTCCTGGACCTACTTCAGTGTTGCCAAGAAACTAAGGTGGTATTTCTATTAATAACTTTTCCCCTCCCCTCCCCTCTGATGCTTTCAGATGGTGATTCCATGCTGAAGGTAATGTGGTGCCATTTGTTAATTTTTTTTAAGTCTTTATTTTGTTGTCGTTGTTTTTGAAGTTAACAGTGGAAAAGATCTGTAAGAAGCAACAACTCCAGAAATGTCTGCCAAATGACAGAAACTCCTGAGAAAATTCTAAGACTTAGAAGTGCTATCATTTCCAGCTCTGCAAAGGACAAATGCAGTTTATGTCAAATTTGAGGCGGGTTTGGTGTGGGTACTTACTAATTACTGTCTTTGCTCTCCTTTGAGGGAGATCACAGTAATGACTCAGAAAGAATCACATCTCATTTCTCTGGGCAGCACAGAAGTGATTGCTGTAAAGGACTGAAAAATTTCAAAGACTGAGGTTGTAAAGGTTAGTGTAAAACCGATTAATTGTCTTCTGTTTTGAATTTTTAAATGTCTTAGAACCTTTTCTTTTTTCCTAACATTTTGCCATGTGATTTCTGAAGAGAATCTGTCTCCAGTTCAAGAACTGTGATATTTTTCCAAAGATCAGCATGTTCTGAGGGAGCTGCCAGGACAGGGGCAGGGGCGAGGGAAGGCAGAGCTGTGGTCCCGCCGAGTGGGGCTCCTGGCGCAGACCAGGGGCTGCCCGGAGGAGCGCAGGCGCTGGCAGCTCATCAGCCCGATGCCAGCGCTGGCCAAGCGAGGGCTGAAACCACTTCCACGGGAGGATCTGGGCGCTCTGCAGGGGAAGCAGGCCACATGTGTGCCTGGAAAAGAAACCCGCAGCTAGTGAAGATAAAGAGCTTCTCTCCTCTCGCTCTCACTTGCCCTTGTGCAGCAATGGGGCCCATCTCTCTCTAACTCCTATTCAAAGAACTGGCTTTTTCCAGGATTCAGGCTTTGTCTTATGAAGACTGCTGGCCAGATTGTCATCCTTGCTTGTGCATCCTGCTGTTAGTGGAAGTTTTCTAAAGGTGGGCGTTGCCTTCACTCACCACTGCCCTGCACAGACACCGCCCTTGCCTTCTCACTCAATAATTCAGCATTAAAAATATTTAACCCTCGAGATCTCTTTTTTTTTTTTTTGGTATCATTCCAAACTCTGCCTTTTTACAATCTTTTGAATGAAAGAAATGGTAGAACCTGTGCTATCTTTCTTTATGAAGACTGCATTGACTTAACAAAGGAAAAGTAAATGTTCCTGCCTGAGTTTTCAAGATTTTACTGTGCATTGTATTCTCTTAGCTTTGGAATGTTGATGCGCTGCCCATTCTGGCCAATAAAGAAGCTTGTGCCACCGATCTGCATGTGGATTCCAAGGGGTGTCAGAACGCAGGCAGGTGGGTGGCAGCAAGTTCAAAGACAGGTAGATGTACAAAAGATTTCATGGAGTTTAGCAACCAGCACCCTGGAGTAGAGTCATCAGACCTCCCTTCCAGTCTGGCTCTGGATCTAACCACTGTTACTCAAGGAGGCCATTTAACATTGGTGGGCCCAGTTTACCAAGTTCTCAGTTGACGGACTGAGTATGGGCTTAGAACGGAAGGTCGGTTCCAGCTGCGACATTCTGCAACTCTTGAGAGTCTCATTCGATTAAATTTAATGTGCTTTGGCTGTCCATCTCATTCCTCTGTTTTGTTTGCTCTTTGTAAAGCACTTTGTAGAACTTCCAGAGGTAGTATTAGTTTATTCTTCTAGTAGTAGAGCAAGAAGGTGATAAGGAAAACCTTGGCAGATGTACTCTATAAATATTGTTTTAATTTTACTTACGTGCAATGAATGAGGCTGCGAATTCTACAAAGTAGTCTATTTTGAAATAGGCTACTTTATTCAATAATTTTGGATTTTTATAATACATTTCAGTCTTTAAAACATTCTATTCCAATTAGAATCTGAATTTTATAGCTATGAAAAGAGATACATAGGTATGTGAGGTAATTTAAGTGATGTTACAGGGCGAAATTATTAACATGAGCATATTCATAGACTTCCTGCTCACTATCATGCAAAAGTAATCCTATAATTAACTTACCAACTCCATTTCCCCTTCCTCAGCAACCTAAGACAGAAATTCTTGTTGCTGGAAGAGACACTAAGCAGATAACCTAACAGGCGGAGTGAGAAGAAGGGAAGGAGAAGGAGACTTGGCTTTGCGGGAGGTGGGGTTGCAGGGCTTCGCCGCCTGTGCTGAGCGAGGAGAGTGACTGCAAGTTTGAAACAGCATTTCAGTAACTTTGTTGTGGACTAATTATGGATCTCTCAAAGACATAAAGTAAAATTTGCTTTTTCATTCCCTAGGGCTATTGAAGTGTGCTTCCTGAATGCAACACAACTCTAACACCAAGTTCTATGATGCCAAGATTTTCGAGGATGATCAAAATTAGAGATCCAATTCCAAAAACATTCTAAAATCCTCTCGAGCTTAACTAGGGCCCTTTCTGTCCACGCTCTTCTTTTCTAATTCTCCCACCCACACACCTGACAAGCATCTACTAAGTCCCTTTAGCTGCCAGAGATGCAAGGGTTCAATATGGACTCTTCTCTGGGCAGGGGTGGGGGAAACTCCATTGGTTCTGGGCTCACCTGCCACAGCTCTGGGTGGACTCAGAGATACCTCTGGCCTGTGGGCTTGAAGAATTGTTTGTGACTATATCCAGCTCTAAGTTAACTGGTAACTCTATTCCCCATCTCTTCTACCCCTGCCCCCTTTTCAAATTCATTCTCTTCTTGTTTTCCAACTCTGGCATATCCTGCCAATGGAATCTAGATCATTCCCCGTCTAACACCAATTTTATCATGTGAAAGGATGAGAAAGCATAATCACAAAACGCCAAGTGCCTAAGTAAAAACTTCCTTCATTTAAAGCAGGGTATGTGGAATATTCTGGGAAACCACTAGAATGAGCTGCAAGGACTTCCCTCCAGTGATATCTTCTTCCCGTAGCAGTGATGTTTCAACAAAGACTGATTAATTCCTTCTTTCAGTGAATATTTTTGGAATATCTCTAGAGATCAAGATCATATTTGAAGGTCATTTAAGCACAAGTCAATACTTCAACATTGTGTTATTTTTCTCCATATTTATGTTTCAGGATTTTTGTTAGTAAAAATCTAACTATCTATTAGGATTGTGTTAATCTTAACATAATTAACAACAACACTATAAAAATCTACTTCAGTGAGAGGTGTCTTTTTGTCCTGTAACAAGATGGCTGCAGGCAGGCAACCCAGGTTGGAGTAGCGGCTCAAGGATGTCCAGGAATCAGGCTCAGTCTACCTTCCTGCTCTGCTATCTGTTATGTGTGGCTTTTGTCCAAATGATCATAGCATGGCTCTGTGCATTCAGGAGGGAAGAAAGGAGAAGGGACATACGCTTTCTCTTACTCAGGCTTTATTCAGGAAGGGACAGCCTACATAGGGCCTTAGTACCTGTATTTCCTCTAGCTGCAAGGGAGTCTGAAAAGGTAAATACTTTGCTTTCCAGCCATAACAGGGGAAAACAAAGGAAAGGGTTGCAGGATTGGGTGTCAAGTGAGCCAATATCTTCCATAGTGACTTATCATATCCCTAACCGTGAAAGCAACTTAGAGCTGCATCCCATCCCTGCAGCCTGCCAAATGATTTCAAAAGAATATGCTAAAACTAGGCAAAATGCTTTCTAAATTATAAAATGCTTTATGAACATTATCACAAGGTATACTTCAATGATTATTTACATTTTCACCTTCCAAGAAATTTTATTAAAACATTGCTCATCTTTTACTTTGATTCTATACTTCATATATCGGAAATCTACGTTCTCAACCAATAAGACATCACAAAGATTTTCCCTTTTATTTTTTGTAATCTTTTATAATAATTGTAGGCACTTATTCTGTGTCACCTTGGGTGAACATTTCCCTTTCTCTCTCCAGCTATTCTGTTGTTCCTACATTTATTTCTTTGTTTTTGAGAGTAGGAGCTGTATCTGAATTATAGGAAGGAGGAAATTGCCAATTTACCAACTGGCTCTGTATTCTTCTTTCTTTTTATGTGGCACATTTTGTCCTCACTCTGATTTATTGGGTTGAGTAGCTGCATCCAGACAGCTACATGTCAATCATGTGTACCCTGATTAGTCATTATGAGCCTTAGGATACCATACAGCTCACTAATGAGCACATTATAATGCTGGCCAGTGCTAATTAGATGATAATCATGTGCATTGCTTTATTTACAGTCTGTCCATTTAAATTAATTGGGCATTTAATTGAACACAGTGTGAAAGAAATTGGAATTGGAATTGGGTTTAGAGGTTTGTTGAAGTTACTTTCACCTGTCATCTCATACGCAGGTGAGATTATTCACTTGATCTGGAAATTGAGAGAAAATACAATGGACGGTACTTATTTTATCATGGTACCCACACATTGGTAAATTTATCTCAAAATGTGTTTGTAAACAACAACCAAATTTGCAAATTTTTTATCTCCTCTAGCAGCCTTATGTGACCTGATTACAGAGAGATTTAGCATGCATAAGAGATAGATAGATCAAACCCTTAGTTGGAAATATAAGGTAGGACCCTAAATCAACATGGTGAGAGTGTTCTGGTATTTTCTTAGGAGTGGAAATTTACATTTAATTCTTGCATAAACGTGGCAAACTATACCTAATTATGATCCTATATATTATATATTCCAGGATTTACATTTCTAAATGAGTATATAATTGGCAAAAACTGCATGCATGAGGGCAGCAATAAATGCAAAATGTGTTTTCATTGAAATGATTTCCTAAGAGCACATGTGGAGTAGACCTAGAGTAACTATATGAAAATGAGTTTTTAGACAAAAAAACATAGAGGCCTAGTTTTCTACTCTTTTTCTCAAATAGTAGCATTTCTGATTTATGGGCATCTCTGCCATGCAATTTTGAGACAGACCAAAACTGACTGAGATTCTCTTTTCAAAATAAGTTGGAAAATGTGCTGCTCTAATTTTCCTAAGAATTGTCCATATAAAAAAATCATAAATTAGTCTTATAAATTAATTGGAACAAAACTTGTTTTGGGAAGAGGTCCTTGGGAAGCTTAGATAATATGACCGTTTTTGAAGTTATACTGTATTTTGTTACACTAAACAACCTTAGTTCTTTCTCTTTTCATTGTCAAACAGGTGAATCAAATAAAATGAATGATTTAAAGTATTTTAACCACCTCTGATAAGGGCAAATGTAATTCTGCTTATAACTTCTGACATCAGAATGACTTGAGTCAACCAAGGTCTTTCTTTAATCCAAACTGACATGATGCAAAACTAAAGAAGTTACCATTGTATAATAACCATCTTTGGCTTTCTTTACTATTGTTGATTTAAAGTCAACTTTATTTGATATGAGAATGGCTACACCTGCCTTCTTTTGGTTTCCATTTGCATGGAATATTTTTTTCCATCCCTTCATCTTGAGTCTGTATGAGTCCTTGTGGGTTATATGGGTTTCCTGGAGACAGCAGACACTTGGCTTGTATTTTTTTTATCCATTCAGCCAGCCTATGTCTCTTGAGTGGGAAATTCAAACCGTTCACATTGATTAATAGAATCGATTGAAGAGTTGTCTTCAGACTCTGAGATTCTTTCTTCTGACTGGTCTAGTTTATTCTTAAAACTTTTCACTGTGTTTTGTGTTTCCTCAAGTGACTTTTTCATTTCCTGGAGTTCTATTTGGCTTTTTAAAAATCTCTTCAGTGAATTTTTCATTCATTTCTTGAATTGTTTTTCTGGTTTGTTTGAGTTAGTTTTCCATTTTCTCTTGGATTTCATTGAGCTTCCTTACAATCCATATTTGGAATTCTTTATCTGTCATTTCAATATCTTTATTTTGGTTGGTATTCATTGCTAGAGAGCTGGTTTTCCCTTTTGGGCGTGTCCTTTTGCTCTGATTTTTCATACTTCCAAAGTTCTTTCACTGATTCCTTCTCATCTAGGGCAGCTATTGCTTATTTTTGGATATTCTTTCTTTTTAGATGGGGTTCCCCCCAACATTTGTTGGGGTGTGTTTATAGCATATTTTGAATAAGAACCTTTGGCTTTGCTTGTGGGTGCTTTGATGGCGATCTAGGTTCTGGATGGGTGTCTTGGTTATAGATATCTTTAGTGTGGTGATTTTCTCAGCTGCTAGTTGTTTATAGGTTATAGCAGTGATGAGCTATGTGGGTGGGCAGATTCCCTGTCTCTCTTTGATGAGGGAGGATGGCATCTTTGAAATCCTTTCTCTTTTCCACCCCTGTCATCTTCTTAACAGTGTGAATTGTATTGGCATGCCCAGTTTAATCTATGAGATAGTAGGTGGTGCTTGTGGGTGAGAATCAACCACATCCTGTATGATTGAGTCAGTAAATGCTATAACAGGCATGCAAATTGACCTCCCTGTCAGTAGGTGGTGCTTGCCAGAAGGAACAAGTTGCAGTGTTGTTGTGGGGACCTATGACCAGCTCTAGTTCCTCAGGAGAAGCACGTGAATGCCCCAGATGGTGGGTGAGGCCCTGGAACTCCTAGGTGAGTCCTTATTCTCTGCCACAGCAGAAGTGGGTGAGGGAGTGAGGCTGGGTGGGGCTGGGTTGGGTGATCCCACTCTCAGGCTCCACAAAAGCTGGTAAGGTAGCTGTTTTGGCAGGACACGTCTGCTGTGAGCTTCTGGGTAATGCCACCAGGGAGGGGCTGAAGTGGCCTTACGCAACCACAAAGTCTGCTTGTGGAGGCAGGGCTGGCTGAGATTCACAATCTGGCTGTCAGGAGTGGGGTTTGCTCTTCTCTCCCCTCCCCTGCTCCATGGTCTTCTTCTAGCATCTGCCGGCAGGCAGGAGCTCAAACTGGCTGAGCTCTCCCGCAATTGTGCTGTGGGCTGGGAGCTTCCCTGCCCAGGATCCCAGCCTGGGCTGAGAGTGCAGCCTTCCTGTGGGGAGAGGGGTGCCCTGCAAGTATGCTGCAGCTGGGATCCACAATATGTTCTCTTCTCAATTCTGCCCATGTGGGCTCCCTCACCTCCTGAGATTAGTTCACAAATCTCCCCTCAGTGCTCCCAAGGAACATGATTGAGACCTGGGGGTATGGTATCGGGCCTATGGGTCTGTCCCTGGGTCCCTGAAGATCAATCCCTGACCATGCCAGGGAGAAGCATGCTGGTCCCAAGTTGCCTGTGGGGTTCTCAAGCAAGTTTCATGTCCTCCTGCTTTGGGGTGTGCCCTGCTTTGATGGAGCCACTGGGCAAGCAGCACCAGACAGGGCCAGTGAGCAGGGAGCTCACATTCCGAGCACCCGTCTGTCCACTGCAGGACATTAAGAAGAAAGGTTTGAGCCCCACTCTCTATGGAAGCCTTGGTGTGGTGGCTTAATTGTCTCTCTCGGCAGCCAGGGAGGTGGGGGAGGGGAAGGGAAGAAACAGAGTCTGGAGGGAGGAAAGCTAGCGCTCTGTTTGTCTCTGTCTCTCTCCTGGAAGGCAGCCCGCCTGGAATGTCCAGGCCCTGGAGTCATGCAGATCCCCTGGGGCCCACTAGACCCCCGTGGCTCCTGCAGTCTGGTGGAGTTGGGAAATGTTTGTGTGGGAATGAACAAGACAAAACCTGAGGCATTGAAGCCCCCTAGAGAGGACAAAGGTAAATGGCCGGTAGAGAAGCAATATGGCACCCGCCATCCTGGCTCAGGTCTTGGTGCTGGGATGCACCCCAGGGGGGCTGGGAGCCTGGTGTTTTGTCCACCAGAAGCTCCCAGTTTACTGGTGGCAGCAGCTTTTGGGCTTGTGGGGGTAGAAAGTCTCCAGCAGCTCAGGAACCCGCTGTCAGAGATGTGAGGGTGGGAGAAACAAACCACACCACCTACCTTTTCTCTGGAGCCCAAGCCTATCGGGGGTTGATCTCTGCTGGTATCTTGCTCCCCCTTGCTCTGCTCCACCACTTCTTCCCGTGGAGTCTCTTGTAGGATGCGCCACCCTTCCTCAGAATTACATCCAATCTATGTTTGTTTGTTTGTTTTCTCTTTCATCTAAAACTTTTCCTTCTTACTGAGATGCTCTGGCAGCTTGTGTCTCTGGTCAGCCATCTCTCCCCAAGGAGCTCTGGTCATGTGTCTTTCAAAGTCCAGTCTCAGTATCTATTGTTTTAATTATTGTGACTCTGTGCTGAGTTTCCCCCACCCTTTTTATTTTAAGTTTTTAAGTTTATTTTTTTAAATTACAAGATACACATGTACATAAATCTTTTAGCTGTTTCTTTGGTATTTACCTTTATCTTTTTAAACAATGTTTTTGTTGCTGTTTGTTTAATATTTTAACTATTTAGTTTCCATCATGAAATATCAGGCCTATGAGTATCTAATTCTTTTACACCCATATCCTATCCCGTCCTTGACCTACTCCGTATATTTTCTCCTACCTTCCATAACAGTTCTGTAATTTTGGTTTTGATCAGTATTAAGCATTTACATTGATATGACTTTGTAAATAACATTGTCAGGTGAGTCATGCAGTGTAATGTAAATATATTTCCTTCTTGTTTAATTTTTCTTTTTCCCCAGAGCTAATAGCTAATAATCTCTTCTCTCTCTCTCTCCTCTCCCTCTGTTTTCCGTTACCTATTGTTAATTTTACCCCAGACTCTTATAAAAGGGGGTTATGTCTCTTCGTAACATTCAAACCCATCGGGCAAGCTAGCAGCATCCTTTTTTCTGGGGGACAGCCCTCATCCCACTCAGAACCCATTTCCCTGCTTCAGGCTGGGCTGGCTGCTCGGTGAGGCTGCAGTAC
Source organism: Eulemur rufifrons (assembly GCF_041146395.1). Lineage (NCBI taxonomy): Eukaryota > Metazoa > Chordata > Mammalia > Primates > Lemuridae > Eulemur > Eulemur rufifrons. The sequence continues at coordinate 57,235,270 of NC_090983.1, read as the reverse complement.
CATGTTATCCTGGGCTCTCCCTTCCTAATCATCCTGGCAAGTCCCATCCACCCGTTCCTGAGTTAGATCACCTGTTCCTATGTTCCATACCTTCCTGTTTCTTTCTTTACTCTTTTATTTTAGGAAAACTCTCCTTTTGTGACCTCCTGAGAAAAGATGAATGGAGAGTAAAAGCTTTGAGACCTTGCATGACTGAGAATTTCCTTAAATTTCTCTCATTCTTGAGGATACTTTGTTGGATATAGAATGATTTCCCCTTAGAATTTTGAAGGCAAATCTTTATGTCTTCTGGCTCTAGTTTTATTGGCAGGAGGTCCTATGTCATTATAATTCCAAATTTATCATGTGTAACATGTTCCCAGTGCCCCCAGGAGAGGTGGCTCACACCTGTGGTCCCAGTGACTCAGGAGGCTGAGGCAAGAGGATCACTTGAGTCCAGGAGTTTGAGGCTGCAGTGAGCTATGATTATGCCACTGCACTCCAGCCTGGGCAACAGAGCAAGACCCTGTCTCTAAAAAAACAAAAATTAAAAAAAAAATTACAAAGACAAAAAACATGCCCCCTCCTTTCTCCTCAAAAATTTTAGTAGCTTCTTTTCCCCCAGTGTTCTAAAATTTCATAATAATGTGCCCAAATAGGATTTTTATTTATTATATTCATTGCTTGGTAATCACTTTCCAGGAAACGTTCTTGGACTATTTCTTTAATAATTTCTTCCCTCAGTTTTTTTCTGAACTCTCTGGAATGACTATTAGTTAATTATTATAGTACCTGTATCATTACCTTAAATTTTTTCTTTTTTTCTACTTTTCATCTTTATCTTTTTGTTTTGCCTTCAAAGAGATTTCCCCAACTTTGTCACTTAATCCTTCTTTTTTTCTTATAAACTTTTATTAACTGGGCTGATAGGGAGAGTTCATACATTGTGAAAACATCAGGAAATTACAGAAAGACTTGCGATAAGTGTGGAATAGAACAGATCAAGCCAACCACTGAGTCATCTGAGAAACAATAATGTCAAATGGCAGAGACCAAATCTCTGTTAGTGATAGAGGATGCAGGATAAAAAACGAAGACATTGTTACCCCCTGGTCTTGTAACATAAACATGCAACTTTATTTATCTATTCATTTTTGAAGTTGTAATCTCCCTTGTCACTGAGCCTCAGAAAGCAATTGTTTTCCCAATTTCAAGTAGTAGATCTTTTCCCTCTTATCAATAACTTCCAAGTAAATTATTTGCAAAAATTACTCGTATTCATTCCTTTTTCACATCCCACAAATTCCATTCCAGGAAACTAGCAACCTCCCAGCACAGAGCCCATGATCTCCCTCTTGGAAATGCGAACCTACACCATGGATTTTAGTCTTCTTTCCTCAAAATTAGAGGCTCAGCATGTGTTTACTGCAAAGCTTAATTCCTTCTAGCAGGCATTGTTAGTCTGCAACTTACTTGCCATTGCCATTTTTCACAGCTTTACTAGAGTGCATTCCTCCACTCTCTGCCTCCTCATGTGGAAACCATCAACAATTCTGGCCCGACCAGTTAACCTCCTAAATCATCTTTGCAGTTATTTACCAGGAAACACTGGAAAACAGACATAAATATTACATCTCCATATACCAAGCTCAGGCTTAATTCGTAGGCAGAATTTCATTTGTTGGCCAAGCAAAGACATCCACATGGAGTGGGGCTTGGGAGGAAGACTGAGTAGGGAAAAGACGTCGGCTGGCTGGACAACTGAGTTGGGAACCATGCAGTCCTGCTATTGAGTTTTTCATTTCTGCAATCAAGAGCTCCTTTTTGTATGTTTATTTTTTTTGTTCATTTTTATGGACTTCTGTTTTTATTTAAATAGATGGAAACATCTCTTTTCTGGTCGACTAAATTTATTTCCACTCCTTGAGTGTTTTCGTAATCTTTGCATTGGCTTCTAATTTCCTCCCTCCTGGGTGTTCTACTGTTGTCGCCTTTGCTTTATATGTAAAAATATTTGCTGGGTGTCTGGTGATCCTTGGCAGTCCATTCCCATGCAAGAGGGAGACACTGAGAAGCCCAGGAAAGCTCTGAGCAGGTGGGTGCCTGTTCTTGGCAAGTGGGCTTCACAGTAGAGTGATCTGGCTGGAAAATTTTTTTGGAAGATGCCTAGCATTAGAGTCACAGGTCTCCTATCTTAGATTGGCCAGTTTCCCCAGAGAATGATTCTTCAATCTCCCGTCAGAGGATGGGGGCTGGGAGTTTTTCTGTTCACATATAGCTTTATGTTCAATCCCCTTGTCTTTTGTATGTGAACCACCCTTTCAACTGCAACCTACGTCCTTAAATCCAAGCCTGTCTGTGAGCTTCCCCAGAGAGGGAGTATCTGGTCTTCTTCTGGGACTGCGAAAGGGCAGCACCCTGCCGCAGAGGCTGTTCTGTACCTGTTTCTACATAGGCCTTCAGCCCATTCTTCTGTCTTCCCAAAAGACCCAGTGTTTTTACATCCTGAGATTTTTCTGAGGGTCTCACAAATTACATTTTTTTGTTTTTTCTCGTCTTCTAAATCTATTATCAGTTGTCTATCTGCTTTCTGGCTCCTGAAATCTTGTTGTTGGCATCATTTTGTTTTCTTTATTCTTGTACATTCATGCCTTATTTAATTCTTTTAATGTCATACAGTAGCATTTTGAGGGAGCAGAGATAAACGTGTGTTTTTCTGCCATATTTAACTGGCTTTTTTGTATGAAGCGATAGCAAAGTAAAATGCACTATTTTCATTTCATGAATAGGATTTCCAGGAAATAAACAACAGCAACCAGTATGGAGGAGGGTGATGAGGAATACTAGACCTGGGGCAGAGTCCTCCGCTCCAGCCACACCAGCAGATTCAGCAATGGTGACTTCACCAGCCACACACTGCACCCTGAATCTACAGCTTCAGTCAACACTCCTAACTGGCCAGCCCTGGCTAATATTAAACTTATCCCTCCTGCCTCACTCAGCCTGAGAGCATTCAGTGTGTCAGAGTCCTCCTTTCCCTAGCCTTGGCCCTAAGGATGAATGAATCTGCTTGTATGTGCAAGAAAACTTTGGTTATGAAATCCAGCTGGTCTTCAGTCCTGTTCTTTTCACATTTGACCTTGGTCAAACAAACATTAGTTGAGTGCCTGTTATAGACCAGCCTCTGTGCACATCGAAGTTCCCAAAATGCCAAAGACAGTCCTCTCCCCTTGAGGAGTTCAAAGTTTCCTAAACTACATGACTTCTTATGTAGTAATTGGGACTGGCTCCTGCACAGAGAAGCACTGGGTGATGGCTGAGCAGCCGCCTGACATTGGATTTTCATTCACACTCACCCTCGTTTCTTTCATCTTCTATATAGACATCTAAAACTGAGTTATTATTGAAGGTCATTAGAAATTAGCTTGGATCCCAATGTATGACAATGTCTGCAAAAGTAAAGTATTCACATTCCTCTCTAAAGAACAACCACCCCAGCACTCCTGCAATTGGTGCGCCATCTGTGTGTGAAGTGCTTGGGCCGGGTCAGCTGATGGGGGCTCCTGTGGTGAATAGTTTGTAGTAGGCACCTTTCTGGGCTATCAGTTCTTCGTGGGTCCCCTTTTCAATCACCACCCCCTGGGCCATGACAGCAATCACATCCGCGTTCTGGATGGTGGACAAGCGATGGGCAATGACAATGCAGGTCCGACCCTCTCTGGCTTTGTCTAGAGCAACCTGCACCGTCTGCAAAGAGAAGATGGAAAGTTGAGGCAAAGACGTATGATGTTCCCCAGCCCACTGTCCCAAGAGTTCAGTTAATGCCACCTGAGTAGCAACCCTATACTTGGTGGTAAACCCCAAGGCTTGACCTAAGAGAGGATTAAGCAAGCATTCACTGAATGCAGTGCATCAATTATTTCAGCAGCAGTACACAGGCTGAGACATTTCAGTGAAGCAAGAAGGAAGCAAACTACAAAATCACTATGTAATTTTACAGTTACTTAGTGATGGTCTAGTTTACTCAAATGAATCCAAGCAAACAATGGAGGGTAGCAGTCAAATTGTCATTCCTGATACTGTTCTTCACTGAGGACATATTAGCTCTCTCCAAAATGGAATCCTGATTTTTAAGATGTTAGTTAAGAATTTAAAATTCCATAATTGTGTTTTTCTCAGTTGCATCTTCTTTCATCCAAACCACACGTCAGCTATCACCTCTTTCTTTGTGTTGTACGTGGCCTACCTTCTCTGTCACATAACTTTAGAACTACAAAATATGTAATGCCAAACAGATGAACTTTTACTTTATTTAAGAAAGCCAATTATTTGCCTTCAAAGAAATGTTACTTAGCCTAAAGAATCTTAAAAACAATTCTTATTTTAAAGTTAAGCTTTTTTAATTTGAAGCAATCTTATGCTAAATCACCGTCCTCAGATTATTGTCTTTTGGTTCCACAAAGTATTGCCAATTTCTACTGTTAATGAATCAGAAAATTGAAAATAGTGCCATTTTATAAGGACAAAACTTACACCAAAAGACTCATTTATAATGATCTAGGACTTTAGAAAATCAATACATACCTTTTCACTTTCTGTGTCTAAGGCAGAAGTGGCTTCATCCAGTAGCAAGATTTTAGGCTCTCTGACGATGGCCCGAGCAATAGCAATGCGCTGTTTCTCCCCTCGAGAGAGTTGAGACCCCTGGGATCCAACGTTAGTTTCATATTTCTGGAAAAAGTACAGTTAGTTCGAGAACTAGAAACAGTCACTGCTCTCGTGTTATATGGCGCCCACATCAATGACGCCTATGTGAGTTTAAACTATTTGTTCTTTGTTGAACTTGGGAATAGTGAATGAGTCCTCCTGTAAAGGATGTCAAATCCACTAAGGAATATAATAAAAATATGGAATTTGTGACTTCTGGTGCTGGGAAACAAGGGACTTTATTCCCTATTTCTGTATTTCTTTTAGGTTTATATTTCCAATCTCCATCTCCCTAGGTTTAGGTAAAATAGCATGTATGAGATCCTTCTTGACTTGAGACTTTCTGATTTCCGGGCTCTGATCTCAAAAATCCTTACAAGGTGGAATAATCCCAGGAATGGAAATGGCTTTTGAGAGATCTTCTGGTCCATTCCTTTATTGGGGAGGCATCATGTTGGAACACAAGCCTTGGTTAGAATCTCCACTTTGCTGCTTATTAGCTCTGTGATCATGAAAAAACTATTTAAATTTCTTTGAGCTGCAAACTCATTGGAAAAATGCAATATTAATAATGAGTTTGGACACTTACTGTGAGTTTTAGATGAAATTAGGAAGGAAACTCTCTAGCTAGATGCTTGGCATGGCTACATAAAAATTAATTAACATTCATGGAGTATTTACTGTGCATCAGATACTGTGCTAACTCTTCTAGCCAGGTTACCATTTAATATTCACAGAAGCCATACATCTGTATTTTTCAGATTACAACACTTAGGCACAGAGAGGCAAGAAAATGGTACAAAGACAAACAAGTAGCAAGCAGTGAAAGTAAAATCTCAACCCAGGGGTGTCTAGCTTCTGGGCCCCTGCCCGTGGCCAGCGCTCTCTCCTGGTCTTCCACAACAAGATCTGTCTCCTTCCTCCACCTCCCTTGCCTCCTGACAAATGCTCGACTAAGCCAGGTGAGAACAATGACAACATACTTAGTCCTCATGGAGACAAAATGCTCAGGGAAGGGTATCATGGACAAGTCTATATGAGAAAGAGGCAGTAAACCAACTCCAACCACTGTTTGCACAAAATAAGTAGGTGTTCAATAGAGATTTGTTGAATAAATGAATCTTCCAGGGGGGACACACAGCTTTGCTTTTAAACTCTGGATGCTGCAAATAATAATTTGCACCTGCTTACAGATTGGACCACCTAGGTAAAAACTGGGCCAAGAGCCTAACACTTAAGAGACTTTGTGAAAAGACCAAACAAAAAAGCCCCCCACAAACACCACAAAATTTCACTTACAAAGAAAAATAATTTCCCCAGTGGCATTTTCTTAAAAAAAAAGGAAGTGGAGAGGTCAAAGGTAATAGTTGGCTCCTACAATTTGGTTTCCATGTTTTAATTTTCCTTATAATCAACCACTGAGAGTTGGATGAGACAATCTTTCCAAAACTAAAAAGTATGTTGATGAAGGACATTTATTTTCCCTAAAATTCTGGGGCACTGGGAAATCAACGGTGTTGCCTTTGACCTTCTTCTTGAGCCACAATCATAATACAGGTTGAGTGTCCCTTATCTGAAATGCGTGGGACCAGAAGTGTTTTGGATTTCATATTTTTTCAGATTTTGGAATATTTACATATACATAATGAGATATCTTGGGGTGGGACCCAAGTCTAAGCATAAAATTCATTTATGTTTCATATACACCTTATACACATAGCCTGAAGGTAATTTTATACAACATGTTTAATAATTTTGTGTATGCAGGGAATGGCTGGCCGTGAGTGGGTACTCACCTCTGGGAGGGACATGACAAAATCATGTAGCTGGGCCTGCTTTGCAGCTGCTATGACTCTTTCCATGGAAATTTCTTTGGTGTTGTCACCGTACTTGATGTTGTCCATTATGCTGCAGGCAAACAACACTGGTTCCTGGGAAACAATCCCGATGTTTGAGCGGAGGAACTGAACGTTTACTTTTTTGCTGTCATGCCCATCTATCATCTGCCAAGACAGGTGACAACAAAGGGCATTAAATTTCAGAATTCCTGCAGTGAGGAAAGTTCATATTCTAGAGTTAAGAGTTATTCAGGACATTTCATTTGCTTAACAGACAGCAATCCCAGGGCTCCAGGCAATAAATTCTGTTGCTTTGACCTCTGGAGCTAGTGTCTGACGAAGTGGTGTTGAAGTTAACTCTGATCAGATGATGATTTTGTTTGTTTGTTTGTTTCCCTAACTCTAGCTCTACAGCTGGAAAAATGGGAAAGAAACTCAGGACAGTATTTGGTTAAGAAAAAATTTCCCCTTATGCTTTGAATGCAATATACTCCACAAATATACAGAGTTGCTCAATTTTGAGACTGCATGAGTTATGAAAAGGATTTTTGTATGTGAAGCTATTGGATAATGTAACAGTCAAGCCTGCTTCTTTGATTTTACTAACACCATTCTCTGAATAACTGAGATAATAGAATCAAATTTTAAAAAGGAATATATTTATTCACTTAGCTGATCTACAAACATATATTGAATCACCTGCCACAAAAACACCAAGCTAAGCAATCTGTGTCTGCTACAGAAAGAAAGAATAGGCCAGGTGCGGTGGCTCACACTTGTAATCCTAGCACTCTGGGAGGCTGAGGCGGGAGTACTGCTTGAGGTCAGTAGTTCGAGACCAGCCTGAGCAAGAGCAAGACTCCGTCTCTACTAAGAATAGAAAAATTAGCCAGGTGTTGGGTGTCATGGCACGTGTCTGTAGTCCCAGTTACTCAGAAGGCTGACGCAGGAGGATCACTTGAGTCCAGGATTGTGAGGTTTCTGTGAGCTACGATGACGCCACTGCACTCTACCCCAGGCAATAGAGTGAGATTCTGTCTCAAAAAAAGAGCATAATCTCTGTCTCCTAGAAACTCAATCTAGCTAGGCAGTTAAGTTCAAATAGCTACCATTTGAGCTGGTTCTCGTAAGAGTCCTAGAATAGTAAAGATACAGTGTATCTAAAATACTACTATAAAGTGGCCCTTTGATTTCAGAGCAAGATTATGTTAAATGGCAGGAACAGATAATTTATCAGCAAAAGAAAATGCAAACACTATTAGAAAAAATACACAGCGTTCCTCAATAACAATTAGCCCTCACTTATCTTGCTTTATTCATTCTCCATAGTACTTAAGTCTGCAAAGCACAATCTAATAATTAAATACTGGAGCCGTTTGCTAACTGTTCTGTCTGTGCTGTATGGTCTGCTGCTGGAAGACAGAAGACATGTTTGTGTTCCGTAGAATCTCCTATCGGCCCCAATGCAGGAACAGGCACATCAGAGGTATCCACTTAAATGCTGAAATATTGAATCCCTGTATTTGGTAGCTTCCTTAAGAGCAAAGGGAACTTTTAAAAATTGATCAAAAGTGGCATATTTCCTACTTAAAAATGTTTGTATTATAGAAATGTTTTACAATGATATAACAAAATATAGTGTGCCTATGAAGTGCAAGGAATCATAATGATTTCCCCCGTGGGCTTTGCTTTCTACCTGTGACCAGAACATTCACTGGGCATAGTCAGAGAAAAATACTGATAGAGTGTCAATGTTGGAAAGGTCGAACACGAAGGATTCAGGTTCCTCAGTCCCATGTAGTTTGCAATCTACCTGGGTGATGGACATGATAGAGATGACATTTTGGAAAAGTGAACCCTCTCTCTTACAGAGATCAGACCCCTGGTGCAATGTGCATTCTAGGTTCACCAATCACCAAATACATTCAAATGAATGAAAATCTTTGCCCTTAAAATTAATAACAGAAGTGATTATAAATCACAGGTGATCAACTCTCACTCTTCATTTGTATAACTTCCTGGATTCTGCCAAGAAGAATAAGTTTGCTTGTTTCCTTGTTTTGCTTTATGAAAGGGAATCTTTAGTTGCCTCTTTCAAGTTCTCTCGGCATTTCTCTTTATAATGTTATCTATCCTCATTGCACTGAAAATTATGCTATTCAGGGAAACCAGAAAGGCCATTTTCTAAATATTAAACAATGATTCAAATATGGAGCAAAATAAAACATTTTCGGACCCGTACCTCTAAACTATTTCTTAGAAAACTACTTGTGGGTACGCTTCAACAAAAGCAGGGTGGAAACCAAGAAAGAGAAATGCACAAGAATGAGGAAATAATGGATCTAACTCAAGAAAACATTGCAAGGAACTCACAGGATGACAACTGCTCAACAAGCAATGGTCGCAATTAATCCAGGCAGTGACAAAAATGAGGGAATAGATGGCAGGATGGAGACATTGGAAGAACATAAAGATTTTTATAAAGGCAGAGAACGCAAGGAAAAAAGAAAGCCTTTTAGAAAAACAAGAAAGCAAATGTAATGCTAATGTACCTCACCATTTGACTTTAGGATGAACAACATTTACATAATCATAACAAAAGCTGTTAATTGATTTCCAACTTTTAGAATCAACTAGAGTGAAAGCAGGAAAGAAAATCAGCCTTAAAAATAGAATGTAAGCATTTTATATTCTTGATACTATAAAAGTGCAGTTAGAACTTGAGAAGGAAAAGGAGGAAGTAAGAGGTGAAAAAGAGGTAGGATTGTGAGAATTCTCGTTTTAGAAAGCAAGAATTCAAGATACATTTTATATAGGTGGTGGAAGAACAACAGAAGTGTATCAGTTAAATTTACAAATAGAGGGGCTAAAAATGATACAGGTACATTGGGAGGATGTGGGTAAAAGGAGGGACTGGTGAGGATAAGCTAAATTTCTATCTCTTGAGAATAAGTCAGCAGAGTCTAAATTTGTTAAATTGTGAAACAGCAACATGAACATATTGTTTAAAGACATAAAAGTAATCATTGGGAGATCAAAAAACATCAAGTGGTTAAAAATAACTGTCTTTGAGCAGAGAAAGGCAGGGTGGGGTGGAAGGGTAGAGCAGGAAGTTGCTTTTTATTATTATACAAACCTTTCGTTGCTATTTGATTTTATAATCCTCTGCATATATTACTTTGGAAGAAAGAAAAAAGGGAGAGAAAAGAAGAGAAAGAAATGCTGTGAAAAATAAGCAACAAAGTAATTCACCAATTTTTCAAGTATCCTTGCCAAAGCTTTGTGGTGCATGGCTATCGATTTGAGTTCCTTTGATTATTTAGCATTAAGCTTCTTGAACAAGGATTGTCTCAGACTTTTTCATGCTAAGTCCCCTTTCTTGCTCATTTGTCATTGTGTCCCTTATCACCTCCACTTTTTCCATTCCGGGTCATTAGTTTCCTAATTAGTTTGCACTTTCTGCTCCATTTACAGGTAAACGAATGCTTCTGTGAAATACACTCATCTCCAGCTTTGCACCGTGTGTGCCCAGTTTTTTTTGCCTAACTGGTCAGCAGGCCATCTGGAACTGGGAAACTATGATGTTAGAAACCGTGGGGTAGAGTCAGGTCAACCAACAAACGACTGGAACTGGAAAATATGCATAGGGATAAAGTGTCAAGGCAAGCACTTTATAGTGAGTCTGCCAAAGCACAATCTTGAAGACCACTGTTAGGGGTTGGAGATATTCTGCAGAAAGCAACATT